>NC_138051.1:17967316-19402165 GCF_964194185.1 Rhinolophus hipposideros | reverse complement strand
GATTATTTACAGGACCTCACCAAGAAGCAATGGGTCCTTGAAAATGTAGTCGTTGGCTGGACAACCATTTACCAGTAACATAACAGAAGGAGGAGCACAAACTTTTGGCTCTCTCTGCCACAGTTAGATTTGGAAAGATTTTTAGTCCACCCAGCAGCTCCATTTTCACATGAGGTTCATGAGGGACAGAACCACAGTAAAAAGACCCTGGTGACTCTCTAAGCAGCATTATTGTTTCTCCCTCCTCATGCCACCCCTGAGACCTAGAGGACTGGTAGGAAGAGGAAGAGGAGAAATTAGCAACTGCTTGGTGCTCCCAGGAGGAAGGAGCCAAATGTCCAGAGAGTGTTGGCTGCTTCAATGAGCTGTTGATGACAGGGTTGCCCTATGGGACTTTGGGGTGAACTGGAGGTATAGAAACATGAAGGAACTGGTAAACAAGACAGATTTGGCTTCTGCCCTTGTGGAGCTCATGATTCTACTTTATCAGGAGTTGCTAGTAGGTAGAAAAGAAGTAGAGCCCCAGGATGAAGGATAACAGTCTTGCTCTGAGCATTATCTCAACCTCCTAGCTTATACTTCAGCTCCAAACATTTATTTTTAGGCCAAGCTCCTTCCATCATCATCTTAGAGGTGTGTTTACATTCTCAGTTCCCATATTTACATTCCAACTAATACAGATGACTTCCCACTCTTTAATCTTCAGACACTACAATCCATTGTCACAAACTGTCTTTCTAATGCACTCCTGAACTCCAAGTAGGTAGGTTGAGGCCTCCCTCCCCATCAGCCAGAGCAGTTCCACTCATTCTGTTTTAATATATCGGGTTATTTATCTAATTTAGATTAAAAGTTTGCAAACCATGAATCTAGTTTAATTCCTCCTTTTACATGTGAGAAAGTGAATTTTCAGTGAGAAGAAGAGACTTGCCAGAGACTACACAGCTAGTATGTCACGGAGATAGGCCTAGATTTAAGGTCTCAACCCTAAAACAGTGTTCTTTCTACTACTCTCCTTCAGAAATCTTAACAAGAATAGTTTCTCAAACACATGCTCCTTGTGGAAAGTGCCAAGAAATTCTCTGTCGCTGAAGATGACATCCATGGGAAATGTTTGTTTTCAGTGTTCTGCAGAGGTGCCCTTTTCCTCATTAATTTGGGCTCTTTTGATTGCAAGTGACAGAAATCCATTGAGAATGCTTAGGTCAAAAAGAACATTATTATAAGGAACTCAGGGAAGGAATGAACCCTAGGATAGGAATGCAGCTAGGCTCCAGGTACAAGTTGGAACCAGGGATTCAGCTTTAGAAATCTCTCTCCCCATCCTGCTTTGCCTTTTCTGCACATCTACTTCATCTTCTACTCTCTGCAGACCAGGTTTTTCTACTTCACTATTCATGTGGCAGAAGATAGGGTCCTACTTGCTCCCAAGGTTTATACTCCTAGGCTGCTAGCCACCCCCACACTCATTGTTTTCAATTTTGGGTTTTTTGTGCATGTGTCAGTTTTAATCAAGTATCAGTTATATACAATAAAATGTATTCTTTGTTAAGTATACAATTCATAAATTTTGACAAATGCATAGTCATGCCACCACTACCACAATTAAAATACAGAACATGCCCACCACTCCAAAAAGTTCTTTTGTGCTACTTTCAGCTAATGCTCTCCCCTACTTTCAGCCCTGGCAATCACTGATCTGTTTTCTATTCCTAACATCTTGACTTTTCTAAAATTTCATGTAAATTAAGTCATGCAGTATATAGTATGACTTTTCTCACTCAGCATGTTTTTGAAATATATCCATATTGTTGTCATGAACATTGGTGGTAGTTCCTTTTTGTTACTCAGCAACATTACATTGCATAAATATACCACAATTTGTTTATCCATTGTTGATGGACATTTGGGTTGTTTCCAGTTTGAGGCTGGAACATTATTTATGAATAAAGCTGCTATGAACACTCATACACAGGTCTTTGTGTGGACTTATGTTTATGTTTTCATTTCTGTTGGGTAAATACTTAGGAATGGAACTTCTGGGTCATATTTTAAGTGTATGTTTAACTTCAAAACAAAGTCTCAAACTGTTTTCCAAAGTGGCTGTACCATTCTGTGTTTCCACTAACATTGTGGGAGCATTCCAGCTGCTTCCCATCCTTCCAAGCTCATGGTATTGTCAGTCTTTTTAAATTTTAACCATTTTAATAGGTTGCAGTGGTATGGTTATGATTATGGTTTTAATTTGTATTTTCCTAATAAATAATGATTTTTAGCATCTTCTCATGTGTTTATTTGCCATCCAGAGCTTTTCTTTAGTGAAGCGTTTAATTATTTTGTCAATTTTTGGAGAGTAGCTTATCTTATTGAGTTGCAAGAGTTTTCTATATATTCTATATATGAGTCCTTTATCAAACATGTGTTTTGCAAATATTTTCTCGCAGTCTGTGGCTTGTCTTTCGATTTTCTTAATGGCACATTTCAAAGAGTAGCTTTGTTCTATATAAAATCCAATTTATGAATTTTTTTTCTCTTATGGTTCCTACTCACTGTGTCCTATCAAAGAAATCTTTGTCTAATCCAAGATCACAAAGATTATCTCCTATGTCTTCTTCTAGAAGTTTTATAGCTTATGTCAATGATCCACTTTAATTTTTATCTATGCGCATCTCTCACTTGCTTTTATTCACACTCTTCCCCTCTCTCTCCAAACCTACTTTTCTGGGGCAGAACTCTGTCTGGGAACTTGGGTCAGGTGTTCTTTCCTAAACCGATCTAGATGGCCAGAGCCAGGGAAAATCTCTGACAGCCCCAGCTTGATCACCTGCCTGCTCTGGTCCCATCAACAGTGTTCAAGGCCCCAGGGCAAAATATGGCTGTCACCAGGACCCAAGTGGTTGAGAAAAGGGGCAGATCAGTAGCCAGAGAATGTGGGTTTGTTATTTTTAGACTGGCAAGACAATATAGTAAGTGTCCATATACCCTGTAATCTGCCTCTACCTACCTAAAGCTTATATTTTAAGCAATTAACTTGGAATATTACAGATTTCTTGTTATTGAATAAACAGATTTTACCAATATTCAAAAACAATTTTCCATATTGCCCACCAAAGTCCTAGTCATCTTTCCATGCCTAACGTACTAAAATACACCCTGTTGTGAAACCCTGGGGGAGTCCTCAGAATGAGTTAGCATTATCATGGCATTTAAAACATATCTGTCTCCTACAACAAACTATTAGCTCCTTGTGGGTAAGAACCTTATCTTGTTTGTCTCTGTCTCCAAGACTAGTTTAATTCCTAGTACATAATATGTTTTGGCAGTATTTGAATGTTGGATTTATCCTACAACTATGTGCCAAGTATTAAGGAAACAATGAGAGAGACAACTTTGAAGACTCGCAAGGGATAAAATTACCTTGCAGAATTTTTTTACAAGAAAGATCCTCACTTGAGATTGATGGCTGATTCACACTCAATGAAGAAAAAAAACAGAGATAGAGAATCTAATATCAGTCTCATGCTGACTTTTCACCCTTGCCCAGGGAAAATATAATTCAAATGCTTCCTTGCCTTCACGACGTACAATGTCGAGCTAAGGCCCACTGCTAAGGAATAGTCAGCTTCACCACTAAAGAGCCGTAAGATTCCACTACACTTAATCTCACATCACTCTGATTAACAGTACAACTACTACTTGGCTGGCACAGATGCTCAAAGAATAGCAAATAGTAGAAGGAAAGTCTATGGTAATGAATTATGTAAATGGAACATTCTGGAAATTTTACCCAAAAACGTGCAGCCTTCAAATAGAATTTTCTGGATAGAACTTAGGGCAGAAATTGCCAAGAAGCCAAGTAGGAGCTAATCGGGTCAGAGTAACAAGAAATTTAAGTAAAAACTGCCATTGAGGAAAGTTATCTGAACTCTGCAGGTACGGGCTATAATTGTCATATATTCTTTGATTTTTAAAAAAACAAAACAATTTCTGGATGTTTAGAACACATCCTTTAAATAATATATAGGCATGAAGAGGAAATTCCCATGATAAAATCTTTACACAACCCTTACGCAGTGGAAAGTGCACATCCTGCTTCCATTTCAATTGCCAACAGAGGCTCTTTGAAGGAGTCAAATGTGTGCAGCAGAAAGACACCATGATATATGGAAAAAACAGATTCAACCTTCCCTGGACTCCTAGGAGCCTCTGTGGGCCTCCATCATTCTAGAGTGCTTGTGCCCCCAGTCTTGCTTCCCACTGAGCCTCTCCCCCCACCCCACTACACACAGAGTGCTGCATATTTGCGTCATTCTATGAAGCCCTCTCTGCATGCACAACATTGTAAATGGGAAGCAAAAATGGCTCTGGATCGCTCCAACAAATGACAAATGACTCTGAATATAGAGAAAAATCAATCAACAGGCAACTGAAGTATCTGGATAGGAGACAGAGGACAAGTAGAGAAAGATTTTTAACTTTTTTTAGATTTAGTTAAATCAAGGACTGGATGACTCAGGGAGGGACCTTCAACCCGATCTAGGATGGAAGCTGGCACCAAAAGCCAAGTCTTGCTTCATTGTGGGGCATCCTGGGAGAACAATTCCGCCACTATCAGGCAGGCCCGGAACTTTATTTTGGACTTTATGCACCATCCCAGATTGCAATATGAACTAGGGGCTTAACTCTTTTTGCTTGTTTATGCATGGCTTATGTATTTTTATTTGATTTCTGTTTCTAAGGGGTTTTCTGCCATTTTTGAGTAGGGGAAAATAAATTGTAAGCTAGTTGGGCTCCTATCAAAAATTCCAAGAAACAGAAAATTGTATATGCTTTTACTCCACTAACTTAGCCATCTTTCTTATAAACTAAATTTTAAATGAATGTAGATTGCTGTTTAAACAATTGCTATTTTAGAAGTCCCCACTGTTTACTAAAATGTGATATTTTAGTGTCATTTGTGAATGTTTTTATCCCCTCTTATTTACTGGTAGAATTATTTACTATTCAAATTGTATAATGTAGATAACTTACTTACAATAATATTTTTCACACTGAGTTTGGAAATTCTGAGAGATTTCTAGAAATCAGACCCACTGAACAAACAACAGTTGTGTGATGCTGGTGTCTGAGCTATTTGGATGGGAAAGCTGGTGCTTGTTTCTAAATAAGAAACAGGTAACTAAAGAGCTACCTAAAGTTTTCATTTTTTCAACTATAAAAATTCTTCTATGTCCCACCGAAAGTTAAGTGGTGCGGCTTGAAAAATGAAATTTGAGGGAGAGATATATAACCAACAAGCTCTTTTGTTTACTTGTCCAAATTTTGCTTCTGTCCTATAAAACCCATCTCCAACTGACTTAACCAAAAGTTAATTTGGTAGAAAGCAATTTAGCCAAAAGCAATTTTGACTAAAAGCAAATTAATCAACTACAGAATTTGGTTGATATAAAAATTTGATGGGAAAATACGGACACCGGTTACTGACCTTTGTTTTCAAATATTACTTAAATTTTGATGCTACCCTCCGTGGGTCTCTTTTTGAAAAATTATTAAAAGGTGTTTTTTCTTAACCTCAAAAATTTCAAGTTTGTTTTTAGTCAATCAGTCCTTCTCTGTTCTCTTTGTGATAGTGAAAATTTGGAATAATCTAACTCTCTAATGATAAATGACAAGTCCCACACCTGAGTTCCTACTAGCATCTGACAAGGAGAAAATTTTGAGATGTTCTAAATTAAATTACAGTGGCTAAAGAGTGAGAGAAGGAGACAAAATTGTTAGTCTGTTAATGTCTGCTGGCCAGCTAACAAAAGACTGCTCATCTTCTTTCCATTGCCTGTTAGAACTTTGGATTGATCTCCAGGTGGCTATTTCGGCAGGTTATTTTAACCAGGAGATTCACTTGTTTACACATGGGCTTTCCAGACTGCTGACCACAGTCAACGCACAGGAGTGGACATTTCTTTATGCGGGCCCTGGGCCTATCCCAGAGCTGGCTGTACTTCACCTTCTCCCATCCCCTTGCCTATAGCTAATGTAAACTCTTTTATATGGTTCACATCTTTCTTCCCACTTCCCCCACGTGATGAATAAAAACACAGATTCTCACATGCTGTCTTTTCTACCTACCTATGTTGCTGGGAGTTTAGACTCCATGCCACAAGACTAGTCTTTTTTGGGGTAGCATTTTGGCTCAATAAAACCTTACTTTAGAAAAGACTTCAGTTTGGAGATTAATTTTGTTGTTGTTTAACACATCCATGAATCCCCATTCTTACCCAGCAAACTTTCACCATGTCCTCAACCCACCCAACCCCACCTTCTACCGTCATTCTCAACAGATGGCTTTGCCTCCTTCTGTACAGAGAATATCAGACGTGAAACCTCACATGCCTCCTCGACATCTGCAACCTTACCTGTATCTTTCTGTCTCAGCAATGGAGACATCCTGCCTTTATTTAAAGCTGCTCCTTCTGGAACTTTTGCTCTCTCTCTCTCTCCAATCACCCTCTCTATCCTGTGCCTTCAACCTCTCCTTTACTCAATCAGCATGTAAACAGTCACATCCTAAAAGTCAATAAAGACTCTCAACTTGATATTCACCTCCAGCTCCCCTTGCTCCCTCCCCTTCACAGCTAAACTCCACGTGGAGTCATCAGCTCTTTCTGCTTTTACCTGCTGTCTTTCCATTCTCTCCTTAACCCACCCCAATCTGGCTTTGGCTAAGATCACCAATGCCTCATATTGTCCAGTTCAATGGACATGTTATCTTACTTGACCTCTCTGCAGTACTGGCTGCCAACTATACCCCCCCTTATCAAAATTCCATTCCTTCAGCTGCCATGACACTCTCCTTTCTGACTTTTCTCTTTCTTCTGTGTCAACCCCTCATTCTCTTCTGGGGATTCTTCTTTCCCCACTCACCTTTTGAAGACCACTGTTTCCCAAGTCCCTTTGTTCAGATTTCTACTCTTCTCCCTCCACAGGCTCTCCCTGGGGCACCCCAGCCCTCTTGACCCTGAGGACCTTCAGTAGAGTATCGTGGTTAAAGATGTGAATTCTGAGTTTGAATCCTTCATTCAATCATAGACTAGCTCTTTTCCCTCCAGCAAGCTACTCTCTAAGCCTCAGTTTCCTTATCCGTAAAATGGGAGTAATAGTATCTTTGTCATAAGGTTATTTTGATAATGCAAATGTGATAATGCATGTAAAACAATAAGCATAGTGCTTGGAGATACACTGATAATTGGCTCAGTAAGTGTTACCTATTATTATTGTCTTGCCTTCAAAACATCTAGAGGCTAAAAGGACGGTTCACTACCAATAATGCAGTCTCACTACTAGTTGATCGCTGAGGCCAGAAGATGGTGCAAAGCATCTCGTCTCTCCGGGTCACCTTCTAGTCCATACACAGTCTACCTTAAATGTTCTTCTTTGGACACGCAATATGTTCTTTGTCTGACCTGCAGTGCTCTTCCGTTTTCTACCCCTCTGTCCTCTGTCACGGCCCTAGTTCTACCTGCCAGCATAATCCCATGCAGCCTGAACCGATGCTGGCTCTCTCCTATGTGGGCACCTCCTACACCCCTCCACAGAAGCAGGCCTGGGTTTTCCGTCTTCCAAAGAGTCCCTCAAACCTGTCTTTAGCTAATAAAGACTACCTCTCACAGCATAATTTGATGCTGTGGTGAGGATTGGAGGGGGCAAAGAGGGTAAAGGGTACATAGAGGCTTATTCTGCCCCAATATTGTTATTATTATACCATAATTAATAACTATTATATGTTGAGAGAGATGCATATGGACCAGACATTCACCTGTACTAGACTGTTTTCAAACTAGAATATAAAATAGCCACACACACACAATGCTTATACTGCTCACAGAAACTGAGACGTTGTCTTATTGCATGTTTACTGTCAGTAAAATCTTGGGCACAGCCATCTGTTCAATGGTTTAGGTTATCCTTGCAAGTATGAACTTGCCTAAATGCTGTTTCGATGAGCATATCAAACCCCATCACTCGACAGGGATCACCAGTGGTTACGTGGCTGCCTATCTTAATAGCCTCTTCTTAGTTCTCACTTTTAACTACCTCCACACAGCATTTGCAATAGCTGACAACTACCTCTTCCTTAAAGGCCCCTTGATTCTTTCTGTGGGCAGCACCCCTCAGACAGTTCTATTTCTACACAGGGCAGAAGCCAAGAGAATACAGATGGCACTGGATTTGGAGGTTCTCGAACTGCAAATTGCCCATGCGAGAATAACAGACATATATCTTTTTGTCCAGACTGCATCCTTAGACCTGGGTCAGAAAGCGCGTCATTATGGAGTCATGACCTTCCCCTGAGAAGAGGGACACAGACGGGGAGAGAAAGATTAATATTCCTGTCTTCAGGAGTGAAAGCAGATGGCAGGGATCGAGGGGAATTCCAGTTACTATCTCAGCAACGAAGTCAAGAACCCAGACTAGAAATCAATACCATATGAATTTTTTAAGATTCTCTAAATCTTATGGGTTTGTGAATGCTATTATTCCCATTATTTCAGGCAGTAGCCATTGGAAGTAAAATAATTTCAAAAATAAACAAACAAGTAAATAAGAGGACCTGGTTTTTTGTCTTCAGGGATCTGGAGGAATTAGAACGAGCTGGAGCCACCACATTTCTCTTGGGGACAGAACCTCAGTGGGGTCAGAATTGGCAATGCCAGCACCCAGGTCATATGCCAAAGACCTGTTGTAAGGAGGGAATGACAATCTTGTCTGGTCCGGCAGGGGGTGTGGAGCTACCTTCTCTCCTTTGCCAGTTCCTTTTCCTTGACCTTCCCCTTAAATGTTTAAGATTCTTTAACCCATATCCCCAGCAGTGCCCACTCTCCTGACTCCAGACCCACATTCCTGATTATCTACTGTACAGCCCACAGGCCCTAGAGCTTAACATATGCAAAATGGACTCATCACCCGCCCCATCTCCACTGCACATCCATCCCTCCTGCAGTATCCTTGATCTCAGACATTGCCAATTTCTCAAGCACCAAGGCTAGACATGGCACCATCTGCAATTGTCCTCCTCTCCCCCACAAGCCGTTGGTCATCAAGGCCTATCAGTCAGATCCAATGTGTCCCATTCTTTTGCTTCTCACATTTCCTGTCCTACCTCAGGTCCTATATTCTTTTGTAGGACTATTGCAATTGTCCCCTAACTTCAATAGTTCTACTCCAATCTATAGCGGGTATGATTTTTACAGTGAATTCTCCCAACTAGGGCAAATTAATTTCCATAGTGAATTGTATGTAGCTCTTGAGCTTTCATTTCCAGTGATGGTGGGAAGAGTAAAACTTGTCAATTTAAACTAATGCCATCATCTCTGGCTGAAACCTCTTCTAATCCCTCACTCTACTCCTCAGGATCACCTCCCAAAACAAACTACCCACATTCAAGCTCTTGTCTCAAGCTTTGCATGTGGGGGAACCCAGGCTAAGACACTTTACTTAGCCTGAAAAGCTTCAAAGCTACATTTCTCCTCCTCTGTGCCTAGTGTATTGCAGTAGATTCAGGTTCTGCCGCGTATCACGCAGACTTAACCAGGCCATGTGGGTGTCGGTGACACAAGGACACAGGCCAGTGTGGCTACCAAGGCTGTGTTCCCCTGTGGTCGCTGTGGCTGAGGTTCTAGTCTCCAGCCCCCAGCTCACAGGTGCCAGGCAGTGAACAGGGGCTCCAGTGGGGTTTCACGAGACCCATCACCTGATGTGACCGGAGTTTCTCCAGGCTATGCTACTCCTAGCTGGTTACCTTCCAATCTTGGTTTTCTGGTCGTCCTGGAAATTCCAGAAGCTACTCATTCATACCCTGGAAACACATTCTTTTCCATTATAATTATCCTTTATCATTCTGTTTTCTGAGATCAAGCATCCTGATCCAATATAGTTACTTAAACTCTTATTCAATGATAGAGATTTGATTTTGGTTGTTTTCTATAAAGGAAAAGCCATCCCTTTACACTTTTTGTTGAGCAAAAATATCATGCATTAAAAGAAATTTTTACACTAGAAGGTTTTGTTTATACCTCTTATATTCCTATCCATGAGGATTCAGTTAGATAGGGTTAATCAATGCCTTGCTATTAATCATAAAGGCAAGAGTTTTATAAACTTGGATATATAAGGTTCTATCAACACTTAATGTATTTTAATAATAATAGCTATATTTTTCATGCCTATGATGTGTCAGTTACTGATATATTCTCAGTATAATACCTGATTAATCCTCACAACCACAGAAACTGAAGTTCAAATCACACAAATTGTAAACGATTGTCATATGGGGTCTCTGGTCCCGCTCCCCACATAAGAACACAGGATATGGTGAGGCCAAAAAGGAACACCCACGGAGCCATAGATAGGGGAGTCATACCTCTACAGTCTCTCTGGTGGCTGGGTTGGTGACACAGGAAGCAGGAGCCACACTATCCGCAACATGCCTTCCACTTCTCTCTGCCAACCAACTTCACTGGCTAGCTGCAATCCACTGTACTAACTGCAATCCACTCTTGCTAGCTCAGCCACCATCTTCTTGCTGGCCCCCATTTTCTGCTAGCGTAGCCACGGCAGTTGTATTAGTGGCCAATGGCTCACTGGTTACAGCTGACGGCCAACTAGCCATAGCTGATGGCCATTCAATCAGAGTTGACGGCCATTTACTACCTGAGCCAGCACCTTTCCATGTGAGGCCGAGAGCCCGGAAACTGCACTCCTGGCTCTGTCCCCACAATGAGTGTTCATACGCACAAACTACTCCACCTTCCTTTGGAGAGTTTTGGCCTGCACCGTATCCTGCTCGCTGCGCCATTTGTCATGCGGAGGACGCTTCTCACTGCGCCATGTGTCATACAGGGTCTCCCGCACGACAACGATAGATTCCGTGTTTTAACCCAAGCCTTTCTGACTCCAAGCCCATATTTTCTCCCCTATGCTATGTCCCTCCCTGACCAAAGGCCTCGCTCTAATCTGAGCCACACACTTCTGGTCAGGGCTCTGGCCTCCAATTCACCCTACATTATCAGCAGAACTCCCAGGGGAAGTGCTGGGTTCAGGGAACACACATGCTAATTTCGGGCACCCTCCTCAGAGACAGACTGCTCTCTGCCTAGTTAAAGTAAATCAGCAAAATAGTCCCCTCAATTCGCAATTGCTATATTAGCTAGAATTGGGTTCTGCTGTGATAGATAAATCCAAAACAATTACAGCTTAAACAAAATGGTTTATCTCTCTCACTTTCAAAAAATATAGAGGTTGGTTAGTCCAGAGCTGGACTAGGACTCCACACTCTCAAGAATCCAGGCTTCTCCTGTCTTGTTGTTCCACTGTGCAGTGGCTTCCATTCTCAAGGTTACTTCATGGCCAACAATGGCTGCCGGAATTAAACTATCACATCACACTCTTTCCAACAAGAAGAAAAGCACCCAGTCCCTTTCCTTTAAGGACATCCATAAGTTTCACTCACCACTTCCACTAAAATTCATTAGCCAGAACTCAGCTAATATTGAATTCCATAGCTGGATGAAAACTGGGAAATATAATCTTTCTTCTGGGCATCCATCCATGTGCCAAGCCAAAAATCTGGGTTTCTAGATTTTTGCAAGAAGGTGTATCAAAGGACAGCTACCAACTCTTCGACTAGTCTTTGATTTAAATGGCTTATTTTGGTTCCTTAAATAATTTTTGCATTTGTTTTGAGGAGGAAACAAGAAATACCAGTTTGTCTCCTGAAAAAAAGTTCAAGGCTTGGAGAAATAGGGATGATGAAGACTTCTAGTTTAGTATTAGGTCAGAAAATAGAAATCCAGCAGCTCGCCTGACACCCACTCAACTTTCCCCACCACCGACTCATTATATTTTCAGCCCTTCAGGAAAGCCTCTCTTTTAAGATGACTCCAGCCTCTCTGCAGAACTTGCCTGAAGATTCCTGACAAATCTTAGGCTCAACAGGAATCTTTGGTGCATGGGGACAAGCAGGGTGGTCAACTCAGTGACAGAAGCCAAACGCAGGTCAGAGGTGACAAACATTTCATAGTGTCTTACAGCCATCATTTTAATCTCCATGAAACCACTTCCCTGGCCTTTCCCTTCCTTAATCCCTATCGTTTGTATGACTGAGTCGTAATCATCCTTCATGAGTCAGCTCATTCATTCATTCATTCATTCATTCAATAAACGTGAGCATTTTCTAGGGACTTCCTTAGGAAGTTTACCATCTATTGGATGGACAAACTCCTGAACAACAACAACAAAATAAAATCTGTGGTAAGAGTTATGTAGAGGAATTAAAAGTGCCCTGTGAGAACCTAGAGGATTTCTAGAAGATGTCATGTAGGAGGTGGCATTTGAGGTGGTCCTTGATCTATCTTTGAAATTCAGTGCCAGAAACACAGTAATAAGCTTAATTATGCTTTGACACTTGGTTCCTATAATCCTCATGACCAGAATGAGACTATTCCATTGTTCTACAGAAGCACTCAACTAGAAATAGAGTAACCCTTTCCAGAGTCATCCAGGCAGGTAAAGTTATCCCCTTCCCCCCACATTACCCCACCACCCCCACACACAAATGTTTCTTTATCCACTCTATTTCAAGATTCTATAAAATCCCCTATTACTGTGTTTGATCATCCTTATAGTAAATAAGAACACCTGTCTGACATGAAATTTTCTCTCCCACTGTAATTCTCATTCATTCTTGAAATACAAAATATATTAAACATAATTATACTAAATTCAAAATACCTATTAAAACACAAAAACAAGAAGTGTTATAAAGATTTGCTTGTGTTATAAAGATTTGTGGTGGTAGGTATTTAACATATGTTCTTTTCATTCCTTAGTTAACACCACAATCTGGTCAAAAAAATAACTTGGTTGGAAATGAATAACATTTCCCAGAAAGGATCTTGGCCCATTTTTCAGAATCTTTTGGAGGAAGGGCAGGGTGTTTCTACTTTCATTTTAATACATTTTAGCCAATTGTGTTTACTCTAGGTTTCTTATAATAATGATAAAGTAGGAAAAAAATAAATGTCCAACAGAAGGGAACTGATTAAAGAAAATATAATAAGTTACAAAATAATGTGTATAATATATACAAAAGTTATAACAAAATACCTGATTCTTGTAAATTGAATTTTCTAGTATTTAGCAAAATGAAAATAAACAGGTATAATTTCCTAAAAATAAATTAGAACATTTTTTAAAACCCTAGAGCCTTTTCTTTTGTTTTACTATTTTAGGTGTTTTTCCTTTAACACAAAAACAATGCACACTCACTTCTGTAACTTACAAAAGGATTTTTTTTAATGTAAAAATAATCCACTATTATACATACCAGAAATAACCACTGCTAACAAATTGGTATATAACATTTTTCATGTATATATGTACCAAAATGAAATCATTTCAAATACAGTGTTTTATAACCCTCCAAATATTATTCAGCCACCCCTTCCTCCCCGCCCCCCAAAAAAAGACACTAGCATGGTGACATAATTAATGCAATAGTTTATCCTCAGAAAGAGTTTTAAGAAAGGCTAGAAAGAAGTGGTGAACACCTGTGACAGATCAAG
This sequence comes from Rhinolophus hipposideros, assembly GCF_964194185.1. Classification (NCBI taxonomy): domain Eukaryota; kingdom Metazoa; phylum Chordata; class Mammalia; order Chiroptera; family Rhinolophidae; genus Rhinolophus; species Rhinolophus hipposideros. The sequence goes on along the minus strand of NC_138051.1, from coordinate 19,388,546 downwards.
GATTCATCCTGCAGTCTATCTGAGTATGATTCTGTGTGAAACGCTAGAAACAAAGGCTCACTCCTCTGAGCCTCCATTTCCTCTCCCAGAACCTGAGGATAATGATGCTTGTGTCTCACAAATGCTCTCACAAATGAAGTCAACTTTTTAATGAGCTTTGAGTTTTGGAAAAATAGCACCATAGTATTTTATGTCGCCTGCTCACTGTGGGTGGTATTTTATTATTATTATTATTATTATTATTATTATTATTATTATTTTACCTGATTTTGAATTTTAGTCTCTCCTTTTTTAGGATACCACTGTTGATTAGCTCCATGACACTTAATCACCCCTGGACTTTTGTTGTTTAAGAGTTTATCAACTCTAACTTACTTGAATAAACTTCCTTAATTCTTTTTCATTGACTTTTTGTTTTGTTTTGTTTTGTTAAATTCCCATGTGGACAGTATGGAGCTTAGGGGCAAGGGCTGGGTTTCACATTGTTTTGGTATTCCCTGCACCATCTCTCTACTACCCCCAGGCCCACACCACAGTGATATTGGTAATACCCCAGTCCATGGTGGATTCTCCATGTGGGAGGGACACTTGTCCCACACAAGCATCGCTTTGTGGAGAAATGGGAGGTGCAGGCCACTGGGACTCTTGTAGGAAGTTGTCCAGATGGGAATTGCCAATGCTGAGAAGTGAATTATGCTGCCAGGAAAGAGTGCAGCCACCAGTAACCCCTCACTGACCATGTCATCAGTCACTCTTGCAACGCAAGGGCTGAGAACGGGCCAAAACAATGAAGACTACACCTCCTAGCCTCAGCCCCCACCTCAGCTTCTGTAATGTTGAGTCCCCAGATAAGCATGAGCATGAGAACCTTAATTGAAAGCGTGGTCACTCCCTTGCTCTTTTAAGCCTATTCTCTTTACCAAATACCAAGAAATCTATTTATGGACACAACCAAGATAATCTTCTAAAATACAGATGCTAATCTACTAAAGACATAGGATTTCCTTTTGATTAGTAAGTGTGGGGTAACAGATACCTTGTTTTGTTGTTGTTGTTGTTGTTTTATTAGTTTCAGGTGTAAACAATGTAATAGTTAAACATTTACACCCCTCACAAAGTGATAACCGCCCTCTCCCAATCTTCTACCCCTCTGATATTGTATGTATATAACTGTTACAATACCATTGACTCTATTCCCTATGCTGTACGCCTTAGCCTGTGACTATGTACATATATATATTTAATTATATATTGATATATAATTATATATCATTTATATTTAAATATATATTTAATTATAATTCACATTCCATATTATTCAGCTTCAGGTGTACAGTGCAGTGGTCAGACATCTACACCATCCATGAGGTGGTCTCCCTAATAAGACAAGTGCTCATCTGATCCCCTACAAAATCTTTACAACATTATTGATTATATTCCCCAAACTGTATTTCATATCCCCATGACTATATTGTGATTAGTAATTTGTACTTTCTAATCCCTTTACCTTCTCCCCCATCCATATCCCCCTCCCACCTAGCAAGCTTGTTTTGTTTTGTTTTTTCCTACATCTCTGAGTCTATTCTGTTTTGTTTGTTCATTTATTCTGTTCTTTAGATTCCACATATAAGTGAGGTCTTATTTTTCTCACTTTGTCTTTCTCTGTCTGACTTATTTCCCTTAACATAATGGACTTCTCTAAACCACTATTTCTCTTCCTCCTCTGACTCTGTATGTGTTTTTCTCCTAATTCTGATTTTAATTAATCTTCAAAATCTTCCTTTAGTCATTCTCCATGAATTCCTTTTTCATGAAATGAGCAGCTGTCACCTTTACTAAGATAAAGGTACATGACCCAGACCCAGCCTCACTTGGGAATTCACAAACAGGCCCTGAGATGATGGGGTCCTCCATAGACACTTGGTGATTTCTGTCCCTCAGGAGACAGGCCTGACCCTGCAGCGCCATTCAGGACCGGCCAGGGATCCAAGCTTTGAAAATAACAGGCGAGAAAACAGGTGTCTTCCGGAGTGCCCGGTGCTTCCCAGATGGGAGAACCGATTAAAGAGAACAGGAAGTGTGACTGCTCCTCAGCAAAGCCAGAGACAGATTGAGAATTGTGCTGTTCTGATGAAAACTGCCAAGGTCATTATTAAATGGTTGGAAACTATTGTTCATAAAAAGCACTTGTACAAATGCAAAACGCTCTTAACAACCCTGTTTAAATTTATCTCAAAACAAAGGGTTGTCAATGAAGAGTTGGACTGCTTCCCCGCCAAGGTTTCAAGCACACACAAACACCACATAAATCTCCCAGCTCTTATTCTGGGTGCTCCCGGGGTAGCAGCCGACATCTCCTCCCTGCCCTTCCCTCCATGTGCCCCAAGCCCCTAGAGACCCCCTTTAAAAATACACAAAAGCTAAAAAGCCTCCCCACCTTGGAAACTAGCCCCTAATTCTCCACTGTGGAACTTTAGGAACAATGATAAAAACAATATTACTAAATTTATTTAGCTCTAGGGCGCTGTGAGGGTCCAGCCCATTTTTAAACAACATTTTCCAGTCACCTTCCTGCCTTCTCCTTTTCCAGGGCGGATCCTTCAGTGCAGTGACATCACCACCTCCCACTGGCAGGAAAGTGTCCTGGATCCCTGGGGCATGGCAGGGCCCAGGGCAGGAAGCCACACCAGGTCGTGCAGTGTAAATCCTGGCCTGGTCTGGATTACTCACAATCCCTCTCAAATAGGTTGCATGTTACAGAGCCTGGAGCTTGGGTCCCACAGCGACTCCCACCCGCAACACCTGGGTGGTATGGAAGGCTTCCAGGTGTGGGACGCAGAGAGAGGCTAGAGTTTGTGCTTTAAAAAGATCAAACAGACAATGACGACCCAAAGAGGGCAAAGTGGTCCTAGCGCCAAAATTCGTGATCATATGTGTCATCAGGCGTTTATATTGTCTTCATATACTGAGAAGATTTAAGGCTGGAGCTATACTAACTCTGAGGGACACAAACCCCACTACCCAACAGAACTCACTAAAGTGTTTTTATGAAACATGAATTTCTAGGTCCTCAGAATGACTAAATCAGAATTTCCAGGAGCAGGGCATGGACACAGAATCTTTCAAGGCTCCCTGGAAGGACCCATTTCCAGAGCCAGGTTTGGGAATGGCTGCATGAAATGGCTTTCTGTGCACCCTGCCCCAACCCTAGACACCTGTATTCGTTACTGTATTTCCCTGGAATGGATGACCTGCCCATGTACTCCCAGACACACACACTAAAATGCAATTCCTTCAGAAGCAACAAGAGAAATTGATAAAGCAGAAACACATATCCATTCCGAGTATAAATAAAAACACTGCAGCCCTGTCCTCCACTTCTGTCCAAAACAACTCTCCCCCAGTTCACAGGGCACAAAGAGGGAAAAGGGCAGTTAGTTGCAAGGCTGATGTTCGAAGTAGGGTCTGCTCTGGAGGCCTGTGCCGTGGATGTGCAGCCCCTCTGCCTGAGCCTGTCTGCATGGGCACTCCACACAACTCTTCAGCTACTTAACTCTTGATTAAGTCTGCAAGAAACAGCAATGCCTTCTCACCTCCTGCAATCCATGAAGCGGAGGATCCATGTGCTTATTCATATACGTACATGCTGCGCTCAGCACAAAGGGCTGGCCTCCTCAGAAGAGCAAACTCTCCTGGTGGGACTGCCTCTGACTACAACCCAGACCTATACGGTTCTCCTGCTGCAACACCCTGACCTCAACCCCAGTTCAGCACCATTCAGGATGAAAGCAAAGGACAGCTTCAATTTATGCTTTAGAGCAATCCATACAGTTTATGACCAAAGGAAAGTATATAATTTTCAAACAAAACAGAAAGTATACAATTTTCCAACCAAAGTGGATCTCTTCTTCTACCCTCTAGCTAAAGTTTATTTCTCAGTCTCACCTCCTAAAAAATCATCAGCAAACAAATGCTGTAAATATTAAAAAGTGCTAGAAGAGAAGATATACAAGTCCATTTGCCTTTCCACCAGGAGCATACTCTGATCCAACACACACTTAAGGTAAATGTGCAGAAGATGTAAGACGAAAAATTATTTTCAGGCCCCAAAAATAATTTTCATGAATTACTTTCATCTCTATGTAAAGAAGCAACAGAGGGTATGACAATGAAAATAGTTAGTATCCAACTTGAACAATGCAAATCAATATCTACAAGGCTGATTTTAACATTTAACCAAAGAAAAACGGTAATAATAGGAATTTCCTGACGTTGGATGAGTCTCTTATTTTGTGCTGTAATAGCAACTTGAAAAACAAATTACCGTGTTTCCCCGAAAATAAGACCTAGTCGGACAATCAGTATTATATTATATTATACTACATTACATTATATTAAATTACATTATAAAGTCCCAGTCTTATATTATAGTAAAATAAGACAGGGTCTTATATTAATTTTTGCTCCAAAAGACGCATTAGAGCTGATGGTCTGGCTAGGCCTTATTTTCGGGGAAACACGATATGTATAGGTACCTAGCTCATTATGCATTACAATTAAACATTCATTTATCTATATGCTCCAAACAGTACCTATCCATCGCCATCACTTAAAAACACATTGCCCTTCTTTCTAACCTTGTTAATTTCCAGATGCTAATTAAATTTAAACTCATAAAAGTATCTGTTTAGCATGCATGACAAGATCATCCCTCAATATCCATTACCCACTGTACATTCCAGCACGTTTACCTACTGTTTTCTGTTTGCGTTCTCATGTACATGCCTCAGCTTCAAGGGACAGGCTGGGTACTTAACCTGGAATTCAATCCCTCTCTCATTTTAATTCTACTCAAGTTTTCCCCTCTACCTGATGCCTCTGTAAGCAACTTTCTTTCAAATTATTGCTGAGAAGAATGACTTCCAGATACTAGCACTTAAATATGGAACAGTGGGATGATACAGGAATTCTGAGAAAAAACTAAATTTCAACCCCTTTTCACCAAAGCCATTACACAAAGAGAGAACTCTTGATTTCTGAAGATCCATGGTCGTTTATGTATTGCCATAAGAAGGTTCGCAGACAGTCTGAAAACCACGCAGATAATGAATGGCATTGCTTACAATGGGCACCTGACATAAAACAAGCTACCATCCCATAGGGGTGTCCCAAAGGCCTGGCAGAGGATTCCAAGTATTGCCCAGCAGGAAATAATCTCCACATTCTGTTTGCTCACTAACACAAGTCCTCGTGTGCAGGGAAACAGCAGAAATGAGACAAGAACCCTTCCTCAAGATGGCTGTGTTCTGCTGGGCCCTCTGCTCAGGCCTGCCTTTCGCTGCTGGAGAGACGTTCCTCTCTCAAGAACTTACACTGGACCTTCATACGTGTCTGTCCCAAATGAGGATATCCATACTTCCACAGCCATTTGAACAGAAAAAAGGAATGTGACACCACAGGCACAAACACTCTCTGCATCCACATATCAGTGAAGGCTTCACAAAGATAAAACAGGCCTATGCTGCCAACCTCACTTCCTTTTAACCTAAGAAAAGGTAAAATGAACCCTTTGAGTCACAGTTCCCCACAACAGAGCCATCCCCACCCCCTCCAGGATGGAAGGAAAGGACACCAGATAGAAATTCAGTTATTCATGAACAAACGAAAAGTTCCATAAACAATAAATACATAGGTAAGTATCTACGGAGTATTTTTTTTCTTGTTTCTTCATTTTCTTTAAAAATAATTAACTAGTCCGTGAAGAGATGAACAAAATGTGTTATACGCATACACTGGAATATTATTCAGCCTTAAAAGGAAATGAAGTTTATATACCTATTACAACTTGAACCTTGAATATGTTATTGTAAGTAAGCCAGACACAAAAGGACAAATATTGTATGATTCCACATACATGAGGTACATAAAATAGGCAAATTCATAGAGACAGAAAATAGATCAGAAGTTACCAAGGGCTGGGGGGAGGAGGAAATAGGGAGTTATTGCTTAATAGTTACAGAGTTTCTGTTTGGGGTGATTTTTGGAAATAGATAGTGGTGACGCCTGCACAACATTGTGAATGTACTGAAATGTATACTTAAAAAGTTAAAATGGAAAACTTTGTTATATATATTTTACAAATTTTAAATCAATACTATAATATATCACAAAACATTGACTTGTGTACTTTGTAAATAATTTTATGATATGTGAATTTGCATCTCAATAAAACTTTTTTTAAAGACAATTGACTGCATAATACAAAAATAACAATGTATTTTGCTGTCTAAACAGATGTCGAAGTAAAATGCAATACAACAACACAGAGGCTGGGAGGGAGGTAAGTGGAAGCTTGTTACGGTAAGATTCTTATATTTATATGAAATGGATTATATTAATTGAAGGCAGACTGACAAGTTAAGGAGGTATATTGTAATCCTTGGTGTAACCACGAACATACATACATACATATATACTGTGCTCTATGCCTGGCCATCTACAGAGCACACGCCCTCTGCGAAGCTTATCTCTGTCACAGTGAGCAAGGGGCTCTTGGAGCTACTGGGGTATTTAATGTTCCAGGTGTGCAAAGAATGCAACATGCAAACTTGCAGCCCAGGATGAAGCTGGGCAGTGGAGGACAGCTGTGTGGGCTGGAGAGGCTCCTCAGAGACACAGCTCCAAGCAAGCCATGGCTCCCAACCTCTGTCTTTGTAAATGAGCTATTTCTCCCCACTTGTGGTTTATGTGCCATCTTAATAATAGTGTCCAAGTTAACTGATTGTTTAAACCATGTAAGCAGTTAATATGCAAAAGATTTATTGGATTAAAAAAAATCCATTACCGTTATAAAATTTTAATAATGCATTTGTCAGTAAAATAAAGGAAGAACTGACAAATCTTGTAAATATGATTTAAGCTGTGCTAAACTGGTCGTTTAAAAAAGGTTTTTTTAAGGTTTTTTTTTTAAGTTTTTAAGTGTTTTATCACTTAATTACATAAGCAAATTTTTTGTCTAGTGACTACAATAACTGAAGAAATCATGAGTTTAAAGCCTTGATAAAAAAATTGCATGTAACCATTTCAAACATAAAATATGAAATTAAAATGTTATGTTTATGCAAGTAAGATCAAGCTTCTCATTTAAATTTTGGGAAAGATTTTACTTGTAAGATTTATACAAGTCCTATATTTAATATCTTTCCTAATACTTTTTATTTTCTGTTTATCATAATCATAAATATATATAATAGATTTTTTTTCGCCAAGCCCTATGTAGACACTCACAAATCCCCCGTAGTTTATCTCAATGTGCTGTACAAATAACATTTTATATGTTGGCTATGATGGGACAAAAGTTGGGAACCAGTGTAGAGTGAGGCTGTCAAATCTGAAACTACTGTAACCATTCGTTTACAGGTATGGGTACTCTGAAGAAGGGATCAAGGATAAAGCTCACAGTGGGGTAGCCAGTTAGCTTAGTTGGTTAGAGCACGGTGCTAATAACACCAAGGTTGCTGGTTCAATCCCCACATGGGTACTGTGAGCTGCACCCTCCTTAATAATAATAATAATAACAATAATAATAATAAAATGATCTTAAAATTTCTGACCCATATGCTGTGCATACCCTGATAATCCCTGGGACTGAATTTTTTTTTAAAAAGTAGCATTTTTTTTTTTTAAAAAAGGATAAAGCTCACACATTGGCAGGCAGGTCAGGAAATGGAGAGAAACCAAGATCACGTGAAATGCATTTCTGATCCAAAACAAAGTTTTTGTGTCAACATGAATGCACTATTAGAACAGATTCTAATCTGCTGCTAGATTCTACACTGCTAAAAGAGCACTTTGAGTTGGATTTTCTGTTCCTGACAACAAGCCAAAGGGCTCTAAATGATCCATTACTGGTGGGAAGGGGATCTTGTAATGTAGATAGCAAATACACTGAACGTTCCACTCTCAGGGGGGCAGCTACTTTTAGTAAGAGAAGTTTATTGCTTAAATCAACGGTCAACAAAGTTTATACGGAAAGGGCCAGACAGTATATATTTTAGGCTTTGTGGGCCATATGGTCTTTGTTGCAAATATTCAACTGTCTTTATAGCACAAAAGCAGCCATAGACAATACATAAAAGAATGAGCACGGCTGTATTCCAATAAAACAATGAACACCAAAATTTTAATTTTATGTAATTTCCATATGTCACTTAATACTATTTTTCTTTAGATTTTTTTAACCATTTAAAAATATAAAACCCATTCTTAGCTCATGAGCTGTACAAAAACAGTCAGTGAACAGGATTTGCCCCACGAACTATAATTTGCCAACCCCTGGCTTAGATCCTCATCTCTAGATGAAGTCATGATCCTCTATCACCCTCCAGGGACAAGAAAGGTAACAGGTCTCCCTGGCTTCAACTACAAGGAGGGCAAACTGGAAGGGATTATCTAGATTTCCTCCAAGGCTAACTAAGATTGTATGGGAGAATAGCCTACAGGGAACAGTAAAGAAATGCCTTGCCCATCTTCTAAACTCCAGGTGTGTTTAGGATTGTCAAGGAGTAAGATTGTGTTCTTTCTGATGACAAACTCTTTCTGCCACACCCTACAGATACTGTAGGGCTTAGAGATAAGAATATAATTCTTTCTTAATCCTGAATATTCTTGCACAATGATATTCATCCCAATCTCTCCACTGTAAAGACATTAAAGGCTTAGAGATAAGAATATAATTCTTTCTTAATCCTGAATATTCTTGCACAATGATATTCATCCCAATCTCTCCACTGTAAAGACATTGAAGAGAAAGACCTTTGTGGTTAATAGGCATTAGAAATTCTCCAAGATGGTGGGATGATCTTCCGGTATAGGGGGAAAAATATCTTGGGGTCGGTGGAAATGAGAGTAGTACATTCTTTCCCTCCTTAGGGTCCTAAAGGAAGAAAATTTTCACCTAAGGGGCCCTTCTGAGGCAGCTGGGGTCTTTGGAGGGATGCAGAACTTTGACTTGACCGGAATTAGAAAAGAAATTGGGGGAGGAACAAGGGCAAGCATATTTTACAAACATAGGGTTGCCAGATTTGGCAAATAAAAATACACCCAATTAAATCTGAACTTCAGATAAACAACACATCATTTTTTAGCATATATCCCAAATATTGCATCCTGTATTCTATCTGGCAACCCTACAGGCTGTGATGAGGAGAGGAGCTGAGGCTGCGAGCACTATTTGAAAAGATGGAATTGGGACTTTGGGAAGCAGGGGCTTCTGAGGAGCCCCAAATGGTGCCAGGAGCTTCTGGAGATTCCTTAATCATCTCTTTTTATTTCTGACTTTTTTACAATACCAGGCAACTCTCTAACCTTTCTTTGGAGTAAACATATCATTTATTAAAGATAGCATGTTACTGTGAGGCTTTCATGCCACATGTGTAAAACCTTGTAACCCCCAAGACCTTAGAAGAGCATGGAAGACCAACTATGGCCTGATACTCCACCTATTCCCTGTTCTCTCTGTCTCTCCATTCTCTCTCACCCCGCTCCCCACTCCCCTCTCCCTCTTTGTATGTGTTGAATGTGTTGTCACTTGCAATTTCTCATTTTGAGTAGTCTTAACTAGTTCCTGCTTAAATCCCTTCTCAGATAAAGACTTGAGGAACCTCAAAAATGGACTACTTAGCTGGGTAAATTCCTTTTAATTCTCCACTGTGTCCCTGAAAACACCGGTTCTTTCATTGACTGAAACGAGGATCTCCCTTCCTCCAGCTCTGAACTAGCTATTCCCAAACTGTAAATGTTCAATTGCTTCCCAGACAACAAATGCACATTTTGCTTCCTCCAGGCTATATGTTTTCTGTGTTTGGCATTATCATTTGCTAAATACACTTAGGAACTCTATTTACCTCTGGACGCACCTCTCAGAGCTTTATGTGACTTCTCACCTTCTAGGAGCAGCCCAGGTAAATCACTGCCTAGCCATTTAGCACACAAAGAGAAGATTCCAATTTTCCAAATAGTGCCATTCTTTCATTTATGTCGCTGCTAGGGAGTTATGGAAATTATGCTGATGTAGACTGAGAAAGACCCTCAAGACCTTCAGGTTTTGACACCAAATTACACTACAAAGCTACAGTACTCAAAACAGCATGGTACTGGCATAAAAACAGACACATAGATCCATGGAACAGAATAGAGAGCCCAGAAATAAATTCATGCCTATATGGTCATTTAATCTATGACAATGGAAGCAAGAATTTACAGTGGGGTAAAGACAGTCTATTCCATAAATGGTGCTGGGAAACCTGGACAGACACATGCAAAAAAATGAAGCTGGACCACCTCCTTACACCATATAAAAAAATAAATTCAAAATGGATTAAAGATTTAAATGTAAAATCTGAAACCATAAAACTCCTAGAAGAAAATACAGGAAGAAAGTTTACAGACATTACCCAGAGTAAGATTTTTACTGATATACCTTATCGGGAAAGGGAAGTAACAGAAAAAATAAACATGTGGGATTACATCAAACTAAAAAGTTTTCTAACAGCACAAGAAACCATCAATAAAACAAAAAGTGATCCTACTGAATGGGAGAAGATATTTGCCAATGATATATCCAATAAGGGGTTAATATCCAAAATTTATAAAAAAACTCACTCAACTCAACTCCAAAAAAACAAACAACCCAATTAAAAAATGGGCAAAGGACATGAAGAGGCATTTTTCTAAAGAGGACATACACATGGCCAACAGACATATGAAGAAATGCTCAACCTCACTAACCATCAGAGAAATGCAAATAAAAACCACAATGAGATACCATGTCACCCCAGTCAAAATGGCTATCATCAATAAATCAACAAACAACAAGTGCTGGCGAGGATGTGGAGAAAAGGGAACCCTTGAGCACTGTTGGTGGGATTGCAGATTGGTGCAGCCCCTATGGAAAACAGTATGAGGTATCTCAAAAAACTGAAAATGGAACTACCTTATGACCCAGCAATTTCACCCCCAGGTATCCATCCAGAGAAATCCAAAACTCTAATTCGAAAAAATTTATGCATGCCCATGTTTATTGCAGCACTATACACAATAGCCAACACAAGAAAACAACCGAAATGTCCATCAGTAGACAACTGGATTAAGAAACTGTGGTACATTTATACAGTGGAGTATTACGCGGCCATAAAGAAGAATGAAATCTTACCTATTGCAATAATATGGATGGACCTAGAGAACATCATGCTAAGTGAAATAAGTCAGACAGAGAAAGACAAATACCATATGATCTCACTTATTTGTAGAATCTAAAGAAAAGAATAAATGAATAAACTACTCAGAAACAGTCTCAGAGACATAGAGGAAAAACTGAGGGTTGCTAGATAGGGTGGGGGTGGGAATAAGGGGGAAGGTGAGGGGATTAGAAAGCACACTCGGTAACCACAAGATTGCCACGGGGATACGAAAGTCAATTTGGGGAATGTAATCAATAGTGTTGTAAAGATTTTTGTAGGGTATCCCATGGACACTTGTCTCATTTGGGAGACCACCTCAGGGATGATGTAGATGCCTGATCACTGCACTGTATATCTGAAGCTGAAGCTGAATGATAATGAATGTCAACTATAATTTTGTATACATATATATGTATATATGTATATATATATGTATATGTATATATATATATGGTTACAAGAAGTGAAGCACAGCATTAGGAATAGCGACAGTGGAAAGGTAAGGGCTGTGTGCGATGTCAGAGGAGTAGTAGATGGGGACAGGGGGTTATCACTGTGTGAGGGATATAAATGATAAATGTTTAACTATTACATTGTTTTGTACACCTGAATCTAATAAAAAAATTTAAAAATTAAGTAAAATAAAGACCTTCAGGTTTTGTCTCTTATGGAACACTCCAAATATTCCCACCAATTTCCGTTTTGAAAATTCTTGAGTTTTCTATTCCTTCAACTGGGTGGTAGGTTAATGAGTATGCCCACTATACTGTTATTCTGCATACCTTATGCATAAATTGTAAATATTCTTGGCGTCTATTCCGTTTTTAATAAAAAAAATTTTTTTTAATGAAAAATCCAACCACTCCCCCACACAAAGAAAGAAATACAATGTCTTAACCTTTACACAAACTGGAAAAGCTATCACTTTGCAGAAAGCAAGTCAGAACATTGGATTATTCACAGATGGTTAAATTTATCATATACCCAAGAGGCAGATCATTACACTAGGAAATTGGAAACCTAGGTTCAAATCCCAGCTTTGCCCATAGATAAGGACATTAATCAATAAATTCCTCAAAGACAGGAATTGTGTTCTGTACACTGCTTCCCTCCAGCTAATTTTTCACAAATAAATTATACATGATCTATATGCCTAAAATATATAATATTATAGATATAGATGAAGTCCCCTTGGACCTATTCAGTCCTTTCCCCCACCAAAAACCAAGAGATAACCACTATTACAATCTGATACATATCTTTACCAGGCTGTTTATCTACACCATAGAAAATATGGAGTATTGACTTTTTATGGGTTTTTCCACATAAATGGTCATAAGCACACATAACTCTGCGACTTGCTCTTTTCACTCTATATTTTTGAGATTAATCCATGCTGATATGGATAGCTCTAATTTTTTTTCTCCTGAATGTCTGTGTGATATTTCACCGTATGAATATACCATGTCCCATCTACCCACTCCAGAGACATTTAGCCTGTTTCCAATTGTTCTTTTGTTTCTCCCTTCTTCCTCTTCCCCCCACCCCACTCTGGGAAAGCCACTGTTTCTCAGTGTAGTTGTGTAGGTATTATGAGCCCTCTCCCCGCTCCCCCCCCCCCTGGCTGAGGTAGTCAGCACCACGGGAACCTGAACCTCCTGCTGCTCACCGCAGCCCAGCTCCAAGCAGAGCTTAGCTGCAGAGGGCACAGCTCTCTGGCCCATGTGGGAATCCTACCGGTGACCTTGGCATTAGAAGCACGGAGCTCCAACCACCTGAGCTACCGGGTGGGCCCCAATTGTGCTTCACACAAACAATTTTAATAGATGCTATCATGTTGCCCTCCAAAGTCAGGAGGGCATTCCTCCATTCCCACCAGAAATACAAATTAGTGGTCTTTTTCCTACTGGATAACACTGGATATTAATAAACTTTTCATTTTGCCACACTAGGAGGTAAAAATAAAGTATCTTGTGGTGATTTTAATTTGCATTTTCTCACTACAAACCCACTAGTAAGGGTTTGTATCATTTATTCATTTGTCTGTTGGTTTATTTGTCCTTTTCTTATTAATTTGTAGGGTAATTATTAGTTCTGGATACTAATTCTTTGTTATACATGTTGCTTTTGTTTACTTTTTGAAACCAGCACGTCACAGAGTGACTAGCTTTTCGTAAGAGGTAGCAATTTGTTGACTACATGAATAACTGAATGTTGCATAAAAGCCATGCATTGGACAATCACTCTGTAGTTCATTCACAACAGGGCTATGAAATTTTCATTATTTAGCTATGAAAACCAGGCAATTGGGTGCACTAAAAGTGAGCCACTAAATGGTGTGCCCTGGTCATTTCTGAATCCCCAATTCTTAGACCAGGGCCTTCTATAGAACAGCCGCTCAATAAAGATTGAATAAATTAGAAACCAGGATAGAAGAAATCAACAGATCCTCTTCCCTCTCACATGCCAGAGAGACCAAATTTCCATCCCATAACAAGCTAAGTTAAAAAAGAAATCGTAATAAAATCCGGCATGTGGCCAATACAATGTATTCCATCTCTGCTCCACTCAAAACCTCTTGATCTCCACAGGAAAGAAAAAAAAAAGGAAATTAGAGCCAAAGGGGATACCTCACAAGAAAAGTAAATAAAAACAAAATGAATGCTTCAAGCTACTTGACATAGGGAATTCAAGTTAAAATCTGCTTTTTCCACTGCTTCTTCCCGTGGGGACCAGGGAAAGGACTGAGGGCCCAGGTCTGTCCCTCCCCCTTGCCCATAGCTTCTTCACTTTCTCTCCCCACCTCCCACCTCCACACTTCAAGGTGCTCCCTCTTTTTCTTTCCAAATTGTTGTTCTCTTCTATAAGGTGTTGATCCCTGGATTTTCCTGGATTGTCATGATTTTTGTTGAAAGACTCTCACAGAAGAAACGCCACCCACATTTATATACATATAAACATGCTTCTTTTCTTCTGCTTTCTTGCTCCATCAGGATTCTGTAGAGCTATTTAGTTTAATTATTTCTGGCACTTTGTCCATCAAAATGTGCAATTCTTCAAAGGGATGGAAATGACAGTGAATCTGCCTCCTCCTGAGCAATTGAGGTTCTCGTTTGAATTCTGTTGTCTTGGAAACAAGCAAGTTTCATTGAACATACACCTATCATAATGGTTAAAACATCAGCTGGAGGCAGGACTCCCCTGCAATCCCCTCTGTCTTGCTCAGCTCACAGTTTGGCTAGCTGCTAGAATGGAAACAGACTGAGTCAAGACATCTGGATTCTCGCCTTACCTGCGATCCTTCCCCCATGGCTCTAGCCATGTCTTACAACCTTTTTAAGCATCTATTTACTTGTGGGAAAAAAAGTGAGAATAATACCACCTCTTCTATCTCAGACTCATTGGGAAGATTGAAAGAGAAGATAGATTTGAAAAAGCACTTAGAAACTGCAAAAAACAAGAGAAATGTAATTGTTGCTAGAGGACAAGTTCTTGATATGGTCACAGGAAAGAATTCAAGAACACCAATCAAATAAGCCAAGCAAGCAGTGGATTATTTAAAAAAAAGAGGACAGTACAATCCCAAAATGGTGGGAGAGGGCAGGCTCCGAGAGCAGCTGTTCTGAAGAACAAAGAAGACTAGGAATTTATTATTTTCAAAATGAGGGTGCAAAATATTCAAGTTTTAGGGATGCTATCATAGGGATTCCTAGGCAGGTCCTCACTGACCACTCCTTCCCTTCAGAAGGTGGGATTCTCTTGTCCTTATTTAGCCCTTGTCGGAACTGTCATGGCAAAACAGGGAATGGAGATTTTCCCTGCTTGCAATGCTAATAATATTAGAATACATTGTAATTAGCTCAAGTTCATCTTGAGGGACAAGATGGTGTCCTGGGTCTGCTTTCGGCCACAGAAATCTAGTTCTGGCCAGTCTGGTAGCTGCATCTCCTCTCTCCTTTGTTTTCCCACACTTCCTCCTTCCCTTCCTCCCCATCTCTCCCTATGGCCCTATTCTTTCTGCCTACAGTAACGTAATCACATACTTGAATTATTATATTCCCCTTGATCAAAACAAATCACGAAATTTTAGCTCAGATATATATAAATAAGTTATCTGGGTATTATATTTTCCTAATGGTAAAATGGATTACCCTTAAAGACCTACGCTCCTGAGAGCTGAAAATGGTTATTGATTATGAGTGGTCATTCCCATTGTGGTTCATTCTGCTAAAGGAAAAGTATTTCCACAGACAGGAGGGATTGCTGTGCCTGTTGACTGCTCAGTATGTAGTACTAGGAATAGCCTAAAATGACTTGTTTCAGTCATCTCTAACTATATAACAATCACCCCAAAACTTAACGGTTTCAAGCAATCCTTTCTTTTGCTCATAATTATGCAAATCAAAAATTAAGGAAGGCCTTGCATGGGGCAATTCAACTCTGCTACATGTGGTGTCAGTCTGAGCAGTGTGGGCTGGAGTGTACACTGCCTAGATGGCTTTTTCATTCACATGTCTGACACCTCAGGGCTCCTTGTCTTCTCTTTCTCTCCACAGGGTATCTTAACCTCCAACACCTCTCCACATGGTTGAGGGCTCTCTCAGCATTGTAGTCTCAAGTTAGGTCTTTTTATTCCATAGTGTCTGGCTTCCAAGAGATAGCAGGCAGAAGCTGTGGGGCTAGATGAGGGCTCTGCCTGGAAATTGCACAACATAACTTCTGCCATGCTCTATTTGTCAAAGCAGAAACAGAGCCTGTCCAGGTTCACGGAGATGGAGAAATAGACTGCAGCTCTTGGTAGAAGAACGGCAAAGTCACATGGCAGAAGAGCAACCATCTCTGGAAGATATACTCTGCCATAACTGCCTTGGCATTTGTCATACCTAGCGAGGCATCCCCTAGTTTAGCCACACCAGACTTAAAAGTAACCGGTCAATAAAGCACCTATGAAGATTCTGACCATTTCCAAATCTTATTACCAGGGCTTGGAGCTTTCCAGGGGGAAGGGAGCATCCACAAATCAGATACAGGTTCCTAGGAAAGATACTCCGGCTTGGATTACTCCCATCTGGAAGCCGAGTTGGTATCCCAGGGCTCTCCACATCTAAGCATATTTATAGGAGCACCTTGAATACAGAAATGAACCTGGTACCATAAAAAATGTGGTATCGACGACCTCATTTATGTCTTGCTACACATATTTAACATGTATGTGTGATCTTGAGTTAATTATACAACTTCCCTGGCTCTCAGTTTCCTCATCTGGACAATAGGAGATTTTCACCTCTACTAATTTACCTTTCCACAATTGTTGAGGTTGTCAAATAAAATAATGTATGCAGCATGCCTTTTTTGTTATAAACAGTATATCAATGTCAATTATTAAATCAGAAAGTCAATAGGATTAGATCCTGGCTTTGCCTCTTTGTGGATGTGTGACTTAAGAAAGTGTACTTAAACATTCTATGCCTCCTTTTCATATTTCGAAAAGTCTGGTCTTAAGTGTATATCAAAAATCAGCAGTTAAATGCAAAATGCCAAACCACCCACCAAGAGAAAATTAATGCAACCATGTAGCATTGGTTGTAGCAACCATGGGATAAACCGATAGGTGTGGTTTTTCATTTAAAATATTAAGCCAAATATGGATGGCTGATAGAGTACGGTATATCTCTGATACAGTGGCATACAGAGGGCTCTGAAACCAGACTACTCGATTTATATCCTGATCCTACCTTTGATCAGCTGTGTGACCTAGCTCAAAATACCTAACTTCTGGCCTCTATTTCCTCATCTATACAATGAAGGTAATTATGTCACCTACTCATGGAGTTGTTGTAGGAATTAAATGACTCAATGCACTGAAAACAGTATGTAAAAACATAAGCATTAGTAAATGTTAGCTATTATTATTATCTCAGTCTTTTTTACATCTGCTATATATCTCTTATGGTCACCCTGCAGAAGCAGGAGGGGTTCCCACCCTAAATTTAACTCAATTGTCAAACTGATGAAACCACAAACACACATCAAAAGGGTATGAAAAGGTTTATTATTTCCATAATTGAGTTCTCTGGGGAAGACAGGGCAGAACTCTCAAGTGGGTCAGAAATTGCTTGAGAGAGCACAGAAAAGAGACTAGTCTGGATTTTTACTTTGGTTGGGAGCAGTGAGGGGATCTGGTATATGTGTTCCCTCATGGGACGGGGGCCGGGGGGTATCTCCTACCAGCACCAAAGGAGAATAGACTTTATTATCAGTTTTCTCAGATGTGTGGCACAAAGGAAAGAGGAAAAGGTAAGGCTTAAAAGCTGTCAGAAGTTAAATATCAAAAAATGGACATGTTCTTCATTATAACATCAGATGTGTCCTATACCTTTCTTGTTAAGCTTATAGCTAAGCATAAAGGAAAGATTTTGTGAGTGGCCACCTTTATAAACTCTATTACTAGTTAACTAGTTAACTAGAGTTCTATTACTATTTAATAGTTTTTCAGATAATATTCTTAGGTTTTTAGAATAGACAACTATGGTATCTATAAATAATGAGGATTTTCTTTTATCCCTCTCTAATAATTATATGTCCTATTTATTTTTCTTGTCTTAATGCATTGGCTAAAATATACAAAATTAAACAGTGACAGTGATATTTCCTATATTGTTCCTGGCTTTAATGGGAATGCCTCTGGTATTTTGCACTAAGAGTGAATTTAGCTATTGGTTTGAGATTGACTTTTGTCTACCATATTAAGAAATTCTCTACCCATTCTTAGTTTCTTAATAGCTGTTATGAGAAATAAATATTAATTTATAGTAAATGCATTTATGAAATATATCATAATGAAGTTACATTTTAACTGTTATTATCTTGAATACAGGATTTTCCATAAATGAATGGAATAGTTCTTCATTCAAGTAAATATTATTGGACATAGAATAATAGAAACTAGGACTTTAATCTTAGTTCTAGTTCACTCACCAGACTCAAAATGTAAAACCCTAGTGTATTATTCACTAGGACCAAAATTGGGGAGAATTTTTTTCCTTGTACCATATTTCAGATGAGGGGAGAGCTAAAGGGGCAAGAGACATGTATTGTAGACCTTCGTATAATCTATTGTGGAATCTAAATGAAAGTTTCTGATGTTTCATTTCTAATTATTCCAGGACTCACCTAAAAGATGTTCATTCAGATTCTTAATACCTACATAAGAGTATTATAAAACTTTTACTCCTTCTCACTCCTCAAGTATTTTAAAAGCTACCAGCAATTTGCATTATCTCTTTTGTTTAACATAGAAGAGGCCACTCTAGTCAACGTAAATGCCATGAATGTGATCTAAGAACTGATACCATTTCCTGAAGGCCAATTGAAGACCATAATATATGGCAGATTTTTTTATTAGAAAGAGTTTTCTGAAAAGCAAAACTTTCTAAAATCCTCAGCCTGGGTGTTATGCAGGTTAGAGAGGGAGTGGAGACACAGATTTCCAGCAATGTGGGACATAAATAACGCATAAGAATAAAAATGAGGCTCAGAGAAATTGAGTAATTTCCCCAAGGTCACACTGCTGGTAAATGGTGGCACCAGAGTTGGACCACAGAACTGGTTGACTCTAAATTCATATAGAGGTCATGCCAGGGTGAGATTAGAGGATTCAAAGGACATCTTACCAAATGTTTATTGTCAGGGAACTCAGCTATTTTGTAAAACACAACAACTACCATTTTAGTTAAGATGTTTTCAGCAGACAACCCAGATATCAAGGCTTAAGCACAGTAAGGTGGTTGGCAGCATTGGTTCATTGGTGGCTAAACATCACAGGTCTATCTGGAATCCACTTCACTGTGATTTTTCCCGCTTTCTTCCTTGTGATAAGAACAGTATCACACACCAAATCCTCACCGAGCAATATTCAACGCAGGAGAGAAATCTTTTCCCAGGTATGACTCACACTGAGAAAAATTTTGAAGTCCCCCAGCAAGCATCCCCTTACATCTCATTGACCAATGTTGGCCAATGCCGTCACTGACAAATGGAAATGGGTTACTAAGATTGAGTTGAAATAATCATTATCTCCCCCTGGAGCAAGAGTCCCACCATCCCTGGGGTATATGGCCAGCCACACAGTACCTTAGCAAAATGGGGTACCTTGGCAGGGAAGGGGTGGATTAGCTGATGGTGGACAACTAGCATCCACACCACCATGCTTCCGGTAGCTTGCGATTGTTTCCCTGGACTTTGTGTACTGTTGATGTCAGAGAGGTGTGTTCGCAGAAAGAATTGAAAATCTGTTCAATCCATTTCTCATAACCAGTAGGTGATGAATCAACTATGTAAAGAAAAAACAATAAAGCTAAATGAAAGGGACAGAAACACAATGGTAAGCAAAGATGGATTCTTTTAAGAAATTATAGTAAAATAAGCCAAATACAAGCTACTGGGGAACCAAGGGTTCTTAATTCAATAAAGGGCTGAGTTTCTTACATAAATCTATACAAACTCTATACCTGCAGGACAAGCTTGGCAGAAATACTTCTCAAGGTCTATATACTCCAGTTAGGTGTGGTCTGCACATTATAACCCAGCTAGAAAAAGTGAACATAGGGAAAGCGAGAATAATATGAAGCTATTTCATTTGTATTACAGTGATATTAAATTAAATTCAATAAGCACTAAGCATCCGTTAACCCCTTCAATACCCCCAAGCAATATGCTGAGTTGTGCATGAATCAGACAAGGTTTCTGCCTTCAAGGATCTTATGATGAATAAATCACAGACTTGAAAAAAAAATTGGTTTAAGCCAATTGGTTTCCTCAGTTGACTTTGGTGAATTTAATTTGGCTAAATAACTTTGGGAAATTGATCTTCAACAAACTGATCTGTTGCCCATGTGAGCAACTAACTTTAGAATGTCATAGATAATATAAAAGAATACAAATAACTGCTTTGGGAGCCAAGAGGTGGAAAGAAAGAATTTCCAAAGGGACATTTGAATCGGTCTTCAGGAATGAGTAGGAGGTTTAACCTACATGGAGGGGAAGGGAACTGAGTGACATAGAAGTGGTAAAGTGCCAGGCCTGTTTTATAATTTCACATTCTAACATTCAAGCAGATACTCTACCCCTGTTCCCTCAACTGGAACAGAAAGTATTTTAGTTTCTGCCCTTATTAAAAATGATTGTTCTAAGCAACAAATGAACAAACAAAACAAACTTATAGACACAGACAACAGTATGGTGATTACCAGAGGGAAAGAGGTTTGGGGGAGGAGAAAGAGGGTAAAGGGGGTCAAATTTACAGTGATAGAGGGAGACTAGATTTTGGGTGATGAGCATACATTGCAATATACAAATGATGTATTATATAATTGTACATTTAAAACTATGATGTTATTGACCAATGTTACCCCAACAAACTTAATAAATTTTTTTTAAATGACTGTTTCAGTTGACCAGAAACAAGCACAAGAACAAATGAAAACAGCTTCTTTTCTATGGTTCCATAGGACCTGTTGTTTGCCATCCTAGACTTTTCCTATCTACACCCACCCCTAATTAAGTCAAGAGAACATCTCAGACACATCTAAGTCAATCACAGGCACTCAAGAATGTTCCTCAGACTATCAAGCCCTGCCCATGCCCACACAAAGACAATAGTGAGGCCTTATTATTCCCTCATTTCCACAGTTTGAGGAACGCCCTTCATGATCCATGTCTGTGATTCTTCTTCCCAGTTTCTTGTTGTTGTCATAAAACAGATCTCTTAAAAGGAAAATGCCCTTTCAAGAGAAAAACAGTCTACTCAAAATTATTCAAACAAAGTTTGCCTTTTCTGACTTTTAATCAGAGGACGCTATGCAGCAACCAAATTCACTAGCCAGATGGCTAAGGTTTCTGAATATCGGCAGTTTATCATGTCACTCGAGTGTATCATTTTTTTCTAAATACTTTTTTTCCTTTCTCTGTTTCTCTCTGCATTGGACCCTCCACCCATGAAATTGAAAGATTTCTAGTAGAAATTCCTTTGTTGCATCAGCTTTTGGAAATATGGATTACAGTATTCTGTGAAAAACATTTATTACCCTGAACTGTGACTCAAACATTGTTGCATTTCTGGGGTTATAGATTTTCTTTCAGCTAAACTAAGGCTCTAAGTCACAGTGACAGTTGTAATGTGTGTAATACCGCAGTACCAGATTCTATTACACACATATTTTTGCTAGAGGTTTACGATGTTAAAAATATTTCTTCTTTTTTCCAATACCTTTGTGTACCTGTTGTATAAATATATTAGAACCTATAACACCAAAGTCAATTTCCAAATGAAATGTGCACAACAACAGTAGTTTGTCCTTTAAAGAAAAAAAGAAAGGTGGGGTGGGGGGAAATGCTGAATAGAAGCTAATGATATTCAAGCACAATATTGAATTGTAATAAAAGATGAATGAGAGAAACTGTGTGTCATTGTGAGGGATGGAGAAGGTTACAGAAAGCTGAGGCCAAGAAAGGATTTATCATGGATGTTGCTGCAGGCATTTGTGTTAAAAAAAAAAAAAAAATCTGCAGACTTATTTGCAAGTGTATTTTATGGGAAAATAGAGCAGTCTACTGAGGAAAGAACTTCTAAAGATTACCTTTTATACAAGATTAAGATAAAACTTAAGAAATATGTGAGAGAAATCTCAACTGATTCTCAAGGAGGTGGAACTTCAAATTCATCAGTGGGTCCTGTCAATTCCACAAATGCAGGAAGAGGTCTTTGTTAAAGTACCATTGGTACTATAATTTTTCAAGGTAGGTAGGAAAGGCACGCATGGAAGTGGACTTAATTAGCACACCCACTTGCAAAGCCTTAATCTATTCGAGAATCATGCCAACAAATCCTTCCACTTTCCTTTAGAATCCAAATTTTATTTAACACTCACAACAGTTCTCCTGGAAATTTAACAGTATTTCTGTTCTCCTAAAACAACACAGTGTGACTGATGCTCTTACGGGGGGGAAAATCTGATTGCAGTTAACTAAATCATCTGAGGCAGAGAGTGAAAATACAATAGAAATATTTTTCAATTTCTTCTTTTGACTAAGTTTTAACTTCTTACACATTTCTGTCTTCTGCTTAATCAATAATCAAAAGCAAAATTAGCTGAGTTGCAGTTTATTTTCCTTTCCATAGCTTACACATTTATGTGGACATAATAAACAATAAAATTATCTAAAGGAGACAGAATAAGAAAAACTGGGGGTT
Organism: Rhinolophus hipposideros; assembly: GCF_964194185.1. NCBI lineage: Eukaryota > Metazoa > Chordata > Mammalia > Chiroptera > Rhinolophidae > Rhinolophus > Rhinolophus hipposideros. The sequence continues at coordinate 19,366,055 of NC_138051.1, read as the reverse complement.
AGATCAATCCAGTCAGCCCCATTCCTCAATGAGTAGTAACGTTCAATTCAGAGAGTTTTTTCCTCAGTGATAGAAAGAGTAATTATGTTTTTGTTCAATTTCAGTTCACTCAGTGATTACTGAAAGAAAACCTTGCGAATGCATGAGGTTTGGTTTTCGGTGGTGTTTGTTTTTTGTTTTTGTTTTGTTTGTAAGGGGAATCTAGTATCTCACTGTCTTGTTTCAAATATAAATCTAGAATTCAATAAAAAGAAAAATATTAAAATTCCTGTCAGTAATAAGTATTTAGTACCATAAAAATATTTACACCCTTTAATCTAGTAATTTTAGTTCTGTAAATCCCTCCACAGAAAACCATCTAAAATGTACAAACACGCTCAAATATTTCATATGCAAGAATATTTCCAATATTAAAGAAGGGAATAATTCTTCTAGTTATGTACTCAATAGCCAAATCCTTCTTCTTATCCCCTTGACAATTTGTTTAGGTGATAGAGGTCCAATCCCAGAGATAAATCATGGCAATGATTAGTCAAGAAAAAGCATGAGACCCAATTCTGGTCAGGGAGATGTAAGGGAAAACCTCCTTAGAGAAATTCCCAAAGTAGAATTACTAAATTAAAGGGTATAAATATTTTTAAGGCTCTTAATACTTGGCAAAGGTTTTCTCTCTCCCCCACCAAAAAAAAAAAAAAAAAAAAACCCAGAAAAAAAGCATTTTTTTTTTTTAAATATCCCTTTTCAACCTGCTGCCTTGCTTCCTACTTAAGATTCAACTGTGTAGACACATGAAGTTTGGAACTCTTGAAACTATTATGGAAAGTCCTAATGAATCAGAGTCCATCACCCTGATCAACCCTGGACACATCCATTGTCAAATTGCATTTCGAAAGCATTATAACTGAAATACACCTGTGTAATAAAACATGAATTTTTTTCAAAATGATACTTATGAAGTTTTTTGACATGATGGTGGAGGGGAAGCAGACTTTGCCACCTTAAATACGCCTTTTGGGATAGCAATTATTTTAAGCTGGTTATTTTTAAGAAACAAAAGACTCAAGAAGAAACTTTGACTTTCCCCTTAACTGCCTAAAAGAGTTTAAATAGAAGACGTGCTTCAGGAAGGGAGCCATCATCATAGATAACTATAGTTTAGTGTGAACTAGTGTGTGATAGACAGGGAGGAGCCTAGCAAGGCCTCTCTGTGCCCCATTGTGAAATATGGCCCAGCAAATATTTATCAATCATTTGCTTTTTCATCTCCATATGAATTGCCTTTCTCCCCTTTGAAGTCTCAAACCACAATCACCACCACCCCACCCCGTTCTCCTTAGTTTAAAATAACCTATAAGCCTTAACTGCCCAATTTGTCCTCAGATCCCATATTTTTATGGAGCCCCCATATGTATATAAGTGTATATAATAAATTTGTTTATTTTCTCCTGTTAATATGTCTTATGTCAATTTGATTATTAGACCAGCCAGAAGAACTTAAAAGAGTAGAAGAAAAATTATTTTCCCTCCCTTATAATGGGAAAATTTATAATACAACATTAAGTAAAAGAATAGCAGGTTGAGAGAACCCTGGCTAGGAGCAGGAGACAACCAAGATGGTGCAGTAGGTAAATGCTGTGTTTACCTTCTCTCACATCCACATCAAAATTATAACAAATCAGCTTCTCAGATATAACACCAAATGGCGGATGACGCCGGTGCTGCGGGAGGGGCCGGAGCCCCTGGGGGCCCTGGATTGGGAAGCCGCGGTGGCTTCCGTGGAGGATTCGGCAGCGGCGTCCGGGGCCGAGGTCGTGGTCGCGGTCGCGGCCGGAATCGCGGCCGCGGCCGGAATCGCGGCCGCGGAGCTCGCGGAGGCAAGGCCGAGGACAAAGAGTGGATCCCCGTCACCAAGCTGGGCTGACTGGTCAAGGACATGAAGATCAAGTCCCTGGAGGAGATCTACCTCTTCTCGCTGCCCATCAAGGAATCGGAGATCATTGATTTTTTCCCTGGGGGCTTCCCTCAAAGATGAGGTTTTGAAGATCATGCCGGTACAAAAGCAGACCCGCGCTGGCCAGAGGACCCAGTTTAAGGCATTTGTCGCCATTGGGGACTACAATGGACACGTGGGTTTGGGTGTTAAGTGCTCCAAGGAGGTAGCCACTGCCATCCGTGGGGCCATCATCCTGGCCAAGCTCTCCATCGTCCCCGTGCGGCGAGGCTACTGGGGGAACAAGATCGGCAAGCCCCACACTGTCCCTTGCAAGGTGACTGGCCGCTGTGGCTCTGTGCTGGTGCGTCTCATCCCCGCCCCCAGGGGCACTGGTATTGCCTCAGCTCCTGTGCCCAAAAAGCTGCTGATGATGGCTGGTATTGATGACTGCTACACCTCCGCCAGGGGCTGCACTGCCACCCTGGGCAACTTTGCCAAGGCCACCTTTGATGCCATCTCTAAGACCTACAGCTATCTGACCCCTGACCTCTGGAAAGAGACTGTATTCACGAAGTCTCCCTATCAGGAATTCACCGACCATCTCGTCAAAACCCACACCAGAGTTTCTGTGCAGAGGACCCAGGCTCCAGCTGTGGCCACCACGTAATTTTATACAAGAAAAATAAAGTGAAAGTCAAGCTTGTTAAACAAAAAAAAAAAAATTATAACAAACCCACAAAACAACCATTATGGAGAATCACCTAAACTCAAGCTGAACTGAAGCCTTTCAACTAAAGACTTGAAAAAGAAGCCACCTCCAGACTTGCAGGAAGTTCAGAGCCGTGGCACAGATTGGTCCCACACACACATATGACCATTAAAGATCAGGGGAGCTCTTTCAGCTGTGGGGGGTCTCCCCACCCCCTAAAGGAGCGAGACATACCAGCCCCATACTAGCCCAAGTTTCCAGTGCCGGGGAGAGAAGTCCCCATAATTTTTGCTTGTGAAAACCAGCAAAGATTGTGAATGAGTGAGACGGAGTGTGGCTGCACTCATAGAAGCTCCTGTTAAAGGGACCCCGCGAGGACTTACCCACCAGTAGAATCATTTGCTCTGAGCTCCAGAACTGGGGCAGCAGCTGGAAAGGTGGCAGGGACAAATGGTGGGAAACTGAGTCATCTGGCTTGGGACGGAGGCTGGAGAGGTGGCTTTCTCCTGGACGGAGAAAGAAACAATGGCTTCCGCCATTGTTTCTTTATTGAGCCCTCCCCCTTCCCGGTGCATGAACACAGTCGGCAGCCATTTCTGAGTCTCTGCTGTTCGTTTGCCCCGCCCTGCAGATTTGAGACCTGGCCACGCCCAACTTTAAGGCACACCCAGGCTGCTTTCAGCAGCTTTTTTTTGGTTTTAAAGATTTTATTGGAGAAGGGGAACAGGACTTTTTTGGGGAACAGTGTGTACTTCCAGGTCTTTTTCCAAGTCAATTGCTGTCCTTTCAGTCTTACTTGTGGAGGGCGCAGCTCAGCTCCAGGTCCAGTTGCCGTAGCGAGTAGAACCGGCAAACCTTGTGGTTAAGAGGACACACTCCAACCAACTGAGCCATCCGGGAGCTCAGCGGCAGCTCAGTTCAAGGTGCCGTGTTCAATCTTAGTTGCAGGGGGCAGAGCCCACCATCCCTTGTGGGAGTCGAGGAGCCCAACCGGCAACCTTGTAGTTGAGAGCCCACTGGCCCATGTGGGAATCGAACTGGCAGTCTTTGGCGTTAGGAGCACGGAGCTCCAACCGCCTGAGCCACGGGGCCGGCCTCAGCAGCTTTTTCATGCAGACCATTTGCCTTGGCTCAAGCTGCACTATCCAAGGTCTCTCAAAGGTTCGCAGAATCCAGACAAACAGCATCTGGCTTGAGTGTGTCCTGTACCTCTAGCTAAGCAGCCCTAAGCTGGCACTAGTGGCAGCTGGCCTTGGATCATGGCTTGGCCTCTCAAGGCGCTTCCAAGCACAGCACAGGTGGCAGACATCTGTGGATTTCTTTCTGGCTCCCGCTAGGTGGCCTCAGGTGGGGCACAGGCTGTGGCTGAAGTAGATCTACAGTGGATTCCCTCCAAGGTGGTCCTGGGGCTGGCACCTCCAGTGGCCAGGTTTAAAACGAGCTGGAGCATCACTTAGCCGTCTCCAAGTACAACACACCAAAGGGGCAGATTGGGCAGGCACCGGAGTCCTGCTGAGGCTGAGGCAGATCCTGCTCCATAGGGTCAGCCCCTGCACAACAATTCTTCTACTGTAGTCAAGGCCAATGCTTACAACCAGTGAGCCCAAGGGTCAGTCCCTCACAGTTATGTGCAGTTATCAACCAAGGCTCAACTACAAGAGGAGGGCACACCCAACCCACACAAGGGACACACCTGGAGCGTGTGACTCAGGTGACCAGATAAACTGTGCCACTGAGCCCCACAGCACACCTACTACATAAGGCCACTCTACTAAGTCCAGAAGACATAGCAGCCTACCTAATACATAGAAACAAACACAGGGAGGCAGCCAAAATGGTGAGACAAAGAAACATGTCCCACATGAAAGGACAGGACAAAGCTCCAGAAAAAGAAACAAACGAAATGAAGACAAGCAGTCTAGCAGACACAGAGTTCCAAACACTGGTTATAAGGATGCTCAATGTTTTCATAAAAATGGAAATGGAAACCATAAAAAAGAACCAGTAAGAAATAAAGGATACAATAGCAGAAATTAAGAATATATTACAGGAAATCAACAGTAGATTAGATGAAGCAGAGGATCCAATCAGCGATGTAGAAGATAAAGTAGCAGAAAACACTTAACCAGAACAGCAAAAAAAAAAAAAGAATCCAAAAAATTAAGGAAAGTTTAAGGGGCCTCTGGGACAATATCAAGCATACCAACATTCTCATTATAGGGATACCAGAAGGAGAAGAGAAAGAGCAAGGAATTGAAAACCTATTTGAAGAAATAATGACATAAAACTTCCCTAACCTGGTGAATGAAATGGACATACAAGCCCAGGGACAACAGAGAGTCCCAAACAAGATAAACCCAGAGAGGCCCACACCAAGACACATCATAATTAAAATGCCAAAGGTTAAATACAAAGAGAGAATCTTGAAAACAGCAAGAGAAAAGTAGTTAGTTACCTACAAGGGAGCCCCCATAAGACTGCCAGCTGATTTCTCAACAGAAACTTTGCAGGCAAGAAGGGAGTGGCAGGAAATATTCCAAGTGATGAAAAGCAACGACATACAACCAAGATTGCGCTACCCAGCAAGGCTTCCATTTAGAATTGAAGGACAGATAAGGAGCTTCCCAAACAAGAAAAAGCTAAAGGACTTCATCACTAGCAAACCAGTATTACAAGGAATCTTAGAGGGACTTCTTTAAGCTGGGAGAGAGGTTAAGGATGGGTGAAAGGGGAAAGGATTAAGAAGTACAAGTTAGTTGTTATACAGTAGTCATGGGGATGTAGGTTATAGCATAAGAAATATAGTCAACAATATTGTAATAACTAGGTATGGTGCCAGGTAGGTATTAGATCTATCATAGTGATAGATGAGAATGGGGTTGGGGTCAGGGTGAAAAAGGTGAAGGCATTAAGATACACAAATTGATAGTTAATACAGTATGGGGAATATAATCAACAATGTTGTAAAGATCATGTAAGGTACCAGATGGGCACTGGACTTATCAGGGGAATCACGTCATAGACTGTGTAGATGCCTGACCAATGCACTATATGCCTGAAGAGCTGAAATAGAATAATATTGAATGTCAACTATAACTAAATATATAGGTATACATACTCACGGGATGTGGAATACAACATAGGGAAGATAGTCGATGGTATTATAACAGCTACATAAGATGTCAGAGGGGTAGTAGCTTGGGGGGTGGGTTATCACTTCATGAGAGGCTTAAATGTCTAACTACTACATTGCTTTGTGCACCTGAAACTACTGAAAAAAAGGGGGGAAAATTTTTAAAGAATAGCAGTTTACAAATCTGAACTATGCAAATTATTTCTATGTGTATGTGTTCATGGCTGAGTACAATACCAACCATGTACACAGATGCATTGAAAAAAACTAGAAATGAACAACAAATGGTTAGAACATTTGCCTCTGGATAACGGAATCATAAGCCATTTACCTCTCTGCATCTGTGTTTTTATATATTTTCTAAATTTTATACAATCAATATATATGGCTTTCACTATCAGAAGACAAACAGTAAAGACTCCTGTGAGTTCAGAGAGTTAAATTGAAAAATTACATACCAAGTCAAAAATTAAATACCAACCCAGGGTAAATATGGCCAAGTATCATTTTCTAGCCTAAGGGCCATGAATTCTGATCAACTCCAAGGCCCTCACTAATCTTTGTATCCAGGGGGGGTACGAAACATTAAATTGAGTGCAATCTCTGAAAACTAGATTATATAATCTCACCAGTAACTGAACAATTACGAAAATAAAACTGATTTTGTATTATTCATACAAAAGTCACTCTTGCTCATTATGAAAACAAACAAACAAAACCTTCAAGCAAAACAGAATATATTGTAGAAGTAAAAGCTCCCCGCCAACATCAGTCCTTGGAAGTAACAACTTTAACAGAGCAGTATGAATTTTCTCAAACATCCTGTTAAGGAATATACAAACTTTTTAAAGAAAACATGAGCTCTTACTATGTAAGCGCTTCCAAAAGTTGCCCTTTTTTTCCCCTTGACATTTTATTGTGGACATTTTTCTACGTCTACACATAAGATTACCTCATTCTTTGTAATGGCAGCATGGTGTACTATTGAATGGGAGTACCACAATTTATGTAATCGACATTACAATTGTTTAGAATTTTTCTCTATTACTGAGGTTTGAAGGGACTATCAATAATACTTTGCATTTTCATATTGGATTTCAAAATAATTGAAAGGTAAAGACACAGGATTCAGATATTAAAATCAAATATCACTTTCATTACAGATTAGGTGATTCTGGAGAACATGACTTAGGTGTGAGGGTCAAATGAGTTTACTTTACATAAGATCCCCACCAAAACTGCAGGTTGCCCCCACAGGGCCAGAGCTCACTCTATGAACAAGAGCAGATGAAAGTACAACCTCACTGAAGGCAGGAGGATGTAAGCCCCTTCCACCCACGCCTCAGTGTATGTGCACAGATGGAGTTGCTGGGACAGTGGCACGCTGGGAGACAGCATGGAAGCTCCATGCGCTTTCCCCATACCTTACCCTGTGTATCTCTTCTATCTGGCTGTTCCTGCATTATATCCTTTTATAATAAACCAATAATTTAGTAAATAAATGGTTTCCTGAGTTCTGTACCCTAATCCCCAGTACCTCACCATGTGACCTTATTTGGAAATAGGATTCTTGTAGATATAATTAGTTAAGGTGAGGTCATATTGGAGTAGGGTGGGCCCCTAATCAAATATAGCTGGTGTCCCTATAAGAAGACAACCATGCAAAGACAGAGATATAGCAAGAATGCCATGTGGAGATGGAGGCAGAGACTGGAGTTATGCTGCCACAAGCTAAAGAACACCAAGGATCGATGGCTACCACCAGAAGCTAGGAAGAGCCAAAGAAGTGTTCTTCCCCCATAGGCTTCAGAGGGAGTATGACCCTACTAACACCTTCACTTTGCACTTCAAGCCTCCTGAACTAAGAGAATAAATTTCTGTTGTTTAAAGGCATTCAGTTTGTGGTGCTTTGTTACGGCACCCCTAAGAAACTAATGCAATACCTGTAAACGGTCTTCCTTCTTCACCCATTGCCTTGCTAGGTTGGAAGACACTGGAGTCAACCATCACATCTCATCCTTTAGTACTAGCATAGCCCCATATTCATAAAGATGGTTAGGTAACACTTCATGGCAATAGCGATGGTGATTTACTTTTCGTTATTTCCAATACACAAAAGTCTGTGCTGAACACACCAGAAATCTTTCCGATTAATGCTAAAGGGTGACCTGCCTCTGGTTCACTCCATAGGAAATGAAGCTACTAAGAGGAAGTTATCAGTAATGGATTTATGTTTTTGTAGCATGTTTAATTATGATACAACCACAACTGTCTCTTGCACAGGAATTTAGCATACAAGATTTACAGCTCTTAGTACAATTTTTGCCTTTGTTGTCTCAAAGACCTTTGTTTCTGATGTTTTATTAGACTATCAACCTCTGTTAGATTGTGTCACACTGCCCCCTACTGCTCTGGTCTCATAATCTCTTCCTAGCTGGACTTTTTTGAATTGGTTTTCAGGATGTTTTTTGCCAGGGTCTTTAAACCTGCCCACTCACGCCCCAAAGACCAGAGAACAATGAAACAGTGGAGGGAGTAAGGGTTATTTTTTCTTTTAATAAAAGCACTGGACAACCACAAAAGTGTGTGTGTGTGTGTGTGTGTGTGTGTGTGTGTGTGTGTGTTCAAAACACATCATCTGACTGGCTTAAGCTTGCAAGAGAAATTAAGTTTCCAGAATAAAAGCAGATCAGGTTCTTTTCTTTCTTATTTCTTGAGGGCTGCAAACATCTTCAAGCGATATCCTCTCTTTTCATGATATAACAAGAGGGAAATTTTTTTAAGCAAAGCTGATGAAATTTTAACTAATCCAACCAGCCAGAGGAAAGCAATATTACAAAAGAAGACTCAAAGGAAGGGTGGGATTTCTTTTCTGCTTCAAAGGTGTTGATATGCAGTGCTGTGAAAAGGCAGCCTGAGGGAAGGAGGTCAGAGCTAGGCAAACACCCACTCAGACACACACAGAGCATACCAAGCCCCGCCTCCTCTCTCCTTTGCTTGTCTACCACGCTGCATGTGGATGGGTCAGCCATTAGCCAGGAAGAAAGTGATAGAGGGTCAGGGAAAGAGTGTAGGAATATAGTTAGTAAGGAAAGAACAGGGAAACTGGAAATGAGCAGCAGGCTTTATTACACAAATCGGTTCTCAAAGTATTCAGGAGACCCTCAAAAAGCAAAAAATAATTACTCAGAACAAACTCCCCTAACTCTGTGCTGGTGGTTTAAAAATAAACTAGCCTCATTGCAGGACAGCTTCCCTAATTCCTGATCTTCCCTTTCTCTTCCCCAATCCGCATCATGTCAGTTGTACCTAGCCCGGCTGCTCTGCCTCCAGGCTGTCCCATGGATGACCAGCTAATCTGATCCTCAGAACTATGCTTCTGTGACCACATGCAGCTTCCTTCCATGGATCTCTGGCATTTTGGTATACACAGTAGTCCCATAACTAGCTCTCAGGAGAGTGCTTTCCTGTGACCCTTGTCACAACTGGGGCTTTGTTCAGAGCCCTGAGACACAAGCACACACCTTTATTCTCTCTGCAAGTGCCTTGTATCCTGCCCTGTCTGGGCTGGAAGCCTCTGTAGGGAGCAGGTGTGAGAGCATACTGTTTCTCTGCCTGCACTCAGGCACCCCCTGGCCTGAGTGCTGGCTGCAGTGCTCTCTCTCAGGGCTTACAAAGGAGTGAGGGGGTTTGGGGGTGGGGAATATCACTGGAGAACATTTATACTTATTACAGCATGCCAGTCAAACCCAAAACCTATTCTATAAAAGTTTTGTGTGTGTTTTTTTGTGGTGGTTTTTTTTTATCTTGCATGGTCCAAGAGAATAGCCCAGCTGCTATCTTTGGCTCTCCTCCATTTCTCACTCCCATTCATAAAATCTTTAGAGAAGGCCATGTGCTGCTTCCTTGCAGAGAGGCTCAAGTTGTTCTCCAATCCAGAACAAACTTGGATTTAGAAGCAGGTGGCTAAAAGGGCCTTGATCCATCCATCTGTCCTCTCTTCTCTAATTCTCCTTTCCTAATCATGTCATCATAAATCAATAAATCAGATGCTGAGCCTCTCTAAAGATTCAGCACCATGCCAGAAGCCGGAGGATTGCAAAAGCTTACTAAACTTCTCATGGAATTAGTAGTCACAGCATTCCAAGAGACTCATGACATATAGCAATTTATCTTTTGCTCAGGTTCAAATTCTAATGTTAAACATCATGGCATCATTGTTGGGGAGACAGTCGCTGAGTAAGTGAGCCTAGTTTGCAATCCTAAAAACACAATGTTACTATTATTCTCTTAATTTATCATATGCCTGGTACTATACTAACTACTTCCTATACATTACCTCATTTCTCCATGATTATAACACTTTATCCCCATTTTATAGATAAGAAAACTGAGATTCAAAGAGGTTAAGAAATTTGCTCAAGATTATATAACTAGTCAGTATGGTTGAGCAAGACCACAAAGCTAGTTAGCTTGATTGAGAGGATCACAGAGCTAGCTGATCAGGGATTGGATCCCAGGTCTGTCTTGCTCTGACACTCATGCAGTTAACCATCTCAATTCTGCCTCCTATGTCATGTTCTCCTCACTTTGGGTATGTAGCAATTATCATGAGGCCATCAGAATTCATTAACATGTGATAAATGGCCCTAGGTACTAACAGGTAACTTTAGTAAGCATTGAAGAAGACTGCGTGTGGTTTGAGAGTACACAAAAGTTATACTTAGCAGGAGGCTGGGTGGCTCAGTTGTTTAGAGCACAAGCTCTTAACAAGGTTGCTGGTTCAATTCCCGCATGGGATAGTGGGCTGTGCCGCCGCAACTAAGATTAAAAATGGCAATTGGACTTGGATCTGAGCTGCACCCTCCACAATTAGATTGAAGGACAACATCTTGGGGCTGATGGGCCCTGGAGAAACACACTGTTCCCCTATACTCCCCAATAAAAACAAATACACTTAGCTCTGGATAGAAATATAAATCTGGAAAAAGCCAGGAGCCTGATTTTAAACAACTCTACTTTTATGAATTAGAGAATTTTGAAAGATCTGGGATGCCAGGTGTTTTATACACACACACAGAGAAACAGAAGTCTATATACTGCTCTATATGTATGTGGATATCAACATAGATATAGATAAGGCACATTCCCTGCTCAAGAATATAACCCCATCAGTGAACCATGAGAAAGAACAATTAGAAACTAAGGTAGTAAGTGGTGACTACATACTAAAGGTTTCAGGAATAGAAGTGCTTTGAAGCATTTGGAGACTATGCCTGGAGGAGAAGTGAAACTTGAGTTAGGCCTTAGATGATGCACACAGTTTAGATGAGTGGAACGAAAAAGGAGAACTTTCAGGCAGACAAAACAAGCTAAGACTCAGAGGCATCGATGAGCTTAATAGACACAGGGAATTTTAACCTAGATTGTAAACTCCATGGGGGGGGGGAGGAATTTGTCTTAGCCTGTTGTATAGTTATATTTCCAAACACTAGTACATGGTAGGCACTCAAAGACTTTTTGGTGATGAAAGAATAAAGGGAAAAGGAAAGGGGGAGCAAGAGAGAGAACCTGAATGAAGAAAGACAGAACAGAGAGCAAAAATGCCTGACCAAAGAAGGAGTGTGTTGGGAGTGAAGGGAAATTAGCTTAGTAAGACTGAGTAAAGCAAAAATAGGAAGGGCCTTGACCAAAGTCTAGGCAGAGTCTGATTTAAAGCAGTAGGCAAGATGGAACCAGATGGAGCACTCATAGGTCCTTGAGCCTTAGAAGAATCATGTTAAAAACCATGGAAAATGAATCAGCATGCCAGCTATGTGAAGGTTGGATTGGAAAGAACACAAGTTGGAGGCTGGCAGAGTCCTTAGGAAGCCATCGAGGAAGCCTAGACACAAGAAAAGATGAGAGTTTGACGTATGGAGATGGTAGAAGGAAGGGAAGAGGGATGAAAAATTGAAGAACCTATTGAAGGGGTAAAATTTATACAATGTTGATAACATTGGGATGATGGGAGAAATAGGTCAAAATTTCAAGTGGAAGCATGAAAGAATAGTGGGAGCACCCTTACAGAAAAGGAAGTTAACATGTTTTAAGATGAAGAGAGGGAAATACTAAGCTCGGTATGTGATATATAACTTCAGGAAGCTCAAATATAGATCTAAATCTATAAATAACACTCTGCACAGTAGAGAATCCAAGAATTTATTTATGGTTTCATACATGGGTACATTTTTGAGGTCAACATATATGCTCTAGCCACTAAATAATTTTAATTGAACTACAGAATCTCATAATTAGAAGAAGCATAAGATTCTCCAACACTTATATAACACACAGTATACATGTTTAGAACACTTTTACCATGTACAGCAGTGTTTGTCCACCAGCATCTGAATAACATCGAGTGAAAATAGCTTACTCCTCTTTCTGTGGTTGGATGGAAGTAATTATTTAAAAATTTTCCCAAATATTGGTATATTTTGGCAAAATGAAGCTCACTTATGCATAAATTTGGCAATCTTACAAAATAGGTAAGGAAGATATTGCTACTCTTTAGATATCCATTCTCCCCTTCTTCCTTAGGAAAGAAAAACAAAATTTTAATAGGACATATGACTACCCAGAGTATGGACCACCTTCCCCAGATTCCCTTCTAGCTGGCTGGCCATGTGACCTAGTTCTAGCCAACAGGATGAGAGCAGAAGTGATGTGGGGAACTTCAGCATCAAGCCCTTAAAGGGAAGGAGCTTGCCTTAAACTTGCTTCTTTTTCCTTCTTGCTGACTGGAATGTGGGTGGGATGCTGGCAGCTGGAACTGAAATGAAGCTGCATATTAAAGATGGCAAAATAATAATATATAAGAAGCCTGAGGCCCTAATGACTGTGTAAACACATGAGCACACCCAGATCTGCATGACAAAGGAAAAAACTTCTTTTTTGTTTAGGCTATTTTATTTGGGTTTCTGTTAGAGCGGCCAAATTACATACTAACTAAAACTTTGAGTTCTAATCTCTGCTTTTGTCATTTACTAATAAATTGCTTACCTTCTCTGAGCCTCAGCTGCTTCATCTGTAAAACTTTGCCTACTCCACAGGGTTGCAGAAGAAATTAAATGAGATAATGTATTTAAATCCCCTAGCACAATGAGTATTCAATAAATTGTAGCTGTTATTATTGTTACTACTACCATTTAGTAATATAAAAATTAGCTATCTCAAAAATTAATCCAAACAACTAAAATTCCTTAGAATTAGTTTTAAAAATTACTACATTCTAATATCATAGTTGGAGATGTGTTTATTAGTCTGAACAACTCTGACACAGAATCAGCATATTCATTTCGTAGTCAAGAGTCCCAGAAAGGTATGGAAACTAGAAATTCTGAGCAAAAGAATAAGTGGCAAAGCTTGAATTAACTTTATATCCTTCATTCCCTTGAGGTTCAATCATTTGAGAAGTAAGCAATAGGACAGAAGTGTGAGTGTGTGAGTGTGCATGTGTGTGTGTGTGTGTGTGTGTGTGTGTATGTCAAATACTGTCCAAGAATCTCCCTGTGTCTTTTCAACCTCCAACAGCCGATACTCCTAGAGCACCCAGAGGTCAGCACCTGGGGAAGAGCTGACCCTTTCATTTATGCAGAGGCCTTTCTACCACTACTCCTCATGTCCTTCTGGCACTTTGCAAGTCTCTAATTAAGAAGACGCTCGTGTTTTTCTTCTATGCGAGGGAATATTTAGCACAGAGAGCCTAGATATTTGATTTGGCCACCCCAAATCATTTTCCTAAAACGTCCTCTGCAAAATGACTTCATCTTCTCAAAGTTTCACCTTTTTACTTTCTAAAGTCCCATCAGAGGAGGAGCTGCCTTGAGAATGCTGCTGAGGTCTCTTTTTCAGTTACTTTTAACTAGGCTACAAAAAGCAGTAAGAGACACTAACCCTAAATATTTGAGGATGAATGGTTGGAGGGACAGAAGGAAGGAAGTCACCTTACCTGATTTAATGAAAAAAGCTCCTTAAAATTATCCACATCTTACAGAATTAAGAAAATTATTATGGGGAGAAAGACATGAAAAGGAACAGTTGAGTTGTTAAAAGATAAATCTGGGTTTCGAAGAGAATTTTTTTTTACAAAACTAGGACATTCTCATTGCAAAATATATTCTATTTCCCAAAGAGAATAAAGTAAGACATAAAATCTCCCTCTCTTTTGACACCACAGCTCAACAACTAGAACTAACTATTCTTCCTATTTTCTTACATATGCTTCTAGAAATTGTCCTGCATATATAAGAATATGATTATATAATTACATGTCTTCTTTTATTATTATAATATATTGTATTATATTATTGTAATATAATGATACACTATAAATATATATCTTCTTATTGTATTATTTCTAAAACTATCAATAAAAAAATTATTTTTAAAATCTTGATTCTTAGGGCCGGCCTGGTGGCTCAGGCGGTTGGAGCTCCATGCTCCTAACTCCAAAGGCTGCCGGTTTGATTCCCACATGGGCAAGTGGGCTCTCAACCACAAGGTTGCCAGTTCAATTCCTCGAGTCCCGCAAGGGATGGTGGGCAGCGCCCCCTGCAACTAAAAATTGAACACGGCACCTTGAGCTGAGCTGCTGCTGAGCTCCCGGATTACTCAGTTGGTTGGAGCACGTCCTCTTAACCACAAGGTTGCCGGTTCGACTCCCATAAGGGATGGGAGGCTGCGCCTCCTGCAACTAGCAACGGCAACTGGACCTGGAGCTGAGCTGCGCCCTCCACAACTAAGACTGAAAGGACAACAACTTGAAGCTGAACGGCACCCTCCACAACTAAGATTAAAAAAAAAAAAAGGTTAAAATCTTGAATCTTAAAGCAGAACTCCCTACTAACAGGAAGTAAAAGCTTCACAACAATCTCAAGCCTTCACAAGAGTCAGCAAAAGTTCAAGTACTGTGCAAAACAGAAATAATCAAATGCTTCAAAATATTTAATTTCCCATTCCAGGAATGTGAAACAGGTATAATTAAAATAACACTTTTTTAATTAAGTGACCTCTCTTGACCAACCATCTGTGAATAATTCAGATTTCCCCCTTATTATTACTGTAAAATTAAAACAAGGTCATATAAACAGGAAGATCCTCTTTAACTATCTTTAAGCACCAGCAATATATATTTTCCACCAGTTAAAATCCTTAATGATACAAAAAATCTGTCAAGCATAACTCCCCCAATTCATTTGCCTGAAACCATCAATATTTTATCATGCGCTTGCAGTTGGCTTTAATTTAACAGTCCAGGTTACTAATCAAACAAAACACCCAAGTCATTAAAAGTTAGTGTGCCATTTAGAAAGTGCATTTCACGTTTATTAAAATATCTTTCATGCAGCCATTAGAAACCTAAAGTTTTAATTACAATCAGATATTTAGTCCTACTCTCGTTATGCATTTGGCACTCTCTTACAACTGCCCTGATTAATCTTTCAGACCAAGTTCATCCTTTACCTCCTGAAATTATTTTCCTCTCAACTTCTTCAGAAGTCATCTTTCTATTCCACTCTCCACAAATAAGCAAAATGCATTTTATAATAAAAATGTGCAAAATACCCAAAAAAACAATGCATTTAAAAGATTTCATTTCAAGTGTAATTTATCCTTTATAAAAGACCTAAGAGGCATCATTCAGAAAGAAATTGCAATTGAAAATTAGCTCTTCGTGTCTTTATTGTCAATTTTCATTATTTAGTTTTCTTTCTAATCATGGGGAAAGTTCAACAAGCATTTTCTTACAATTTTCTGTGTGATTCTACTAAATATTATTTTTCTTTAGCTTTGAAATCTTCCCTTCTCCTATTCGTGCCCTGGCTTGCTCTAAAATTCCATGAAGGAGATTAGTGACACGTTAAACATCAGATTTCATGTCAAATCTAGCTCTACTGAATTACAGCATTTAGACTCTCCATCAGTCATATTTACCATGCACTAAAAGACATTTTAGATGAAATTTAGAGCTGACAGCGAGTATAGGATCACTTAGGATCACTTGATCTCACTTCTAAGGGGCACACCAATAAAAATTGTGAGATCTGCTGTTGATAGGAAGGCTTCCAATTATTCAAATATGAATAGAATTGAGAGTCCATTCAATAAATAATGGGTGGGTTTTTACTGATTGAAAACATCCTGCATCTACCAAGCTATTTCAAATATAAATCCATAAAAGCCACAGTTCTAAAAAATATAAAATTAT
The DNA here is from genome assembly GCF_964194185.1 of Rhinolophus hipposideros. NCBI lineage: Eukaryota > Metazoa > Chordata > Mammalia > Chiroptera > Rhinolophidae > Rhinolophus > Rhinolophus hipposideros. Next base: position 19,350,028 of record NC_138051.1, on the reverse strand, counting down.
GTTAAATATAATTAATCGTTCATTTTAACTGGAAAAAAAGAAAGATCTTAACCAAAATTCAGGTACTGTTTCCAACAATAGCTCATATTTTCTAAGAGATAATAGACCCTGAGGAAAACTAGTCACCACAAAAGCATACCCATGTTTCCCGTGGCTCAACAGAACATGACTTCCAAGTTCTATTTCCTTTATGTGTATGATGGCCTGAGCCTAGTAATACTTCCTTCCAGTCAGAGGAAAGGCGTCAGGTTCTAGGCAGAAGAAAGGAGAATGGCTTCCTGACATACTCTGTGCCATGCTTTGCCACCTGGAGCCTAAAGCAGCTCTGCTTGTGCCAAGTTTGTCAGTCTCTCTTAAACACCTCCATTCACTTGCATAGAATTTCCCCAAGTCTCTAAAGAGTTCCATCAGTTTAAGGCTTTCGATTCTCTAACCATAGATCTGTAAAGAGACAGGTTATATGGTGCCTTTGTAAGAGGGAAAAACCCCATACCACCTGTGGTTTAGATTCCTGGTCCCTACCTCCAATCAAAAATCGCTCTCTCCCACCCAATTGCAAAATAACAAATCCCTGGTCAACCGCTGGAAGGAAAGAGATGAGGTAAAGGTTGTGAAGGTGTCATTTACACTACTCTAACAGCATCCAAACCCCAGTGGGCTGACCAAAAATACCTTTACTGAAAATTCTCAAGATAAGTAAAAAAAAAAAAAAGTTTCTGCCATCCTAAAGAAGTCTCAGTTCTAAAGAGACAACATGGAGAATATATGAAAAAAGGAGCATATTCAGCCAGATTTCTGATCTCCATGGTCATCTTTAAGGATTGATCTCTAGATAATCAGGAATTTCACAAAACAATAGGCTATTTCTTTCCCCTCAGATACACATAGGTTGCTCCAGAGTTTCTGGAACCTTTATTGAGAATTCCAAATTATTCAAATATTATCAGGCACTTGGCCTCACTAATGACCCTGTGAGGAAAAAGGACCCTAAATTCAAGATCTCAACCCCTCAAGATGTTGACACTCACTGGGAAACAGGCCACAAGTACATGAAATAACTGTATATCACCTACAACGCAACGTATCCTCCAATGTAAATTAACACAGTCCAAACTGAATACATAGAGAGCTGAAGGGGCTGCCGTGGAAGACCCATCAGACCAGGTGGGAGACTTATACCTTCCCAAAGAACGTGCATTCCTGAGCTCAGTCTTTAAAGACTCAGTCCATCAACCAGCTGTAATATGACAGCACCCAGCTCCAAGTATGTGCAGATTAGGCATCCTATAAATCCTTGTTAAAAGATGGATGCTGGACATGTGTACTTAGTATAAAGGACATAGTTTCAGAGGAAGAATAAGAATCAGAATAGCACTGATGAGAGCTAGCATGTAGCAGGTACATACTATGTTCTAGGTACTGTATTTAGTGCTTTACAATCTCATTTAATCCTCACAACTTTGTTCCAGTTATCTGTTTCCAAGTAACAAACTACACCAATACTTAGCATCTCTAAATAACAACCATTTTATTATATCTCATGATTTCAAGGGTCAGGAACTCAGCCAGGGCTCAGCCAGGTAATTCTTCTCCACGTGGCATGGAGTAAGGTTAACCAGGGATATGCAGATAGGAGATGGGCTCATCTGGAAGGCCCAAGATGGGCTCGTTCACATACCTGGCATCTTGGTAGGGATGGCTGGAAGTCTTGGCTCAGCTGAGACTGAATGCCTATACATGGCCTTTCCAGCATGACAGTTTCTGGCTATTTGTAGTTCTTACAGGGTGGTGCAGGGCTCCTAAAATGATTGACCCAAAAAATGGTAGCTGCCAATCTTTTAAGGCCTGAGTCTGGAAACTGACACAACATCAGTTCGGCCATACTCTATGTGTTAGGCAGTCACTGGATCAACCAGATTCATGAGGCAGGGACGTAGGTTCCACGTCATGATCGGAGAAGTGTCAAAAATTTGGTACCCTATTTAATCCACTGCAATTACCCTCCGGTCACAAAGTATTTACATTCTTCCTATGTGGAAAATACATTCACACCTCTCTAAGGTGCCCCAAAGATTCAGTTAACTCAAAGTCTGGGGTCTCATCATTAAAATCAGGTCCAGGTGTGCGTGAGATGCTCGGATGCAGTTCCTCTCAATCTGAAGATCTGTAAAGAGACAAGTTATCTGCCACACACATGTGCACGGCGCATACACACACCCAGCATACAACAGTGAGACAGGCATAGGATAAGAGCAATAGACACTCCCCTTCAAAAAGGGAAAGAACAGAAGGCACATAGCATTCACTGTCCCATGGTAATTCTGAAGAGCAATTGGTCAGACATCATCAGTTTCTGGATTTGGGTCCAGTTATGCTCCCTAGGACTTATTCTCCACATCTCTTGGCTCTACCCTCTGAATCACCTTTCCTTTTTCAGAAGAACTGACCTGTGGCTGTAGCTTAGTAGCCTTCTTGAACTACCTTTTGCCTGTTGAAATTTGAGAGACCCAACAGCTCTTCTTATTTCATGTTAACCCTTATTTCATGTTGTCCCTTTCAGTCAAAGTTGATGGTGCTTTTATTAACTCAATTCTCTTAAAAACTGAGGGATTTCTATGAATCTTATTGGGGTTTACTCCATTAAATGAAAGCCATACCCATAAGTCTCTGAGATAAGTCCTTCTCTGCCTTGAGCTCAGAGTGCTATGGGATATTTAGAAGCCTTTCTGTCTAGTTCTAGACATGCCCTTAAATCTTTCTAGAATATTAACAAAGGGTCTTATAGCCAGACCTTTGATATGACCCGACCTTGAGATCATTTTGTACTTCAAAAGCCTTTTGCCACTGAAGAGGCTGCAGATAAGAAAGTTTTATTTTCAAATCCCCTGGGTCCCTTATATTTTCTCTAAAAATTGTTTGAACACTGCAAACTTTCCTCCTTTTTTCTCTTTTTCTTTTTCTCTTTCAACTCCTGTCTTTCTATCCACACCGTATCATAAGTGACTCAAAGAAACCAACTGGCACCTTCAACATTCTGCCAGGAAATCTCTGTAGCCAAATTCACCAGTTTGTTAGGTTTGTGTTCTATTTTACACATTGCTGCAGACAGCAATGCTGTCAAACTTTCCTCCATTACATACATAAGGATCACTTTTTTCCAATCGGCAGAACCAATTTTCTCCCTGTCCTACCAGCTTTCACCAGCAGTCTCTTCAATGGCCTTCCAGCTTTCACCAATAGGCTCCTCAAAGCTTTCCAGCTTCTGTCTACTGCCCAGTCCCTAAGTCACGTGTTTTAGGGTTTTATTGGAGCAGCACCCCACTTCCAGTACCAAATTCTGTTCCAGTTTTCTATTGCTGCATACTGAATAGCTTAAAACAACAATCATTACATCTCATGATTCTATGGGTCAAGAACTCTATCAAGACTAAGTTGGACAGAAACAATAAAATGCATAGACAAAAACATAGGTACTAAACTTATGGACCTTGGTCTTAGACAGGATTTTATGAATTTGACCTCAGAGGCAAGGGAAGTAAAGGCAAAATTAAATGAAAGGGACTGGAAACTAAAAAGCTTTGGCCCAGTGAAAGAACCCATCAACAAAACAAAGAGGCAACCAACCTAATGGGAGATGATATTTGCAAACAACACCTCCGATAAAGGGCTAATGTCCAAAATACATAAAGAACTCATACAACTCAACAGCAAAAATATAAACAATCTAATTAAAAAATGGGCAGAGTACCTGAACAGGCACTTCTCCCAAGACAACATACAAATGGCCAAAAGATATATGAAAAGATGTTCAACTTCACTAGCTATTAGGGAAATGCAAATCAAAACCACAATGAGCTACCTACTCACACCTGTTAAAATAGTTATTATGAACAAGACAAGTCATAACAAGTGTTGGAGAGGTTGTGGAGAAAAAGGAACTCTCATACACTGTTGGTGGGAATGTAAACTGGTACAGCCACTTTGGAAAACAGCACAGAGGTTCCTCAGAAAATTAAGAATAGAATTATCATACAACCCAGCAATTCCTCTTCTGGGTATCCACCAAAAAAAATTGAAAACATTTACCATATACTTGTATCCATATGTTCATTGCAGCATTATTCAAAATGGCCAAGACATGGAAACAACCCAAGTGTCCTTCAATAGATGATTAGATAAAGAAGATGTGGTATATATATACGATGGAATATTACTCAGCCATAAGAAAAGATGAAATAGTGCCATATGTGACAACAAAGATGGATCTTGAAAACATCATGCAAAGTGAAATAAATCAGACAAAAAAAGTCAAGAACCGTATGATTTCACTTATATGTGGGATATAAAACTGAAAGCAACAAACAAGACAAACAAACAAAACCTCATAGACACAGACAACAGTTTAGTGGTTACCAGAGGGGAAGGAGGGAGGGGGAGAGGTAGAAAAGATAAAGGGGGTCAAATATATAGTGAGACAGAAGATTTATCTTTGGTTGGTGAACACACAATGCAATATACAGATGATATGTTATAGAATTGTACACTTGAAACCTATATAATTTTATAAACCAATGTCACCCCAATAAATTTAATTTCTAAAAAAGCTGAAGTTGGACAATTCCTTTGCTCCACATGGGCATCAACTGCAATCAGTGAGTGGACAGGCTGGTTGGAGAGTCCAAGATGGCTTCACTCACATGTCTATTGCCTTGGTGGGGGGGGATGGCTAGAAGGCTGGGCTATCTCAAACTAAGACTTCCAACATGGTGTCCTCAGAGCATCTGGACCTCTTATATGGTGGCTCAGCGCACCTAAAGAAAGTTTTTCTGGAGGGTGGAAGTAGAAGCTTCCACTCTCTTATGCCAGAAACTGGCACATTGTCACTTCTGCCATGTTCTATTGACCAAGTAATCATAGAGCCCAGATTTAAGGAGCAGAAACATAGATTTTACCTCCTAATAGGAGAAAAAATTGCAGCCATCTTTAATCTATAACAAATTCTATGAGTTAAATATTCTTATTTTTATTTTACAAATGAAGAAACCAAAACTTAGAAAGGATAAGTACTTTGACCAAAGTCATACAATTAGGGCAGAGCCAGAATTCTAACTGACTCATCTATCTGCATGGGAAACAGGTAAATTAGCTGACTACAACCAAAAAGTGGTGATGAAAATGGCATCATCTTCTAGAGAAACACAGTATGTTCCCATGTAGCCCTGTTTTCCACCAGCTCAGGATACAAACTTCTTCCTTTCCCTTTCATCCCTGCTCTCAGGTGGATTTCTGCCAGTGGCACTTCATGAATGTTTATAAAAGAACAAGTGATCACACACTATAAAGGTCTTATAAAGGCAATGTCCTAGCCCATTTATGAAAATGCATCTGACAAATTCACCCCGACAGTATGATCGCCCAGAGGCGAAGGAAATAATGAGGGGAACTACTCTTCTGGACCAACATGGGAGAATTTTTTGCTGAGGATAAAGTGACAGAAACCTTGGGGAACAAAAGGACTTTGTCATCCTGGAGTGATGACCGTTAGGGAAAGGAAAGCTGGTATAGTCAAACACAAGCCCTCTCACTGCATGGCAGAAAGAAAACACAGCCACAGAGCCATAGTCTGTGGTTCTCGAAGGGAAGATATTGCAGGAAAGATGGGGCTTTCAAAAATAAAATTCCAGAATAACTTCTAGGAATTATTCCTAGAATGAAGAAAAGAGAGCAAGGACTAATGTGACTACATGGAAAGAGTTGTCGCAAGCTCAGATTTAGGATACACATACCACAGATGGAGTCAAGGGACCCATAACCAAGATTAAATGCAAAAGTCGGCACAAACCAGTGGGAACTGGGTCCGGAAGGCTAACATTCAGAATACACAAATGATGTTGAGGACAGTGAGGAAAAAGAGTTTTTGCGATTTTCTTTGGAGCAAGAACAAGGAAGACGTAAGTCTGTTGAGTAGAGATTATGGTGCAATGTTAACAGATCATAGAAAAAGAAGAACTGCTCAACTTTTGCTTCTTCCTTTTCTTGAAAGAGAGTGGGCATTTAACTAGGAAGAGTAGCATGAATATTGAAGAAACTGAAGCCCAGATGGGGGAGATGATGGTGAGCAAAATCCCCTTTCTGTTGAAAACGAGTTCATCTCTTCCCAAGAATCCAGTATAATTTAATAAATGAGGTGTTGGGACTTCAAATGCATGATTCTCCACTGCACAGTTTAGAGTGGAAAAAAAAAAAAACATGTGTCAGGCAGCTCTCAGAGCACAAGGCTCAACCCTCCACATATAGGTATAATGGCAGGAAATCAGAAATCCAAATTGGGCTGGGGACACAGGGCAATGCAGAATGACTGCTAACTGGATGGAGTTTCCTTGAGGTAATGAAAATGTTCTGGAATTAGATAGTGGGGATGGTTGCACAACCTTTTGAATATACCACTGAATTAAACACTTTAAAAATTTTTTATTGTATGTGCATTATATCTTAATTTTTAAGAAAGAATACATTATCACACTTTACCCATGTCCTGAGTATCAATTTTCTTTTCTGTGTCCACCTTCTAAAAAACCAGTGACCAGGGCACTTTTCCACCAGTTAAAGGACAAAACCAAATTCTGTTTCAAAAGTTCTTATTCTTTGTGACTGATGACAAAACAAACAAAACAGCTTGCTTTTTAGTCTTAGGACAAAAAAAAATAAAGGGATGTATCCAAACCTAGCACATTAAAAATTAAAATAAAAGCAAATACTGATTTGTGTCATTTAAAGAAAAAACTGAGAGAAAAAGATGGAATCACAACTGTGCCAATATTACACTAAATTGCCCATCACAAAACAGCTACATGAGATAAGGAATCAGTTTAAGAAGAGAGTCCAGTTCCTCAATAACTCTGTAGGAACTAACTGCACATGCAATTGATGAAAGAGATATGACAAGGAGCTAGAATGGAAAAGTCTTAGCGACTTTAGTGGCCACAAACTGTAAGAAGCAGCAGATTGATGGAGCTGCTGGACTATAAATGCATCTGAGCTATGAAATCTGGTATCCAATTGGGCATAGGGGAAGAAGGAGTAATGGTCCCACTTTAATCTATGTGGATCAGAATATCTAGAGTATTGTATGCCATTCTGGGTGCCACAGGCTAAGAGGATCACAGGCTAACTATACTACCTGACACCATGGCGTAATTGGAACCAACTAAAAGGACAGATACTATTTAGCTTGGAAAAGAGAAGGCAAAAAAGAAATCTGAAAATTGTCTTCAAAAATTACCAGAAGTATTCAACTTATTTTTTAGACTTCAAAGAGAAGAGAGTGATCTTCATGAGTCTTATCCGCAAGAACTCAAAAAGGAAAAACCTGAAGTTGACAAACACTTGAGGATTGAGTTGAACCTCAGACAAAATACGGACATGAGCCAGGAGTCACAATGAACCAGTGTCACAAACACATGTGAGAGAGCAGGAAAGGGGCCTTCACTTAAAAGTAGAAACAAAACCTGGCTGTCAGGGAAAAGGAAAAGGGGAAAAGACAATCATTAGAGATATATGCTTGGTAAATTCCTGAGGCGTGTCCCAGGGAATCTGTATTATTAAAATGTCCCCAAATGATTCTTAGGCAGCCCGACTGGGACCTATTTACCACCCTGCATTTGGAAGCCACTCTTCTAGAGAGGTCTTTGATCATGACATGTATGTCCTTAAAAACCCTCGGTCATTTCCCATACTGCCAAAAACAACATCCAAAGTTTCACGTGGCTTCAGAACTCTATCTAGCATGGCCCAGTTCTACTTTTAAAAATTTATCTCCCATTCCTTCCAAACATCACCAGTCTTGTCTTCTGGCCAAACTCATGTATCGATTACTCACCAAGCAAACATCTCTATTTGCTCTCTGCGTGCATCTGTGTATCCCAGTCTCTCCCACTGGAACTCCTTTTCCTCATTGCATCCACCTCCTCTTCACCAATTCTATTCATTTAACCCACCTTGAAGCAAAGGATCAAAAGCCTATTAAAGAATTCTTCCTTGATTATTCCATGTAAAAGTTATTCCATCATCCACATCGTCCTCAACTCTTGGTCACTCACATAGCTACTTCAATTTGAGTCTCAGCTTCTTTATCTGTAAAACTATCATAATACTACTACCAGTTTCATAGGGTTTTATGAAAATTAACTGAGCATACAAATGTAAAGCACGCAAAACAGTGCCAAGAATATATGAGCTCTATGAATTATGATTGTTATGATTAATTTGATTCTAGTAGTATGACCCTCTTTACAGAAGGAAGTTAGTAGGACAAACCATAGTCTCTACTCCTGCAGTTGATCCCAAAGCTGTAACTGATACCACCCATTCTAGATTCTCTTCCACCAAGTCTAGATTCCTCTCACTTTGACTAGCACTGCTGCTGGCCTAGGTTGCTTACATGGTGATGACCTAGACCTTCATCCATGGACTGTTGGAGCCCACGGCTAGGCCCTGTCAGGCTGTGGTATCTATTCATTCCTCTTTCACATGAGAGCACTGAGAGATATGCCACTGGAGCTCCTGAGTTCTACACATGCTCTTCCCAATCCTTATTGTGGAGCAGCAACCCTACCTCTTCGTGATGATCAGGGTCAATGACCTCTGCCAGTATCAGTCCTTTCTTAGGCTACTAATCTAATGGCATGAAAAGTGTAAAATGTTAAGGTACAAAGTTTTAGGATTAGTAAAACTCTGACTGAGACCCCTGATGGACGTATCCTTGCCTGTAAACCCGAACCTCTAGAACTCCGGAACCTAAAATTGCAGGGACAAGAAGCACATATTCCCCAAGCAAGTCACTGGAATTAATGGTGGACAGGATCACTTTCTTCCATCCCTTAGAACCCAAATTCATACTCTACACAAAACCACTTAACAGCCATTGACTCAAAAGAAACACTGCACCTTGAAGAACATTGTTCCAATCTTGTAGATTATTATCTTCAAGGTGACATTTTCACACCTTCAAGAAACTATTTTAATGCTTTTCAACCCATCAGCATACTATGCAATATACGGTAAAATTAGTGACTTCACGATCATAGGCCCATTGTAGTACCTCCTTAATGTAAAGTACGTAAACCTTGATCAGGGTGCTATGTGGGATCCATTGTTGGTACATCAGACACTCTGTGAGCCCACAGAGAGTGGTACTGTGGGTGCTGGGAGATGTTAGATAGTGGTACTAGCTGAGGAACTGAAGGCAAAAAAAGCAAATCCATACCTAGAATACATTTTTACTCCAGTCAGACAGATTGTTGTCCTTTTCAGGTAAAATTGTCTGATGCAATCAACCAGTGACCCTGTATCTACTTGGTCTCCTCAAGGTATTCACTAGAGATATGCCAGTGGATCTCCTGAGGTCTCAGACTCAGTCTCTGCTGCTGACAGATTAAATATTAAGCAGTGGCAGTAGCTAGATCAGACTTAGTGAAAGGGGCCCCAAGCGATGTATAACTTCTATCTCTGATACCATGGCTACTCCATTGATAGGCCCTTGTACAAACACTGGGTGACCAAGGAAAAGGCCTGGCTGACACCTACTGGATGAGTCGTCCTAACAACCTGTTTGCCGTGTCTCTTCTACAGTGGATGCTCTCTAGAAAGTATTAATACACAATTAAAAAGATACTGACACTTTTTGCCCACTCTCATAGATGCACCCACATCTTCCTCTCAATACACCTCTCAAGCACCACATAGATGCTTCCTCTCAATACCAGGGTAAAGAGTTTGGGGCAGTGCACCAGTCATCCATTTTATGTGAAAAGTAAAGTTGTCCAAGGGAAAGATATACATAGATTCCTAGACAGTGGAGGTTGTCTTGTGACCTGGAAAAGTGAAGATGTGCTGTTGGCCTTTCCAGGTCAAAGCAAACTGCTTTTGGCAATTTGTACAAATTGGTAGGGAAAGAAAAGCATTAGCTAAGTCTATAGCTTCATACCAAGTATCAGGGGGCTGTATTAATTTGCTCCAGTAGGGGCCGGCCCGGTGGCTCAGGTGGTTGGAGCTCTGTGCTCCTAACACCAAAGGCTGCCGGTTTGATTCTCACATGGGCCAGTGGGCTCTCAACCACAGGGTTGCCGGTTCAATTCCTCGAGTCCCACAAGGGATGATGGGCTCTGCCCCCTGCAACTAAGATTGAACACAGCACTTTGAGCTGAACTGCCTCCCAGATGTCTCAGTTGGTTGGAGCGCAGGCTCTCAACCACAAGGTTGCCAGTTCGATTCCTCGAGTCCTGCAAGGGATGGTGAGCAGCACCCCCTGCAACTAAGATTGAACATGGCACCTTGAGCTGAGCTGTCGCTGAGCTCCCGGATGGCTGAGTTGGTTGGAGTGCGTCCTTTCAACCACAAGGTTGCCAGTTCAACTCCCTTAAGGAATGGTGGGCTGAGCTCCCTGCAACTAGCAACGGCAACTGGACCTGGAGCTGAGCTGCGCCCTCCACAACTAAGACTGAAAGAACAACAACTTGACTTGGAAAAAAGGCCTGGAAGTACACACTGTTCCCCAATAAAGTCCTGTTCCCCTTCCCCAATAAAATCTTTTTTAAAAAAATTGCTCCAGTAAAGATTCTATATCTGAGGCAGAAGCCACATCAGAGTCCTATCTAATTAAGAGTACAATAGTCTTAGTCATTCTCTAAGATCAACCCAAATGCTGCACAGACGAAACAGGTGAGTTAAATGGGAAAGTACTGGGTATCACTAACCCTGCATCTTTTAAGTCTTTAATAGAGGCAATAATATCTATAATTTACACATAGATGCTGTTTTGTTTCTTGTTTACTACCTTGGTGGAGAGGGGGAGTTCTAAAAGTTTCTATTTAGCCCTATCAGACTGGCCCTGGCCCTTACCCCATGGGTCATAGAGCCTAGGTATTCTGCCAGTTATCAACTATGTATATTCCAATATTGCATTCAGGAACTGGGAAAATAATCACAGTAAGTTTCCATGGATCAGTTGGGGTCATTGTGAGTAAGAATTAAGCTTCCATTTATTACCTGACCACCGTAAGTCCCCACTTTGACTACTGGGCCCCAGTAGCATTTTATTTTCCCAAAAATAGCATCAATACAGAGCCAGTATCTAGTAATACCCAAAAAGTCTGGATATTACCTTTTCCTTAACACACAGTCACTCTACTAAATGGCCACCAGTCTCATTAAGAAAGGCTTAGGGGAAGATTTACAGTACATACTGTAATTAAGTCTGACAATTAAGTTTGCAAACTTGTTGCAACGCTGTTGCTAACCTTTTTTTATATCAGAGGGATTATTCATTATGAATTTGTACCAACTGGACAGTTAACCAAGTTTACTATGTGGAAGTGCTGAAAAGGCTGCGTGAAAAAGTTGGATAACCTGAACTTTTCACCAACAATTCATGGCTCTTGCTTCACAACAATGCACCAGCTTACACAGCACTGTCTGTCAGGGAGTTCTTAGCCAGTAAACAAATAACTGTATTGGAACACCCTCCCTACTCACCTGATCTGGCCCCCAATGACTTCTTTCTTTACCGCAAGATAAAGGAAATATTGAAAGGAAGACATTTGGATGACATTCAGGACATGAAGGATAATACGATGACAGCTCTGATGGTCATTCCAGAGTTTCAAAATTGATTTGAAGGGTGGAGTAGGCACTCACATCGGTGCATAGCTTCCCAAAGGGAGTACTTCGAAGGTGACCATGGTGATATTCAGCAATGAGGTAGTAGGATGAGTTCACGAACTTAATTGTCAGACTGCATATTTGTGGCAACTTTGCAAGGTTCTTCACAAAGGGACACAGTGCCCTTCAGCCAAGGGACTGAGTCTATGAACAGGTTTAGGTCTGGAAAATGGGTGAATGGTCATGATTCTTCATTGTAGCAACTCAAATCATGTTGTTGGCCACCATACCTAGAGTTTGTAATTGTTTTCTGCTATATAGATGAAGCAATATTCTAATAGACTGCCCATTCATTTCATTCATCATTACACCATGATTATTTGGTTTCTGTGGGAGAAACCTGCATGCTAAACCATTCTGATTACCAGTCACCCTCCTACCCGTAACAGTGAAGTTTCCTGAGTAAACTGGAGCTGGTCGACAGCAAGCAGCTTGCTGGGTTATCACAGCAGCTTGTGAGGGAGTGAGAACATTGGGCCTCTGCCCACTATTCCTGTGTTTCCCTGAAAATAAGACCTAGCCAGACCATCAGCTCTAATGCGTCTTTTGGAGCAAAAATTAATATAAGTCCCGGTCTTATATTAAAATAAGACCCAGTATTATATTATATTGTATTGTATTATATTATATTATATTATATTATATTATATTATACCCTGTCTTATATTATATTAAAAAAAGACGAGGTCTTCTATTAATTTTTGCTCCAAAAGACGCCTTAGAGCTGATGGTCTGGCTAGGTCTTATTTTCAGGGAAACACAGTAGCAGCCACACCATCGGAGGGAAAAGAAAAGAAAAAAAAAACCTTACACCAAAACCAGGCAGACAAGCGCCTTCCTCCCCTATGCTGTACAGTATTCCTCCAGCACTCTCTATTGCTAAAGCCTAATATTGCACCAGATGGCAAAGGAGACATGATTACATGTAGTTCAACTCCAAAATCACAAAGGGAAAAAAAAGTAGATATGGAGCTAAGAGATAATAAGTTGATAACTAGCACATATGCTCACTGCTCTGAGACTTTTGATCCCTCGCTTGACACTGCCAAGGCAGTTCTGGCCTTTCTACCTCCTTCACTGTGGGCCATCATTTTTGCCAAGCTTCCAGGGGTCATCCAGCAGCATATTGAGGCTGGCCCCAAGAGCCCATGCCAGAACATTAAATCCTGAATCACAGGAGAGTGTATTCATAGTAACAAACACTCTCCTTACCTAATTCTGTAACCTACACTCCCAGGCCATCACTCTCAAGACCCATTCCCTGGCTAACACGCCAGTATATACTGACTGGCCAGTTCATGCAGCTCAGCTCCTTTTTCCTTCAGCAGGGCCAGCAGTTCCCCAGTCAGAACCTGATAATATTTGATCAAAATTATTAGTCTAATGGCCAGGAAGAGAGATGAGGTCACATCATGAGGACAGCATGTACTGTCTTGCAAAGCATCTGCTTCGGTTGGAATCTCTGCATAGTCTTCAGATAAGAGATAGAAGCTGCTGTCCTCTAGCAACAGGAAATGGTCCATTTCTGCAAGCCCAGAGGTTCAGGGGGATCTGGCAATCCAAAGGTCTCTAGTGCAGCCGGTTGTCTCAATCCCAAGTCTCAAGGTGTCACACCTTCCCTGTCAGGATCTTGACTTTCACATGAGAGAAGCTGCGGATGGAGTATTCTCTGAAGTTCCATGGCTCTTACACTCAGATCATGAGCTTTATCTTAAGCTTAGTCCACCCTCTGGTGACTCCATTGGAGACCTTCAGACTTTCATACCATGCTTTATTTTGGTAATGAGCTTGTCATTTGTTCTCTTCAATGCATCGTAAGCACCCAGAATCAACCAACTCTTCCACTGCCCTTATTATAGTTACTATTTCCCTCAAATCTCTCAGTTAGTAGAGATAGGGCATAACCCAGAACATCTTCAATCTATATCCCCTTCTCAATTCATCACAGGGGAAAGTGTTAGTATTTGCCAGGCTACAATATGCCACCTACAGAACTCCACCTATTACAGTGATGGTCCTGGCTGCCATCTGGCTGGTGAGTTATCCACCTTTAGAATCCCATCTTTAGAATCTGCTACAAGAACCAACTGTCTTAGGGAAGGTTCAAGTGCAAGTGATTAATGAAGAAAGAGCCCCCTGGAAAAACTGGTAAGAGAATGGAGGGAGTAAGACATGGAGTAAGACAGGAAACCAAGCAAGGCACTGTATTAGCTATCTATTGCCACATAACCAATTACTCCAACACTTGGCATCAAATATCACCACACATTCATTATCACATAGTTTCCATGGGTCAGGTATCCAAGCACAATGTAGCTGAGTCCTCTGCTTCATGGTCTGTCACAAGGTTGTAACCCAGGTGCTGGCCCAGGGTCTGCAGTCTTATCTGAAAGATCAATCTGAGAAGGTCCTGCCTCCACACTCACTCAATGGAGGTTGGCAGCATATAGTTCCATATGGAACTGAGGGCCTCAGTTCCTTGCTGGTTGTTGGCCAGGGGCTGTCCTCAGTTCCTCGCCATGTGTGTCTCTCCAATAAGGCAGCTTGTCTCACCAAGCATGCAAGCTGAGAAAGCAAGAGCAAGTAGGCTAGCAAGACCGACATCACAACTTTTCAAACCTGATTGTGGAAGGGACATCCCATCACCTTTGCCATATTCTATTGATCAAAAGCAAGCCACTCTGTCTATCCCACATTCTAGGAGTGGAGACTCCACAAGGTGTGAATACCAGGAGGCAGAGATAATTGGACGCCATTTGGGAAGCTGCCTACCACAGATGCCATCTCACATAAAGTCCTACAGAGGATAGCTTTGGTATGATCTCACAGGGGATCTCCAGAGAGCACATTAGGCCTCAGAGTTGTCCCAACCCAGGGCAAGGGAGCTCGAGCTTTAGACCCCCATGCCCATCAGTCACTGGCTAAGGGTCACCTCCCGTGGGGCACAAATTTCCAGGCACTCCCAGCTCTTTGTGCATGTACGTGAGGTGGGTCCCAGTGGTCTGAGGGCACTCCTCCAGAAGAAGAGTTGTGGGGACTGGCTGTTGGAAGTGAAGCACAGTAAATTGGGTTAAAAGGAATCCAAGGGGATCTGGGCAGTAAGTCAGCATCGTACACCACAGAGAGAATGCAAAAGGGCACTCTCCATGCAGCTATCATCAGCAAATTATTATTATGCACCTATTATTTTGTGTGTCTATTCTAATCAGAGATCTTCAATTTCTAAAACTGAGAACCCACTTTTTTTGGTTATTGAAAAGCTGCTAGGCTAATGCTCACAGAACCTAAGAGAGGCTCATGACTCAAAAGGCCTTATCCTGAGAACTGGGAACAGGAGAAGCACAGGAAACCCAAGGACCACTCTTGCTGTCTCTATCACTCTCCAAGGTCTAGAGTCTTTTTTCTTTCTGAATCCCTATCTCTGAATCTCTCTGAGAACAGATTTTCTCCACCCACTGACCCACATCCACATTCCTTATCATTTTTGTTCTTAAATTCACCTTTCAGCCCCTTCCATGATCTTCTAAATCATCTCTCTACAAATAGTTGGTTCAGATTTTCCAAATTCCTACATAGAAGGAAATATTTCAAAATATTAATTTTAGTTGTCTATAAGTGGTACAATTATGAATAGTTTCGTTTTCTTTTTTATACTAGTTTGTTTTTTTCCAAATTTTCTTTCTTTTTCTTTCAAATTTTCTCCTATGAATGTGCATTACAGTTATAATCAGCAAGCAAAAACACAGCTGGACTGCATTTTCTCTACCTTGTCCCAATCTTCCATCACCAACACTCTCTTCCTATACAGAGATCCTTTACCCCTTCCTAGTGAATGATCTTTGGAAAGATAAAGTATTGTTAGTACTACACAGCTAAGTTAAGCAATGAAGGGCAGTTATTATCAGAAGGAGAAAGTTTTATTGTTTTATGTATTATTTGTTTTATGTATTTTAGTTTTATTGTTTTGTGTATTAATTGTTCTGAGGAATCTGAAGGACCTGAAAAGCCATACACCATTCCTCCAAGATAAAGCTGGGACCCAGGGATAGGGTAGGGGGGTCGGGGAGGGTTGTTGGTTTTGTGGGGCAGGAAAGGAAGAAAGGAGACCCATCCATGTTGGACTCTAGAGACTGTTGGAAGAGTGTAGAGAAAGTATTATAAAAAAATTGTTTGGCGCCCTCCTGTGGACTTAGTGTGTAATCATGAATAGGAGGTGTGACAATTAAGTTTGCAAACTTGTTGCACCCATGTTGCTAACCTTTTTTGATATCAGAGGGATTATTCATTATGAATTTGTACCAACTGGATAAACAGTTAACCAAGTTTACTATTTGGAAGTGCTGAAAAGGCTGCGTGAAAAAGTTAGACAACCTGAATTTTTTGTCAACAATTCATGGCTCTTGCATCACGACATTGCACCAGCTCACACAGCACTGTCTGTGATGGAGTTTTAGCCAGTAAACAAATAACTGTACGGGAACACCCTCCCTACCCAATCTGGCCCCCAATTACTTCTTTCTTTACCCAAAGATAAAGTAAATATTGAAAGGAAGACATTGTGATGACATTCAGGAAATCAAGGGTAATATAATGACAGCTCTGATGGCCATTCCAGAAAAATACTTCCAAAATTGCTTTGAAGGGTGGACCAGGTGCTGGCATCGGTGCATAGCTTCTCAAGGGGAGCACTTTGAAGGCGACCGTAGTGATATTCAGCAATGAGGTATGTAGCACTTTTTCTAGAATGAGTTCACAAACTTAATTGTCCGACCTCGTATGTCATGGTATGAGCTAGTTCTCATTGATCTACAGACATTACAGGTATACATAAAGAATAGCAAGCAAACAAAATTGCAAAGTGAGGGATCACATGATAAGTAATAAATGAGAGGTTCAAAAAATAAGTGTCAAGGAACACATCTGATTCTCTCTTCTCCTATGGTCGTTGTCTCCCTCTAGCCCAGCCCATACATAAGTATTTTAGAAACCAAGAAAAAATGCTAGTGACATAGATCTCTAATATTACATATATTGGACACTTTTGAAATCACTACTAATCCTGTTAAGTCATACCCAGTCCTAGCCTGTGCCAATGGGCTGCAATGAGTATCATTCTCATCTGTATCATGTCAGGCTTCAAATAAGCATCATAATGAGGGCGAGAACATGTCTCCATCTTCTAGTATGACTGCAGATCATCTTACATGGACATGTTGAGACCTTGCCTAACGTTTTTTAATATTCATGAAGAAAACTTGGACAATTTTCCTTATTATAATATTACATACTCTTAATTCCAGAAATTCTTCCTTGTGACTAACTTATATCTCTCCTGTGGTTATGAAGCCCATTTCTTCTTGCTCTATTCTTCCCTGTGGAGGAGAATAACAGCTGCTTAACATCTTTCCTAGGAATCCTTCATTATGAGAGCCCACCAGGACGTTGCTTATCCATTCTTTAAATATCAAATAATCCATGTTTACTTGCCCTTCCTTCATACACTTTATTTTTCCCATTCCAATAAAATTTATGGTTTCCCTTTAAATCGACTCCAAATGTTATTGCTCCCTTAAACCATGGAAACAAATGAAATATGTGAACTTCTGGGTGACTTCTAAGCATTACACACTCCTTATTATAAATTAAAGAAACACAGAAATGTAAAGGGGTTTCTGTGATGTTCTGGAATGTATGGCTATGCTAATGTATACAGTAAGAATTGTCTTTTTTTAGTGCTGGACAAGTCGAAACAGGTCAGACCATTTGTGAAAGTCATTGATACTTGGTAAAATGGTGCCACCTAGTGTCCTGGATCAGTAACAACTCTGCAAGAGAAGGGTAGAAAGAAACTAAATCAATTACAGTGCAAAATGACAACTACAGAAACTAGCAGGGCCAAAGCAATTTAATAACAATAGGTCGATTGACTCTGGGACCATAATTCTTAGTCTATTGACTGGGCCACAAAAGCAGCTTAACAAATAACGTGTCCTTTTTCCAGAGAGAAATGCTCTTTTCTGAAAGTGCTAGGTCACACTGGAGGTTTACAAAGAGAGACGAGAAGCAAGCAGGCATCCATCTACTTCATGCCTGGCACTGCTCTAAGCATTCTGCATGGTGTTTTGTTTTGTTTTGTTTTGTTTTGTTTTGTTTTTACTTAATCATGGCATCCACTTTATGAAGCAAGTATTATTATTCCCATTTTACAGATGAGAAACTGAGGCTCGGAGAAGCTAAAACCTTACCCTTAGGTTACATGACAGAGCCAGGCCTGATTCTAAACCCACATTCTTTCCCTTGCACTGCCCCAAGAGAGGATGTGTAGGGAAGCTTCTCAAGCCCCTTTCTTCTCTATCACTCTCCACAGGGAAGATCAGAGAGACATGCTAGTCCAATGCCACCATCAGTGAGTCCTTTCTGTGAGGTACGACTCTGTCAAAAGATGCTAAAAGGGAAATTTGGAAATCATGGGACACAATAACACAAATACTGCACTAGAATAAGGACCAGTAGCAAAAGAATTTCTTGTAGACCAGTCTGAACTCATTTATTTATTTATTTATGTAGTCTTGCCATTATGTTTATCTGCCTTTAAATCAGAAGCTCTTAGCTGCCAGCTCTTGATATGCCACAGTAGTGCTATGTAAATATTGACCAATTGACTAAGTTAAAACAGAATGAAAGCTCCTGTTCACACCTATATCTCTTTGACGAAGCTCCTGGCATTGACACAGACTCGAAGAGGTAACCTTGCATTCTCAGGAAAGAACAGAGGAATTCAACTTAAAGAACAAGAAAAAACTGCTGGGGATTAAGTCCCTTTCAGACACAGTCTAAATGCTATCACTGACTATTGGAGTTGCTCCCCAGGTTAACTAAGCAGCACACGTATCAAAGGCATAGAATAAAGAGAATGGGTTGAAAGTACTTATTTTTCTGAAAGTTGGGCCTGTGTGAAGAAGTAGAAGGTTTTCAGGTCATTACATTTCCATTCATGTAGTTATTTTATAATTCAACCATTAAGAACATTGGGTAAATGAATCAGTGAAGCAATTAAACAAAAAAAGTGAATAAAATTGCAATGATATTGTCTCCAAAAAAAAAAAGCAAAAATGCAGGAGTTCTTTAAATCCTATGGGTAGTTTTTGTTGCTGATTTGTTTTTTTTTTTCTAAAGAAAATATCACTTGAAGTATGATGCATCTAGGAAATTTTTCCTGAGAATTTTATTCTAACTAAGAAGATAAACAAAAAAAAACACTAAAGGGCATTTTATATTTCTTCTACTATATATATACACACCAACACTCAATTTTGATGGTTAGTAGGCAACTATAAGATATTCTCAAAGAAAGGAAAAACCATAGCCTGTTACATATTCCAGCCTAAATTAAAGAAATAAACTAGAATTCTATAAGGAAGTTAATTAAATTGAGTATCTGAAGGCTTCCCAATGAGTCAATAACATCTTCAAATGGAATCTAGGCCACTTAGCTTCTAGTATCTTTATCCTAGGATCTCTATTGACATTTATATTAATTCAATTAAAGACTTTATTCAGATTTTACCAGTTTTTTTCACATGCACTGTTTTGTGTGTGTGTATAATTCTAAGAAATATTATCACATGTAGATTTGACACAAGATACAAAGCTTTTCCATTGCCACAAAGAAACGCCGTGTTATCCCTTTGTGATCACCCCTCCCCCTAACCTAACCCTTGGCAACTACTGATCTGTTTCTCATCACTATAACTTTATCATTTCAAGAATATTATATAAATGGAATCATACAGTATATAAACTTTTCAGACTGCCTTTTTTCACTTATCATAATGCATTTACGATCCCCTTACATTGTTGTATCAATATGTTTCTTTTTGTTGCTGAGGAGTATTCCGTTGTATGAGGTACAGTTTGTTTATTCATTTGTCTGTTATTGGATATTTGGGTCATTGCCAGTTTTTGACTCTAACATACAAATAGAGCTGCTATGGACATTTGTGTACAGTTTGTGTGTGTGTGTGTGTGTGTGTGTGTGTATGTGTGTGTGAATCTAAGTTTTATTTCTCAAGGTTTGGGTGAATGAGGACTCTGGCCTATCAGGGGCCCAGGCTTGAATCCAATAGATGATTCCATTTTTACAAGAAAACCTCCTGTGACCAGAGAATAAAGTCTCCCCTTCAAACTCTACCACAGCGGTTCAGATTTCAATTTACCACAACCACAGTTTGTCCTTATAACAGGTACCTGGGAAACTTTACTTCTCCTGGGGTTTGAAAATGGCTGGGGAATACCCTGCACATAACTTAGCTAACTGCAGTTTTCCACCTTTTTTTTTTAATGAACATCACACATACCTTGCGTGGGACCTAGCAGAACCTCGTCAACAGCCCTCCCAGCGAAAAAGCACTAACCATCCCCTCACGTTCCTCTTTCCCTTCCCCCACACAAAAAAATATGTATCTTTAATCCAGACCAAAAAACGGTCCCCTTCAACTAAAAGGCAGTCCTCTAAGGAAAGCTGACAGTACCGTATCTAAAACTACTGCTTCTGGCAAATCAAAGGCCCTGAAAGCTAGACTAAACCCCATAAGAGCAATTAACCCATTTCAGGAGACCCATGGGAACTGGGCTGTTTTTAATTTATCTAAGGTAACTCAGTCCCTGAACAGAAAAGAAAATTCCATGAACTAAAATCCATAATCTCCAACATTCCCAATTTTCTAATATTAATCAAGACTCTATCAATCCATATCTTGACTAGAAAGAAAGGCCAAACTAAAGAAGCCTTTCTGTCTTAATCTTTCCACAGATTTAATTTTAGACAATACCCAGATGTCCTTGAATCTTTCTAGTCTGATTTCTTTAGCGAGACTAGGCTACTAAGAAGTCCTCCTAGGGCTGGCCCGGTAGCTCAGGCGGTAGGAGCTCTGTGCTCCTAACTCCGAAGGCTGCCAGTTCAATTCCCACATGGACCAGTGGGCTCTCAACCACAAGGTTGCCAGTGTGATTCCTGGACTCCCGCAAGGGATGGTGGGCAGCGCCCCCTGCAACTAAGACTGAACACGGCACCTTGAGCTGAGCTGCCACTGAGCTCCCGGATGGCTCGGTTAGTTGGTTGGAGCACCAGCTCTCAACCACAAGGTTACCGGTTCGATTCCTTGACTCCCGTAAGGCATGGTGGGCTGTGCCCCTTGCAACTAGGAATGGCAACGGGACCTGGAGCTGAGCTGCACCCTCCACAACTAAGACTGAAAGGACAACAACTTGACTTGGAAAAAAGTCCTGAAAGTTCCCCTTCCCCAATGAAATCTTTAAAAAAAAAAAAAAAAAAGAAGTCCTCCTACACCAATCTTACCAAGAGTCCAGAAGGATTCTTCTGGCAGCCACTTTTTGTCTAACAACCTTCTCTCATCATAGACACCAAGGGGCAGTTGCAGATTATTCCAAATCAGGTCTTTAAAACAAAGGCAGCCAGGATCCTCTTGGCTCCCAACAACAGACACAGCCCAAAGTTGATCCAACCTTTAAAGTAAGAGGGCCTCCAGGGCCACCATCTATGGGAACTCATGACACCTCCCAAGGCTCTCAAGGCTCCAGTTTCTGACACATGGAAAGCATTTGGGGACAAATCTCTAAAAGTCCTTTGTGGCCTACAGGAATGTATGAGCTGTGGTGGCGAGGCTTGAGACTCTTCAAAACAAACCATTTAAGGCCCTTAAAGTTCCCTAAGAATCTTCTCTGGTACCATGTTTCCCCCGAAAATGAGACCTAGCTGGACAATCAGCTCTAACATGTCTTTTGGAGCAACTATTAATATTAATATAGTTGCTCCAATATAACTATTAATATAGTTGCTCCAAGAGGCTGTGGAGAAAAAGGAACTCTCATACACTGTTGGTGGGAATGCAGACTGGTGCAGCCGCTATGGAAGGCAGTGTGGAGGTTCCTCAAGAAATTACGAATAGAATTACCATACGACCCAGCAATCGCTCTCCTGGGTATCTACCCAAAAAATCTGAAAGCATTTCTCTATAGAGACACGTGTACTCCAATGTTCATTGCAGCTTTGTTTACGGTGGCCAAGACATGGAAACAACCAAAATGTCCTTTGATAGATGAATGGATAAAGAAGTTGTGGTATACATACACAATGGAATACTATTCAGCGTTAAGGAAAGATGATATAGGAGCATTTGTGACAACATGGATGGATCTTGAGAGTATAATGCTAAGTGAAATAAGTCAGACAGAAAAAGCAGAGAACCCTGTGATTTCACTGATATGTGGTATATAAACCAAAAACAATAAAAGAACAACACAAACAAATGAGAAACAAAAACTCATAGACACAGACAGTAATTTAGTGGTTACCAGAGGGTAAGGGGGTGGGGGGTGGGTGATGAGGGTAAGGGGGATCAAATATATGGTGATGGAAGGAGAACTGACTCTGGGTGGTGAACACACAATGGGATTTATAGATGATATAATACAGAATTGTACACCTGAAATCTATGTAAATTTACTAACAATTGTCACCCCAATAAATCTAATTAATTAAATATATATATATATATAGTTGCTCCAATATAACTATTAATATAGTTGCTCCAGTATAGACCTGGTCTTATATTATAGTAAAATAAGACCTGGTATTATATTATATTAATTACATTATGTTATATTATACCCAGTCTTATAGTAAAATAAGACCGGCTCTTATATTAATTTTTGTTCCAAAAGACACATTAGAGCTGATTATCTGGCTAGGTCTCATTTTCAGGGAAATACAGTATAATTCTTGCCAACTAAATTTCTCACTCTTCCTGTCTCTGTATCCAGTTAGTTCCCAAATGAATCATTTATATTGGCCCATCTGGGGAGCATAACCTGATGACAGTCTCACTAACGGACCACCAGGTCCCCTCAAATATTTTCTTGGTTACTGTCCTATTGCTGCCCGCTGAGACTTGGCTATACAGTCTTCCGGTAATAGGAACCGAGAACTTCTCAGCATCCAGCTGACTCTCTGATGAACATTCCCTTCCCTTCCTCAAATGGATTAGAGCAGGAAGCCTATAAATCTTCCCGATAAAAATCTGGCCTGCTACACCTCATCTCAGCTCCGATTAATTATATCTACCTAACTGATGATATTAATAAATCAGAAAGCATAGAATCACAAAAATCTGTAGGCCCAAAAGGAAGTGGTTGCATTTCTTTCCTGACCCTGAGGGTATTTTGGAATCTCCTTTCCAGTGCTTTAGAAATCCTGGAATGTGGCAGAATGAGGAAGTAAATCCAAGTGTCCTGATCACCAACCCAGAGACCCACATCATCTGTTTACTACAGATCCGGTTTTAGGAAAATGATTTCTCCAGGTCCATGATTTCTGGCCTTTTTCTTATCCTGGTTTCTGGCAGAGTAATGGTGATAAAGAAAGCATGAAGATTAAATTTATCATGTTACTCCCAATTAATAAAACTGGAATCAATTCTGTTACTTGTGGATATTTCATTCATTCATTCACTCACTCACTCACTCATTCATTCATTGTTTCAACAAATATCTACATGCCAGGCTCTCTTCCAGTCTTGGAAGAGACACCAGAGAGTGAGCAGGACTCTGCCTCTAATATCACATCTAGTGGAGGAATCTGAACAAATAAATGGGCAATAATAATATCAAGATAACCTACTCATGAGGGGAGCCCAGAGAGCACACAGTAAGGGGTCCTTACTCAGGCCAGTGGGTCAAGGGTAAAAAGGAATCAGCTGGGAAAAGAAATATTCCAGAAATGGGAAAAAAACCAAAAATGTGACAGAAAACCAGAGAAAAGGACATGGTTCAGTGGGGACCAGAATGTGGTTCCAAGGGGCTGAAACAGAACCAGAGGAGGCCGGAGAAACAGACAGAGTGGGACTGTGCTGTGAGAAGGAGATAGGACTTAATACTAAGGGCAACTAAAGCGATCGAAGGCTTTAAACAGTCATTCATTGTAGGGGCCTCATAGACAAATAATAATAATCATAATAATAATAGTAATAATTTCAGAGTATGATGAGTGCTATCAAGAAACCAAAGCAGAGTACAGAAAAATGATGGACTGGGGGATGTGAGTGCTACAGGCCACTGACGTTATTCACCGTCCCTCCACTTTAGAAATCGAGACGACATGCAGAAAACCCACTGGAGGAAAACCAGTCAGGAGTCTATTGCTTAGTTCAGAGAGAAAAATCTGATTGAAAAGATTATTTCCCAATGGATCATTTCTCCAGATATAAATTGCATGAACAAAAGTGAGAAAACATGATCCACACTCATTTGTTTTTCATCAAAATCTAATCATCATAAATAACAGAAGTTGTGTAAAGAACACTGAGTGAATTTCTTGTATATCTTAAAGGGACTGGTATTTTTTTATTTAAAACCAACTTTCCTTTTGCTCATCTGCATTATTGAAAGTGATATCTTAGACTGAGTTGAGTTGAGAGTGATTCTTTATCCCATCAACTTCCTTGTAAGGTTGGCAGTAAGATTAGAGTTAAGCAAAGATCTTATTCCTACAAGCAACCTTTAGAGAATTAAAAGAATGTAAAACTTCTTTTGTGGAGAATTTTCCCTATTGCCTGGTAAAAAAATTATAGACACTGAAACTAGCACTGACTTTTCTACATCTGGGCAACCTTACACTGATACCCATCCCACCTCCTGCATTGATAACCGCTTCCCAGAAAAAGAAAATCCTGTAAAAGTAGTGAGATCACAGACCCAAAGGAAGGAACAACATTAGCCAGTTTATTGATCTCTGAGATTTGAGGGCAATTAAATTTGCCCTTTTGTTGACATCTAGGAAGACCAAAAAGGGCAAAAATCATTTTCACCCAGCATGCTGCATGGTGGCTGCCTGAAGCCTCGTGTTGGGAAAGGGTTAAGGGTTTGGTGAGATAGCTCGGGTGCTCTGGTAATGACTACTGTGAACATGGCACAAAAGCTAAGGATGTGCCCATCAGGGCCCTATTTTCAGTCTATCCTGAGGCAAGTACACCAGTGGAATTAATTAGAATCATTTGGCAAGGATGGATGACAAACAGGGTAGAATAGGAATGATTCTAGTGGCAACGAATTGTTTCCTAAAGCTCTTTTCCAAGTCTCTTTGACTGATTTTATATTCTTAAATGGATTGAGTGACTTATTCCTAGCTATGGAGAATCCTGCTGTGTTATATATAAAACCAGGAGAAATCTTGCAGAGATTGATCAACAGATTGTAGATCAACACTTAAGGTTTGCACACTTGAGCATATGTGTAACTCAATTTCTTAAAACTTAAAAATAATCCCCAAATCGTGCTGATGGTCACCCTTCTCCTGAGCCAACAATGTGACTGTATTTTTCTTATTGTTTACTCCTCCATCTCCCATAGCTCACCCAGTGCCTGGTACTGGTAAGCAACTAGTAAATAATAGTTGAATAAATAATAAATGCTCTACAGGGGAATTCTTTTAGTGCTTTTGCTTTTTTTCAGGTCCAAATCTCTCTTCTGAACAATGTGGTATAAAGTCTTGGGGTCTCAAAATGGTCCAAAAGCCTCGAGCATCTTCAATATTCATTTCTGAGAACACCTATTTTCTCCATAGCATCTAAATCATGAAATGGACATGTTTGTCGGTCTGTTTTGGCCTCCCAACATTCATTTCCCCAGCTTTGATTACAGCGCCTCCAGGAAACCTACCCACCCTCATTCCAGTTAGCTCCACCGCTAGCTCCAACTGCGTCCATGTCCCACCTCCAAGGCACGTTCTCTTGTCCACAGTAAATTCCTCAGTGGGGGAGAGGTTAGCTAGGCTCATGGGAAAAGGGAGCTTCCTCTCACCCTCCACAAGAATGTATGTCAAAAAGATGGGAACCTGAACATTCCCAGGGACCATAACACAGAACCTCAGAGAAGAGCCACCGCAGAGGAACAAATCCAAGAGGGGAGTCCTGCAAGCTTGTTTGGGTCCTGACTCAAATCTCACCTGAAGCCAGTTTACCTGTGGTCTTCTCAGTTACAAGAGCTAGTGAATTCCTTTGCTTTGTTGTTTTTTTAAGCTAGTCTGTTGGAGGTTGGAGGTCACTCACGATAAGAAAATTTCGGACTGGTTCATCGTCCACCAAGCAAATGTGAATGAGAACAAAAGTCTGGCTTTTATATCGTCACTGAAATATTGATAGGCAGCATCTAAAGCAAACAGAGCTGCTTTCACACGAAAGTTGAATTATCTGGACTGCTGACCCTCCTTGGAGAATTCAACGTTGACATTATCTAGAAGTTCCCTTTGTTCTCTAATATGTGATAAGCAGCAATTCTCAACAGTATCTGAAGTGCATACATAGTCTGTGCTCGGTGTGAACTACAACGGAAGTGTCACAAAAGCTGGGTAAAATGGTTGAAAAACACTTACCTAAAGGACATGTTTATTATCCTTTTCTGCAAGTTCACCTAGTTCCATCTCAACATTAAATCAGATTATTAGAAATCAAGAAACCTGACCCAAATTATTCATTCTCCATAAAGGAATCGATTGATTAAATCTCCATATTGGGTCCTTTAAGACAACATAATGGCCTTGGCTTCTATAGAGAGAAAAGGGAAAGGAGGGTCAATCAGCAAAGGAAATTGCTAGTGACAGAAGATGAAAAATGGTCCATGAGAACAGAGAAAATAATCCTAAAGAAAAATATTAGGTTCCAGATTCAGGTGTAAGAAGCCAGATACCACTCATACATTACCCATAGAAAAAGGAAAGCTAAAACAAAATTGTTACAATGCCTCAGAGCCATCTCTTTCCTGTTGTTCTTCTCGTCTGCACTGAATTGAGGAAGGGGAACCAATTTCATGGAATTGAGGGCTTTGGGCCTTTAAACCTCACATTTTTACCTCCCAGGTTGCTTGGTGGTCCTATCTGCCTATTGCTATTACGTTGCTGCAAAAGTAATTGTGGTGTTTGCAATTTAACCTTTTAAACCGCAATTACTTTTGCACCAACCTAATACAAGCGGAACGCACTGAACAACAAGCTTGCTCACATGTAGGTCTCTTTTGGGGTGACACTGCCACCCCAGATGGTGATTCTTCCATCCGGTAGGAATATGAAGCACTCAAAGACAAGGGAATATGTGTTTCTGGGCCACAACCTGCTTCAGAAAGAGATCCTACAAGTCAGGGAGCTAGCCCTCAAAGCAGAAGAATTAGCAGCAGCTGAGGAACTTGAGATTTTGTGGGGGAAATAGTGAGGGGGCAAGGTAATGGAGAAAGTTCTAATGGCTGTTTTTCATAATATTTGTCTTTACTAAAATAGAACAATGAAGATGACACTGGATAATGAGAATTACCCACCACAGTTCACTATCTTAAATGGATAACAATGGATAGTGCGCAATTATTTTTCCATTTACCATCTAATGTTTGCTAAAATTTTTCTTTTAATTTTCACTTCATCAAAGTTTGAAGAAGATGGGACTTGCAGATCTGGTAATGTGTCAGTTAAAGTCACCTGGAAATGTTGGATAAAATATTTTTTTTTAATTGTTAAATACACAACTGAGGTCACAAAAACAAAAGTGTGAAAGCTGCAGCTCTGAGGGGCCTCGTGTGATCCGGGAGGGAAGGAAAAGGATGAGGCATTAAATCAGACTAGCAGACTAGGAGATAAAATCTTGGGCTCACACTAGGGAAGAGTTGGAGCCAAGCCACAAGCAGATTTCAAATCTAAATGCATATGCGACACCAGAGTCCCCAAGCCAAGAAATAATCATAAATATTGTTCCTGGGCTGGTGATCCCTCAGATTGCCTGAAAATAAGAACATTCATTCACTTTAGAGGGAATCTTTCTGAATCAAGCATGCTTGGAATTCACACACACACACAGACACACACACACACACAATGCTCACTGAAGATAAACTCAAAATTAAAAATAATAATAAAACATACAGGGCCAGCCCAATGGCTCAGATGGTTGGAGCGCAGTGCTCCTAAAACCGCAGCCGCCAGTTCGATTCCCACGTGGGCCAATGAGCTGCGCCCTCTACAGTTAAGATTGTGAACAACAGCTCTCCCTGGCACTGGGCTGCTGTGAGCACTGGGAGGTGGGCGTGAGCTGCCAGGGGCTCCTGTGTGCTGCTGTGGGCTACCACGAGTGGCCGGCAGCCAGCGTTCATGGCCGGCAGCTGGTGAGAGCTGCCGTGAGCTGCTGTGAGCAGCCGACCAATGACTGGTGACCGACTGCCTCAGTCGGTGGGGGGAGCGCAAGGCTCATAATACCAGCCTGGGCCAGGGAGCTGTGTCCTACACAACTAGACTGAGAAACAACAGCTTGAACTGGAGGGAGGGGGAGGCAGAACAAAGGGGGAGCAAAAAAACATACGTTGAACTAATTCTCCATGAACAAAAGTCAGCAGCAACAACAAACAGAGGTCAGAGAACCTGAAACAATAATTATACAAGTGTTCTTAAATATTAAACAAAAGAATAAACACCAAGATGAGGACACTGAAGCTTAGAGAGGTTCTATAACTCATCCAATTGTGCACAGCTGTGAAGTACAGAGCCAGGACTTGGAACCTGACCGTGGGCTTCAGGGGCCACGCTCCTACCCTCTATGCCATTCTGTCAGACCCAAACTAAGTAGAACACCAAACCAGATTTCAGCCCCTGCAGGACAGCGGTAACTTTCCTCTAAACTAATTATCAATTTCACCCTTTGGTTATGTCTGTCAGTGGGTTAATGGGTTGTTAATTACTGAGGAAATCTTAATAATAGATCTTTACAGATAAGCATGGTGTCCACAGATAATATAAAACTTGCTACCTTTGCACTTCCAGTCACCTGGGTACCTGGGGTCTCCTCCCCCTCTCATTTGTCTTCTCCTGCTATCCCCTTGGTCTTTTCCCACTCAGTCTGCTTACCCCACAGGGTCCATCTCCTTCCTGGAAGGACAGTGGCAGGACCTTACGAGGCATCACTGGAAGAGCCTTTTAATCCCAGATGGAGTGTCCTTGGAAAATAAATTTTTCTGTTGCTTCCCCTGTCTCATAGTGGAACGTCAATGCATTATTATGTTCCTCAGTACCGCGTGTTTTCCTCTTTTACCAAAGTCTCCTCCTGGGGAGAGATACGGTGAAAGAGGAAATAAGGAGCTGAGAAAATCCTATGCTGCCTCTTACAACAAGTAGCTTGACCTTTACCCTTTCAGCAAGGAAAACAATTAGCTCCTGGGAAACACCACCTGAGGGGAAGTGTATGTGCTTCGTGTTATGTACACAGCCTGTCCCACCTGACAGCCATGGATAAAAACCCCAGGTCAAAGGACCCGGGAGGCCTCTGAGGATCACACAACCTCTTCCTCTGTCACCTAAGCAGTGAGCGTCAGGCTGCTCCTGGCCTAGGAGGACGCACTGGTTCCAAATCAAACAGGTCACACCTGCTCTGTCCTGGTAACCACGTAGCTAGGCTCTGAGTGGGAGGAGAGCCAGGTTCTTACACACCCTTTCCTGCACCCACTCCCTCAGCAGGTCCCTTTATCATCCTACTCCCTTCCGGTTCTGCCTGGACAATGGCAAGCTGCTTCTCGCCCTGATATACTACTACTGGGCCACACGTCAGAGATCCCCAACCATTTTGTCTGAGGTTTGAGATGACCAGTGTTCTAGTAGGGTTCTCCATTAAAAACAGAACCAATGGGTTGAGACAGAGACAGAGACAGAGAGAGAGACAGAGAGAGAGAAGGAGGAGGGAGTGGGGAGAGAGGCAGAAAGAGAGATGAATAGATTTCTAGGAATTGGTTCACACAATTGTAGGAGCTGACAAATCCAAAATCTAGGGGACAGGCTGGCAGTTCCAGCAAGAAGTTGATATTTTGAGTCTGAAGTCAGTCAAGAGGCAGAATTCCTTCCTCTTCAAGGGACCTGAGTCGGTACTTTTAGGACTTTCGACTAATTGGATGAAGCCTACCATATTACAAAGGGTCATCTGCTTTACTCAAATGTTAATCATATCTTTAAAAAAAATACCTTCAAATAAGAAAAAAAAAATACATTCACAGCAGCGTCTAGACTGCTCTATGACCAAACAACTGGGCACCATAGCCTAGCCGAGTTGACACACAAAATTAACCATCACACTCTGGGTGAGGGGAGGATACTGATCACAGAGCCTCTAAGTGAGAGAAGGAAGTGCACCCCCCAGATGTGCACCCCTCCCTTGGGGAAACCCTGAAAACCCTCAGAAAGAGATTTAGAAAAAAGAGAAGGGAGGGCCAAAGAGTGGGAGCTCAACAGCAGTAATTGTCTAGAAGGGCCACGCACCACAAGCAGTATTCTGAGCACCACACTCACCTTCTTAAATCACTAGATAAATTCCTCACATCCTCCTCATTAGATTGAAGCCATTCAATTTAGTATCAAAGTTGCTCATGAGACAAAATCAACTCCAAAGAAATCTGAAGCTTCCCACGTACATCACTTCACTCACATAATATCATTGTCAATAGTAAATTTTGCAACTGTATTATGTAAATGTAGAATAAAGCAAATAAACAAAACATATTGATGTTATTAGCAAGCAAGATTTTCAACATAAGAGAAGACCAATGCACATGCTAAATGAAAACAGAGTTAAAAACAAAAGCCTGTATGTTGAATTGGAATGATCAATTCAAACACATGATTCTTTTCTCTAATGCATGTCCTAGCTTTGTCCACTAAAAGCAATGCCATTCCAGTAGCAATGAGCACAACCAGCACTCAGACCTTGTTTTTAAATACATTCCCTATCCAAAAGAACCAGAGCTCCTCAGAGAAATGGCTTACCGCAGGACTCAGGCAGAGAGCATCCAAGATGAGCCCAGGACATCTGCCAGAAAGTAAAAGAAGCACATAAAGACCAATGGGGTAATTAATATCAAAAGAAAACAGGAGAAAAACTGCTTGGCAGTATCGAGTCAAGTTGAACATACCCTATGATCAAGCCATTCTACTCTGAGGTATGTGTCTCCAGCCCGAAAAAACAACGTATTCACCCAAAGATAAGGACCAGAATGTTGGTAGCAGCAGTGTTGTAACTGTCAGAACCTGGAAACATCTTACATGTCCACTGACATTAGAAGGGATAAATAAATTGCAGGAGCAATGAAAAACCAAGTACCACAACTACTCGTGTCATAGATGAACCTAATGAATGTAATGATGAAAAAAGAAGCCAGATACAAAAGATATAAAAATAGATACAAAAAAGCTGTATGGTTCATTTACACAAAGTTGCAAAACAGGCAAACTTATCAATAGGCTAAGAAGTAAGGTTGCTACTTACTCTAATGGGGTGCAGTAGTGATAGGAAGAGGGTGTAGCCAGCTTGGTTACAATGTACTGGGAATGTTCTCTTTCTTGATCTGGGAGCTGGTTACACGATGGTTGCTCTGTGAAAAAAAATTTTGAACTCTAGACTTCATCTTTTGTTTATTTCCCTATATGTTGTATTTCAACTTTAAAAGTTTACGTTAGAGAAGAACAAGCTCAAAGGAGTTCCCACTGGCCAAATTTAGTACAATTTGGAAAACAAAAAGGGTAATAATTGTAGCTAGTTACTAAAAGAAAATACTTGAGAGTCCAAGGGGTGAGGAGAGGATTAAGTAGGATAAATAGCTCTTCTTTACAAAAGAAAGTCACTAATAAACGAAGAAGGAATGACAAGATTAGATCACCATTTTATAACCCCCTATATAAGAATTGATTGTGGTAATGATCACCAATGGAAGCTAAAACCATTGTATGAAAACTCATTAGCAAACAGGGTATTCATACAGTGCCAGAGACTCCATCATCCCAAAGGCCACTTACCTTTAGGAAAGGGAGATCTCATAGTGACCACCTTGAATTTAGCATCACAAGTAACCGAACAGTGTGATGTTGCGTGCCTCCTGGTAGTACGCAAATTAAACAAACAATATAACCTGAGTCAGTGGAGCTTTTGACTGCATTAAAATCACCTGAAGAGATTTTAAAATTCCCCGTGCCTAAAGGCATATTGCCAGATCACCTACATCAGAATGTCTGGGGTGAGACCCACACATCAATATTTTCAAAACATCCCACGTGACTGCAATGTACAAAGTATTCTGGAAAAATATATACCCTGAGTCTAACTTCTAGTTAATAGGATACCCAGGCACACTTGGGAGACATTGAGGGTTGGACTCCAGAACACTGTAAGTAAGGTAAGTCTCGCAATAAAGCGAGTCGTAGTCTCTTTGCTGGTACAGGGTCTTGACTTTAGTTTGTAAAAAAAAAAAAATGCAACACTTGTGAAGCACAATAAGATAAGGTATGCCTTGTAGGAGATCAAGTGGTGCTTCTTAGCACTGCTTATTAGAATTGCCTGGCAAACTTTAAAACGAGGGTCATCTGGGCTTCATCTCCAGAGCTTCTGATTTCACTGGTTTAGGGTGGAATTCAGGCATCGGTATTCTCTTTTCTAGGCTTTAAGTTTGACTTAAACAACCTCCAGGGAGAACAGTGGGCCTGCTCCCATCCTTCCTAGTAATGCCAATTAATAAAGACAGATGGTTCTGGTGAGCAGCTCAGGTTGAGGATGACTGGGACAGAGGAACGAGTGAACATCATGAGGAAACCGACAGATCTAGAAGATGGGACATTCTGAGACCACTAGCCTGGATTCTTCAGAAGGTCAACATCATGAGGAAAGAATTATTCTAAGTTAAAAGAAGTAACAAAAAATGTAATGCACGCGTTAGTTGGTAAAAACAGCTATAAAGAAATTTGGAGGTACAATTGGAGACATGGAAATGTTGAGTTGATTTTAGATGGTTAATTTTCATAGTAGGGATAAAACACTGTGGTTCTGTAAACACATATCTGTATTCTTAAGTGGTGTATGCTGAACGTTGAGAACTGATGTGTCATATAATATATGTAACTTGGGAGTTCATTGTACTAATCTCTCAACTTTCCTGCATATTTGAAATAGTTCACAAGAAAAAGTTGAGGAAATATGAAAAATTTTAAAGAAAAATACAAACCTACCAAGCAGCCCTGGCCCACAAGTACAGCTTTCAGGGTCAGCCCCCATGGTTTTGTTTCTTTTTAACACAAATGATTTTCCTACATTAAAACATGGAAGGTTTAAAAAAGAAAGAAACACAAACCTACTCACAAGGCCATATAATTTCCATTTACATTACTTCTCTCTTGAGAATTTTCCAAGAAAACCTATTCACAACTCAACCTTACACAATCAACCTCACACCACACCCAACAATTAAAGCTGCATTTCTCCACCTTTGCCCACTGGATTTAAATAAGTTACCTGGGAGGAAAAAAAATCTCTTATTCAAATAGGTTTGAAAAATGCTAAGTAATGCAGGGTTTTCTTGCTTTCAGACATCTCAGAAATCTTAATATATTTAACATACATTGTCCACCGGGGTCAGGGAAGGAACCTGCATAGTAAAGCAACATTTCTTACCCCTATTTTGTTTCCAAGCCTTTTTGAGCACAGACCCCCCTTTTATTCCAGAGAATCTTTTGGGTAAGTGTTCCACAGGCATTGAGAAAAATGCTAGCATAAAACATTCTGTCCCTCACTTTACAACTCCTCTCTCTTTGATTAACCAAAGAGCCCCTGGATTTCCATCTAGGCCCTAAAGACTCTGATGGCACATTTGCAGCCAGATGGAATTCTGTCTCCCAACCAGTGCCATTTCCTGTTCACCAAAATACAAAATGTAATTTTTATGTTGTTCAGGAAACTTTTTTAAAAATATGTATGCACTATCTTTTATGTATCTATGCCAGCTTTGCTTCAACTATACTAAAGATGTCTGCTTTAAGTTATGAGTGTTTAAAAGACTACCTCTATGTCTCCTTCCAGTCAGCATTCAGGATGGCACCACACACCACATACAGAATACGTGCCGATATCCAAACCACAAGATATAAATGGATAAGGACGCGTGTCCCAGGGTGCCCCCACCCAGTACAACCCCTATGGCACTGTGGTTTATAGGCATCTCCCTGGTGTGACCCCCACCCTAAGAGTGTGTGTTATGACCACAGATGAGGTTCCTGAGGGTCAAGGAGCCTACAAGGCTTGTCCAAAGTCATACGCTGGACAAGCAGCATGGTTGGGATCTGAGTCCCCGGAGCCTGACACCAGAGCTCCTGCTCTCACACCAGACACCACTCTGCTTCCGGCAACCTCAGCCTTACTCCTCTCCTACAGTTCCTGCTTTGCTGCACACAGTGTCAGGACTTTCAGGACTTCCAGGAAAAGCAGATTCAATCTACTCCTGCCACCCACAGCCTACGCTTTATGTGCGGCACAAGGAGCCTGGCAAGTGGCAAGTGCAGACTCAGAAGTTAAATCATCGACAGAGTCACCCTCTGACTAAACCAAGTTGGCCAGCCCCTGTGGCACATCCAACCTCAAAAGACAGCTATACATGAAGGGCTAATGACAAATGTGAACACAAAGAGCCTCAATGAGCCACCGCCCAGAACAACCTGGCAGGAGCACTCCCTGAGGTTGGCAAACCTCAAGGGCTGCCTACAACTCTCACTGAACACGGCAGAAAATCCTGGCAATTCCCCACTCGCTCCCCTCCTGCAAAATACAGAAGCACTGCAGATAAGGGCGCATGAGAGTTCGCTCTACTACGGCCAAATTTAGACTACATCAGTCCCCCCTGATTCCCTCCCCCTTAGGGGGATGTGTTCCAAGACTCCCAGTGGATGCCTGAAAGCACAGATACCGTGTTTCCCCAAAAATAAGACCTAGCCGGACAATCAGCTCTAATGCGTCTTTTGGAGCAAAAACTATTGTATTATATTATATAAGACCCGGTCTTATGTTAATTTTTGATCCAAAAGACGCATTAGAGCTGATGGTCTGTCTAGGTCTTATTTTCGGGGAAACATGGTAGTAAATTTGAAGAACTTCAACTTCAGGCCATGCAAACTAGTTCCTTACATCATTGCGTTGCTCATCTATCAAAATGGTGGACATTACAGTCTGTCATAAGGAACGTGTTTTTTTAGGCAGCATAAATGTGTGTTGTACAGTAAGCATTTCCCAACCGCCTCCTCTGTTCTATGTGATTATACTATATCCTGGTGTTTTAGGGACAGTTTTGTCCAAATATCATGGCAGTCTTCCTTCTCTCATAAGTCCCAGAAATGATAAGCAGGTTCTTCTTATAAATTAAGTTACAAGAGGTTCTGAACTCTGAAACATCAGCCGGAAGGGCTTTACAGAAAAGTCTTTTTTCCCTCCATATTAAGAACTAATTAGATATTATTTACATTAGTTTATGAGACTTCTAATGCAAGGTTTCTCTCCTTAAATATTCAATGATTTAAAAGTCCAAATGGACAGTCAAGATCCCCCAAGGTAGAAGGGGTGAACTAAAAAAGATCAGTTCACATCCAAGCACACTGAACACCACCTAGAAAGCCCTTCTTTCTTCAGGTGACTTGCTTCCCTATTATATTGAAGATGATTGACAGTGACAGTAACCAATCACAACTTTTCCTATCTCCTTTGGTTTGAGAAGTGGACTTCGACTAGTTTCTGCCAGAAGCACCTGAAAGTAAAAAGCCTGAAAATATTATCATGATGTAATACGAGCCATATAAAAACATATAAAACCAATATACAACCATGCCCTGTCTAGTCCCTTGTTGTGGGATGGAAATGCTTAGACCATGCTGGTTGGGCTCTCCTTAGCAAAGGAAAGGAAGCTTTGGAGCATGACAAATGGCAAAAGGCTCTCTCAGTCTTTTCCCCCAGAATCTTCAGGGGTTATGCCCACCTGTTAAGAACACAAAGCAGATAAGACACTGCCAGCCTGTAAAGAGGGGGCAGACAGACACCCTGCTTCTAACTAGACAGACTGAAATAATGGCAGCTATAATAGGGGTCTTTCCAAAGTGACATAGATGTACAGAAGAGACAGGTATTCATTCTATCTATGGGTCTAAGCTACTCAAAGGGTTTCCAGGGCTTTTGACAGCACAAATGTTGGGAAAGAGAAAGAAAGGGCAATCTGGGCAGAGAAAACCATGTCACCAAATGCACCAGCACATGAAAGTGCCCAGTGTGTTTGGGAAGTGGCACCTAATATGAGGAGGGGAAGAACAAGACAGAACCGAGATGATCTGACTGTTTTTTGCAGGGCAAATTTTACTTAAATGATTTGCATATTTTTGTCCTCCTCTTCTCCTTCTTCTCTTTCTCCTTCTTTCTCCTCTTCATTTCTCTCTATCTCTCTCTCTCTGTCTCTTTTTTCATTAAACATTCAAAATAGATCCTACGCATTTTACAGGTCAGAAAACTGAGGCTCAGAGAAGCTCAGTAACTTACCCAAAGTCACACAACTAGGAAGTGGAGAAGCCCAGATGTGAATCTGGGTCAAGTCCAAAGCCTGTGCTTAATCAGTTATGTTAAATACATAAGAAGTGGTCAAATAATGATTCCATTGCGTTCTAATCGTTAGGAACAAAACAGCTTTTATTTAGTTATCTCTGTACTTTAGCGTTGCCAAATTCTTGCCACTCTTTCATATTCCTCACAGCACACAACATTGTACTGGACACCGTTGCTCATCATTCATGTTGATTCATAAGTAAACATTAAAAAGACATTATACTGGATCCATCCTATAATAATAAAAGAAAGTTAAGAGAGAGAGAGTTGATCAATGGCCATAATAATGGTACCTCTTTTACAGAGTTCTTGGGAGTTTTAAAGAGATGATGCCCAAAAGTGTTTGGCATAATTAACTCTAGACTTATTTTATTCAATGAATAGTATTGGTAAAGTTAATTTTTAAATATTGAATAAACTTATGTACTGTTAGAGTGGCTGCATTGTTTTACTTTTAAAACTCAGAGACCTAGTTTCAGGGAGAGCTTTCCTTAGCCCAAGCACTACAGTGACGTGCGATCTCCAGCCATGCTGCCTATCTGTCTCTCTCTCTCTCTCTCTCTCTCTCTCTCTCTCAATTAAATTTCACAGTTCCACATTGCTTCCTAAACCTAAAACAAACCAATAATCTAGAATGATTTGTTATAATAAAACATTCCTGCAGGAAGCCCAGAGTCCCCAGGAACTCAAGTTTATTGCTAAAGAGTAAATAAGGGTAGCAGTCAAGAAAATGGACTCATGAGTCAGACAGATCTAAGCCCTTACAAGCTACATGACCCAGGGCAAGTTATAAACCTATCTAAACCTCAGTTTCCTTGTCTGTGAAATGGGTGATGTTGTAACTATCACATAGAGATCACGCAGAACTGTTGCGAGGATTAAATATAATAATGTATATAAAGCTCTGAACACAGAGTCTGTTACATGCTAAGCAAATAGTAACAATGCCACTTGCTATTGCTATTACTGCTATTCACAGTGTCTCGTTTGCCTTTAGGCCCTCGGAATCTAGCATAGTACTTGGCACACAGTTGGAGCTCAGCATGTGCTCCGAAACAATATAAAAAGATATAGCTATACTGAGACACACATAGAACGACACAAGACAGGAGGGGAAAGATACAGCAGGGGAGACAGACTGAAAAAGTAAGAGACAGAGACAGAGACTGAAAGACAGACAGAGACATGTGGGAGGAAGGGAGAGACAGAGAGACAGCTACCCGGACTAACATGCCAGCCAACCCACTAACCAAGTCTCTTGCTCTTTCTACCTACATTTTCCTTCACTAATATAATGTTTCCTTACACATCTCTTATAAGTCAACATGGATGATGAACAAGAAAATCATATTCTCCATCCCACCACCAGGCTTCCTGTGCTACAGAGGGGAGCTGAGAAGTAGGGAGCGTTGGTGCTCACATCCAACATGATAGCACGGAAGCAGAGAAAGGCTGGCTATTCGCTGGAGCAGGGACAGGCTGTCCTGGCACTCGCGGAGGCATCCTTCAAGGAGAACAGGGCAGTGCTGTGTGCAGACCCCGTGACTCTGAACTCATTTGCACAGCTGAATGAAAAGCGCACCCATTTCCCTCCCTGGCAGAGCTAGTGGACAACATCCCAAGACCTTTACTCCACAAATAATAAAGGGTAAACTTTTATCCCCACACCACAGGGAAAAACAACCCAGTCCTCCCAAAGAGACATTTCACCCAGTCAGGGGGACACCTGGGTCCTCTCTTTGCTGTGTTGCCCTTCAATACAATACAGGCTGTAAACTGGGAGCTTTATAACACCTGTCACCAACACACTTTGGTAAAACAGAATGAGTGTCGATGACATCACATTTGGAACAAGGAGGTGTTTAGGGAACAGGTGTGGAGCAAATCGTGTGGAGAAGATATCTTTCTTTCTTTCATAAGATACCAGGGAAAGATTGAATCACGAGGAAAGAGTTGAAGACCACCAGAGTTCCATGGTTGAAATTTCTGAACGACTCACCACCTCACTCCCAGCTAACAGCACTTCTCAGATTGCTTGGGAAGAAAGGGGAACTTTCCAACAGGATGTTAAACCGATTTCAACTAGCTGGATATGGTCTCTCTTTCCTCTAGTCAGCAGGTTGGGACAGTGCCCTTCTCACTTCCTGAGGACAGATCTTGTGCCACTTTATCCCCTCACAGCCACCTTTCTGCTCCCTCCTATTGCTTCTGTGTGGCTTCAGACAGGGTGCTGAGGGCAGCAGATTTGGGCAGTAGGTGCTGCTGCCACCATATCACTCAGCGCTAAGCTGTCCTGAGAACTGTAGCTGCAGATGTTACAGAATCCTGGAAACATGCCTCTGCCTCCAAATAAAACCCACTTTACCTTGTCAGCAAACAATAGCTATGAGAACCTTCGGGCTGAGCAGTAACAGGCACCCTGAACGACAGTGGGCCCTGACAAGGTCAGTATTTAATGGAGGTCTTTTGTCTTCATACCTTTTCATTTCATTTCAGAACCATCCCTCTAAAATAAGAGGCTTCCCAGGAGTGAAGCATTTCTCAGCCCACCCTCTTGTTACAGATCCCCAGCAGAAGAAATCACAGAAGTCAATAAACAGACCATTTATTTGCATTTCTAAAGAAGTACAGCTAATTTTAGAGATGGATGGTGGTGATGGTTGCACAACAATGTGAATATACTTAATGCCGCTGAACAGTACACTTTAAAATGGTTTAAAACATAAGTTTTAGGTTCTGTCTATTTTATTACAATTTTTAAAAATTAAAAAAAGAATAAATTGAATGTAATATTTTTTTAAAAGCATGGCTAAGCCCCAGGTAGCTTAATGATTGCTGATCGAATGTTATTAAATTATTTTTAAACAGAATCTCAACAGTACAGACAGGTTACCAGCTTCAAGGGTTTATAAAAATCAAAAGTGGAAAAATACACGCCCTTATATCAAAAATGCCCTTAAATTAATATTCAATATACTCTCTCTGGTATATGAGTATTGTCCATGAGGAAGATTTTCTAAAGTATATCACTAAGCGTTTCTTTCAGAAACCGGTTCTTCCACAATTGCAGCTTGGAGAACATTCAAGTCACAGGAGTGGCTTACGAGGGTTTTCAGCTCTCCACTTAAGAAACTGTGTTCAATAGTCTGTTCTCACAGTACTGCTCAGAAATGTCAATAGACCCAATTCCCCACAAGCAAAAGTGGAAAGTACTATTTGGATTGGCAGATAGTAAAATTAAGGCATGGGAAATCTGAAAGACTGAGCTGAGATCATTCCAGGAGAAGAGTAGCTCAGATTCCAGATCCCGAGCCCCTGGCCTAGTAGCCACCCTTTCCCTGCCTTCTGGCTAAAGATCATTTAAGAAGCAAAGGCCATTCACTGGAAATAAATTAACTCCAATAAATATGTATCCACATAAGCACCTACTCTCTTGAATCATGCCTATTGACTCACACTCTTCCCCAGGAGTCTCCAACACAAGAAGCCCCAAACTGAGGGAAAGCCCTGAACACAACGTACCTATAGGAAAGGGAGCTGATGGAGTAATTGTTCATACCTGTTGGTTTCACTTACCAGGAATGATGAGTGGCCTGTAGCAGGTCTTAGGGGCAGGGCAGGGCAGGGCAGCTTCACTACAGCTCACTGTCATGCTTGAGCTGCCCATCACCACTCCTTTTTTTCACCTCTCCCTTTCTATTGCCACATTCCCTTTAGCACTGTGGTTCTCAGTATTTGTGGATCACAAATCCCTTTGAGAAGCAGGTGGGTTTTACATGCCATTTCTGAAGGGTTGATAGATTCCCAGATTCATGGAACCCAGGTAAGGAAGGAATCCCTGCTTTAGCAAGTTTCTTCCACCTTAAACCTTAGCCGCTAATGGACACCTCTCCTTCCTTTCAGAGCAAGCTTCTAGAATACAGATCTCTGTGCTCCTACATCTATCCCTCTTCCATCTACTGACTTCACCCCACTAAAACTAATCCTGCTAAAATAAGAACTAACACCCTAAATGCAAGACTCAATGGGTACTTTTTTCTCTTTCATTTGACCTCCTGCCATACCTCACAGTGACACATCCCCATATTCTAAAGCTCTTTTCCTCAGTAACTTAACACCACAGTGATAAACCCCTCTTAGAGCCTGATTAACGGTTACTCTTTTCTAGGAAATGCCCCTACCACCCAGGTGGACCCCCAGCCACTGTGTGTTGCCGGTAACAGTCACATGCCTCCACCTACCCACCACAGTTGACCAGCCCAGGAGGGAGTGGTCCTCACCAAGCAAGACCAATCAGTGACTTCCCTGAGACCTTTTGAATAGAGAGGAGAAACAAAAATATTTCTCGGGTATCCCATAATGTTCTAGAGTTTCACAAATTCCAGTTATGTGCCTATACTTACACACCTAACTACCCGTATATTTTTAGAATACATTCCCTTTTTCCCTTCAGTCAATTTGCATTTGGTTTCTGTTACTTGCCACCAAAAGAGTCCTAACTGATACAACATTCTGTCACTCCTGAGTCACCTCGCCTCTCTCTGGCTGCTCCTTCTTAGTCTTTTCAGCAGGCAACTCTTTTTCTGTCTGTCTTAAACATTGGTTTATCTATCAGGACTGAGGGAATAATCGTTAGTGAGACAGAAAAGTAGTCATGACAGTGAACCTGACTGACCAAAGGCTTTGGATTTCACTGAACCAGACCAGGCCTCACTCAGAACAAGTTATTTGCAACCACAGGTTACTATGGAGAAATAAAATCAAGAAAAAAAAATCAGAATAATCTTCTGCAAAGTTGACTTATGTTAGACTCTATTTTAAAGATGAGAGATTCAGAATATGTATTACTTTGTAGAAAAGACAAGACCATCAAAATATGTATATAAAATTTGGACACCTCTCACTGGTCTTCACTGGTCTTTCTTGCTTCCAAGTTTGCTTCTCTCTAATCTAACTTTCACCCTTCCACCAAAGTAGATTTTTCTAACATAAAAATCTGATCATGGGGCGGCCAGATGGCTCAGTTGGATAGAGCGTGAGCTCTGAACAACAGGGTTGCTGGTTCGATTCCCACATGGGCCAGTGAGCTACACCCTCCACAACTAGATTGAAGGACAGTGGCTTGGAGCTGATGGGCCCTGGAGAAACACACTGTTCCCCAATATTCCCCAATTTAAAAAATTTTTTTTAATCTGATCATATCAGTACACTGCTCAAAATTCTTCAGCGGTCCCCCAGTGCCTCCATGATAAAATCTAATAAACTCCTTTTCCATGATATTCAAGGCCATTCATGATCTTTGCCCCTGCCTTCCTTCCAAGTCTTATCTTCTTCTGCACCCCACCTCATAGCCATTTCTTCAAACATACTAAACTACTATCGTGTCACCCTGAGCATGCCTTGTCCTTCAGAGCTGCTGGGACTTTGCACATGCTATTCTCTTAGCTTAGATGCCATCCCCTGCCGCCCCTGTACCAACTCCTCCCCACATTGCACACCAGTACAGAGAAGATATGTTGGGAAGCCTTCTCCACATTCCCCATGTCGATATGTGTGCTCCATTTCTCCTGTGGCCCCATTAACACTGATACACACCTCATTCAAGCAAATTAGTTTATTGTATTTTTATATGTTTATGTAGCTGCCTTCCTAACAGACTGTACGATTCTTAATGACACAGGACCTTATTTTTAGTGTGATTTTTAAGTGACTAGTTCATTTGCAGTTGGTAGTAGGCTCTCAACAATTATTTATTTAAAAATTGACAGTAATGGGGATGGAGGAAAGGAAAGAGGGATGAACTGGTGAAACACAGAGGATTTTTAGGGCAGTGAAACTACTTTGTAGGACACATCATCATACATCATAATAGAGGATACATGTCATCATACATTTGTCCAAACCCATACAACTTACAACACCAAGGGTGAACCCTAACATAAATTAGACTCTGGGTGATTATGACGAGTCAGTATAGATTCACCAATTGCACCACACGTACCACTGGGGATGCTGATAATGGGGGAAGCTGTGCTTGTGTGGGGGCGGGGGATATATGAGGAATTTCTGTACATTCTGTTCAGTTTTGCTGTGAACCTAAAACTGCTCTAAAGGAATAAATTATATTACATACAGATACCTTTGAGGAATAAAGAAACAGAGTAAAAGAGATGAGGAAACATATATAAGTAAAGACCAGGGTGGGCCAGTGCATAACAGCTATTCAGTGCCAAAATGAAAGAAGAAATGGAGAGCTAGAGATGACCTTTGAAAAGAGTTTACTGAAAAACTGCTTTAGAGGAATTACTGTAAAAGTACTGTTAACAAGCAGGAGAATTTTAAGGGGGAAATTAAACATTTAGCCTCCTGTATTCAGTTGTAAAGGACAAGAAATTAGTCAAGCAATGGAGATGAGAGATAAGCCAGGAAGAAAGTGAAAAATTTGAAAGTCCCTTGCATAGACATCGCAGGATAATTATTTAAACCATGAAGGCAGTAATTTAGATCTAAAATGTCACCACCATTAATTCTAAGTTTTACTGTAGTCTGTTAGAGAAGAGTTCTCTGGGGATTATAAATAACTCCTTCTTGAAATGGAAATCCTGCAAAAACAATTGACATTTCTATAATCCTTAAGGAATAGGACTTGGAGGAAAACAAATGACTTTTCAGGTGGCTATCTGAACATCACTGTCTGAATAGCTAATATTCATCCTTGCTTTATGTCGCCCGCATTAATCAGCTCCTATTAAAGATAATGCCATACGTGTAATTATATGGCATAGCATCGTGTTAAATATTGAAGACTTTCATATTGCACTATATCTTGGGTGTGGTGATATATTGCACCTATTTGAGAGCACATGTCAATTTTTCATAGATTTTCATCTATATTCCTGTCTCAAGGCCACTTAGCAAATTAATAACCAAAAGAGCATAGACTCTGTAAATCCCTAGTCAGTTGCACAGCATACTTCTCTACGTTTGTTTCATCCTTAAAAAACTGTTCAGCTTTCTAAAAATATGCCTAGCCTCTGTTTTCTAATTGCCCTGGCTTCTATGTTAGATGTTTAAAATCTATTCACAGGTGCTTTTAAAGTCACATCACACTTGTAAACTGAGTCATCAAAACAAACAATAAAGGAAATAAAACAATATACTATAAGAGAAGGCCGGATTAAACCAAGTCCAAGATCTTGCAATAAAATCTAGCTTATCCCACTTATTCTGCATTTTTAAAATACAACAAAACTCATCTCAAAATAAAACACCTCATCTTTATAAACTTTCCAAGT
Organism: Rhinolophus hipposideros; assembly: GCF_964194185.1. Classification (NCBI taxonomy): domain Eukaryota; kingdom Metazoa; phylum Chordata; class Mammalia; order Chiroptera; family Rhinolophidae; genus Rhinolophus; species Rhinolophus hipposideros. The sequence continues at coordinate 19,306,530 of NC_138051.1, read as the reverse complement.
GCTAACATGGGGTTTCATTCATTATTCCTTACTACACTCTGATGCAAAAAGTCTGTACTCTCTAATTATATAATCAGGGAAACAGAGAAGGCAAGGCCCTTGTCCAAACTTCCATGACAAATAGCTGAATGGGGATTAAAACTCTCTGTTCACATGCTTCTAGTCCATTTTCTTCTGCACATTTTTTGTGAAAATTCTGTTATTAGGTACCTGGCTTCCCCTGAGCTGCAAACATCAATCATTAACCACTATTAAATCAATAAACTTCCACCCTAAGCCCAGCCTCTCTTGGAACAAGCAGCGTTGTCAGAATTCAGTGCCTGACACAGTTCTGAAGACGGCTGAGGGGGTCTCTCGTAGAAGGACCTCCCCTCGGGAACTTCCGAATTTCTGTTACCCTTTAAGTCAGACAAGCCCAAACACGTTCTTCTCATTTGGTGAAAATCTATCCAGCTGTTTCATCTGAGGTAATAAAGAGCAGGCAGAAATTTTGCTTTCTCTAAATGCGCGGTATTGTCCTGGACTCTGAACAACTGACTCCGCCAAACTCTGTGGCTGTCAATAATGCATGACTTCATGCAGCAAAAGCTGCTTTGGTGAGTGGTGCTGATTAGATGGCTAGATTATGACTTCGCCATCAGTGGCTTGCTAAAATGCAGATTCTTGGGTCCCAATCCAGACCTACAGAATCAGATGTAAAGGTGACCGTGCATTTAAACCAACACCACTGTGATTCTTACCCAGTCTAAAGAAAGAAAGCCCCAAGCTGGACCGGGACTTCTCAAACTAGACCACATGCTTCTCGAGGGAAGGAAGCAGCTCGTATTCATCCTCATAGCCCCAGTATCCAGCTGAGAAATTAATAATGCTCAATGATTAAATGCATATGAATTGGCTGTGTTAATCGGACGTGCTTTATATGTGTCCGGAATCTTTTATGTTAGAGTTGGTTCATGCACAGTTACTTAGGAAGCGATGTAAACACTTATAAACCCTTTAAGCTGATTTTTAGCTTCTCCCAGTGTGTGTGTGGAGTTTAGAGTTGAATCAGCCAAAGGCACGACTACCTCTGCAAAACTCACTGTGTAGACCAGCACTACCCCAGGCTGAGGCTCAGAGATTCTCCAATCACTCAGAAAACGAAAGTCTTTTGGTCACTTTTAGGCAAAAATCCTAATCTTGTCAAAGAGCCAATCTCCAAACTCTCATTCAATGAATACTCCTCTGTTGTCTCAGTTGGGACCTACCTCTGCTGGGAAAGCTACGGAGGATGGCATGAATGGGGCACAGTCAGCCCCTTCTGTGCCTCCTCCCCCATGCCTTCTGCTGACTCTGGTCCTTCTGTGGGGGGGTTGGGAGTGTGCTGGGAGGGGAAAGAGGCAGGACATGGACGTCTTCTTATGCTGGTGGGGTTGTGATATGAAAGTAGGCCTCAGGGCAGCAGATGCACAATTACTGGCTCCTCTTCCTCTTGGGGGAGCCCTCCTCCCCTCTGAAAACCCTGATGTAGTTCCCAGTATGGATAGTTACTTCCTCCAACCGGCCACTAATGCCATGCTCTCAGACCTAGTTTCCCTTACTGTCTACCTCCAGCCTCTCGGCACTGAGTTCACTTTGCCCCTCCAGGAGACCCTCTTTATTAAGATAATCCAAGTCCCACTTTCTTGGCCATGGATCCTCATCTGTTCACACCTTAGTTCTTCCACCAGTTGGGAGTACAGTTTGTCCATCGTTGCCTTCTCACCACATTCTGCCAGCTATGGCCAGGAAGAAACAGATCCCAGTCCCTTGGTCTGAAACTCCCAAGCCGCCTTCATTTGGCTTACTGCCCTATGGGAGCTCTCTCCCCTCCCCCAAGAAGGCACACTGACCTGACTCTCTCCAAAGGATTCTCACCGCCCTCCCCCCCATGATGACACCTCACCCTCACCTGGAGCACGTGAGGCATGAATGCTGGCAACACAAGTACCACAGTCTCTCAGCGGATCCCACATAGGTGGTCCAACATCTCACGAGGAAGCAGAGACATTTGTCACCTGTCGTAGTATCTAGGGAGACAACCAAAAAGCCACATTTAACATCTGTTACATTAGTCAGACTCTCAGTTACAAGAAAAAAAGACTCCCTCAATTTGTCTTAATTAGTGGAGGTCTGAGATAAGAATACTGATGGACATAAGGAACACACACATGCTACAGAGCCCGAGGCAGCTGTACCCAGACCTCACAATGACTAGAAAGCAGTTCAGAGTGTTAAGCAGATCTACTGACCAGGAACTCTCATCATCCCCTTAACAATGAGTGCCTGGACTGCCATGGCACAGGGACACGGCTGCCTCTCTGTTTCGGCTGTCATGTCTCCTTTTGCTGCCACCCACATGCCAGCTCCTACTCTAAACGTGGAACATAGTGTTATAACAGAGGTTGACAGGGGAGAGTCCTGTTGTCAAATAAGTCTAAAAAACACTGAGTTAACATTAGACAAGCTTGTCACTGTGGGATTCTCAGTCTTTAAAATGCTAAAGCACCATGTGACTCTCTAAGAGGGGGACATAGAGGGGGTTTCCCAAATGCATTGGCCTAGGAAACCCCATTTAAGGAACACCTATTACTGGCTGCAAGACCCAGCTCAGGTTACGTGGCTGGGAGCTATGCATACCCTTCCTCTACCTCCTGACTGGCCTACTCATGGCTCTGGTGCCATGTGGCATCTGCACACTGCCCTGTCTGTATTTTCAGCTCTTGCTCCCACAACCAACCAATTCTCTCTGTGTCTCAATGCTCTTAAAGACAAAGAAATTGCTTATTCCAGTGTAGTCACCATCAGAAGAGTTGGGGCAGATCCTTGGTATCATGTCATCTTATAGGCCATTGGCCAACCCATGGCCTGACTCGCCTTGGCCTGGGTGCCCACCCCTGACCAGGAGTGGAATGAAGTATGACCTCCCCCCTTAGCCGGAGACAATAAAGGAGGCAGCAGCACAATTGACTATTGTATAAACTCCACAGCCTCTCTAACCCCTGTGACAACCAGGCACTAACGGAAGAAGTACTTGTAACTGGGAGACTTAAATAAATGTTCTTCAACTGACTTGAAAGTCCTCTGGCCTCGGGGAGTATATATACTGTGGCTAAAAATGAGACCAGGATTCATATTAACTCCTCTAAGTTTCTTCACTGAAAAAGTGAGGTGCATTTTAAGGATATATAGCGTTTTAAATAGAGATAGTCTATTTAAGACCCAGATAATGGGTCTTAATTACTATTTAAGTACTATCTAGGCTATATAGTGTATTTAAGTGTATACAGAGTACTTTTAAGTACTATATGAGATATATAGTATGTCTTAAGTATATATAGTATATATATTTAAGTATGTAACATTGACTGCTTCCCTTCCTCCACTATGCAGCTCATATGTTAAGGCTAAATTATATTTCTATGGGTTTTTTTGTTTGTTTGTTTGTTTGTTTTTGCTATTTACCCATATGCTTAAAGTCTTTAACAGCCAGTGGCAAACTAAGAGTACATAATTTTTTTTTTAATTAGATTTATTGCAGTGACAATTGTTAGTAAATTTACATAGATTTCAGGTGTACAATTCTGTATTATATCATCTATAAATCCCATTGTGTGTTCACCACCCAGAGTCAGTTCTCCTTCCATCACCATATATTTGACCCCCTTACCCTCATCACCCACCCCCCACCCCCTTACCCTCTGGTAACCACTAAATTACTGTCTGTGTCTATGAGTTTTTGTTTCTCATTTGTTTGTCTTGTTCTTTTGTTGTTTTGGTTTATATACCACATATCAGTGAAATCATAGGGTTCTCTGCTTTTTCTGTCTGACTTATTTCGCTTAGCATTATTCTCTCAAGATCCATCCATGTTGTCACAAATGCTCCTATATCATCTTTCCTTAATGCCGAATAGTATTCCATTGTGTATATATACCACAACTTCTTTATCCATTCATCTATCGAAGGACATTTTGGTTGTTTCCATGTCTTGGCCACCGTAAACAAAGCTGCAATGAACATTGGAGTACACGTGTCTCTATAGAGAAATGCTTTTATATTTTTGGGGTAGATTCCCAAGAGAGCGATTGCTGGGTCGTATGGTAATTCTATTCGTAATTTCTTGAGGAATCTCCACACTGCCTTCCATAGCGGCTGCACCAGTCTGCATTCCCACCAACAGTGTATGAGAGTTCCTTTTTCTCCACAGCCTCTCCAACACTTGTTACTATTTGTCTTGTTGATGAAAGCCATTCTGACTGGGGTGAGGTGATATCTCATTGTGGTTTTCATTTGCATTTCTCTGATGATTAGTGATGTTGAGCATTTTTTCATATGTCTATTTGCCATTTGTATATCCTCTTTGGAGAAATGTCTCTTCAGGTCCTCTGTCCATTTTTCAATTAGATTGTTTGTTTTTTTGGTGTTGAGTTTCATGAGTTCCTTGTATATTTTGGATATTAGCCCCTTATCAGAGGAACTGTTTGCGAAAATCTTCTCCCATTCAGTTGGTTGCCTCATTATTTTGTCAATAGTTTCTTTTGCTGTGCAGAAGCTTTTCAGTTTCATATAATCCCATTCGTTTATTTTAGTTTTTAAGAGTACATAATTTTTTAACTTAAACAATTTAAAGTAAAAGGATAGATGTACAACATGTTTGGTAGGCTTCTGTTTTTTTAAAAATGCATTTTTGCATGACGGAATTTAAAAAGTCCGTAGGTGTGCTTTGATCTTCCTGGCATGTGTTTATGCAGCCCTGTTCCTATTAAACAGCTCAGCCCTCCTCATCTTCATCTCAACAGTCAAATTCAGCCCATGGGAGGAGAGTACTGCTTCATTAACCTCATTCCACAGCGTGGGTCGTAAAAATGCACCTCTTCAGCATTATAAAAACATAAGTCAGCCAATGTGACTCAAGGACAATTTAAAAAGCCACGCAATCTTCCAGTCAGTCCCTCATAAGATCCTCTGCGCGCCGCCGTTAACATGCAATGGACGCCCCAGAGGACAGAGGACACCCCAGCCAGGAGAACTTTAGAATAGTGTCAAGTGCATGACCTGAAGCCAGACAGACTAGCTCTGTGACTTCGAGCAACTGTGTTAAATGTTCTACATGTCAGTTTCCTCTTCTATAAAATGGAAAGCGTCCTATTTAATTTTCAGAAAGAGGCTGTGTACATAAAGGCCTGGCCCTATGCCTAGAACACAGTAGTTGCTCAATAAACAGTGATGGTGGTGATAGTAGTAGTAGTTAGTTGTGACGGGGGTACTAGTATAGCTATCTCTGGTTGTCATTTTTTTTTTCGTCTGCCCACCATGCCTTTCCTCCATATTCTAATAATAACACCCCCATTTTCTTTGGGGAACTGCCCTCCCAATTCTGTGGTTCTGGAGGAAATGCTAATCACAGTACCCCGCCCCTTGACCATAGAAACGAGCTTCTGATCCAAATCTTTGTCATCCATGTTTCCCTTTCTCCTGGCCCCAGGGATTAGGGCTGGCAGGGTGCAGAGAGGACAAATGAATAAAGCAGAACCAATCAGAGTCTATCCTCAGGATTCTGTAGACAGACGTTGAAAGAGAGAACCTCTCACTCTTCAGGGGGGGCTGGGCTGGGATGACAAGCTCAGAGCTGTCTGTGGTCACGCTGCCCTTCACCTTCTACACAACAGGGAACATGTGTTCAAACAGGCGAGAGTGTGACCAACAGAGAGATTAGCAACAGAAGCTGGGAGACAGAGAAAACAATATTTATATCCCTGGATCCAGCTCCACCCCTAGATTTACCTGTTAAATAAGTCCACAAATTAATTCCCTTTTGAGGCTTAGGCTAATTTGAATTGAGTTCCTGCCCTTTGCATTAAAAGATTCCTGTCTAATGGAAATATACTTTTTTTTTAAAGAGAGAGAGGAGAAGGACTAGAAAAGATCACAGAAGCAATACCCAGAGGTGTCCTTACACACTCACTCCAGCACAGAAAATGGAAGCCAACAGGGTCTGCATCCCTGCTCCACAGAAGTGAGCAGAAGCTGAAGTGGCATCAGAGGCAGGCAACCTGCTGAAAGGCACAGAAAACAATGTGGCATCACTGCGATTACTTGCCCACAGCTTGGTCGGGTGGAGGAAGGAAGGTGACCCCTGATCTTGTTTCTCTGGCTGGAGTTATCCCCGCACAGCACCTCAAGATACGGAGACAGAAACCAGCAAAGCTGGAGAAGCTGGTAGGGACCCGATTATAATGGCCTCAGTGTGAGATATAAAGGAGCTTGGATTTTCTCCGGTAAGCCACGAGAGCCATCAAAAAGTTGTAAGAAGGGGAATTAGGTGGTTTTTGCAGTTCTGAAAGCTTTCTCTGGCCTCAGAATTGTGCCTGAATTAAAGGACAAAGCTGAGAGGAGGGAGACTAGAGGAATGTTTTAGAAATAGTCAAGTGAGTGTTTGAACGAAGACAAGTCAGTAATGACAGAGAACAGAGAACAAATATTTAGCAGGTGAAATCTACAAGACTTAGTGATTGATCAATTGATCCTACAGGGTGAGGTGGGGATGTGGAGGCAGGAAGAAGGAAGGAACCCAGGCCATACAGTTACCAATGGACTTCAGGAATCCAGAAAGGTCTGGAGCTAGGTGTGGGGGAAGGGAAGGAGTGCAGGTTGGAGTGGGCTCAGTTGTAGAATCCATAGTGACATCCAGGTGGAGATGTCCAGTAGGAAATTAGGTCACGAGAGTCACTGATTCTGTGGTCATGGGCATGTTGCTTAACTTCTTAGGGCCTCAGTCTCCTTATTTGTCCAATGGGCACAATATTCTCTTCTCAGAGATTTTAATTAACTTGTCCAAGTCTGCCCAGCATAAAGCATTATCCTTAAACAGAAAGAAAGAACAGATAATGGGTCTTAATTTAGATCTGAGGGTGAGATCTTCAGGAGGCCACTCGTCCTGGGGAAGCTTCTACTCTCCTGAGTCACCCATGCCTCTGCTCCTGCCTTGTCCTTGGAAGCCCAAAGTCTTGGGGAGCTCAGGCTTTACCCTGAGAGTTTTCATGCGACTTGGCCTATGTAAGGCCTACTTTTTGGCCTCTGTACTCATTGTTCCTTCTGCCTGGAATAACCTTCTTCCACTGGTTTGCCTAAGGAACATCTTTTCATCCTACAAGGCTTATTTCCTATCACCAGCTCTGTGATATTTTATCTGTCTCATCTCCATTGAGCAATTCAAATGTCATCTTGCAATAAGTCTTTCTTTCTTTAGTCACCAGATTGTTCCTTAAGCAGTTGACTCCTGTAAGCCTTATCTATAATGCTGGCTGACACAACTTGAAAAAATCTGAATTTAGATACCATTGAGGTGTGTGCCACTTACTAAACTATAATCTCTCGGCTCCAAACCCCTCTCTCTATGCCCTGTGGTGCTGGGGTTGGAGCTCTGCAAGCCACATTTCCTCTTGGCCAGCAATCTCCCTGTTAGGCTTTGCAAAGAAGGGGTGCTAGACAGAGACCGAGAGACTGGAAGAGAGAGAAGAGACTCTTTTCTGTGTGCTAGCAAGTCCTGTGAGCCTCACACCAGCAATGTTGCTTCCCAGCCACCAATAACAGAATTTAAATCTAGTTTGTAGTTTATCCAATGCTTTTGTACTAGCTTCATCCCCGCTATTGTAGAGGATGAAGGTGTCTCCTTCCTACATCCTAGAGGTGTGGTTCTCATGGCCACAGGTCCTCTTCTCCAAGCTCACAGACACGGGGGCCAGCAGAGCTGTGCCTACTCCTCACAGGTCTGGGCTCCACTCCAGAGGACCCTCCTCCAAATTTTTAAATTTTAATAATCCAGTCTTTGTTCCCCAGGCCCTGTGAGTACTATCTGTTTTCTGCAGTTGATTTGAACTGACTGGACTAAACAATGATGGTACAAGGCGTTTTTAATGTAAGCATATAATCGGCCTGGATCCATATATTTTATAGGCTTAATGAGTTCTTTTTGCCTGGGAAGCCCCAGCTAATGAGTGTATGGCCGCCCTTAATGTGATTGTGTAGCCCAACCTCTAAATGCCTGGCCAGCTTGATGACATTAGGCTGCCCAACCCAACTGCTCAAATTCTTCCCAGACCCCACTAGCTGGCCCAATTCAAGGACAGCGCAATGGAACGGCCTAAGGCAACAGCACACGGACCTGTCTGAGGTATCTGCTGTGATGTGCTGAGGGTCTCTCTCTCCCCACTGGTAAGATATTAATTTGGGGGGAAAAAAAGATACTCCCCAGGCCCATCCCCATTGGACCCAGACCTGAGTTCTGTGGAATATAGGTGGCATAAAAATAGAAAATTTCAGGTAGTATGCTTGGGCAAGGAATGCTTTACAACCCCAATAGCTGAGAGCAACACCAAGCTCCAAGGGCGAGGGCATCTTCCCTGCCTCACAAATGCCACACAAGTGCCTCTGTGAAACTCCTGAGGCATCAGGGACAATATCAGGACTCAGCACTCAGACACACAGCACTGGGACACAGCAGGTGATGACAAGACCCCAAGGAGGTGGCAAAGTAGCAGCATTCATTTCTGTGCACAGGGAAGCAGCCTCCTGGAGCGTCGAGAGATACTTCACAGGGTGAAGTCCTGCTGCAGTGGGTGGGATAAGAACCAGTATCATTTGGGTCATTATGATTGATGGGTTCCATTTGTACTAATAGGCAGTTATCTTCGGTAACATGTGAAATATTGCCTAAGAATCAATCATAATTATGTTGCAATCATCTTTGACAATATCATCTTTGACAATAAGAGGTCCCACATTTAATATGACAACCAATCCATGTTGCTTTATTTAAATGCAGGGAGCCTTCATTTTCCTTTGCCCAAGAAATGTTTAATATACTTTTCTTTAGGCAATAAAACTGTACAAACACAAAAAACAAATAGGAGTTCAGATACAAATTGAATTGAAATCAAGTACTACCAAGAAAAGCCAGTGAAAATTATATTTAAATATGTATGTATGTATGTATGTATGTATGTATGTATCGCTGTGGCAGGGCTAGACATCAAGATATAGGTTCTTCCCTTTTGCCCCAGCTACTTCAACATATTAATAATAAATCCAGTACTATCCACAATTCAACACTTTAAAGGACATGCCAATAGGCTTTCACTTCAGACAAATCAGAAGCAACTTCACTTGACTCTGAGGGTTCCTCAAATTCACAAGTGATGACTTCTTTAAATGAAGGGAATCTACTGCATCCTTATGTCTACTAATGGCTAAGGTATCCTTCAATCCTGGAACATGTAGAAAAATTAGTTTTGATTTCTCCTAACATAACATACCTAGAGTTTTTGTCAACTATGCTTGAAAGATGAGACAATTTGAAGTATTCCATAACAGGCATTTCTTTTTCTCTCAAACTCATTAAAAGGGAAACCAAACGTCTTAGCTAAGGAAAGAGTTGACCCTCTACAAAATTTATACATGAAAACTTCTCTTGGCTAATCCAGAGCTCCTCGAATCAACAAGGAAGTTCGAGGCCACTGCTTTTGTAGATAAATTGTTTCAGTCAAGGAAAGGCTGCAGATCTGACAAGAAAAAAATGGCATGCTCAAGAGACGATGAATTTTTACCATATTTCATTATAGAAGACCACAATGAAAGAAAAATGACTTCATCAATCCCAGGCTAGGAGCTCTGGGGAAGCTAAGGATAAAAGAAGAAAGCCTCTGGAACTGGCTTCCTTTCACACAAGTTGCAGCCATCAATGCAGGGGAGCTTCAGAGAGTCATATGCAATCAGAGCTGACAGTGGATAAATCACAATTATCAAGACCTTATTAGCTATTGCTCTAGAGTTAAAGAGGGTCATTGCCTCTATCGGGTAGCAATCGATTGCTTGGCATGGGCCATAACTTGTAAGGCCAAGGTCAAGATACGGTGATGGAAAATTAGGTGAGATATCATAAATCCTCCAGTGCCAATCCTTCTTATCTGAATGAGAGTGCTATAAACTATTAACCCTGAAAACAGGTTTGTGGGAAATATAACAGAATCCAAAATTATAGAGAACTTTCTGATGGATAATAGACAGTATACCAGTATACTAGAAAGACCTAGAAAGATTGAACTTTCTTCACCTTCTAAAAAAATAAGAAAATTGAATTCACCCTGCCTTGATGCACATGGTTAAGTCTTCAGACCAGCAAGTACTCGTCAAAATGGGGGGATAGACACTTGATAGAGGAAAGAGTCACTTATTTCTCCTCCTTGTCTTCTCTTGCTATGATCCAAGAGAACCCATGCCCTAAGTGAATGGGTCACAGGTGGCAGATATCATGTGAGGGGATAATTCTGTCATAGTGTTTTTTGTTTTTTTTTGTCTCTGTAACTAATCACCAAGAAGCAAACTACAAAAAAAAAAAAAGAAAGAAAGAAAATATAATTCTCAAGTGCCCCAAATAAAAGATGTCATAACTTTTTAGAATTGTCAGAAAATATTAACAATTTGTAAACTTAAGTAAAGGGTATATAGTGTTACTTGTACTATTCCTTCAATTTTTCTGAATGACTGAAAATATTCCCATTAAAAAGTTAGAATAAAATCTTGTCATAGTTGGTATTAAAGCAAAAGTAGCTGTGGTTTAATCCATGAAAATAGTTTTGTGTGTTCCTTGCATTTATGTTTTTTATAGGATAGTTACTTGCATATCTATAGGCATAACAAACAGCTTCTATGTTTATGTATACTGAAGTTTTTAGACCTAGCATTGTGCCAACTAGAAATATTTATAAATCAGCATTTCATATTGATCACAACAAATAGTCAATCAATGAAGACACCTGTGTCCTTGTTTGGCAATTTCAAAAAACTCTGAAGAAGATAAGACAAAAAGTCAAAAAACTAATGTTGTCTCTGATAGTTTTTTGACTTGACAGTTGAATCAAGCAAGAAAAAAAAAATGAATCAATTTTCTAAACTTTACACAACTGAAAAAGCATAAGTTTTATTAATTCCATGAAAAAGCATAAAGTTTTATTAATTCCATGAAAAATAACAGATATTTCTTAAATGAGCCTCGTTTAAAAATGTCAGAAGTTGGTGATTGTTCTTAAAAATCAATGGATAATGAGAATGAATCTGATAAATTCTCCAGTCGCAGAAAGGGAAACAAGAAAATGTAAATCCAGTGTTGTCTCTGGATTCTCAGCTAGTTGAAAAACCTTAACACTAAATTAAATTTTTCTTAAATCAAAACTGAATTTTTCTATAGGCTTCCTTAGACCCAAAAGTAGGGAGCTTCAGAAGCACCTGGGAATAAAAACTTTCAAGCGTTCAAAATGTTTTACTTTGCAATCTCCCACTGCTTTTCCCACTATTATTGAACACTATTATATGCTAAAATGATCCATTAGAAATGCTAGATTTATCATGTTACTACACCTCAAAGTCTCACTACTTTACATGTATTCCTAATTATTCAGTGACAATTTATACCTGTTCTGGTATTATTTAAGTTGTAAGTATACTTTTTGACCAGAATTTTGTATTTAAAATATTGTGATCCTCCACTACCATGTCAATTAAAAATAAACAAAATTCTGGCTGCACTGCTGATTGTAATAAGTTTTAGAAGATGTTGGTAAGGTATAAAAACTTCTTAGATTTAATTACATTTTTATATTATTTGTGCTGAGGATTTAGTGAAAACAGATAAGTAGCTTAAAGGGAAAAACTGTCCTGAAAATGTAGTTTCTTCTGCTAGCTAAACTTTAATGGTAAGTAATAAAGTGGGCAATTACTTTTTTCCAGTAATAAAGTGGGCTAAGACTGATGTTTCAGAGAAGCCTCTTTCAAAAAAAAAAAAAAATAGTATGAGAGATGGCAGGAATGAAGAGCCAAGACAAATCCCCAGCATCCCAAAAGGTACGTAGCTGATCCGTAAAGCAAGGAGAGATATCCAATAACTCCACAAGCTGATGGATAAGCTGTAAAGTACAAGAAGATCCCTGGAGTCTCAGCAGTACTCAGATACAGGCCCAGCTAAAGAGACAGTCCAGATCCCACCCCAAACATTTGAGGTCAGTGGTGATTAAACCAAACTGCAAAAAAGTGCACACCAAGCTCAATGACAGATCAGCCCCACTCTAGTAGCCTGATATGCAAAAGGGTGTGCACCCATATGAAAGTAAATATTATTTACTTCAGCCTCTACTATTATACTAAATGCCTAGAATGCAATTAAGAATTGCAAGACATATGTAAAAACAAGAAAATGTGATCCATGTTCATAAAAGTAAACAGTCAATAGAAACAGACTCAGAGATATCTCAAATGTTGAAATTATCAGACTAGGTCTTTAAGATAACTATGATAAACATGCTAAAGTATGTAGTGGGAAAGATAAAAACATGTCTGAAGAGGTGAAGGATTTCAATGGAAACTATTTTTTTAAAAGAATCTAATGGAAATGCTAGAAATGAAAAATATGATACCATAAGTAAGGAATTCATTAGATGGGTGTAACCACAGATTAGAAAAGCAGGGGATAAGATCACAGAGTCAAAAATAGATCAATATAAGTATCAAAACTGAAACACAAAGAGGAAAACAAAGAGGGGGGGAAACAAAGCAGATCTGTGGGAAAAAAATATCAAATGGTCTAACACACCTGTAATTCGGAATCCCAGAAGCAGAGAAGAGAGAAATTGAAGCAAAAGAAATATTTGAGGATCCACTGGCCAAGAAGTTTTCAAAATTGATAAAAGACAACAATCCTTAATGAAGTGGATAAACAAATTGTGTGTATTTATAAAATAGAATACTATTTAAAGCAATGAAAATGAATAAGTTACACTTACATGTAAGAGCAGGATTAATAGCACAAACATAAGCAAAAGAAGCAAAATGCACTATATAAAGCATTTTCCATTAGTATAAGTTTCAAAGTTAGGCAAAACTAAACTACATTATTTTATAGATGCATACACATGTGGAAAAAGTCTAAAGAAAAGAAAGAAAATTATTATCGAAAGTAAAGATAGTGGTTACTTGTAAAGCTGTGCTGCCCAATATAAATATAATGTGAGCCACAAAAGCAAGCTCTAAATGTAATTTAAAATTTTCTAGTAGTTACATTAAACTAAGGGGAAAAAACAGGTGAAATTAATATATATTTTATTTAACCCAACATATTTAAAATATTATTTCAATATGTCATCAATATTATAAATTTTTAATTAAGTGCTTTACATTCTTATTTTTATACTAAGTCTTCATAATCCAGTGTGAATTTTATACTTAGACCACATCTGAATTCCAACTGGCCACATTTCAAGTGCTTTTTAGTCACGTGTGGCTAGTGGACACTACACTAGGTGGCTCAGTTCGAGCAAATATGAGTCAGGAAAGAGGTTATCTCTACAGGAAAGAAGTAGGATTATAACTAAGAAGGACATGTAGGGACTTCTGGGGAACTGGCATTGTTATCTTTCTTGATATGAGAGTATAGGTGACATAAATGTTCACTTCATAATTATTCATTTAACCATGTGTCTACAGTATAAACTTTTTTTAATGTGTTTTGTTCCATCAAAAAAAGTTTTAAAGATATTATAAATGTATATCCTTGTACATGTATCATTATAAACTTAAGCAAGTATTTCTGACGGATAAATTTATAGAAGTGTACTACTAAATCAAATGATACAAACATTAAAACATTTAGTAGTACTAAATGACCTTCCAAATTCTTGTACCAATTCCTACTCCTATCAATAATGAGTGAAAACTCCCATTTCTCTACATACTTACCAACACTGGGTTTTATCAATTTTAGGACATTTTTCACAGTTATGTGTAAGAAGATATTTGAATAGCTAGGGTCACTCAATGACTATTTAAAGGAATTATAAACTATTCAATTCAGCACAAGTTCTCCTTTGACATACGTAGGCACAAATAATCAGGTTGTAGGTCTTACCGGTGCCTCTGAAACCAATGGGCACCTGCATTCTTGAGCTGCCATCACCTGCATCAGCAATTTCATCCTACAGGTAGATAGTATTTGAAATAGCCTTCCCTTGAAAGTGCGTACACCAACCTCCATTCTGACTGCATGTTTTAGCCTCAGGGCTGTTCATGCCATCAAGCTGTGCCTTGAGGAGTAGCCAAATACAAGATTTCAAAACCAATGATGACCTTGATCCACAAAACGAAAAAAATCTTTCCATCTTAACATTAGTCCAACGTATCTTCTCTAAAGTGTCATTACAGTCCTGTTTCCTTTAATGTAACATTTCTAAATGTTTAAAATATATGTTTGGGACTCCCCTAATAAAACTGCCATCAGAGATGTATTATCAGCCGCACAAGAAACATGAATCTCATTACTCTATCATCACAAAATATTTATTTATTTGTCAGGTTCTTCTCTCTCTCCCTCCCCTTCTTTTTCCTCCTTCCCTTTCCTCTTCCCTCTCTCTTTTATTTCTCCACATTGCTTAGCTTAGTCTTGATCTCTCCTTCCTTGCTCTTCAACTTGAGCCCACAGCCTGAGGATCCCAGGGCCTCACAGTCCACAGGCAAGATGCCCCAGGACCAAAATGTAGGCAGCAGAGAAGTGAGGGACCCTGGAGGCAAATTGAGACCCTATCCACAGAAGGATTTGCCTTGAGCTTAGCAAGCAGGTCTATGCAGAAAGGGCTTCCATGTTTAGTGCTGATTTGCTGTCAAGTCAATTACATAGGCACAACTTGGCTCCCTAAGTAAAATGATCAGCACTGCTTATACTTTTCTCTAAGTCAAGAAAAGGAAACTGTCTGGTATTGTAGAATTATAACTGTAGAACAACATAACTTACTGGTAAGGATATCCAGGCTCCATTGCAGATCTCCTGAATCAGAATCATCAAGGATGATCACGCTGGTTAGGAACCACTTAACAGACGGAAGCACACAGAGCTTCCAGTTTAATAGTCCTGGGCATAAATCACTCACACACACACATACACATACAGGCCCATCACTTATTCGTATGTGATTTTGAAAGTTTCTATGAATCTTGTTTTCCTTATTTGTATGCTAGAGATGAGGCTTACCATGCAGGGCTAGTTTAAGGATTCTGTGTGTAAAGCACTTGCACATAATAGGCTTTTAAGAACAAGTACGTACTTATTAAAATAATAAGATGATTTTAACAAAATGTGGTAAGTGCTAACCAATTTTCCTGAGACTTTTTACAATAAGCTCATATTATTTTTATACTTAGGGGGAAAAATAAAGCTACTTCTATTTTTAATGGGTGGTGCTTTTTCAAGAGTATACCCTTTAAATATCCATTATAGAAATCTGCTATTAAAATTTTTAAGAGGAAGAAAAATGTGGGTCTGTTTCACGGAATAGGAACTAGGGGTAAAAATATAATTTTCATCTCTTAAAAAAAAAAAGTTTTTTCAGCCCCGTTATATCTACAGATAATGAAATGGAAATGAACAAGACAGACACAAGATCAAAGTTTTTGTAGACTACTAGGAGACAACTTACAACAGGCATCACCAGAATTGTACTAAGTGAAACCGTGTCACAGGCCCCTCCTTTGGTCTGGAGGGTCACAGAGGTTTCCTGAGGAAGACAACACCTGTGCTGGTAGACAAAGGAAAAATCAAGAAGGAAAGTGTAGAAGCATTTGAAGGACAGAGGAAAGAGCCTGGGTTTACACTCTGAGGTGGAAAGGAGGCCAGCGAGGGACGGGAAGTAGGTTGAGAGTCAGACCAAAACTTCTGAAGCACAGAGGGTCAGATCACCCAGGTCTTATGGAAATGTTAAGAATTTGGAACTGATTCCAAATGCAGTAGAAAGCCACGGGTGGGTTTCAGGTGGAAGTGATATAATCTGATCTATTCTTTCATAGATCAGTCTGGGTGCTTCATGAAGAATTGAGTTGTAATAGAATAAAAAGTACGTATTTGGTCTTCATCCTAGGTTTCTGTCATAGAGCTCCTAAAACCCTTGGAATTTCCTGAGTGATAGAGGTGAGAAAAGTGTTTTTCATTATTCATAAAACATCCCTTTCAACCATTCCAGGGTTTAAGTTAAAAAGGGACTCTTGATGGGGCCCTAGAGATTTCAAGACTGGGGCTAGAGGAAACAACCAGGTGATTAGATTGTTGGAACTTTCAGCCCCACCCCATCCACTCACCTCCAGGGAGATGGGAAGGGCTGGAGATTGAGTTTAATTACCAATGGCCAATGATTTAGCCAATCAGGCCTACATATTGAAATCTCCATTAAAAATGATGGGGTTGGGAGAGCTTCTGGGTTGGACACACTGAGGTGCTGGGAAGGTGGTACACCTAGCAAGGGCATGGAAGCTCCCTGCCCCTTCCCACATACCTCTTCCATTTAGCTATTTCTGATTATTGTTTATAATAAACCAGTAAGAAAAGTTTTTTCCTGAGTTTTTGCAAACTATCAACCCTGAGAAAGGGGTCATGGGAACCTCTAATAATGAGTGTCAGAACTTAATTGAATTGCAGGACACCCAGCTAGCCTCAGGGAATTGGTTTCGGTGTGGGAAAAACACACACACACACATTTGGTATCAGAAGTATTGTGCATACAGAAAAAGAGTTTTATTTAAGAATGGATTCAGGGGAGGTAAGAATGAATGGAGTAATGGCAATGTAGGTAAAAACATAATAAAATAAAATAGTGGATTTAGCAGGTGGAATCAACAAAACTTGGTTGATTGGAAATGGCAATAAGGAAAAGGGAAGCAATAAGGGTAAATCCTAGGTTTCTAATTTGGGTAACCGAGCTTGGGAATACCACTTTTTGAGAGGGGAACCCTGAAGCAAGATCAGGTCTTAGTGACCAAGAAGAGGAAATTAGAGGCCACACACCCTGCAGTAGCCTCACCACGGTGATGGGGATAGAAGGTGGTGTCCCCGGGGCAGGAGGACTCGGTGCTGTCCCAGCGGGGGATAGGCCGGAGTGATGATTCTGACATCTGGGAAGATGCAGCATTGATAAAAACTTACAATAAAGCTGTGACTTCATTTAAGCCTGCTCTAAACAATGGTGACATCTCTGAAGCTTCAGATAAACCAAAAGGCATACCTAAAAGAAAACCTACTAAAAAGAATAAAAGCCAAAAAAAGAATACCACAATTCCCTTGAAGCAGTGGAAAATTGGTGACAAATGTTCTGCCATTTGGTCAGAAGATGGATGCATTTACCCAGCGACCATTGTTTCAATTAATTTTAAGAGAGAAATCTGTGTGGTGGTTTACACTGGATATAGAAATAGAGAGGAGCAAAATCTGTCCCATCTACTTTCCCCAACGTCTGAAGTAACTAATAATATAGAAGAGAATGCCCAGGAGAACGAAAATGAAAGTCAAATTTCAACAGAAGAAAGTAAGAGCTCCTCTAGGTCTTCTGGAAATAAACCAAATAATATCAAGTCAAAAGTGGCTCCATGGAACTCTTTTCTCCCTCCACCACCCCCCATGCCAGGATCAGGACTAGGATCAGGAAAGCCAGGTCTAAAATTCAACGGCCCACCACCACCATCACCACCATCACCACCACCACCACCACCACCACCACCATCACCACCGCCGCCGCCACCACCAACACCACCATCACCACCACCACCACCACCGCCGCCGCCACCACCAACACCACCATCACCACCACCACCACCACCACCACCACCATCACCACCACCACCACCACCACCACCACCACCACCATCACCACCACCACCACCACCACCAGCACCACCAGCACCACCACACTTCCTATCATGCTGGTTGCCTCCTTTTCCTTCTGAACAAACAATAATTCCCCCACCACCTCCTATTATATCCAGATTCTCTTGATGATGCTGATGCTTTGGGAAGTACGTTAATCTCTTGGTATATGAACGGCTACTATACTAGTTACTATATGGGTTTCAAACAAAATCAGAAAGAAGGAAGATGCTCACATTTTAATTAAGTAGTGTTTCATACAGTATTCTTTAACAGGTGCAGCTCTCTCCCAAGGAGAAGAGTATTTTGATGTGCCCTGGTCGATGGTGAACAAAATTTTCATCATTTTCTTCATGAACACTTGATTGAGTGGCACAATCATTTGCATTCCCCTTGTCACATGTGACTCATGCTTAAATAATCAGCCAGGTATTTCTAGGGAATAATCAATGTGAATCACTGAACAACGGAAATGTGAGTGATTAAAAGAACTCAAGGTCACATATAGTGCAGAAAAGTCAGTCTGTTAATGTCACATTTGAGCGGTATTTATATATTGTAACTTTCTTAGTAAATATGTTAAGCTTTTGATTAATGCCTTTAAAAATAAATGATAATATTTTTAAAGTTAAAAAAAAAAAGGAAATTAGAGTGTCCAACATACAGGAGGAAATACAAGACAGGGAGCTCAGAAACAAGGCCTGAACTGCATTATACATTTGGGAATGCTCAGCCCAGAGATGTGTATTCAGTATGTCCCCAGACCCCATCTCCTCTAACTGCAAAGTAAGACCATATCTCCCTGAAATCTAAATTGCTCTATCCTTTCCCAGGGTTCTCCTCCAGAAATACCCAAGGACTCTCAGGGCTGCTCACACTGGCCCGGCTCTCCCAACTCCTATATGTCTTTGCTGCCACCACCGCGAGGGCAGAGGACTCAGAAGTGTCCCTCTAGGCAGGTCTCCACCACCGCTGACTCTGTGGCCAGGCCTACAGGCTGCTCCAGTACCTGCTCCCTGGAGGGCAGAAGCAGAGGCCAGTGTGGCCACCAGTGGAAGAACTGTTCGAATGCACTCCTGGCCTCTCTCCACCTGGGGAGGTAAAGTGACTTACTTGCTTGGAAATTTGGGAAGAACTGGGAGTGTGACACCCATATTCACCTATCTCTATAGGGAGCACCAATCCAGCTGGCTCTTATCCCTATGCCCTGGTCCAGTACTGCCTGTGACTGAGAGAGAAATTCTGCTTAATTCTGGGCTTTGAGATGAACAAGCCCATTCAAATAACAGACCTAAAATAAATCATGCCTTTTGACAGTAAAAAGCTGCTGTTTTGGCCCATTGTGGTAATAACACATCACATTATTATTTGCTGACTTTCCGTAACAAAAACGAGATGTATACATCATTTTTAAGGGTTGCTTAACAGTCCTCAGTATGATACACCATAGTTTAACCAGTCTGCTATGAACAGCCATTTATCTGGTTACCACATTTCTACTATTTTAAGTTTCATCTCAGTTATATTCTTGAACATACAATTTTATACAACTCTCTGTGGTCCAAGAGTAGAACTGCTGGGTCAAAGGGCATATATGTTTTTTGTTTGCTTGTTGTATATTTTTTGTTTTTTAAATATTAATTAAACAGCTTGATTGAAGCAACATACACGTCAACCAGCATGAATGTATTAGTCTCTGATTGCTGCATAATAAATTACCACAAAGTTAAAAGCATATAGAAGTCTCTGTGGTTCAGGAGTGTAGGTACAGCTCCTCTGTGTCCCCCAATCAGGGTCGCACAAGGTGGCAATCAAGGTGCCAACTGGGCTGTGTTCTCACCTGGACATTCAATAACCATACAGAAGGATTCTCTTCCTTGTTGCTGTGTGAACAAGGGTCTGGCTTCTTACTGGATGTCAGCTAGAAGCTGCCCACAGCTCCCAGAAGCCACCCACAGTTCCCTGCCCCCTCCACAGAAAGTTCACAGCATGGCTCTTTGCTTGTTCAAGGCCAGCAAAAGAATCTCTCTCTTCAGTCTGCCAAGGCAGTCTTATAAAATGTAACATAACCATGGAAGTGACATCCCATCACTGTTGTCATAGAAGCAAATCACATGTCCTACCCACATTCAAGGGACGGGGGTTCTAGAGAATATAACACCAGGGGGCAGAAGTCATGGAGCCATCTTAGAATTCTGCTTACCACAATGAGGGTGCCCAGCTCCCCATGCCATTCCTAGGGAACAAAAGTGATCTTGTTTTTATTGGCATTCTTTGATTACCACTGAAGCTAAATACCTTTTTATATGTTTACTGGATATTTCCTATTTCTTCTTTTGTGACGTTCCTGTTCTTTGCCCAATGTTTTATTGAAATGTTAGCATAAATCAGCAATCTGTTATCTGCAACTCAAAATATTTTTCAAAAATTTTAAAAATCTAAATTGTTCACAACCCATTTGGTAGCATAATCAGGCATGCGCTAAACTCATATGTCAGCAAAATGTTCTCTGGACTGATGCAAAGCAATTTATAGTTTTATTTATCTCATTTAGCGTGAATATTCATATTATCTCAATGCAGAACTAGAAATATATTTGATTAATTGCATACTTCCCTAGACTTCACTAGGCATACTAAATAATATACATCATTTACCCTTATAAAGACCCCCCAAAAATAGAATTCTGAAATATTTATACTCCCAAGGGTTTTTGATAGAAGTTATGGAACTCTATTTCTTATTGATTTCCAAAATGTTTTTTAGACTAGGAAAGTGAATAGTACCAGTTTCTCCCCATTTTGTCATGTTCCGATCTTTTTATAGTAGTACCATGTTTTTTAAATTACTAATTAATTCATGTTCATTGCAAAAAACTTCAAATATAGATTATAACAGTGGTTCTTGATCCTTTCAAGTCAATGATGACTTTGAAAATCTGATTAAAATAGTAGGAAATCTCCTCAAGAAATTTACATACAATTTTGCTTATGATTTCAGGAGCTTCAGAGGCTTAGACACCAGATGAAGAACCTCTGCTTTCTATGCTCTGCCTTATGCTTTTCATCCTTTCTTTGACTTCAATTATCATCTATCTATGACTCCCAAATATATATTTTACATATCTATATCTAGCTACATATCTATATATGTATGTGTGTGTGATATATATATGTATACATATACATATATATATATAAATATATATATATATATCTTCAGCCCAGATCCATTTCCTGATTATATTTCCATATTTATCAGACTACTAAACATCTCCAGTAAAATATTTCACTAATATCAAACTCAACATATCAAAAATTGAAATCATGTCCTCCTATGCCAAACCCATTCATCTCTTTATATTAACTTTTAACGAATGCGAACACTAACCACTCAAACGAGTCAGCCAAAAATCTGGCCAGCAACCTTGACTGCCACCTGTCCTCTACCCTTGATGTCTCTCATCTCCACTTCTCATCTCCACTGCAACAAACTTAGTTTGGCCCCCATGCATTGCCTGAATTACTCTAACAGCCTCCTAAATAGTTTTCCTACAGAATTTTTATCTCCTCTAATCCATGTTCAACGTTGTAACCAGTCTGATCTTTCTAAAATGCAAATCTGATATCACTCCCTCACTTAAAACATTTTGATGAGGCCCCGCTGCTCTCGGGATAAAGTCCAGACTCCTTAATGTGGCTTACAAAGTCCTTTGTCATCTATAACCCACTTAATTCCTGCATGTCACGTCTATACCTGATGCTTTCCTCTAGCCCCTGTATTAGTGAATGTCACCACTTAGCAAGTTGCTCAAAACGAAAAACTGGACTCTCTCCTCCATCTCACCTTCTAAATCTAATTAGTGACAATACCCTGTTGTTTACCTCTGGTGCTACCACCACATTACACCACATTACACGTTACAATCTTTTTCTCACCTGGACAACTAAATTAATTAGCCTTCCCTCATTGAGGAAGGAGTCCAACAGATAGTTCTCATGAAAAAACTTGACCAACTGGGCTTATTAAAGTTTAATTTTGTACCGTAAAAATGTTTGTGTGAGAAGATATGCTATGCTCTTTAAAAACCCTGGTGAATTTTTAAGAATCATGGAAACTAGAGTTTCCATCTAAACTGTATGCGTTCAGAAGACTGAAAGCTGACAAAGCAGGAAAACAAGTACCAAGGAAAAAAATTATGCTTCAGTTAAACCATGGTACTATTTTATTGTTCAAGGTAAATTTGGTAAAGAAATAAAAAGGGGCTGAGATTTTATCCTGCTGACAAGTTTCATGGACGCTGACAGAAGACATGAGACTCTAGGTTTAGAGACAAAGGTCCTTATGCCCACAACAACAGCAGTAGTGAGAGTATTAGCATTTTCTTGTTCTAGTTCCTCAAGCTCTAATTCCCACAGGGAGACACAAAGAGGGCCTAGGTGACATCTACATATACAATGGGTTTTATTACAGGTGAGAACCCCTGAGCTTAGAGAACCCGAATCTTTTCCAACTGGACAGTAAGCATGTCTGCCCTTTGCTCCCGAGGTAAACACTATATCTTCCAAAGTTCTAAGCAAACCAACCCTTCACTCAAAGAGATATGCACCTTCCAAGGCTGTTCCCTTTACAAACATCGTTGAAAAAATAGTCTGGAACAAAGACAATCAGAATCACTGTTCACAAGACATGCAGAAATGCAAGAGGCCCACAGAGAACTATTTCGCAATAATGTCCACTCCCCAAACACACTCGTTTCTAGACATGATTATGCCACTCCATCAGCCACTCTAATTAATCTAACCAACAGCGGCTGGAATTAAATTACATTGTCTAACACAGCATTTAATTAAGGTTACTATCAATAGAACTCCATACAGCAGGATGAGGCCATCCTATCGTTGATCGCATCCATGGCCCCCAGTACCAACCAGCTTCACAAATCCCATAAACCATCAGGGTCTACCATAGAAAGCCAAGTGGCTTTTTCTTTAAGTTTCTGTACTGATCTTTCCATTTGACCCTAGGCATTAATCCAGGCATAGCAAGATGTTACAGAGATTGCAGACTCCACCTTGGCCCAGAAGGAAGAGGTCTAGGGCAATTCTCTCATCCGTAACAACTTTGGCTAATGAGCTGAAGCCAACCTGAATTCCTTCCAGGGCTAAGGCAGTGTGGTGTCATTCATCACTTCGGCTAAAATTATTACTAAAGTTTGTACTACCTTTTCTAATTGGATAACTGCTGTTATAGGGATAACTGCTCACAAGGTGTGCATAAATTATGAATTGGTTACCTTTCTAGGGAGCCTCATTTTGGAGAGATCTCTGTGGTCATCTGAGGGCCGCATGATCTATCAGTGGTGCTTCCTTAAACACTCAAAGGTCTCTCATGATTGTCCCTAGAATGTTTTCAGGAGAGGTAAGTTAACTCCCAGCTTCCACAAAAGAAATAAAGTCCAGAGGGCACACATGATATCCCTGGAAAGAAAATTATTGGCTTCCTCAAGGGGGACCTACATCATTCAAAGGGCATAGGTTGACAGTTCCTCCAATGGGGGCTCCTGGCAAGCTGGTAAGCCTTAGTTAGGGTTCTCAATTCAATTTCAATAACTGAATCTAGTTCCTGTTTTTGGAGGGCTTGCCTGAGGACTGTCAGTCCAAACTGTGCTGTCTTTCCACACCACTAGAAAGGTGGCATTCATTCATCCCTCCTCCCATGGAATGACTGAGCAATGGTTACGGGAATGCAAGACATCCAGAGGTGTAACCAGTGGTTCGCATGGGAGATGCAGAAGGTGGAGCTATCCTCTGCTTTGTCTGATAGATTTCTTGGTAAGCTCAAAGGGAATAGCAATCAAAATCATGGTCATAACCTTCTGGAAGTGTGGGAGGCAGACGGCCAACGCTGCAGTCAGTTTCCTTTAAGGTGCTTGCAACAGTCTGGAAGAGCCACGTCAGGTACTTTCCTTCCTGAGAAAGGATCCAGGGTGGCTCTGAAAGACAAAATATCATTAGAGTCCCATCCTCCCCATCCCAGGGTCTAACGTGTTCCCAACTCAGGTACTAGAGTTGTTGCCCTCTATCACTACAAAATCACTGTCCCTTTCCAGTAGCTATAACTTCACCTTTTTTCCCCCAATAATCTCTATTCACACCCAGACCTTCATTCAGAAGAGTCAGGTGTAAAAGGGGTAAGGCATTTTATAAAACTTACAGAAACTCATTATGCCACCCACATTGGCCTGCATGAACCGGCTGACTCAGAGGCGGTGTCCTCACCAAGAGGTGATCAGCCTTATGATCAATCCAACAAGAGAATCCAGGTGGCTGAGCCAGTTTGAAAGCCCTAGGCCCCCTTTTGGCTGGACTGCCAACCTACCAGCCTGTGGGTGCCATGAGTGAACAGAAAATCATGGTCAGGGAATAGTCTGTCAGGGAGAAATCCCAAATTTTAAAATAATAGACCATTCTGATCATCAACCAGGAAGTGGCTGAGAGAGATGATGCCTTTCTGAGCATAGCGACATTCAGTGACCAAACTGCCTCAGAGGAGTGTGCAGACCAAGAAGAGATGAGGAAGCCAGACTCAAAACTCTATTTCATTTTGAGGAGGCCATTCCAACACTCAGATGCCCATGAATGACAGGGAGCATGACATGTCCATCAAATACCTTGATTACCAGCGCATTGTTGAGTAGATTTTGTAATGAAAAGCACACTATCATCAAGCTGTAAACGACCCAGAAAGCTGAAAACATGACAGAGATTAGTTTCAAGGGCCACGATAGCGTGGCTGAAATCAGCCAATTACACTGGAACAGCAATACTGTGTCAACAGCAGTAAGGCACAACAAATAGCTCCGAGAGGAAGCCAAAGGTCTGATGTATTCAATCCGCCAAGAGCAAGGAGGTGGAGAAGGCCGCACAGTGTGCTCACCCTCACTGAAACTGCCTTGGCGGCCGTCACGAGGCCGACTTGCACTGGTAGCCTCTACATCAGAAACAGGGTCCTTTCCTTCGTGCTGAGCCTACGACGCTGGCTGTGTTGCCACGTCCAGTAGGACAATGCACCCAGGCAGTCATGGGCGGCACAGGCTCGATGTGAACAGCAGACCTGGCCCTTACTATGGGCTTCGACATGAGTGACCCAGACAATCTGATCAGCAGCTGTGATGGACCCCATTTTGCAGCCCTGAAGAGGGGTGCCATTAGCCCACTAGTCTGTAGTTTTCCGAGTGACAGACCAAACTGCTAGACCATTAGCTATAGCCCCGGGGTCAGTAAAAATAGAACAAGGTGTATCGAGAGGAGTATTGGCCAGGGCTGTGAGAACAGCCTTAAGTTTTACACAGTAAATGAAGCAACCGTGCCCATGTTTGGTTCTGCAGAGCTGGTACTGAGGCCGAACAATAGCAGCAGGTGTAAGCTTAGCCAAACCATCAGTGAACGTGGGCCAGCACTTAGGGTAATCTCTGTGAATTGAGGTTACCTTTGAACCCGCAGTTTTGCTTCAGGCAGCAGAATAAGAAGGAAATCAATTTTATCATAGGCTAATTGATATAAACAAGAGTTAAGTTTCTACGGCATATTTCTGGTCATCAAACTCCTAAATAAAGACCCAAACGCTTCTAATATTAAACATTACATAGATGTGAGCTATATACACATTTCAGAGAGATGTGTAAAAACAAATAACATAATTTTTTTCCACCCTGCTTATTCCAGGTCAGGGTCGGGTGGCTGAAGCCTATCTTGGCAGCTCAGGAATATAAGATAGGACCCCAGTTGGGACCAGAGCCCTTCCACTGAGGGGCCACACACACACACTCACTCAGATTGGGACCATTCAGACACGCCAGTTGACCTCACGTGCACGTCTTTGGGATGTGGGAGGAAACAGGAGTCCATAGAGAAAACCCATACAGACATGTGCAGAATGTGCTAACTGCACACAGACAGTGGCCCCGGCCAAAAATCCTGGTTTTTTTTCTCATCATTGTAATGAAACAATGTTGAACAAAATGACATTATTCAAGGACCCACTATATACAATCAGAGGAAGCTACAAGAGTACGTCGAATAGGCCCAAAGGGCCCCAACCAACAGGGTCATATTCATTTCCTTTCTCCATTGCAAACATTGCCCAAACTCGACTGGCTCCTGACTATGATGCTTTGGATGTTGCCAACAAAATTGAGATCATTTACACTGAGTCCAGCTGGCTAATTCTAAATATAAAATTTTTTCACTGTAGAAAAAAATTGCCCAAACTCCATCAGTTGAATTCTGGTGCCCGCTCCTCCCCAGGACCGGACATAATGACTTGGCTGGCTACATCCAGTAGAGCCATAAAAGTTTGAATCTCTCCCCTCTGCAAAGTTCCCCAGTATACTCGAGCATGTGTGTATTGGGTCTCACCATTAATCATCTTTCTCCTTAATGAGACTGAAGTCAGAGTGAAGAGGAGAGAGAAGGGGGCACAAAGGGAGAGAGCAGCTGAGCTAATAAACAGGGCTCTGTATGCAGTGTCAGTGGCCATTCACACACGGTTCCCCCTAAAAAACGTCTATTGTTTCCAGGTCACCCAATGGTCTATATTGAACAACACACCCCTCACTGCTGACACCATTTATTTCAGTTTGGGGGAGTCTTTGGCTTAGCAGCCACGGTCACATTATCTTTAGAGCTGTCCCATTAACCTAAAATTCCTGCTTCCACCTGGCCAGAGAGTGAACAACTACGGCACCATTTAGGCAGCTTGTTTCAATCCTACCTCTCACTGCCCAGTTTCTAATAATTAACAAGTAGGATACTAGGGGGCCTTATTCTGCTAACTAACCAATGCTTGGGCAAGAGCACATACCACTGAATACCAGGGAGCTGTCTCATCTCTCAGTCTGGCCAGGGGGACCATTCATTACCCTTCATCTTCCAGCAGACCACGTCTCTGTCAGCATCCCATCGTCATCACCAAAACTGTCAATAACTGTGAGGGGTCTGAGACTTTACTTGCAAGCTAACAAGTTAGGCTGGCACAGCTTCTGGGATGCTGGCAGAAGACATGCGATTCCAGGGTCACATGCAAAGGCCTTTATTACTCACAGCAACAGTGACAGTATCATCTTCTTGTTCTGGTCCCCAGTTCCCACATGACAATGCAAAGAGGGCCAGTACATGAAGAGGGAACCCACATCTTTTCTAGTGCCCTTTGCTCCAGAAGGAGACACTATCTCGCAAAGCTCTAAGCAAACCTGCCCTTTGTGCTGGGGGGAGACACGTCTCTTCTCTATATTCTCTATCATACAAACATCCTTGAAAAATACTCCAAATAAAGGCAATCAGTACCTCTGCTTGCCAGACATACAGGAACATGAGACCCATAGAGAATTGTCTAATACTTTTTTATAAACAGATGAAGTGCAATGATCTCCCCATTTGTTATTTACTAACAAATAGGCTAGACACTTAAATCAGTTGGTGAGAATATGCCTCCCTGATTTATTAATTATTTTATATTTACGTATTCATTATTTTGCTTGAGAGAATATGAATACAGCTCAAACACAACCATATCCAACTTTTAACTTCAAGACTAAATTATATATTAACCTCACCATCCCTACCTATAGTGATGACAGAAATTGACTCTTTAAAAATACCAAATATTTCTATAGAGTGCCAAAAAAATGTATACACATTTTAAGAAATAACTATTTAAATTGTAATATTCAATATATACCAATAACAAAAGAGGAATACAAGTCATGTTTGACTTCTGCAATTACAAGAGGTGCTCAAAGTGGTTCCCATCAATGTCCAGACACTGCTGGTTATGGCGAACTACTGCTTGAGCAATGTTGGCCAAAGTGTACACTTGCATACATTTTTGGGGGGTACCCTGGTATTAGTACCTCCAGACTAGAAAACATCACAAACCTAGTCCTAAAATTTAGGACCAAAAATACATTTTTAAAAAACAGCACAACTTATTCTGGAAAGCATACTAAAATATAATACGAGGTGTGATCAAAAAAGACAGTGCATGTTTAAATAAAAAAAGTATTACAGTAAAAGGCATTGTTATTAATCTCTCTCAAAATAGTCCCCCTTGCTTCAAACACACTTATTCCATCCTTCTTGCCACTTTCTGAAGCAGTTCTGGAAGTCCTCTTTTGTGAGTGTCTTTAGTTGCGCTGTCGTGGCTGTCTCCATGTCCTGAATCCATTCAAAACATTTACCTTTCATGGTCATTTTGACTTTGGGGAAGAGCCAGAAGTCGCACGGTGCCAGATCTGCTGAATAAGGTGAATGAGGACACACTGTAACGTTTTTATTTGACAGACATTGCCATACCAGAAGCCATGTGTGACACAGAGCCCTTCCATTGTGATCACAAAATACACTGAATGCTGCTGCCAAGTGCCAGCCAACAGAAAGGCAGAGTTCTTCAACATGGGAAGCAGCATGTGGAACTTTAGTAACAGTGTGTGACAAGTTTCAACTTGTTTGATGCCGTCGGTCGGGCATGAGCTACAGTTGAGAGGTGTGTTTTAAAGTGAGCTATGGATCTATGGAGCTATGGATCACGAACAATGCATTAACATGAAATGGGCAAACGGTTTCATCCTCCATTATGACAATGCTCCATGTCACACATCGCTTCTGGTATATGGCAATTTCTGTCAAATAAAAACATTACAGTGTGTCTTCATCCACCTTATTCACTGGATCTGGCACCGTGTGACTTCTGGCTCTTCCCCAAAGTCAAAATGATTCAGGACATTGAGGCAGCCACGACAGTGCAACTACAGACACTCACGAGAGAGGACTTCCAGAACCGCTTCAGAAAGTGACAAGAACGATAGGGTGTGTTCAAAGTGAGGGGGAGTATTTTGAGGGGGATTAATGGCAATGTGTCTCTTACTGTAATAAATTTTTTATTTAAACATTCAATGTATTGTTTGATCATACCTTGTATGTCTAATTTTTTAAATTAGTAATACTTTTATGTTAAGGTATACTTACTGCTTATCTATCCATAACTATCAATTCAGAAATATAAATACTAGATCAATATTTAACAATTGAGGGAAAAAATATACTGCTACATCAGATTATTTTTCTCTTTGAATTTAATGAGTTTACATCAAAAAATTAGGTAGTCATTTTACATTTAAGGAATAAAAATATTTTTAAAAAAAATACAAAGAGTGAAAGCATTTTAATCAAGTTTACGTTTCTTTTTGCTATGGTTTTTAACAATTCATCTCATCATATCTTACTGCAATGTGCAAATGCATTTGCAGTATCCATTACAATCATGAAACTAAACATAAGAAAATACATCATTAATAATGGCCCTCAGAGGAAACTGATTTACTTTCTATTAAAAACTCTATGGTGTATAAGCATTACACAATAATGCTACTTAACCACCTTTTATCACAAGAATCATCACCAAAGTTTTCCGGAAATGAGTCCACATAAGAATTAAATATTTAGAATGTAACTATATCATATCATGAAAACAACGTCAGACTTTCCAAGGTACCACTGTCTTCTAAAGCATCATTGCCATGATTTCATAATATTTCATTAAGTAAAAGGTCCCATTTTCTTTGATCATTACCCTATTTCCCTATTTTGGGAAACAGTGAACAAAATTATAGTCCTTTATTTGTTGTTTTGATAAACATGCTGTAATAAACATCTTGATAAAGATAAAAAAGAATTAAATATTTAAAAGGTGAAATGTTCCTTATTTTTAACTTTAGCAAGATCTTCCTTTTTCATTAAGAAACACTGTAATAGTTTTAAAGCAGAGCTGTTAGAGTCTAGATAGCTAAAACTGTACTCCTGAGTTCGAACTTACAGAAAAGTCTTTTGTAAATAGTTCTCAATAAAATATCCTCCCCTCCCCAGCCCCCAGCCCCAGTTCTTACAAAACTTTGGTCAAGAGTAGAAATATATCCAGGCAGATGTATATGCCATACAATAGCAAGAACAATAAAGCCTAACTAATGACTTTGGGTTTTAGAAATAGAAGGCAATTAAAATGTACTCAAAGTTACATTAAGAAAAGCTTTCACTGGGTAATATTTAAACAGTCACAAAGGTTAAGAAAATACTGATATCAAAGTACAAACGACTACAATGTTAAAATAGACAAAAACAGCTGTACAAGAGCTTCTTTCAAAATTAAAAATAAAGAACACAACACATGAGTCAGGATTGTTTTCCTGTTCTACTCATGAATTTCAGTCTTTATATTCATAGGGTTGGTTATGTTGACATCTAGAAGTTCTTATGACATCTGATGAAGTCTCATTCCAACTTCAGAGATTGTTTCTTCACTAAGGAACCTCTCGATTCTGGTCACATCTTCGTCATTGTACAATTTCAAAGTAGTGTAGTATCGCCATGATGTGCTGAGGCATGAAGACGTAGCCTGTGTACAGTGCCATCCCCACGAAGGAAACCAGCATGGAATCTGAGTGGTAGTTAAGGAAAATCACTATCTTTCTTAATTTACTCAAAACTAAATCCCAACACTTTTCAACAACTGTGTTAGATTGAAGTACCCATTCACTTGATGCTTTCCTCACCATCGCTTTCCAAGGTAGTTACTGTTATTCTCCCCATTATACTTCAAAGTATCAGGCTGCTTCAAATTAAACATAGAAAGTGACACTGTTCAACCAAAGAAACAGAAATGTATAAGAATAAAATTGTATATAATGACAGCAGAAGGTCTACCAATTTGAATAAGTAATAAGAATGTATGATCCAAGAATTGTAAATTTAGATTAGAATGTGGCTAAAAGCATTGGCTTTGGGGCTAAAGCTAAAATCAACCATATACAAGTGACACATAAACTGAAAGCACCTGCTATTAAACATGTATTATTATGATGATTAAACTTCACAACAGGAAATAAAACTCATCTCAATAACCAAAACAATAAACATTCTGTACAGTGTTCCTTCTCGTTGCAAAAGGAACTGAAAGTGTATATATGCAAATCAACAAGGGGCCCTCCTCTAGGGCCGCACAAAATACTGCTAACAAATAATTATATAAAATCTAAGAGCTTTTCATTTTGCAGGGAAGTGGCCATGCTAAGAGGAATGACTGCTTCTGAAGTAGGACTACGTTTTATTCATTTATTCACTCATTAATTCATTCATATTCTTCCTCTCTCTACCCCTGCCCCCTCCCTCCTGTCTGTCATACTTTTCAGGTCTACATACTAGTAGTTAGTTCTGTAATACTTTACATTCTTTTATGAGAAGAGAGGGTTTATATAAACAATGTGCTTACTACTACCTAATATTTGTCTAACAGTGTAGTTGACAAACCTCTTTTATCTATTATCTTGCTTGACTTACAGAGTGACTGTGAAATGTTTATTATAACCATTACTCCTCAGAGTCTGATAAAACACTGAGTAACTTGTCCAGGGCCATACAAGCTGTCTTTAGAGCCAGAGAGCAAACCAAAGCTATCTGACCCCAATTTCAAATTCATTCCCCTCATCCAGCAAATACAGGTAAAAACTCTCCCATCATTTTTTTTATTTCCTTTTTAGCCTCCCTTAATCCAGTTCTTTCTTAAACTAGCACCTATTTCACACTTGATTTCTTCTTTAAAAAAGCTCCCTGCTGCCATATCACTCACTCACTGCTCAGCACCCACATAGCTGTCTGACTTCTCCCCTCCAGGCTACACACACTGCGCTCAGCTTACCAATGGGATAAGCTCCTTATCAAATCCAGTTGAACTGACACTATATTAGTCTTTCCTCTTCAAAACTCTTTCCTCCCTAGGCTAAGGGATTCTCTAGGGCTCGCCTCTCATCTCTCTCACCATTTTCCAGTTTTACTGGCTCTTTGTCCATCCCTTATGTGAATTTTGTGCTTTTCCCACAAACCTCTACTCCACGCCTCCTCCTAGTATAGCAGCCATGCTCTCCGAGTGCCTCGCCCTTTCCCATCTACAGGGACAAGCCCTAACTGACCTTAACCAATTAGTAAATGCTTCCCTCTTTGTAACAATGCTAACCCCCAAAAGTGATCACCCAGCTCAAACCTTAGGACTTCTGCCAGGAATTCAGAAATGCAAATTAAATTCTCT
Organism: Rhinolophus hipposideros; assembly: GCF_964194185.1. Classification (NCBI taxonomy): domain Eukaryota; kingdom Metazoa; phylum Chordata; class Mammalia; order Chiroptera; family Rhinolophidae; genus Rhinolophus; species Rhinolophus hipposideros. Next base: position 19,274,645 of record NC_138051.1, on the reverse strand, counting down.
CTTTCCACCATGAATATGCAATTCGCTGAGGATTCCTGGAATCACTGGCATCACTTTGCCTCCATGAGGAAAGCAAGACTCAGAACAATGCTGACTCACGAAGGTGATGGAACAACAATAATCTCAGAAAAATTGAGCCAGAACCCCTGATCACAGCACCCTGAAGCACACCCCACCACTGGATTTTCTGATACATAAACCAATAAATTCCCTTCACGCTCAGATTTTGAGTGAGTTAGATTTTCTTTGTTACTTGTAGCTGAAAGCATTTTAAATGATAAAAATGGGGTTGCCAGTGTTTTGTCTTGGGCCCTATATCTTCTTATAATGTAAATAATTACCGTCATGTTTTTGACATGACATGTTGTTGTTGCAAATTATTTCCCACCACTGAACATTTCCACCTGACATTCCATAAGGCACCTCGAATTTAACAGAGCCAAAACTGAACTCATTTTCTCCAAAAAAACTCTCCTATGAGTCCTGTTTTTTCTACTTGAAAGTAGTTGATATAGCTCTTTGATGTGAACTATTTCATATAACTATTGATTAAGTATTTGCTTAGTCATCCAACCTAAAAATTTCTTTGATTCCTTCTCCCCACATTCAAATTATCTAAAACTTCTCAGTTCTTCCCAACCCCTACAAAGGACTCTTACAGCTCATGTCCCCTACCCTCATCAATGATAAATGGCTGAGGTATGTATCATTCCTTACTTAACCATGTAAAGGTCCCATGAGGCCTCTAGCCACTGCCCATGCCACTCTTTACTAGAGTGATCCTTTTCAAATGCATTAGGTTTCCCAGTGCCCATAGGATAGCACTTGAAATTCTAAGCCAAGTATGCAATCTTGTCCACAATACCTGTTTTAGGTTGGAGTCCATAGAAGTAGACAGGAATTGAGAGACTGGGACAGGGATTCTTGTCTAAATTACTTTTGAGGGCGTTTTATCAGAAGTGGAGTGAGTAGAGCAGAACTGGGAGTGGGGAGAGCAGGTTTAGGGACTCCGCTCCCAAGGGGACTCTAGAGCATAAATTGTACCACAGAGATGGTGCTGCTTTGAGGCAGGGGCCTGACCTTTTGTATCCCTTTATCTGTCAAACATTGGCTGCAGGATGGGCTGAAGAAAAACCACCTGAGCAAGACAGCTGCCCTGGCAGAGGGCAATACTCTGGAAAAGGGGGCAGCTAGACAGCATCAGCAGGCAACACTCAAAGCAGCTGGGGGATGGAAGCGGGGACCAAGAGCATCTCCTATGCTGCTTTTCCACTGTACCTCCCAACACTCAAATCATCCCCTCAACAAACACATCCTACTCACAGCCATATTCCAGGAGTAATGTAGGAAACAAAGCTCTATCTTTTCATACTGCTCTCCCTTTTCTTATAGTTTAATAGTAATTAAGAATAACAGCAGTAGTAGCTTTCATTTTGTGAACGTCTAGCACGTTCCCAACAGTGTTAGGCAGTTCAGCAAGTTCAAAAATATCCTCAGCATCAGAGTAAACAATGGAGCCAATTCCAAACCAAATTAGTGAACTCCAAAAACATGTGTTTTTAACCACTATACTATAATACCTTCCTGTATATGAAGAGTCCTATTCCTCCTAGTAAAACCTAATCCTTCTTAAGAGCTCAGTTAGTTATCTCCTCTTGTATGAGGCCTTCCCTAGCACTCACTGTTTTCCCCATTCTTACCCCAACCTCCTGGCAGAATTAATTACTCTTTACTGCTCATAAAGCTCTATGCTCATACAATATAGCACTTATCACCTAACATTAGCTATTTGTAGATATATTTATCTCATCCAGATTATCAACTCCTTGAACACAGGAACAATGCCTTACTATTTTCGTATCTCCTACGTCTAACGTAACATCTAGTCAATAAATATTTGATGAATAAAGGAATGGCTTAAGAAACATTATTTGACTCTAGACACCATGGTGCTTTCTACATATTTCACACATTACTATGCTGACAAAATTCATAGTGAGTACAAAAAAAAAACACAAAATCCATTTCTAAGCAATATTGTATTTTCAGAATGCTTTTCGGTTTTATACAGCTTTTATGTAAGTCTCATAAATGTGTACATCAAGCAAACGAAATGATATAGTAATAATTTTCACGTCACTGGCTCAAATTCAAGTAAAAAGTGACTACTGAAAAGAGCCATTTGATTGATTATATTATGTACTCTTTATGGCACTATAATTCTCCAGGTTAGTATGGAGAACGTACCAGCTAAGGCATGTGCATAAATTAGCTTCACAGAGATTCCTCCACTCTGAGACAAGACTCTAAAACTTAACCTCGATTTTGTGAACACTAAATGGTCCAACTTCTAAATTTTTATATGCATATAAAATTATGATGTTTTCCTAAATGAACAAGAGCTTAAAGAAACTTAAACAGATTGCTTGCTTGATTAAAATGTAAGATACTAGAGCGTAGGACTTTACACAGCACTATGTTGGGAGCACACGTGTGGAGTAAAAGGAGTAAAAAATAAACGGTAATTATGTACACGCGACTCAGGATGACGTTACTCAGTTGGGTGAAAGGGGGACAGGAAGACAGGAGAAGCAACCGAGGAGGGGCACAAAGGGGGCTTCAAACGTGTTAGGGATGTTTTTCTGCAGCTCGTTGGTAGCATGTCCACATTCATTGTGTTATTCCTTGCAAGGTTTTTGTGTGCGTGAGTAGTCAGTAAGTTTTTGTAATAAATGAGAACTGACAAGGAAAATGAAACTACACATAGTACTAGACTAAAAACTGCTTTGTGTGAAAGATCTTCCTCCTTTACAAAGTTTGGGTTAGGCATCACTGGATCTAATTTGTTACTAGGAAATAAATAGAAAGTCTTTGCTCCCAGAAATAGAATAAAAAACTCTCAATCCGGGCCAAGATAAACAGAAAAGGGGTGGCCGGTTGGCTCAGTTGGTTAGAGCGTGGTGCTGGTAGCACCAAGGTTGCCGGTTCGATCGCTGCATGGGCCCCTGTGAGCACTGCCCTCCTTAAAAAAAAAAAAAAAGGATAAACAGAAAATGACCCAAAATCAATTAAACCTAGATGCAAATGCTAATTTATAAGCTGATCAAAACAAACAAACAAAAAAACTTAACCTAACCTTTTACCCAGAGCTACTTATTAAATTTAAATTTCATCCTGTGTTCCCCTCAAAAAAAAATTCCTATATTCTGATCTCATTTCTCCTAATTATTTCCAGAATCAATAATTAAATAAGCTGCTAAAAGCAAGTTTTCTATACAATTAAATTTCACAATTATTCCCCAAAATGATCTTCAAGCTCTCAACTATAAGAGAATTTTCAAACTGACTTAACTATACAGTAACATTCACACTAAGGGAGCAGCAGACAACGCGACCAGGAGGAACTTTTACTAGCCTTAGTAACCACCTTACAAAGAAGGCACCTTTTATAAGCAGCTTTCTACAAATGCAATTTAAGCAACCTAGTGGAAACAGCTCCAGAGTACTGAGTTGAATATTCCCCGAGATTATGCTTGGCGTCATTTAAAATGGTAGTTTTATGTTCACTCTTAGAAATGGGTTTTATTGTGACATTTGTAAGGTTAGGGAACAGATCATATTCATCTCCTTAGACGTGTTCTCACAAACACAGCTAAACATATGCCATTTAGAGTACACCAGCTATTATATAATTTGCTGTCTGGTATTTGAGTGGATTTCTCAATCCACTGCATTCTTTAACACACATCTCAAAGTTTAAAGTATCCTTACACACTATAAAGAACAAGAAAGGGATACTGGAAACACCATGGCACTAGAGGCGCCCTAGGTTTGAGTTGTGACTCTGCCAATCGCTGCGTGTATCGAAACCTCTCTCATCACCAGTCTCCTTCAAATGGGGACGGACACACATCACCTGCCTTTCCAAGTTGATGTGAGAATTTGGAATCAAATCTAGTCTGCAACAAAAGGCAATATAATCCTTATTAAAACTATTGTTTGAGGGCCTGGGCATTTAACATCATGACTCAGACTTTGGGAACCACCCAAGGTCACCCTGCTACTAATTTGTTATTAATTTATAGTACAATCCTGGGACATCACAATCGCTCTGGACCTGAGCTGCTTCTCCATAAAATGACGCTGCTTCCTGCACTAACATTTTAGGATCCCATTTCCTGGGAGAGAGCATTTAGACACCACCTCTCAATCATCTTTAACATAAATTTCTCTCTTTCTCTCTGATGGATGGAGGGAGGGAGACAGAGAGAGGAGAGACAAAATAGGTAAATAATCAATGCTATAAAACACACATATATTGGAATGTAATTAAAAAAATGATAATCTTTCTATTTGTCAAACTCTTGTTGTTTGTATCATACAAGTATCAGTAGCTGTACACAAATTAATAATTGGGTCTATATTCTAAAAGGGCTACATGATTCAAGACATATAGAATAAAGTTAGTGAAGTCTAGATTATAACAAACAAAAAAACCTCAAAAACTAAAAAATAGGCTTTTCTGGTTTGTGTGTTTATAACTGTCACTACCACTGAATTTTAAGTGCTGAGAGCAGCAGTAGCTCAGCTCAGCAGCCCCCTGGCTTCCATCTGTAGTGCATTGCGAGAGAAAGCAGGCACTGCGTAAATCATTCGAGAACTGACAGGGAACATACCAGGATATGTGCAGGCGCTGAAGATAAATGTTTGTTCAAGGGCTGAATGAACAATCAGAGATTATTTATAACCTGGACATACATAAATATTTTGAGTTCAATGGATTTAAAAGCAAATAGATGTGAAACCATGTATCTGCATGTTGTTTGCTGTTTCTTTAACAGGGATCCCCAACTAATCAGGAGCTGCTAAGTTTCTAGATATGAAAAAAATAAAAATCTTTTTGCCCATACAAGGGCTATCCCCAACCGTTTTCCCAGCAACAACAACAATAACAAAAGCCCAATAACAAAGAGAGGAAATTCTTTAAAGATAAATACAGTAATCAGAAGGAAGACCACAGAAACTAACACTTCTTGTCCCAACCAATAAATGCACAATCACCTTAGTAACCTATTCATAAGACTTTGGAGAAATCAAAAGTAATTTCTCACTGGGAAAAGGCCAGGGACCTTTGTTCCAGTGGGTATGACTTATACCTTTCTTCAATGCTCTAAGTCTCTACACTGGTCACATCAAAAAACAAAATTCAAATGTCATTGAAAACAATCCAATTTTCTGTTAGTCAAACTCCTTTTTTAAAATCAGTTCTAAAATGCTACTTTTATGCTTAGTACTCAAAAGTTCTGATAAATCTAATATATTTTAAGGAACCAGCTTATTGAAAATAATAAAGCATTTCACAAAGTATTACTGTCGCCTGTTCGGTGAAAAACCAACCAAAGCCCTAAGTGAAAGCTGTCATCAGCTACCGAATGAAGCTCCAAAAAGGAAATCTTCCTCATTATGGTGGGGTTTTTTTCTCTTAACCTTGAAAACCTGGAGATCATCACCAACAGAAATATCAAGAAAGTTTTTTTTTATCAAATACATTAACTATCACTTGATACTTTTCTAGTTGCCTTAAAATGAAAATAAGTGGAAGCTATACTGTTACAGTCATTTCTATGTTAGCCAATTTGATATTCTCGGGTCATATTAAAGGATATTACATCAGCATCAGACGTTGGTGTTTAGCAAGCAAAACCCATTCTCTAAGCTTTCTGTAGTGCTGATTATACCTACGTTTGGATATTGATTTTAGAAACCACAACTTGATGACAAACTCTTTAAAAACTAAATAAACAAAAAAAGCATGCTGCTGAAACTAGCAAGGGCCACATTCCACTCTGAGCTGAAATCCTGGAAATGGTTTATTGCTCTGAGCCCAGAGACACTAAAGCTCTGTACCTTTATGATTAGAGCTCCTATTAACTTCATGAAGATTTGAAGTCCTAAGGTCGGAGGAAAAAAATTCCCAGTCTGCTCTGAAATATCTATTCTGCTACAATACGTTTCGGGAACTCAGTGAGCTCACACATGACTAGTAAAGCATAGGAACTGCATTGTCTCATATGGGATATTTCATAAATTAGGAGAGCCACATTAGTGGGAAAAGAATTATAACCTTCAGCAAGAAACATCCCTCAGCTCAGCCACTGACTGCACAGGTAGGAGTCCAGTTAGCTCTATTTTAAGAAAATGCAAAATTAGCATCTGCAGCTGGGCTTCCTCTCCAGAAAGGGGCACCTCCAGGCTAGCACAGCTCTGCTGGCTGCAGGTTCCACTGCCTCCTAAACCTCTTCAGTGGCAGCCCACACCATCTGCACCACTTCCGCATTTCCGGTCAATTCTGTCCATGCATTTTTAATGTCCCCTGGGTCAGCCTCCAGCCTCCAGGCTCTCCAAGTTATTATCCCCTAGATGCCAACTGTTTTTTGTCAGTTCCTGCTTACTAAGCTGCATGAATTTTGAGTGGTCTGCCTCAGTGCTATTTTCCCATAAACCCTACTTTGGGGGGATTTTTCAGGAATACATGTAAGACAGTAGCCGAAATTTCTATATTAGTAGTAATTCTACTTTTTATATTTATTGATCATAAACACTATCTTCCTATCATTCCATAACTACTATTTTTTAAGCATTCCAATGTATAAAAAGTATATATATACTCTATTAAGTAGATCTTCTGGGACGTATAGTCTTAATTATTAAATTTGAGCACTGAGGGTTTGTTTGTTTTAATTAAAAGAATTTATCTTATCTTTGCCCCTAAGTACCACAAAAGTTACAACACTCAAAGCCTGGGGGTGGGGTGGGGGGGGGAGGGACATCCGCAAAGTCTTTAAGAGCATGAAACAGGGAAGACATGACCTACGGTCACCTCTCCTGACAAATCACTGGTATCATATGCTGAAATACTGTAGGATATCTCTGCGTGCCCTGTCCCAACCGCCATCAGCCGCCCATAACTTTCCCTGTCCGTCCTGGTCCAGACCATTGAGCCCTTGTGTAGTATGGTTTTCTTCATCTTCCACCTTTCCCAAAAGCTACTAAAGAGAAAGTTATAATACCCTAAGGAGTATAGATCAGGTATATTCTAACATCCTGACTTGGGCAGCCAAATATCAAGGCAAAACATGTTAGAGCAGTCTTCACACTAAAGCTCAGAAGCCCTGGTGGTACAAGAAGCCTTTCCAGCAGGTTAGGAGCAGGCAAAGGCAATCAGTTGACAGGTCTTCGGCTTCCACTGTACTTACTGTCCCCTAAAGGGGACCTGAGAATTGTAGAGATCTGCTGCTAGCTCTCCTTCCCACCCCCCTTACAACTGCACTTCTCCCACTTTACTTCCTCAATCTTGCCAGTCGGCATTGCCCTGGGGTATAAAAGAACCTCTGGGACAGCACATAAAAGAATAATAACTAACTTGGGTTGTACTTTATTTCATTCAGGGAACAAACTCCTGGCACAGCTCCAAGCCTCACCTATCTATCTATCCATCTAATAATCTGAATTCAGAAGTGAGCCACCTTTCTAACCTGGGCTCAGCAGAATGGATTCCACAAAGAAGTATGGCAAGGGCCGTTGTGCCATGGGTGAAGCCGTGCCCAGATATACAGTCGACATTCACAGCACATCTGGAAGAGGGCTTCCAGAAGTGTGCCCCGCGCCCACTCAGAGATCTGGGAATTTGCCAGGAGAGAGATGGAAACTCCAGATGTACCCACTGACACTCAACAAAGCCGTCTGGGCCAAAGGAATAAGGAATGTCCTATACCACATCCACTTGCGATTGTCCAGAAAATGCATTGAGGCTAAAGATAAACCAAACAAGCTCTGTATGTTGGTTACCTGTCACCACTTTCAAAATTCTACAGTCAATGTGGATGAGAACTAACCACCACTCATTGTCAAATAAAGTTATAAAACCGCAAAAAAAAAAAAAAGGGAGATAGGAGTGAAGGTGTGTTTACACAATTATTTGAACAGAAACATGGCACTGAGCATTTTCTGACACAAATTTAGGCTAATTTTGCCTATTTGGCTTCACAATGAGGGCTGGCCTTGCCAATTAGGTTATGTGATGAACATTTTCTATGAATTGTATAAGAGAAATACTTTCAAGATTTTAACAAAAATATACAATAAAATACATGTGTGAAAAGCAAGAAATTAAATCCTTTCATAACTGTCTCAATTTACTATGAAAGATGTCAGATGTCAACTAAATGAGCAACACACATGTGCTTTTTGTTCTTTTAGGGGCTACACAAACAAAAAGTCTGAATACAAATCAGAAGAATTAATTTATCAGTTACAATTATTCCTACCTCTGCTTTTCCCATTTAATCGTCCCTGGTAACAGAAAGCTGCATTTATTTGTATGAAAAGGGAGGTCAAAAGGAAATGGCACAAAATATAAAAGAAATACTAAAGATTGTCAAGAAGAAATTCATTTTCTACATAAGTCTGAAGATACTGCAAAATATTCAGGTTATTTGAAGGTTATTCGGAAATCACATTTTGTTTGAAAGTGCCTTGAGAAAATCTTTCTAAAAGATATTAAGCTTATTTACTAAGAATATTTTTCTAGAAGTAACCTCTGATATTAAGAATTTTGCCTAATTATCAAATCACACGCAGATTTTTACTGGAAATCTATTTAAAGGGTCAGGTGATTCTATATGTACATTTTCTTCAAAAAAGGAACTCATTAAAAAAAAGTCCTAGTGGAAGACTCCAGTGAATTGGGCTTTTAATGATAATTTCCTTCATTGAACAGCTCAGGGGAAGCTCTCCCAAAGACAGAGACAGACAGTGATCGAAAGGGCCCTACTGGCCAAAATATAGTGTTTTTCTTGGTTAATTTTGCTTTGTTTGTTGTGTTTTAGTTACAAAATATACCTTGCATAAAAATATACAGAAATAAGAGATACTTAATTGCAGGGAACCATGTCAATCATTAGTACCTCCAAAAGAGGCCTGGCAAAATATGTTCCTTAAACACTTCTCTATTGGCTTATAAAAAGTTTGATTTCACCAGGCTATGCACTATCAAACAACCATTAAGAATATGTTCCAGGAATTCGCAGAATATCTCAGAAGAAATGCCCAGGAGATTGCTGACACCGGTTGCCTCAGGGTGGCTGGGGCAGGGGTGGAAAGAATTTCACCATCTACGTTTTTGTACCTTTTAAGTTTTGAACCATGAGGATGTAGTTTTATTTTAGTTTTATTTTTTTATTTATAATTTATAATTATTTTTTATTTATAATTTAAGAATTCATACTTTCTAAACTCTCAAATACTTTAGCATGTTGAGATGAAAAGAAAAATCCTTCTCAATTCTAGCTGTAAGCATTTGAAGATACAGCAAAAATGTAAGAAGCTAAATTCACTTAGTTGCTACTGAAAATAACATACCGATTAAAATGTTTACTGCTCTCTTCTTTCATTATCATTCAAAGCCTTCCTCAATCCAAAACACCTACCTTTGCTTCTACACCACCCTTAATCTATTCCAAACCCTGCAACCAAAGTAAACCTATTCAAACTTAGGTTTGTCAGATTGATCACTCCTCTCTCAAAACCTTCCAAGAGCACCCTTTTCCACCAACACTAAAAACCAAACTTCTTACAGTGACCTCCAGGACCTCCACTGACTCTGACAACATCGCCTGCTCCTCTCCCCAAGCTCACTCAGCTCTGGCCATACCTGCCTCCGTGGTGGCCTTCACACCTGCCAGGCAGGCTTTGGACTCAGGGACTTTGCACTGGCTGTTCCCTCTGCCAGCTAGGCTCTCCCATCAGTCTAACCTGCTAACTCCCTCACCTCCTTTTATGTCTTTACTCAAATATCTCTTCTCAATTAAGCTTCTCCTCTTTCAAAACAGCAACTCCTACCTGTCTGCATACTTCTTATCCCCCAACACACTTTTCTGTTTTCCGTAATGCTTACCACCTAACATACTATATAATTCACTTACAATAAAATTTCCGCAAGGACAGGAATCTTAGTTTCTTTCATAGGCTCATTGATGTATCTCAAGCTCCTAGAGCAGCATCTGGCACAAGTTATGCATACAGAAGTATGTTGAATTAATCAATAGCCCTAACCTGCTTTTTCAATGCTACTTCCCACTTATTCTGCCTTAAAGAATCCCTGCTTCAGCCAGTCAGCCTGGCGTACCCGCCACCCCAGCACACCTCTGGACCCCAGTCCATACCTTCTTCCAATCTGGGAAAAACAAAACCACACACTCAGATATCTCCCTGAAAGTGCTCCGAGCACTCCCATCCACCGAGTTCTTCCTGCCCTGCTCCCAGAGCACTCGCTGCCCAGCTCCCGGAACTGAACAACGGGCATCCGGGAACGGGTAGAAATTTGAATTTTTCCTAAAACGTGTCTCTAATTTCCTTGAAGGAAGAAATGAAGCCCATTTCAGAACATTAAAAATGAGGGGGGAAATGGTTCATAGGTTATTCTTTTTTTTTTCCCATTCAAAATGAAAAGAGCTTGAGTTTCATGGAGAAAAGAAATGTATATTCTTGTGGCTTATTTTCCTATCTTATTAAATAATAAAATGTCAGTGAGAAAATTATTACTGAGTTTGAGTGATTCTACTCAAAACATGAGGCACTTCCCTTCACTGCACTCTCACTCCAACGCCCAGGAGGCCCTATAGGAACTGACCTCCTCTCCTGCCCTGCTACTAATACCCCCCTTCACTCCTCCCAGGCACACTGGCCCCTCAGCGGCATCCCTGAAACCTGCCAGACACGCTGGTGCCTTGAGGTGTTAGTATTTACTGTTCCTTCTGCCTGCAATGTTCTTGCCCCTGGAATGCTTGCCCCACTTAAATCTTTCCTAATGTCCCCTTCCTGACCACTCCAGCTAAAGCTGAAGGACACTCCCTCTTCCTTACTTCCTAACCTCTTCTGTTGTATTTTTCTCCATAACAGCTATAACAATCTAATCATCTATTTTTTTAATTATTCATCTAGTGGCATTAGAATAAATATTTTTATTTGTGCTACTCACAGTTATAGTCCCACTACCTAGAATACTATCTGACAATTAGAAAGTATATAATAGGGGTGGCCCGTTAGCTCCGTTGGTTAGAGCATGGCGCTGGTAGCACCAAGGTTGCCAGTTCAATCCCCACATGGGCCACTGTGAGCTGTGCCCTCCTAAAAAAAAAAAAAAAAAGTACATAATACTTTAGGAACACAGAACTCAGCAAATGTATACATAATACAAGAGAGTAGACAGAGCAATGCAAATTTAACATCTCTAAACTAAATGGAAGAAGTTCTTTCAATCTATAGCATCTTCTACTTCCTTAAATTTGAATTCTCTCCAAGGACTAAATTCTGTTGATCAGAAACAGCCAAGCTCCAAAGCTACTCTAAAAGTGGTTTTAAATCAGGTCTTTTACCATTCCCAAATACTTATGCAATTGCTTTGAAAGGACACATCAATGTATAAACAAATGTTTCTAAAGCATTATTTTCGTGCCGAGCACTGTGGTTTAAAATATAGACTGTCTTTCAGGGGGAATCTAATTCCTAACATAACCTCAAAACTGCCCACATTTTGTTTAAAATAAATAGAAGCTGTAAAGAGATAGCAAATACCAGGGTGCCAAACAAATGTATACACATGACTTGTATTCATCTTTTGTTACCGGTATATATTGAGTATTACAATTTTAATACAGTTTTTTCCTTTCTTAAAATGTGTATACATTTTTATGGCACCCTCTGTATAACCCAGTGGTTACAAAATAAAACTTTATTTTTTTTAAGTAGCAAGGCTAAAATGTCTTACTTATGCTTCAAATTATTTCAACAAGGTATTTTTAATCTTTCCACCTGCCCCCCACAGCCTGGCTACAATGTTATTTAATGAGGCACTACAGGGAGTGTCTCACTGGTTACAAAACCTGTCTGTTACAAAACCTAGTCTTTTTCTTTAGCAGTGATGGCTGCCAATAGGGAAAGGGGCTTTTGAACCGTGTTAAAAACTTCCCTCTGAGATGAAGGTCAATGGTTCTCAGTCTGCACAGGTCTCCTTCTATGGTATTCATTGTAATACAACTTAGCACTTAGGTGATTCATTTTAATTATTACCTTCTGTCTTAATGCGGGTATCACGTATTTTTTTGTAAGACAGAAACCATGTGCACATGAAGAAAGTTTAAATACTGGCTAGCAAACCAACAGTTCATTATGGTTTCAAATGCGATATGATATGACAAACAAGAGAAAATTTAGGATGCAGGTATTAGCATGGAAGAATTTACAAAACAGCATTTATAAATGTTATTGTTTCAAGAACTATTTACAATGTATCTGACTTGACACATGCATTTCTTTAAAAACATTTTAAATTATTTTTTGTGAGTCACAATTTCTTTACTTAGATAACTTCAAAAATCCTCATAATCAATTGGGATTGACCTTTCAATTTACAAGAGCTATTAATTCACTTCTAGCTATTTGGTTTCTGAAGAAATAGAAAAGCAAATTCAGATGTTCACGGATGCCCCTAGTAAGTGTGCAAAAAGTTATAGCTATCAGTTTTCCCTAAAATAGGGACAACCTCAAATTATTAAAGGAATTAGAGCAGTGAAATACAAATTAATGCATTTATCGTCTAGAGGAGACCATTTTTCAGATAGCCAGACACATTTCTCCTACAATAAATTTTAGGTTTCTAGCAGTGAGGATTATGTTCAATGTAATTTTTAAGAATGTGTCTTTCTAAAACGATGTAACTGGCCGCAAACTAGTTCTGGGTGAAGCTTACTAATTATTAATGAACTTATGAAATTCAAACTACTTAGCAGTAATTAAAGCTCCCCATTAAATAGAAAAGAAAAATATTTAAATCCAGCTTTCTCATTCAGTTCTTTCCACCAAGCTAGAATGAGGATTCAATCTCAAATTGATGTTTCAAACCATAGAATTAAATGCCTGACTTCAAAATAACTCTATAAGTTAAGTTGAAATAATATAAATACAACAGCTGATAGTAATTTAAGACTGGCTTATGTCAAAGGATTGCATTTCTACTGAGTTAATTCAATGGTGTGAACTTTCAAATAATTTTTTTTCAATCTTAGGTTTAAAACCATAGGATTCTATAGTACCCAATGCTAGCTGGCTGCAGTTCTCACTAGTTTTTTTAAAAACTGAAATCGTTTGGTCATGTAACCCAATGAGAAGTCAAAAGCTTCAAAGGCAAAAGTCTACAAAGGCACTACGTTTCATTTCATAACTTATTTCTCCAATCCAAAAAAAGCCATCACCTAGTATTTATGGGACACTATCACTACTGCAATATAATACAGGAAAAACCATAACACCAGTGATGCTACGGCATACATCTACAGGCCAATAAAAGCTTTTAAGTGTAAAATCTATACAGCAGCCCCCCTTTATCTGTGGGGGATTTGTTCCAAGACTCCCAGTGGATGCGGGAAACCGCAGATAGTACGGAACCCTATATATACTACGTTTTTTCCTGTACATTCATACCGATGATAAAGTTTAACTTGTAAATTAGGCACAGTAAGAGATTAACAACAATAATAAAATAAAACAATCATAACAATATACTGTAATAAGTTATGTGAATGTGGTTTTTCTCTCTCTCTGATAAGAGATGAGTGGATACACTGGACAAAGGGATGATTCACATCCCAAGTGGGACAAGCTGAGATTTCATTACAGTGTGCAATTTAAAACTTATGAATTCTTTACTTCTGAAATTTAGCATTTAGTATTTTTGAATTATGGTTGACCACAGGTAACTGACACCGTGCAAAGTGAAACCACCGATACTGTAGTAGACCCTGATAGTGGGCTCTGCGTTCAACTTCTGATTTAAACAGTTTCAATTTAGCACAACATTGTTTAAAGTCACTTTTAAGATGAGTTTAAATTAAGTCAAGAAGTATGTGCTTCTGTATTTCAGTATACATTTCACAAGGATGACCTCCTGAGCTCTCACCTACAGAACTTAGAGTAAGACTAAACTGCAGCTACAAATAACTGGTGCAGGAAATCAGAATATTTTACATTCAGATTTTAAATCCAAAATGTGCATTCTGGTTCTTAAATTCAAGGTTTGGAAAGAAATGCCTACAACAAAAATAGTTTTCCTTGTAAGCAGCTAAGATTCTTCAAGTGTTGAAACACAAGACTCAGCTTTAGGTACAATCTCATGCTAGTTCAGCACAAATAGACACATTTTGAAGGTTTGAAATGAAATTACCTCAGTCACTCCACCAGAATGCAACTATGCATTTGCAAAGCTGTTCTGAAGCTACTCCAAATTAAACCGAACTGAAAAGGAGAGATCCTGTATGAAGTAAGCATGCTGTGTAAAATACTTGTTTCACACTGGCCCCCAAGTTAAAAAAAAAAAAAAAAAAAAGTTACATGTCATGACTAGTATTTATTTTGCAAGAATATCAAGAGATGTCTACATAGACAAATGGAGAGACCAACATCACAGACTTCAGGCATCCCATTTTCACAACCTTGAGTTATTAATTTCAGTCGTTATGAAAGTTAGATGAGTTAAGATACAAGGAAAATGCTTAGCACAGTTGGCTTGGCTCATAGCACACACGTAATACTCATTAACAAGTACTAGCTATCTGCGAAAATTTTCAAACACCATCTACAATTAACCACAAATTCCTCTTCAGGCTCGACCTCACGGACAGCAAATTAATGGAGGTGTAAAAAAAAAAAAAAAACACCACTTTTAAACTACCCATCTTGAAGGTACAATAGGTACAATAACAGTCTCTTTTCAGAAATTGAATTGGGCTGTCATGAACACAAATTCAGAACCTAATTAAAAAGCTGGAAAACTTAGCATTCTCTTTAGGCCGGGAGCCAACTAAATCAGGGACAGTTAAAGGTCAAAGGCATCCAAGCCGGTAGCGATTTGCTCCCCTTACACGGTCCCTGCCTCCCACAGAAAACAGGGGACTGAACCAAAGGCGGGCGCGGCCAAAGTGCCAGCGAGGGCACGCCAGGTTAGACATCGCTCTAGGGGGTTCCTTCCAGCAATAAAGACGCTTCTGCCTTGGGCCAAGGGACTCAAAGGCGAGCTGGGATCTCCAGAGTCCTCGCCCCCTGACGGCCTCCCCAACCGCGGGAGCGCACCCTCGGCCCACGAGACCTCTGCCACGCGTGCCCGCCGCGAGAGGCGTGCCTCTCCGCCTTCGGTTCCCCGCCCCCCAGGCCCTGGGCCCGGAGGATGCCGCCCAGGCCCGCAACCCCCCACCCCGACCCCCGCGCCCACGGCCCGGGCAGGATACTGAACACGGTCCGCTCCCAGGGCTCCAGCATGTAGAGCGCCGTGACCAGCAGGTACTGGTAGTACAGCCAGGACATTTGTTTCCAGGCCCGCGCCAGCGCCATCCCGGCCGCGTGCCTCCTGCGTGGCAGCCGAATGTCAGTCTGTCCGGCAGGCCCCGGGATGGTGTCCCAGTGCCCCGACCGCCAGGCCCGCCCGCCAGCCCGCGCCCATTGGCCCGCGCCGCGCGCGCGTCACCCGTGGGCACGCCCAGCCCGGAGACCGCCCGGGCAGCCGGCCCGAGCCCCGCCCGGCCGGAGCTCATTGGCCAGACCGCGGCCTGGCGTCGTCCCCGCCCCCTCCACACTTCCCCCGCCCCGGCCGCGCCCACGCGAGCCGGAGAACTGTCCCCGCGAGAGCACCCGCCGCGCGCAGCACGCCCCGCCCTGCCGCCGCCGGCCGTTGGTGAGCGGGGCGTTGGTGCCCGCTGGGGACCACCCAGGCTGGCCCAGAAACGCTGGTGGAGGAGGTGTCCGTGGAAACCCTGTGATGCCGCAGGCATCCTGCTGGGCAGAGGGATGACAGGAGTGAACAGGAACGCGTGAGGTACCTATCCTCGTGCAGTTTGCAATCTACCGGGGGAGACACGTATTAATGACACGAATTCAAGTAAAGCTGTGATGGGTCCAGAGAGGGAGAATAAGGTGCTCAGAGAGGGTGGACAGGAGAATGTCACCTAGTCAGGGAGGTCAAGGAAAGGCGTCTCTGAAGTGATGCACACGCTGCCTCCTTCCTCCCTCCTTCCCTCCCTCACCCACGCGCGAGCACACAAACACCACACACGAGTCGACCAACATACCCTATACACTCCTTAACCTAAAGACATAAGAGAGATTACCATGAATACGTCTATATGCCCACCTCTTTTAGTGGCTCTACGGACTACGTAAGGTCAAGGCCAGGAGAACGGTACTGATCTGGTGGGTTCTGCAGATGCGCGGATGCTGGAGACCCGTCTGTGGGCTGATAACTCCTGGACATGCATTCTGGAATGTCCAGATTTTCCCACTGGCAAGTGGGCCAGCAACATTGCACTCACCTTCAGGAATGAGATGCATGATTAGCATGTGAAATGACACGACTAAATGGCCTGCTGTTTAAATGTTAAAAGGTTTCTAGGTTAAACAGCTTACTGCTTAAACTTTAAAACTTGCATGGGTGGGACGGCTGGTTTGCTCAGTGGTTAGCGCGCAGTGCTCATAACCCCAGGGTGGTGGGTTGGATTCCCACATGAGCCAGTGAGCTGTGCCCTCCACAATTAGATTGCAAACAACGACTTGACATGGAGCTGATGAGTCCTGGAAAAACACACTGTTCCCCAATATTCCCCCCACAAAATGTGGGGAGGGGGAACTGTCATGATTGATGTTTTATTTATTGCTTTAGAAATATCAAGTGCTGTTCATGAGTTAAACGTTGGGTATAGAAAGCCAGACTAAGATCTGCCTTTATAAGTACCCAGTCTACTGGGGAAGTGAGGCAAGTTAACTGATTTCAATAAGATGTGGTAAAAGGTATTTTTACGTTATATGTAGGATGCCACAATAGTTTAGAGAAAATCAGATTGGGGTTGTAAAAGGCTTCTGGAAAATGATCTTAAATTGAATGTTGAAGGAAAAGTAGAAATGGCAGAATGAGTGGGGTAGGGGTGGGAGGGACACAGATATTCCAAGCACAGGAGCATGAAGGCCTAATGCATTTAAAGGGCTGGAAGAACTTCCTCACGGCTGAAGCAAAAAGAAGGTAAAGAAGGTGTAGACAGGGGTGGCCAGTTAGCTCAGTTGGTTAGAGCGCGGTGCTGGGAGCACCAAGGTTGCCAGTTTGATCCCCACATGGGCCACTGTGAGCTGCGCCCTCCTTAAAAAAACAAAAGAATGTGTAGGCAGTAGCAAGAGGGGGGGCTAGATAGTAAAGAGGGACCGTGTCCTAAAGAACCTTGTGTGAGGAGCTAAGGAATTTTTAACTTGACATCCAGAAGTTAAAAGAGCCCATGGCTTCATAAGATTTGCTTTTTGGACAAGACTTGGGGATAGGCAGTAGCCTGGAGGCTACTGAGGAAAACAGGATCCGGTAGAAGATATGACACAGGTAGAACCTGTCAATGGGACATGTATAACCCACACTTACTCAAGGCCTCCTCACCCTTGAGAGATCCAGGTACACTTGGCCCTCCCACTTCTGAATCTTACTGTGTGAGGCTTCTCCCTGTCGCTGTTCCTCACTGAGCTATCTCTGTTCAGATCTGTTCAGGAACAGGCAAGCTCTGTTCCTTTATATTCAAGAACTTCAAGTACCTGAGCACTTGGTGATACTTAGTTAAGTTAACCCAAGATTGGAAGCATCACGCACAGCTACCCTGCTGTCCCTGGGCAGCTCACTGGGCCGTTCCTACCACACAGTCCTCCCCACGGTACACGGCCCCCACTGTCCACTGCGTCTCTTTGGGAGAGCAGTCCTACCAATCTGCATCCCTCAGCTGCTCTGGGATTCTAGTGAACAAAAATCCATCTTGCTAGACTTGGCAACTGACTGAAAAAATGGTGGGGGAAAGAGGCTGGGATCTTGGATCATGACAATATTCACAAAGAATCCAGGGGGAAAAGTCTGGCTGAAAAGATATGAATTCGGTTAGGAAAAGGCTGAGTTTGAGGTACCTGAGGGACATTTAAGTGGCGGTGTCCAGAGGACAGTTGGTCATAGGGGTCTAGAATTTAGAAGAGAAAGCTGAACAGAAGCCAAAGGCATGAATTTTCAATAAGCCCCTGATAATTGAAGCCCGATTGCAGATGAGGTCGCCTCAGGAAAGCACAGAGTGGGCAGAGTACAGAACAAACCCAGAGACTCTGGCCTTTAAGCGATGAGAGTCTAAAGGGAGCCAGTAAAGCGCACTCAGAAGGAACTGAGATTTGATCGCAAAGAGGAGAGAGATGTTATGGGAGAAGCCAAGGGAGGAAGGAATGGCCAGCAGATCAAATGGATCAGGGAGGACAAGCAAGAGGAAGGGAAGTGCTAGTTTGTCTCGTCCACCTGAGGCTCAAGTGATGACGCACTCACTGGGGCGTGATAAGGACAGAAACTCGATTCAAGAGCGAGTGGGAAGTAAGAAGAGACTTATCTTTGCCGGAAGCTTGCCTTTGAAGGGAAAGAGAGAGAGGATGGTAGCAAGGGTTTTTATTTGGTTTGGTTTTCGGATGGGAAAGATGTGATCAAGTTTATGGGCTTAGAGTAAAGATACGGGTGAAAATGGCGCCATGGGGGATCAGGCCTTAATAAACAGGAGCCAGTAGCTCTTTTCCTAAGAAGGGGAGGATGGAAACGTGGGAATCAGATGGACAAAAACACGGAAGAGTAAGTTAAAGAACTCCCTGCTTTACAGCCTCAGTTTCCTTAGTGAAAAAGAAAGGCCTCTCTAAAGTTAGGCTTTCTGTTGAGAATGAGCAAGATGTTGAGGTAGAGGGTTTGAAAAGGACACAGGGTAGTGAGAGAAGCTCCCTGAAGCTGCTGTAGGTGTTGTCAGACAGAAAAATTCTATACTTTTCACCAGCAATCCACAAGGACCCATAGGTAGAACTGGAGAGGATGAATTAAGGGGCTTGCTCCAAAGTGGAGTCTTGCTGGCTGAGTACAAGGGAGACACAAAGAAGCAAGGAGGTTGATTGGAAGAGAAAAACTGAAATAAGGGCTGTGAGAACTGGGTCAGAGAAGGAAGTAAATGCTAGAACAGAGAAAATGGGGCAGTCAAGAGCTGTGTGAGGTTGGAAACTAGGAGTAGATGAGTGGGAGAGCTTCCATCCTGGAGGATGTAACCACGGATGTGTGTCTGAAGTTCAAGATGACAGCAATGTGCCAGACCTACGCAATGACATGCATAGGTTGTGACCATGGAACAGGCAGCCAAAGTAGAGTGGAAGGAAAGTAAAAGACAGGCTGACCACTCGAAAGCTGAAATTGTCCAGGAGGATGGCAAGACGAGCAGCTGAGAGGAAAAGTCTGCAGATCAAATGTCAGCATCTTCAGGGAACGTGGGGAAAAGCTTAGGAGAGAAGAGGAACAGAGAGGGGTAAAGCCCAGAGGTGTGTGGTTTTGGTTAGGAGGCCACAACGGGGAGCAAGAAGAAGGCCAACCCCACTCACCCCCAGTCCTTTGGTTGGGGGGTGGGAGGGTAGGTTATTTCTCAGGGGAGGGGAATGAGGTGAAGTGTTCACAAAAAGATTGGCAGTAGAGGAAAAAGAGAGTCTGGCACAAGATAGGGTTGGCAGGGAGGGCTCAGTGCAAGGATATGTCTGGAAGAAGGAAATCCCAGAGCAGAGTGAGAAGGTGGGATGTTGGTACCTGAGGGAGGTAGTGCAGATGGCAATGCGGGCCAGGCTGACCTCCAGGTCTCGCTCAGACGGGCATCAGGATGGACACCAGCAGTTGGTGTCTAGGGCTAAGGGGCGACCGCTGATTGCAGTCCAATCCACAAGCCAGGACCTTTGCTCATTCTCAGTCTTTTAATTACATGTTATAAGAAGTAATTTCGTGCTTCAGCAACGCTGAGCCCTGGGGTAGCAGGTCATGCGGGTGATGGAAGTAACCTATAGCCCAGGCCTGACCTCAGGCCTCTGTCCAGGGAGGAGAACGGGAGTAGGAAAGCATGTCAGCCCAAGCATTCCAGCTTCTGAAAAGCGGTTGGGTAAAAGCTGGTGGCACAATTCGTTCTGAGTCAGGTGTGAAAGAAAACAGTGCACACTGCAGAATCTTTGAAAGAGACACACACGGGTGGCCAATGGCTCGATTGGTTAAGAGTGCAAGCTCTTAACAACAAGGTCACCGGTTCGATTCCCACATGGGCCAGTTAGCTGAGCCCTCTATAACTAGATTGAACACAACAAGCTGCCACTGAGCTGCCAGAGGGGCGGCCAGATGGCTCAGTTGGTTAGAGCACAAGCTCTAGGATGGCTTAGTTGGTTAGAGCGCGAGCTCTCAACAACAAGGTTGCTGTTTCAATTCCTGCATGGGATAGTGGGCTGCGCCCCCTGCAACTAAGATTGAAAACGGCAACTGGACTTGGAGCTGAGCTGCGCCTTCCACAACCGGATTGAAGGACAACTTAGAGCTGATGGGCCCTGGAGAAATACACTGTTCCCCAATAAAAAAATTTTTTTCTATAAAACACACACATCCATGCCCAACCATGTAGCTGTACTCACAACTAAGATCAGGGCCTGCCTTACATGTAATAAAAATAACTTAATTCAGCCAGCATTTATTAAGAATCTAGTTTCTATATATTTTTAGATTTGTGTGAAAATTAATGGTTCTTAGTTGAGTATGACAAATGAACATTTGTATTTGCAAATTTGTGTGTGTTTTTTATACCACACCAGCAGTTTCAGAGCTTCTTTTTTTTTTTTTTTCATAAATTTATTTATTTATTAGTTTCAGGTGTACAAAACAAGGTAATACTTAGACGTTCATCATCCATATCCCTCACACTGTGAACCCCCCTCCCCCCATCCACCATCCCTCCGACCCCACACCGAACCATCACATTATATATATAAAATTATAGTTGGCATTCATTAATGTCCAGCCTCTGGTGTCCAATGCCATGATCAGGTATCCACAGCATCCCTGAGGTGGTCTCCCCAACAGGACGCATGCCCATCGGATACCCAACAAAATCTCCACAACATTATAGAATACCTTCCCCAAATTAATTTTCAAAAACAACAACAAAAAAAAAAAAAAAAAAAAAACAAACAAACAAAAAAAAACCCCGAGGCCATCTTGTGGTCGCTGAAGAAAGAAATGAAAGAAGACATAAATAGATGGAAACACATTCCATGTTCATGGATAGGAAGAATTAATATAGTTAAAATGTCCATACTGCCTAAGGCAATATACATATTCAACGCAATTCCTATCAAACTACCAATGACGTTTTTCACAGAAATAGAACATATAATCCTAAAATTTATATGGGACCATAAAAGACCCCGGATAGCCTCAGCAATCTTGAGAAATAAGAACAAAGTGGGAGGTATAACGATACCTGATTTCAAACTATACTATAAGGCTACAGTAATCAAAACAACATGGTACTGGCATAAAAATAGATACATAGACCAATGGAACAGAATAGAGAGTCCAGACGTAAATTCATGCCTATATGCCCATCTAATCTACGACAATGGAAGCAAGAATGTACGATGGGGTAAAGACAGTCTGTTCAATAAGTGGTGTTGGGAAACCTGGACAGACACATGCAAGAAAATGAAGCTGGACCACCTCCTTACACCATATACAAAAACAAATTCAAAATGGCTTAAAGACTTAAATGTAAGATCTGAAACCATAAAATATCTAGAAGAAAATATAGGAAGAAACTTCATGGACATTACCCGGAGTAAGATCTTCACTGATATATCCCCTCGCGCGAGCGAAGTAAGAGAAAATATAAACATGTGGGATTACATCAAACTAAAAAGTTTCTTCACAGCAAAGGAAACCATCAATAAAACAAAAAGGGATCCTACTGTATGGGAAAAGATATTTGCCAATGATATATCTGATAAGGGATTAATATCACAAATCTATAAAAAACTTACTCAACTCAACTCCAAAAAAACAAACAACCCAATTAAAAAATGGGCAGAGGACTTGGGGAGACATTTCTCTAAAAAGGACATACAGAAGGCAAGAAGACATATGAAGAAATGCTCAACCTCACTAACCATCAGAGAAATGCAAATAAAAACCACAATGAGATACCACCTCACTCCAGTCAAAATGGCTATTATCAATAAATCAACAAACAACAAATGCTGGCGCGGATGTGGAGAAAAGGGAACGCTAGTGCACTATTGGTGGGACTGCAGATTAGTGCAGCCACTATGGAAAACAGTATGGAGGTATCTCAGGAATCTGAAAATGGAACTACCCTATGATCCAGTAATTCCACTCCTAGGCATCTACCCGGAGAAATCCAAAACTCCAATTCAAAAATCTGTATGCACTCCTATGTTTATTGCAGCACTTTATACAATAGCCAAGATATGGAAACAACCGAAATGCCCATCGGTAGATGACTGGATTAAGAAGCTGTGGTACATTTATACAATGGAGTATTACGCAGCCATAAAGAAGAAAGAAATCTTATCATTTGCAGCAACATGGATGGATCTAGAGAACATTATGTTAAGTGAAATAAGTCAGAAAGAGAAAGACAAGTACCATATGATCTCACTTATATATGGAATCTAAAGAAAAGACTATGCGAATGAACTAATCAGAGACAGTTTTGGGGACGCGGAGAAAAAACCGACAGAGCTTCTCTTAACTGCCCAACTTCTATGCAGTTCTCTCTCCCTCCGTGCTCATGGGTGGGCCCCCTCCTGCTTGCCCTCTCGGTTGCTCTGTCAATACCCTCCCCCATGCCTTAAGAGTTCTCTCTAATCTGTAAGGCTACTCCCTCCCCTTAGACGGAATGTCCCCCTTTTCACAGCGCCTCAAGAGTCTTCTCTCTCTCCCCCCACACTTCTCTGTACTCTCCAACCATTCTCGGCCATTCTTTCTGCCCCTCTTTTCCCCTTCAAATCCTTTTCAGAATAAAAGCTTTTTTTAAAAAAAAAAAATTGTCAAGCTGTCTTCCTTTGCTGTTAAGCACCTACAGTTGTGGGTGCCACCTCCTCTCTTCCAGAACCTTAACACCGGGTCCCGCCCACCCCTCCAAAATATAGGAAGTCTGGGTTCTTTCTCTACACCCTACTGAAACCACCTACTCGTTTCCCACTTTCAGTGGAGTTTAATCACTCCCTGTTCTCACTCAGCCTTTCGACAGCATTTGACACTGCTGAATAGTACACCTTCTAAAAATTCTCATCTTGGTTTCCACCACTCTGCATGC
Organism: Rhinolophus hipposideros; assembly: GCF_964194185.1. Classification (NCBI taxonomy): domain Eukaryota; kingdom Metazoa; phylum Chordata; class Mammalia; order Chiroptera; family Rhinolophidae; genus Rhinolophus; species Rhinolophus hipposideros. The sequence goes on along the minus strand of NC_138051.1, from coordinate 19,251,378 downwards.
CCCAGCCTTCTCTTGAGACTTCTCACTACTCTTACTTTCTTCCCCATCCCGAAAGCCTTGCTGGCCCCTCTCTCTCTCCAGTCACACCTGTTTCCTCAGTTGTCTCATCCCTTCCTTTGGATCCCAGATGTCACTTCAAGTGTTTATTCTAACTGCTGGCAGAATATATCTAAACACAATTAAAAGAACAATAAAGGTTCTCATTACCATAATTGTCTAGTCCTTCCCAGCTTTCAAATTTTAAAGTGCTTTTCATCCATCATCTCATCTCCTCAGAAAGAGCAAGTACAACCCCTATTTAATAACTATGGACACTGGAGTTCAGAGACATAGTCAAGTCCAAACTAATCCTGCACCCAAAACTCACTTTTCTTATCTCTGTTGACGAACAAAAGTACCTTGATCTCCAGGCCAGAAACCTTGTGCAAGTTTTAACTCTCCTCCCTCCCCCTGATTTCTGTCCCTGAGTGATATAGAGGCATTCTTCCCAGTATCTCAGGTTTGCCATCTTTGGTAGGTAGGTTTGCACACAAATATATCTCTTATCAAGACAATGAGCTGGCTATTGTCACCCAAACTTGGCTTACTTGCTACCATTAGCTATTGCTGTTGGTTAACCCTGAAAACTTTCACCCTGAAAATACTTTTGGCAGATGAGAAAAGAATGACAGGTTTTCAAAAAAAAACTATCCCATGTTGTTTGCCTCTTTTCAGTTAAAATGACCTAGTAGTTCACCAATCCATTCAACACCCACTGTTGTGTGCTCACAATATGCCAGCTGGCTAGTAACGGGTTACAGGAAGACCAGTGCAGCATATCTTCTGCCCTCAGAGGTTATGGTCTGCTAAGAAACATGTCTGTGTGTCCCATGGAAAGAATGTTATAATGCGCTTTAAAACTGTAGTGAGTGCTTCCTTTTGCCAGGGGCTGTGGAAATGGTAGGGCCAGTCACACGGAGTCAGCCCTTAAAGGGTTAATGGCCCAGAAGAGCCATGAATACACATATCAGCAACCAAACATGGGTTTCATCCTGCCCACAAGGTTTTCAGGATATTCCTGGGCCAGTAACCATAGCAACCTCCAGTTCTAGGCCCAGCCCCTCCTTAAGGGGCTCAACTGGTCCAGGAGCAATGAAGGGACCATTTGTGAATGAAAGTAGAAAAACAAGGTGAGAAGCAGAGGCTCTGGGGACAGCATGAGTGAAAGCTGATTCCCAAGGTAGAGGAGCTGCTAGTCTGGTGGCCTGGTGTGGGGAGGTATGGGGTCACTCCAGGCTAGCCAATGTGCGAATCAACTAAGGAAAACCCTCCAAACATATTGTACGATGTCTCAAAGCACAGTAAATGCTTGGTAAAAATGTGCATTTTTTAATATAGAAAATACAGAATCGCACCAAGAAGAAAATAGAATAACTACCAACATTTCCTTCATAAATAATGTATTCAAATGGATTGTTGCTGTGAAATAAGGACAATTCAGCAAATGTGTGTGCTTCCACATGGGGGTAGAATCAACTTTGGAGTTTCCCTCAGCAATGTTATGTGTAAAGGTACCTACGCCCTAACACTTGGTTAAAAGATGGCTAAATGTGGCAAGTCATTAGAGTCAAAACAAAGGAGCTACAAGAATTCCTTCATCCCTACACACATTTAGCAGATCCTTATTGAACCCTTACTACCTGCCAGGCAGAGGCCTGCTTTGTAATACTCCCATTTTGTTTGGCACCAGGTTACTGCCAGCGACTGCCGAGAATGCCAAGGAGCAGATGAGGGGCCTCTGGGACATGATGTCAGCTGACATGGCGTCCAGATGTCAGTGTTCTCTGATTTCCCAGAAGATGAGCAGCAGCAAGACGGGAGCTTTCCCCACCAAACAAGTTCCTACTGTCAGCACCATCAGTCCCCACTCTAACCTCAGGTGTACACGGAACTGAAAACCTGCTCCCCCTTGCAAAAGACGTGTGAGCGCGTGTGCAGGCGTGCACACACACACACACACACACACAGTCCACAGATCCGGGGGACTGACTAGAAGGGTGGAATGATCTTGCCTTCTCGCAAGAATTTTTAAAAAAAGAGTTCATTCAAATACCCAGGACAACCAAAAAGGGAGGCCGAGGGAAGGAAATCCAGACTGTGAAAGATGACGACTGGGGAGCTTGAGGCTTGAGAAGTCCAAGGCTTAAGATGCAAGGAGGCTGTCGAGGTGGAGAAGGCTGAGGAGGCTGAAGAGGCAGAGGCTCTGATGAGAACTGGAAGGTGGGGAGCCGTGTCTGGCTGGAAAGGTGGGGTCTTGCAGGTAGATCCAAGAGGAAGGGCCAACTGTCCCCTTTCAGATGCCATCAGTTGCAAACCTGTCTGTCTCTAGCAAATGAATGTAAACAAGAGGCCCCATTCAAACACACCTCACGTTAACAGCTCCGGCTTCCTGTAACTCATGCTGTCTAATTTCCAAGTACAAATACAGTAGTGATTTTCATGTTTAGACTCCCTTATGTTACAAATAAATAGGCCACGCCCCATTGTGTCGTTCTTTGTGGCTTCTATAATAACCTCTGAGGGAGCAGAGGTTTAGAATATAAAATAATCTGTCTTAAAACTTTGCTGAGAAAGGTGAATCATGTTGACAGGGAATCATTTAGGTGCTGAACTTTTAAGGTCTAAAATTCACAGGCAGGCGATTTGGCTACCTAAGAGAGATACTGAAACTGATTAGCAGTTCACCTATGACACAGACTTCTACAAAATAATCATTTGGTAAAATAAAATAACTTTTCTGACTCTGAAAATTCTATCAGGTAGGTTTTGGACTGAGTTACGAGTATTGTCAACATAAGAAATGTCCTAATCTGTGGAGAATTTCCAGAAGAGTTTGAGCCAAACTGACAACATATGCCGGGGAGCAAGATCTCAAATGCTCCAGAAAATAAGTTTTGCAGCTTTTTATGTGTTTGAAATTCAGGAGGAGACAGGACAATAAGGAAGATTGGAGAAAGCAAGGCAGAGATTGGATTAGAGGATAGTTAACAAGATGATGTGCACTCTTGAGGGTGGTTACTGATTTCAAAGGTGTGTTAACCCAGGTGCACAGAAACAATGGACAGGGCTTGCTTAAGGCAAAGATAAGCCTTCTACTAAAATCTTACATGCCTGGGGCATGACCACCCACCATGAGCTGCCCAGTTAGGAATTTATGATCCGATCACCCAGTGAGGTTACTTTCCATAGAATCCCTTTTTTCATCCACACTACTTAATCTAGACAAAATTAAATCTATTTAAGGTCTCAAAAGGGCTTGTTCAGAACTTAAGGTAAAGGTGGTTTCTAACTCTTTGCTTAGATTGCACATCTGCTTTTTAACGCTAATTAGTGTTTTCTGTCATTAATGCTAGTATGCTGAGCTTCCTAGTGCTGAATTCCAACCCCACCTGGAACAGATGCCCCCCAGGCCTTGTATCATTATGTCACACTATATGTCATCCCATTAGAATTTTATAAATTATACATACAAGAAAAGCTGGAATATCTGACATTGCCCTAACAAGTACTAGGAATTGGTCTATCTGATACTCTCCCAAAATAAATCTTTATGCTAGTTGACTACTAATACTGAAATTAAACCAGTGTCAATACATGTAAAGACAAGAAAACAAATAAATCTTTTGCCCAAAATTCAAAAATAAGAAAAGCTTCAGAAATTCCTAAGAAATTCTTTTTTAAAAATTTTATTTTGGATACAGGACTGTTGCATTTTGAGCAAAGGACGTGTTCCTAAAGACTTTCTATAACTTAACACATGAATTCAAGACAGAGCCTGACAAAGTGCAGCCTTTATTTTTGCTTATCTACTAAAGAAGAAATGCCATGTAGCAAAACGTAAATGCAGTTAAATTTGCTAACCCCACTAGTGTTAGAATATGGGATTCTTGATTATCTGTAATTTGGAAAGATTTTCATGGTTTCAAACTTTGCTTGGAAAAGTGTGAATACCATTATAATGCTCTATTTCAAATTTAAATAATTGAAAAATATATTAAACATGATTATGTTACATAGAAACTGGAAGAGGTTATAGAAAAGGAAAAGAAACTGGAGAATACTCATTAAAATAATCTGGTTTAGCCATATATAATTTGCTTTCATCAAATGTACAGCATATATGACAAAGAGCCAATATGCTTAATAATATATAAAGAATTCTTACTAGCCAACAATAAAAAAGGTAAACTAGTGACATAAATCTTCCTGACTCTCTACAGAATCTTTAGCAAAACCCACTTTACTACTAAAAAAGAAAAAAGATAAACTGTTGTTTTTAAATGGGCAAAAGAAATGAACAAATGTTTCAAAGAAATACAACCTGTAAACATGAAAAGATGCTAGACATCAGCAATAATTAAAGAAATTCAAATTAAAGCAATTATTAGATGACATTTTCACCCTATCAGATTGGCAAAGGTAAAAAAGACTACTACTCATTGTTGTCCTAGGTGGGGTGGGGATGGGAGAACGACTTTAATCACTATTAATGGGGGTATAAATTGCTATAGCTGCCAAAAGGTGATTTGGCAACCTATTTGAGAACCAGAAATTTCACTTGTGGGAATTTGCCATAAGGAAATAAAGCCATGCCAAGAGGCAGACGTCCATAAGCATTGTTTACAGTACTCAGCATGCGGCTGCTGGGCCCACCCGTGAAGACTGACTTAGGTTCTACCAGCACCAATCTCAACACAAGACTGTCCCTTTGGCTGGCTTCCACCAGGAATCCAGGCACAGGGAGAACACTGGGTTTTTTTTGTTTTTTTTTTGGAAGAAATAAGTCTATAACACTGGGGTTTTTGCAGCTCATCTGAGGTGGGCAAGAAGAGAAGTGGGACGTCACATTTCTGACATTTTACTGGCAAGTCCTCCAAACATCTGCCTCTTCACTTGGGCCTCTGGCCAACCCTGTGGCTCCTCCCAGGTGGCTATTTAGGAAATCTGGTGGCTCATCTTAAAAAGCCAGGCCCAGAGGCTGGCATCCACCCTCTGGGCCTGGCTTTTACCAGACCAGCTCTTCCCAGGAGGCAGAACGCCTCCTACTGGCGGCTGAGAATGTGAAATGCCCCCGTTATTATTACATTTGTAGTGGTGAAAAGCCAGACCACATAAAGGTACACAAATAGGGGATAAGACAAATCATGATACACTCATAAGGACTAGCTTTTGAAAGAAATGAGTTGAGTCCATTTTGGACTAAAATGGAATGATGTCTAAAGAGGTACAGCTGCAGGGAAAAGACTTGTTGAAAAAGAAAATTCAACTGAGTATATTTGAAGATATAATTAGTTTTTCAGTAATTCATAAATCAGGCAGCATTCCATCTAGCAGCTAGAAGGGCGCTCCAGTGAGTCATACAAAATGGAAGGTTTTTATAGGCAGACAGAAGGTGGAACTAAGAACTTAAATAACTATAGAGTGAATTATTCCCCCCTCCCGCCCCCTTACCCCCCACTCCCTCTCACCCACCACCACCAACCCCACCCCACCCCCCAAGGACATCTTCCTTTAGGGGAAGGCAGGGAGTCTTATCAAGCAAATTAGTTCACTAGAGTTGACTAGGAAATTCCAGATTGATTGGTTTAAAATTCCACTCCTGGGAGAGGCTGAAACTGCAATTAGGTTAGCTATTAAGTTTTGATTTGGTGATGTGGCTTAGCAAAAGTGACTCCATTTTGGCCTCTTGTTTCTTTTTTTTTTTCTTCCCCCTTTCTTCTGCTTCCCCCCACCCCCACTCTGGTTCAAGCTGTTGTTTCTCAATCTAGTTGTAGGACGCAGCTCCCTGGCCCATGCTGGTATTGTGAGCCTTGAGCCTTGAGCTCCCCTCCCCCACACCCTCACCCCCGCTGAGGCAGTCGGTTGTCAGTCATCAGTTTGCTGCTTACTGGCAGCTCACCGGCAGCTCTCGCTGGCTACTGGCCGCTCCTGGCGGCACAGGGCAGCACAGCAGCCTGCAGCCGCCCAGCTACCGAAGAGCAGTTGTTCACAATCTTAGCTATAGAGGGCTCAGCTCACAGGCCCATGTGGGAATGGAACCCCCGACCTCCGCGTTAGGAACACGGAGCTCCAACCACCGGAGTCACCAGGTCAGCCCCTTGTTTCTTTTTTCAATAGTATATAGGCCATGATATCATTGTCTGGTCTGTGCGTGGAGGTCACAGTAGGTGCTCAAATATATGTTGAATAGATGATGTACGTAAAGACAAAGATCTAGAAGGCTTATAACATTACTATGTTCTCTGTTGTCTTCCAGAAGCTGGAAAATTATCTGGTGACTCAGATAGTGTCCTTAAAATACAAAACAGTTACAGCTACTAACCCTGAGGGGAGGGAGACTGAAGGAAGAAGAAAAGAGACCACTTTTTATTTTACATAATTCTACATTCTTTAGCTTTTCTCATAAACATGCAATACCGTTGTGACCATTCGTAATAGCAGTGGACAGGAGCAGAAAGCTTGAAGTTCTTAGAAAAGTATGGGTAAAATAAGTTGTGAACAGAAAGGGACTACCTTGGCAAGCTTGACAAGCTCAATAACTAAAAGTAACCACCCAGAATATTTTGATCATTAGAAAAAAAATCCTAACTGACTTATGGTGGGGACTCACATCCTAAGGTGTATGTGACAGATTAATCTCTACTGTGAACAAGCCCTGTGTATTGTTTTTGTGCATCGAGCCGTGTTTCACCAAAAATCAGACATGGCCAGACCATTAGTTCTAATGCGTCTTTTGGAACAAAAATTAATATAAGACCTGGTCTTATTTTACTATAATATAAGACCAGGTCTTATATAATATAATGTAAAACCGGGTCTTTATTAATTTTTGCTCCAAAAGATGCATTAGAGCTGATGGTCTGACTAGGTTTTATTTACAGGGAAACAGTAGAATAACATACTTACAATGTCAAAGTGGTCTCTTCTCCATACCTGGCACAGGGCAAGACAACCTCAACATTCTGTATTATTATCTTTTATCTGCATACCTCTGTCAATATAAGAAATGTCCAAACCTGTAGAGAATTTTTGTAACAGTTTATTTGAGCCAAACTGACAACATATGCCAGGGAACAAGACCTCAAATGCTCAGGAGAATAACTGTTTTGAAGCTTCTTTTATGTATTTGAAATTAAGGAGTGGACAGGACAGTACGGAAGATTGGAGGAAGCAAGGTGGGAATTGGATTACAGGAAAGTTAACAAGACGATGTGCTCTGTTTTTGGGGGTTTTTCTTTTTTTTGTTTTTTTTAATATTTTTTTTTAATAAGGGTTAGATTTTCTTTTCTTTTTTTTTAAATTTTATTTTTGGGGAAGGGAAACAGGACTTTATTGGAGAACTGTGTGTACTTCCAAGACTTTTTCCAAATTTTTGTGGTTTGACTCCCACAAGGGATGGTGGGCTGTGCCTCCTGCAACTGACAACGGCAACTCGACCTGGAGCTGAGCTGTGCCCTCCACAACTAAGATTGAAAAGATGTGCTCTCTTGAAGGTTAATACCCCATTCGAGGGTTATTACTTCTGGTATTTCAAAGGTGTGCCAACCTAGATGCACAAGAACAATGGACAGGGCTGGCTTCAGATCTTTCACTAAATAAGTTATAGGATGGGGGCATGACTACCCATCATGACCTGCCCATTTAGGAATTTATGATCAGATCACCCTGTGAGATTACTTTCCATAAAACCCTTTTTTTTGGTCCACACATCTGTAATCTGGCAACATGCAATTAGATCTTGATTATTTGTGCCAGTGAGGGATAGGAATACATGAGTAAAATTAATGGAATCTAAAATCTCAACTTCAACCTTTTTTTTTTGTAATTAAACACTTAATTTTCTTTTAATTACTAAATAGCAACAAATCTTATAGCAATCTTTCTCTCAGTTCCCTTTCACCCTGATCTGGAAGGGATGACCCTGCTGAGAAGCCATCTACATGGCAGGGGCGGGGGAGGGGGAGATTTTAATAAGGTGCCCCGATAACCTAGAAATTGAGAAATCAACTCCTTAGTAATGTTAATAATGTTAATTATAGCTACCTCTTGTTGTTTCAGGTTAGATCCCCAAAGAATGCTTCAATTTCTAATTATTTTAGCCTTCTAGAATGAGCTTTTAGTACATTTCAATACAAGACTCATGCTAAAATTGAGATGAGAATGACATTGTCTTGCCTGGAGAGGTCTTAGAACAAAAGACCAGACGACAAGTTAAGGGGCTGAATGCAATAAGTCGAACAGTCACAAACAAATGGTGGAAGCACATAGGAGGGAGTAACATGTGATGACTGGGGAAGGAAGTAGATCAGGGAAGGCTTCATGGAGGATGATGAGAGGAAAAGGAAAAGGAAGAACAGTCTGAGTGAAGGAAAAGCAGGAGCAAGACCTTAGTGGCAATTATTTCTCATCAAAATTCTTAACTGGTCAAAGTTTCAATTGAATTTGACAAAAGAATAAAGTCATTTTTACATATTAGTTTCCATACACCCTTTCTCAAGTATTAAAGGATATGCTCGAGCAACAAAAAGAAAAAAAAGAGGGAGTAAGCTAAAAAATGAGTAAGACACAGAATCCAGGAAGAGCCAATGTAGGAGAGAAATAAAGACAATTCCCCACATTATGGCAAAAGGGAAGTCCCAAACAGCAAGGGTACAGCAGAGCTAGAGAGAGTAGAGTAAGATGGAGGACTCCAGCTGGGTGGTTTCTAGGAACACATGGAAGGGATGGATTATCTGATAGGTCTGACCACGTGGAATGACTCATTAAGAAGCAGTTAGAAAATGGGGGAAGACTTGTTTAGCTGTTCAAGAAAATTAAATAAATGAATAAAGGCAATTTTTAACTCCAGGAAAAACAAAATGTAGCAGAAAGGAATTGTAACCCTTACATCACTCAGCCAAAATAGTGTAGTCACTCCATACTGATTTTAAAAAGAAAGTCTGCGCTATATTCATATGGAGAGGAGGCAGGGTACAGGAGAACTCCAGGTCCTTGTGGACCATATGGAAAGTAAACTCTATTCTCTAAAGTTGATGTGTCAAGAACTCATAGTATAAGCATATTATTTAGAGAAAGAAAGTGAATCACAGAAACAAACAACTAAATTGGAAGGAGATGCCTCTGTGTAGCAGCAGCACAGTTGGAGGAGGGAGACACCATATTATTACATTTAAGTCCTATTTTATTCTTAAAACAGTTTATATATTAACTTGATGAAAAATAAAATTAAAAAATTCTAACCTATTTGCCATGATACGTGGCAGTTTTATTCATTACCCAAAGATGAAAATCATTCTTCTCTTCAAGACATATTGGCAAAGAGCACTTTCAGAGCAACTCTGGATCCTCCTTGGAAATCTCTCTTGAGATCTCCAGGTACAAGCTACCGAAGGCACAAGGTATGTTCTGACAGACGCTGACCCTCCTATAAATTATTGATCATGTCATTGTATAGCAGAAAACTGCCTTGGCAACTGGTGTATTATGGTTACACTGTGGATGCAGATGGTTAATAAGTAAGGACCCCTGTATTTAATTCCGTAAAATAATTCTGAACTAGAAGGGGAACACTTACAAGCGGAAGTTACTTTATAAAGCAGCTTACCACAGTAAAAAGAGAAGGAAGTCACTCTGGCCTTAGTGCCTAGAGCCCTGCCACGCTGGCATTTTTGCATGTGATTAAGAATCCTGAGTTAAACACACCGCATCTGGCAATTTAAAAACCCAAGAAAAAGTGACTGGACTTGAGGGCCTTTAAAGTGACTCGTGTTGGCTACTCCTAGGACAACACAGATGGATCACACAACCGTGAAGGTAGTTGAAGAGACTAAGTTTGTTTAAATATGATACTGCTTCTGTTAAACTCTGTGAGTTGAAAAATCTATGACTATTGCTTAGCTCTTTGCATGTTGCTTAAAGGTGTTCGGGAAAAGCATCACCACATTCCCATGGCAGCTATACCAAGACGGGCATTGGTGCCACGCCTCCACAGCTGAAGGAGAAGCCTTGCTTTGAAAGGCTGGGCCAGAGATTCTGCAAGAAGATCAGAACATGGCTTAAGGCTCTGCATGAAGATTCCAGTTAGCAGATTTTGACACATATGCAAATTCCCCCCATCTCCACCCCACCCCCACATTCTTCACTGATTAAGCAACACCAGGAGTCCAAAGCCCTTTTACAGCCTTTGGGATTCTGGGGACAGGTACGCTTTGCCACCCCCACCTTGGATATGTTGAAAGAGTGGCAGATTATAAACACTTACAAATGAGCAACCCTGATGACTCATCTGTGCGTTCCCTCAACATTACATGCTGTACAAATGGAAACTTTGAAAGGCCCAGAAGCTCTCAAGAAGCTCACAGCCCAGCTACATGACAGATGATTGCATACAATGCCATTACCACTGCACATGTCAGCAGGTGATGCAATGCCTGGAGCGAGAGGCCCACCAAGCACAGGCTTTCCTGAGGAGCACTCAACTTCATCAGAACCCTCTGCCTTTTGTCTACAGATCCTTCTTTATTGTAATGTAAGCATTGAAAGAGTCAAAATGTGGTAGGACTGAAAAAATTAAAAACCTGTCTTGCCATTGCCCAGGTTAGGATAACAGGCACAGATGAAGGCAGGGGCAAAATAACAAGAAAAATGTCTCTCCCAGTGCCATAATAAACTATCAAAACAACCCCCTTCTTTGCGTGACTACTGCGTTCTACCGCACAGAAAGCTAGTGTTCTCTAAAATCATAGATCAGAAAGTTTGCTGTTGGAAAATATATCAGGAAAAATGAAACATTCCATTCCTGACTGAAGAATCCAAGTCATTTTGACACCGCGAAGCAGTCTTGATTTACAACCCAGGTGCAAAGCTTCAGAAAAACACTGTTCTGCATTTAAACTTTGTAGATTTCCAAGGAAACAATGCTCTGGGGCCATTTCAGAGTTTAGACCAGACGTTGACCCCTTTACATGAGTCCTGTTCAGCTTTTAGACTGTCCAAATACGGTTTCATTTAAATCTTACCTCCTCCTTCCACCCCAAATCTTATATTAACTCTATCCTTTGGTCCTCTGTGTGTATCGTCTCCCTCGTTGCAATGGGTTAATAAATCCAACTTTGTCGAATTACAGGTCTGTAGAGGGGGTGGACAGCATCAAATCTATGAAAACCTTGCTGATCTCCAAAATGCTATCATAACAATCAAGGGAGTAACTATTTGGGACATGACTAGACGGCTGTGGCAGGGGAAAGATTAGCAAATTTATACCTGAGGTTTAGTTGTTTAGTAAATATAGTCACTTGGAGTTTGAAATTTGATTCTATGCTTAAATTACAATGATTGAAATGTGGAAATAACATATTAAGAGACTTACAATCTATAAAAAAAATTAGGTATATGGAAAATTTGCTTTCAGATGGAAAAAAATTGCCCAAAGAAGAGTTTGATTTAAAAAAGAGTTAACTTCAGAGAGCTGGGTTCCTGGTCAATTCACGCTAATCCTGTAAGACTCAGCTCAAACATTACCTACACCCCAGACCTGTCCCTAGTTCTTCCTCTTTTATACTCTGGTGGCACCTGGTGTTAGATTGGTGCCATGGCACACACCACACAGTATTGTGATTGCGGGGTTACTCGTTTACCCCGTTCATCTCAACTCGTGGAGAGCAGAGTCCCAATCATCGCTCTGTAAATTCCTAGCACCTTGCACCACCACTGGCACGTGGGAGGAGCCCGATGAATGATGAATAGATGAAACAATCAATGAGGGGGAGATTGGGAGCAAGAAAACCAGTTGGCAGGAGTCTGTAATGGTCCACAAGAGATCAAAATGACCTAGAGTCAGTGTGACTAGAAGGAAAAGCTAGATGAGTATGGGACATGTGAAAGGAAGAAGACTTGATAACTAAGTGGAAATGGGAAACAAAGAAAAAGTAATCAAAGGAAAACTTTAAAAATTCAAACCTAGGCAGCTATGAAGTGGATGTCACCGCTGGCATAAAGGAATCCTCGAGTAGCCAATTTGTTCAATTTTAGATAAGCAGATTTTACGAAGTTCTAGGAAAATTCGGACATTCAGAATTAGGGTCAAGGCTCAAAACAGAGTTGGGAACCACTGGCATTGAGGCTGAAACTTTTTAAAAAGGGGATGAATTCTCTGAGGACGAGACTAGGCATTGAGTGGTTGGAGGACTGAAGCTTGGAGAAAGCAAAGGTCTAGAGCAAAAGAAGAAGGAAAAAAGGCAGCAGATTGTGTTCTTCGAGGAGCAAGGCAGTGCAATATCCTGGACACAAATGAAGAAGCATATCCTGTAGGTGAGAGGAGTAAAACTCAAGGGAACTACCTGAAAACTATAGGAATTCAAAGTTCAGCAAGGTGGTGAGTTACAAAATACAGCAATTGCTTGCAACAATCAATGGCTTTCCTCCAACTCTAACCTGTTAGAAAATATAATGGATACAAGATGCCATTTGCAATGGCAAAAAAAAAAAAAAAATCATCTAGGGTTAAATTTGGAAAACGTGGTATTTTTACAAATGTACAAAAACCGACAGAAGATTTTAATAATGAGACGTAGTAAATGGGAAATTATATAAAGATGTCAGTGTTCTCCAAATTTATACATTTAACGCAATTTCAAGCCAAAATAAATTCCAAAGTGGACTAATAGAGATTTATGAAAAAATAAAAAAACAACATAAAAGAAGTATAAAAAAAGAAAATAAAGGCGGGGGCACAATCCCAAAAGCAGGACAATAAAGAAAATGATTGGTAGCTATGATTCTGAACGAACCTGATTCCTACGGCGCAGCTCAGGCCTTTAAAATGTCCTCCTCCATCCTTGGATCTGTGATAAGGCCATTGCAATTTTCTCCCCCTTAGGTCAAGCTCTTTGCATTCCCTGTACAGACAAATCATTGTAGGAATTCATCCATAATCTCCACAATCCCTCTGTGGGTGACTCCACATGGTGTATTCTCACATTCCACAAGCTCTCTCAAAGCCTTGTATACAGCTAGTCCTCAGCCCTGGCTGAGAAATGGATCAAGAGAAAAGCAACAGGCCACAGCCGGCATTGATCGACCGCCAGCTAAAATTCCACACCAGGAGGTGTTTGGGGCTGGGGTTGTTCTGGCTGTAGAAGTGGAAGCAACACACCCCACCTGACCAAAAGCAGGGGGAGGATAGTAGCAGGTGTCTGTATGTAGGATGAATGTTCAAATGTTCCCTGGCTTGCTTTTTCCTTAATATTTTTGTTTTTTAATGGTCTTTTCTATTGGGTCTCAAACTTTAGCATGCATCAGAATCACCAGGAGAGCTTGTTAAAAAGATAGCTGAGGGCAGCCGGTTGGCTCAGTTGGTTAGAGCGCAGTGCTCGTAACACCAAGGTCGCCGGTTTGATTCCCACGTGGGCCAGTGAGCTGCGCCCTCCACAACTAGATTGAAACAACAACTTGACTTGGAGCTGATGGGTCCTGGGGGAAAAAACACACTATTCCCCAATATTCCCCAATAAAATTTTAAAAACAAAATGTTCTTACCTGTACCCAAGAGCCATATTGAATAAAAAGTTTTTTAAAAAAAGATAGCCGAAATATACAGACGATGTATTACAGAATTGTACACTTGAAACATGTAATCTTATTAATGAATATCACCCCAATACATTTAATTTGCAAAAAGATTGCTGAGCCCCACCCACCGAGTTTCTGATTTAGTTGGCTTAGAGTGGAACCTGAAGATTTGCACTTCCAACAAGTTTCCAGTTGATGCTCATTCTGCTGGCGTGGGGACCACACTCTGTAATATTGTGAGATTGAGTATGGACCTGAGAGAAGGGCAAAAAGGAAGCTCTTGACTCTGTTTCCTTTTAACACAGAAGTCCTTGGAGAGAAGCAGCTGAAGACCTCAGCTGCAGAGGGAGGGCTTGACAGACACCATGCGACAGAATTCCTTTCATGTAAATACCCTATCCTAAACCTTAGGAAAGTTACTAAATTCATAAAATGCTTGGTTTGAGTCAAGGTTGTATGTGTGTGTGTGTGTGTGTGTGTGTGTAAAACTGCATAGAGTCAAAACAACAAGACAAAGAAGTGGAAACAAAAACATGGGGCAGTAATGCCAGGAATTCACTGAACAGGGGAAAGACTTCCAACTGTGCAAAGCTGGACCCAGGATAAATTTATTAGCCTCTCCAAGATCAGGTATGTTCCAAGTGGATGTTCCAATTTCCTGATGCTTTATCTTTTTTTGTTTTTTTCATAAATTTTATTGGGGAATATTGGGGAACGGTGTGTTTCTCCAAGCTCCAAGTTGGAACCAGTAACCTTGCGGTTGAGAGCTCGCGCTCTAACCAACTGAGCCATCTGGCCACCCCCTGATACTTTATCTTAATTTGGATTTATATTCTCTGGGCATTGGTGCCCATCATTTTTACCCCCACCATTAACTCTTAATTTGTTCTAATTCTAATCACTATATTTAAAAATTCTTAATCTGAAATATAAGTGCAAAAGATTGCTCTCAAATTTGAAAGAATTGAAACTCTCCTGTATTTCAAACACCATTCCTGTTTGTGTTTTATACCTTAGATTTTCTATAGAGAGTTTCATAAAGCAGCATACATTTCTGAAATTCCTTCATGATGATTATAAATTGTGTCCTCTTTAAAGACATGGAGCCATCAGATCTATTTCTTGACCCCTTACATATTAGACTAAAGTAACACCCTGTCAAGAACTATCCTGCACCATAGAACCAAAGGATGGCTTCATTGAATTTCAACCCATTTTTAAATGGTCTTTCTAATTACATGGGTTTCACATGAAGTATCAACCTAGCACAAATGGAAGAGTCCTCTTACAGTGAATAAAGCATTAGCATATCACATTTCCAAGGTAGGGGATAATTTACTCTTCTAGATAAGGTTTACAAGAGTCATTACAGCTTTCCATTTAGATAAACTGGTAAGTTATTCTAGTAGCCAGTCTCTAAGATGGCCCCAGTGCTCCTTGCTTTCTAATGTTCACATATTTGTATATGTAATGACAGGGGCGGGGGAGGGAGAAGGAGGAGGGACACACGCTAGAATGGGGCTAATGAATTTATTTAGCAAATATCTAGTGAATTTAGCAATATGTAATAGCAAAATACAAAGGCAATTAATAGAATATGTTCATGTCAGCAAGTAAAGGTGGTGAAGACTGAATTATATACATTGATAACAATGTCATGTCAAAGGAGTACACATACACATAAGTTTAAGAGATCTCAACATATGTTTACTGTTGATCAAAAATGACTTGGCTAAATACACAAATAACATCAGTAAGGGGTATCCAAAAACAGTAATAAGCTCTACAGGATAGTAACTATTACAGTAGATGCCAAAAGCTCAACAAACTGGCAGAGAACGACACGGGAAAAGTCATAAATCAAAACCTTGTCACGTCTGTAGCTGAGAGAAACTCAGGCATCTCCCGCACCGCTGCTTGCTAGTTCCCAAGAACGCTGCTGCTGTTGTCTTTGTTGTTGTTGTTGTTGTTGTTGTTAGAAGTCAAGGTGTCGTCTGATGTTATAAGCTGCAAGCTGCATATAAGTTTTCAAGGTGTTAACAATCTGAAGAATGTTGCTGCTGTTGTCATTGCTGTTGTTGTTAGAAGTTAGGACGTCTTCTGATGTAAGCTGCAAGCTGCATACAAGTTTTCTAGATGCTAACAAGTTCTCAAGAAGGCTATCGTGGGGAACAACCCTGGAGAGGCCGGGAACCAGCCAGCGCTCACCAGATTCGTGGCTGAAAGTCAGGACATCCCCTGGTGTTGCAAGCTGCATGTTGCTGGAAGTCTTCAAAATGTTAGAGTGATGAAAAATCACCAATGACAAATGACCAAATGATGAAATAATAATTATTATACTGCCAACTGAAGTCTGTCTTATATATTTCCTCAGAAGTACCGTAGAGCCCTCCAGGAATGGCCAGTTCCGGGAGGGTCCGGCAGTTACTGATATGAATATTGCCCATCGGGCTGAAGGGCCAATTCATCCAGATAAGCAACAAGGCCTGGCAATGTGTCTGTCACGACGTCCTGATATATCTTAGCTACTTCTTTACTTCATCTGCTAATGTGGGCGAAACAGACAGAACAAAGCCGGAATTCTCTCAACCCTTGATCAAGAATTTCTTTAACCCTAACCTAAGCATCACTTCACAACACGGACAGAACAACAAACATCATCTCATATCTCCCCTACAAGAGAGAATGAGACCAAACAGAAAACCTCATCTTATGTCTCCCCTGCTCAGGAGATGAGAACCAGAAAGCAACATCATCTCATATCTCCGCTGCTCGGGAGGATGAGACCAAAGGGGGAATTTACTCAATCCCTGATCACAGCACAGAAATCACCTCACATATAGGAACAGACAAAAGCTAATAGACAAAAGCTCACATCAACCAATGAAGGCAAATTTTTTTCAACATCTTCCCTACAGTATAGTACCTTCCCACTCTGAATCATGGCTGCATTGTATGTCCAATAGAATAAGGCAGAACAGTGTGTCGCTGCTAAGGCTAGGTCATAAAAGATATGGCAGTGTACACTTGGTCTTAGTCTTAAATCACTCATTCCAGTTGAAATCAGCAGTCCTCTAGATGGTCCATATGGCAAGGAACTAAGGCCTTCTGCTAACAGCCAGTAAGTACCAACTTGCCAGCCACGTAAGTAAGCCATCTCGGAAACAGATACTCAAGCCTCAGCCAACATCTTAACTACAACCTGCTGAGAGACCTTATGGCAGAAAAGCCCAACAAAGCCATATCCCCAAATTCCTCAACCACAGAAACCATGAGATAAAACATTTAGTACCCTGAGTTCAGGGGTAATTTGTTATGCAGCAAAATATGCAAAGGGAAAAGGTCCATTCAAGGGCAAGAGTATGAAACATTCATTGATACTATTTTAGATGTCACATTGTATCTAACCTTAAAGAAACTATTATAATACTTGTCAAGTTTTTACCAGAGAATATCAACAATTATCTGAAAAGCTATTAATGTACTCTTTTACAACTAGATATCTGCGTGAGGTGAAATTTTCTTCATATACTTCAACCTAAGTAATAGATTAGTTGCAGAAACAGATATGAGAATCCAGCCATTTTCTATTAAGCTAGACAGTTATAAGAATTTCAAAAATGGTAAAGAATGCCACTAATTTTGTTCTTCAAAATGTTTTTATATAAAATATGTAATATGTAATGAGTGTGTTATTTTAAGTGAATAAATATTTTTAAAATTCTCAGTTTTAATTTCTATTTTCAATATGAATGGATACAACCCACATAGACATGAGATTTTGGTAGTCCTCAAAAAAAATGTTAAAAGTATAAAGTGGTCCTAAGGTCAAAAGCATTGAGAACTAGCTCATAAAGAAAGTCTCGAAACATTTCAGAGAATTAAATCATACTTACAATGCTCTCTGTTCAAAGCAATTAAATTAGAGATCAACAAAAGAAATATATATATATTTTAAAAGCTCCATATGTTTAGAAATTTTAAAAGAATACTTCTAAATGACAGATTATAAAAATCATAATTGAAAATTAATAGTTAAAACTATATTCTTATGATTTTACATATAATTTTTTTGACTACATATCTACCTTGCGGGATGCAGTGAAAAGACAGGAAATTTACAGCCCTAAATGCTAATATTAGGAAAGGAGGAAGGCTGAAAATGAGCTAAGTATTCAACTTAAGAAGTAGGAAAGAAACAACAGAATAAATTCAAGGTAAGTAGAATGGAGACAATAAAGATTAAAAATTAATGAACTATAACGAGACCAAAATTTGGTCAAGAAAAGAGAAAACACAAATATTAGGAATGGAAAAGGAAGACATAACTACATGTCCAGCAGAGATTAAAACATAATAAGGGAAGGCTATGAACAACTTTATACAATAAATTTGAAAACTTAGACAAAATGGACTAATCTCTAGAAAAATTATCATTTCTTAAAATGAACTCAAGGAGAAATAGAAATCCTGAATAGTCCTGTAAGCAAGTTGGTTTAGAGGCTTTAAATCTTCCCACAAAATAAACATCAGGTTCAGAGAGGGTTACAGGTGAGTTTAACCAAACCTGAAAGAACAAATTAGCACACTCTTACACAAATTCTTTCTGAGTACAGAAAAAATAGAGTTCTCCTCACCTCATTCTATAGGAGGAAATAACCTTGATCCTAAAGACAGATGAGAACATCTAAGAAAGTACAGGACAATATCACTTGAGAACATAGGTAGAAAAATAAATAAATATTGACAGTCTGATTCTAAAATTTATATAGAAATGTAAAGGGCCTAGAAGCCAAAACAATCTCAAAAAGAACAAAACTGGAGGGATTATACTACCTGATTTCAAAGGTTTTTATAAATCTACAGTAATCAAGACAATGTGGTATTGGCATAAAGATAGATGTATAGATCAATGAAACAGAATAGAGTTAAGGAACAAACCCATACATATGAGTATATGATCATTTCATTTTCAACCAAGGTGCCAAAGCAATTCAATGGGAAAGAATAATCCTTTCAACAAATGGTGCTGAAACACCATTGGGTAGCTATAAATAATAATAATAATAAATTTCTGCCTTTAACAAAAATTGATTTAAGATGGATCATAGACCTAAGTGTAGGAGCTTAAACTTAAAAAATTGTACAGGAAAACAGGCGAAAATGTTAGTGACCTTGGGTTTTTGCAAAGCTTTCTTAAATATGACACAAAAGGAAAAAGACAAAAATGATAATTTGGACTTCACCCAAATTAAAAACTTTTGCTCTGTTATTAAAATGAAAAGGCAAGCCACAGACTGAAAGAAAATATTTGCAAAATACATATCCAACAAAGTAGACAAACAACCCAATTTTAAAATGGACCGTTCACCAAAGATAGTAAACAAGCAAGATGAGCAGCATCAATTCATTGTTAGGGAAATGCAAATTGAAACCATAATGAGAAATCTCCACATACCCAATAGAATGACTACAAGTAAAAAGACCAACTGTGCCAAATACTGGTGAGGATGTGCAGCGATTGGAACTCTAATACACGCTAGGAGGAATGCAAAGCATTCTGATCACTTTTGAAAACAGTTTGGCAGGTTCTTAAAAATTAAACATATACACACACAAAATTAAACATATACCAACCATAGAGCCTAGCCATCCTACTCCTAGATATTTAACAAAGAGATATGAAGGCATGTGCCCCTATGAAGATTTGTACATGAATGTTTATAGCAGTTTTATTTGTAAATAGCCAATAATTGGAAACAATCCAAATGTCTACAACAGGTTTTGGGTAAACAAATTGTAGTATAATTCATGCAAAGTTCATACAGTAGAATATGACTCAGCAATAACAAGGAACAACTATCCACACATGCAATAACATGGATGAATCTTAAAATAAGTAGGCAAGTGAAAGAAGTCAAACAAAGAATATATACTGTATGATTCTATTTACATAAAATTCTCGAAAATGCACACTTTAGTGACAGATTAGTGGTTACCTCAGGTGAGGGGATGGAGAGAAAGAGATGAATTAACAAGGGGCTTGAGGTAACTATTGGGTAACTATTTGTGCTGATGATTTCATGGGTGTATATATATATCAAAATTAATAAAATTGTACACTTTAATATAATATGCACTTTATTATATATCAGTTAT
Source organism: Rhinolophus hipposideros (assembly GCF_964194185.1). Taxonomy (NCBI): domain Eukaryota; kingdom Metazoa; phylum Chordata; class Mammalia; order Chiroptera; family Rhinolophidae; genus Rhinolophus; species Rhinolophus hipposideros. The sequence continues at coordinate 19,231,611 of NC_138051.1, read as the reverse complement.
ACCTCAATAAAGCTATAAAAGTATTAAAAATATGCAAACCAAATCCAGCAATATATGGATTAATCTGAACCTAAAACTGCTCTAAAAAATAAAGTCTGCTTAAAATAAACCTATAATTGTGTTGGTAGGAGATAAGTTCCCAAGACCACCCTCAGATTCAATAGTTTCTTAGAAACACTCACAGGATTGAGCACACAGTCACACTCATGGCTATGATTTATTACACTGAACGGGTACAAAGCAAAATAAGCAAATGAAAAGGGCACATGGGCAAAGTCCAGAGGAAACCAAACACAAGCTTCCAAGATTCCGTACTCTCCCAGTGGAGTCACTTCATTTCCCCAGGAAAAAGTGATAACACATGTGAAATGTTCTCTACCAGGAAAGTTCATTACAACTTAGTTCCCAGGGGGGCTGGTTAGCTCAGTTGGTCAGAGCACGGTGCTCATAACACCAAGGTTGTGGGTTCGATTTCTGCATGGGCCACTTTGAGCTGCGCCCTCCTTAAAAAAAAACTCGGGGCCGGCTGGGTAGCTCAGGCGGTTGGAGCTCCTTGCTCCTAACTCAGAAGGCTGCTGGTTCCATTCCCACATGGGCCAGTGGGCTCTCAACCACAAGGTTCAACTCCTCGAGTCCCACAAATGATGATGGGCTCTGCCCCATGCAACTAAGATTGAAAACGGTACCTTGAGCTGAACTGCCTCCCGGATGGCTCAGTTGGTTGGAGCGCGTCCTCTCAACCACAAGGTTGCCGGTTGGACTCCCGCAAGGGATGGTGGGCTGCGCCCCCTGCAACTAGCGACGACAACTGGACCTGGAGTTGAGCTGAGCCCTCCACAACTAAGACTGAAAGGACAACAACTTGACTTGGAAAAAAATCCTGGAAGTACACACTGTTCCCCAATAAAGTCCTGTTCCCCTTCCCCAATAAAAAAAAAAATCTTAAAAAGTTCCCCAGGATAATATTGGGGGCTGGTCACACAGGCACCCTCTCCATCTAGCAGCACAAAAATTTCAGACTCCCAAAAGGAAAGCAGGTGTTTAGCATAAACCACATTGTTTGTAGAAATAGTTTAGGCACAGTGAGCCATTCTTACCAGTTAGGGTAGTTAGAACGCTCCCCAAATTCCTAGTTCCCTGATACCAGCCAAGGTCCAAACTTGTAAGCAGGCTTTACAAAGGATGACAGTCAGGCCTGCTGTGTTAGCTCTATTTCACACAATTATATAAACTAGTTGAATTTATCCCAGGAATGCAAGGAGAGTTAATATTTATAAAATCTATAAACAGCATTCCCTGCATTAAAAGAAAACTAATCATTTCAATAAACAGAAAGTATTTAATGAGGGTAAAGGAGATCAAATACATGGTGATGGAAGGAGAACTGACTCTGGGTGGTGAGCACACAATGTGATTTATAGAGGATGTAATACAGAATTGTACACCTGAAATCTATGTAACTTTACTAACAATTGTCACCCCAATAAATTTAATTTAAAAAAGAAAATATTTAATAAAATTCAATACATGGGCCAGCCCGGTGGCTCAAGCAGTTAGAGCTCCGTGCTCCTAACTCCGAAGGCTGCCGGTTCGATTCCCACATGGGCCAGTGGGCTCTCAACCACAAGGTTGCCAGTTCAATTCCTCGAGTCCCACAAGGGATGGTGGGCAGCGCCCCTGCAACTAAGATTGAACACAGCACCTTGAGCTGAGCTGCCACTGAGCTCCCGGATGGCTCAGTTGGTTGGAGCACGTCCTCTCAACCACAAGGTTGCCGGTTTGACTCCCGCAAGGGATGATGGGCTGCGCCCCCTGCAACTAGAAAAAACGGCAACTGGACCTGGAGCTGAGCTGTGCCCTCCACAACTAAGACTGAAAGGACAACAACTTGACAACTAAGATTGAAAGGACAACAACTTGACTTGGAAAAGAAAAAGAAAAAAGTCCTGGAAATACACACTGTTTCCCAATAAAGTCCTGTCCCCTGCCCCAATAAAATCTTTAAAAAATAAAAAAATAAAAATAAATAAAACGACAAAATGACGAGATATTGAATTAAATTCACACATAAACTTCACTAATATTTAAATGTAAAACATGCTTCATTACATTTAAAAATAACTAGTACATTAGATTTTTGCATTTCTCAGGAATTCCCACACATGCATGATTGCTTTAAAAATCATTCAAATCATAAATGAGTCCATACAAATAATTTTTAAAATAAGGCTACATTCAAAAAGCTTTAGAATAAAAATACTCATCACTGGATATGAGTGCATCTCAGTATGTGATAATGCACAGGATAGGGCCTCCCTTTCTCCCTCCATTCCCTAACTGCTTGTCTCTTTCAGTTCCAAACCACTGATAACAGTGCAGAAGAGCCTGAGGCCACGGTTCCTGCAAGGAAGGGCTTGGAGAAGGGGTGGGCGTGGGGGGTAGGAGCAGTTTCTAGGGGTTCAGAGAAGAAACTGAGAAAAGAAGCAAGCTCAAAATAGTCCATGTATGATATACAAGGAAACAGACCACACAAACATAGCTACATCCTGGACCCTGAGAAACAGAAGGGACAGATTTAACAAGCAACAGACTGCTGTGTTTCTACATCTAGAGACAGGAGGCCACATCTAGAGGTAGAGCAGCTCTTATGAGTATGACCAGCAAGAAAACAGCGACCTCAGTCCTATAACCAACCACAAGGATATGAATTCTGAGGGAGCTTGGAGGTGGAATCTTCCCCAGATGAGAATGCCACCTGGCCAACAAATTGATTACAACCTTCTGGAACACTAGTACAGGACACTGCTAAACTGTGCCCACACCTGACTCACAAAAATTATGGGATGATAAATATGTGGCATTTTATGCAAGTAAGTTTGTGGTCATTTGTTACACAGCAATAAAAGCTAATAGTGAGCCAAACTGATCAGGAAAAAGAACAATTAGTTGCAGTGGAATCACCAAATCATAGCTCTTGGCACACGTTATTTTAAACCTCATTTAAATATTAAATAATCTATGTTTCATTTAAAAAGGGAATTGGGGCAGATTAAGGTCACAAGTAATCTTTGAAAGGTTCGTGTGTAGCTGTTTAACACAGAATAAGAGAAAAACATTTACAATCATAAAATGTGAGGAGGCTATGCTGAAAATGTCAATCAGTTTTGACCAAGAATTTCAAGGCAAACAAAAGCTTTCTTTGGAGGTCTCACCAACAGCAATTTGGACACAGATTTGGGTCCAGACTGTGTTCTGAGGGCCAAAAAGACAGAATTTAAAAAGACAGAAAAAGAGGAGCTTTCAAAAAGATTATATAAGGGTGGCCAGTTGGGTCAGTTGGTTAGAGCGCAGGGCTCACAACACCCAGGTCGCCAGTTCGATTCCCACCTGGGCCAGTGAGTTGTGCCCTCCACAACTAGATTGAAAACAGCGTGACTTGGAGCGGATGGGTCCTGGAAAAACAAACTGTTCCCCAATAAAAAAATAAAAGATTATATAAGTTTTGAAAGAGCTGTGACTGGTGCCTGCAAGCAGACTTAAGACTATGCTACATAATTGCTTATGTCTACTGCTAGGTGAAAAAAATATTTAAGAGAATTTAATGATGCAAAGCCTGTTCCAGGACCTGTATCAGGATGTAGACATTTGGTTTAGCCCCGTTCAAAAGTTCACTTTCACACGCAATGGAATGGGGTGAGTAGGCTCAGCTTCCCAGAGGCCGCTCAGCTCTATTTTAGATGGCTCTTGACAACATCAACTCCATTTTACTGCTTTTCTTTCACAAAAGCACCATGGTTATTAAATAATAGGAATGTAATCACATTGTAGGAAGCATCCTAAAACAACAGAAAATATATTCTAAGCTATACATTCAAACTGGTGGAAAAACTGCCGTAGCCCTCTCTGCTTCAAGCCAAAACTGTGTTCACTACCAATTTCCTTAAGTGATATTTCAAGGTTTTTAAGTTAAAGGGACATAAAAAAAAATAGTTGTACATAGGGAGGGGGGAGTTGGTGGGGAAGGTGAAGAGATTAGAAACAGCAAATTAGTAGACACAATGTAGTCATGGGGATATGAAATACAGAATGGGGAATATAGTCAACAATGTTGTAAAGATTATGTGGGGTACCAGATGGGCACTGGACTTAGGGGGATCACTTCATAGACTATGTTGATGCCTGACCAATGCGCTGTACACCTGAAGCTGAAGTTGAATAATATTGTAGGTCAACTGTAAGAAAAAAAAAAAAAAAATATATATATATATATACGTATATATATATATGGTCATAGGAGGTGGAGTATAGTGTAAGGAAGATATTCAATGGTAACAAGTATATGTCAGAGGGGTAGTAGCTTGGGGGAGGAGGATTATCACTTTGTGACGAGTGTAAATGTCTATTATGTTGCTTTGTACACCTGAAACTAATTTAAAAAGTCTTTAAAAAAATAGTTGTACATAGTTTTATAATACTTAAATACAGTCTTGGATCACTTTCAATTTTCTTCTTGTTGAAACATCTTCAGTTACCCTGAGGATTACAACTGTCATCTTAAATTTCTAACAAACTAGTTTGAATTTAACTTCAATAGTACACAAAACTCTGCTTCTATACAGTTCTGTCCCTCCCCTTTATGTTATTATGGTCATAAATTACATCTTTATACATTGTGATTTCCTGCCTCCTTTTTATTACTGAATCTGAGTAGGGCCTAAACAATGTGCCTTTTTAACATCTCCTCCAGATGACCTTTCTGAGAACCTCCCACTGAAGTGCAGATGACAGTGCGATGGAGGGGTGGTTGTGGGATCTGGGAAGAAAGGGTTTGCAATAACAGTAAGAAAGCAATCTTACAAAGCTACAACATGGCAAACACAAAGTTAAAATAAATAGACCAGTGGTGTTATTCTATAATGCATCATATGGCAATCTGTTGAAATATTTAAAGGTATATAGGGGCGGCTGGATGGCTCAGTTGGTTAGAGAGTGAACTCTGAACAACATGGTTGCCAGTTCAATTCCCACATGGGCCAGTGAGCTACGCCCTCCACAACTGGATTGAGGGACAGTGACTTGGAGCTGATGGGCCCTGGAGAAACACACTGTTCCCCCCAAAAATTAAAAAACAAACAAAAATAAATAAAATAAAGGTATATATAAGGCTTCTAATCAGATATCAGGATATCATTCTTTATCATTTTTCTGCCTCCACCCAATGCGTACAAACACCATACCATCACTGGTTCCAGCTCTCCTTAGATGTACCTTTTGGAAAGCGCAGAAGGCAAGACGTTGGGAGACATGCTTTCCTTCTGGACGTCTGATCATTCTCTGAGGGAGTGTGCAGAGGTTCCCTCTCACACTCTGTTGAGCCCTGAGCTCTGTGGGGAATCACCACTCTAGTCCAATTTTTTCATTTTGTAGGTGAGAAAACTGGGGCTCAAAGGAACAGACTGGCCCAAGATTACCATGCTAGAGCCTGAATTAAAACATATTTCTTGATTTCTTTCCACTCTCTCTCATTTCTATTACAGTAACAAGAAGACCCTGAGTTTCCTAATGTTGTCTTTGGAAACAGTTCATATTCTTTTAAAAAGCTAAAATGTACAGATGACTACAATGTAATTTCCTCCAAGCTGCCACTAATGATTTTTATGTTAATAGGAAAAAACAAAAAGCTTGGTTGCTGAAAACAGAAATTCCAGAATAAATAGTGGACACAGGGGCAGCAACAGGATTTTTGGGTCTAAGGCTGGAGGGTGAGGTTGCTCTTCCTCACCACAAATTTCTTTCACTGTGTTAATTCATTCACCAGTTTGGAATACTGGTAAGTACAACCCTTTTAAGGAAAAACCTATATTAGGGCCGGCCCGGTGGCTCAGGCGGTTGGAGCTCCATGCTCCTAACTCCAAAGGCTGCTGGTTCAATTCCCACATGGGCCAGTGGGCTCTCAACCACAAGGCTGCCTGTTTGAGTCCTGCATGAGATGGTGGGGTGCGCCCCCTGCAACTAGCAACGGCAACTGGAGCTGAACTGTGCCCTCCACAACTACAATTGAAAGGACAGTAACTTGACTTGGGAAAAATACTGGAAGTACACACCCAATGTTACCCAATAAAGTCCTGTTCCTTTTCCCCAATAAAATCTTTTTAAAAAAAAACCTTTATTAATTATTCCAGGCACCCAGCAATACTAACTCCATGTCACTATAACAGCTGCTAAATTGCTAAATACTATCACTTCACCCTATGGGGTAGATGGGAAATAAAAATACTCCTTAGCAAAAAAAATACAGACAGAAGTCAGAGAACAGTTTCTAGTTTAATCACACCAAGGGTATGTTTAAAATAAAAAATAAAAATGACACTCTGAAACAAAGATTACTTATAACTCCAGAACATTTTTATTCTAAAGAGTTTTAATAAATAAAAAGCCCAAGTCTCTAAAGTCCATCAAAAAGGGAATGAATGAATAATCAATCCCATGAGAGTGGGAGGAAAATTTTAAGAGAAGAGGAGGGATGAAGGTTGATTAACCATTCTCTTTCAAAAAAATAAAACACTGCTTCCTCAAACAACCACTCAGAATGTCACTTGATGTGAACAGGCAGGAGGAAAATAACTGTCCATATTTGCCTACGTACAGTATCGGGCAATTAAAAGCCAACACAGCTATTTAGGAATGGCTCGCTAAAACGTTGAAAAAATGAAAGACTTCATCCTTGTCATAGACGGCCACCTCGGTGGAACATTCGGTGCACATAACTGGGTGATAGATTTCCTCCGCCTGTGTCTCCGCCTGCTCTGCAGCGTCTTCATGGTCAGACCTCATCTTCTTACGGCCTCGCCTTTTCTTCCTGTTTTCTGGGGTTTTGTATCTTAGGACCTCCTCTTTGTTGACAGAACAATTCATTACAAACATTGCTCTATATTGAGTTTTGTATGATTCATGCCTAAGAGGAAAACGAAATGGAGAATTTGGATTTATGTTCTATTTTAATAGTTACCCATTGAGATAAAATTTGAGAACACCATAAACTTACTGAAATACCAACCAAAGTAAAGACATGGGAACAAAACGGGAAATTTAAAGAAATGTTATTTTAAGAACAGGAAGAAACTTGTTAATAGAAAACAGTACATGCACTGCACATCTGAAGCTGAAGCTGAACAATAATGAATGTCAACTACAATTTTAAATATATATGTGTGTGTGTATATATATATATATACATATATATATATATATATAGTTATAAGAAGCGAAGTACAGCATTAGGAATAGACAGTGGAAATGTAATGGCTGTGTGCGATGTCAGAGGGGTAGTGGATGGGGGGGTTGTCACTGTGTGAGGGATATTAATGATAAATGTCTAACTATTACATTGTTTTGTGCACCTGAAACTAATTTTAAAAATGTTAAATAATAATAATATTTATAAAAATTAAACCATAATTGAAGATGTGAAAAATAAGATATAATTTGCTATCAGTCTAAACAATTAGGAAAGCCAACGGAAATAGAAATTTAGTCTATAATATTGTTCAACATCAGATAAGAATTAATGTTTCTTTGAAATAATTAGAATCTTACATTAGAAATAAAGTAAAATTTCCCTTAAAAAAAAAAAAAGAAAACAGTACAAAGAATGAATATATCCTCTTTTCTACTGCTTTAAAATTAACTTCTGGGGTCGGCCCGGTGGCTCAGGCAGTTAGGGCTCCATGCTCCTAACTCCGAAGGCTGCCGGTTCGATTCCCACATGGGCCAGTGGGCTCTCAACCACAAGGTTGCCTGTTCAACTCCTCGAGTCCCGCAAGGGATGGTGGGCTGCGCCCCCTGCAACTAAGATTGAACACGGCACCTTGAGCTGAGCTGCCGCTGAGCTCCCGGATGGCTCAGTTGGTTGGAGGGCGTCCTCTCAACCACAAGGTTGTCGATTTGACATCCGTAAGGGATGGTGGGCTGTGCCCCCTGCAACTAGCAACGGCAACTGGACCTGGACCTGGAGCTGAGCTGCGCCCTCCACAACTAAGACTGAAAGGACAACAACTTGACTTGGAAAGAAGGCCTGGACGTACACACTGTTCCCCAATAAAGTCCTGTTCCCCTTCCCCAATAAAGTCTTTAAAAAAAATAACTTTTATCTCAGGAAAAATCTTGATTTGCTCTGCAAACTCAGAAAGATAGGAAAAATTGTGGGAAACTTCAGAAGTAATATTGAAATAAATTTTGTGCCTTTTTCTGCTGTGGCCTGAGACTCTGCCCTCTACTTACTACAAGTAGTATGATTCCGATCACCATTTTACTAAAAAGCTACAGTTTTAAAAGCTTAAAGAGCTTCTGACTTCACAATGTCCAATCTTGGCTTTACGCCAGCAGTCTAAAGACTAGAAAATGCTTCCTTTGTGTTCCTCATATACTTCATATTCCCTACTTTCTTCCCCATTTAGTAAGTCGCTTTTATTTTTTTCCCTTTAAACCTCAGGCAACAGAAATGTTTCTGCTACAAACAGTAAACTCCAGTTACGCCTTCATTAGTTCCACATGTTGACCTGCACCACCACCAGCAGTAATTTACACTGTGCAATCTGGTGCTTCTCCAGGTGAGACTATAAAATTTTCATTTACACTCCACTGTATTGAAATCCTGTGTTAACATGGAACAGTTTTTACCGAGGTCAAATTCTACTGTTAGGTCATAAAGCAACTTCTTTTGAGTGTCGGAACCCTGTAACACGGTTTAATATGAAAGAGCAGCAACTTAAGTACAGTCATTTTACTTTTTCTTCATTCCATAAACATATCCTAGGTCAATTTATATACAAAATCTGAAGAGTTCATATGGAAAGTGTATATATTAATTGTTGTAGATCAGAAACCTCAGACTAGTGAGGAAAACTACATCTAACTACTCATTAGTTCCTAGAACAAATCCACCACCACACCACCATTAGTTCCAGTTAACTTGACTCAGAACATGGAGTAAGCTAGCCATTTATAAGGCCACCAGAAAAAAAAGGGAAAGGAAAGGTCAAGAGTATACAGTCAGCCTTCTATATCCATGGGTTTCGCCTCCACAGATTCAACCTATCACAGAAAGAAAACAGTATTTTCAATCTGCCGCTGAGAATCCATAAATGCTGATTCCCACTGTATGCATTGTCCTAAGCCGTTTTATAGTATAAGGGATTTGAGCACTTTGGTATCCACCAGGGGAGAGTGGGGGTGTCCTAGAACAAATCCCTCTTGGATACCAAGAGATGACTATACTTAGATTAACAGAATGAAGGGGTGAAAAAAAAATGATCATCTCAATTGATGCAAGAAAAGCATGTGATAAAAATTCAACACGCTTTCATGATAAAAACACCCAATTAGCTAGGAACAGAACAAAACTTCCTCAATATAATAAATGCCACATATGAAATACCCATAGCTAACATTATACTCAGTAATGAAAGATTGAAAACGTTTCCTCTAAGATCAAGAAAAAGACAAAAGTGCCTGCTTTCTCCATTCCACCACTTCTATTCAACATAGTAGTGGAAGTTCTAATCAGAGCAACTACGTAAGAAGAAAACAAAATAAAAGGCATCTAAACTCGAAAAGGAGAAGTAACATCTTTGTTCACAGATGATGTGATGTAGAAAACTCTAAAGATTACACACACAAAAACTATTAGTGCTAATAAATTAATTCAGCAGAGTTGCAGGGTACAAAATCAACACGCAAAAATCTGTTGCATTTCTGTACGCTAGCAACGAACAATCCAAAAAGAAAAGTGGAATATAGATTATAAGAGGCTGGGGCGTGTGGATGGAGAATGGGGAATTATTGTCTAATGAGTACAGAGTTTCTGTGTGGAATGACAAAAAACTTCTGGAAATGGATAGTGGTGATGACTGCATAATAGCGTGAATGTAATTAATGCCACTGAATTATACACTTAAAATGGTTAAAATAGGAAATAAGAGTGCCACTGTCACCACTCCAATCCAACAGGGTACTGCAAGTCCTAGCCAGAGCAACCAGGCAAGAAAAGAAATAAAAGGTATCCAAATAAGAAAGGAAGAAGTAAAATTGTCTCTGCAGATGACATGATCTTACATATATATAAAACTCCTACAGACTCCACCAAAAAAATGTCAGAATAAATGAATTCAGTCAAGTTACATTATACAAAAATTTGTTGTGTTTCTATGTACTAACAACCAACTACCTGAAAAAGAAATTCAGAGAACAATCCTATTCACAGTAGCATCAAAAATAATAAAATACCGTGTTTCCCTGAAAATAAGACCTGGGTCTGATACTGTATTTCCCCGAAAATAAGACCAGGTCTTATATCATTTTTTGCTGCAAAAAATGTATTAGGGCGTATTTTCAGGGGATGTCTTACTTTTTCATGTACAACAATCTACATTTATTCAAATACAGTCATGTCATCTTCTTCTGGAACATCATCATAACATACTAAATGCATCCGTTCAGCTGAGATCTTAACTGGGGCGTATTTTGGGGGTAGATCTTATTTTTGGGGAAACACAGTACTTAGAAATAAATTTAACCAAGAAGGCAAAAGATCTGTACACTAAAAACTGTAAGACACTGATGAAAGAAACTAAAGAAAACAAATAAATAGAAAGATATCCTGTGTTCATGGACTGAAAGAACTAATATTGTTAAAATGTCCATAATACCCAAAGCCATCTATAAATTCAATGTAATCCCTATCAAAATGCCAATGGAGTTTTTCACAGAAATAGAAAAAAAGAAATCCTAAAATTTGTATGGAACCACAAAAGACCCCAAATAGCTAAAGCAATCTTAAGAAAAAAGAACAAAGCTGGAGCCATCACACTTCCTGATTTCAAACTGTTACAAGGCTATAGTAATCAAAACAGTATGGGATTGGCAGAAAAACACTCATAGATCAATGGAACAGAACCGAGAGCCCAGAAATAAACCCACACATATAATGTCAACTAATATTTGACAACAGAGCCGAGAATATGCAATGGGTAAAAGATAGTCTCTTCAGTAAACAGCATTGGGAAAACTGGATGTTCACATACAAAAAAATTAATTTGGACCCTATCACACACCACTCACAAAAATTAACATTAAATGGATTAAAGACCTTAATATAAGACCTAAAATTGTAAAACTTTGACACTGGTCTTGGCAATGATTTTTTTCACATGACACCAAAAGCACAAGCAACAAAAGCAAAAATAAACAAGTGGGACTACATCAAACTAAAAAGCTTCTGCACAGCAAAGAAACAATCAACAAAATAAAAATGGGAGAACTTATTTACAAATCATACACTATCTGATAAGTGGTTAATATCAAAAATATATATTAGGAATTTATACAATTCAATAGCAAAAAACCAAACAATCTAATTAAAAATAGGCAAAGGACCTGAATAGACATTTTTCCAAAGACATACAAATGGTCAACAGGTACATGGTGCTCAGAATCACCAATCATCAGGGAAATGCAAATCAAAACAAGATATTACCTCATACCTGTCAGAATGGCTATTATCAAAAAGACAAGCGATAACAAAAGTGAACCCTTGTGCACTGTTAGTGGGAATGTAAATTGGTACAACCACTAACAGAAAGCAGTACAGAAGTTCCTCAAAAAATTAAAAATTGAACCACCATATGATCCACAGGAAAAATGTCTACTCAGGTCCTTTGCCCATTTTTTAATTGTATTGTTTGGGTTTTTTTGCCATTGAGTTGTATGAGTTCCTAATATACACTTTTGATATTAACCACTTATCAGATAGTATACAATTTGCAAATAATTTCTCCCATTTTATAGGTTGCCTTTTTATTTCGTTGATTATTTCTTTGCAATCCCCCTTCTGGGCATACCGTGTTTCCCCGAAAATAAGACGTAGCCGGACCATCAGCTCTAATGCGTCTTTTGGAGCAAAAAATAATATAAGACCCAGTCTTATAATACCAGGTCTTACATTAATTTTTGCTCCAAAAGACGCATTAGAGCTGATGGTCCGGCTAGGTCTTATTTTCGGGGAAACACGGTATATCCAAAAGAAATAAAATCACTATCTCAAAGAGGTATCTGTACCCTCACCACAACCAGGTAGGTGATCAAGGCCAACATTGTCATAAATCACATTGATAAATTGTGCCCTTGATATGTGATGAAAATGGCGCTTTACCTCAGTGGTCTTCCTCCCAAAAACCTACTGCAACATGATTTACAATAGCCAAGATATGGAAACAACCTAAGTATCCATCAACAGCTCATTCAGCTATAAAGAAAATATGGTACATATATACAGTGGAATATTATTTAGCCATTAAGAGAAGGAAATCCTACCACTTGTGACAACATAGAAGAACCTGGAGGGCATTACACTAAGTGAAAGAAGTCAGAGAGAGACAAATACTGTGTGATCTCACTTATATGTGGAATCTAAAAAACCAAAAATCAAAAACTGAACTCATAGAAACAGTAGATTGGTAGTTGGTGGGGGAGGGTGGATGGGTGAAAGTGACAGAGGGTACAAACTTCTGGTTATAAGATGAGTCAATTCTGGGGATGCAATGTACACCATGATGACTACAGTTAACAATACTGTATTCCATGCTTGAAAGTTGCTAAGAGTGGATCTTAAAAGTTCTCACTACAAAAAAAAAAAAGGTAACTATGTGAGGTATGGATGTGTTAACTAACCTTATTGTGGTAATCATTTTGCAATATATTTGGATATCAAATAATCATGTTGTACACCTTAAACTTACACAATGTTATATGTCAATCATATCTCAATAAAGCAGGGAAAAGACTTTTATAAATTTTTAAATGGTCTACTTGAAAATAAATTGAATACTCAAAGTACTCTTCAACAGCAAATCTTTAAAAATGTTTTTTTAAATTTCATGTTACATGTTATCACAAAAATAAAGTGTATTTGAGAGATTGTATCATTCTACAACATACACATAGTTTCACTGAATCCTTGTCAGTACTGGTTAAGTGCTTTATTTTAGTATATGTGCTGCCGAAGCGAGCACAAGTGCTTTATTTTAAACTAGTTGTGACAGAACTATGCATAAACAAAATTATTTATTAAAAAATTAGTCATGTCGCCCCAAGGATATATGAAGACAGAACCTTATCAGAATTCCTAAATACCTTAAAAATGTACTTCTGATTTTTAAAAAGGCCCACCAAGTTATTTTTTTTGTTTTGTACTCATGTGTGTGTTATCCTTCATCTGTTACCTTTGGCAATCAAGACACAGCGTGGTCATGCAGGCGGGGCAATTCAAGACAGCATCGCTACTCGGAACAGGCTGCTGCTGACGTGGCCTCTGTCTTCCCAACCCATGGTAGCTAGAACCAAAAAAGAAGGCGGAGCACATTAAAGCCACATTTCTAATGCCACTCTCCAATGAAAATAACCAGTAGTCCTCCGAAAAATGGTTGATTCAGGGAATGGGGCATACACAATCAACCTGGAGCATCTTGTAGTGCCAGAAAGTAAGCAAGTGCTAAAACCAACCAAGCAACCAACAATACAGCAGGTATGTCAAAGGGGCATAGGAGCCACTGAAAACGCTCACATTGGCCAAAGCTGAAACAATTAGATCAACAAAATCAAGTATTGGATTATAACCCAAAGTATAAATAAATGTTCGAGTCCATGCTCAGATAAATGACTGAATGAATAAATAAATAAATTGGGGAGAATAGACAAATCTCCCGTACAGAAGAATTACAGATAATTTAGGAAGATACTCTCTCCTCATAACTCCCCACTCCTTTAGTCTGGGCTGCCCATAGTGACTTCCTTGCAAAAAGTACAGTATGGATGGGGGAAAAAAGAGTAACTTTACAGTAGAGAAACCTGACAAACACTGCCTCACCAAGGTGATCAGTCAAGATGAACAGTTATAAGTCACATTTATGATACATGTGCCCTTGATATTATGTGATGAAAATGGCACTTCACTTGTTTAGTCTTCCTCCCAAAACCTACAATCCCAATCTAATCGTGAGAAACACTCAGTTCCAATGAGAGGACCCGCCTACAACGTACAGTCATGCCCCGCATAGCGATGATTCAGTCAACGATGGACCACACATACAATGGTGATCCCATAAGATGACAATGGAGCTGAAAAATTCCTATCGCTGAGTGATGTCGTAGCCATGGTTACATCGTGGGGCAAAGCTTTACTCACTTGTTTGTGGTGATGCTGCTGTAAACAAACCGACTGCACTGCCGGTCATATGAAAGTATATTACATACAATTATATACAGTGCATACTTGAGAATTGTAATAAATGACTGTTACTGGAATATGTATTTCCTATATATACTTTTTATCATTATTTTACAGTGTACTCTTTCTACTTATAAAAAGTTTGCTGTAAAATAGTGTCGTGTCATGCCAGCAGCAACACCATACATCATGTTTACCAAGTCTCGTGACTGCATCATTTTCTCTTGTGCTTGATTTAATCTCGTGTTGTTTTGTAAGTTTAGTGTAGCCTAAGTGTTCAGTGTTTATAAAGCCTACAGTAGTGTACAATAACGTCGTAGGCTTCACATCTACTCACCACTCACTCCCTGACTCACCCAGAGCAACTTCCAGTCCTGCAAGCTCCATTCGGGCTAAGTGCTCTATACAGGTGTACCTCTTTTTATCTTTTATACCACATTCAGTAGCCAGTACAGTAACACATTGTACAGGAGTGTAGCCTAGAAGCAAGAGCTACACCATCTAGCCTAGGTGTACAGAAGGCTGTACCATCTAGGTTTGTGGTAAGCATCATAGCACTTCAAATGTTCATTCCAGAATGTGGGTGATTGAAAAATATTCATTAAATGAAAGCAAGGGGCAGTCCAGGGAGTGGTGCATGGGTGAAACTGGGAGAGGAAAAAAACAACAAAGTGTGAGGGTGGAGGCTACAAGATCCACACAGTATCAAAATCCTTCTGACTTGAAAAACATAGATTCCAAGCCCCCACTTTGTTGAATCAAAACTTCCTAGAGTAGGATTCAAAGGCTTTTCATTCTTCCCAGGTGACTCTGAAGCACAGCCAGGTTAGGGAAGCACTGGGTAATAGTGGTAAGTTGCCTAGCTTTTAGTTTTCCGACATTGGCCTTCATCGAATCACATCTGAAAATGAGTACAGAGTTTCCTCTTGGGTGATGAAAATGGTTTGAAATTAAATAGAAGTGGTGGTCGCACAGCATCATGAATATACTAAATGCCACTAAATTGTTCACTCTAAAATGGTTAATTTTATTTTATGTGAATTTCACCTCAATTTTGAAAAATCCAATTGTAAACAGTTAAAAAGAACAATTCAGATGCAAAATATAACATCCACTCTTCATCCACATAAATTCTTAATGTCTAACTAGTTGTTTGTTTGTTTTTAGGGGGCGTGAGTTTAAATGCATTTTATTTTTAGACGATCTACATGATGTTTTTCCCTCCACTCCAAATCAATCAAGGTCAAGATAAACGAAGAGCTCAAGGTAACATCCATTACATCTGTCCTAGTCCTGGTGTGTGGATGAAAAGCAGCTGCCAGTTATGATGACAGGTGATGGATCCCCATGGCCACTGTGTTAACATTTTTCCATGTCTAAACCATCCTTAAAGAAAATCATCTCTGGGGTCACAGCATCCTCACAGTCCAGCAGAGCAACCGTGCCATCTGGATTCAGGTTTTCACCAATAAAGAACCGATAGTTTTTTGAAATTAGCAAGGATATTCATGATGCGTTCTGCAGCCCGTCGTCATAAAAGTTTTACTCTTGCTGGTCTCTGTTCTTCCCGTTTCCCTTTGACTGATTTCACGTAATCTTTGATGTACTTCTTGTAGGCTTCTCTTGTGAAGCTGGCTTCCTGCAAATGATGGTTCATGCCAATATCAACACCAGTGACGACTGTGCTTTCGGTACCTTTGCCCTCGGGGCCTTCAGCAGAGGCATTTCCATCCATGAATCAATGTGACTCTCTGTCCTACTGACCATCTTCCCCTCCATCTCCACCGTGATCTCCCGGATCTTGTACATGTCGGAGAACATCTCATCATGGCTGATGAGGCCTGGGTGGATGATCACAATGGCGGCTGGAAGGAGACGACAGCTGCGCTGGCATAGCAGGAGCTCAGCCAGGACCATGCAGCAGGAGGAGCAGCACTCGGGGGCAGGGCGGAGTGGGCGGAAAAGGAATATCCAACTAATTTTAAGTTGGGTTTATTTTAAAAATTCAGCTTTGTTTCTTGGAGAGACTGACTACAGCAGTGTGAGTTCAATAGTTTTTTAGAAATCAACTGAAACTAGCTAGTTATTTTCAAATTAAACTGTTGTTTTTTTCAATTACTTTGTTTATGTGTGTCTGTATAAACGTACACGCAAATACATACATTCAAAATGTGAATGCAGTGAAAATCTTCTTTTAATCATTTTCTCTAAAGATTCTAAACATTAAATTTAAGTTCTTACCCTCTTCTCCGTGCATCGACCCAGGCCTGATCTCTGTTATCTTTTTCAGGATCATATAGTAATTCATCATTTGTTGGAATCCTGTGTCGTTTCTTCTTTTTCTTCTTGGTCACCTGTGCTAATTTTGAAATGTTAAGGATATGACTAAGTATCTGTCTAAAATTCATAGAGCCTTAATACAGAATGAAGAATATCGTTTCCTAGACTACATATTTTTTCTATTTATATATTCTTTAAAATATTTTTAACTATTCTTCCAAGTAAAGTTCTTGTCCAATTAACAAGGCACTAAACTGAAAGTGACAGAAGAGGCAAAAACTGTTTCTTCACTGAAAACTGGTACCTGAAGAGCTTAAATACTGAAAATTCAGAGTCCAAAAAGGCCACTCAAAGCATACCAAGAATAGAAACTATTTTGGATGTCTAAATTTTCCACAAGTTTCCATATATAAATGCTACTGAAATCAGAAGAAAAATATTTCAAAAATGAGTGAAAAAAGAACTATGGCTATCCACATACGCTAGACTATTAAAATATACTTGAGCAGGTCAATATTTAGGTAATAATATATAAAAATATTAAATTATTCCTTTACCATATAAATTTGTTATCTGTGCATTCCAGTGTAACTACTGATATAATTAAATTAGTTTTAGGTCCTGTCATTACGTTCAACTTTGCTCAAATTTTATACAAAATCAATTCCAAAAAATAGAGAGGCTGATGGAAAAAAAGCAACAAGTTAGGGAAAATTCTCCAAGAGGGTAAAAATATAAAAAGTATTTCCAGGTGTGAAAACAAATACTACTGTGCTAAGGAGCCCCGAGGAAGGAGTGACTGAGTCAGGATATACTCTTCCTCTCCCCAGGTGTGCCTCTGCAATGCCACTGTTGGTCCTATGTCTTCACATGTGTGTATTCCCATCTGTTCTTTTTCTTTTCTTGTAGTAAAACTGGCACAGGTTTGATTCTGGGGGTACCAAAAAAAATATACAAGAGGACACTTTGGTCAATGTTGCTCAAACAGTAGTTCGCCATAATCAGAAGTATATGGACACTGATGGTAACCACTTTGAGCACCTCTTGTAATTATAGAAGTCAAATATGACTTGTATTCATCTTTTCTATTACAATTTTAATACAGCTTTCCTTTCTTAAAATGTGCATACATTTCTTTTGGCACCCTCTGTATATATTTCAGGTGTATGACATTATAATTGATATTTGTATGTACATTTGTTCTTAGTCATCGATCCTGCTTTTGTTTTCACATCAACTGCCTGCAATTTTTTTTTAACTTTTATTTAAGTGTGTTTTTCCAGGACCTTTCAGCTCCAAGTCAAGTAGTTGTTTCAATCTAGTTGTGAAGGGTGAAGCTCACAGTGACCATGTGGGGATCAAACTGGCAACTTTGTTAAGAGCTCTGCACTCTAACCAACTGAGCTAACCGGGCTGCCCCCTGCCTGTAATTTCTTAAAAGATCAAACTCAGAAGGAAATCCTAATATCAAATAATTGCTAGGTGAAAAAAGGTGAACCTTTTTCATAAAATATAAGTGCTTAACCTGGTAAGCATTTTACTTACCCGTTTTGTCTTCATCCTCGGAATCAGAGTCAAAATATATATCATCATAGTACTTTGTCAGAGCTGTTCCAACATTCCCATTTCCTGAGGAAGACCCTGTTCAAACCGTAACAGAAGTTTACAGACTTAACTATCCATAACTGACAAGCAAAAAACTCCCTATATTCTTCTATCACCTCAAAATAATATCAACTCCTCCCAATCTCATTCAGATGGAAAAATACTTTCACATCACTGACTTAACTGCATTTGTGTCCTGTGCAATTACAGCGAACTGCCCCTCCTTGAGTAAATGTTCCAAATCATGAGATTATTTTTGTCTCCCTTCCCACAAATCTAATTAAATAAAATAGCCACAGTTTCAGATTGCCAGCATACATATCTCTGCCTTTCAGTCATGCAGTATACTGTGGAGCACAGGGAATAACCATCTTGTTTTAAAGGGACTTTAGGGAAAAGAGGCTAAGAGCCGTAAGAGAGGCAGGGAAATGAGTCAAGGACATATGTTTCCTGTCCTCAGTTGTGCCAGGTGCCCTGACATTACCTGTACTTATGTCATCATGTACCTGCATCCCTAATTCTCCCTCTTAATTAACATCCGCTTTTGATTTTATTATCACACATGCTTTCTTTTTTTTTTAAAGCATTTCTTACATTTATTAAGATTTACTTTTTTTTTTTCTTTTTACACATGCTTTCATTCTTAACAGTTAATACATAGCCTATCAATGTGGAAACCAATGCTAAGGAATCCTACTTTCACAAATCAGTTTTCAGGTTGGGTACCTTTTACATAAACACCAAGTATCAAAATGAAGTATATTTCGTTACTTACTAAAATGAGACAGAAATTTGTGGTGACACATTATTTAATCTGCCATATCAGTGCTCTAGAATCCTAAAAATACTTCTATAAGCCTGTCTTTTTTTTAATCCTGGAGTAAAAATTACAAAGAAAAACCATGCAAATAAACAGCACTAAATATCTTTCCAACAACACAGGAAACTTCTTCACTAGTCATCAAAGAAAACTATGCTCAGGTTGCCAAACACATTTATTCATTCACTCAATAAACATTTATTGAGCACTGAAGGTGCAGGGAACACAACAGAGCACAGATAAGGTTCTTGCCAATATGGAGCTTTACAAAATATCTATGTGAAAATCTAAGTGAAAGTTTACCTCTTTCCAGAGATGATAACTTGTCCTGCATTGTTTTTATGGTGGAATTTAATTCAGCTTCCATTTCTTTTTCAAATTCATCTTCACTAGATGATTCACTTTCTCCAGTAAGACATTCTCTGATGAGTTTTCGTTTTTGTTCAGGAGTTCCATGTAAAAGCACATCCACTTCATCTTCAGAACTAGTATACATTTAAATCATAAAGAACATGAATTCTTTATGTTTAAGAACATGAAGAGTTAAAATAACTTACAACTCACATCATCTCACTGCCCAATAATTTTAAGTTTTACAAGGTTGCATTTGACTTATTACAAACATTTTTCTAACTTCTTGAATGATCACACTGCTTCCCAGAAGTATTGCACCAATTGCTAACTCCATCAACAATGAAAAGTTTACTCCACAGAACTGGGAGTTTTTTAAAACTCTGGACATTTTAATTAAACTTCATATATAACAAATATATCACTAATATATCCACATAAAAAGTTAATAGATAACAACTGAATATTAGTTTAAAAGGCACAGTGCTAGACAGAAAGCTAAATTAAATTCCAAATTCTCCTAAGCAACTCTGCCAATTTATTTGGCCTTCTTTGCCATCAATAGTAGTATGACAGAATTAAACCAGGTGTCAGCAGGAATATCTGAAATGCTTAAGACATTTCTAATACAATCAACAGTATGCTCAATGACCCACGGTCAGATGAATAATTACAGACTATTCTTGGTTTTTGCTTCTCTATCTTTCTCTTCTAGAATAATGCTTCTGAACCTCCAGGAGAAGGTAAATCAGAAAAATACAATTCACAACTATCAGTTTTGCTAGTGACAGAGGCCTTGGCCAGATTCTAATCCCAAGAAAACTCTCTGACATTCCTCATCCTGACCAGCATGCTCCCTCTTTCTCCATTACCACTATATTCACTCGGATCTTCTTAAATGTACACCATATCCTAACAATCTCCAGGCCTCCAAACTCTTCTGTTTCATTCCACCCTTAATCCTGCTCCCAGAATGTTACTGTCACATCACTACCCAGATCCAAAAGAAATCAGCCATGGCCAAACCTCTCAGCACAGCATTCAAAAGAGCGTTCCACAACCTGGTTTCAACTGATAATTTCAACCCTGAACTATTTCAGTGGTCTTCAACTTGGAGCAATTTTGTCCCCCAAGGGACATTTAGCATAGCTAGAGACATTTTTGATTGTCACAACGGAAGGCCAGAGGAGGGGCTACTGGCATCTAGTAAATAACACTGAATAACACTAAATAACACCTATTAAATAACACTGGAGCCATTGCTGGTGGGAATATAAAATGGTACAGCCACTATGGAAAACAGCTTGGCAATTTCTTATCAAATTAAACATGTAATTACCATACAACCCAGTAATTGAACTTCTGGGCATTTATCCCAGAGAAATGAAAACTTATATGCACACAAAAACCTATACATCAATGTTTATAGCAGTTTTATTCACAATGGTCAACACTGGAAATAACCAGATGCCCTCCACTGAATGAATGATTAAACGTGGACTACTGCTCAGCAATAAAAAAGGAATGAACTATTGATACCTACAAAAAAATCTCCAGAGAATTATGCTGAGTGAAAAGAGCCAATCCCAAAAGGTTACAGACTACATGATTCCACTTATATGTTTTTTTAAAATGACACAATTATAGAAATGGAGAACAGATTAGTGGTTACCCGAGGTTAAGCAGGGCACGGGGGCAGGAAGTGGGGAATAGAAGGGATCCTTGTGGTGATGAAAATGTTCTGTATTGACTGTATTAGTGTCACTATCCCAGATGTGATATCGTACTAGTTTTGCAATATGTTAACACTGGGGGAAACCAAATAAAGGTGACACAGAATCTCTGAATTATTTCTTACAACTGCATGTGAATCTACCTCAAAATAAAAAGTTTAATTTTTTTAAAAATTGAATGACAAGGCAAGAGAGTTATTCTTTTTTTTTTTTGGGGGGGGGTTGTTTTTTTTTTGTTGTTGAGAGCCCACTGGCCCATGTGGGAATCGAACCGGCAGCCTTCGGAGTTAGGAGCATGGAGCTCCAACCGCCTGCGCCACCCGGCCGGCCCCGAGAGTCATTCTTTTTGTATATTTTCTTCAAGCCTAGTGATTATTTCAAGAGAAGTCTCAGCATTTAGCACTGCTGGGTGAGGCAATACATCATGGGTGCTGCAAATTCTTGTTGATATGCCAAGAATGCAAGGTTCTCACCAGTCTTTACCTAGGCCATTTTTCAGAATTGTGTTTGCAGTTAAAAACAAAACAAAACAAAACAAAAAACCAACAACAACAACAACAAAAAACCTAGAGGGATGAAGTAATGTCCCTTTCCAGGACAAAGAGCAGGTTTATTTACTGCCTGCTATAAAAGAGGTGGATTCTTCAGGCTCACGTGGTCCTCAGCCACAGTGCCAACTCACTGAATGTGTAGCATCCATCTGGGTCTCTCACCATGTAACCCCTGTAGAAGTTGGGACATAAGAGTAACCAGTAAGAACGTAATGCTCATGCTGCCTGCTGTGCTGTGAGCTGTCTGACCCAGAAATCTCAGATCTTCTGCCAGCTTCCATGAAACAGTAACAGTTATAAAATATTAGATTACACCTGGGGTAAAACCAAATCCTGACAGACTCCTCTCAAGCACCTCTCTAAAACCAATTTCCCTTTTTAAAACAAGCATTGGATTCAGAGCCTTGAGCAGGCAATACCGTCTAATAATATTGTTTTGTTTTCATAGTATTTTTAATTACTTTACCAGAGGCAATTGTCACAGGATTATAAAGCTTCTTTTAAGAAATTAAACTACAAAAATGTAAACAGACTTAAAGAAAAATATTAAAGAAATACTAACAGTTTTATATAGAAATGGCAATGGCAGAATAACTCAAGTACAGGAAACACTGCTATATTCCAATCAAACTGAATTACTAATTGAGGCCTACATATACCTCCTTTCACAGACCTGACCCATTAACTGAAACTCTTGTTTCACAGGCCACCCTCATTCCCCACAATAGAAATCTTCACAGCAGTCTGATCTCCCGTGCCTACAACCCCTCCCCAGTATGTGAAGAAACATTGTGACTGGAGGTAGGACAGTTTTACAAAAAGCTCAGTCCAAAAAGTTCAGTTGGACAGAATGTTTTCAAGTTTATAAGTGGGATCTGCTGACAGCTTTAAAAAATGGCTAAATTTGCCTGGAAATCTCTTGCCAACGTATCTGCAAGTTTCCCCCAGGTAGGGTTAATCCCTTCTGGAAATTCCCACGGAACTTCATCTGTGCCTATCTCGTCGTTTTCCAAAATGCTCTTCCAAGATACATACTTACTTCCAAAATACATACCTCCTGAGATATACAGAGAGTGCCCCAAAACAATGTATACACATTTTAAGGAAAACTGTATTAAAATTATAATACTCAATATATACCGATTACCAAAGATGAATACAAGTCACGTTTGACTTCTGCAAGTACAAGAAGTGGTTACCATCAGCGTCCAGACACTTCTGATTACCACGAACTACTGCTTGAGCAACGCTGACCAAAATGTCCACTTGTGTACATTATTTGGGCACCCCTGGTATATATTATTTCCCCTACTATACAGTAAGATTTGTCGAAGGCAAAAATCTTATGATCGACCTGTGTAGCCCAGAGCAAGCAAATACTCTCTCTCTCTCTGAAAATAAGACCTAGCCAGACAATCAGCTCTAACGCATCTTTTGGAGCAAAAAATTAATATAAGACCCAGTCTTATATTATATTGTATAATACATTTATAATATAAGACTCCGTCTTATATTGTATAATACATTGTATAATATTTAAGACCCCGTCTTATATTATATTGTATAATATATTAAATAAGACCGGGTCTTATATTAATTTTTGCTCCAAAAGATGCATTGGAGCTGATTGTCCGGTTAGGTCTTATTTTCGGGGAAACACGGTAATAGATGCTCAAAAACGTCTGTTAATCATTCCCTTAGTTTCTGTTTATGGCATATGAGTCTTCAACATGGTCATTTCCCATTAAGTCCCACGAGCCTTACACATACTTACGATACAGGTATTGTATTTCCTACTTTATAGATGAGAAACAAGGTAAGTGACTTGCCTTCGGTCACACTGCTAGGAAGCTGAAGAGGCAGGACTCGACCTCAATGCTTTTGAAGACTTACGCGTGGTTCCAGAATAGCCCCCCATTCCCGGCGCTGGTATTGACCCTGCCTCCCCCGTGGCTGCAAGACCTCACCAGAACTCCCCTCGGGGTCCCACAGGCGACAGCGGGGCGCGACCGGTGCCGGAACCGCTGGGCCGAGGGTCCGCACAGGCCCAGCAGGCGCAGCGAACAGAGGACGCGAAGGCCCGAAGGATAGAGAGCCTCGGAGGGACAGGGACCCACCTGCTTAAAGCCGGCTCCTCGTCGCTAGGCTCTTCAACAGCGTAGGGATCGTAGTCATCTCCGAGCCGGCTCATGGTGGCCTGCACCCTTGGAAACCGTCTACAGGCGCAAGCCTAGTACCTGTTTACCCCGCCGGTCCCTCCCCTAAAGCGTTCCGGACTCCACTTCCGGCCGCACAGCCTCGCCCTCCCTGCGCGCCTGCGCAGATCGTCCCAGTGGAGAGGGGCGAGAGGAAGAGGGGAAAGGGGGAGGAGATGGATGCCAGTGTCCCGCCACGTCTCTCCGCGGCTTCCGCTTACGTGAAAACAGCTGGTTTATTACTAGAAATAGTAATTGGCACCCTCATAAGTGACGGTCTCTGAGGTGAACACTCCACGCACAGTGTCTCGTGTGGTAACGTGAAGAAGCAGGTATCTAGATGCTGAGGGACGTGCAGCCTGTAGGTCCTCAGACCCTAGGACCCGACGTCCTTCCCACCTGCTCGCCACGAGCCTTTCTACCTTCCCGCCGCGCGCGGCCGCCTCGTGTTCACACTATTCGTTCCGCAGGCCGACTGCGGCTCTGACCGGCCTCCCAACAGTTGCTAGACTGTCACCAGTTACTTTACTTCCCAGTTGCCTTTTCTTGGCCTCTTCTCAGTCCCAACCTTGGCTCAGCCCTTATCCGATTCCACTCAGTACTTGAGACGCGGTAGATGACAACCTCTTCTTGGTTGTAACACCACGTCTCCCGTTTCTGTACCAGCCTATACTCAAGTTCCTGTCTCCTTCCGGGACAACTCACCCCTCTTCATGATTACATTCAGATGACTACCGCGTCTCATGTTGGTCCTTGCCGTCTCCTCCGTACTAGTATGTCAGATTTCCAATTGCCTGGCTGGACATCTCCGCCTGCTGCACCACTGGCAATCCAAAGTCAATATAGCTCAAACCCAACTCAGTGTCTTACAACCCCATTCCTATACCTCAGCTGCTTTTGACTCTTGATTTGTCCCTTCCTTCATCCTTACAACTGCTACAGGCTGAAAGTCTTGGACTCTTGTTTGACTCTTTTCGCAGTCCCTCCATGAGCCCTCAATTCCCAAGTCCTGTTGATCTCTTAGCAACATCTCTCTCATCCACATTTCATCTCCCTACCCCTCACCTTGACTATTGATTGATCTACGCTCCTAATTGACAGCCTTGTTTTGCTAGTCTACTTGGCAGAGTGACCTTCCAGCACAGCTTTGCTCTGGATGATTGATTTCCTTCCCAAAAAGTCCTACTATTTCCCCTTTACCTGCTGATCTGTTCACCTTATCCTGCAGTATTCTTGGCCCTCAACAATATGGTTCAATCCATCACGCCAAACTGATTTCCCTACACATACCAGCACAATTTGCTGATTCCAGAATATGTGTTATCCCTTCTACTACTGGCCTTTCCTTAAGCTATTCCCTGGAGCACCCTCTCCTACTTTTAATTCCACCATCCAAACCCTACCTGTCGTTCAAGATACATCTGCAAGTAATGGATGGGTCGGTAACTAGACAGAATGATCCTTAAGGATACCTTTCAGCCATGAGATGCTATAGTTATGGGAACTCACATTGTACCTTTTCTATGATGCCTTTTCAGATTTTCCCTCTATATGGGATCTTTCTCTGCTTTGAACTCTTGTAGGATAATGTACCTCTCACATGCCATGTATTTCTCTGGTTTTCAACTATTGTTCCCCCGAACTCTTCTGAGAGGTAAAATACTCTCCCATGTGTCACAGTGATGTGAAGGAAATCCCTGTTGGGGAACCTGTTTTTTCCTTTTCTAGGAATTGTGGCCCTCCTCAGGGATATGCCCTTACATCCATGTTCATTCTGTTCCACAAAAGTTGGACTCATTTACTTTGATAAACTTAAAAATGAAGTTAGAAATTTTTTAAGGTGAGGCTGTGGTCTTAGGATTTGTTACCAGACAAGTAAATTCAGGGGCTCAGGCTGACATTTTGGGGTGGCTGTTTGAGGGTTGTAGGTGCTGATGGTGAGCAAGCAAATAAAAACAGGAGTGTGTAGCAAGCAGAAGTAAGCAGAGAGGCTTTCCCCGACACTTTGTCTAAAACTAAAGCCCTCAATCCAACCCCTTCTCTCCATTCCATCTTCTCTATCCCTTAATCCATTTTCCCCACTTCTAATTCACATAACTTATTTGGTTGCTTACTTCCTGTCTACCTGTTCCATTTCTCTATTGCTGCACAAAAACACAACCTCCAAAATTTAAGAGCTTTGAAACAAAAACAATCATCTATTTTGATCACAAATCTGCAATTTTGGCAGGGATTACTCTGTTCCCTAATGTCTGGGGTCCCAGATTGGGACTGAAACCACTGGGGACTAGCTGAGCATCTCTCTTTCCATGTATCTTTCTCCACAAAGCCTTTGGCTTCCTCACAACATGACAGCTCCAGAGTAGTCAGTCTTCTTACAAAGTTCCCAGAGACCCAGATGGAAGCTGCAAGGCTTCTTCTGACCAAGCCCAGAATTCCCTGAGCATCACATCTACCACATTCTATTGGTCAAGCCAGTCACCAAGTCCAGATTTCAGGTAAGAGATAGACTCCACCTCTCATGGGCAGAATAGCAGAGATATAAAGGATATAGATTACTGTCTAAAAAATGGTTTGGCTTACTGTCTAAAAACAAAATTAGAATTGAACAACTCAACACAAAAACAAAAAAAACTCAATTAAAAAACAGGCGGAGGACATGGAGACATTTCTCTAAAGAGGACACACAGATGGCCAATACACATATGAAAAAAATGTTCAATTTTGTACACCTGAAACTAATAAAATTAAAAAAGCTTGTAGCAATTTAAAAAAAAAGCTCAACCTCACTAACCATCAGAGAAATGCAAATAAAAACCACAATGAGATACCACCTCACTCCGGTCAGAATGGCTAACATCAATAAATCAACAAACAAGTGTTGGTGAGAATATGGAGAAAAAGGAACCCTCGTGCACTGCTGGAGGGATTGCAAATTGGTACAAACACAATGGAAAACAGTACGGGGGTACCTCAAAAAAATTGAAAATGGAACTACCTTATGACCCAGCAATTCCACTCCTGGGTATCTATCCAAATAAATCCAAAACACTAATTCAAAAAAAATATACGCACCCCTATGTTTATTGCAGCGCTATTCACAATAGCCAAGATATGAAAACAACCAAAATGCCCATTGATAAGACTGGATAAAGAAACTGTGGCACATTTATACAATGGAGTATTGCTTGCCCATAAAAAGGAATGGAATCTTACCATTTGCAACAACATGGATGGACCTAGAGAATACTATGCTAAGCAAAATAAGTCAGACTGAGAAAGACAAATACCATCTGACATCACTTATATGTGGAATTTAAACAACAGAATAAACGAACAAACAAAACAGAAATAGACTCAGAGATATAGGGGGAAAAAAACTGATGGCTACTAGATGGGAGGGGGAGTGAATGGGGGGAGAAGGTGAAAGGATTAGAAAGTACAAATTAGTCGTCACAGTATTATCACGGGGATATGAAATACAGTGTGGAGAATATAATCAATAATGTAAAGATTATGTAAGGTGCCAGATGGGCACTAGACTTATCGGGGAGATCACTTCACAGACTGTGTAGATACTAGACGCCTGACCACTGCGCTATACACCTAAAGCTGAAATTGAATAATATTGAATGTCCATTATAATTAAATATACATTACATATATAGTCATGGGATGTGGAGTACAGCATAGGTAATATAGCTATATACGATGTCAGAGGGTATTAGATTGTGGGGGGGCTATCATTTTGTAAGGGGTGTAAATGTCTATTATATTGCTTTGTACACCTGAAACTAATAAAAAAGAAACTGAGTTTACAGTTTGAAAGGAATCACTAAATAGCAGAAAAAAATATTGCAAAAAAATTAAGGCCTTGCATCATATGTTAAATGCACAGTGCTGCTCTAAAATAGAATTGACAAAGGATGGCCTGTGAGCTAAATCAGGCCCACTACCTGCTTTTATAAATAAAGCGTTATTGCAGCTCAAAAAAAAAGCATTTTTTAAAATTAGACTTGAACAGATAAAATTGACTATTATGATATGGACTACAAAACAAAATAGTGTATTTACAATTTTCTTCAAGTATTTTAAAATATATACTTTCTATTGCTATTATATACTCGATCACTGCAAAATTTGCAGTGGATGTTCACACTTTGTCCTGGTTTTATGTATTCCAGGTTGAAATGTTGACTCTTACCCCTTTTAGGTTTGACTAGGTTTAGTCGTATATGTTGAACCCGTTCACCTCTTGCTGTAGTTTAAGACAAACTCAAAAAGACACCAGGAAAAAACGACCCCTGTTAAGTAAGTAGGGGGGAATCCGAACTTCAAAATTTAATGGACGTTACGAAACTCCCTCATAATAATAATGCCATCTAGTAAGGAAAGATGAGTTTTAATAGGATGGCGGAAACAACAAAAGCTGAAACATTCTTTGAAGCAAGCAAGCCAGAAAGTGGGAACGGCTGCAACAACGTTGTGAAGAAACAACAGAGGGACACGATAAAGTTTGTGCCATGCGAATGGACAACAAAACGAAAAAAAAAATTTCCTATTTTTAGGACCGGAAAATGCCAGGGGAGAGCGCGAACGCAGTCCCCCACTACCACAAATTATGCAGTCGAGTTTCCCACATTTGGGGAAATCGCAGGGGTCAGCACATCCGGAGTGCAATGGATAAGCCTCGCCCTGGGAAAACCACCTTCGTGATCATGGTATCTCCCCTGCCAGGTAAGTATGAGTTGCTGCGCCCGCAGCGGCCCCGACCCTCGCGCTCGCCTCGCCCTTCACGCACGGTCACTGCCCTCGCGCCGCCTCCGCGCCCTCGCGGCCTCGGGGCCCCTCGCCCCAACCTCGCCCATCCGGAAAGCAACCTCGGGAGCACGTGGATCTCGGACGCGCGGGACGTGGGGGCGCGGGCTGAGCACGACCGGCAGCCTCTGCGCGCCTGCTCATCCACATACGCCACGCCCTTGTCGTGACGTCCCCGGCGTTCTTTCTTTTCCCTACGGGGGCGACGGAAGTACAGTCACATCTGCTCCGACTCTTGTGGTTCCGCGGAGCATTCGTTTGTAGCTTAAAGTTACATCGAGGGGTTCGGTCTTCTCACCGTCTTTTCCTAATCTTTTCCCTAGCGGGAAGTAACAGTTAGGCTTGTCAGCCCTGCCTTTGTGGCTGCATTCCTTCCCGCAATCTGCTTGGGAAGAGATTCAATGGTGCAATAACATCAGTTCTCCATCTATCCATTTCAGTAAGTTTCAGCATAAAGCTTTTGTCTCTTGGGGAGGTACATCCTGAAATTGACGATCCAGCAGTTTGCAGGCAAGGGTAATTAGTTCAAGTCAGTTTCTTAGTATAATGTGTGAAATTCACAGACCTTGGAGAAAACAATGTTGCTTTCTTGTGTGTGCATCAATAAAAGCCAGAAGGCCGCCCAGGATTGGATTCGGATTCGGGGCTCTCAGTCCTTTGAGGCTGTGAGACCCTTGGCCCGTTTCATAACTTTCTTGATTTCTGTTCCTTACTTTTTTAACCCTTCGCCGCCCCTTCTCGTTCGCTCACTACCTGTGTTGCGCTGGACGCCACAGGGAAGGAAGGAAAATTCTTCCTTACAATTGAACACCAACTAACAAATATAGAATGAATGATAGAATTAGAAAAATCAACGTTTGGCAATCGTAATGCAAGAGTCATCAACGGATACTAGAAACTTGTTAAAGTTTGACAAGGAACAGGATATTTACATATCTTCAAATCACCGCCACACAAATTGCGTAATAATCACAAAGGGCAAGCCTGGCGAACACCTCCAGGGGCAGATGGTTGCAGTACCGGCCCCACGTGCACCGTGTGCTTCTGTAGTACCCTCTCATATTGACTCTGGACTTGGCTATGTGACTTGCTTTGGCTAGTGGAACATTAGCAAATGTGATGCAAGCAGGAGATTTTTTGAAAAGCATTTTCTCATTGGGACTTGCTCTCACTTGCTGTCCTGAGACCACCATGAGATGAAGCCTGGGTTAGCCTGGTGGAGGCTAACCTGCAGGAGGTTAGCCTGTTGGAGGAAGCCTGGGTTGGTGAAGATGAACCGTGTCGGCGGAGGTCCCTTAGACGGACCAGGCCCCAACTGACTGTAGCCATACGGGTGAACCCACTTGAGACCTGAAGAACTGCCCAACTGAACCCAGAATTGCTGATCCAAAGAGTTGCGAGCAAATAAAATGGTCATTAATTTAAATCAGTGTTTTAGGGTGATGTGTTACCCAGCAATGGATAACTGATACACCACCTTTAGCGGGTAATTGATGTCAACACCACCAATAATGGAACAAACTGACTTCACGTGCCTCCAAATGTGATGCCCAGAGGAGGACAATATATTAATTTGCTAGGGCAGCCGTGATAAAGTACAGGCAAGCTTCATTGTATTGTGCCTCAGTTTCGTGCACCTCACAGATGTTGCAAGGTGGTGGACAGGCAAGTCTATCCACCGGCACAAAGATCACGACTCGCTTTTTGTGATACTCATTTTATTATCGTGGTCTGACACCGTAATTGTAGTATTATCTCCAAGGTATGGCTGTGCCACCGACTGGGTGGCTTGAAACAACCGATACCTATTCTCTCATTGTTCTGGAAGCTAGAAGTCTAAAACCAGGTGTCGGCAGGGCCACACTCGCTCTAAGACTCTTAAGTGGAGTCTTCTCTTGCCTCTTCCCAGCTTCCGGTGGTGACAGTCAATCCCTGGCTTGGCGGTTACATCACCCCAATCTCTGCTTCTGTCATCACATGGCGTTCTCCACATCTCTGTCTTTACATGGCGTTTCCTATTAGAAGGAGATCAGTCATATTGGATTAGGGCCCGCTCTAGCAACCTCTCCTTAACTTGATTGTAACTGCAAAGATCCTATTTCCAAATAAGGTACCAGGGGTTAGGACTTCAACATATTTTTTGGAGGGAACAGTCACGAAATCGTTTACGTAGTCTTTGTTTCAGAAATGCATACCTGAACGTGATTATTGGGCAACCCCCAAGTTGAAATATATTCTACAAAATAACTGGCCTGTCGTCTTCAAAATTGCCTACGTAATGAAATACAAAGAACAACTTGGAACTACTTCAGATTAAAGTAGGTTAAGAGACATGACAGCCGACTGCAACACCTGGTTTTGTGGGTGTATTGTTTGTTTGTTTGTTGACATTTTAGCTATAAGCTCTATTTTAAATTTAAAGAAAAACTGAAAATAAATATTTTTTACGAATTATATCAACACTTAAAACATAATTTGGGAATGTTAAACATTAATTCTTAATCCAAAACAATGACACTCATGGAATACATCCTGGTGTTGGCCGATATGAAGTTTGTTTAAATCTGGTATTTTATATAAGCTGAACTATTAATCCTTCCTAACATTCAATGATTATGATTCAACTTCATAAAGTTAAACAAGTCTTCTATGTAAACCCCATATAACTTTTTCACATATGAAACATTTACACAAGCAAGGAAATTATAAAGCATATAAGTTATACGGGGCTTGATCCAAAGGCTGCTGATAGATGCACTTCCCCTTAGAAGGCGCACACACACACACACACACACACACACACACACACGCACACACACAGAACACTTAATCGCATATAGATGCCGTTATATTCTTACAGTTATGTTACATAGTAAACTGCATGCACGATTATAAATGTCATTCTATTATGTATGAACTGAAAAATACGTATATTAAAAAAAAGGTCCTTGAAGACACAGGGGGACGGAATGTGCCTGCGTTAAGTGCAGAAACGCAGAGGCTTTTTTACAGGACAGCAAGGAACTGCCTGTCTCCAGCTGGCTCCCAGGCACCGCTGCAAACAGTCACCACTCTCAGAAAGACAAGATGGTCTTGTTAATGATTTCCACGGCCTCGCGAACCTCGTCCTCCTTGATCACAAGTGGAGGTGCAAATCGGATGGTGTCGCCGTGGGTTGGCTTGGCCAGAAGTCCATTATCTCGAAGTCGCAGACACACCTTCCAGCATCATAATCTTTGGTTTCTCTGATAACAAAACAGCATTTAATAATCCTTTTCCTCTTACAGCGGTTACGATATCAGAAGGTAGCTTCATGAGTTCATTTCTCAAGATGGTACCCATTTTATCCGCATTTTCAACAAGGTTTTCTTCTTCTAAAACCTCAAGGGCTGCAATGGCCACTCGGCAGCCCAGCGGATTGCCACCGTAGGTTGACCCGTGCTCCCCCGGTTTAATGGTCAGCATTATGTCATCAGCACACAATACCGCACACACAGGGTATTAGCCACCGGAAAGTGCCCTTCCAAGAAGGACGAAGTCGGGTCTGATATTTTCCTGGTCAATAGCCAGCCATCTACCAGTTCTCGCCAATCCTGTCTGTATTTCATCAGCTATCAACAGAACCCGGTGCTGGGTGCACAGTTCTCGCACGCCCCTCATGTAGCCTGGATCCGGAACGATAACGCCCGCTTCGCCCTGAATCGGTTCTACCATGAACGCGGCAACGTTTGGATCCTGTAGAGCACGCTCCAGAGCAGGCAGATCATTATATGGAATGATTTCGAAAGCGGGCATAAATGGTCCAAAACCATCATAACGGCTTGGGTCTGTAGAACTGGAGATGGCAGACACAGTTCTACCCCAAAAGTTTCCAGCTGCAAAAACAATCTTTGCTTTGTACTTCGGAATACCCTTAACAGTACATCCCCATTTACGAGCGAGTTTGCAAGCTGTCTCTCCAGCCTCCACTGCTGTATTCATAGGAAGAACTTTGTGGTAGTTGAAAAGTTTAGTAATATACTCTTTGTATTCACCAAGGACGTTATCACAGAAAGCCCTAGATGTTAAGGTCAGTCTGTCTGCTTGACTTTTCAGAGCATTCACAATCTTTGGATGACAGTGCCCCTGGTTGACAGCAGTGTAAGGCACTCAGGAAGTCAAAATATTTCCTGCCTTCTACATCCCATACGTAAATACCTTTTCCTCTCTCCAGGGCTACAGGTAAAGGATGGTAGTTGTGTGCCCCATACTTAGATTCCCGTTCAAAAATGTAATCAGAGGATGGAGGGCCTTGGACTGTCCTTTTAGTCGCAACAGAGGTAGCAGAAGCCACCGAAGAGTGAACTCCTGGACGAAGCACAACGACAGTCTGGCAACGCGCTAGTTTGGAAAACATCGTGTCTTTCGAGTAGGAACACCACCGACGGTTCTATCAGTCGTTCACTTCACTAGGTTTAATGGCCTTCGAAAGTCAAACTCTCTTGTACCAGTGTAACCATTCCAGGCTGGCGTCATGCATTTTAACCAAGGCCCACACTCAGGTCCCGTCTGCGCGTCAGAGGTTGGCCTGGGACACGCGGCGTCGGCTGAGCTGGAACCCGCCAACACCTCGTTGTAAATTTTCCTTTGGTATAAAGGAGATTATTGGGACCATTGATGTGATTTGAATAACATCTGCAGAGTAAATCATATCGTGTCTATGTCAATTTCTTGACTTTGACCATTGTCATGGGGTTAGGTAAAAGGATCGTTTGTTTTTAGGAAATACACACTAAGAAAGGAAACTTCCCGAAACAACCACCAATCAAAAAGGATGCTGCAATACGTCTCCTCGGGTCTCTCCGCAGCGAGAACCTCAGGTAAGCCTTCCCTGACCCTTAGAGGCCGAGTCCCGTCTCTTGCCTTGCTTGGCGCCGCAGCACTGACCGCTCACGAGAACACCACAGCTGAATCATTTTGCTCCCACGTGGGGGAGCTGCACCTTTCGCCTCCGCACTTGATCTCAGGACTTTTCCTGGATGGAAGTGAAAAAGACCAACGGGACAACCTGAAAGAGGCCACCGAACGTCCCAGGACGGAAATGTGACGTTTCTGGTTCGTTTGATTTTCAGAGGCGACGTGTCACCCCCCGCGGCCCACGCGTCTACCTCGTGAACCGACGCCTCGCCCACATTCTCAGCTCAAGTTTTCCTTTCACTGTTGCAAGGTTAGGTCACTACATAATCTGGAAGAAAGCTCATGAATGAGAATGAAAACAGTTTCACATCAACTTGGTGTGGAAACTCTGATCTTAGTATTTAACGTTTAATTGACACTGTGTCATTTTCGCTGAAACGGTGGTGAGACCAACCCCGAGCCCTGACCCCCCCCCCCCGTGGGGCCTAACCGCTGGGCGCCCGCGCGGGGAGATCCGCTCCTCTCCGGGGACCCCACCCCCGCCCGAGGTCATCCCCGCGCGCCCGCCTGCGCCCGCCCCGGGGCGCCCGCGAGACACCGGCGGATCCGAGCCGGCGACAGGACCCGGGACGTCACGACAAGGGCGTGGCGTATGTGGATGAGCAGGCGCGCAGAGGCTGCCGGTCGTGCTCAGCCCGCGCCCCCACGTCCCGCGCGTCCGAGATCCACATGCTCCCGAGGTTGCTTTCCCGATGGGCGAGGTTGGGGCGAGGGGCCCCGAGGCCGCGAGGGCGCGGAGGCCGCGCGAGGGCAGTGACCGTGCGTGAAGGGCGAGGCGAGCGCGAGGGTCGGGGCCGCTGCGGGCGCAGCAACTCATACTTACCTGGCAGGGGAGATACCATGATCACGAAGGTGGTTTTCCCAGGGCGAGGCTTATCCATTGCACTCCGGATGTGCTGACCCCTGCGATTTCCCCAAATGTGGGAAACTCGACTGCATAATTTGTGGTAGTGGGGGACTGCGTTCGCGCTCTCCCCTGAGTCTTTTCGGGTCTCAAAAATTAGATTCCGACTGTCGGCTAGAGTTAGGGCTTCAGCGACCCCTGGCCATGAACCAAAGCTGTCCGGAGCAGCGAACGACCTGATGTTCTAACTTCTGACGTTCGCTACTACGATGTTTATGTCTGTGTGTGTGCTTTTATTTTCTCCGAGCTGGTTTTTGTTTCCATACGGTTGGAAACCAAGCGGTGAGAATCTTGCCAAAGGTTTCTGCTCCGGCTGGCAGGCCCAAAAATCTTCTCCGAGAGCTACAGAATCGGAATTAACATTTCAACAAGATTCCCAGTTGATTTCATGCACATGAAAGTTTGAGACACACTGATCTAACACACTACACGTATTAGTTTTATAAGTCTGACTTTACCCGTCGGAATGTAAATTCCAGGTCAGGGGTCCTTGACTCTTGTTGACTGCTTCCTCCGTGGTTGGCTAGAATAGTACATGGCTGGCTGTATGTAGGCTTTTAATATACTTACTGGATTAATTCCTGGATCTCAGGCTTCAGAGAGAGACAGAGACAGAGAGAAGTTTCCCAGCAGGTTCCCAGGTTCTACCTCTGAGTCCCCGTTTAATAATAGTGACCTTCCTACAGATTAAATAGTAGTGACCTTCCTACAGAGAAATCACAGAATTGGAAACTGTTCAGCTTCATCAGTAACGTCTCTGAACACCACCTGCTTGAAGCAGCCCCTAGGTGAGAGCTATTGAAAAAAACAAAAAAATCGGTCCCTGATCCCAGGGAGAGGATCCTCCAGTCCACACCGTCAGCCTCCAGCCTAACCTCCTTCAGCCCCCTCTCACTTTAGGACAACGTGATCATTGTAGAGACATCAGGAAAAAGCAGGTCAAGGGTAAGCACCTTATTTTTCTCACACACCTGCCCCTTCTGGTCATCCACTGCGCCACCCTGGTTCAAGCTGCAGGGGAGTCAAAATTTTACTTTTACCCTTTTAGGGTATCTGACAGGGCCCGAGAATCAAAAGGACGTGAAACAGATTAACCGGAAGAAAGCATACAGATTTTTTACACGTACACGGCAGCCCCCACAGGAAAATGACAACGCAGAGAAGTGAGGCTAGTCAGGTCTCCAAGCAGCCCTGGTTCCTTCCATTGGAGAACAGTATCTGGAGTACAAGATCTAGTGCTTAGTGCTTACCGATACTGGTGTGTCATTGTTGTTAGGCCCTGTACCTATTTTATTCAATGGGTTATGATCGTTTACTAATATTATTATTATTATTATTATTATTATTATTATTATTATCATCTTGATTTGGCCAGTGGGAACTCTTTCAAACCGGCTCCTGTGTGCTTGACATGTCCCACCCCGACCCCCATCAGTCCCTGTACGTTTCTTTACTTTTTATCAGAGCTACATGTTCCAGGCTCAGCTCCGATATTCCCGGCCTAAGAGCCTGGCCTATCCCGGGTGCTGATGTGCCCCTCCACCCTCCAGCCCACAATGAGCTAGGCTCACTTTTCTGCGCAGTCTGGCTTACTGGGAAGCGACGGAGAAAGGATATCGGCCTATGCGGGGAGACCACGTCCAGGCAGATAGATACCAAGCCCGCCGCGGTGGCCAGTCTGGGGGCTTGGCTCCCCTCCTCTGCCCACTCGCCCGGATTCCTTTGGCAGAGACAGCTGCTTCCTGAAATAGATCAAGGTTCTGTGGCTTCCTGGAGAGGCACTGGAGTCCAAGGGGGAGGGACAGAAAACACGGGTGTCCCGGTTGGACTCCTCGTCCCGGCTGCATGTATTTTACAAACGTTTCGGATCCCATCTGGTGTGTGTCCACCACCCAAGACCGCTCTCTCACTTCGCGAATGTCCCACAGGAGCACAGCAAGCCACACCGAAGTGGCCTTCCCTCGATCGACTGAGTGTGTCGCCACCCCCCACCCCCCCCACCCCCCCACCCTCCGACTGGGCGGCGGGCACCTCCGCACCTTCGGATGAGGCGCGGTGGTGCCTCGGAGGCCCCCCGCTACTCTCAGTGACACCTCAGACAGGAAGAGTCGGCCATCCTGGAGCTCACACTCGCGTGCGCCGGTCACCCAAACCCACTGTCCCCCACCCACCTCACTCCATTCCCGTGAAGCACCGAAGCTAGGTTCACACCTCCGGCATCCCTCGGGGGCCGTATCTAATGACGGTCTAAGGTTCTGTCTTTGGTCCCTGTCCCGCTGGTCTCCGCCGACGCTGGTGACACTCGAGGCTGGGGGCTCTCTGTAGCTGCAGAGCGATGGACTCTTCCTGAAGGTCCCCTGTCAGGCTGCAACGGCACAGCCTCAGGCTCACTCAGCCAGGCTCACTCAGCCCGCCTCAGCCGTGGGTCAGCGGGGAAGGCTGGCGCTGCAGGGCGCGGACCCGGAGCAGCTCCAGCTCTCCGGGAGAGTAGGACGTGCCGGGAAACGCAGTCTCCAGTACCGGAGCCGAGAAGAGCTGGTGGGCTCAGGGCTCCGGGCTCCGGGCTCAGGGGAGGGCGGCAGCTGGGCCCCCGAGGCTTCAGAGAGCCACCACACGCCAGTCATCGCGCTTCCACCGCTGAGTCCTCTCCGGGATGCGGTCCGTCCGGCTGTGTATGGAGTCTCCGGAGTTTTCTACCCACAGGGGGGAAGAGAGCAAAGGACCACTCCCCTGGCCTTCTTCTCTGCACCCACACTCCCTCGCCCCACCCGGCTTCGTCCCCACGGGGAAGCCGGCTCCTTCTTGGCTAAAGCCCAGCCCCTTTCCTCCCGGGTGCTCCCTGGCTGGGCCCCCGCATCCTCCCCCTCCTCTTCAGGCCCTGCCGATTTAGCCGTAAGAGCCCAGGCGCCAACATCTGGTCAGAACCCACAGGCCTTTGCGGACGCAGGTGGGGCTGGGACGCCAGGCGGCGGTGCCCTCCCTGGTGGCGCAAAAGCGTCAGGCACTTCCTTCGAGCCGGAGTCGAACCAGCGACCTAAGGATGTC
The DNA here is from genome assembly GCF_964194185.1 of Rhinolophus hipposideros. Taxonomy (NCBI): domain Eukaryota; kingdom Metazoa; phylum Chordata; class Mammalia; order Chiroptera; family Rhinolophidae; genus Rhinolophus; species Rhinolophus hipposideros. The sequence continues at coordinate 19,194,072 of NC_138051.1, read as the reverse complement.
CGTACAGGTCTAGCCTACAGTCCTCCGCTCTACCAGCTGAGCTATCGAAGGGCGCACGCTGCCAGGGCCGGGTCATTACTTTTTCTTGAGATGACAGACGCCAAGACGCGGGAGTTCCCGAGGTCCAACACGCCTTGTTTGAAGAGAGCGGAGCCCACGCTGCCACCGCTCCCGCTCCGCGCCGGCGGAGCGAATCCTCAGCGCGTGGCTGCTCCCGGGGCTTAGCGGTGGCCCGGAGCCCCGACTAGGATTTTCAGGATGCCTGGGCCCCAGCTCTCACCAGTTGCCTCATTTACCCTCCCGTGCCCCTTTCTGCAGTGGGGGACGACAGCAGCGCGTGGCCAGAAAGCGGGGAAGGGGAGCGTTGGCGAAACGGCCGCTTGGGGCCGGTGGGGGGGGGGCCTCCCGGGGGAAAGGAGGAGGACCCACCGGAACGCGCAGCGGGTAGGCGGCTGCGAACCGCCTACCTGTTGGTTTTCAAGTGCCTTTAGTTCAAAATTATCCTTACGCCAAAATGCATTTTGGGTGTGGCGTATTCTGCCACCATTCAAAGCCAACATCATCTTGCCCAGATCATGCAAGTCTCCTGGTTGGTTTCCCTGCTGTGGTCCTTGCCACCCTTGCAGCCAGTGATTTTTTTTCCGGGGAGGGGGTAGGGGGGAGTAGGAGGGGTCAGCTCAAGCCATTCCTCTGCTCAAAACCTTCAGGTTCCCTGAGATTTAAGGCCTTATAATGGTCTACAAGACCCTCATGATCTTACGCCCACCCAGTCACCTCTCTGACTTAATTTTGTACAACACTTTAATTTTGCTCGGGGCACGGGGCCTCCTCCGTGCTGGTCTCTAAACACAGTCCCTACCTAGGCCTTTGCTCCTGTTGATCTTTGTCGTTTTTCACTTCTCTGACTCTATTGCGCCCCCTTCCTCTCGTTCTCCCTTTAAAGCGCCCAAATCACCTCTGCACAGACGGGAATAGAGCTCAGCTTTTCCCTTACTGTCAGTAGTTACTGAATAAAATGTACTTCACCACTTTCACTGCAGTCTGCTGTGGTTATCCTTGACAGAGTCCCAGTCAGAAAGGACCAGAGGGCACTTTGTGGGGCCACCCTCTGTGCGTGCTGGGGCAGTACGAGGGGAGAAGGTTGCAGGGCGCCTGACCCTGACCACTGGAGCTCCCGGGAGACCCGCGCCTGGATGCGATGGAAGGGGACCGCTCAGCGCTTTAACCGGGTTTTCTTTCTACAAAACTTAGAATCCTGGGTGTTCGGTCCAGCGTTCTTAGGTTAGAGCTACTACACATTCTGAAGCACGTTGTGTCACTTTGACTCAGGAAGACCCCATGTATAAAACATAAGCACGATTTCTTATTAAGCGGCTTAGCGCTATTAGCCGGCACAAAGGCCTTTGCTGAATTTTCGATGACTTGAAGATGAGATCGAGCAGGCGAGGACAAAAATGGGCTGAAATTTTCTTCCGCTGAGAGGAAGATGAGACCAACCCCGAACCCTGACCCCCCCCCCCCGCCCCTCGGTGGGGCCTAACCGCTGGGCGCCGGCGCGGCGAGATACGCCCCCTCCCCTCCTCCCCCCGCCCCGAGGTCCCGGACTCGTCCCCGCGCGCCCGCCTGCGCCCGCCCCGGGGCGCCCGCGAGACACCGGCGGATCCGAGCCGGCGACAGGACCGGGGACGTCACGACAAGGGCGTGGCGTATGTGGATGAGCAGGCGCGCAGAGGCTGCCGGTCGTGCTCAGCCCGCGCCCCCACGTCCCGCGCGTCCGAGATCCACATGCTCCCGAGGTTGCTTTCCCGATGGGCGAGGTTGGGGCGAGGGGCCCCGAGGCAGCGAGGGTGCGGAGGCCGCACGAGGGAAGTGACCGTGCGTGAAGGGCGAGGCGAGCGCGAGGGTCGGGGCCGCTGCGGGCGCAGCAACTCATACTTACCTGGCAGGGGAGATACCATGATCACGAAGGTGGTTTTCCCAGGGCGAGGCTTATCCATTGCACTCCGGATGTGCTGACCCCTGCGATTTCCCCAAATGTGGGAAACTCGACTGCATAATTTGTGGTAGTGGGGGACTGCGTTCGCGCTCTCCCCTGGTAATCGCTGGTATGAAAGTAAGAGTGCTTATGTTTTGCCGTTCTCGTCCAAAGTGGCGCGCTTAGCGAGCCAAGTGGGAGGTTCTTGTCGCGTGTCGCCTACTACTGTCACTATCCAAGTCGATTCAGTGTTCTTTGCAGAATAACCGCTTCCGCGCTAACGTTCACCTCGTTTCACGTCGTTTCGCTTAACGAAACACCTCTCTGCGGCACGGCCCGGTGGCTCAGGAGGTTAGAGCTCCCTGCTCGTAACTCTGAAGGCTGCCGGTCGATTCCCACAATTGCCAGTTCGATTTCTCAGCTCCCAGACTCCCGCAAGGGACGATGGGCTGTGCCCCCTGCAACTGGAAAAAACGGCAACTTGACTTGGAAAAAAAGCCCCGGAAGTACACACACTGTTCCCCGATGAAGAAAACCGGCACTCTGTGCTTTCAAATCGTGCAGATATTTCTCCAGGGTTTCTTACAGTGACGAAACCGGATTGATTCCATTTCCAGGGCCCTTTAATTTTTGAGGACGTCTATATTGTAATGCCAAACACACAATGTCAAAACCGGATGATCCTCCCTTCTTGGCTGCAGTTTGGAGGATTTACCATCACTACCGTTAAAACATTCCATTTACAAGCCCTGTAAGTTCCGAACTCGGCAACTTTTAGTTATCTTGACTACTACAATCATCTGGTCTCTCAACTAGTTATTCTGTGTTCTGCTTTGTTTTTCTGTCCCTCTATTACACATTAGACTGCGTAACAGCTGTAAGTTTTTGTATTGTCTCAAACTCCTGCCATAATCACATCATTACTTTGGTATTATGATAAAAAAAACCGTAAAGACGATGGGTCCTGCCTTTTTGTTCTGCCATTAATCAACTAAAGTGCTGAAGTTGAATCCTAACTAATACATCACTAGTCCACCCGTTGTCCTAATTGGTTTTATATATAAATATTATAGACCCCTCTTGTGGGACATATTCCTGTAAGCAAAGCAGAACTTACAGGGCTTTGCTTTTCTGTCCCTCTAGTGGATGAGTCTAAATATTATTTAATTATGGGGTACTGTATTTATGGGAAAGGATTCCTAAAGAGCTTCAGGACGCTATTTAGCAAGAAAACTTACAGGAATATGTCCCACAAGAGGGGTCTATAATATTTATATATAAAACCAATTAGGACAACGGGTGGACTAGTGATGTATTAGTTAGGATTCAACTTCAGCACTTTAGTTGATTAATGGCAGAACAAAAAGGCAGGACCCATCGTCTTTACGGTTTTTTTTATCATAATACCAAAGTAATGATGTGATTATGGCAGGAGTTTGAGACAATACAAAAACTTACAGCTGTTACGCAGTCTAATGTGTAATAGAGGGACAGAAAAACAAAGCAGAACACAGAATAACTAGTTGAGAGACCAGATGATTGTAGTAGTCAAGATAACTAAAAGTTGCCGAGTTCGGAACTTACAGGGCTTGTAAATGGAATGTTTTAACGGTAGTGATGGTAAATCCTCCAAACTGCAGCCAAGAAGGGAGGATCATCCGGTTTTGACATTGTGTGTTTGGCATTACAATATAGACGTCCTCAAAAATTAAAGGGCCCTGGAAATGGAATCAATCCGGTTTCGTCACTGTAAGAAACCCTGGAGAAATATCTGCACGATTTGAAAGCACAGAGTGCCGGTTTTCTTCATCGGGGAACAGTGTGTGTACTTCCGGGGCTTTTTTTCCAAGTCAAGTTGCCGTTTTTTCCAGTTGCAGGGGGCACAGCCCATCGTCCCTTGCGGGAGTCTGGGAGCTGAGAAATCGAACTGGCAATTGTGGGAATCGACCGGCAGCCTTCAGAGTTACGAGCAGGGAGCTCTAACCTCCTGAGCCACCGGGCCGTGCCGCAGAGAGGTGTTTCGTTAAGCGAAACGACGTGAAACGAGGTGAACGTTAGCGCGGAAGCGGTTATTCTGCAAAGAACACTGAATCGACTTGGATAGTGACAGTAGTAGGCGACACGCGACAAGAACCTCCCACTTGGCTCGCTAAGCGCGCCACTTTGGACGAGAACGGCAAAACATAAGCACTCTTACTTTCATACCAGCGATTACCAGGGGAGAGCGCGAACGCAGTCCCCCACTACCACAAATTATGCAGTCGAGTTTCCCACATTTGGGGAAATCGCAGGGGTCAGCACATCCGGAGTGCAATGGATAAGCCTCGCCCTGGGAAAACCACCTTCGTGATCATGGTATCTCCCCTGCCAGGTAAGTATGAGTTGCTGCGCCCGCAGCGGCCCCGACCCTCGCGCTCGCCTCGCCCTTCACGCACGGTCACTTCCCTCGTGCGGCCTCCGCACCCTCGCTGCCTCGGGGCCCCTCGCCCCAACCTCGCCCATCGGGAAAGCAACCTCGGGAGCATGTGGATCTCGGACGCGCGGGACGTGGGGGCGCGGGCTGAGCACGACCGGCAGCCTCTGCGCGCCTGCTCATCCACATACGCCACGCCCTTGTCGTGACGTCCCCGGTCCTGTCGCCGGCTCGGATCCGCCGGTGTCTCGCGGGCGCCCCGGGGCGGGCGCAGGCGGGCGCGCGGGGACGAGTCCGGGACCTCGGGGCGGGGGGAGGAGGGGAGGGGGCGTATCTCGCCGCGCCGGCGCCCAGCGGTTAGGCCCCACCGAGGGGCGGGGGGGGGGGGTCAGGGTTCGGGGTTGGTCTCATCTTCCTCTCAGCGGAAGAAAATTTCAGCCCATTTTTGTCCTCGCCTGCTCGATCTCATCTTCAAGTCATCGAAAATTCAGCAAAGGCCTTTGTGCCGGCTAATAGCGCTAAGCCGCTTAATAAGAAATCGTGCTTATGTTTTATACATGGGGTCTTCCTGAGTCAAAGTGACACAACGTGCTTCAGAATGTGTAGTAGCTCTAACCTAAGAACGCTGGACCGAACACCCAGGATTCTAAGTTTTGTAGAAAGAAAACCCGGTTAAAGCGCTGAGCGGTCCCCTTCCATCGCATCCAGGCGCGGGTCTCCCGGGAGCTCCAGTGGTCAGGGTCAGGCGCCCTGCAACCTTCTCCCCTCGTACTGCCCCAGCACGCACAGAGGGTGGCCCCACAAAGTGCCCTCTGGTCCTTTCTGACTGGGACTCTGTCAAGGATAACCACAGCAGACTGCAGTGAAAGTGGTGAAGTACATTTTATTCAGTAACTACTGACAGTAAGGGAAAAGCTGAGCTCTATTCCCGTCTGTGCAGAGGTGATTTGGGCGCTTTAAAGGGAGAACGAGAGGAAGGGGGCGCAATAGAGTCAGAGAAGTGAAAAACGACAAAGATCAACAGGAGCAAAGGCCTAGGTAGGGACTGTGTTTAGAGACCAGCACGGAGGAGGCCCCGTGCCCCGAGCAAAATTAAAGTGTTGTACAAAATTAAGTCAGAGAGGTGACTGGGTGGGCGTAAGATCATGAGGGTCTTGTAGACCATTATAAGGCCTTAAATCTCAGGGAACCTGAAGGTTTTGAGCAGAGGAATGGCTTGAGCTGACCCCTCCTACTCCCCCCTACCCCCTCCCCGGAAAAAAAATCACTGGCTGCAAGGGTGGCAAGGACCACAGCAGGGAAACCAACCAGGAGACTTGCATGATCTGGGCAAGATGATGTTGGCTTTGAATGGTGGCAGAATACGCCACACCCAAAATGCATTTTGGCGTAAGGATAATTTTGAACTAAAGGCACTTGAAAACCAACAGGTAGGCGGTTCGCAGCCGCCTACCCGCTGCGCGTTCCGGTGGGTCCTCCTCCTTTCCCCCGGGAGGCCCCCCCCCCACCGGCCCCAAGCGGCCGTTTCGCCAACGCTCCCCTTCCCCGCTTTCTGGCCACGCGCTGCTGTCGTCCCCCACTGCAGAAAGGGGCACGGGAGGGTAAATGAGGCAACTGGTGAGAGCTGGGGCCCAGGCATCCTGAAAATCCTAGTCGGGGCTCCGGGCCACCGCTAAGCCCCGGGAGCAGCCACGCGCTGAGGATTCGCTCCGCCGGCGCGGAGCGGGAGCGGTGGCAGCGTGGGCTCCGCTCTCTTCAAACAAGGCGTGTTGGACCTCGGGAACTCCCGCGTCTTGGCGTCTGTCATCTCAAGAAAAAGTAATGACCCGGCCCTGGCAGCGTGCGCCCTTCGATAGCTCAGCTGGTAGAGCGGAGGACTGTAGGCTAGACCTGTACGGACATCCTTAGGTCGCTGGTTCGACTCCGGCTCGAAGGAAGTGCCTGACGCTTTTGCGCCACCAGGGAGGGCACCGCCGCCTGGCGTCCCAGCCCCACCTGCGTCCGCAAAGGCCTGTGGGTTCTGACCAGATGTTGGCGCCTGGGCTCTTACGGCTAAATCGGCAGGGCCTGAAGAGGAGGGGGAGGATGCGGGGGCCCAGCCAGGGAGCACCCGGGAGGAAAGGGGCTGGGCTTTAGCCAAGAAGGAGCCGGCTTCCCCGTGGGGACGAAGCCGGGTGGGGCGAGGGAGTGTGGGTGCAGAGAAGAAGGCCAGGGGAGTGGTCCTTTGCTCTCTTCCCCCCTGTGGGTAGAAAACTCCGGAGACTCCATACACAGCCGGACGGACCGCATCCCGGAGAGGACTCAGCGGTGGAAGCGCGATGACTGGCGTGTGGTGGCTCTCTGAAGCCTCGGGGGCCCAGCTGCCGCCCTCCCCTGAGCCCGGAGCCCGGAGCCCTGAGCCCACCAGCTCTTCTCGGCTCCGGTACTGGAGACTGCGTTTCCCGGCACGTCCTACTCTCCCGGAGAGCTGGAGCTGCTCCGGGTCCGCGCCCTGCAGCGCCAGCCTTCCCCGCTGACCCACGGCTGAGGCGGGCTGAGTGAGCCTGGCTGAGTGAGCCTGAGGCTGTGCCGTTGCAGCCTGACAGGGGACCTTCAGGAAGAGTCCATCGCTCTGCAGCTACAGAGAGCCCCCAGCCTCGAGTGTCACCAGCGTCGGCGGAGACCAGCGGGACAGGGACCAAAGACAGAACCTTAGACCGTCATTAGATACGGCCCCCGAGGGATGCCGGAGGTGTGAACCTAGCTTCGGTGCTTCACGGGAATGGAGTGAGGTGGGTGGGGGACAGTGGGTTTGGGTGACCGGCGCACGCGAGTGTGAGCTCCAGGATGGCCGACTCTTCCTGTCTGAGGTGTCACTGAGAGTAGCGGGGGGCCTCCGAGGCACCACCGCGCCTCATCCGAAGGTGCGGAGGTGCCCGCCGCCCAGTCGGAGGGTGGGGGGGTGGGGGGGGTGGGGGGTGGCGACACACTCAGTCGATCGAGGGAAGGCCACTTCGGTGTGGCTTGCTGTGCTCCTGTGGGACATTCGCGAAGTGAGAGAGCGGTCTTGGGTGGTGGACACACACCAGATGGGATCCGAAACGTTTGTAAAATACATGCAGCCGGGACGAGGAGTCCAACCGGGACACCCGTGTTTTCTGTCCCTCCCCCTTGGACTCCAGTGCCTCTCCAGGAAGCCACAGAACCTTGATCTATTTCAGGAAGCAGCTGTCTCTGCCAAAGGAATCCGGGCGAGTGGGCAGAGGAGGGGAGCCAAGCCCCCAGACTGGCCACCGCGGCGGGCTTGGTATCTATCTGCCTGGACGTGGTCTCCCCGCATAGGCCGATATCCTTTCTCCGTCGCTTCCCAGTAAGCCAGACTGCGCAGAAAAGTGAGCCTAGCTCATTGTGGGCTGGAGGGTGGAGGGGCACATCAGCACCCGGGATAGGCCAGGCTCTTAGGCCGGGAATATCGGAGCTGAGCCTGGAACATGTAGCTCTGATAAAAAGTAAAGAAACGTACAGGGACTGATGGGGGTCGGGGTGGGACATGTCAAGCACACAGGAGCCGGTTTGAAAGAGTTCCCACTGGCCAAATCAAGATAATAATAATAATAATAATAATAATAATAATAATATTAGTAAACGATCATAACCCATTGAATAAAATAGGTACAGGGCCTAACAACAATGACACACCAGTATCGGTAAGCACTAAGCACTAGATCTTGTACTCCAGATACTGTTCTCCAATGGAAGGAACCAGGGCTGCTTGGAGACCTGACTAGCCTCACTTCTCTGCGTTGTCATTTTCCTGTGGGGGCTGCCGTGTACGTGTAAAAAATCTGTATGCTTTCTTCCGGTTAATCTGTTTCACGTCCTTTTGATTCTCGGGCCCTGTCAGATACCCTAAAAGGGTAAAAGTAAAATTTTGACTCCCCTGCAGCTTGAACCAGGGTGGCGCAGTGGATGACCAGAAGGGGCAGGTGTGTGAGAAAAATAAGGTGCTTACCCTTGACCTGCTTTTTCCTGATGTCTCTACAATGATCACGTTGTCCTAAAGTGAGAGGGGGCTGAAGGAGGTTAGGCTGGAGGCTGACGGTGTGGACTGGAGGATCCTCTCCCTGGGATCAGGGACCGATTTTTTTGTTTTTTTCAATAGCTCTCACCTAGGGGCTGCTTCAAGCAGGTGGTGTTCAGAGACGTTACTGATGAAGCTGAACAGTTTCCAATTCTGTGATTTCTCTGTAGGAAGGTCACTACTATTTAATCTGTAGGAAGGTCACTATTATTAAACGGGGACTCAGAGGTAGAACCTGGGAACCTGCTGGGAAACTTCTCTCTGTCTCTGTCTCTCTCTGAAGCCTGAGATCCAGGAATTAATCCAGTAAGTATATTAAAAGCCTACATACAGCCAGCCATGTACTATTCTAGCCAACCACGGAGGAAGCAGTCAACAAGAGTCAAGGACCCCTGACCTGGAATTTACATTCCGACGGGTAAAGTCAGACTTATAAAACTAATACGTGTAGTGTGTTAGATCAGTGTGTCTCAAACTTTCATGTGCATGAAATCAACTGGGAATCTTGTTGAAATGTTAATTCCGATTCTGTAGCTCTCGGAGAAGATTTTTGGGCCTGCCAGCCGGAGCAGAAACCTTTGGCAAGATTCTCACCGCTTGGTTTCCAACCGTATGGAAACAAAAACCAGCTCGGAGAAAATAAAAGCACACACACAGACATAAACATCGTAGTAGCGAACGTCAGAAGTTAGAACATCAGGTCGTTCGCTGCTCCGGACAGCTTTGGTTCATGGCCAGGGGTCGCTGAAGCCCTAACTCTAGCCGACAGTCGGAATCTAATTTTTGAGACCCGAAAAGACTCAGGGGAGAGCGCGAACGCAGTCCCCCACTACCACAAATTATGCAGTCGAGTTTCCCACATTTGGGGAAATCGCAGGGGTCAGCACATCCGGAGTGCAATGGATAAGCCTCGCCCTGGGAAAACCACCTTCGTGATCATGGTATCTCCCCTGCCAGGTAAGTATGAGTTGCTGCGCCCGCAGCGGCCCCGACCCTCGCGCTCGCCTCGCCCTTCACGCACGGTCACTGCCCTCGCGCGGCCTCCGCGCCCTCGCGGCCTCGGGGCCCCTCGCCCCAACCTCGCCCATCGGGAAAGCAACCTCGGGAGCATGTGGATCTCGGACGCGCGGGACGTGGGGGCGCGGGCTGAGCACGACCGGCAGCCTCTGCGCGCCTGCTCATCCACATACGCCACGCCCTTGTCGTGACGTCCCGGGTCCTGTCGCCGGCTCGGATCCGCCGGTGTCTCGCGGGCGCCCCGGGGCGGGCGCAGGCGGGCGCGCGGGGATGACCTCGGGCGGGGGTGGGGTCCCCGGAGAGGAGCGGATCTCCCCGCGCGGGCGCCCAGCGGTTAGGCCCCACGGGGGGGGGGGGGGTCAGGGCTCGGGGTTGGTCTCACCACCGTTTCAGCGAAAATGACACAGTGTCAATTAAACGTTAAATACTAAGATCAGAGTTTCCACACCAAGTTGATGTGAAACTGTTTTCATTCTCATTCATGAGCTTTCTTCCAGATTATGCAGTGACCTAACCTTGCAACAGTGAAAGGAAAACTTGAGCTGAGAATGTGGGCGAGGCGTCGGTTCACGAGGTAGACGCGTGGGCCGCGGGGGGTGACACGTCGCCTCTGAAAATCAAACGAACCAGAAACGTCACATTTCCGTCCTGGGACGTTCGGTGGCCTCTTTCAGGTTGTCCCGTTGGTCTTTTTCACTTCCATCCAGGAAAAGTCCTGAGATCAAGTGCGGAGGCGAAAGGTGCAGCTCCCCCACGTGGGAGCAAAATGATTCAGCTGTGGTGTTCTCGTGAGCGGTCAGTGCTGCGGCGCCAAGCAAGGCAAGAGACGGGACTCGGCCTCTAAGGGTCAGGGAAGGCTTACCTGAGGTTCTCGCTGCGGAAAGACCCGAGGAGACGTATTGCAGCATCCTTTTTGATTGGTGGTTGTTTCGGGAAGTTTCCTTTCTTAGTGTGTATTTCCTAAAAACAAACGATCCTTTTACCTAACCCCATGACAATGGTCAAAGTCAAGAAATTGACATAGACACGATATGATTTACTCTGCAGATGTTATTCAAATCACATCAATGGTCCCAATAATCTCCTTTCTACCAAAGGAAAATTTACAACGAGGTGTTGGCGGGTTCCAGCTCAGCCGACGCCGCGTGTCCCAGGCCAACCTCTGACGCGCAGACGGGACCTGAGTGTGGGCCTTGGTTAAAATGCATGACGCCAGCCTGGAATGGTTACACTGGTACAAGAGAGTTTGACTTTCGAAGGCCATTAAACCTAGTGAAGTGAACGACTGATAGAACCGTCGGTGGTGTTCCTACTCGAAAGACACGATGTTTTCCAAACTAGCGCGTTGCCAGACTGTCGTTGTGCTTCGTCCAGGAGTTCCCTCTTCGGTGGCTCTGCTACCTCTGTTGCGACTAAAAGGACAGTCCAAGGCCCTCCATCCTCTGATTACATTTTTGAACGGGAATCTAAGTATGGGGCACACAACTACCATCCTTTACCTGTAGCCCTGGAGAGAGGAAAAGGTATTTACGTATGGGATGTAGAAGGCAGGAAATATTTTGACTTCCTGAGTGCCTTACACTGCTGTCAAACAGGGGCATTGTCATCCAAAGATTGTGAATGCTCTGAAAAGTCAAGCAGACAGACTGACCTTAACATCTAGGGCTTTCTGTGATAACGTCCTTGGTGAATACAAAGAGTATATTACTAAACTTTTCAACTACCACAAAGTTCTTCCTATGAATACAGCAGTGGAGGCTGGAGAGACAGCTTGCAAACTCGCTCGTAAATGGGGATGTACTGTTAAGGGTATTCCGAAGTACAAAGCAAAGATTGTTTTTGCAGCTGGAAACTTTTGGGGTAGAACTGTGTCTGCTATCTCCAGTTCTACAGACCCAAGCCGTTATGATGGTTTTGGACCATTTATGCCCGCTTTCGAAATCATTCCATATAATGATCTGCCTGCTCTGGAGCGTGCTCTACAGGATCCAAACGTTGCCGCGTTCATGGTAGAACCGATTCAGGGCGAAGCGGGCGTTATCGTTCCGGATCCAGGCTACATGAGGGGCGTGCGAGAACTGTGCACCCAGCACCGGGTTCTGTTGATAGCTGATGAAATACAGACAGGATTGGCGAGAACTGGTAGATGGCTGGCTATTGACCAGGAAAATATCAGACCCGACTTCGTCCTTCTTGGAAGGGCACTTTCCGGTGGCTTATACCCTGTGTGTGCGGTATTGTGTGCTGATGACATAATGCTGACCATTAAACCGGGGGAGCACGGGTCAACCTACGGTGGCAATCCGCTGGGCTGCCGAGTGGCCATTGCAGCCCTTGAGGTTTTAGAAGAAGAAAACCTTGTTGAAAATGCGGATAAAATGGGTACCATCTTGAGAAATGAACTCATGAAGCTACCTTCTGATATCGTAACCGCTGTAAGAGGAAAAGGATTATTAAATGCTGTTTTGTTATCAGAGAAACCAAAGATTATGATGCTTGGAAGGTGTGTCTGCGACTTCGAGATAATGGACTTCTGGCCAAGCCAACCCACGGCGACATCATCCGATTTGCACCTCCACTTGTGACCAAGGAGGACGAGGTTCGCGAGGCCGTGGAAATCATTAACAAGACCATCTTGTCTTTCTGAGAGTGGTGACTGTTTGCAGCGGTGCCTGGGAGCCAGCTGGAGACAGGCAGTTCCTTGATGTCCTGTAAAAAAGCCTCTGCGTTTCTGCACTTAACGCAGGCACATTCCGTCCCCCTGTGTCTTCAAGGACTTTTTTTTTTAATATATGTATTTTTCAGTTCATACATAATAGAATGACATTTATAATCGTGCATGCAGTTTACTATGTAACATAACTGTAAGAATATAACGGCATCTATATGCGATTAAGTGTTTTGTGTGTGTGTGTGTGTGTGCGCCTTCTAAGGGGAAGTGCATCTATCATCAGCCTTTGGATCAAGCCCCGTATAACTTATATGTTTTATAATTTCCTGGCTTGTGTAAATGTTTCATATGTGAAAAAGTCATATGGGGTTTACATAGAAGACTTGTTTAACTTTATGAAGTTGAATCATAATCATTGAATGTTAGGAAGGATTAATAGTTCAGCTTATATAAAATACCAGATTTAAACAAACTTCATATCGGCCAACTTGGCCGATAGAAGAAGACTTGTTTAACTTTATGAAGTTGAATCATAATCATTGAATGTTAGGAAGGATTAATAGTTCAGCTTATATAAAATACCAGATTTAAACAAACTTCATATCGGCCAACACCAGGATGTATTCCATGAGTGTCATTGTTTTGGATTAAGAATTAATGTTGAACATTCCCAAATTATGTTTTAAGTGTTGATATAATTTGTAAAAAATATTTATTTTCAGTTTTTCTTTAAATTTAAAATAGAGCTTATAGCTAAAATGTCAAAAAACAAACAAAACACCCACAAAACCAGGTGTTGCAGTCGGCTGTCATGTCTCTTAACCTACTTTAATCTGAAGTAGTTCCAAGTTGTTCTTTGTATTTCATTACATAGGCAATTTTGAAGACGACAGGCCAGTTATTTTGTAGAATATATTTCAACTTGGGGGTTGCCCAATAATCACGTTCAGGTATGCATTTCTGAAACAAAGACTACGTAAACGATTTTGTGACTGTTCCCTCCAAAAAATATGTTGAGGTCCTAACCCCTGGTACCTTCTTTGGAAATAGGATCTTTGCAGGTACAATCAAGTTAAGGAGAGGTTGCTAGAGCGGGCCCTAATCCGATATGACTGATCTCCTTCTAAGAGGAAACGCCATGTAAAGACAGATGTGGAGAACGCCATGTGATGACAGAAGCAGAGATTGGGGTGATGTAACCGCCAAGCCAGGGATTGACTGTCACCACCGGAAGCTGGGAAGAGGCAAGAGAAGACTCCACTTAAGAGTCTTAGAGCGAGTGTGGCCCTGCCGACACCTGGTTTTAGACTTCTAGCTTCCAGAACAATGAGAGAATAGGTATCGGTTGTTTTCAGCCACCCAGTCGGTGGCACAGCCATACCTCGGAGATAATACTACAGTTACGGTGTCAGACCACGATAATAAAGTGAGTATCACAAAAAGCGAGTTGTAATCTTTTTGCGGGTGGATAGACTTGTCTATCCACCCCCTTGCAACATCTGTGAGGTACACGAAACTGAGGCACAATACAATGAAGCTTGCAGGTACTTTATCATGGCTGCCCTAGCAAATTAATATATTGTCCTCCTCTGGGCATCACATTTGGAGGCACGTGAAGTCAGTTTGTTCCATTATTGGTGGTGTTAACATCGATTACTCGGTTAAGGTGGTGTATCAGTTATCCATTGCTGGGTAACACATCACCCTAAAACATTGATTTAAATTAATGACCATTTTATTTGCTCGCAACTCTTTGGATCAGCAATTCTGGGTTCAGTTCGGCAATTCTTCAGGTCTCAAGTGGGTTCACCCGTATGGCTACAGTCAGTTGGGGCCTGGTCCGTCTAAGGGACCTCCGCCGACACGGTTCATCTTCACCAACCCAGGCTTCCTCCAACAGGCTAACCTCCTGCAGGTTAGCCTCCACCAGGCTAACCCAGGCTTCATCTCATGGTGGTCTCAGGACAGCAAGTGAGAGCAAGTCCCAATGAGAAAATGCTTTTCAAAAAATCTCCTGCTTGTATCACATTTGCTAATGTTCCACTAGCCAAAGCAAGTCACATAGCCAAGTCCAGAGTCAATATGAGAGGGTACTACGGAAGCACACGGGTGCACGTGGGACCGGTACTGCAACCATCTGCCCCTGGAGGTGTTCGCCAGGCTTGCCCTTTGTGATTATTACGTAATTTGTGTGGCAGTGATTTGAAGATATGTAAATATCCTGTTCCTTGTCAAACTTTAACACAACCGTTTCTAGTATCCGTTGATGACTCTTGCATTACGATTGCCAAACGTTGATTTTTCTAATTCTATCATTCATTCCACATTTGTTAGTTGGTGTTCAATTGTAAGGAAGAACTTTCCTTCCTTCCCTGTGGCGTCCAGCGCAACACAGGTAGTGAGCGAACGAGAAGGGGCGGCGAAGGGTTAAAAAGGTAAGAAACAGAAACCAACAAAGTTATGAAACAGGGGCCAAGGGTCTCACAGCCTCAAAGGACTGAGAGCCCCGAATCCAAATCCAATCCTGGGCGGCCTTCTGACTTTTATGGATGCACACACAAGAAAGCAACATTGTTTTCTCCAAGGTCTGTGAATTTCACACATTATACTAAGAAACTGACTTAAACAAATACCCTTGCCTGCAAACTGCTGGATCGTCAATTTCAGGATGTACCTCCCCAAGAGACAAAACCTTTATGCTGAAACTTACTGAAATGGATAGATGGAGAACTGATGTTATTGCACCATTGAATCTCTTCCCAAGCAGATTGTGGGAAAGAATGCAGCCACAAAGGCAGAAGCTCTCCTTAAAAGGGGGAAGGTGGAGGTCTATGCCCACCTCTATCAACTCCGTGGGTTCACCTGCGTGGGTTCTCCTGCTGGTCCCCACTCCACTGTGCTTGGCTTGAGTTGTTCCCCACCCACCCCCCACTGTGGGGGATCTTCCTCGTCATCCAGCCATCCTCTGGAGCCCAACGTAGATATAAGGTATAAGCACAAAGGTGAAGCCAAGTCCCTGAAAGGATTAGTCTTTTCTTTAGGGGTAGGTACGAGGGGACAGACCGATAGGCTGCTGCGTGACAACCCTTCCCTTATGTACAATTGATAGGGTTGTTATTCAGTTGTTTCTAATCCGTGACTTATTTACTTTGATGTTCATGTTCTCAGATTGGACTTATGAAAGCCCCTTCAAGTTAGCTACCTTTTGAGATATTCATCTAATTTTTGAAGCATTTCCTTATTTTCTGGGACAAGAATGTTCCAGGCTCATCCAGGGAAGGAGTCACCTTCTCTGACTCTTGAAAAATCATCTCTGTCTCCAAAGAGCAGTGGAATGGCATTTTAGTGGGGAACGGCATTCAGCAAGCAAGAGCAGGACACTAGGTATGCTCATTGCTATTGGGTGTCTTTGCTCCTAGGCCTCTTCAGTGGATGGCGCTGGGACATACGGATATTCCCTACACATATCTATATCTATTAAAAATAAGGAGCCGGTACTGACATCTTCAATTCCAATTTCCAGCTGACCACCACATGGTTCTTTCTTCCCCTCCCCAATTCCATATTTCTACCTCCTCCAACAGTGAGAAAGAACCTTGACTCCTAATAACCATTTACTCATTAGGTCATTCCTACAATACAGCATTATTACAGAACTGTTACAACCACATAGCTATCAAAAATAAACTTATTACGGGCCTCTTCAGTAGTTGTTTGCAGTTCTTGTCCTCATACTCGAAGATGCTTATAGTCAAAGTACTGCGTTCAAAAATCATCTGTGTTTATTTCCTATTTTCATATTTTTCCCAGACAAAGGGTAGCATACTACACATATTTATGCATTTATATTTTTCACTTAACACAGTCAGTGCATCCTATCTAGAGAAACCTAGAGGTCAAGCAAACCTGCCCTTAACCTGCTCCAGGTCACAAAGTCGGCCATAAAAAAGGAAACAAACTAGAAACCTACCTGAGGGCTGACAAGCCCGGACTGTTACTTCCCGCTAGGGAAAAGCTTAGGAAAAGACGGTGAGAAGACCGAACCCCTGGATGTAACTTTAAGCTACAAACGAACGCTCCTCGGAACCGCAAGAGTCGGAGCAGATGTGACTGTAGTTCCGTCGCCCGCGTAGGGAAAAGAAAGAACGCCCGGGACGTCACAAGGGCGTGGCGTATGTGGATGAGCAGGCGCGCAGAGGCTGCCGGTCGTGCTCAGCCCGCGCCCCCACGTCCCGCGCGTCCCGAGATCCACAAGCTCCCGAGGTTGCTTTCCCGATGGGCGAGGTTGGGGCGAGGGGCCCCGAGGCCGCGAGGGTGCGGAGGCCGCGCGAGGGAAGTGACCGTGCGTGAAGGGCGAGGCGAGCGCGAGGGTCGGGGCCGCTGCGGGCGCAGCAACTCATACTTACCTGGCAGGGGAGATACCATGATCACGAAGGTGGTTTTCCCAGGGCGAGGCTTATCCATTGCACTCCGGATGTGCTGACCCCTGCGATTTCCCCAAATGTGGGAAACTCGACTGCATAATTTGTGGTAGTGGGGGACTGCGTTCGCGCTCTCCCCTGACATTTTCCGGTCCTAAAAATAGAGGATTTTTGTGGGTTTTTGTTTTGTTGTCGTTCTAAACTAAGTCTTATAGTGGATTTTGCGCGATTTCTCTGTCAGTGTCTCTAGTTATATCTTCTGAGCCCTTGAGTCGGTTTAAGAACGCGATCCCATACTTCTCGCCAGCCTTTTTTGTGTTGCAAGTTCTTGAGAAAGAAATCACGTGGAGAGGAGGTTCTTCCCAAACTGACACTTGCTTGTCGGAGAACTAGTTTTGCCTTGACGCGTGACGTTGTCAGTCACGGCAACTGAAGTGTTGGCGTTCTTTTGTATTCCGAGCTCTGCCTTTTCACCCGCAAAAAACCACAGTGAACCCCGAAGCAAAGGCTGGTGGGTTGAACTTGGTAGGGTGGGAATGAGCAGGGAAAGATGTTCTTGTCCATCCAAGTAGGTCGTTGCTGTAGTTACTTGTAACCAAGCTTATAGCCTACTTAATGTAGAGCTCTCTCCCTCCCTAGTTTTTACATTGCATGTCAACAGAGAAAGAGGACGGGGGCATGGGTGAGGTTGGACACGTTCCCGTCTCTACCCAAAGACGGCGTACGGTTAAGATTCAAATAGCATTTCACCCCGATTTTAAGGCTTTGAGTCGCTCTCTGTTCTCCCACAGGGCTTTTCCTTCTAAACCAATCGCCCTTGCTCCCTCTCCCGTTTTACTCAATTTTTTCTGCATAGTGCCTCGCTTCGGAAATATGTTTGAGCTCAACTTCTATAGTTTTACTACTACGAAACATTAAGAATATTGTATAAGCTTTTCCAAACTAGGTACCCGTCTTTCAGCCTCACTGGTCTACACGTCTGACCCGCTCACTCTTGTTTGCGATTTCCTCTCCTGCCATTCTCCACTCTCCTCGCATAAACCCCTTCGTCTCGCTCCCCTGGCCGTTCCCACTCCCTGGCCTGCTCCGGTTCCTCCAAGAGTACAAAGCATTATCACTTGATAGAAACCTAGACTGTCCGTATAGGGCTTTGTCTCTCCCACTTGGCATCTTCCTGTTTCACCTTTTGTTCCCCAGGAACGATGTTCAGTAAATGTTTAACTGAATGCCACAACTCAACGAATAGTGAAATCTAGGCCTCTAATTTTTAGGGACAAGCAGTGAGCTATGGAATGTTTCAATTGTTCTGGAGGTGCGAAGTAGAATCTATCCTAAGTATGCCCTTTGAGGGAGTAACATACATTCTGTTCCTAATTTGTACGATTTGTTAGTGAGAAAATCCTTGCATGGTGTGGTAGTCATCTCATTTATATATTAAGCAACCCACTGCCCTGCCTCCACACTGCTCCTTCCAGTCTACCCCCCCCCCCCACAACAAGTGCTCTAAAATGTAAGGGGCCTAAGGATGTATCATGCACTCCATGCCCTACCCCCAAAGGCCACCTTGGTACAGACAGACTAGCTGATGGGTATGTGGACCATTATAGCTTTTTGCCCTGTACTTGCTATTTCTTAGCATTTACACAGCATCTTCACATTTCCAAAGCACTGTACCAACATTTATTAATCCTCACAACACCCCTGTGAGGTAGGTCAACATGTCATGTATAGCAGAGAAACTGAGGCAGAGAGAGGTCAAGTGAACCTGCCTGAGGCCAAGGGCACCGGGTGAAGGAAGTGCACCGAATCCAGAAGCTAGGGCTCTCCGTCCCACCTTCACCCACTGATGAGCCATCACATGGGTCCATTTTCACCAGTGAAGGTGACATGAAGGACAAAACACACAGACAGATCTCTCAGCCAACAGAAAAATCAACAGTTCAAAGGGCAACGGGAAACATTAGAGAGAGAAACATTAACCAGCACAGCAGTGAGGCAAGAGAACATGCTGCAGAGGAAGGCTGGAATCACCGTGACTAGTCTGGTAGGCCAGGCCTTCTTCAGGAGGGTTTGGGAAGACACAAACTAAGAACCCATCTGAGGGGTGACCAACCCAAATGCCTGTGGTTTCCAAACGGGATAAAAATTAGAAAAAGACAGTAGAAAAATCCAACCACTCAATCTAATTTTAAATTAGGTATTACATAATGTTCATTCACATTAGAAAGGCCAATATTTGTAATATAACTACTGATAATTAGTATCCTTTTGTACCCTTTTATGCCAAATATTGCAGTATTTTCCCCATGTCAAGTGCTGTTGTTCTCTGTAGCAGCCCTCTTTCTCTCTACATACCAAGTAGCTCAATGTCATGTCACATGGTTAACTGGCTGAGCTAGGGATGAATCCAGGAAACATAACAGACCATATTCTTAGCTCCTGCATTTTAGAAGTTGTTCCTAACCTGCCTCTGCCCAATTTCAATTTCTATGAAGTGCTAAAAGCAGAGAAGCAGTTCATTCTTTTGTAAAGGGATTGGTGAACTTGGTTCACTATGCTACTTTAAAGGAAGAAAAATTAAGACCTGCTCTGTCTAGCATTATATAGGAGTAGATTTATTATGGCTACTCCAGGTTTTAGAGTGATACAATGACCACAGAATTAAAAACCATCACTGTTATCACTGTTTATTTGACAATAGTTGGTTTAGTCTACAAGTTTAAGGCAAACATACTAATGCATTTGCTTTTTTTCAGAAATCATACTTAGAAAGATTACATAAAGTGTGTCCCAAAACTTCTAAGAAATATTCATTAATTAAAAATAAGTCTGATTAATATGCTTTACCAGGATACATGAATGAGCTAACGTGGTATACAATGTTTTTTTTAAAAACAAAATTCAAAAAGGTAATGGCAATCTTTATCTTGTTTGAAGAATATATTTTTGAAAGGGTTAAACTTCAGAAATTACTTAAAGGTAAATAAGATTGGCAGCCATAAGGAATACTATTCATAAAATAAAGTTATAGAGGCTACTTTAAAAAAGACTGAACTTTGGGCTTTTGAGGAGGAGCGCACGAGGAGTGACAACTGCCCTGGGAGCACGCAGGGGCGGGAGTGCGGCCTTCACCAGACTGGCACACCTGTGGACGGCACCGCTCCATGTTTCTCAAAAGAAAGGAGAGTAGATGCACTTTGTCAGCTGTTTCTCTTGTTTTCAGTGAGCAGTAATTGCCTAACATCATTAAGAAAACAAAAATACAATCTGAAGGAAGGCAGCCCTTTTTAACCAGAAGGTGGAGTGTGGCTTATGTGTCTCCGTTTAACACTGCCAGGCAGTTCTGCAGCAACTGTAGGTTACCCTGAAAAGGAAGGGAAAATAAATTATGAAGTTCAAATAGCTTGGAAGAGTCTTATTGAAACTATACACTATTAGAAATCCTATAACTTTAAACTTGTTAAAAAAGAACAATTTTAGAAACAGCTATTTATTACATACAAATAAAGGTTTAAAGACATAAAATGATATAATTTGTTTCGTGTACAATTATTTTCCATACACTAGATTCTTCAGTAAATTTCCATCTAGACAATATTAATATTTTAAATTATTTGGCATGTTCTAATGAGGGATAAAGTATGTCCTCTGTGTACAAGTTAAACTACTGAACATTTTCTGACTGTAAGATAGGTTATCACTTTCCTTTAGCCATTAAAATATTCATCAGCATAGATTTATAGCAGTTTTTATAAAAATAGTAAGATTACATACAAAAGTATTCTATAAAATTCATACCTAAGCACCCATTTGTAAAAGACATGAACTGGCATCTAAATTTAGACATGTATAAAGACAAATTTAGGTATATTTAGATTACATTAATATATAAACGCAGGTGAAGGAAAACCTCTTCCTTATGAGTAGAAAGTCAACTATAATGTATAAAGAATGATGGAATTAGAAAATGACCATTTGGCAACCATCATAATAACTGATTCAGACAAAATTCATGAATAGAGGCTAAAAAGCAGTGTGAGGCTAAAATGCCAATACTGTAGCTATTAGCTATGGATAGCTATCTACAGTTTAAACGTATTTTAATTGAAAGAAAATAAAAACTCAGTTCCTCAGTTGCACTACCCACATTTCAAATGTTCGATAGCCACATGAGGCTAGTGGTTACCATACTGGATAGTGGTGATTATAGAACACTTCCACCATTGCACAAAGTTCTATTTGATAGTGCCGGTTGAGTGATGGGATATTTAAGAATCCCTGCAGAATACTTCTTAATTCCACAGTGTAAAACATGTGCACTGAATGCAACACATTATCCTTTTGACATTAAGGACATTATTGAGACAACTGGTGGAATGTGAATAAAGGCCTGTGGATTAGATAAGCATTGTATCAGTATAAAATAGTAACTTTGGGGTCGGCCCAGTGGCTCGGGCGGTTGGAGCTCCATGCTCCTAGCTCTGACGGCTGCCGGTTCGATTCCCACATGGGCCAGTGGGCTCTCAACCACAAGGTTGCTGGTTCGACTCCCGCAAGGGATGGTGGGCTGTGCCCCCGGCAACTAGCAACGGGCAACTGGACCTGGAGCTGAGCTGCGCCCTCCACAATTAAGATTGAAAGGACAACAACTTGACTTGGAAAAAAGTCCTGGAAGTACACACTGTTCCCCAATAAAATCCTGAAAAAATAAAGTAACTTTGCCATTGAGAAACCTGTAGTCATCACTTTAACCAAATGATCAAAGTTATACATTGCCAGTAAGCATGTGCCTGCTGATAGGATGTGGTGAGAAAATTTGAGCATCAGCTCTGTGGTCCTTTGGCCAAAAGTACCTAATATAAACCCAATCATTAGACAAACTCAAATTGAGGGACATTCTGTAGGCCTGTGCTTTTAACAGTGCCCAATGTTACGTAATACAAAGACTCAGGAACTTTTCCAGATTAAAGAAGTTTAAAAAGATATGTGCACTGAATGCAACACATCATCCTTTTGACATTAAGGACATTATTGAGACAACTGGTGGAATGTGAATAAAGGCCTGTGGATCAGATAAGCATTGTATCAGTATAAATTCCTGATCTTTATTATTATAATGAGGATTTAGGAGAATTACTTGGTTGTAGGAAACTCACACTGAAGTGTTTAAGAGGCAACTTACGCAAATGGCTTAAGACAATAATAAGTGTGTGTGGATATGTGTGGGTATGTGTATAAAGATGGGGAAGGCAGGAAGGGGAGGACAAAGCAAATGTGGTAATATGCACATTTAGAGAATCTGGGTGAAGAGTATCCAGGAATTCTTTGTACTTTTCTTCAAACTTTCTGAAAGTCTGAAATTAAGTGAAAATAAACATTTACAAATTTTGGCTGTTCAGGTTAATGTCAATTTTTTGCCAGTATAACAATAGGATAGTGACAAATAACTTTGAGCCTGTCTATATTTGTAAAATTATCTTCTTAAAGGTATTATTTCTCAAGTGGGACTGCTGAGTCAAAAAGATGCACACCCTGCCCTGGCAGCCCGCCAGACTGCCCCCCAAAGGGTGTGCCCCAACCCACAACTTTCCAACAGGGCACATGAGGACTCATTTCAAACCCTCAGCAGCAGCATCACTTTTTTGTTTTTACTGTCCTTATCATACTTCGTTAATAAAGAATCTGAAACCATTTGCAAGGACACAAAAGTGATTGAACTACTTAGTTTTCTGTTATAACCAGATTTCAACTATGTGGCAACATATATCCCAGTTATAATAAAGGAAATCCAAAGTACTTTCACACCATCTTGTTGTAAATTTAACTAATATCTAGTCTTTATGGAACAATTTATGTGGATTGTGGGACCAAAATGGGCCTCTGTTCAGATTTACAAAATCATTAAGAAATCTTAGACAACAGAGCAGGGTTCCTCAGCCTTGGCAATGCAGACATTTTGAGCCGTATAATCCCTGCCTGTGGGGCCGTCCTGTGTATTGTAGGGTGTTTAGCAGCATCGCTGGTGTCTACCCACTACATGCCAGTAACCCTTCCCCTGTATTGTGACAAACACAAATGTCTCTAGAAACTGCTAAATGTCTCCTGGAAAGCAAAACTGCCTCCAGTTAAGAGCTATTGGACTAGAAGAGCTATCAGAAAGTTCAACACAGAGAACACATTTCAGAAAGGATTTGAAAAAAATATAAAATCTGGAAATCAGAGGCTGACATCAGTCTGTAGTAGGGGTCAACAAACTCTTTCAGTAAAGGGCTAAATAAAAAACATTTTAGACTTTAAAGACATTCGGTCTCTGTTTCAGCTATTCAACTTTGCTGTAGTTCTGTGAAAGCAATCATAGACAAAGCATGAATGAATGAGCTTGGCTATCTCCCAACAGAATTTTATTTACAGATTAAATTTGAATTTCATAGAATTATCACATGCCATAAAATATTATTCTTTTGCTTTTTTAAAATAACCATTTAAAAACATAAATGCCATTCCTGGCTCACAGGCTGCAGTTTGCCAACCTCTTCTCCATGTGTAACAAAATCCTACTTTATAACCTCTTTAAAAAGAACAAAAACAATGAACATTAGAAACCAACGAAGGTTTAGTAAATATAAACCATGCTAAGCTTATCAAAGCATTTTCTTCCGACAAGGTTATTAGAACAAGAAATCAGACAACATATATCTTGATTTTAATGAAGAATTTGACACTTCTTATATCCTTAATAGATAAAATGGAGAAATAATGGTTGATGATAATATAAATAAGTGAATTCATAACTATATAAATAACTACAACCACAGAAAATAAGTTAATACCAATTAATATAGAAATAAAGGGAGAAACTGATAAAACTGAAGACTTTTTTGGTGCCACGTACTTTTACAATTAGATTAACAAATGTTGATTCTTTGGGTCCTGATCAATCTTTTAAATAAAAATTTAGATGAAGCCATAAAAGGTTAAGTTCATACAAATTACAAATGTCCATCACTTGGGAGGATTAACTAGTGTAACAGTGAAGTACTATATGAGCAAATCCACGTTTCCAAAAGATTGGGATACAATGGGATAAAAGTAGCAAGCTAACATTTAAGACATAAACATGACTTGCAATTACATTTTAAATATTATATGCTCAATAAATGAAAAAAATTCTAGAGATCTGTAGCACAATGTGAATGCACCTAATAACACTACTGAACCATAACATTCAGAAATGGCTTTGATGGTAAATTTTGTTTACTACAAAAATGAAAAAAAAAAAAAGCTTGTGATTATAAGCCAAATAAAGCTAGTGCAATATGGAAGTTAAAAAAAAAACACACATGTAGAAAAAAATGTTTTTATTTCCAGGTACAATATTTTAAAAAGCAATGACAAGAGGGTAATAATATAAAAACCCTGTTGAGGTGTTATGGGATGAAAAATATTTAGCCCAAGGATGTCTAGCCTGGAGGACAGAAGATGTATAGATAATACAAACTACTCAAATATCTGAAGGGTAAACTGTAAGTGGAATGAAAACTTATCTTTCTTGTATTTTACATGACAAAATTTTCACCAATATATGTCAGTTAAAAAGAAGCAGATTTGTGTTTAGGCTTTAATAACTTCAGAAGTATAAATGCTATAAAGTGTATCAAAAAAATAACATTTAAAAGTTTATTTAAATTTCTTTAGTATTTATTTACAGTTTTGGGAATTCTGAATACATTTTCAATTTTCAGTCCTTCTGAAGATAGCAATATTAAATAAATTTTTAAGGAATGTTTATATTAAGAAAGATGTATTTTTTTTAAACAACTAATCAAAAAATGATACTGGTTTCCATATTAGTTACTATAGTCTTGCAGAGCTGATCATCAGAGACATTATAGATATTATTCTTGTTTGAATTAGATGATCTTCAAAATTACTCTCAATTCTAAGATTCTTCATTTGAAAAATTACCATAAGGTTTGAGCCAAGCTTCATCTTTATGTTTACCACAAGAAAGGGCTTACTTCAAAGTAATCACTTTATAAAAACTCTATAAGGATATTCATCTACTAAAACTAAATATTTTTAAGGCATGAAATAATCTTGGATAACATAATTCCAATTTAGAAATAGTTCTTACAGTATCCCTTAGAATCAATTTCATAAATGATTCAATTCTAAGTTATAAATTCCTTAAATTATTAAATCTTTAATATGACACTACCTTTGCATGCTTCAGTTCTAACTCTGCCAGTTCCACTAAATTTTTTCTGAATGCAGCAACTCTTCTTGTCTTAAAATCTATGAGTTCTGTGAACAAAAGAAATTAGGATTAGCTTTAATTTATATACTAGTATAAGGCATACCTTATGATTAAAGGTTAATATAACAGTACCTTGTTTTGCAGATTCAGATATTTTTTCAAATTTCTGACAACATAATTGTTGGGACGTTTCAGCCTGCAGAACATCTTTATTTTTTGCTCTTGCTTTATCCAATGCTTTATTAGCATTTTCATAATCCACTAATGACCTAGATCTTCGATAAAGGAGATCCTATAAAACAGAATGCTTCACAATAACATATGCTACATGTTCCTTTTCTGGTAGTTACACTCCACCACCACCACCACCACTATCCAATCATCATCACCAGAGCTAACACTTATACAGTGAATTCCACATTCCAGTTACTCTTCTAAATTTTTTAAATAACAGCTTTACTGAGATATAATTCACATACCACATAGCTCACTCATTCAATGTATACAATTCAATGGTTTTTAGGATGCTCCCAGAGTTGTGTAACCATCACTACAATTAATTTTAGAACATTTTCATCACCCAAAAAGAAACCCCAGTTAGCAGTCACTCTCCGTCCATTCCTCTCCCTCCGCCCACCATTGATCTGCTTTCTGTCTCTACAGATTTGCCTACCCTGGACATTTCATTATATGGAATCATATAAGAAGTGGCCTTTTGTGTATGGCTTTTCCCACTTAACATAAAGTTTCAAGTTCATCCTTGTTACAACACGAATCAATCAGTACTTCACTCCTTTTTATTTCTAAAAATATTTCATTGTACAAATAGTCCACATTGATTTATCATCAGTTGATAGACATTTGGTTTGTTTCCACTATTTGTCTGAGTAATGTTATGAACATCTGTGTAGAGTTTTTGCATGGACATGTTTTCATTTCTCTTTTGTATCTCATTTTAGGTGTGGAATTACTGGGTCACCTGGTAACTCTACATTGAACCTATTGAGAAACCACCAGACTGTTTTCCAAAGTGGTTGGCTGCACTGTGTGAGCGCTCCCGTTTCTCTACATCCTTGTCAACACCTGCTATCTTTCTTTCTGATTAAAACTACCTAGTGGGTGTGAAGTGAAATCTCATTGTGGTTTGGATTTGCATTTTCCTGATGGCTAATAATGTTGAACCTTTTTTTATGTATTCATTAGCCATTTGTATATATGTTTATTTTAGTCCTTTACACATTTTCAAATTGGGCTATTTGTCTTTTTATGGAGTTATGAGTTCTTTATATATTCTGGATGCCAGCTTATAGGGAATTACATGATTTATAAATATTTTCTCCTAGTGTAGGTTTTTTTCACTTTTCTTTTTAAAAACTTTTTTTGGGGGAAGTTTGGGGAACCATGTTTTTCCAGGACCCATCAGTTGTTGTCCTTCAATCTAGTTGTGGAAGGCGCAGCTCAGCTCTAAATCCAGTTGCCATTTTCAATCTTAGTTGCAGGGGGCGCAGCCCACTATCCCATGTGGGAATTCAACTGGCAACCTTGCTGTTGAGAGCTCGCGCTCTAACCAACTGAGTCATCTGGTCACCCTTCACTTTTCTTGTTAATGTCCTCAGACACACAAAAGTTTTTAATTTTAATAAAGTCTAATTTATTTATTTTTTGTTTGTTTGCTGTGTTTTGGTGTCCTATCTAAGAAACCAATGCCTAATCAAAGGTCACAAAGATTTATATTTATGTTTTCTTGTAAAAATGTTATACAACTAGCCAGCCTGGTGGTTCAGGGGGTTGGGGCACCATGCTCCTAACGCCCAGGTCGCCGGTTTGATTCCCACATGGGCCAGTGAGCTGCGCCCTCTACAGCTAAGACTGTGAACAAGGGCTCTCCCTGGAGCTGGGCTGCTGTGAGCAGCCAGAGGTCCAACTGGGCTACCGAGTGCTGTCATGAATGGCGAGTGCTGGCCGGCAGCCAGCGTGAGCATCTGGCAGCCGGCGAGAGCTGCCGTGAGTGGTCAGCCCACCAACGAATGGCAACCGACTACCGCAGTGAGGGGAGCGCAAGGCTCATAATACCAGCCTGGGCCAGGGAGCTGTGCTTACACAACTAGACTGAGAAACAGCAGCTTGAAGGAGGGGGACGGGGGCGGAAGAAGGGGAAAAAAAAAAGTTACACGTAGTTTTAGGTCTTAAATTTAATAAAGTCTCTAATCCACTTTGAGTTAATTTTTATATATGATGTAAGAAGGGTCCAACATCATATTATTCTTTCTCATGTGACTTTTCAGTTGGCCCAGAACCATTTGTTGAAAAGTCTATTCTGTTCCCCACTAATCTGTCTTAACATGTTTGTCAACAGTTAATTGATCAACAAACTAGGAATAGAAGGAACTTCCTCAACTTGATAAAGAACACCTACAAAAAAACCTATAGCTAACATCACCATTATCATGAGAAACTAGAAGCTTTCCCACTAACATTAGGAACAACACAAGGATGTCCCATTTCACCACTCCTTCTCAACATAGTACTAGAAGTCCTAGGTAATGCAATAAGAAAAGGAAATAGGAAGTACACAGATTGGGAAGAAAGAAATAAAACTATCTTTGTTCACAGATGACATATGACTGTTCATGTAGAAATCTGAAAGAATCTACAAAAAACCTCCTGGAACTAATAAATGAATGTAACAAGGTTGTAGGATACTACATTAAAACACAAAAGTCAACGGCTTTCTTATATACCAGCAATGAACAAGTGAAATTTGAAATTAAAAATACAATACTATATTAAATATAAATATATTTATATATAAAATATTATTTTATATATATATAAATTTATATATTAAATATAAATATATTATATACAAAATGAAATACTTAAGTATTAATCTAACAAAATATGTACAAAATCTGTATGAGGAAACCACAAAACTCTGAAAAAAGAAATCAAAGAACTAAATAAATAGATATTTCATGATCATGGATAGGGATACTCAATATTGTAAAAATCAGTTTACTTGACCTTTAGATTCCACACAACCTCAATCAAAATCCCAGCAAGTTGTTTTGTAGATACTGACAAACTAATTCCAAAGTTTATGCAGAGAGGCAAAAGACACAGAATTATCAACACAATACTAAAGAAGAATAACAAGGTCAGAGAACTGACACTACTTTAAGCCTTACCACAAAGCTACAGCAATCCAGATAGTGTGGTACTGGATCAACAGAACAGAATAGAGCCTAGAACTAGACTCACACAAATATAGTCAACTGATCTATGATAAAGGAGCAAAGGCAATACAATGGAAAAAAAGTCTTTTCAACAAATGGTGCCGGGAAAGCTGGAATTCACGTGCAAAGAGATGAATTTATATACAGACCTTACACCTTTTACAAAAATTACCCTAAAATGGTTTATAGGCCTAAAAATAAAACACAAAACTATAAAACACCTAGAAGATAACATAAGAGAAAATCCAGATGACCTTGGGTTTGGTGATGACTTTTTAGATACAACACTAAAGGCATGATCTATGAAAGAAATAATTGATAAGATGGACTTCATTAAAATTTAAATTTCCTGTTATGCAAGACACTCTCCAGAGGATGAGAAGACAAGCCACAGACCAAGAGAAAATATTTATAAAAAGATATATCTGATAAAGGATTGCTATCCAAAATATACAAGGAACTCTTATGACTCAACAATAGGAAAATGAACAACTCAATTAAAAAAACGGGCTAAAGACCAATTTTTTTTATTATTATTGGCTTCAGGTGTACAAAACAATAGTTAGATATTTCACCCCTCACAAAGAGCTAACTCCCCTCCCCCAATCTATTGCCCTTCTGACATCGTATATATCTATTATAATTCCATTGACTCTATTTCCTGTGCTGGACTCCATCATATCCCGTGACTATATTAAATTATAGTTGACATACAATATTATTCAGCTTCAGCTTCAGGTGTACAGTGCAGTGGTCAGGCATCTACACTGTCCATGAAGTGGTCTCCCTAATAAGACATGTGCCCATCTGACACCCTATAAAATCTTTACAACATTATTGACTATATAAAGACCAATTTTTTTAACAGACACCTCACAAAAGAAGATACATAGAGGGCAAATAAGCATGTCAAAATATGCTTCACATCATATGTCATCAGGGAAATGCAAATTAAAACAAAGAGATACCACTACACATCTGTTAGAATGGCCTAAATTCACAACATTGATAATACCAAATGTTCGTGAGGATGTGAAGCAACAGGAACTCTCATTCATTGCTGATGGGAATGCAAAATGGTACAGCCACTTTGGGAGACAGTTTGGCAGAACTAAACATACTCTTTCCATATTACTCAGAAATTGAGCTCCTTTGTATTTACTCAAAGGAGTTGAAAACTTATGTTCACCCAAAAACTTGCATGTGGATGTTTATATAGGAGCTTTATTCATAATTGCCAAGACTTGGAAACTACCAAGATGTCCTTCAATAGGTGAGTGGATAAATTTAGTACAACCAGACAAAGGAATATTATTCCGTGCTAAAAAGAGTTATCAAGCCACGAAAAGACAGAGGAAACTTACATGCATATTACTACATGAAAAAAAGACAATCTGAAAAAGCTGAACTATATGACATTCTGGAAAAAACAAAACTATGAAGATAATAATAAAAAAAAATCAAAAGGGGTTGGAGGGAAGGAGGATGAATAAATGGAGCACAGGATTTTTAGGGCAGTGAAACTACTCTTTATGATACTTATGACGGTGGATACATGTCATTACATATTTGTTGAAACCTACAGAATGTACAACACTAAGAGTTAACTCTAGTATAAACTATGATTTTTACTGTTTGGCATCTTTCACTCAGCAAAATTATTTTGGGATTCATCCATGTTGTTGCGTGTATGAGTAGTTAATTCTTTTTTATTGCTGAGTAGCATTTCATTGTATGGCTGTACCACAATTTGTTTATCCACTCACTTTTTGGTGGGCATGTGGGTTGTTGACAGTTTTTGGCTATTACAAATAAAGCTGCTGTGAACATCTGTGGGGACATATGCTTTCAAATACCTGAAAATGGAATTACTAGAACACAGGTTAGCCTATGTTTAATTTTTAAAGAAACCGCAACACTTTCTCAAAGTACTGTACCACAGTCCCAATACTATGAAAGTTCCAATTGCTGTAATTTTTGTCGGAATTTTTTTCATTTTAGCCATTCTAATTAAGTTGTGTAGTGATACCTCATTGTAGTTTTATTTTTATAATTAAATTTTAATTCACTCTTGTGGTTACCAAAAAAATTAGATTTACTTTTAGTCATGTCCTGTTCTAAAAAATTATCTTTTAACAACTACATATTATAATAAAATAATGAATTTAAAGTCTTCAAAAGTGAACAATTCATTTTATCCTGGCCATCCAATGTAAATAGTTTATAAGATACCATCTGATTTAAAATAATTTGATATGGATGGTATATTTGCAAGTATCCAAGTCCTCAAAGTTAAAATGGTTAGGTGTTCACCACTGATCAAATGGGAATTTTCCGTACAATGTCTCAATCCATAAATTAACACAGATTTTGAAGTATCTGAGCCACCCAGTTTTCAGTGCTCTCAAGATATTATTTTTAAACATTTTTTTGATTAGTAAGAGTTTTAGTCTTGCACATAGACAGATTTCCAAAAGGAAATTTGAGCTGCCTTAAAGTAAAAAATATCCTTGTTTTATAGTTCTCTCACCCTCAACAGAGGACTTATGTAGATCAAATTAGGAATCCTTTAGCTATACAATTGATATTTGGGGGTTTTACTTTTGTTTTCGCAGACATTTTACTTGAATTAATACACCCAATTCATTAAAAAAAAAAAAAGCTCCATACTATATTGTATCAGAAGTTTACTGAGAAAACTTTTATGTGGGGTTCCCTGATCTACAATTTCTAAAATGAGAAAAAAAAATTTCACTTGAAAATATAATTTAAAATCAAGAGATAAATCATCTTAAATAACCTTAAGTTTAACAACCTCTAAAGAGATGGCTTTTTGTAAAACAGTCTATTTGAACAACAGTTACCTTAGCAGCTTGAGATTCTCTTAAGTAATATTTTAAAAGGTCAGAAAGTTTGAGGTCTTCATCAGCAGATACTCGTGCTTCTATTTTCTGGAAAAAGGGAAAAAAATTGGGCATTTAATCAGCACTTACAGTCTACACTCAATGTTTTCTTAATTACTATAAAAATTTAAAGTGATAACCTTTTTCTGCTCGTCTGTTACTTTTCTTTGTAACTGACAAGAAGATCAAATGAGTTAGTGAATTTATGGAAGGACTCTATATTTCACTTAATTTCTTGGCTATAATGAATTTCAATATCACCTTTCAGCTTCACTTATATTTTCTCTCTATTCATTTCAATGGCAACTGATATGTATACATGATTTTAAAATAATATAGGTTGACAACAGTAGTCTAAGTAATTCAAACCAATCCTCCTGCTGAGGACAACCAGAAAACATAGTCAAAATATTAACAAAATGTGCCTGAAAACACCTAATAAACAGATGTGGTTAGTTTGAGTTGAGATCAAATGGGAAGTAGCCATGTCAGGCTAAAAAGATGAGAACTGTTCAGTCTGGAAGACAGTTTGATAAAAATAGATGTACTATGTCAACCAAATACAACACTGGGAAATACAACAGTGGGACCTTGTTTGGATCCTGACTCAAACTCCACTGTAAAAAGCCACTTATGAGACAACTGGGAACATCTGTGTACTGGATATTTGATCACATTAAGGGGATTCATTAATAATAGTATTATGTATAAAAATTAATTCATATCTTTAAAAAAAGAGATGTGTACAAAGGGCAGAAAACAGAATGAATATGGACTTTTTGGTATATAAGAACTTTAAGCAATGTAGAAAATGTTAATATTCAGGAAATCTGGGTGATGCATATATATACATTCTTCGTACTATTCTTACAACTTTTTTGTAAGTCTAAAATTATTGTAAAAATAAAAAGTTAAAAAAGAAACCAAAAAAACCCTATGCATCTACCAGAATGGCTAAAATAAAAAAGATACCAAGTATTACAAGCTTGTACAGCATCCCAATGCTCACATTCATTTTGGTGGGAATGTAAATTGGTACAATTACTGTGGGAAACAGTTTGGCAGTATCTATGAAAGCTTTTCACATGGATACCCTATGATCTACCAATTCCCCTCCTTGTTATCTACATCCAACAGAAGTATACACTTATGTTCAGCTGAAGGTATACAAGAATGGTTTTGGCAGTACTATTTGCAAAGAGCTCCAAACTATAAACTACCCAAATGCCTACCGACAGTAGAACAAATAAATAAATTTAGGTGTATTCTTGCAGTGGAATACTATACAGCAATAAGAATGAAGGAAACAGGGGCAGCCAGATGGCTCAGTTGGTTAGAGTGCAAACTCTGAACAACAGGGTTGCCGGTTCAGTTCTCCCATGGGATAGTTAGCTGCGCCCTCCACTAGATTGAAGGACAACTAATTGGAGCTGATGGGCCCTGGAGAAACACTCTATTCCCCAAATAATTTAAAAAAATAAAAAAAAAAGAAAAAGAATGAAGGAAACATACCTACATGTAACAACATGGATGAATCTTATATACATAATATTGAGTAAATGAAACCAGGCATAAAAGAATGCAAATTGCATAATGCTTTATATAAAATATGAAAACAGAAATAATCTATGCTGGTAGAAGCTAGGATAGTGGTTACCATTGCAGGAGGTGGTGACTCAGAAGGCAGCTGAAGGTGGGGCAAGGCATCTGGGTTGCTGGTAATATTCTCTTTGTTGATCTGGGTGTTCATTACATGGATGTGTTAAATTTGTAAAAGTTCACTGAGATGTACACTTCTGCTATGTGCTCTTTCCTATATGTATACTTCAATACAAAGTCAGAAAAAACTTGACGCTTCTTAAAAAATATTACTTTATGGAGACATAAACTTATGGAACTTCTTAACCTAAAAGATTAAAAATTGACTTAGATAAATTGATTTAGATAAATTTAGATAACATGCTACATGGATGTTGGGTGTTTTTAAATATGGCTCCTCTCCTTACATTATGGTATGTGCCCCTCCCCTTGAATCTGAGCTCTAAGACTGCTCGACCAATGCAAAAGTGATGTTATGCCAGTTTCCAGGCTCAGGCCTTATAAACTAGGAGCTTCTACTTGCCATCTTCTGGGATGCTCACTTTTGGAACCTAACCACCATGTTGTGAGAAAGTCTAAGTGACTCCATAGAAAAGCCACGTATAGGTGTTACAGTCAACAGCCCCAGCAAAAGTCCCAGCTGACAGCCAATATGAACCCCAGATATATGTGTGATTCAGATGATTCCAGCCCAGCCTTCATTATCTTCCCTGTTGAGATCATCAGGGAGCAGAGGCAATGATGTGCCCTTTCTAAATTCCTGACCCAAATAATTCATTAGCATAATAAAATGGCTATTGTTTTAAGCTACTGATTTTAGGATGGTTTGTTACCCAGCAAGAATAACCAAAACAACATGCAAACACTAAAGGAAATAAGGATTGTAGTGGCTATGGAAATATGCCACTCCAATCTCCTTCAAGAGAAATTGCTTGCTGGCTTCCAGTCAAGATGGCAGAATAAGTAAACAAACGCTGTGCTCACCTTCTCCCACGACCACATCATAATTACAACTAAACTACAGAAAAACCATCACTGAGAACAGAAGTCCTATAACTAAGGATATACAGAAACCATGTTGAGGCTGGTAGGAGATATGGAGACACGGACAGGGCTGGGCCCACACGCACATGTGGCAGTTAAAAATTGGGAGGGACATCTTGGCTACGGAGGCTCCACCCTCAAGGAATGAGGGGTTCCAATCCCACAATAGGCTCCCCAGTCCAGGGTTCCAATAATGAGAATAGAAGCCCCCCATAACTTCTAGCTGTGAAAACCAGCAGAGATTGTGGCTGAGTGAGATGGAGGGTTGTTGGAGTCCCAGGTACTCCTCTTAATGGACCCATACATGGACTTACTTGCTGACAAACTCCCTTGCTCTGAGCTCCAGCGTTAGGGCGGGAGCTCAAAAGGCACCAGAGACATATGGGGAGGAACTGAATTGTCTGGCTTCAGAGTGAGGGCTCGAGGGGCAGCTTTCTCCCAGACAGAAGTGCCAGCAGAAGCCACTGTTCCTTTGTTGACATCTCCCCCAATCTAGCCTGTGCAAGCAGGTTCCATTAACCTAGCATTGTTTGCCCTGCCCTGAGATCCTACCTCACCCAACTTGCAGGCTCACCAAAGTTGCTTCCAGTATCTATTCCGTGCTACAGACTTTCCTAAAATCTCTCAAAGGTTCACAAGCCCCCAAACAAACAGAGTCTGGCCTCCGTGTGTCCCATACTTCTTGCTAAGCAGCCCCAACTGGCACTAGCAGCAACTGGCCTCAGAGTGCAGCTTAGCCTTTCCCAGGCACCTCCAAGCCCAGCACAAGTGGCAACCATCGCAGATTACTTTGTAGCTCATATCAAGTGGCCCTGGGCAGGTCAAAGGCAGTGGCTGACCTTGGACTGCACTAGAGTCTCTCCCAAGAGGCTCAACAACAGACACACCTGGTGGCTTGCTTCAAACTACACCAGAGCACCACACAACTACCTCCACAGATGACACACCCAAAGGGCAGACTGGGCAGGCATCAGAGCCCTGCTAAAGCAAATCCTGCCCCATAGGGTCAGCCCCTGCACCAAAGCCCCTCCACTGTAGCCACGGCCAGTCCTCACAACTAATCAGTCGAAGAGTCAATCCCTCCCACTGAAATGCCAACAGCAATCAAGGCTCAACTACAACAGGAGGGCACACACAACCCACACAAAGGACACATCTGCAGCAACTGGCTTAGTGTATGTACA
The DNA here is from genome assembly GCF_964194185.1 of Rhinolophus hipposideros. Taxonomy (NCBI): domain Eukaryota; kingdom Metazoa; phylum Chordata; class Mammalia; order Chiroptera; family Rhinolophidae; genus Rhinolophus; species Rhinolophus hipposideros. The sequence continues at coordinate 19,159,292 of NC_138051.1, read as the reverse complement.
GGGAGACTGTGCCACTGAACCCCACAGCACAACTACTACAAAAGGCCACTCTACTAAGACTGGAAAACATAGCAGTTCTACCTACTACATAAAAACAAACACAGGAAGGCAGCCAAAATGAGGAGACAAAGAAACATGTCCCAAATGAAAGAACAGAACAAAGCTCCAGAAAAAGAACTAAACAAAATGGAGACAAAAGCAGAGCTCAAAACACTGCTTATACGGATGCTCAATGATCTCAGGTAGAACAAGAGATAGGAAACATAAAAATGGAGATAGAAAACATAAAAAAGAACCAGTCAGAAATGAAGAATACAATGACTGAAATGAAAAATACATTAGAAGGAATCAACAGAATAGATGAAGCAGAGGATCAAATCAGTGATCTGGAAGATAGGGAAGCAGAAAACACCCAGTCAGAACAGCAAAAAGAAAAAGAATCCAAAAAATGAGGACAGTTTAAGGGGCTTCTAGGACAACATCTGCATCATAGTGGTACTAGAAGAGAGAGCAAGGAATTGAAAATCTATTTGAAGAAATAATGATGGAAAATTTCTCTAATCTGGCAAAGGAAATATACGTACAAGCCAGGAAGTGTAGAGAGTCCCAAACAAGATAAACCCAGAGGCCCAGACCTAGACACATCAAAATTAAAATGCCAAAGTTTAAAGACAAAGAGAGGCTCTTAAGAGCAGCTAGAGAAAAGCAGTTAGTTACCTACAAGGGAACTCCCATAAGACTATCAGCTGATTTCTCAACAGAAACTTCATAGGCCAGAAGGGACTGGCATGAAATACTCAAATTGATGAAAAGCAAGGACCTATAATCAAGATTACTCTTTCCAGCAAAGCTATCATTTAGAATCGAAGGACAGACAAAGAGCTCCCTAGAAAAGAATAAGCTAAAGGAGGTCATCACCACCAAACCAGCATTACAAGAAATGTTAAAGGGACTTTTTTAAAGAAGACAACGATAAAAAAATATGAATAATAAAAAAGCAATAACTACATAATTATCAACAATTACCTTGAATATAAATGGACTAAATACTCCAATCAAAAGACATAGGGTGGGGCCCGCAGTGGCTCAGGCTGTTGGAGCTCCGTGCTCCTAACACCGAAGGTTGCCGGTTCAATTCCCACATGGGCCAGTGGGCTCTCAACCACAAGGTTGCCTGTTTGATTCCTCGATTCCCACAAGGGATGGTGGGCTGCGCCCCCTGCAACTAAGACTGAATACAGCACCTTGAGCTGAGCTGCCGCTGAGCTCCTGGATGGCTCAGTTGTTGGTTGCAGCGCGTCCTCTCAACCACAAGGTTGCTGGTTTGACTCCCGCAAGGGATGGTGGGCTGCGCCCCCTGCAACTAACAATGGCAACTGGACCTGGGGCTGAGCTGCGCCCTCCACAACTAAGACAACAACTTGATTTGGAAAAAGTCCTGGAAGTACACACTGTTCCCCAATAAAGTCCTGTTCCCCTTCCCCAATAAAATCTTAAAAAAAAAAGAAAGACATAGGGTGGTTGGGGCAGCCGGATAGCTCAGTTGGTTAGAGTGCGAGCTCTGAACAACAAGGTTGCTGGTTCGATTCCCACATGGGATGAATTCCCCCATGGGATGCTCTCAACAACAAGGTTGCAGGTTTGATTCCCCCATGGGATGAATTCCCCCATGGGATGCTGTGCCCCCTGCAACTAAAAATTGAAAAGGGCAACTGGACTTGGAGCTGAGCTGCGCCCTTCACAAATAGATTGAAGGACAACGACTTGGAGCTGATGGGCCCTGGAGAAAAACACTGTTCCCCAATAATTAAAAAAAAAAAGACAGCGTGGCTAAATGGGTAACAAAACAAGACACATGTGTTGCCTACATGAGACTCAATTTCAGATTGAAAGACACACACAGACTGAAAGTATAGGGATGGGAAAAGATATTTCATGAAAAAGGAAATGAAAAAAAAAAAAAAAAAAGCCAGGGTAGTAATACTTATATTAGGCTTTAAAACAAAAGGCTGTAACAAAAGATAAAGAAGGAGCCAGTAATTCCACTTCTGGGTATTTAATCAAAGAAACCCAAAACACTAATTTGAAAAGACATATGTTCATTGTAGCATTATTTATAATAGCCAAGATATGGAAGCAACCCAAGTTTCTATCAACAGATGAATGGATAAGAAGTGGAACATATATACAACGGAATAATACTCAGCCATAAAAAAGAATGCAATCTTGTCATCTGCAAAAACATGGATAGATCTAGAGGGTATTATGTTAAGTGAAATAAGTCAGACAGAGAAAGACAAATACCATGTGATTTCACTTATATGTAAAATCTGAAAAACAAAACAAACATAGATATAGATAACATTTTGACTGTAGCCAGATGGGAGGGGGGTTTAGGGCTATGGGTAGAAAAGGGGAAGGGATTAAGAAGTAGAATTTGGCCAATATTTGGTGATGGAAAGAGAACTCTGGGTGGGGAACACACAATGTGATATAGAGACGATGTATTACAGAACTGTACACCTGTATTTTCGAATTGTACTTTACTAACAATTGTCACCCTAATAAACTTTAATTACAAAAAAACAAAAACAAAAAAAGAAGAATTTGGTAGTTACAAAATAGTCATGGGGATGTAAAGTACACAGCATAGGAAATATAGTCAATAATATTGTAATAACTATGTATGATATCAGATAGGTACTAAATTTATCAGGGTGATCACTTGTAAAGTTATATGTCTAATTACTATATTTCATACCTGAAACTAATATAATACTGCATGTCAACTGTAATTAAAATATAAAATTATTAAAAAATAAAATAAAACCTATCACCTAAGAACAGCAAGTGATTTTTAGAATGGATTCTCAAAACTAACATAAATACTTTTTGAATTATTGAAAGCTCCACGGCAGGAGAGCAAACTATCATTTTAAAAAACCACTTACAAAAAAACAAAACAAAAAAACACTTACTTTGGTGATTTTCCCTAGCCAGGCCCCAGCCTAAGGAGTATAAAATAAACTGAGCTGAAGAAAAGGACAAACATCAGGCCATAGGGAGAGGGAGGCGGCCTAGGTTGCTAGGTTATCACTTGAGCCAATCCAAATGGTCCCAGAAGGGTACCAGATACAGGACAAGTCCCTCTCTCTGCCCCATTGGGTTGAGGGCCCTCTTAAAGGAAAGGGGTCAAAGGGAGGGGGAGGGGGCCAGTCACTCATACTAGGCACAAGTGAAGAAATGAGGCAGAAGCACAAAAAAGCAGACACCCCTGGGAGGGAGGGGGGAGGGGGGAGGGGAGAAGGGGGGAGGGAGAGGGAGAGGGGGAGAGGGGGAGAGGGAGAGGGAGAGGGAGAGGGAGAGAGAGAGAGAGAGAGAGAGAGAGAGAGAGAGAGAGAGAGAGAGAGAGATTGATTGATTGCATGCTGCCAGGAACAGTTATTTGATAGCCCCCAGTGCCATCTCTCTGGATCCAGAATCATGTTTGTACCAAGATTATGTTCCATCCTCCCCTCTGCCTTGACTGTACCCAGCCAATCACAGAGCACAGTGGGTAGTAGTGCCAGCCCATTCCTGCCTGATGCACAACTTCTCTAATGGGTAACTGTGACTCAGGGACGCTCCTTTGACTCAGACAAAACTTTCTTTATTTTCTGTCTCTTTTTTTTAACAGGACTTTATTGGGGAACAGTGTGTATTTTCAGGACTTTATTGGGGAACAGGGTGTTTTTCCCAGGACCCATCAGCTCCAAGTCAAGTCACTGTTGTTCAATCTTAGTTGCAGAGGGCACAGTTCATCCCTTGCGGGAGTTAAACCAGCAACCTTGTGGTTGAGAGGATGTGCTTCAACTAAAGGAATCACCCAGCCACCTGGGAGCTCAGCGGCAGCTCAGCTGCAACTGGTTGTCTTCATTCCAGCTGCAGATGGCACAGCTGGCTGGCCCATATGGGAATCGAATTGGCAGCCCTGTTGCCCAGAGCTCGCGCTCTAACCAACTGAGCCACCGGTCCACCCCAGACAAAACTTTCTCAGAACTGTGATACAGTCTGAAACTCTTCCTACCCAGTACTCCTTCTTCTGCCCTGTCCTTGCACAGGTATAGACCTGCATCATGGTCTGAAGGCTCTTCCTATCTACTCCTGCTCCTTCCTTTGTTCCTCATAATAACTATCTTGCACATCTAATCCTATCTTGACATTTGCTTTGGAAAAAACTTACATATAAGGTTATTTTGTTATATATCTCTATTCTTATGATGTAAATGTACACACACACACACACACACACACACACAAAAACTCTATCATCCCAGAAAATGCTCATTGGTACAAATATCAAAGGCAGAATAATGGGCTATATGGACCCCAGTATAACAATATTTATATAATTAAGGACTTTTTCCTTTGTGTGAGAATATCTCTTTTTCTTTTACTTGTCTCTACTACGCATCACTCAGTTGAAAAGGTCATGGTGAAATCAGGTTTCTACAATGGACTAGACACTACCACTCTCATCTAAGTACCACTGAACATCTAATAAACATGCTCACTATTCTATCAAGTGATTAAAATGTTAAATATTATTGTATCTAGGATATCTAGGACCAATCCCTGAAAACTAAGACTGTCAATATTAAATTATTACTACTATGAATGAAACCTATCTGCAGTTGTACACTTGCCTCATATTGATACAATTCACTTTTAAACCAGTCTATCAAGGGGAATCAAAAATAATACAGTCTTGGTAACGTTATAATGAACCTAAGACTTTGTTCTAGCTTACGAAGACCCAGGAAAAGAACATTCTTCATAAAAATAAACCCAGTATTCATAATGAGCATGTTTTCTGATCAAGAATTTGAACATCTACATAAATACCAAAAGGTCATAATAAAAACTGAATTTCCTGAAAAATTCTCAAATTTTCAAATCTTAATGTTTCTTCATCCTTCAGGAAGTATAACTCATCTTCCTCAATTAAGTGAAACACTGCCATCAGTTAAAACACTACTGTATGCACAGCTTTAGATTACCAAAGTTTAATTAACAGTACTTACTCTCGTTTTATCAAACAGTTCTGAAACTTTGAGAAAAAACCTGGAAGAGAAAAATATTTCATTAGAAGCTACCTTTAAATAATTTTCCATTTGAAATATTCAGAGAATACATAATACCGCCAAAACATATTAATAATGAACATTCTTATTTCATTACAATAATATTTATGGTCTTGTTTATTTCATTTAGTTCAACAAAAATTTCTCTGTACTTCTATCCACAACATATTTGAAATCTGTTACAGAAAAATTTCCCCTTTCAGTCTAAGCCATACATTAAAACTCTAAAAAAATTGTCTTGATATTCTTTAGTGATATGCTACGTTAATACTAAAGCCTATACTTTCAAAATTCTTACAGAACAATCACATACAAAGAGACAAAAGGCTGATTTAAAAGGAAAATACTGAAGTTGGAGCAGTTATTGAAGATATCTGATAAGTTATGTTTTAAACATTTTCAAATAGAGTTGCTTTGTTTTCGGAAACAACAGAAATGAACAACCAACTTCTCACAATTCACTTTCACTTTTAACTAAACAGCCTCTTTCTCAAATGCTGACAACCAGCTAAAAAAATATCCCAATGCCAAACTATTAAAAGGTATTCTGTAAAATATGTAATTATAGATGATGTAATTGGATTAGGACAAATAGTATTGAAAGCTAAACACAATTTTATGAACTTTGTTTTACTAAAAAGAACTTACTTTGACAGGTTTATGCAAGATAACACATGGCAAGGGTCACTTTTTTTCTTCTTATCAAAGACTTAACTAACTCTTTGGGAAGGTAGCATGTTCATTAGTGTAAGCTACAGTACCTTGCTTTGCCGGACCATAAACTTGGATCTTACATGTCTAATGAGAAGATATACTAGAGAAAAGTTCAAGGATGTGGTTTAAAGGTAAGCATAAACTATGAAAATAGTTTTTCCACTTAACATTTTTTAAAAAGTTTGAATTACTTTTCAATGAAGAGTTGGGTTTAAACAATATTATAGGATCAACTAAAATTACCTATGGTTAGATTAAAATTAAAGTGAAAAACTACCATAAAGTAAGTAAAGGAGAGCTATGCAAGTCAACTTCCGGAGAGCATTTCTACACTTACATGCACAACACACCATCCCCATCCAGTTGCTCCAACATTCAAGAAACTACAAAAACTAGAACAGTCAGCCAGCCTCTTTAAAAAGTGTAAACTGATAGCATCAAATTTTACTTTAATCAATTTGGCTTCCAATAAAATACATACATATACATTCTAATACTAAACAGAATTTTAAATTTACAATAAACTTTATCAAAACAACATTTTGACACAAATTCTGTCTCTCCTCTCTCACACACAAATCAGCCCATTTTCATTAAAAAAAAAAAACACGTTGTAAAAGTAAAAATATTACATTAAGGTCTACTTTTATTTCTCAGATTTAGAAAATAAAAAACGGAAGATAAAAACTGACACCGACCTAAGTTTATAAAGAAGCTCCTTATTATCAATGTGGTTTGACAAAAATATTCTAAAATGTCAGCTGGGTCTTAAGTATTATGTATGCCCAGGCTACCAACAAAATTTTTGTTTTCTTTATATTTAATGTTTTTTAATCAGAATCCTTACTTGCATATATCTGTAGAATCCTGAGTTCCTAAAGCATATAATGAAGAACCAATTCTATTGTAATCATCTGCAGCACCTATGGAAAAAGTTTTAAGAATATATTTATTCATTGATTCAAAAATACTTACTGAACACCTACCTGCCAAACAATATGTATGTAATATAAGATACCCAATGTCTAGTGAAGGAGATTAGAAAAACTATAATACGATGAGTATTATATTAGTGGTAGGTACAAATTACTTTGGGGACAGGGTAAACAGATGATTCCACCTGTTTAAGTTTAAAAAAAGTTTAAGTTAAAAAAACCCCAAAACTTAAAAATCACTTTGAAAGTTGGTTTATTGAGGTAGGAATGAAAAATTATTTTTAATATCAAATACATTAGTATTTTATGCTTAAACTGACCATGAAATTACTTTTTTTAGAGCAAGAAATTCCTGGATTATAATATCTGGCTCTGAGAACACTGCCCTCTTTAGCTATTATTATATGATCACAAAAACATGCAACGACCCTGATTTTATACATTACACTGATGTTAAAAGCTTAATTTTTCATAGTCCAAGGTAAGTTCATTCAATATGAAAAAAGTTTTTACTTTATAATTTTCTAAAATAGTTTTACTTTCATCTCTCTTAAAGAACCATTCCATTCGGCTAAATAATAGAATTAGTAAGACTCACAAATATCTTCTTTAGTTTTCTTAACAGATGATTCTCTACCTTTGTAGTTCTTTATGCTTCCATAGCACTAATATGCACTTCTACGATAGAACTGATTACAATACATTGTAAGTTTTTGTTTTTCACGTTTATCTTGCCTGCAAAATTATTAACTCCTTAAAGGCAAAGACAATATTTTCTTCATCTTGAAATCACCGATGGCTGGCACATAATAGATACGGTATGTCAATGTTTATGAACAAAATAATTTTTTAAGAAATTAAAATAGTAGGATTGTATTTTAAATGATCAAACCTAAACATAAAGGTATTCCTAATTATTACAATCAACACTAATATGTACCATTTCAGGTTTACAAAATTTTTCTGTTTTGGGAGGAGTGAACGCTCGTGGGCTGAGGCCAGGGCTTGGTCTAGGTGGGAGGACTGTGGGGTTTCCCAGGTAGGCAAACAGGGCACATCTGGAATCCACAGGGTGCACTATGTGACTTGGGGTTAGTAGGGAATAGGGAAGTAAACGCAGATCCTGATGGAGGAGCTGGGAGCAGATGTGCTGGGACAAAGTTTCTTTTAACAGAGGGGTAAAAGTTATGACGTATTTTATCCTTCATGTCACAAGGAAACCAACTCAAGACCAATTATGTGACTTGTCCAAGACTCTGAAGCAAAGGAGTAATAAATCTAGGAAGGAATTAAAGTTTCCCACATTTTTACTTTATAGTTCTTAATTACTGAACAGGCAAGTATAAAATACTACTTCATTAGAAGAAATCTGCAAATCACAAAGATATAAGAAAACAAAATGTAAAAATAACTCTTAACCCTCCCAAAAGAATGACATAAGAATAGAAGTTACCAAGCCAGAGACTTCTTTATTTCCTCCTTTCTATTACAGCATGTAATAATTCTCCAAAATGGAGGTTCATACTTCTAGGTACCTACAGACTTGGCTCTGCATCTGAGGATTTCATATTTTTTGGTCTTAGGACTCTTTTCTACTCTTAGAAATTACTGAGAACCCCAAAGAGCTCCTGTTTATGTGGTTTATGTCTATCAATATGCATGGTATTTTTTAAGTAAAAAAATTGTTTGTATTTACCATTTCATTTTAAAATATCAGTATTAAAACCATGATATGTTAACATAAATAACATTTCAAAATGAAAAATAACTATTTTAAAATTAGTGAACAGAGTGACATTGTTACATTTTTGTGAATCTCTTTTGTGTCTGGCTTAATAGAAGACAACTGGATTCTTGCCTCTGCTTCTGCATTCAACCTACTGTGATATAACGCTTTTGTTCAGTATGTGGAGAAAAATCTAGCCTCAAACAGTTATGTAGCTGGAAAAGGAAAGAGTATTTTACTAATATTTTCAGATAATTGTGGATATTTTTTGACACCACATCAAAACTCAACAAGTAGTTTCTTTAAGGGTTAGTGCAATGGGAAATCTAAAATTATAAACTTTTTGTATTCTATTACATTAAACTCCACTGGTATAAGTGATAATTATCACAAGAATATAAGGTTGATTTAACCTTTGAAAAACCAATCAATGCAATTAACCATATTGACTAAAATAGAAAAACTAGATGACTATTTCGGTAGTTATAAAAAGAGCACTTGACAAAATCTAACTTCATTCCTGACTTGAAAAACCCTCTCAGGAAACTAGGAATGTAAGAGAATTTTCTCAACCTAATAAAAGGCATCTAGGAAAAACCTACACCTAACATCATAATTAATGGCTTAAGACCGAATGCTTTTCCCATAAGAACAAGGCAAAGGTGCCTGCTCTCACCACTTCCATCAGCACCGCACTGGAGAGTAGAGCTATGTACAATGGGGGCAAGGAAAACAAATAAATGGCAGCCAAATTAGAAAACAAGAAGTATAACTGTTTCTATTAGCAGATGATCATCTATGTAGAAAATCCTACGGAATCTACAAAATAATTACTAGAACTAGTGAGTTTATTTAGTAAGGTTGAAAAATGTAAGTTCATTATTGAAAATACACAGTATTTCTATACATTAGCAAAGAACTGGAAATTGAAATGTAAAAAACACATTATTTACAATAGAATCAAAAAATAATTAGGAATCAATCTAACTAAAGATGAGTAACATTTGCATATGGAAACTATAAAACACTGCTGAGAGAATTTAAAGACCTAACTAAATGGAGAGTATACCATATTCCTATACTAGAAGATCAATTTAAAAATGTCAATCCTCCCCAAACTGACCTATAGGTTCTACACATTCCCAATAAAAAAATCCCAGCAGGTATTTTTGCAGAAAGTGACAAGCTGATTCTAAAATCCATATGAAAATGTAAAGAACTAGAGGGGCCAAAAAAACTTAGATAAAGAATCAAGTTGGAGGTCTTACACAAGAAAAGATGTTCAACATCATTAGTCATTAGGGAAGTGCAAACTAAAACCACACCATGATACCACTACTGACCTATTAGAATAGCTAATATTAAAGACTGGTTATCATTGTTGATAGGGATGAAGAGCAACTTTGCACAACTGGTAGAAATGTAAAATGGTACAATCATTTTGGAAAAATGTCTGGCAACTTTTTAAAAAGTTAATTATACACACTTATCAGATGACCCAGTCATTCTACTGCTAAGTATTACCCAAGAGAAATGAAAGCATATGTCCATACAAAGACTTACATATCGATGGCTCATGTAAGTAAGCTTTATTTGTAATAGCCAAAAGCTAGCAACAACCCAAATGTCCAACAGCTGAATAAACTGTGGTATATCCATAAAATGGAGTAGCACTTAGCAATGAAAAGGAATTAACTATTGATACATACAACATGAATTTCAAAATAAATTTGTTGAATTTCAAAGCCAGACAATAAAGTATACAGACTATATAATTCCATTCTTATAAAATCTAGGAAATGCAAACTAATCTATAAAGACAGAGCTCAGATCAGTGGTTGCCTGGGTTATAGGTGGTTATAGGGAATTATAAAGAGCCACAAGGAAACTTTTGGTGGTTATGGATATGTTAATTTAACTGTAATGATGATTTCACATATATGCCAAAACTTATCAAATAGTATACTCTGAACATTGCATCTTATTTATATCAAATATACCTCAATAAAGCTGCTAAAAAAAAACCCTTACCCTATTTTGCACTTTGAATGGATCTTTTACATACATGATTTTGTAACACCATGCACTTGATCATTTAGAAAATATTCGTTCAACGAATTATGCAAATCTTGGCACACTTATGAAATGTTAACACGTTTTCGTATACAATATCAAAAATATCACATTCATAATATCATCAATGTCCTTAGACAAGTCTTTAATTATTGGAAAGCAAGTTCATGGTGATGGAGACAAGTTTTCAAAATTCTAATTACTGCTGGAAAGCTTGATTTTTTATCATTGTCAACAAATACTGTGAGTTGTTTTCCTTGAAGTGACAGGCTTGCTTAGTTAATTTTTAAGAAAATGTCTACCAAATGCTGAAGTCTGAATAATGACAGTTTGTCTGTCAGCCACTCTTTTGAGTAAAAATGGCGTTTTTTGAGAAAGTAGCCAGTTCAGTTTGTAACTCAATCACTAAAACGCCTTTCTAGAGAGAACCGTCATATTTCAGTATACAAAGTGCTGTATGTATACCTTCCCATTTCATTACTCAGAATATAAAAAGTGTACTCAAGGGAGAGCTAATACAATTAATAACTTTTACTGGTTCATCAAGGACATTCTTAATCAAACATTTTTTAAATTGCAAATGCACCAAGGGGAAGCATACAGTGATGATTAGTACAGTCTGGTGCCACTGCCTTGATTTGTGCTAAGGCACCAGCAATTTTATCCACCACGGCTTTTGCATCATCAGTATAAATGTCAACATGGTGAAAAAGGCAAAAAGCATAATATGATTATGAAAATAGTTCTGACCTCACAGACTTGCTAAAAAGGGCCTTGGAGTCAAGGCTCCATAGACCACAGTTTAAGAAACACCACTATATATAAAGATTTTTACAACTTGTAAATAACATAATAACTTTATATGTAATTATTCCATCAAAAAATATAAGCTTTAGCCACAGAGAAAAACCTTACTTTTGTGGGATCTTGTCATCCTATCAGATTTAGCAGAGGCATCCTTAACTCGGTTATGATATTCTAGAAGGAATGTTCGTTCGTGCTCAAAGAAATCATCCACATCCTACAGGATCAAAAGAAAATAGGAACTTTTTTCACTTATTTGCTTTAGTGGGATATGTAAACCACTATGTTAACGTTACCATCATAAAAGATGATCAGTAAAATAGCACCTCTATCCTTTAATGATCAGATGTTATACTGATTTCACCAAGTTTAGACTTCAACATTCATGCATTTTTATCGATATATCAAGTAAGAAATCTGTGGTTCTGCAGCTCCCCATATGGTTCACATTCACATGTTGTACTCTGAAACGTGTTCCTGCTCTGCTCTGCACTCCAACAAATACACTGCTGCCAGTGGGAGTGACCAATTGTTTTTGAGAAAAAAATTCTGATGGACAAGTAAAAGTCTACTTCTCTTGGTCTTTCATGTATTCTATGGGCCATTCCTAAAGGCCGCCAGGCCTTAGTCATGAGGGCCCTCACTGCTATCTGGGGCAATTATTGCCTTCACCACTGTCTTCACTCTTTTTTGGAATAAAGCCAGATAAACATTAAAAATAAAAATTATTACACAAAAATCCAAAAAACCTTACTCCCGGAGCCCACTGGACAGACTTTCTCAGAGAAAGTATTTGAAAGCGGCCAGGAGCCAACTGGTAGGATATTTGGAGAGGGAGTATGGGTTTTGGAGAGCATCTTAATCCTTCTTCGTTTTGAAATAAAAGCTTGTGGCTATAACAAAAAAAAAAAAATAAATAAATAAAAAAAAATAAAAATTATTAACGGTACTTTCCTCCCTTCTAAAATACCAATCCTTTACTGAAAAAAGAACCAGTTGAAATGATGTAATTCAAGACCCACATCAATAGAACACAATAAGCAAAAGTTAGTACCAAAAAAATGTCATTTAAAATCTGTAAATCATGTATATGAGTTTTCTTAACTGTAAAAATGGGGATAACACTATCTAACTCGCAGGGTTGTAGTGAAGACTAAATAAAAAAATGTGGGCTACCAAACACGACATTGTAAACATTCAAAAAATGTTAGTCATGACTTTACTAATAATATTATGAAACTCATAATCAATATAGTGGTTTACACTAAATGCTAAGAAAAATGTTCAACATTAGTGCATAAGCAGCATTAAATGGAAGTAAGCTGAGTCCTTATTAGAAAGTAGCAACAGCACATGCATAGTCAACGTACCAATTGACCTGTCTCTGAAAAAATCAAAGTAAAATCATATAAACAGTACTTCACACCTAAGTTTTATTGTAGATGTTTAAATATAGGTAATGATTACAAAGTAGCATTATTTATCTCAGCTTTTGCTTGATAATGTGATATAAGCATTTTCCTCTTATATTCTAATAAAAGTTTCCAGATAAATCAATTCTGTACCATTTTTAAAACATCATTAAGAAAATTTTAGGTGTTATTTAGGTAAATAATTAATTTTCTAAATATTTTCACACATATTGTCTCATTCAATCTTTCAAACAATCCTGTGAGCCACGCAGTATTATTAACCACATTTTGAAAATCGATTCAGAGCAAGAAAGTGATTTTCCTCAAGGTCATAAAGATACTACGAGACAAGACGAAAAACTCAACTGAGCTCTTTTAATTCCCAATCTAAATCCAGTTCTGCCCCTAACATTTGTAAGGCCAAGGGAAAGTGGTGTACAGATGGAGACAGTCCCTCTTTGTGTCTACCCTGCAGTTCTGTAGGGCACCCAGAGGGACCTCATATGCATGTGGCTGGACATTACATCCTGCACACTGATCTTCTCCCTGTGCCTTCCCTCTATCCAGCTTTCTCATCGTCACCCCCTCATCACCCATGGAACGCACAAACCAGTGGCATAGTCTACCCACAGGAGGATGAACTCAGGGAAAAAGCCCACACAGGTCCTGGAAAAAGGCTTAGGATTTGGCCAAGAAAATACGAGGTTTTATAATAGATAACTGGAACACGGTCTGGTCTGGAGGGAAGGAGCTTGGGCTCCAGGTGGGCAAATCCCCTTGGACCTGCAGACACTTCACTCCTGGAGAAGGGAGCTCTCTGAAGAGTGTGCCCAGCTCTGGGGGCCCAGTTTCCCAGGCCTAAGGATTCTACTGTCCAAACTTCTCTTTTACTCCAGTATAATCTTCTGCACATCTGAAATCTCAGTCTAGCTCCCTCTTAAAAGGGGCAAATTCTCAATCCAGTACTCCTGTTAATCAGATAAAATCTTACCTTTACTCCTGAAACAATTACTCCATCTGCTGATTTAACCATGTTTTTAAAGAAATCTTCAAGTTTCTCTTTTTTATTTTTCCCTCGCACACTCAACTGAAAGAAAGGTAAATATAAGTTAGCATTTTTTTAAGAATACAAATGGAAAGTAACGCCTCCTTTATTCTCTGACATCAAAATGGCAATCTCAAAAGCATCTCAATTTTTAAACTCAATAAAGTAGCAATTTCATCATGTATATCAGTGATTTTCAAACTTGAGGGCATTAAAGAGAAGTTTGGCCTTACTCTAAAGATTCAGATTCAGCTGATCTACAATAAGGCTTAGATACCTCAAATGTTATAAGTATATTTGATAATTCTGTTGCAAGTAGCCCTCTCATCATACTCTGTCAAGCACTACTATATAATACAAAGACAACTAAAATTTTAATTCAGGAGTTCCTTTAAACATAAAATTTAATGGTATACAATATACTATCATATGATTCTTTAAATGCTCTGAAAATATATTCTGCAAATTCTTCATTCTGAACTCATTCAAACATCATCTCCTGTCCTGTTTTTGGGGTCAGCAACTTCTAGTACAAGGAACACAAAAGATGATTTTGAGTGGCATGAATCATTTTCTAAAGGTAAAACTAAGAAGCACCTAACTCTGACTTTCCCATTTGCTGCATCAGGGTGTCCCATAAAGGAACATCCCATCTAATTTACTTATCTACTGGCATGGCTTCAATGCCCATCTTTATGTAAGTGACTCACAAACCTCTATTGCTACCCCTAAGTTCTTTCCTGAACCTTAGATCCAACTGCCTATATCCTATCCTTACATGGAGATTCTGCTAACCTCACGTTAGATGAGTTTAAAACAGTACTCATTATAATCTAAATTCCAAATTTTTCCTTTTCCTGGTTCCCTTTTTATGGCCCTTCCATCCAACCAGTCTCCCACATTATTCCTTAAAATCTAATACCTCTTATTAAAAAATCTTGAAATAATCTACTCCTTTTCTTTCTCACAGCTCAAATCCTACCAGCAAATGTCTGAAGTCTGTCTCTTTACATTTCCACTGTGCTATTCAAAAGTCCTCATTACCTTTTGCTTAGACGACTAAATTGGACTACTAGTTAACATTCCTTATCTTGATCCAATCCATTCGACTGCTTGGGATAATTTCCCAAAATCAAATTTTGAGCATCTCTTCCTTACTCAGTAACTTTTACAGAGTTTCACAATGTTCAGAGAAATTAAGGCCAATCTTCTTAGCATGGTGTTCAAGACTTTCAACATCTGATTCAACTTAACTTTCCATCTACCACCCTACCCCCACAGAACCGTATGTTCTGAACAGTTCTCAAAAGAAACTCTGAACTTTTAGGTTCCTCTGTACCTAAAATGGTACCTCCCCTTCCACTAAAAATGCTATTCAGACTTAATTAAACATCCAAGTTAAAAGGCATCTCTTCATGTAACCCTTCCAAGTTAGAATTCACTGCTCTGTCTTTAGGTCTCCCAACACACAATGTTTTTTGTTTTTAACTCAACTTTTTGATAGTGATTAATTTACTTATTTAACAAACCAATAACAAATATATATTACAGTCATGCATTGGGCTAGGTGTTAAGAATATAAAGATAATTAAGAGGTGGTCCCTGCTCTTAAAGAAAGTCATGGTGCATAGGAGGATACAGAGAAGTAAGTATATGATTAAATACAGTGTGAGGAGTATAATGTTAGAGGTATCCACGGGGCACTAGGGGAACACCCAAGGAACTTAATACAGACTAGGGGATGAGAAAGGAAAGACTGCCTAAAGGTTGAATGACCAGATTCAATAATCCAGATAAGGGCTGTGGAAGTCAAAACTAATCTTTAGGTCTGGTGGTAGAAGGAAGAGGACACATTCCTAATATAGTAAGCGAATAAAACAGACAGGATTTGGTGACTCCTAATAGGAATGGGGAGTAGGAGGAGTCATGGGTAATTTTCAGGTTTTAAGGAACCGGGAGATTCCTTCTTTGAAACAGAAAATATGAAAGAAGAGTTCAACTGAGGGCAAAATGCCAAGGGGACATCTAAATGGATGTTTTTAGGACACTGTCTAATAAACAGAGCTGGGACTCAGGAGTGAAAAAGATTTATAAGTTAACAGCATAGTAGAGTACATGAAGCCACAGGAGTAGAGCAGATCACGGAGGGATAACTTATCGAGTTAGAAATCTGGAAGAACTTCTAGACACCTAGAGAAGTCAATGAGGAACCTAGGAAGAGTCAGATTTAAATGAATGACTATATGGAGGAAAAAGACTATGAAGAATACTGGGAAATAGCCACAGAGTTGAGGAAAAATCTCTGAAGAGATCCCAAAGATCCAGAAGTACATGGGACCTAGCATAGCTAGAAATGAAAAGGCACAATGTAATGCAACATTTTAACAGACTATAGGACAAAAACCACATGATTAGCTCAATAGATGCATTTTTTTTCATGATAAAAACACTCAACAAACTAGGAATAGAAGGGAGCTTCTTCAACTTGTGTTGTGCGGGGGACCCTGCTCGCTGAGCCATGTGTCATGTGGGGCAGCCTGCGGGGTCTCTGTCCCTGCTCCCCCACATAAGAACGTAGGATGTGGCTAGGCCAAAAAGGAACACCCACGGAGCCACAGGTAGGGGAGTCATACCACTATGGTCTCACTGGAGGCTGGGTGAGACACATGCAGTAGTGGCCACACGATCCGCAGCCCACCATTCACTTCTCTGCCTGCCAACCAACCAACCAATCAACACAGCCCGCAGTTACATCAGTAGCCAATTGGCTAACCGGTCACAGCAGATGGCCAACCAATCACAGCTGGTGGTCACTCACCACCCGAGCCAGCACCTCCCCACTTGAGGCTGAGAGCCTGGAAACTGCTCTCTGGGACTCTGTCCCCACAACTTACTAAATGGCATTTATGGAAATCCACAGCTAACATCCTACTTACATAGTAGCGAAACTTTCGCTACTATGTAGTGAATGCTTTCCTCCTAAGATCAGGGACAAAACAAGGATATCTACTCTTGCCCCACATATTTAACATTGTACTGGAGGTTCTAGTCAGGGTAGTTAGGCAAGCAAAATAAATAAAAGGCACCCAGACTGGGGAGGAAGAAGGAAAAAAAGAAAAAAACAAGCAAGCTAATAAACGAGTATGGCTGCCAAGGTGGTTGAGGGTTGTGGGGGATACAGGAAGTTCAGGGATTTGATTGCTGACTGGCTTCCACTTCCCTGTGAACAAGATGAGAATCTGATCAAAAGGAACTGCTCTGAGTTGAAATATGCTTTTATGGAAAATGGGAGAGAGCTGTCTAATGTCACAACCTTGTTATAAATGATGGAGCAAGCACTCTGGGCTGGATGAGAAAGAAGTAAGGACAAAAGGGCTGCTAACAAAGTCAAAATGCAGAAGAGGTCAAAGAACTATAATGGGATAGGGGAGGAAGAGCCATAAGACAAAAAGCTAAGTTTGGAGTTCATAATACTAAGGTTTAAGAACTCAGAAGTGAGGCAAGGTCCTGGGTGTGGCCATGGATGAGTTAGCAAGAATCTAACGATGGGGTATTAAATAGGTTACACATTTAATCTACTGTTAAGTAGACTCAAGCTATACCTACTAGAAACAGAAAAGGTGCACAACTATTAAAGTAAAGTAAAGCAATACTAAAGGCAATCATTCCTCATTGCAGCAATCATTTCTCCTAAAACTAAATGCTGACACAAGCTTTTCTGGCTTCCCAGATGCTTCATGAACTTTTTTAGACTTCGAGATACCCTAGCCTTACTTCAGTAGCTCATCAGTCCCATGACCCTCTGAAACTCAGACAACAGAATAGCACATACAAATTTCTTTTCCAGCATCACTGAATTGAATAACAATCTGAGAAATAGCATTCAAAACAAGATTGAGATAAATCTTTTATTTTGGGGCCTATAATCTACAACCTATTAATATATTTCCTATCAGGTAATTAAAAAATATTTGCAAAGTACCTTCCAGTTCATCTTTTTAGGCTTTCTCCAAAACACCATTTATTGATATTAAAAGGGTTATTATAATGCATCATCATCATTATCTCTGTTAAACATAGTTTATAAGGAAGAAAAATAAATCTACTTTGGTGGGAGAAAATTTACGAAATCCTAAGATTTCTGAAAGTTATTTACAAAGCTGATCTAAACATTTAATTACCTTTCACTTATCATTTTAACAAATACTTACTTTACATCCTCCCCCCCTTTTCCCCGCCGCCCCCCCAACACCATTTCAAGCCGTTGTTTCTCAGTTATTTTACATCTTAATTGCCAGGTACGATTTTAAGATAGTGAGGACAGAGTGGTGAAAAATTACAGTCTTACTCTCAGAGAGTTACTCTGTAGTAGAGGGAGATAGGTAATAAATATATAAACAAATTTTTAAAACACAGGTATATAATTTCAAATAGTTCTATGGCTGTGGCAATGGAGTAGAGTACTTGAAACCTAAGGCTATGGCTTCTCTGGCTCCAGCGACCTGCACTGACACTACCATGCCTCACTTTATGCCTATGCTGCTCTACCAAATTATTACTAAGGTTTTAGGCCACACCATAAACAAGGTCCGGCAAAAACAAACTCATAAAGTGAAAAAAGTGGCGGCAGCATTATCATGTGTTCTTTCCACGTGTTCTTTATCAACCCTACTCACGAATCAGTTTTAGCTTCTTATAATTCATGATATGGCCAGCATTCTTTACTATTCCTATTTTAAAAGGCCACATACCACATGTATGCTTGTGAAAGTACCCGTGCTTAAACTGCTATACTTCTGTGATCCTGAGTTTCCTTCATATCCTTTTTTAAAAAATGGTTTTTTCTACAGCTAGACTTAGGACATTTTATTGTCATATCTACTAAATCCAAATCAAAAGAGAAAACTCATATACACAAAATTCTTTGATCTTGATGCTGACTTGTAAGTAAATGAGCACTACGCTCTCTGTATTTGTATTCCGCCAAAATTATGAGTTAATCTTGTCCAAAGACAGATCCCAAGATCTGTATCACCTACCCACTGAAAACTTTTGTGCCAGCACCATGAATGAAAAAGCTTTAAAGCTCAACCACCTCAATTTCTTTTTCTGTACTGTAACAGATTTTAGGCAGGGAGGGAGGAAGAAAAATTAAGAGTCATTTAATGTTCATATATTGAAACTTAAGTATTTGGTGAAGAATGAAAATAATTGCCCTTATTGTAAGTAAAGAAGCCTGGTTTGATTATGAAGCTGCTTAATTACTCTTCATATGTCCAGAATTACTGTGGTAAGTTTTTTCCTTTTTGTCACTGTATACATTACAATTTTTGGAAATGCTTTACTATGTAAAGTATAGATGGTAAACAGCTTATTCTGATATAAGAATGCTTGGTGCATATGAAGATGGTAAAGGAGTGTGTGTCTTGCTCAACAGCTATCTTATTTATGATATATAAGTACAATAGAGCAAATGTTTGAATCTTTGTTATTTTTAGTACCGTTTCTCTAATAAATCTTATTTTAGAAGTATTTGTTTACGCATTTCAAACAGCATCTTAGGTTTATCCTGTTCTTATTTCAGTTGCCATAGAAATAATTTTGACATGGAGAGTGCATGTTTATGTGGTGTCTATAAAACAATCATTTAAAGTTTGAAGTGTTTTCTTGTACTCTGGACTCTAATGTTTTTTATGCTGTAATTTAAAAAAAAAGGGAACATCGGCACTGAAGAAGGTGAGTTCAACAGATCAAGAGCCAATGATTAACCTGAAAGAAATCTGGAATTCTTTAGCTCAAGCATCTCCCTAGAAAGCTCCATAAGGATTCAGAAGACTCCAAACTCAAACTTAAGAAACATTAATCAATTTTACAATTATATTTCTTAAAAAGTTCCCAGTACAGTATGAAAATCAATGTTCTGTGTGGTGACATGATTTGCCATCATTTTTTCAATTAATCTACTCAAGTTCTACTGAAATATTGCACTGTCACTGAAAAAGCATCATTTTAAACTGCCTTGAAAAATAATAACATAAAAGAAGGCCTTAAGCCTTTTCTAACTACTCCCTGCCTTTTCCAACGACTCTTTAAAAATAAGCCTTGATCACTATTTTATTCAATTTAATACTCACATCTTGATTATATTCCAAGAAGACATGGAAATTTAAATCTTTCCTCAAAATAGGATGTGCTGCCACACGACACAGGAATACCTCATGCATTGCAACAGTCTTCTTGAATATTGCCAAATACTCACTAGAAACAATATACAAAATTAAAGGTAAAACACTGCATCAACTAGAAAATCATCTTCAACAATATTTCCAGCAAATACTCTTTGAATTATTCTAAATGCAAAATTAGAGAAACAAAGATATAATCCACGTAAACAAAGATTTTAGTTGAACTGTTAATAAAACATGTAAAACCCCAGCTCTGAAAAGACTTCATGCTAGTTAATAGTATTTATTATAGTTAAATGTTAATATTTTTAGGTTTTATGAACCTTTCATCCTATGCAAGTTGATGTTAAAGGTAACTATAGGGGTGTTTGTTTTTAGCCCCAGAGGAAGTATACTACAAATTATTTGATATAATTATAATGATTCAATTTCTACATAATTACTGCTTTTAAACACCTTCGTAGGAAAAAAAAATATCAAAACCCAAACCTAAGTAAGCATATTTTCAGCATTAACAAATATTTTCATCTAATGACCCAGAAACACACCATGGAGAGCCTAATTTTTGCCATTACATTGAAGAACTGTGTTTAAAATATTTTAATATCAGTGAATCACAGCAATCATACAAGTAATACATGTCAGTTTGAAAAAAAAAGCACTCAAGGAAAAGGCCCAATATTCTTGCTTCAACTACGTGCAAGGAGGATAAGTTTTACATACCAGCAAACCAGCAGGACCAATGTTGGGAGAAGTTTGATCTCTGTGAGGGTAGTCATTCAGTGAAGACAAAAAAGAAGGATGCAGAGGATGGAGGTAGCAGTAGAATAAACCCAAGGTTCTCTGTTATCCAACCCCTAACCAGACCACAAAAGAATCATGATCAGGGCCACTGGAAAACCACAGATCCTTCAATATTAATGTGCTCTGCTAATTTCCAGTTTTCAGTCTTATAAACTATAAAAGTGTGTATCTGCTATCAGACTAGTGCTTGCACCCAGCATTGCCAGAATTCTGAAAATATCTGTCACCTTACAGTTTGACAAAGATCTACTTTGCTAATTTATCTTGTCAAGAGTTTGGCATTCTGAAGAGGAGTCTAAGTGGAAGTGTGAATATATGCTTAAAAGCTGAAACTAAGTGGAAGAGAAGAAAAGGAAATTCATGAAGGAGAGAAATGACCAGAAAAAGAGTGATGGAGGTGATGACAATGCAAGGAAAGTTATTTCCTTGTATAACTCTCAAAATACAGAAAAACGACATATACCAAATCCAAAATTATTTCAAATGTTTTTAGTAAAAGGGGAAAAGATTCTGTATTTTCAGCAAGTACACTAAAAATGAAGATGAAATATCTCAATTTTTCAAAGATTTAATACATTTCTAGTATATATGAAACTAATTATCATATAATGACAAACATTTTAAAGCTATTCTCTTGTCACTTTGCTCCTATTCTTTTCCCTTCAGCCAGAAGCCATAGGCAGAGAAAAGGGGGGGAAAATTACACACACACACACACACACACACACACACAATCTCAAAAACCCCAGTATATTCAGAGTTGCTCAGCACACACTTCTATGAGAAAAAGTAGTTCTGGTAGTATGCACATTTGGAAAAAGAGAACCAGGTTGGCAATGACTAAGAACTTGTAAATACACAACAAAATAATTTATTCTGCCTTAAAAAGTATTTTCCTTTCTACTGTTTTTATAAACTTTTGGATCCTCCATTACAAATTTTCAGAGTCTATTTAAAACCTTAATTTATAGGACTTTACAATGCAGACAATTATTCTATAATTTTCCTGTAGGCTCTGATCATGATCATTAACACTGATTGTGTGACTTAAACTTGCATCATCCAGAAAGGGTCACTGGTGAAATGATTAAAAGGATAGGATATCAGAGAGCTCAGAAAAAAAAAAGGCATTAAAACAAGCATAATCAACAAAAGCAACAACAAAAATCACATACGCTTCCAGTTCCTGTTTCATCTTTGTGAATTCCTCTTTTGTCATGGACCCTTCTCCTTCTCCCAGCTTCTGTAGTTTTTCCCTTGAAGCATCAAAATCAGGTCTTGGTGGTGCTGGTGGGATCTGTAACAGAAACAAAACACTAATCTTAAAGACTGTTTTATTTCTTGCAGCAGTTGTGCTACAGCCACCATAAAAGACTGTGTGAATGAGATAATATCCCAAGTAATATCCCAGTAATATCCCAAGTCAGGTTAGAGAATTTGATTAGGTCTAGAAATTGAAATCCTTTACATTAAGGAAGAACTATAATAGAGTACTATTTCCTAGTATTAGAACAGTTCCCAAAAATTAATCTGTAGATTCCTATGTGGCAACCTAGAGTCCTCAAACGCATACGCCATTAAGATCTTATTATGCACTAAATAAATATGAATAGCAATGTGCATACCATTTTCAAAAGTATGTAAATTGTATGATTAAATGCAAATGTATTTTTTAAATTAATGAATTCACAGTACCTTTATGCTACCCTGTGTGTGTGTGTTTTTAAATTAGTGAATGCTAACAAAATGATCAAGCAAGGGATTTTAGAAAGGGTTCCTGGATTGGAAAAGTATACCAGAAGCAGAAACTATTTACTTAGAAACAAGAGAAGACACAGATTAATGACAGAAACTATTTACTTAAAAACAAGAACAAGACACAGATTAATGACTAATCTTATTCTATTCACCCACAGTAAGGGGATAAAGCACTTACCTTAAAAAAGAAAAGAAAAAGATCTAGAAGAGAAATATTCAAAGGAGGGATATAAGAAAAAAATTATCTTAGGAGGAAGGGCCTACAAGTAAGAACTGTTAAGGGGAAATGATAGACATTAAAGACAGCAGGTAATACAAGAGGAAGACAGGATAAGGGAAAAGAAAAACAAGGGTCACACCAATGAAAACAAGAGGGTAGGATGCATCAAGTATAGTCCGGCAAACATGCACTGATGCTCGCACATGGCATCTACTATGTGCCAGGCGTGATGCTGAGCATCCGGCATACAGAAATAAATAAGACTGTCTAGATCTTTGAGGAGGGTTTAATCTATGGGAGGAGAAAGTAGTAAGAAAATGCCACCAGACAAGAAGATGAGGGAAAAAAGGTGGAAACAGGACGGGAAGAGAAAAAAGAGCTTCAAGGTTGGTGAAAATATTGACAGGCTGGGAAGGGGTAAAGGGTGCGTCTGGGGAGGGTGTGAAAGCTCTGCGCTAATCCCCCTCCCCATACCTTATCCTATGCACCTCTTCCATTTGGGTGTTCCTGAGTTGTATGCTTTATATAAGCTAGTATTTGTAAAAAGAAAAGAAAAAAAGAAAAAGTATTGCCAGTTGTCCACCAAACTCTGAATTGTAGAAAAAAATAGAAGCAACTGACTGAGAAGGAATGGCCACAAGGATGGAGATGGAATCAGGTCACGATGATTTCAAAGAAATCAAATGAAACTCAATTTCAGAAATCTAGTGTGGTCAACAGCTGAGGCACAACATCTCGTGCATATTTAGATTAGATAACCTCTTAAGCAGCCCTCTAGTAAGGTTTGTAACATCCCATTAATTAATCCCAAAGGCAAGCCAGTTGCAATTCTAATACACAGTAAGAATTTAAATTTAAATGAGGGAGCATAACAATCCATACCCACAAACTCCCAAACAAGACAATTCAGGATAAAAGGTGGTAGCCAATTATGTTTTGTAACTGGCAATTTTTGAAAATTACATCAGTTCACTAAAAATCATAAACAAGATTTCAACACATAATAAAATATCTAAAAAGCTCCTAAAAATGGGATCAAAATGGAACCTCAACACTTACAATGTAACCTGCATAGTCTTCATTTTCAACGAAGGAATCATGAAGCCAGATAAATTCCTCATGCTGTCGAACAACGGAAAACTCATTTTGTTTAAAATTTGGCAATGAACTCTGAAAAGAGAGATTTTCTTTAATAAAAATTGAAATTACACTAAGAACTTTTAATAAACATTTTTTATATAATAAAACATAAACAAATGAGTCATATGAAAGATTATCAGTGCTTTAAAACTCTATTAAGAGAAGATAATACAGGTAGACACCTCTTATTATACTGTACTGCTACCATTACTTAAAAATTATCCTATTAATATATATCAAGCTCGACTATTCAAAGAAAGGAAAATAGATCTACTATATGAAAATGTAGAGCTGAACTCTAAAAAGAAAATAATTTGTAAGACAACAATTTGATTAACTAAATACAACACAATTGAAAACAATGGTAAAAGATATTAATAAAAGTCTAGAGAAAATTAAATTTGCTTTATGTCTAGGTTCTCTGATTAATTATTAAATGTTAACCTTTAGGGAGTATAGTCAATGGTACTATAACAGCTATGTACAGTATCAGATGGGATCAGACAGTATCAGACTTGTTGGGATTATCACTTTGTAAGGGGTGTAAATGGCTAAAAGCACCTTTATGAAACTAATAATAAATAAAAGTTAACCTTTAAAAAGTTCATTTCCCTAAAATATTTGTTAAAATAGCAGTGAATTATAAACTAAGAAAAGTTTCTAATTATATTATTACATATGTAACATTACTACAATAGCTAAAATAATACAAGTACAAAATCACATTTACCTTTGTGTGAACAGTGAATTTTACTTTATCTCGCTCACTAAGAGCATCAGAAATGTCCACCTGCAGAGCAGCGTCACTTTGAAGATCTACATTTATTGCTTTAAGCTAGAAAAAGAAAATACCCAAATGAAAATTCTGTGGGCTTTTATATAATTTCATTCTTATTCCAGATAATAAGACAATGCAAAAACAAAACTAAAATAACAAAAGAATCTTAAATCTAAAAAAGTACTTAAGTTCATTTAATCTACATATACATTTTGGGGTAAGTGCTTTGGTTTTGTCATTATCTTACCCAATTTTCATTCTACACTATTCAACTATGCTTTGCATGATACAATGTATTAACCACGATTCATTAGTTTCACCCCCAAATTAAACTATTTTCTAAGAAGATAGTCCATTAAAGTGTTCTAAAATTAAGGAATGTATCTACCTTTAAGAACAAGAAAAATAATAAAAAGAATATTGGTCAATAATTTTAACTATTACTTATTTTAATTCAAGAATATACAATTAAACTATTAGTTAATTACATATATGTAAAGTGCTAAGAAAAATTCTACAGTACTCAACTCCTGTGATATGAAATAAATTTCCCTTTTTACTCTATAAGCTTTAATACAGTAGAAGAATTGGATAAGTTCTCTATTAGTGCTTCCATTTACTTGTCTATGAGGAGACTTTTCCACTTATAATTCTTATCATTAATTCTACTTATAATCCTTAAATTTTATCCATTTTTCTTACCCTTTAAACAACTCTAATATGTACGGCTAATTTGGAGGCTTATAAGAGAATCAAATACACTAAAAGATAAAGTCTTGGCCAGCTGCAAAGATATAAAATCTTTAATCTAATTAACTAGCCTGCTTCGAATACTCCAGTTGTAAAACCTAGAATTTACTTTGCCAATCTCACTTGGTCACTAACATTTCAAATTTCATGTCTAATGTAAATGGAAGCAAAATTGTTTATAGTCTATGATCTCAATTACATTTTTAAAAATGCATACATAAAAGGTTTACAGGAAATACAACAAAATGTGAATAGCTGTGGATTTTCTTCTTTACACATTATTTTATTCCCCCCATTTTCCAAAATTTGAATGCATTACTTTTATAAATAGGAAAAAAGTAAGCCTTCTTTAAATGGAAATCTCGTGATTTATTAAAAGATAAATTTTGTGGTTTTTCATTAAATAGGGTTATTTAACTTTATTAGTAATGAAAAAAGTAACATACTATTTCATTTTTTGCACTATTGGTTCTAGACTGAGTAGACATGTTTGTTTGTTAAAAAAAACCATAACATAAAATCAAACTTAAGATTCACAAAAGAAATTAATCAAATTGCATGATATGATCTATGATGGCATTTAATAAAAATTTACTGATAATTTAAATAGTTTATAAATTTCAATCAATAATTACATTTTTAGAAGTTTATACTATAAACTTACATAAAACCATTTTAAGATGTTTAAAAATTGTTATTGTACTCAATGCTATATGTAGCCCATTGTCTAATAAAAGAAATGAAATGAAAGGTTGCCTGGAGGGGCCAGCCCAGTGACTCAGGTGGTTAGAGCTCCATGCTCCTAACTCTGAAGGCTGCCGGTTCAATTCCCACATGGGCCAGTGGGCTCTCAACCACAAGGTTGCCGGCTGCGTCCCCTGCAACTAGCAACAGCAACTGGACCTGGAGCTGAGCTGCGCCCTCCACAATTAAGACTGAAAAGACAACAACTTGACTTGGAAAAAAAAAATGTCCTGGAAATATACACTGTTCCCCAATAAAGTCCTGTTCCCCTTCCCCAATAAAATCTTTGGGGAAAAAAAAAGTTGCCTGGAATTAACAGTTTTCTTTTTCATTTTTCAACTATCTCATTGCCTCTGCAATATTGGAAACATTACAGAATACCCTGTTCTTTGGTTTTCTAGCTTCTCTTTAGTTTTATTAGGTCTTCATATCATCTTTCCTACCTCTTCACCAACCCCTCACTGTAGTTTTAGTTTAAGAAATTTGTTTCCTTTTTTCTCTTTACTCACATTCAGGCCACTTTTAAGATGTTTACTGTAGTAAGCTGAATAATGGCTCACCAAAAGATATCCACATCCAAACCCTGGAACCTATGGATTTTCCTAATATGGTAAAAAGGGACTTTTGCAGGTGAGATTAAATTAAGAATTCTGAGATGGGGAGATTATTCTGAATTATTATAAAGCCAGCCAGGAAAATGAAATTATGCCCCACATCAATACAAAAATTTCACTGAAAGCTAACCTGATATATTTTTTCAATTCTAGATGCATATTTTCACATTTTTAACATATCTTGAAACAGGGATGCCTTGAAAATGATAAATTACAGCTTAAATTGGTAACATTTTTTCTTTCTTAGTGGTACATAAAATATATCTTCTAATCAATTGCACCCCAGATTTGATAAAATATCATATTGTAAATTTAGTGTTAATCACATAAAATGTTCGGATTTTCTTCTTTGTTTACAGAAAAGTCAATTTTAGATAGTTTTTATTAAGGGAAAGAGTCAAAACAAACAACTTGTGTGATTAACATTAATTTTCTGCAACTAGTGAGATCAGTGTGTCTGAGGAAATTCTAACTAGACTACCTTCACTGGTTTAATCCTTATCCAGGCCAATAAATATTGTACTTTCTTTTGCCAGAGACTGACTAGATTAAACATTTGTGTCATGGTCAAGAGAAAGACTAGATAGAGAAAATGGATTAAGTAACACAAATACAATATAAATAGAAAAATAATTTAGAGACACTGCCCTACTGTTGGTAGATTAAATCTCCATATATAATCATTTAGTAAAGAAGAAACTTCAGGACTGGCCCAGTGGCTCAGGCGGTTGGAGCTCCATGCTCCAAACTCCGAAGGCTACCGGTTCGATTCCCACACGGGCCAGTGGGCTCTCAACCACAAGGTTGCCAGTTCGATTCCTCGAGTCCTGCAAGGGATGGTGGGCTCCACACTCCGCAACTAAGATTGAACACAGCACCTTAGCTGAGCTGCCGCTGAGCTCCCAGATGGCCCTGTCAGTTGGAGCTTGGAGCGTGGGCTCTCAACCACAAGGTTGCCGGTTTGATTCCTCAACTCCCACAAGGGATGGTGGGCTGCGCCTCCTGCAACTAACAACGGCAAGTGGACCTGGAGCTGTTCTGCGCCCCCCACAACTAAGACTGAAAGGACAACTTGAAGCTGAACGGCACCCTCCACAACTAAGATTGAAAGGACAACTTGACTTGAAAAAAAAAGTCCTGGAAGTACACACTGTTCCCCAATAAAGTCCTGTTCCCCTTCACCAATAAAACCTTTTTTAAAAAAGGAAGAAATTTCACTACTAGTTTACTATACTGACTCATTTACTATGAAGTATCTACCTTAGAACATTCCTAAAATATCAGTTATCTGTTGCCAGAAAAGCAAATGCATAAAGATGGATGGGTGAAGGAGGAAGAAAAGAAGGAAAATAACTTTGTTTATTCCAATAGCCTCCTGACTGGTTTCTTGCTTCTGCCCTTTCCCCTCTTCAGTCTACTCCTTAAAGAGCCTCCAGAATGATCCCGATTAAACTAGAAATCATCCTTCTCAAAACCTAAGGGGTTTCCACTTGGAGAAAAGCCTAAGTCCTTACAGTGGCTCCCCAGGCCCAATATAATCTGCACCTGATAGCGTCTCTGACTAACCTACTATTCCTCTGGCTCACTGCAGCCCTGCCACATGGCCTCCTTGTTGTTCCTTGAACAAACAGGCATGCTGTCAGCTCAGGAATCTTTGCACTTACTGTTCCCTCTACCTGGAACATCCTGCCCCCAGATACCTATCTGCATGGCTCACTCCGTCATTTCCTTCAAGTTTTTACTGAAATGTCAACTGCTCATGAAGGCCTTGCCTGGGTACCCTAATCTAAAACTGCAGCTCAACCCCACCCCCAACAATCCCTATCCTCCCCTCATTTTCTTCATTGCAGTTGTTCACCATCTACTACATTTTATTTATTTTAATGGTCTTCCCTGACTAGAATGTCAGCTCTATGAGGACAGAGATTTTGTTTTATTCATTGCTATATTCTTAGGGACAGCTCTCAACAAATATTTGTTGAATGAAAACGAAAGAAGAGTAGAAAGAAAGGTGGCAACCGTAACTGGGCTAAGACACTATTTTAGAACAAGGTAATTACAGTACAATAATAAAAACCCCACAAGACAGAAGTAAGTTCTGTTAAGTTCACTAATTCAGGTCAAGTTTTAAACCTATTTAACTCCTAGCCCAATTATGATTTTAGAAGTCCTGTAACACATCATTTCCATTATTACTCTATGCCCTGTATACCTAGCAGTCAAATCAATGGTTGATTATACATACACATTCTGGAAACTGGCATTTGCAACCATATTTCCTTTTGTATACCATCCCAGAAAGAACATTACTAGGGTCACATGATATGTCACTCCAATGTCTTTCTTGCTGGTCGCCTCAACTCCCATTGCTCTTTTGCCACACCTGACTTACAAATTCCCACCTCTAGGATTGATTTAACCATCAACTTTCTTTGCTTTCACATTTTGAGCTGCTGAAGGTGGCTAGAGAAAAGTTACAACTGGCATTTGCAACAAGATTTCCTCTCAGGGACCATACCAGAAACCACATTAGGAGGGTAGTACAATGGTGTCTACCTATGCATTTCTTACAAGTCAAAGTTATGTCACTGCTAGTACAAACATAAATATAATCCTTTACTCTTTTTGCAATATACTAACATGCATTTATTTAATAAACTTTTTAAAGCACTTAGATGCAAACAACTGTCCTAGGCATTGTGAAGGATATAAAGTGAACAAAAACATGAGCCTTCAAGAAATCTACTTGTAGTAAGGAAGACAATCACTTTTATGTACTATGTGTACAATTTGACCTTATCAATTCATCCAGTCTTGTGACCTTTCCATGTATCTCCAGTCTGTTAGACCCCTCTCTGCTTCCCTCCTGTTCCAATCCACTCCAATACCTTTCCTCCTGGTCCTGTCAAGTCCCATGGCTCTTGTGCCATACCTGGCTTGCAAATTCCCACTCAGGATCAGTCAACCATTAACTTTCTTTTTGCTTTTTGAACTGCTGAGTGTGCCTACAGAGAATTCCTAATTGTTTTATACAAACTAATGGTTTCCAAATTGCATTAGGATCTTAAAACCACTCAACAATCCTGAGCAGATCTGCTCAGCTCCCCTTCTGATTTCCTTTAGCAACTACTCCAAACTTTTATTATCTTAAACATCTACCACATTTCCACCCCCACTCTCAACAAGTGACCTTGCCTCTCACATCGCAAAGAAATAAACACTAGCAGCTGTTTTCCCCTCAGACCCATCAATAAACCTCTGTACGAACACATCTAGCCTCACCACCTCTGCATTCTCAGAAGTGGTGTCCTGTGGAAGGCTAAGCTGTCTGTGCACCAGAGCACTTAATCTTCCTGTCTGTTCCAGGATCTGCTCAGACACTGCTCTACCAGTCAAGTTAGCCTTGGTCTCACAGAACTTTCACATAGTGAATACCTAATCTCCAAATCCAATACTTTTCAATCTTAACCTCTTTGCAGTATTTTGCCTCAATGATCGTTCTGGCCACTTCCTTAACAATTCTCTTAACTTTGGGGACTGCTCTCATTCTCCTCCTCTTCCCCTCAACTTCATCAATTAGTCCATTTCTTCCCCTTGGGTGTTAAATGTTGTTTTCCCCTGGGTGCTATGTAGCCTTGGCAATCTCTGCTGTTTTTGACTAATAATTCCTAAATTTGTATCTTCAACACAGACCTCTTATTCTAAGTTCCCAATCAAAATTTCAGGTTACCAACTAGACAATTCCACATATATTCAATTAAACAACTGAGTGCCTTCAATGTGCCCGTCACTGTCCTAGGTGCTATGGATAAAGCAATGAAAAGATATAACCCTCACCCTTACAGATCTGACATTCTAGTTTGGCAGGGAAGGGATTAGATGCCTCATAGGCACTAAAAATCCAATATATTTGAAACCAAACTTATCTACTTTCTAACTCTGCTCTTCCATATTCCTCATTTTCTCCTTCTCATCTGCCCAGCACATGTACTTATTCAATCACTATGTCCTGTTAATTCTACCTCCTACATGTCGCTTTCCTATGTCCCCTCCAGGCCCTCTTCCACTGCCTTGTTTCTGCCACATCTAGATTGTTGCGACAGCCTGTTAACTGGTTTCTCTCCTATCTGAAAGGAAGAAGCAATCCACCCTCCACATCAGAGTAATCTATAATGCTAATTTCACGTGGGCATACATAAGTCGTTCCCAGGATAAAATCCTGGAGGACTTCCCACTGACTGGAGTCTTTATTATTGGGTACTTTACATCTATTCTATCTATAGTTTCCATATCTATCCCTGCGTCCGGTGAGAACAAGTGCTCCAGATGGGACCAAATTACCTAAACAGGCTATCCTTTCTGCTGGCAAGCATCCCCCTTCCCTGAGAACCCACAAAATTCCTGATCAACAGTCAAGGCTTAGCTCCTTTAGGTGACAGCATAGTGGTTAAGAGCCCAGGACCTAGAGCTAAACTGCCTGAGTCTGAATCCAGCTCACACTGGCTATATGACCTTGGGCAAGTTAATCTCTCTGATTCTCACTGTTTTCACTACTCCCTTTCCCCCAAAGTTAAACGCATTCTCCTTTGTACTCTGGCACTTCATCATAAGTTTCTCACTATACCATGACATGACGGTCTCAGAGCAGGACTTTCCCTTTTACCTCTGCCAACACAATCTATGCCACATTTTTATCTGAAATAACAATGAATGTGGAATGTGTTTAAGCTAAATGATATACAGATACAAAAGAAAATGCAAACATCTGGGCTAACTGTTGAAAGATAAGTCAAATTTCAACTAAAAAAAAAGGGTAAGAAAAAAATAAAGCACTCCACAACACTGAAAAGCATGCATAAATCAGACAATAAGGTGCAGACAGAAGTGCCTGGGCGGTGACAAGTAGACTAGGATATGGAGGGATGGAGAGGGAGGGAGGGAGGGAGAAAAAGAGAAGGAGAGAAGGAGAGAGAGAGAGGAAGGCAATGAATGAATGGGGGCACATACTGAAAGGGTTATGAATGGTGTTTAATGCTAGACTAAGGAGTTTCGACCTTACTGCAAAAAGAATTGGGTCTAAGTAAGTCCTTCTGGCTCGTGCTGCTATATGATTTAATCATTTTAGTTAGACAACTACAAGCAATGTGAAAACTGGATTGGAAAGTAGTAAGACTAGAGACAGACCAATGACATTATTGCTATAATCCAAGCAAGAAATAGCAAGGACCTTAACTGGGGCCACGCAAATGAAAGGTAGATAAACAACATTTCTGAGGCGAAATTAACTGGCGTCAGTGACTATTCTGGTATGGGGATGAAGGATATGATTCAGAGGTTTCTTGACTGCACGACTGGAAAATGATGACATTATGAAAATAAGAAATACAGAGGTAAGAACAAGGCTAGGAATCCAGGAGAGGTATAGTTACTCCACCTGAAGTAATTTTGAAATAATAAACATATTATTTAAATTCAAATCAAATGCTAAGAGAATTATGCACCCTTTGCTCTTATTCAACAAGCACATCAGAGAAAAATATGTCCAATTCAAAGGCCTCATTTGTTTACTAAATATGTTACTGTCCTTCATTTTCGGGGAGAAAAACAAACCCTATTTTGCAGAGGTATGGCTGAAAAGATCAAAAAGTGGCCAATAATCCCCCCCACACACACACTCTGGTTCAAGCCGTTGTTTCTCAGTCTAGTTGTGTAGGACACAGTTCCCTGGCCCAGGCTGGTATTATGAGCCTTGCACTTCCCCCCAGCTGGGGCAGTAGGTCACGGATCTAGGGGTCAGCAGCTCATGCTGGCTGCCGCCACTCACAGCAGCACACAGCAAGCAGCTCACGGCAGCCCAGCTCAAGGGGGAGCTGTTGTTCATAATCTTAGCTGTAGAGGGCGCAGCTCACTGGACCATGTGGGAATCAAACCTGCGACCTCAGCATTAGGAGCATGGCACTCCAACCACCCGGCTGGCCCGCCAATAACTTCTAATATTGTGTATTCTTAAAGTCTGCTTTTCAAGTTTCTCACAAAGCGACATTTTTTTAAGGCTACAAGATTTTCTATCTCAAAATATCATGATGAAAATTTAAGGCTGCTTAATATTTTATTTTAAAATACTGAATTTAATTTTGCTTACTTGCTGCTTTGTATGCAATACTTGCATTATTATTTTTGAATCTGTGATGTTCCCTCTGCAATTCATATCAAATACGTTCTTCATGCTTTTTCTTTATCAAGCCTCTCTTTATTAAAAGACTGAACAAGATAATCTAACTAAAAGTGCAATACCTAAAAGTTCTGATGATGTCAATCTATTTCTGTCAGGATAAGCACAATATAAGGAAATTTTAAAGGCCAGATATTTCTGTTCCTGAAATGAGGAAACAGCAGAATAACTTTGTGCATCTGTAATCAAACTTCAGCGTACAACAGAATCTTTTTGTTTAAAAAGTAGTTATTTATCCTCCCCCTTCAAGAGACTGATTTACTAAGGTGCAGACCCAGAAACTTTTGTTTTTCAAACATCCCTGGTCTGATTCAAGTGTTTTAATGCCACTTTGAAAAATACTGCACTGGCTCTGATGTCAGAAACATGAAGTCCACCTCTCCTCTCCCACTCCTACACTGGCCGTGTGACCTCAGACAACTTACTTTCTCTAAGGTTCAGATTTCTCATCTATAAATGGGGAATACAAAAAGATTCACAAGGATGATCAGACAAGATAAAGAAACAATGCTTAGATAGTGCTTAACACAGTACCCAGTACATATTTGATATTATTATGACTCACCCAGTTCCACAAGACAAAAATAAGAACTGGACATATATATAGTATATTCATCTTGGCATTTTAAATGCTCTTTAATAGTAATATTTTTTCCACTTTCATATTAAAATTTTCACCTACAAGATTCTACAAGAACCTCCAGATGAGGCATGCTCTTTGTCTTCCTCTCCTTTTAATTTTGTAATACATGAAAAAAGTTTTTGGGCACTTTTTACTTAAGTGGTTCCAGTTCCATAAGCAAATCTTACCAAAGGCATAAAGCCAGTAACACATATATTCACGAGAAAATACTCTACTTTTCACATCAACATAAACAAAGTAATACTTTTACTGAACGTTCGTCAGATTTTACAAGGTAATAAATCCTGTTTGCTTTTCCTGGTAGAACACAAAAATAAGACACAAAGTTGTTATCAAATTAAGAAGGCCATATGCTTGATATTTAGAAAAATCAGCCCGTGCTAATCAATTTGTCTCATTTCACTACAGAATTCTGCCGGTTTCCCCTATTTTAAAATCCAAAATATAATCTATAAGTGGTCATGTAATTCTATTCTTATCCCAGAAGCTACATATAACACATTTACACACACGTTTTAAAGTTCATCAGAAACTGCAATTTTTAGAAATAACCAGAAATCCTACGGTGCTTTTGCTCTAAAAATTTTTCAATGATCCTTTGTGTAAACTGAGAAATTTATTAATTCACTATTTATTAAAGTATGCATCCGCTGCATCGTTCTTACCATCTGAAAGCTTTATAAAGGCCATCAGCTAATATGAACTACTTTATCTCTTATTACAAAAAAGTAATATCCTACAAAGATGTTTTATCACTTGCCAAAAATCGACTAATACGGTAACTGAGTTTCTCACATTACCTAAAATAAGTAAAAGCAAAATGGAAAACAAAAGTGCACACTGCTAAACGTGAGGGAACCATGGAACCTTACTGAGCTGCAATCACCATACACTAATATTTTTCAAGTGCTCACATGTACAAGGCACTATACAGATTACCACCCTTCAGCCAAGGCAAATGGGGGGAGAGAGTCCGAGGGAGAAATGGGAGCCCTGAAGGTCCTTTCTGAAATGCAACGCAATTCACCTCAGAACAACGGCCAAGGGAAACATGCAAAAGATGCATTTTTGGACATTAGGAAAAATAAAGGCTATATAAATGTCTAATCACTATGTTGCACACCTGAAACTAATATTGTATGTCAACTGTAATTAAAAAAATTAAAAAAAAAAAAAAAGGTCAAGGTACCGAGGACTACCAGCACTTTCCAAAATCCAATAGGATCCTGGATAAGAGCTAAGATTTGGTGACTGTAAAACACCTTGCAAAGGAAAATTTAGAACAAGTCTGTACCATTACTTGTTCTCGAGAGAAAAGGGTGGGCGAGAGCGCGTTGGAGAAGTCCACAGGGGAAACTGAGCGTGCATGCAGCCAAGAAGGTCTGAGGATGGGTTTTCAGAGCCCCCAAAGCGGCGAGGGGAGGGGTTCCAGATGCGGCCTCCGCTTCCCCACCTGCGCCCCGACCCCGGGCGGGGAGGAGGTCCGCCGCAGGGTCCAAGCCGGGGCCGGGCCAGGAAGGCGGCTGCGGGTCCCGGGAAATCAGAACGGAGCGGCCCCGCGGGAGGAGGGGCTGCAGGAGGCTGGGCGCGGTGCGGGGAGGAAACCGACAGGGGGCCGGCGAGGAGGGGGTGCTGCAAGGCGGGGACCCCTCCGCGTACCACAACCCAAGGCCAAGGCGGGGAGGGAGGGTCCCGCCAGCGACAAGGAGGTAAACTTACTCCGCGGTCCTCCTCTGAGAGGAAGTCGGGGCCGTCGTCCAGGCCTTCCTGCGAGATTGGCGGGGCCCGGGGCGACGGGGGAGAGGACGGAATGGAGGAGACATAAAGGGAAACATTAGTGCCAGGGCAGCGCGGCCCCCCACGCCCTCCCTGCGCCCGCAGACCCCACCGCGCGGTCGGGGCTCGGCGCCACTAGAGAACACCCACCATCATGGCTGCTCGGAGGTGAGGGCCAGCGCAAGCGCGCACCGCACTGAGGGCCCGAGGGTGGCGGCGGCGGCGGGGGGCGGGGCCTCGAAGCAGCCCCGCCCCGCCCCGACGCAGGGGGCCTGGGCCCCGGAGCCGAGAGCAGGGAAGGCTGGGCCCACTGCTCAAGGTCGGAGCAGCCCAGTCAGGGAGGGCCCAAGGCCGGACCCACTTGGCTGGGGACACTGAACAGCTGGCCAGCTCTGACTCAGGAAGGGCTCAGGGCTGCTCGGGGAGCTGTCCAGTTCCCTTTCCCCGAGGGCTGCAAGGAAAAACCAAGCAAGCGCCTTCCAGAAGCCACAATAAGTCATCTAATCTTTGTACTGTGCCACACAGTCGTTAATTACAATTAATATTTTGCCCGTAGAAATTGTGGGAACCAAGGGCATTCACACAGTCAGCAGTCAGGGGCTGTAAT
The DNA here is from genome assembly GCF_964194185.1 of Rhinolophus hipposideros. NCBI lineage: Eukaryota > Metazoa > Chordata > Mammalia > Chiroptera > Rhinolophidae > Rhinolophus > Rhinolophus hipposideros. Next base: position 19,123,209 of record NC_138051.1, on the reverse strand, counting down.
CAAGTTTTTACTGCTGGCGAGGTAATAACTACCTTAGGGTTTGGGGCGCTAATGGTTGAGCACCGTAAAAATGAGCTGTTAGTATTACAAGTTTTCCTTTCTTTTATACCAAGAAATGTCCCAAGGCATACTCTAACTGTCCAGCTGTATAGCACCGCACCGGTGTCCACAGGCACTTCAAACAAGACAAAACCATGCCTTAACACCTATCCCCCTTCATCTATTACACACACACAGACACACACACACACACACACACACACACACACACACACAATCCTTATGCTTCCATTCAACTAATGGCATCTTCAGATGTTCAGGCCATAAACCTCAGTGTCCTATTCAAATCCTTGCATCCTCTTCACACCATCTAGTAACCAAATCCTATTGCTTCTATAATCTGCTCTTATTCTTAAATTGGTCTCATTTCCTCCCCGCAATGCTCTTCCACAGCAGTTACCCTCAGCATCTCTCCTCTGGATCTTTGTAATGTTCTCTTAACTTTCCTTGTTTCCATATTTCTCAACTCCACTCTACACTCTTTTGCCAGTTTTCATCCTAAGATACAGATATTATTTTTTTATTTATTAAATTTATTGGGACAACATTGGTTACTGAAATTATATAGGTTTCAAGTGTCCATTTCTACAAAACATCACCATATATTTGACCCCCTTTTCGCTCTCCTACCACTTACCCTCTGGTAACCACTAAACTGGTGTGTGTGTCTGAGTTTTTGTTTCTTTCTTTGTATTGTTCCTTTATTGCTTTCAGTTTTATATCCCACATATGAGTGAAGTCATATGGTTCTTTACTTTTTCTGTCTGAGATATTTCACTTAGCATAATCTCAAGATCCGTCCATGTTGTTGCAAATGACAGCATTTCATCTTTTCTTATGGCCGAGAAGTATTCTGTTGAAGACACAGATACTATTAACGATTACGCTACTACTCTGTTCAATAATCTTTACACGTCTCCATACACAGACATCCAATTTCTTAGCCAACGATTCCAGGTCCTCCACATTTAATTCCCTCCATATTTTGCCAAGCTCATTGTCCTATCTTATTGAGTGGAAGCTCTCAAAACAATAATGTTAAACTTGCTAATATTTTCATGAGAACTTGTAGCTTTCATTTTTATGTAAGAAGAACTGAGGCATAGAGAGGTTAAATCGCTGCCCCAACAAGTGTTATTTTCCAATATGAGGGAGATGACTTTATTTTTTGTCCTTTGTTTCTTGTTTCCCAGTGCATTGTAATAAGCACTAGAGTATTGTTTTTCACTGGGAGTCATGAGGCATCATGCGGTGTCAGGGTAGTGTGATGAAATGTCAGGAGGAATGTTCCAGTAATATTTGCTGATAAAAAGTGCCAGTATTTCCTAATGATTTGTTTGTGGATTGTCGGGAGTGCCTATAAAACTCCACTGTCTAGATGGAGAGGAAGAGTGGAGCTACAATTAATGATTGGGATTTGTGTACAATTGATAGGAGATCAGGTGTGTCTCTGTGGACAAGAGTCAAGAAGTGCCACATAGGACTACCTCAAATGCCTCTGATTATTAGCCAAGGGTTTTAAATTTCAATATTTAAGCCAAGTCTAGAAACATTGTACAGGAACATTGAAATTCTCAAATGCCAGACATCAAAATCACTAGTTATTAAAAAAAAGACGATTTAAAATGAGTAGCAAACTAGAGTTATCAAAAAAGATATATAATAATTACTCTAGTTAAAATCAATAGCTGAAAACTCACATGAATAGAGAACCCAACTTTGAAATGATGATGTTGTTCATTAATGCCTGAGCCTTCCTTTCTGAGCAAAAGTCTCAAGTGATATTTATGAATGATGAAAAAGAATTATCAGTAACTGATGCTAACAGTTATTAAAAAGCCAATTTTAAAAGTTAAGAACTACCAAAAGAAAAATCAAGGTAAGCTCACATAACAGATTTTTATACTACTTATAAAAGTAAATCAAGAATATATTAAAGCTGAACCACTCCTGTAATACATTTAGCCAAATAATCAATTTTTCATCTTGTTTTGATAGATTTCTATGAAATTACCTACTTCTACATAAATTTCATGAGTAAATTATGTTGAATCACAATCTGGTTACTTTAAAGATTTAGCTACATGAAAGTAAAATGTTATAATTGTGGATAGTTCCCTAATAGTGTGCTTCAAAAGCAAATGTACTGCAAGATTTAGAGTAAAATTTTAGAGAATAATTAGTGAGTTACTTTTAAATTTTGGAAATCAAAAATGCAATAAAAATTGTATTTGCTTTGAACAAAACTCAAGCTTTTGCTAAAAGAAAAACTTTAAATATATGAAATGGTAGTTATTTAGTTAGATGGAGAATAGAACTTTAATTCCTCTTATCATGTTCTGATCAAAGAAGTTTTCAACAAAACATATTTTTATCAATTCCTCACTTACTCAAATTCTAAGAGATCTTGTTTTGTTTTAGACAACTCTCGGATCCTAGTTTTTCCCTCCTTCTCCCTGGGAGTTATGCTACAACAAAATTCTCTTGGAAGACTGTCAAACTCCATTTTTTTCAGGGCTTACTATATCAGTTAGGATGCCTTTAGCTGCAAGTAACAGAAAATGTCAAATAAACTTGAGCAGTAAGGAAGTTTATTATCTTACAACAACAACAACAACAACAGAAATCAAGAAATAAGGAGTCTCTGGGAATAGTATATAGTCAGTTGCTTAATCGTACCATCAAAGATCTAGATGCCTTCCAACTCTTCACTCTGCCATCTTCAGTGACCTCATTCTAAGACTGGCTCTCCTCATGACCCAAGATGACTGGCAATTTTAGGTTTCACATCCTGACATAACAACATCCACAGGCAGAAAAACTTTGCTTAGAAACCTCTCCTTTCTCCTGTAGACCTCTCATATCTCAGACTAGAACTGGAACACATGCCCACTTTTAAAGGTGTAACTATGATTAGCTTAGAGTCTAAGCCTTATACTAATCACGAATTACTGCTGGCGATGGGACTGGTGCTAGCCTCCCCAAACCATAAGTCTTCTTAGAAGAATGTGAGTACCTGAAAAAAACTGGAGTTTCCAGGAAGGAGAGAAAAAGAAAAGAGAAAGTCATAAGTGTCTCCTATAACAGCAACCAAGAAAGCATTAAACAAAGACATATTTGTTCTCTGACACTGCCCAAATCTGTTAGGTGCAAGGCTGGCTCTGACAAAATGATTCTCTTATAATCCACTTGGAGATAATTACTATTCATATTTTGGTAAATATCCTTTTAAATAAGTTCCCGTGTATATGCCTCATATAACAGTCTTTTTATTGATATAATCAAGATAATATATTATGTCATACTATGAAATATATTTTAGTAACTATATAATATTTAATCAGCTAGATGTATCAATGTATTTAATCAATCCCCATTGTTTGAAATTGACATTGTTTATGTTTTGTTTTTTTTTTGTTTTTAAATAGTGTATGAGGTGTGATCACAAAATACGGTGAATAATTAAATTAAAAAATTATTACAGTAAAAGACATATTTCCCTAAATCCTCCTCAAAATACTCCCCCTCACTTCGAACATACGTATTCCATTGTTCTTGCCACTTTCTGAAGCAGTTCTGGAAGTTCTTTTTCACGTCTTTAGTTGTGCTGTCATGGCTGCCTTGATGTCTTGAATTGATTCAAAATGTTTACCTTTCATGGTCATTTTGACTTTGGGAAAGAGTCAGAAGTCACATGGTGCTAGATCCAGTGAATAAGGTGGATGAGGACACATTGTGACATTTTTATTTGACAGAAATTGCTGTACCAGAAGCGATGTGTGACATGGAACATTTCTGTTGTGATCATGCAATACTTTGGATGCTGAGTGCCATCCAACAGAAAGGCAGGGATCTTCAATATGGGAAGTCGAGCTTCAAACCTTACTAACAGTGTGTGACAAATTTCAACTTGTTCCATGCAGTCAGTTGGGTGTGAGCTATGGTTGAGAGAAGGTGTGCCATAAATTATCCTCCATCGTGACAAAGCTCCTGTGTCACACATCACTTCTGCTATGTGTCAATTTCTGTCAAGTAAAAACATTGGGGGGGGAGGGTGTGGTCGGTTGGCTCAGTTGATTAGAACACGATGCTTTAGTGCCGGAGTTGCTGGTTCCATCCCCACATGGGCCACTATGAGCTGTGTCCTCCACAACTAGATTGAATCAGCTGCTTGACTTGGAGCTGGTAGGTCCTGGAAAAATACACTTAAGTAAAAGTTTAAAAAATAGGGCCAGCCCGGTGGTTCAGGCGGTTAGAGCTCCATGCTCCTAACTCCAACGGCTGCCGGTTTGATTCCCACATGGGCCAGTGGGCTCTCAACCACAAAGTTGCCAGTTCAACTCCTCGAGTCCAGCAAGGGATGGTGGGCTCCACAGCCCGCAACTAAGATTGAACACAGCACCTTGAGCTGAGCTGCCGCTGAGCTCCCAGATGGCTCAGTTGGTTGGAGCGCATCCTCTCAACCACAAGGTTTTCAGTTCGACTCCCACAAGGGATGGTGGGCTGCGCCCCCTGCAACTAGCAACGGCAACTGGACCTGGAGCTGAGCTGCGCCCTCCACAACTAAGACTGAAAGGACAACTTGACTTGGAAAAAAGGCCTGGAAGTACACACTGTTCTCCAATAAAGTCCTGTACCCCTTCCCCAATAAAAAAAAAAAATCTTTAAAAGATAAAATAATAAAAACATTACGGTGTGTCCTCAGCCACCTTATTCACTGGTTCTGACACCATGTGACTTCTGGCTCTTCCCCAAAGTCAAAATGGCCGTGAAAGATAAATATTTTGAATCCATTCAGGACATCAGGCAGCCATGACAAGGCAACTAAAGACATTCATAAAAGAGGACTTCCAGAATTGCTTCTGAATGTGGCAGGAATGATGGAATAAGTATGTTCAAAGTGAGGGGGAGTGTTTTGAAGGGGATGAATGGCAATGTGTCTTTTACTGTAATTTTTTAAAAAATATTTGAGGGGAATCTTTTTTTTTTAATTGGGGAATGTTGGGGAACAGTGTGTTTTTCCAGTGCCCATCAGCTCCAAGTCAAGTTGGTGTCTTTCAATCTAGTTGTGGAGGTTGCAGCTAAGTTCCAAGTTCGTTTGCCGCCTTCAGTCTTTAGATGCACCATCCCATGCCAGAATTGAACCGGCAACCTTGTTGTTATGAGCTCATGCTCTAACCAACTGAGCCATCTGGCTGCCCCTCTAACAGCTCAGGGGCAGCTTGTCTTCAATCTAGTTGTGGAGAGCGCAGCTCACTGGCCCAGGCAGGAATCAAACTGGCAACCCTGTTGTTAAGAGCTCATGCTCTAACCAACTGAGCCATCTGGCCACCCTACTGTAATTTTTAAAAATTTAAACATTCACCACAGTGTTTTATCACACCTCGTAAAGCACATACTAGTAGTTAAATTTTTGTAAATATCCCTGATTATTTTTTAGATGTGCAGTTATTAGGTCAAAAGTATTAAATACACTTTCCCAAATTACTCTCTAGAAATGTTGTCCTAATTTACACTCCCACCAACACTGTATGAAGTCCATTTTCCCTCACATTGTTTTCCTCTGTGGATATTCTGTACCTAGCACGGTGCCTACTATACAGCAGACATGAAAGAAAACATTCACTGAATAATTTATTCACAAATTAAAAATGCTATCTCATTGTTTTAACGTGTTTCTTGAAAGTGGCTTTGAACTTTTGTTTGTTCATTAATTTGATATTTGTATTTCTTCTTTTGTGAATTACCTATTACTGTTCTTAGGGTAGGCTAAATACATGCTTTTGAAAGCTCTTTATATATTAGGGATAAAAGCCCTTTCTTAGGTATGCTAAAGATATATTTTTAAATTAACTTTGTCTTTTAATTTTAGGTTATGATGTTGTTGACATGCACAAGTTTTTAAATTTAATGTACTTAGATCCATCAGTCTCCTTCTCCTTTTAGGCTCCTATTTTAGTGATAATGCCAAGATTGACCCAGACTATCCCAAGATTACATAAATACCCACATATTTTTTTTTCCTAGCAAATTATTAAACTGAAAGTTTTTGACTTTAGTTAATGGACCAAATCACATAAAATAAATTTGTCAATGTCATTGCTCCTTGATCCTCCCTCATAATTTAGGAGTTAAAAAAAAAGCAAACCATACTTTATTTAAATAAACCAATAAGTAAACAAGCAACATAGACAGTATAAAAGGCAAAAAAAATAAAAGTCATGTCTCAACAGATTGAGGATGAAAAGGTTAATGTTCCAGAGATTAAAATTACTTTTAGAGAAACAATCAACTCACACTCCCTTGGGATTCAGACCTGGGAATCAGCCCCAGTAGTGAATCAGCTAATCTTGACCTTGGTGCCTGAGGACCAAGAGAAGAAGTGGCATGATCTTTACAGAACCCAGATCCCCGGACACATGCAGATTAATTGATTAATGTCAGTACCTCTAATTCTATTTGGAAGTATTCTATTTCGAAGTCAAAGACTATTGAACTAAATCTAGCACACCTTCTTTTACTTATTTTTAACCTGAGATCCTAAAGGGAAAGTAACAGAGGACAGTTTAATTTTGCTCCATGCCTAGAACAATAGCAGCACATATATTAAATTATCCCTAAGTTACATTTTGATATTGATGACTTGGTAACCTCATTCCTCACAGAGCTTCAGTGAATGCACAAGACATAAAACCTGGAGGAAATATGGGAAAGTGCCTGAAATAGGACACTTACAAGTCAGAAAAATTAAGATAAGGGCTCAAATTTAAGATTCCCCAACTCCGTAAGTCCAGATGTGAAATACTTTAGGAGAAGGGAAACCAAGCTCTATTTAGATTTATTTTCTCTCATCTTTTGTCACATTCCATTATTTCACTTGAGGATTCAGGCTATACAGAAAAAGCAGCAACAATTATTTGAAATGAAATATCTAGTGTAATGACTTAATTGGCATTCTGGGGACAGTGGGACAGGCTAAGAACCTTACTGTCTGTTATCTGTCAGAAGACTTCTACCCAGAGATCATTCTGATTTTTTTTTTTAAGTCAGAAAAGTTTCAAACATCTAAAATATTGAATTTCAAAAAATTACACTGTTACTCAGATTTTCAAGAACACACCTTTTGTGCAACATGAGAGAAAGCTGTGGGTTTTTTTTATAGTTTTATTTTATTTTATTTTATTTTTACATCCCTCACACCGTGAACCCCCCTCCCCCAATCCACCACCACCCCGACCTCACACCGAGCCATCACATTATACACATAAAATTATAGCTGGCATTCATTAATGTCCAGCCTCTGGTGTACAATGCCATGACCAGGCATCCACAGCATCCCTGAGGTGGTCTCCCAAACAGGACACATGTCCATCGGACACCCAACAAAATCCCCAAACACTATCGAATAAGTTCCCCAAAGTAATTCTCAAAAAACCCTGAGGCCATCCTGTGGTCACCAGCCGCCCCCCAATCCCTTCACCTTTCCCCCCCTCCCCAACCCCCTCTCCCCCGCCCATCTAACAACTCTCGGTTTTTTGTGTCCCCAAAACTGTTTCTGATTAGTTCATACACATATTCTTTTCTTTAGATTCCGCATATAAGTGAGATCATATGGTACTTGTCTTTCCCTTTCTGACTTATTTCACTTAACATAATGTTCTCTAGATCCATCCATGTTGTTGCAAATGATAAGATTTCTTTTTTCTTTATGGCTGCGTAGTACTCCATTGTATAAATGTACCATGAAAGCTGTGGTTTTTTAGGTCACAAAATACGAAGATTTTAAAAGATTTTACAAAATTATTGGACTCTATGCGGCATGTAACTTAAAGTCCTTGTCTGCAGAGAACACTGATGACTCAAGATGTCTCCAGAAAAAGTGATTAATCCAAAATCACAAAAACATAGCAACTTCAAATCATTTTTGGATACTCTTTCTACTTACAGTGCACTGTCATCAATACTGTATGTTTCCATCTTTTGAAGATTGAATTTAGGAGTTGAGAACTTCCTTGTCTTTTCTTAATCAAATCACATTAACTTTTAGAGCTAGTGTAATGACTTATCCTTTTATTCTTTTGGTCAATTAACAGGTAATTAACCATAATGATGACAATTACATTCACTATGCTGACAAATACAGCTTCTATAATTTTTCAACATCAGACGAGTTCTCCTGGATAAAATTTCAGATTAGTAATTAGATTGTGCAATATTATGTGTAACACTGAATGAGGCACTGTAACTTAACAAAATAAAACTTCCGTAGGACTATTAAACAGGTTTTTATAAACATGCTTTCTAAAGTATTTGTTACAAATGTGCTCTGCCAGATTGTTTTTGACCCTCCTACACCCATTCTGCCAATCACCACCGCCAACTCTAGCAACCACCAATCTGCTGTTCTCTGTATCTATGAACACTATTTTTTTTTTTTAAGATTCCACATTTAAGTGAGACTATATGGTATTTCTCTTTCTCTGCCTGACTTATTTCACTTAGCATAATAACCTCCAGTTCCATCTTTGTTATAAGTGGCAAGATTTCATTTTTTTTATGGCTGAATAATATTCATACATGTGTCACATATACCACATTTTCTTTATCCGTTCATTCACCTATGGACACTGAGGTTGTTTCTGTTTCTTGGCTATTATAAATAATGCCATAATGAACAAAGGGTGCACATATCTTTTCCAGTTAGTGTTTTTGATTTCTTTGGATAAATACTCAGAAGTGGAATTGCTGGATCATATGGTAGTTCTAGTTTTTATATGTTAAGGAATCTTCATACTGTTTTCCATGGTGGCTGCACCAATTTACATTCCCACCAACGGGGCACAAGGATTCCCTTTTCTCCACATCCTTCCCAACACTTGTTTCTTTTTTTATAATTACCATTCTAACAGGTGTGTGGTGATTCTCGTCATGGTTTGTGTTTGCATTTCCCTGATGATTAGTGATGTTGAGCCTCTTTTCATGTACATGTTGGTCAACTGTATGTCCTTTTTGGAGAAATGTCTATTCAGGTCCTCTGACCATGTTTTAATAGAATTGTTTGTTTGTTTGTTTGTTGCTATTAAGGTATATGAATTCTTTATATACTTGGGATATTAACCCTTTATCAGATATACAATTTGCAAATATTTTCTCCCATTCAGTAGGTTGCCTTTTCATTATTGTTTCCTTTGTTGTGCAGAAACTGTTTAGTTTGACATAGTCCCAACTATTTATTTTTGCTTTTGTTGCCTCTGCTTTTGGTGTCAGATCTATAAAATCATCACCAAGATTGATAGCAAGGAGCTTACCACGTGTGTTTTCTTCTAGGAGTTTTATGGTTTCAGGTCTTATGTCCACGTCTTTAATCCATTTTGCGTTAATTTTTGTGTGTGATATAAGATAATAGCCCAGTTTCATTCTTTTGCATGCAGCTGTCCTGTTTTCCCAACACCATTTAGTGAAGTGCCAACTATTAACTGATGTGTTTTTTAAGGGGAAAAATCAGAAAATAAATTGAAAACTGTCCCTTTGTATACATACATCTCTAAAAGTACACAGTGATTACCAGGGGTTGGGGGGTGGTGGAAATAGGGAGTGATTGCTAATGAATATGTGGTTTCTTTTTAGGGTGATGAAAATGTTCTGGAATTAGATACTGGTGATGGTTGCATATGGTGAATATACTAAAAACTACTGAATTGTACTCTTTAAAAGGGTGAATTTTATGGTATATAAATTATATCTAAATTTAAAGAAAAAATGAAGTGACTTTTAGGAATTTCTTTCTTAGGATCTGACACACCAGAGTTTTTAAGAAACATATCCCAAAAGGTCACTGCATTCTTTTCTGAAAAGATAGCTGCATGTTTGCATAAAGGAGAATGAGTAATGTATACAAACCCCATGCCTTGTTTGGAAAACCTTCTGCTTCTCCCTACCGCTTTAATCTTTCTAGGAATAGCTTTCCCTTTGTTTAAGATCTAAGAGTAGCTGGGTGAGAACCATTCTTCCTGCAGATTAATGGGGTTAAGCCCCAGGAAGCCTGAGAAGTGGCCTCAACCTCTGCCATAGGAGTCCCTAGAAAGGAAACATTCAGTCAGGAATCAGGGAGCTCCTGGAGCAAAAGGCCTAGAAATCCCCCCATGGATGATCAGCCATAGGCCCTGGGCACCCCCTTCTGTTTGTCTCTTTGGTACTGTTGCTCATCCCACACTGGGACCAACAGTGTCCAGACACACGAAGTTCTCCAATTTAGGAGTGGGTTTGAAGCAGTGTTTGGACATTGCATTCAGTAGGAAATAAAATGGCAGGTCTAGGAAACCCTTTGACTTATGGTGCTAAACTTGCCCTCTTGCTATAGTAAAAAGAATCAAAGTATGGCCCAGAAAGGGAAGCTGCCCACATTTTGGTATGTGTAGGTAGTATAAGGTCCTTTTCTGTTCTCCCTTCCTGCACTGACTTCCCTTCTCATCTCTGCCTCTCCTGATTTATCCATCCTTCAAGATTAAGAAAGGACAGGGGTTCTGGGGACAGATAGTGTTCTGTGTTCAAATCTTGGCCTTGCAACTTGTAACTAGGGGCGAGCCATGTTGTCTTTCTGAGCCCTTGTCCTCATATATAATATGCCAACAATAATGAAGACTCCAGAGTTAGACTGCCTTAGTGTAAACCTTGGCTTTGCCATTTAATTATTGTGGAGCCTTGAATATTTTTCTAAACTTTCTTGTTTTTCAATTTCTTCTTTAAATTGGGGATAATGGCATGTACCTATCTCAAAGGGTTTGAGGAGTTTTAAAGTAATCCATATAAAGCACATAGGAGAGTATCTGGCATGTGGCAAAAGCTCAGATGTTTGTTATGATATTGTTATTATCATCTTAGAACTACCTGTCCAAGCCAAGAGATAGTGGAGCCCCAATAGCCATGTTTCTATTATGGACAGTAAACTCCTGGCCATGGTTGATTGGACCCTAGGAGGACATCTAACCCAAGCTAGCTGGGCGAATCAGTTTCTTTTGCTTAAGAATTTCAGCAGAGATATGCAGAGACAGAGTAGGAAGCTGAGTTACTTTAATGGCAGGGCCTATCATAAGAGATAAGCACCCCAGAATACTCCTGCTGAAGTCCCTAGAGCTGCTTTAACCCCAGTCCTTTAAGAAGCCTCATAATTTAACTTCTCCTTATATGCAGTGAGACATCCCAGTACTCTTGCAGTAATGTCTCCTTTTTTGGTTAAGCTTTTGATTACTTGTAAGATAAAGAAGTTTCAATTAATACAAATATACGTACTTTTGTATTGTTAGCTATTATATATATGTGTATGTATACATACACATATACATATACGTATACTGGGCGTGCCAAAAAATGTATACACATGGACGCTTTGGTCAATGCTGCTCAAGCTATAGTTCGCTGTAATCAGAAGTGTCTGGATGCTGATGGTAACCACTTTGAGCACCTCTTGTAATTGCAGAAGTCAAACGTGACTTGTATTCATCTTCTGTTATTGGTATGTATTATTACAATTTTAATAGTTTTTTCCTTTTTAAAAATGTATATACATTTTCTTGGTACCCTCTGTATATATGTGTAATTTAGTGATGAAGAGCCATATTAGTTAAGATAATGCTAGGTGCTTTATGAGATAAACTCAAAACCTCAATGGTATAACCCCATATGATTTATTTCTTGCTTATGCAAAATGTATTGGCAGTGGGGGATAGTTTGGGAGTGGAGTCACTGCTATATGCAGATATTCAGGAACTCAGTCTCCTCCCATCTTGTGATTCTGCCATTCATTTTGGGACAGTCATGGAGGCCACAGAATTCAGAAAATCTGTAAATTTGAATGGGAAAAAACATGTATATCTTTATTTTCTCTAGGTTTTACTTAGGCAACAAACCATAGTAGTATTTATTAGCAGTACCCATGACTTTGTCACCAAAAGAAATCACAGATATTTTCATGTTATACATTATGGTTGTTAAGGAATCACCAAATTATGTTTATACCTCACCACTATTTCAAAATTAAGATAGTTGACCCATCACTAGATCTAGTTATTTATCTGTTAATAAAAGAGCACATCCATTATTGTATCTCAATTTTAAATTCTTTTTTTTCTGTGAGCTATCTATCCACCGTTTATTCTTTATTAAGATATGGCCAATCCAAAAGGAAAGATATGGTTGTGTTCAAACCAGGTTGTTTCTACTTCTTCATCATAGTTAATCTTTCCATCATCCTCTTATTTTTCTTAGCACAATCGGGGCATAACATATTATCTTCTAGGTCTGGGTATGGGAAAGTGCAGGCTGGTAACAGGAAGAGAGAGATCATCTTCTTAGGAGGGTCAGGCACCCACGCCTGACCTGCATAGAACTGCAGGTGAACCCAACCCTCTCTGTCTGCCAAGAGAGGTCTGCCATGGACCACACACCACCTGACACCAGAGGTTTGCAGCAGAAAGTTCTCAGCAGAAGTAGGAATGGGACATGAATTCATAGCCTTAGGTGAACGGCTCTTGCAGCAAGTCTTGCCCATGCTGCCAACATGGCTTCCTGAGCTGAAGTTATCAATTCAACGCTATTGGTCATTTGCTCTCTCTCACTCATCTTACAACTTTTCTTACTCCTTGCTTTCTTGGTCACCATCTTGCATTTCTTTGAACTTGACTCCTGTAGTATTTCAGGAATGTTTTGTTTTTCTTCAGAGTACGTATGTTCCTTGAGCCTCAGATAAATGTCTGTTTTCTTGCCATCAGTACTCAAATTAAATTGTTGGCACCAGTTCCGCAGTGTCCCAATGCACTTTATTAATTGAAGGCAAAATGGTCGGCAAGAGGAGCATTGGTTTTGGACAAGCTTTGAACTGTTCACTCGTTTGAGGAAGATAAACTTCATCATCTGTCCTAGGAATCTTCAAGTTGTCTTCTGAGATTGAAGAAATGCTTGGTTCCATTTGATGTTTTTCATTAGGTTCCTCACTAACTGGAACCAATGTGAGAATCACATTTTCTTCCTCTAATTCAACCTTAAAGTAATCCTTTTCACTGCTCTCAAAATTTGAATTTGCCATTCCCAGGAACACTCCGAGAACAGCAAAGCCAGCACAGTTAAGGATACCTGCACTTTACTCCTTTTAACCTGAGAGAATTTTAAAAATTATAATTCCTATATTTCAATATGATTTGTGTTCTTTATAGTACTATTTTACATTACACATTTAAAACATTATTCTGGAATTCTACATGAGACCTGACCAGTATTCTTCAAAAGTATCTGTCACTTGTCTTATTAGGGAGTCCACTCCATGGACAGTGTAGATGCCTGACCACTGCAGTGTACACCTGAAGCTGAAGAATAATGAATGTCAACTATAATTTAATATATATATAGTCACAAGATGTGGAGTACAGCATAGGGAATAGAGTCAATGGAATTGTGACAGCTATATACAGTGTTAGAGGGGCAGTAGATTGGGGGAGGGGAGTTATCACTTTGTGAGGGGTATAAATGTCTAACTGTTACATTGTTTTGTGTGCTTGCCACAAACAAAAGAAAGTACCTGTCAAAGTCATGAAGAGAAGGAAAGACTGAAACACTGTCCCAGACCAAAGGAGACTGGGGAGACATGCCAACTAGATGCAATGTGGTAGCCTTGACAAGAACCTGGAACAGAAAAAGAATATTAATGGAAAAATTGGTGAAATCTGAATAAAGTCTGGAGTTTAGTTAATAATAATGTACCAGTGATGGTTTCTTAATTTTGGCAAATGTACCACGGCAATGTGAGATGATAACATTAGAGGAGACTAAAACATTAGGGAGTATATGGAAATGTTTTCTATTATTGCAATGGACTGAATGTTTATATCCCCCACAAAATGCATATGTTGAAGTCCTAATCCTTAAGGTGATGGTATGAAGAGGTGGGTTCTTTGGGAGGTGATTATGCTTCCCATTGGGATTAGTGCCCTTGTAAAAGAGGCCCTAGAGAAATCCCTCACCCTTTTCTGTATGGTTACAGTTAGAAAACAGCTGTCTATGAGGAAGCAGGCCCTCACCAAACACCGAATCTGCCCATGCCTTGATCTTAAACTTGCCAACCTTCAAAACTGTGAGACATAAATTTCTGTTGTTTATAAGCCACCCAGTCTATGATATTTTGTTATAACGGCCCAAATGGACTAAGACATTATCTTTGCAACTTCTCTAAATTTATTCCAAAATAAAAAGGTTATTAAAAAAAAAAGAGACTCAGACAGGAGTCAGGCATCCATGACACAAAATGGTTAAGAATGCCTGTTCTAGAGCCTCAGATGCTCGTTGAACAAGCGCAGAGCGAGAGCGCAAGGATCAAGTTGGGAGGCTTTTGTGGTCCAGGCTTATTCGCCTGAATATCTCCTCTGCCCACATCCAGTCATGTGGCCTGTCCTGACACTAGGGGAGCTGGGAAATGACAGTTCCCCCTGAGCTGGGCAGCAACAACGCTGCTCTATGGAAGGGTGGCCCAACTCAGCTAGCCACCCACCAAATGAGTTCAAGCAGTAGAGTCACATACTTCCTGTCTATCAGTCAGGATTCTAATAGGAAACATATGTCACACTCAAATTACGAGATTTGAGAAGGGTTCATTTGCAAGGGAAAGAGTTCAGAGTTGAGGGTGGAGATAATACAGGCCTAAGGCCAGCAGAACCCAGGCCAGCAGAATCCCCCCAAAATTTATATCTTCTTGAGGGCAGGGATGAGTTCACCATAGTAGGAACATATGCATAGTAAGGAGTCCTTAACGGATCCTCAATAAATTTTTAATTGAATTGCAATAAAATGGAATTTAAAAGCTGGAAAATATATTATAAAGCAAGAATGACCTTGAGCAGAAAAGTTAAAGAATGACTTCTTCCAGTGCAAATACATGAGTCAGACAGAACTGCATTTGAGTTCCTGGCTTTGCCATTAGTGAAATAAGACTTGTTTTTGTAAATATTAAAAGTCTGAATATAAATACGTCCCTAAATTGTGTTCCCTAGCTTTCCATCTCTGGCCTGAGTCTAGAGGTTTACCTCCCCAGAGCAAGAGAGAGCAGTCACTTGCCCTTGTTTGCAGGACACGTGGCTGGTGGAATAGTTAGAACATAGTAGGTAGAGGTCCCCTGACAATGTAAACAAGATATTCTTGCCTGCCGCTAGGACCTGGAGAGGGAGACAGTAGTGCCAGCTCCTTTCAGCCCTGATGGGCTGTGGGGAGAAGGGTAAGAGAGAAAAGAGGGGGGCATGGACAGACACATGGATCTTGATTTCCTCTCCAGAATTTAGGTCTCGAGGGAACTGTGGCATTAGATGCACTGAGGCATATGCTGATGATAGGGAGATACACTTGTTGTTTTTCAGTTTTAGGGCTCTGAGATGAGTTGTTCAGAGGGCTGCCACTTACTAACTTAGCAGTTCAGCCCAATAGGTCAGACAGAAGTCTTGAGGTTTAGCTTTCTTTGGAGTATGATCAAGGCCCAGAAGTTTCCCCAAACCCCAGCCCTTCCTCAAAGTCAGAAGCCAGCATGTCTTCCACGTGTAAGGTACCTACCCTGTTTCCCCGAAATTAAGACTTAGCTGGACAATCAGGTCTAATGCATCTTTTGGAGCAAAAATGAATATTAAGACCCAGTGTTATGTAAGACCCGGTCTTATGTTATAGTAAAATAAGACTGGGTCTTAATAGCAATTTTCAAATAAATGTGCTGGTGGAAGACACTTTTGCACTTGCATTTAATTTGGACCTTGTTGAGGTATCCAACCAGCGCCACGGTTCTTTGGTCCACTAGAGAGAAGCTTCCTTACATCTTTACAACATCTGTGGTTTAATGAAGCCTTCCCATCCTCACTGCCTTTCTTCTCCTTCTGGGGGACAAAATCAGACAACTGAGATCAAGGACAGCTTATCTTTCCAAGTAAAGATCTCACGTCCCATTGCTACTTCACCCTTCCCTTGTTTCCATACAACAGGAGTTAGGAATGTTCGGTCACATGTAGGCCAGGAACAGGAACCTTCTTATCTTAAAAGCCATCTTGTCTTGCTTTGTACCCTGTACCTGTTGGCTTGTGTTTGCCTTAGGCCTGGAGAAGCTGCCTGGAATGTAGAAACCATCTTATTTTGTTTTGTTTTCTACTTTGTCTATATCCTAAGGGTTTGTGATCAGCATGCCTAGGTGGGCCTGGGGGGGGGGGGCTGGGTTGTCCAGATGGGGGCCAGGGTGTGGAGCCAGAGGGCTTGGTCATACCCCAAAACCCTTTGTTGCAAGAGACAATGCAACGAAAACCCCCTGAAGCACTGAAGGGGGAACAACCTTGTTTACCCCCTCCTATAAAACTCCATATGCCTTTCTGCTCAGGGAGGTTATGGTTTTTTCTAGCCTGACCTCCCGCAGCTCAAACACGCCAAATAAATTCTAATAGACCAACTTTGGTCTCCTGCGACTCATTCCTCCGGCAGTGCCTAACAGAGAGGGCTTGTGAGCTGGCAGGATGGGACAAGCAAAGAGTTAACAGGAGCAAGTTTGTGAGTTAGCAAGAATGTGCTTAAACATTAACTACTTGGCTCTGAATCCCCTGGCTAGCACTACACCTGCAAGCTGACAAGAACCTTACATCCATCCTAAGTGGGAACAGAACAGTTCCCAATCGCAAGGGCAATACCCCACAAGCTGACATCCATCATAGATGGGAACAGTTCCCAGGAGAAGACAATTGTAATGTCAGCCCTCTTGCAAGCTGACAAGCACGCTACATCCTGCTTAGAAAAATATAAAACTCAAGCTAAGCAGAAACCTGCCGCAGCTGTTTCTATCAGACTGCCCTGGCAAAACTCCTTTTGCCAGTTCCAAACAGAATTCTCTCTCTTTTCGACTTTCAATAAATCTGTTCTTATTCTTGTAGAGTTTTGTGAATGCTTTCACGTTCTCTGAATGACCAGGGGTTAGTTCTACGCCAAGACAAGAAAGAATGTGGACTTCCTTTCAAGCCCAGCATTTGGGTGGTGGGTTCCCATGCGCATTCATGTATATTGAGAAGTGTTATGTTTGTTCCGGAGCCATATACCCCAGCCATGGCATGCTGTTCATCTGCAACTAATACATGGTGTTCAGATTCTATAAATCCAAGTGTCATAAAAATAAAAACTTTAAAAAGAAGCACAATCCTCGCAAGCTTAGATAGACTAAAGCATTCCTTAAGCAGCTGGTAAAGATCGGACAGTGGATAATTCGTTTGAATTTTAAATACATAGAAATGAACCTGTCAAGTACCAGTGAGAGTTGTGGAATAAAACGATCGATACAATGAAGAGAGTTGAAGAGATCAAACAGAAACACCAAGCTAAATTTATAATGAGCAGGTTGAAGAAAAATAAAGAACAACAGAAAGGTCAGGACATCAAAGAAGTCAAGCAAAACATTCATCTCATCCGGACCCACTTTGTGTGCCAAGGAAAGCAACTGGAAAACAAAATGGTACAGAAATTACAACAGGATGTGGACATGGAAGTTGTTTATGAAAATCTTAACTGTCTGTAATCATTTCTATGAGTACATTGGAAAATCTCCTTTAGAGACTTAGAACATCTAAGTTTGATTTTTTTACATAAGGTGATTCAAATGAAAATATGATTTAAAATATTAATACATTGCTCTTCTGCATTCTTCTACATTGCTCTCTGCAAAACATCAGATATTGTGGATGCTAAATTGCATCTCAATGTTTCACTGATAGATGTACAACGTGTGATAAAAAATAGAGTGAATTTAAATTTAAAAATTTATTACAGTAAGAGACACATTGCCATTAATCCCCCTCAGAAAACTCCCCTTCACTTCAAACACACTTATCCTATCATTCTTGCCACTTTCTGAAGTGGTTATGGAAGTCCTTTTTTGTGAGTATCTTTACTTCGTCCTCTATCATGACAATGCTCCATGTCACACGTTGCTTCTAGTATGGCAATTTCTGTCAAATAAAAACATCACAGTGTGTCCTTATCCACCTTATTCACCAGATCTGGCACCGTGTGACTTCTGGCTCTTCCCCAAAGTCAAAATGACCATTAAAAGAAAACATTTTGAGTCAATTCAGGACATTGAGGCAGACACGACAGCGCAAGTAAAGACACTCATGAAAGAGGACTTCCAGAACTGCTTCAGAAAGTGGCAGGAACGATGGGATAAGAGTGTTTGAAGTGAGGAGGAGTGTTTTGAGGGGGATTGATGGCAATGTATTTCTTACTGTAATACATTTTTAAAATTTAAACATTCGCTGTATTGTTTGATCACACCTCATATGTCTAATTTTTAAAATTAGTAACACTTTTAGGTTAAGAGATATGTTAAGATATACTTACTGCTTATCTGTCCATAGCAATCAACTCAGAAAAACAATGTTGAGCTTTGTTTTGGTACAGCTAAGAAACTAATTTGATTCATCTGATGCTTGTTTTTAAGCTTTGTTAGATGGGACCAGAGCAGCCTTTAATTTGATCCCATTATTACTGAGGCAATAGCCTTCTGAGTACTCTACTTGATGCCCTGATTTTGAGGTTTCTTTACTCTGTTTTTTGAGAATGTAAACTATTATCAATCCTGTGTGAGCTTCAACAATTAATTTTTTGGTGGTTCATACCTCTAGGCTTGGTAGTAAGTGCTTATCAGTACTCAGCTGAAGACTTGAGGGGAACCCTCTTCAGATCTTTGGATCTCTCTCTCTCTCTCTCTCTCTCTCTCTCTCTCTCTCTCTCTCTCTCTCTCTCTCTCTCTCTCTCTCTCTCTCTCTCTCTCTCTCCATTAATCTCTCTGGTACTCTACTCTGCAAATTCCAGCCACTGAGTTTTCTCAAATTCTCAACTCTGTCTCTCAACTCAGGGAGACTACAGGGCTCTATCTAGTTTCACACCTCTGTGCTACTGACAGGAAATTCTCTCCAGGCAGTAAGTTGAGGCAACCATGGAGCTCATCTCTTTTGTTTCCTTTCAGGGATCACTGTCCATATGCTGCCTTTTGTTCGATATCTGAAACTGCTGTTTCAAATATTTTGTCCAGTTTTTTAAGGAAGGCAGCAAATTCAGTTCCTGAATTTGCCCTACTCTACAATGGCAGAAAGTGGAAGTCCCAGAGCCATATTTCAAAGACACTCATGAAAGAGGACTACAGATGTGCTATTTTTTTCCAGACGTGCGATTTTTCCCTGAGCAAGTTAGTAGCCTCTCAGAACTCACTTCCTCAAATAATTTTTTAAAACATAGACTATTTTTTAAGAGCAGTTCTAGGTTCACAGCAAAATTAAGTGGCGTGTACAAAGATTTCCCATAGACCACTTGCCCCACACATGCAGAGCCTCCCCCACTATCACCATTCCCCACCAGAGTGGTATATTTGTTACAACTGATGAACCTACATTGACTCATTGTTATCACTGAGAGTCCATAGTTTACACTAGGGTTCACTCTTGGTGTTGCGCATTCTGTGGTTTCGAATAAATACACAATAACATGTATCCGCCATTATAGTAGCATATAGCGTAGTTTCTGTCCTAAAAATCCTCTGTACTCCACCTATTCATCTCTTCTGCTACTTCCACCCCTGGCAACCACTGATCTTTTTATGGTTTCCACAGTTTTGCCTTTTTCAGAATGTCATATAATTGGAATCATGCCTTTTCAGACTGGCTTCTTTCACTTAGTATTCTGCATTTACGATTCCTCCATGTCTTTTCATGGCTTGATAGATCATTTCTTTTCAGCACTGAATAATATTCTGTTGTGGATGTATCAGTTTATTTATCCATCCACCTACTGAAGGACATCTTGGTTTCTTCCAGGTTTTGGCAGTTATGAATAAAGCTGCTATAGGGAAAGATGGACAATTACGTTCATGAACTTTCCACCGTGTGAGTGCACGGTGAAAAGTTCGTGAACGTAATTGTCAGACCTTTTGCATATATCTGTGTGTAGGTTTTTGTGTGGACATGAGTTTTTCAACTCCTTTGTGTAAAAACCAAGGTGCACGATTACTGGATAGTGTGGCCAGAGCATGTTTAGTTTTGTAAGAAACTACCAAACTGTCTTCCAAAACAGCTGTACCATTTTTTTCTCATTCCCACAAGTAATGAATGAGAGTTCCTGTTGATCCACATTTTTACTAGCACACGGCATTGTCGGTGTTCTGGATTTTGTACCTTCTAATAGTTTTGTAGTGGTATCTCCCAATTGTTTTACTTTGCATTTCTCTGATGACAGATGGAGTGGGGCATCTTTTCATATACTTATTTGCCATCTGTATGTCTTGTTTGGTGAGGTATCTGTTAAGGTCTTTGGCCTATGTTCTGATTGGAATGTTTGTTTTCTTATTGTTGAGTTTTAAGAGTTCTTTGTGTATTTTGGATAACAGTCCTTTATCAACTATGTCTTTTGCAAATATTTTCTCTCAGTCTCTGGCTTGTCTTTTTATTTTCTTGACTGTGTCTTTCACAGAACAGAAAAATTTAATTTTAATGAAGTTCAGCTTATCAATTCTTTCTTTCATGGATCATGCCTTCAGTGTTGCATCTAAAAAGTCATCAGCAAATCCAATGTCATTTTTGTTCCTCCTTTGTTACCCTCTAAAAGTTTTATATTTTTGTATTTTATTTACATTTAGATAGATGGTCCATTTTGAGTTATTTTTTGTGAAGAGTGTAAGTGGATGTCTAGTTGTTCCAGCACCATTTGTTGAAAACTCAAATGATTTTAAATGATATTTATATGTGTATAATACAGATGTCAGTTGAATGGATGTCCGTAAGCCCTTTGTAATTCAAATAACATTTAGATAAAAAACTCATTCCAGTGTCTCTGAGGATAATCTGGGGCTTAGTCTCCTCTTGGTGTCCTCTGGTTGAGGTCTTGCTTCCAGCAACAGTATAGCCCATCTACTCAGTGTTTCTTTTTTTTCCACCTCGTCCTCTCACTGGAGACCGCCCAATCTCTTCTGCCTAAAGCACCACTCATTCACACTATATGTGAACAGCTTTTATCAAAGAAAGAGAGCCATGAAGGAGATGATGTTCCATGAAAGAATGACCTAAATTGGATTTTAACATTTCTGAACTCAAATATCCCTTGCCCATCCCTTCCTATGGAGAAATCACCCTGTATGTCTTCCATCTAGGTTGTAGTTTCTTGACTGTGCTGGGTCCCTCTTGGGGTCACTGCTGGCCTATACGACACCTTTCTGCACATTTAGAAAAAGGCTGCTTTCCTTCAGGAGTTTTTGCAATTCACAGCCTGACAGCAGAAAGTGGGCCAGATCTCAGCTCCAGTGCCCACTCATTTTGATTTAACCCCCATGCTTCCCTATTTAATTAAAAATTTAAAATGCTTGACTCTGCAGATGCATTGTGTAAATGTATATGTACAGAAGAAAGCCAGCAAGTTCCTGGAAGACAACAGGATGTCAGCACAGCTTTACGAAACATACATATTGTCATAGTCATCACATTCTTTGACAGACCATGGGGAAGCAAGAGACGGGTCACATCTTTGACATAATGTATTTCTACAATTCTAAGATGTGCCAACAGCATTTGGGGAAACAAAAAAAGTCAGCATATTAAACGTTCATACCAATGATAAGCTACATCTTGCTTTCAAAACTTTAAAGTAAGAACAATAAAAATGTATCTCAGAAGCAAGGAGTTGTGTACTTTCTGTTTAGGTCCTCTACAGCACATTCCTCTACATCCTGAAGAAAAAGCAATTTCAATAATATTGTTGCTAAATACATACACAATAGTCTTTCAGATAGAAACCATAGAATCAGTGTATTCATAACTAGGCATAAGGTTAACTGAATAGTCTTTTTTCTGGACTCAGACTATGGAATATGAAGAATTTGGAGAGGAGATGAATAGTACAGACCAACTTCTCTAAGCCTCAGTTTTCTCATCTATAATAATGGTAAAATAAAATACCACCCTCATCAGATTGCTATGAAGATGAAAGGAGATAATACATGCAAAGTGGTGCCTAGAAGATAATACTGTCTACTGCTCTGCAGAAATTCAGAAGGAACTACAAAGAAAAGGCTGGGGAATTATTTATTCCTGATATTATTCAATCCAATTCAACAAATATTTAACAATCATCTATCTACTTTATGCTAAAGAATTGGGCTGGGAATTTCTATAAAAGGTAATAAAGAAGAGTGCTGTGATTATCTTGTCTTAGGAAGAGAGAGAAGATGAGAAATATTGGGTATATTATATTTCATTAACTGAATGTTATTTTTGAATATTGAGTATGCCATACTTAAATTATCATACATATTAAACTTTAAGTATTAAGCATGTTACGTTGCTCTAAATATGTATTTAGTTTAATGTATACTATTTTAAATACATGACCTAGAGACAATTTTGTATTTGTCAGTAATGCTACCCCAAGAATGTTTCATTTTTAAGTATTACTAACCCTTGCCCCCCCAAGAAAATAAAAATATGTGAGCCAACTTAGGTAGAGCCCTCATCTCTAATTTCTGGGCGTTGGGAGTAAATAAATCAAGAAGTACCCTGACTTCTGAAATAGCAAACTTAGAGATGTACATAGCAGGTCCTTGTTCCTGAGGGTGAATAGCCTGGGGACACTACGATTAGATGATATCCTAGCCAGTCTCCAAGATGGCTGCCAGTGATCCTTGCTTAGATAACTACAGCCCCAGCCAAAATCTGATTGCCACTTTATGAAAGATCCAAGCAAGAACTTCCTGGCCAATCTCTTTCCAAATTCTTGACCCATAGAAACCATGAGAGAGAATATGTGATTATTATTGTTTTAAACCACTACATTTTAGAATAATTTATTACTTATATAGAATGTATTAAGTTGATGTTAAATCATTGAAGGGTATTAAAATGGTCAGAATTATAAATTATATAATTTTATTTATTTAATTTTATATATAATTAAATTATATAATTATATATAAATTACATAATTATAAATAATTCTGCCTGTGTTGTGGAAGTTGGATAAAGGGGGTGGAAGTTGGGGAACTAAAGACAGGACACTAGTTAGGAAGCTATCACACTGTCCAGGTAGGATGTGGTAGGGACCAAAATGAGCTGAGCAGCAGTCAAGCTGGAGGTTAGAGAAATGGATCAAGAAGTGTTTATAAAAGATCGAACTGCCTCCAGTAAGTGACTGGATTGGCTGTGGCAGGAAAGGTAGAAACTAAAATTATTTCTATGTTCATTTTTTTCTTCTAGAATCATGCTGTATGTATACGTTCCCCAGGTCTGACTGCTTGCTAACAAAAGATTCATTCCAATTCCCATCCTACTGCTCCATCGTATCTCAGATATCTCCATTTGAAGTTCTCACTCCTATTCAAGAAAAATTCATTTACCTAGTTTGACTTCGTGGAGTTATAATCGGTACTAGCTATAACTATCTTCCCATAATTTGGGGGTGGGTGGGAGTTTTCCTTAAAGTAAATGCTCTTTAAAATATTTTGTTCTTCAAGATTTTTTTCACATCAGCCTGTTTCTATTAATTTATTTAAAGAAAAACTAAAATGTAGTTTGCATTTTAAATGTTCTTTTAGACTATTTGAACAATGTATATCTTTTAAACTTTTACTTATTTTAAGTGTGTTTTTCCAAGACCCATCAGCTCCAAGTCAAGCAGTTGTTTGAAATTAAGTTGTGGAGGGCACAGCTCACACTGGATGCGGGGATCGAACTGGCACCCCTGGTGTTATGAGCATAGCACTCTAACCAACTGAGCTAACTGGCCACCCCTAAATCAAAACTTAAACATTCACCTATTAAGAAATTAGCCAAAAAGAAAAATAGTAATATTAATCTCCTAAGGTGTTTTTTTTAATGTTTTCTTTTAAAGATTTTTTGGGGGAAGGGGAATAGACTTTACTGGGGAACAGTGTGTACTTCCAGGCCTTTTTTCCAAGTCAAGTTGTTGTCCTTTCAATCTTAGTTGTGGAGGGCGCAGCTCAGCTCCAGGTCCAGTTGCCATTTCTAGTTGAAGGGGGCGCAGCCCACCATCCCTTGAGGGAGTCGAACCGGCAACTTTGTGGTTGAGAGGACGTGCTCCAACCAATTGAGCCAGCCGGGAGGCAGCTCAGCTCAAGGTGCTGTGTTCAATCTTAGTTGCAGGGGGTGGAGCCCACCATCCCTTTCAGGTCTTTAGGAGTTGAACTGGCAACCTTGTGGTTGAGAGCCCACTAACCCATGTGGGAATCGAACCGGCGGCCTTTGGAGTTAGGAGCACGGAGCTCTAACAGCCTGAGCCACCAGGCCGAGCCCAGTGTTTTCTTTTTTACTTTGGAAAAAACTCTTTTGGGAACTACCAGCTACTTTGAAAAAACATTTATCTGAAGTTCAGCAATTCCTTCCATTTTACCTCAGTTCTCTTCTTGGAACCAATGCACCATGCATGCCTCTGGACCTCTGTTATGACTTTGACTCTAAGCAAGGCTCTCCTTCTTTGCTGGGGCGATACTTTGAGGGGGTTCCCAGCCACCCATGTGGACCTAAAAAACTATGACACTTTCATCCAAACATCCCTCCATGTGAATCGTGCCAAAGATATAATATATGGAACAACAGGTCACAGTAGGGTGTGTGGTATGAGTTGAGGTTATTTGGGAAAGCTCCCTCCCAATCACCTTTCCCTTTGTTTTCCCACAGAACGTGAGAGCTCACTCTGGACAATAAAGGGGCCTGCTAAACCTGACAAGCTCAGGGGAGGACTGCATGGTGGGCCTTACAAACTCCCAGACCGAAGGTAATCACATAGGATGGTCTGAATATAGAACACCCTAACTAAAAGTGGGTCATGATGGGTAGACACGACCTAGGCATATAGTCTCCTTGACAAAGATCAATCTTTACCTTAAGTGAGCCTGTCTATTGTCTTTTTGTTTCTAAGATAACATACCTATGAAATGTTAGAGTACCCCTCAAGGCATAACCGCTGGCCCAGAGCCTGAGACCACAAAATCCCTCATTGTTATCTTGTTCCCCACATACTATCTCTATGTGCTGTAAATGTTAATTATTAACCATCTGGAACCCACCAATGTGAAACAAGTACGTGTCTCTCTGTTTTACTTTTTATCCAATCCCAGAGATCCCCTCCCCCACCCAGGTGCTATGCTTTCTCAGGCCCCCTTAATCTACCACCAATCGATTTCCTGTAACCCTCCTTACATCTCCTTCTATATTCTAATGTATAAAATAAGCTGCAAAGCTGCCATTCTCCAGAACATTTTCTCAGTTCACTGAGATTTTGCTTGCCAGCAATTGTCAGTTTGGCTCAAATAAACTCATAAAAATACTCCACAGGTTTGGACATTTCTTACATTGACAACATCCTTAGATGAGTATGATTCTGTCACCAATTCTGATGTATGTATGTGTTTTTCCCCCACACCAAGCTGTTCTCCAACACCTGCTGGGTGTCCTGCAATTCAACTTCATTCTGACACTGTCTACCTGGAGTTAGCGTCAGATTCCACAGGTGAAGGGCTCAGTCCCGCAAGACTGCCCCCACTTCAGATGCCAGTAGTTAAATCCAGATTGTTACCTACTTTTCTGACCTGCTGGCTATAAATCAGAGGTTCCCACGATTCCTTCCCTGGGCTCAATTAATTTGCTACAGCAGCTCACAGAACTCAGGAAACTGGTTTACTCACTAAATTACCAGTTTATTATAAAAGATATTTTAAAAGGGCCTGAACAAAAGAGCTTCTGTCCCCATGGAGTTTGGAGCCTGGCACAATGCATATGGAAACATTCTAGTTCAGCAACTTAGATGCTCTCAGAACCCGGATCTTTTGGGTTTTTTATGGAGGCTCCATTACATAAACACGATTGATTAAATCATTGTCTGTAGGTGATTGATTCAACTCCAG
Organism: Rhinolophus hipposideros; assembly: GCF_964194185.1. Lineage (NCBI taxonomy): Eukaryota > Metazoa > Chordata > Mammalia > Chiroptera > Rhinolophidae > Rhinolophus > Rhinolophus hipposideros. The sequence goes on along the minus strand of NC_138051.1, from coordinate 19,097,198 downwards.
TCCTTTTCCCCACCCTGGAGGTTAGCGGGGTGGAACTGAAAGTTTCAACCCTCTAATCACAGGGTTGGTTTTTTGGCAATCAGCCGCCTTCCTGAGATGGGTCCAAAAGTTACCTTATTAACATAACAAATGACACCTTTATCACTGTCACCACTGGGAAAATTCCAAGGGTTTCAGGAACTCTGTGCTAGGAACAGGAACTAAGACCAAATATATATTTATTATAAATCACAATATCACAATGAGCCATCATTAGATGACCTCAGGATTCACTTACTAAATTATATCTAACTTTGTCAAAAGGATATTTTCCATTTGCCCTTCAGATCCACTGTCCACCCTTCTTTACCCTGCTCTGTAGGATGACTGACCCATCTAGACTAGTTCAATGCCTGACTTCCAGTTGGGTCTAACCAATGAAGATCCCAGCAGAGATCAGAGGAAGAGAGGACAGTCAGGGTGGTATAATAAATGCCCAACTTCTTCCCTGAAAGGTCACCTTGGATTGCCTGGGTCCCTTGACCAAAAGTCACAGGTCCTCTTCTGGCGGTCCCCATGTCTCTCTGGAGAGTCTGCTCCCTCTCTTCATCCTTCCAGGCCTAAGGGTGGAAATAGCCCTGATATTGCTATCTCTTGTGGTCTTCCTACACACTGCATATACTGTGTAAATTGTCCCTTTATTAAACATGCCTTGAATTATCCTAATTTGAGTGCACCATCTGTTTTCTCCTGGGACTTTGGCAGATATACCTTGACAGAAGAAATTTACCAAGCTACTCTTGGCTATAAACATCCAACTATAAACTAGTTTATGAGATCGCTTTTAAAGGTTTTATATAACTACCTCAAGTTGTGCTCAGAGGGAATGGACCACAGGAGAAATAAATCTTCATAGCGATAAGAGAAACAATACAACGCAACAGAAAAAGGAAGTGGTTTAAAACCAGGAGATCTCAGTTTGAGTTTGTTGGGGCTCATGGCAGGCTACCCCAAGATAGCCTACAATGGCACATTGATCATCTTGAAGTAAAGTTACTTAAGAAACTGCCCATGCAAGAAGACCTCTCTGTCCCCTGAAAGCAGATGAATCTCCCATGTGATAGGTGCCCTCCCTGCTCCAGAGAGCTGAGACAGCCTTATCACAAGAGTTAAAATAACCCAAAGTAGAAAGCATGTGTCATCAAACCTTGTGCTGCCTTTACTAATTTACTACCCAAGCCCAAACTTTGTTTAGATTCCTCACTAACGAATACCTAAACCTTGATTAGATTGCTTTCTAGTGAACACTAGCTGTTTTTGTTCTGTCAGTGTCTCACAAATGTATTGTTGCTTTGTCTAAAAAGTATAAAAAGGTGCCTGGTTGGATCATTTCTTTGAGCCTCATTTTATGATCTCAGCATCATATTGTGATTCTCCCATGCGCACATATTAAATTAGTTTTTCTCCTATTAATCTAGTCTTGTGTCAATTTTATTATTTTTTATTAGTCCAGCCATAAGATCTAAAGAGGGGGGTAAATTTTCTCCCTCCCCAACAAATTCCAGATCAGCAGTATACAACACCTCTGGGCCTCATCTGTAAAATAAGGGGTTTTAAATAGATCAGTGGCTTTCAATCTGTATTTCACAAAACTCCACAGTTCCACAGAGGCACCCCAATGTCCACCAACCTGGGAGGGCAGAGGAAGGACAGGATGAAAGAGACAGAGCACCATCCCTATTTCAACCAGCGCAGCTCTGCTGTCTGATTTATATAGAACAAGATAAGCAAGGGTGTGACGGAGGAGTCCAGATCAAGGACAGGCTACTTTGTTTTGGAGATTTCTGAGGTCATGAATGTAAGACCGGGTATCCCGGTTGCCAGTCCTCTAGGAGAAGGTGGGCTTTGGGCTGTGCATATGTTTAAAGAGCAGTTTGGGATTTCTGCCCTTTGTGTGCATTAACACTGGATGGGGCAGAACATCCTCCCTCTTCTAGGCCCCACTGTAGGTATCTGTGGGGGGAAACAATCCCGGGCCACGCTGAGGGCAACAGAGACTAGTTGAAATCTGAGTCCCCACACTTCCTTCAGAGGCCAATAGACAAGCCAAGAGGAAGTCTGAGTCTGTTCATGATTTATTACAGAGAGGAATTCTAGGGAGGGAAGAAAAAGACATGCTCCTGGGATTGGTGTGTGTGTGTGTGTGTGTCTGTGTGTCTGTGTGTGTGTCTGAGAGAGAGAGAGAGAGACAGAGAGAGAGAGAGAGAGAGAGAGAGACAGACAGAGAGAGAGAGAGAGAGAGAGAGAGAGAGAGAGAGAGAGAGAGAGGACAGAGCCCCAGAGAGCAATTTCCAGGCTCTCGGCCTCACGTGGAAAGGTGCTGGCTCGGGTAGTAGATGGCCGTCAGCTGTAACCATTGAGTCATTGGCCACTAATATAACTGCAGCAGCTACGTTGGGGAGTCGAGGAGAGTCGAGGGAAGTCAGGGAATCAGTCAGTTGGCAGAAAAGCAGACAGCAGGTCGCACGTTATGTGAATCCAGCCGCCAGCGAGACTATAGTGGTGTGACTCCCCTACCTATGGCTCCCTGGGTGTTCCTTTTTGGCCTCACCATATCCTGTGTTCTTATGTGGGGAGCGGGACCAGAGGACCCCCCCTCCCCCCGCCGCCTGTCACCCCGCACAACAGAGAGAGAGAGTTTTTTAGTTTTAATATTAAAAGGAATGTGATTATATTTTGGACCCCTGTCTGGTAGAAGCGACACTTATTCATGACATATAGACAGCGTGTAGCACATAATGGGTGCTCAATAACTGTGGAATAAATGAATGAATACATGGATGAATGAAAAATGGATGAATTTTGGGTAACACTGCATTAAAAGATAAGACTCTGCTTTTAAACACATGTATGAAAAGCTGTGAGTTAGTTCACATTAGTAGTCTGGTGAGCTCTGATTGCCGATAAGTGTGGCCATCCTCGTTCTAGCTGAATTCGTGCAGATCCCTCAAGGAGTATCAGGAAAGTCTACTGGCTACCAGCAAAAAGGAGAAGCAGGGAAAGAAAAAGAATAGAAAATACAAATTTCAAATGATGCAAATTTTTCTTCATCATTTGGCATTTTCTTTCCTTTATGATGCAACAAGCTCAAAGAATTAAACGATTTAAACCTGCGGAGAAGTCACTGGATTTTCCTTTCAGTTAGATTCATAGGAAGTTTAAAAACCTAGTACAGAGAGACTAGTGTAGTCTACAACAAAAAGTGTTTTTCAAATGTAAAATTCAGTTAACTATTTTTGGGCCACTTTTTTCCGTTTAATTATTCTTCAGAAATGCTGGTTATTTTCGAACTCGGTCCAACAGACATAACTGATCACATTTAAAATGGTGTCTCAGACACACTTCTGATTAAGAGATCAAATTGGTACCAAAAAAAATCACTGTTCTCTCTTACAGATGATAAGCCTTCAGAAAAGGGTCACTCAATAGGGAAGGTACAGAGATAAAGGGTTATATTTACCATGTTTCACAAATTAGAGTCCTCTGAAAACATTAGCTGTCTAGCTTTCTGGAAGGTAACCAGTAGGGGGCACTCTTAGCTTCATAGATCGGAAAAATGCTCTTGGATCCCTTCAGAAGCCTTAATCTTTTACCTCATGCAGGATACTTTCACCTTATTATGAGCTTGCCTGCTGGATAATTGCAGAGCAGTTTTCCTGGTGACAAAAACCAAAACTTCTGAACTCCCAAATAGTCATGTTAATATTACACAAATGATTTAAAAATAATCCAATGTTCTTGCATTCATGTTCCCCAACTATTCAACTTGATCTTTGAATCAGACATTTAATGACACAGGATTCCGACAAAAAACACCCACGATTATCAGGATTTCTTAATCCTGAACACTCTTGCCTGAATCCACACACATTGCCTGAATCCAGATTCAATGCAGATCTATTTCTACGTCAGCCTTTAAATTAATTTGTAAAACACTGACGTGCATTGAGCAGCTTGTCAGGAGAGCAAAGCATGCACGCTCTTTTTCACCATTGATAAACAGTGTACAAAAAATAATTATAAATTTTCCCATAAACATGCAGACGTAATTGGAACTTCACCAGAAACAAACCAATGTGTGCTTTAGATGCAACAAAGTTCCCCTGGAAGTCGAAGGAAAACTATTATTTGCCAAAGATCTAGCATAAATTAGGAACCTCTGAGGTGTTTCATACACAATATCTCTTTCACGCTGCTATTACCATGCCTAACATTACAGCAGGGGAAATGAAAGTTGCCTGAGGACATTCAACTAGCTAGGGGCAGGCTAGAAGCAAACCCAGGTATTTCTGGCTCTGTTTGCCCTTTTTTCAGGGGAGCTACCCTAATCTGTATTCAGTCACAATTTTCCCTGGCACTTTCTGGGAATGCACTCCACAGTGAGTTTCATTTTCAGTGATTCCGGATTGTCTAATTTTGGAATTTGCCTCTTACTTGCAATATGCCATCTGTTGTTATGAAACTGCCCTAAACCAGGGTAAAAGAGGTTTAAAACAAAAAACCTTTTTTGTCAGGTCTGAATGGTGGGAGAGGGGAGGTTGGGCAAGGGCAATGAAGGGAGACTTTTGTGTTCCACTCTGTATATTTCTGTAGTATTTGAATATTTTATGATCAGAACATATTCATGCATTACTTTTTTTTACAGAGAAGGAAAAAAAGAACCTCTCCAGAAACATATGAAAAACAATGCAGAAAGAGCCATAATGCAATAGATAGTCTATTTTTATGATATATTTATAGTAATTTAAAGATAAAGACCTCTTTTGAGACAGGAAAAGAGAGGACCAAGGTTTCATTGTATAGCTATTTTCTTCCCTCACACCCTACACACAGAAACACACAAAAAAGCCTCTTATTGTTTCCCCTGATGGAACAACGATGACTAAGTGAATAAATCATCCACTCACCAAAACTTCATTCCTAGTCACTTGACACCATTTAGGGAATACTATGTTGGAAATGTGCAGCTGTTCAAATCCCTACCAGCACCACCCCCAGGATTAGAGGACCTGAGGAATAAAAAAGAAGTAGTCAATACTACAGTGTCTAAATGAAACGATGGATGTTTCATTTCAACAGTTATACTATTAATTTCAGGGTGAAAATATGCTTTCCCCTCTCGTCTTCATAACTCCAGCACAGACTGTTTTCTTATTAAATTGAAGGAAATGTGTTTAAAAGTTCTAGGGTTAAATTTGTAAACTAGAGCCTGTTAAATCCATTCACAGTCCTGCAAACAACTCGAACGTTAAGTTTGTACCGATAAACTGAAGTGCTAATTTTTTAGATACAAATAGGGTTTAATCTCCCAGGGATGATTCAGTATCTGCTGAGAAGAGTTCACGCAAAAAAGCCCCACGATAGGAACAGAGTCATGACACTTCCCCTCCTCTATTACTCACACTGCTCTGAAACCTTATTAAAACTGGTGCATTGTGAAAGCTCTATTAATTCTAGTTACTCTGGCAAAAATGCCCTTGTTAGGTGGTAAGGGCACCTCAAACCTCTTTTCAGTCTTTAATGGTCTGAACCCTGCTTTCCCTTGCTTTCACCACCTGAGTAAGAAAGAATGCCTTTGTGTTCATCAGCGCTTCTTGCAAGGGACAAATTTTGTGTGTATATACATATATTATATGCGATCAGACAATTAAGTTCACGAACTCATCCTAGCAAAAGTGCTACATGCTTCATTGCTGAATATCACTATGGTCACCTTCGGAGTACTCCCCTTGGGAAGCTATGCACCCACGCCAGAGCCTAGTCCACCCTTCAAAGCAATTTTGGAACTCTTTTTCTGGGATGACCATCAGAGCTGTCGTCATATAACCCTTGATGTCCTGAATGTCATCAAAATGTCTTCCTTTCAATATTTCCTTTATCTTCAGGTAAGGAAAGAAGTCATTGGGGGCCAGATCAGGTGAGTAGGGAGGGTGTTCCAATAGTTATTTGTTTACTGGCTAAAAACTCCCTCACAGACAGAGCTGTGTGAGCTGGTGCATTGTTGTGATGCAAGAGCCATGAATTGTTGGCGAAAAGTTCAGGTTGTCTAACTTTTTCACGTAGCCTTTTCAGCACTTCCAAATAGTAAACTTGGTTACCTGTTTGTCCAGTTGGTACAAATTCATAATGAATAATCCCTCTGATAGCAAAAAAGGTGAACAATATTGTTGCAACAACTTTACAAACAACGGTCAGACCTCATATATTATATGTACATAGATGTATATATGTGCATATGTATGTGTTGTGGATTGTGTATGTATACACAATATGCACACATATGTATATACACATATATAATATGTATATGTGTGTGTACATATTCATTTCTCTTAAGAAACTGAGGGCCTATATAGCAGATCTTCTTTTTGTCTGCCTTTCTGGTTTTCTCTCTGATCTTTTTTAATCACTGAGGTAGTGGCTGATAGGCTTATTCTCCACAAACTTCTAAATATAATCATCTGTATAAGATCTATTTAATAAGTTTAGTGAATTTGCTGCAGTCATTGTGACTATTATGTTCACCTACTTGATATTTTTACTTCATTCTCTTGGTTCTTAAGACTTCTTGGTAAATATGCTTTTTAAGGGAGTTTCTGAATTCATTGATTTAGGTTGTTTTTTAATAGCATGGGAATTTATTATTTTACGTAACAAGAAGTCCAAAGGTGGAGTGATTTTGGAGCTGGTTGACTCAGTGGCTCAGTGTTGTCAAGGACAGAGATTCTTTCCACTTGTTCCCTGGCCATCACAAATGAATTGGCTTTTGTCCCCCAGCTTGTCCCTTCAGTCTCCTCAGCAACTTCACTTCCTGATGATTATTCTTGGATTCTGTCTCAGGTGTTACCTGAAGGAGTTTTGCCCCAGGAGATCTGAGGTCTGGGGCTTTGCACCTCTAATCTGCCTCCACCCTGTCCCTCAAGAACGTTATCTGATCTGACTCCAGCTGGCACAGCTACGGGTCCCAGGGCCCCTCTCCTGGCCTGTTGCTGAGAATTAATTTGCATCTGGAACTAAAAACCATAAGTAACTCAGGGGTGGGTTGTTTCTTCCTCATTACCAGTGTACCCCTCTCCTTCCTTGCCTCCTAGGACACCCCACCTCCTCGGGTTTTGTGGGTCTCCAGCATGCCCTGCTGCTTCCCCTCTGGCCTGGAAGTCTCCCAAGGCTCAGACTGGCCCTCCTCACAGAATCGTCCCTTCCTCAGCAAAGTCTCCCATTCTGTGACATCCCCTCTCACCTGTCTGTAGGTGACTTTCTTTTGCTTACCTAGGGAGAGATTCAGGTTCCCATCTCCAATCACCACCTAGTGGGCTAGTCATTTGGATATTCTGTCATTGCTTTGACTTGGACGTGGCCCAGTCTGAATGTCCTGCTCTTTTCCTGCCCAGATTTGTCATTGTGTAGATGCTGTTAACATTTGTTACTCTATTTAAATATAGTGTAAAGCTAAGAATGAAAAAATAGTGGGATTATATTCAGTACAAGCCACCTTTTTTTTTTAAGTACATGGATCAAAAATGAAGATGAGAAATTGCTGGCGCCTGCATTTAGTTACAAGATCCGTTGATGTAAATACAAATTAAGAGGAAAACAAAAGTTCTAGCTCCAAAGGGAGAAAGAGGGCTGAATTTGAGAGTGAGTGAATGAGACATGACAATTAATGCCATGTATGATATTTTTTTTACTTTTTTCTCTTTAAAGTCTGGATTTTAAAAAACAACCTACACAAGATATTTTTGGGACAACTGGAAATGTTTGAACATGGACTGTATATTATTAGTACAAGTGCATGAATGTTAAATTTCCCGAGTGAGACACCTATTCTATGGTTATGTAGGAGGAATGTCCTTGTTCTTAGGAAATACATGCTGAAGTATTTGGGATGAAGGGTCACAGCGTCCATCATGAACTCTTCAATGGTTCAGCAACAAATAAAAAATAAAAGAACAGAAAGGGAAAAAGCAAATGCAGTGAAATTGAATTGATAAATATAAGTAAACAGCACATGAGGTGCATTGTACTACTTGCAACATTTCTATATGTTTGAAGTTTTTCAAAATAAAAAGGTCAGGAAAAGGTATCACTCTTCTGATTCGTGTGTGTGTGTGTGTGTGTGTAGGGGGTATCATGTTTTAAGTATAAACCGGGGGTGCCAAAAAATGTACACAAGTGGACACTTTGGCCAACATTGCTCAAGCAATAGTTTGCCGTAATCAGAAGAGTCTGGACTCTGATGGTAACCACATTGAGCACCTCTTGTAATTGCAGAAGTCAAATGTGACTTGTATTTATCTTTTGTTATTGGTATATATTGAGTATTACAATGTTAATAGCTTCTTTCCTTTCTTAAAATGTGTATACATATTTTTGACATCCTCTGTATTTAGAAATTTCAGAGGTATAATCATTCAAGAAAGCAAATGTGATCATTGTCTATTTAAAACCATTAATGGTTTGAACTGTCCTAACCGTTGGAAGGGCTGCTTAGGAATGCCGCTTCCTGAAGGCAAGGGTTGCGTCAATCATCTCCCTAAAGGCCTCCACCACTTGGCAGAAAGCCTTGTTCACTGGCTACAGGCCCCACGGAGGATGTGGGCTGCGTGTCTACTGCAGTAGCCATGCTCAGTTACAGGCACAGCGTGCTTGGTTCCGTGCTGAGGATTGGGTTGCCACGGGAGGTGAGAAATAATTCACTGATCCTGCCAGTTGGAAGGCTCTGTTCTAGGTTTTCACACACATCATCTCCTTCCATTTGCACAGCCTCCTGGTGAGGTAGGAATTATCATTCGCAGCTACAAGTGTAAAAACGAAGCTCATGAGTGATTAAGTTTTAGCCCCACATCATAAAGCAGCATAAGCAGTGCAGCTGAGTTTGAAACCAGGTCTTTCCACTAGAGAAAACCTAATGATTGCTACAAAGTTAGTCTCTCTGCCTCCACAATAACTTGATGCTGTGCAAATCATCAACCTGATTGTGGAGCCAATTTGCTCTGGGGAAGCCTAGGTCATGAAGTCTGTGCCTGTCCAGTAGAGGGTTATCCGGATTTCAAAGCTGGCCACTCTGTTGTTGACACAAGTCAGTTTGGCTAAATTATTTTCTGCTGTCAACCATGGTATTAATAGCTCTGAGGGGCTCTGCTTAGCAGCTGCACTTCAGTATATGAGTCCATTTAATGCTTGTTTTCTCACCTCTCTTAAGCTGATATCGTTAGAGTTTTGTTTTTGCTTTTTCTATAGAAAGTGACTCAGGAAATAATTTCCTGACTTTCAACTATTTTCCATCCTGCAGCTGATCCTCCAGGTCCAGTAGTTCTTCACATTTTTAACGTTTTGGGTATGACTTTAAATTAATATATTTTGTTGTTGTCTTTGAAAATATAATTGAAACTAGATATTGGTTTTTTTTTCTTTCCCAAGGGAAGGTGTTTGTTTTTTTTTTTTAAATTTTGAAAGTAACCTTTTTTTCAGATCAAAATCTGCAAAAAGAGCTGCTGTTTATTGACATGGCAGAAATTGTGCTAAGTGGTTTATGTGTATTATATCATTGGCTTCGTGCAGCAACCCTGTCAGTAGGTATTCTTCTGAGCCTTAGGGGAGGCTAAGGAACTTGCCTGGTCACTCAGTTACTTGGTGGCAGAGGCGGAGCTGAAACTGGAACTTAGACCTAGCTAACGCCAAAGTCCATGTTTTTAATTATAGCTGCCTCCTAATTATAAAAGTATATGTGTGTATTGTAAAAATATTTGGAAAAATATAAAGTCTAGAGAATAAATAAATTCCCCTGAAATCCTGTCTACCAAAATAGATCTCCAGTTACATTGTCTTCAGCCTTTTTCTCTGCACACATAGCCGTCCCCCCTTATCCACAGGGGATACTTTCCAAGACCCCTAGTGGATGCCTGAAACTGGGGATAATTCCAAACCCTATATATACTATGATTCTTCCTATACACACATACCTGTGATAAAGTTTAACTTATAAATTAGGTACAATAAGAGGTTAACAATAATAAATAATAAACTAGAACAATTAAAACAATGTACTGTAATATAAGTTGTAAGAATATGATCTTTCTCAAAGTATCTTATTGTACTGTACTCACCTTTCTTCCTGGGATGCTGTGAGATGATGCAATGCCTGTGTGATGAGACGAAGTGAGCTGAATGACGTAGGCATTGTGACATAGTGTTAAGTTACTATAAGGGTGACTTGAACACTAGCACTGTGATACCACAACAGTCATCTGATAATGGAGAGGCTGGTAGCGTCTGTAGCATATACAACATAAATCACAGGATAAAGGGATGATTCACATCCAGGCGAAACAGAGCAGGACTCGCGAGATTTCGTCACACTACTCAGAATAGCGTGCAATTTAAAACTCACGAATTGTTTATTTCTGGGATTTTCCATTTAATATTTTTGGACCAAGGTTGACTGGGGGGGTAACTGAAACCGAAGAAAGCGAAACCTTGAATAAGGGTGGACTATTAAGTATCTTTTACATTTATATATAGTGTCATGTGGGGTGTCATGTGGGGTCTCTGGTCTTGCTCCCCGCATAAGAATGCAGGATATGGTGAGGCCAAAAAGGAACACCAATGGAGCCATAGATAGGGGAGTCATATCGCTATATTCTCCCTGGCGGCTGGGTTGGAGACACAGGAAGCAGGAGCCACACAATCTGCAATCTGCCAATCTGCCGACCTCTTCTCTACCAACAAAGCCCACTTGCTAATGGCAATCCGCACTTGCTAGTTTAGCCCCGGCAATTATATCGGTGGCTAATGGCTAATCAGTAACAGCTGATGACCAACTAGTCACAGATGATGGCCATCTAGTATCCGAGCCAGTACCTTTCCACATGAGGCCGAGAGCCTGGAAACTGCTCTCTGGGACTCTGTCCCCATATGTACTATACATATTTGCATATAATGTGAAGTGAAAAGCAGAAACCAAATTACACTGAATAACCCTACTTTTAAAAAATATGTAGAAATGATAAATCAACAGAGCTCTTACACCACATTCATCATTTTTTAAATCTAACATTGCATAATTAGTGTTTTTCAGTATCATTACATGTTATTCAGAAATATGATTTTTATTTATTTTAGTTTTTTATTAAATTTATTGGGGTGACATTGGTTAATATATTTGACCCCCTATTCTCTTTATCCTCCCTCCACCCAGAAATATGATTTTTTAAATGGCTACATATTTCCTTGTGTAAATTTCCTATAATTTAAACTCTATATTGGTTCTTTTTTTCTATCATAAAATTGTGGTGAACATCTACTTAAATTTTTGTTCTATTCTTATGAATGATCAAATATATACTATATTGAGCTCCTACTAGGTGCCAGCTACTGCGTTCAGCACAAGAGAGACAATGGTGATCAAAAGAGGCATCCTTTTGATCAAAAGAGGTCCCATCCTTCAGGGAGTTGGCAATCTAATGGGGGTATCAATCCACATTAATCCACTGATTCCCCCCCAAAAAAATTGTAAACACTTTGTGGGGACAGAGCCCCAGGAGTGCAGTTTCCAGTCTCTCGGCCTCACATAGAAAGGTGCTGGCTCAGGTAGCAAATGGCCGTCAACTGTGATTGGATGGCCATCAGCTGTAACCATTGAGCCATTGGCCACTAATATAACTGCCGTGGCTACGCTAGCGGAAAAAATGGGGGCTAGCAAGAAGATGGTGGCTGAGCCTGCAAGTGGCGCAGTGAGGGTTGTGAACAGTGTGGCTCCTGCTTCCTATGTCTCCAACCCAGCCACCAGCAAAACCATAGTGGCATGACTTCCCTACCTATGGCTCCGTGGGTGTTCCTTTTTGGCCTAGCCATGTCCTGCGTTCTTATGTGGGGACTGGGAGCAGAGAGCCCGCAGGCCGTCTCGCGTGACACACATACTATGATAAAAAGGGAAGGCACATGTTGTGGACAGCACACACTACCAGAGACCTGCCCCAGTCTGGGGGATCATGGAAGATCTCTTGGAGGAAGCAATATTGGGCTTGAGATCTGAGGGAAAAGTAGGAGTCAGTTGGGCAATGAGGCTAGACAAGAGGATTCTAGGCAGTGGGAACAGTAAATGCACAAGTGGGAACAGTAGAAGCCCTGTGAGAGGAAGCATTTGAGAGCATTTAAACGGGGGTATTTGAGGAACAGTCTGGAGTAGCTGTAGCCCGGGAAACAAGAAGGTGTAGGAGCTAGAGAGGTGGAAGTGGTAGCAAGAGGGTAGGAGTTTGTCCCACAGACATCATGGAAGATCTTGATCTTTATCCTAAAATGAGAAGAGATTGAAGGATTGTACACAGGATGAGCTCTGAGCTTGGGAAATACTCCTCTGCCTGCGGTGGAGGAGGAGGTAGGGTGGGACTGTGAGGGAATTTAACAGTAATCCTGGTGAGAGATGATGGCAGCAGCCTGGGCCAGGGGACATGGAGAGACGTGAACAAATCTGAGATCTTTTAGAAGATAAGATGTTGTGTGGCAGACCCTGCTCGCTGCGCCATTTGTTGTCGTGCGAGGCGGCCTGCGGGACCTCTAGTCCCGCTCCCCACATAAGAACACAGGATATGGTGAGGCCAAAAAGGAACACCTCTGGAGCCATAAATAGGGGAGTCATACCCCTATAGTCTCACTGGAGGCTGGATCCACACGACCTGCCACCTGCTGTCCGCTTCTCTGCCTGCCACCCAACCAACTGACTGACCAACCAGCTCAGCCACGGCAGTTATATCAGTGGCTCATTGGCTAACTGGTAACAACTGATGATCAATCAGCCACAGCTGACGGCCAGCACCTTTCCACACGAGGCCGAGAGCCTGGAAACTGCTCTCTGGGACTCTGTCCCCACATAAGATTTGGAAGACTGGAAGACTGGTGACGGATTGGTTAAGGAAGGTTAACTGGAAGACTGGTGACGGATTGGTTAAGGAAGGATGAGGGAAAAGGAGGTGTCAGGACGCTGCCTGGTTTCTGACTTGCAGAACTGGAGGCATATTTCCTACAATACTGGCAAGGAAGCAAGTTTCAGGGAGGGGCTACAATCATGAAGCTGGGTTAGATCATCTTTTTTTTTTCTTTTGTAAAGAACACATTTTCACAATCTTGGCTTAATTGAAAAAAATTTAGGAGTTGTTTAATTCCACATAATTTGTGACTTATCTAAATTTCTTCCCATTATTAATTTCTAATTTCACTCCATTGTGATTAGAAAACATACTTTGTTTCAATCCACTCATTTAAATGAGAAAAGCAAAGACAATTCTTTATTTATTTTGTATTTCCTTTCATCTTCCAGGACTTGGAAGATTATAGCACATGGTGGGGATAAGTAGAAGAACCTGAGTATCGCCCCACCCATTGGTTTATTGGTCACAGGAGAAAACAACTTTGTAATGATAGGGCTCAGTCTTGGCCTCCCTGTCGGTGGGGCAACCAGATACTGTATGTACCTGCTGTGATGCAGTACAAAGGACACAGCATCACTTATGAAGCATTCTTACCAAAATATTTAACCTGAATCTAATCAACCTTTTAGAACTGACTGCCAGCTTACAGGGAATAGAGGAATAAGGGAAATTATATCACAATGAAACGATCAGACAAATCCAGAAGATGGGACATTCTACAGGACATATTGAGTGTGGGGACAGAGCCAGGAGTGCAGTTTCCAGGCTCTCGGCCTCACGTGGAAAGGTGCTGGCTCAGGTAGTAAATGGCCATCAACTGTGATTGGATGGCCATCAGCTGTGGGTAGTTGGACGTCAGCTGTAACCAGTGAGCCATTGGCCACTAATATAACTGTCATGGCTACGCCTCAGCAAATGGGGGCTAGCAAGAAGATGGTGGCTGAGCTAGCAAGCGCGGATTGCAGTTAACAAGTGTGGTTGGTTGGTTGACAGAGAAGTGGACGGCAGGTTGCAGATCATGTGGCTCCTGCTTCCTGTGTCTCCAACCCAGCCTCCAGCGAGACTATAGTGGTATGACTCCCCTATCTATGGCTCCGTGAGTGTTCCTTTTTGGCCTCACCATGTCCTGCGCTCTTATGTGGGGAGCGGGAATAGAGACCCCACATGATACCCTGCATGACACTGAGTTTCTTCAACAGTGGTATTAAAACACCAACAGTGGTATTAAAAAAAAAAAAAAGGTGTGTTGGAGACTATCCTAGATTATAAGAGACTTATGAAGAATAAAACCAAATGCAACGTATGGACATCGTTGGACCAATGTTTGAACATACCAGCTGTAAAAAAGACATTTTGAGGACAATTGGGAAAATTTTCATATAGGTCAGGTATTAGATTATATGAAGGAATTGTTCATTTGTTAGGTGTGCTAGCGGTCTCTCTCTGCTGTGCAGCCAGGGCTCCGAATCTCAGGTCCAGGCCCAGTGGGACTCAGGAAGCAGGCCAGTCCACACATGAGCCTACTTTTCACCTCCTCTATGTCACTGTCCAGAAAGAAACTGACCCTTTCTGTTGGCATGTTTGGTAAAACTTCAGCTTTGGTCAGTTCTCTGTCACAGCCCCTCCTCATGTCCACACACAAAATGTGGGATGTGAAGAAAAAGCCTGAATTAATAAATGGGATCTTTTATTTTGCATTAGAATAGGCTTGTTTGTGTGTCATATGAGTTGAAGTTCCTATTATCTTAAAAAACAAACAAACAAAAAACAGTTATAATGGTTTGGATTTTGCCCATTTTGTTTTCTGTTAATTTATTCATAAAATCCAGGTTGCTCTTGCTAATTGTCACCCTAATGAAATCAGCCAGCAATTGGACAGCTGGATCACCACAGTTTGGATGGCCACCTACCTAGTTCTACTGATTTTGGTCCAGGAATACTGCAGAAAGTAAGGTCCATGAATCTTTATTTAGATCTCAGTTCTCTTGATATAGAGCTTGCAGCCTCAGATTGTATACAACATTTCTAAGCATTGGGGGAAAGAGGAAAAGAGGGAATTTATATTTGTTGAGTAGCTATTATTGGCCACGCATTATACTATTTCACTTATGTTCACTCATTTAATTGGGGATGAATATAAAGTAGTAGTTAAGAGGGCTGACTAAAAATGTAGGGGGGGAGACAGAGACAGAGAGAAAGGTGGGGTGGGGGAAAGAAGTGGGGGTGAAAAACTGGCAAAATATTAACAATTGTTGAATCTAAATGGAGGGTATACATGTACTCTGCACTATCAACTTTTCAAATTTTTCACAATTAAGAAAAAGAATTTCCTTAAATAGTTAAACAGAGTTATCATATGACCTAGCATATGACTACTAGATATGTAATCGAGAAATGAAAACTTAAATCTGCACACAAAAATTATACACAAATGTTCATATAGCCCCATTATTCATGACAGCCCAAAA
Source organism: Rhinolophus hipposideros (assembly GCF_964194185.1). Taxonomy (NCBI): domain Eukaryota; kingdom Metazoa; phylum Chordata; class Mammalia; order Chiroptera; family Rhinolophidae; genus Rhinolophus; species Rhinolophus hipposideros. The sequence goes on along the minus strand of NC_138051.1, from coordinate 19,081,765 downwards.
GTAGAAACAATCCAGAAGAAGCCCATCAACTAATGAATGGATAAACAAAAGTAGTATATCCATGATGGAATAGCATTTAGCAATAAAAAGTTCTGGTATATGCAACAACATGGATAAAATGTAAAAGAAGCCAGTTGTAAAAACCTACATATTTTATAATTCCATTGATATAAAATATTCCAAACAGGCAAATCTAATGAAACAGAAAGTAGATCAGTAACTGCTTAGGACTGGGAGTACGGGGTTGGGAATGGTGTCATTGTTAATGGATATGGGGTTTCTTTTACAGGGGACAAAAAGGTTCTAAAATTAGATTGTGGTGACGGGTGCACAAACGTGAATATACTAAAAACCACTGAACAATTGTATACTTTAAATGGGTGAATTGTATGACATGTGGATTATATCTCAATAAAGCTGTTTTTAAAAAAGAAAAAAAATGACAAGTCTGGAGTCAAGATTTCCTGGGTGTGGACTGTGTCTCTACCACTTTCTTTGTCATGCAAATTTGGACAAGTTATTTAACCTCTAAGCTACAGTTACTACTATGTAAATAGAGGAAGAGCAGTACCACCACTCCTACTAGCCTTTGGGGGTGAGTCTGTGAGCCAATCTATGTGAAGTTCCCATAGTAAATGCTCAATAAGTGTTAGCTATTATTATTATCGTTATTGTTATTGGTTAGCCAACAACTCTAGAGTTTGGTGCTATTCCCATTCTTCAGATGAGGACTCTGAAGCCCACAAAAGTGAATACTTTGTCCACGGTCATGAACCTAGTGGAAAGGAGGAGTGGACATTCTGATGACACATGACTGCAAAAGCCAGGATTTTCCATTATGTAATTTTGCCTGCCAGAATAGATGGATCTTTTGTGGCATAATTTGAAAAGGTGCTTTAAGAATCATGTAACTCGACCGACTGCCTCAGCCAGGGGCAGCGCAAGGCCCGTAATACCAACCTGGGCCAGGGAGCTGTGTCCTACACAACTAGACTGAGAAACAGCGGCTTGAATCGAGTGGTGGGGGAGGAAGAAGACGGGGGAAAAAAAGAATCATGTAACTGCATGTGAGAAATCAATATGCTAAAAACACACCTAATTTTTATATAGGCTTTTATGCCAAAGTGACATTACTTATTTAGTATTCACCAAAGTTCTCTAGCTTGATCATCAGATGTAAAGGGGATCAAATAAATAAGATCACAAGTTGGCTTTGTGAGAAACAACTGGACTTTCCTTCTAATTATATGGTATTTCTGTATGGCCCTGGGCTGTTTCTACAGTCAGGTTAATGGAATTAATTATGAATTATCTAAGCACAGTATTGAACATTTTCCATCTTGTGTGATGGCTATTGACATACATTTCTTCTTGCTCTGCTAGCTGCTTTAGGGCAATTAAGGATGCTAAACATAGAATGTATTCACTAAATTGTTTTTGAATGAACGAATGAAGGAATGAACAATTCGAATGAATAATTTGTTCATTCGAATGAATGAATGAACAAATACATGCAAGCCACACACTTCAACAGTCACTGGCTTTCATGTGGCAATAGATTTTCTTACGGATGTGTACTTCATGCTAAGGACCAGATGAAGAATAAGATTTACAATGAAAGAGTCAAGGTCCTACTCATCCCAGAATTGGGCAAAAAGGCATCATAACCCTTATTGATTAAGTTATAAATTCAATTACTACTTATTCCCAAAAAGTACTGAAAGTTTCCATTTCATCATCTCCCTCTCTATCTCACTCTGCAAATCACATACACATACACCGTTGGGATTCTCCTGCTTCTTCCTTAAACCTGTTAAACAATGCCTGATTAAGGTTAACAGTTTAGTAGTATAGGATGTATTGAAGCTGCATAAGCCATACAAATGTGAAAAGCTTCACAGCTGCCATAGGAAACAAGTCTGGCTGAATAAGTAAATATAGAAGCCTAGCCTGCCACACCCAGCTGGACCTCAGTTTTACATCTCCCCAGAGGGAAATCACATGCCTGGCATTCAGTACTGCGTCTGGCATACCCCAAGCATTCAGTAAATGTCTGCTGCGTGAATGACTGAAATTGTCTGCTTTTCTCTGGCTCCTGTTCATATTGCCCACATTTGATATTAGCATTCTCATTCTTACAGGTACAGATTTGAGTTCTACTGTGTGGGGCGAGGGAAAATGTTTTAGATGAGAATGTAAGAGGCATGTTTGGAAATCAGTCCAATTAGAGAAAAAGGAATGTGAAGAGATTTATGAGAAGCCAGAGTTCTTTTATGCTAAAGTATTGTCTTAGGGTTTGAGCTCTGTGCAGGTCAATTCAGTGCTCTGTATTCTGTGGCCACAGTATGGCCCCAGATCTGCTTAGTCTTTTGTTAATGTATTTCCTTGAAGAGGGAAGGGACAGCAAAGCGGGAGGCAAATCCACCACTGATTTTGAGAAAACAAACAAACAAAATTCAAAGCACAAGTCCTACTGAGTAAAAGTCAGTGATGTAATCTTTGAAAACAGAAAGAAACACTTGAATGAGCTGAGACTGAAGGTTATGGGCCTCCCTGATAATTCCCCAACTATAGGCAAAATAAATACCCAGAGATTAAATAAGGCAGGATATTCTACTGTAAAATCTGGAAACATAGGACCACTAAGATCCTCCACAGTTCACATGAAAGTTCATTCATGTGTTCGACAACCTTTTCATTGAAATGTTGTCTATGTACCAGGAACTATTTTAGGTGCTGGAGATCCAAATTAGAGTCTGAAAAGAATATGAAGCATGAAGAACATTAGGAGATATTCAGAAGAGAAAATTGTAAGAAATAATATTGGTAGAAATCTTCTCTCAACCCAACAAGGCCCCATAGAGTGAACTGGTTATTCGCTCTCTTTCTTGACAGATAAGCTTCCTGAAAAAATAATCTATACCTTTGCTACTGTACAGAATAAAAAATAAGCCTTTAGAAACTTTTATAGCAATTTGACATGGCCACGACATCCAAGCTTGTCATCAGTGGGCTTGTCTCATTGCACAGAGTATAGACCAGCGTGGTTGTTATCCAGGTCTCAGGATAACCGTCCCCCTGGCATAAGCGGCACGCTAGTCCCTCATAGCAGGGCTGTTGTCAGTCTGCAGCAGACTGGAAAGCACACATACCGTACTTCACCACAGACATTTGAAAAGCACTGGCATATACCATACGGCTTCCACCCCATCTCTTGTTCAGGCTTCAAGCCATTTCAATCTGGCATCTGCCCTTCCCACTCTGCTGAAAATGCCATAGAAAAGGTCACTGACCTCCTTATGACTAAATTCGGTAGATTTTTTTTTTTTGTTCTCATCGTATGTGACATCTCTGCAACATTTGACACCCTTTGCTTTTGTAACATTACGGAAGTTGTGTTCCCTGATTTACCTGAAAACTCCTTCTTTCCGTCTTCTTCCCAGGCTTTTCTTCTTCTGCCTACTCCTTGGCCTCCTTCTCTTTTCATGCTACACTCACACAGGTTATTGCTGGACAATCTTATTTATGTTCTATGGCTTCAACTATATACTGTTGACTTCTAAATCTCCATTTCTAGAGTTACACACTTGCTGGTACACTAATGTGCTTAGACTATTTACAAGAGAAATCTGTTTTAAGTTCAAAAAAGATAAACAGAGAGTCAATTTTTTTCATTTACAATTGTTTTCAAAATTACACATTATTTAGCTCCAGAAAGCATTTTTATTCCAACTGAAATCTTATATGGAATTTCAATATATAAAACAAACTAAAAGTTTCTTTGAAGTGGATGTGAGCTCTATCCATTCAGTCTTTTACTTCCTGGGGCTTCTCAGGTAATTGCTAAACCACAGGGTTTCTTAATCTGGGGATTCAGGGGACTCATGAAAAATTACATCTTTATTTTAACTAACCACTACTTGAAATCTACCAGTTCCTCTAAATATGAATATAGGCCATAAACTGCAGCAGTAGCAGTATGGATGGGGTCATCACCAATAGAAATCTCAGACACTTTCATGTTACTGCAGCTATCTCAAAGTATCATTTACATTAATTGCTACATATTATGGTACTTGTTACACTGTCACTAGGTATCGTTAATAAAGAAGCATACATATTAAGATATCATAATTTTGATTGATAAATACATATATTATTATTAAAAAATTATTCTGAGAAGAGATTCATAGGTTTTGCCAGACTGCCAAAGGAATCCATGGCACAAGAAAAGGTTAAAAAACCCCTGTGGAAACTCAGGGCTCCGTGACAAATACCCACGTGGAACAAAGAGCTCACAAAGTAGTCTCTACTTTGGCCTTAGTCTTTTTTTCCTAAATGATTTAATAGAAGTGATGATAAGAAGGCCCTTTTTGTTCTTGATGTTAAGGAGATATACTCAGTGAAGAAAGAGCCTGTTGGAACCTCATTTCAAATAATAATTCTATATGTGAAGGAAAATGTCTGAGTTTTAAAAAACATTTATTTTTCTCTCAGTTCTGTTTAAAACTCACTTCTAGGAACTCTTTTGATTCTTCTTTTTCCTGCATTGCCATAGTACTTATTCATTTACTTATCACTGAATACTTACTAGTTTACAGGTCTATTTTGTCTCTCCAACTGGATTATAAAAGTGCCCTTGAGAAGTTTATTTCTCAGGATGGACAGAATAATGTTCTACAAATAGACACTCAATAAATGTTTCCTGACGAGTGTAAGGAATTTTAGAAAAGTGAATTTTTTTTTACCATAAAACCAATATTAAAAATTAATACGGTTAAGTAATTTTACTACAAGTTGGTGAAAAAAGAGGAATCTTTGATTCTGGATAGTATCTGTGAAAGGAATTAAGACACTATGTTTATAAATAGCTTTTATTTACTAGTAAGGATTAAAAATTTTCTTTAATAGAAAGTGATCTTTCAGATGACCTGAAAATTCCATCTTCTATCACCAGCAGAATGGGCCAGACTTTCTCGAATGAGCAGATTACGTGAGGAAAAACATTGCTAAATTCCATCTAAAATCCTTGATCCAGGAATTCAGTCATGGCTTATATGTGGACAGACAAGAATTTTACAATAAAAGCTCACAGGCAGAATAATAGAAAAACATAATTGTGATTTTTAAAACTATAGGATATTCCATTTCAAAGAAGCTATGGTAATTTAAAATTTTTCCTATCTATTGAAACCACTGTTATATGAAAATTACTGCAAATCAGGCTTATAAATTCAAATAGCAGACCTATAACTTTTTAGTCAATGATTTTATTTCATGCGGTCAAAATTTAACCTGCATTAAAAATGTGTTTAATTTTTTTCCATTCACATTTTACAGATTTCCTGTTAAATCTTTTCTGAGCCAATTTGATGCTTACATGATCTTAAATATCAATAATATTTAAAATATAGCTAACATTTTCTAAATAATGATTAAAGCCTTACATCCTTCCGTTTAATTATGAAATTAATCAAGTCCTGTCAATTCTCCTACATACATCTCAAATAATCATCCTAAAGACACTTGCCATTCCCTTAATTCAGGCCTCTTAACGGCCTCCAATTTCCTCACTCCCCCCCCATGCATTCTCAGCATGGTCATAAAAAGATCATATTTGTGGTTCAGAAAGATCACGCCACTCCTCTGCTTATAACCCTGCTCTGGCTCCCCATCATGCACAGGTTTCATGTTCGCTAGCACGGTATCCACCGCCCTCAATGATCTGGCTCGTTCCCACCTCTCCTGCACTTCTCTCATCACAGGGCATCACATTAGACTAATTTGCTGTAATGAGCTACGGTATTTGTAGGGCCGCTGCACAGTGTTCCTTTCTCCAGGACAATATTTCATACCAAGTTCTTGTGAACTCCGTCATCCTTCACAGCCCAGCTCAAACATTACTTCTATTATGAGTTCTTCTTGAAGCCTAGCCAACTCCAAAATTAATCATTTCCTCTTATCATGTTACATTACAATTATTAGTTTATTTGGTTGCCTTTCCTATATCACTGTAAACTTTATGAGACCATGAAAGGTGCTTCATTTTGGTTGAACTGAACTGAATTTGACCTAATGATCTGAGTAATTGAGAAACAGAGATAAATTCCCAGTGATTGATTCATTATGGCTAGGATGAACCATAGCCTTCAAGTTTCTCCACAATAAACCTAAATCTTATGTTTCTTTAATCAGAGGGATTATCAGACTCTCTTGGAATAGCACACACAACATAAACTCTTAAATATAGATGGTTTCTGGCTTAGTGCAAAAATATATACATTATATTTTATCATAAATATTTTAGCATGGTATGAAGTAGATTAAAAGATGGTTTATTTACACTGTGCACCTGGAACTAGCTAACATGTATTAAGTATTATCATCCACATACCATGAAAAATGGAGTCCTGATACATTGGAAACTATTTTGTAAAATAATTCCTTAGAGGAACAGTAAAACTTATGCAAGAGTTGCCTATTATCAAATCCCAGTGGGGCGGCCGGATAGATCAGTTGGTTAGAGTGCAAACTCTTAACAACAAGGTTGCTGGTTCGATTCACACATGGGCCAATGAGCTGCGCCCTCCATAACTAGATTGAAGACAACAAGTTGCCGCTGAGCTTCTGGAGAGGCAGCCGTATGGCTCAGTTTGTTAGAGCGCGAGCTCTCAACAACAAGGTTGCCGGCTGTGCCCCCTGCAACTAAAGATTGAAAAACGGCGACTGGACTTGGGGCTGAGCTGCGTCCTCCACAACTAGATTGAAAAACAACGACTTGGAGCTGATGGGCCCTGGAAAAACACACTGTTCCCCAATATTCCCCAATAGAAATTTTAAAAAATTCCAATGGAACAAAAGTAGGTGGGAGGAGAAATACAGGGAAACTTTGTGGCTTCAAATATTTATGGTAGATGGCACCAAGTCATGCAGCAAGCATTCAAGTGTATAATTTTCAAGATCCAAATCTGCTCCTCTGTAACTAGGGCCACAACACAGTTCTCTTTAGTATATGAAAAATACTAAAGAATTTGCAGAGACAATATTTAAGAATAAAGTCTCTCTTACCAGCATATACAAATAACTTAAAACTAGTTTTAACTGCAGGAATCTCCCTATCAGTCATAAGAGTTTAACACAAATAACTTGTCTACAGTATTTAAAATTAGCTCATGATTTAGCTTTCTCATTTGTTCTTTTCTGTATTTTGCAGAGGTTCCACAGTGAACACATTATTTTTGAAATAAAATTACAATTATTTTAAAGAGTTATCCAGTAAAGACAGTCTATTCAATAAATGATGTTGGGAAAACTGTACAGATACATGCAAAAAAAAAAGAAAAAAGAAAAGAAAAAAAGAGAAAGAAACTGGACCACCTTCTTACTCCATATACAAGAACAAACTCAAAATTGATTATTAGCACCACATAAACCAACTGAGCTAACTGGTCACCCCTCAAGATTGATTAAAGACTTAAGTGTAAGACCTTAAACTATAAAACTCCTAGAAGAAAACACAGGCAGTAAACTCTGACACTGCTCTTAGTAATATTTTTTCTGATCTTTTCCCCTTTGGCAAGAAAATAAAAGAAAAAATGAACAAATGGGACTATATCAAACTAATAACTTTTTGCACAGCAAAGGAAATCATCAACAAAATGAAAAGACATCCTAATGAATGGGAGAAGTTATTTCCCAATGATACATCTGATAAGGGGCTAATAAGGGGCTAATATCCAAAATTTCTAAAAAAAACTCATGCATGTCAACACCCCCAAAACCAAACAATTCAATTAGCAATTCAGGGCAGAGGACCTAAATAGACATTTCTAAAATGAGGACATAGAGATGGCCAATAGATATATGAAAAGATGCTCAATGTCACTAAACATCAGAGAAATGCAAATAAAAACCACAATGAGATACCACCTCACACTTGTCAGAATGGCCATCATCAATAAGTCAACAAAAAAGAAGTGTTGGAAAGGATGTGGAGAAAAAGAACTTGTGCACTGTTGGTGGGATTGTGAATTAGTGCAGCCACTATTGAAAACAGTATGGAGGTTCCTCAAAAAATTAAAAATAGAACTATCTTATGACCCAGCAACTCCATTGTTGGGTATTTATCCAAAGGAATCCAAAACACTAGTCTGAGAGCCAGTCACGATGGCAGAGGAGGTAAATGCTGTGCTCACTTCCTCTCAGGACCACATCAATTACAACGAAATTACAAAACAACCATCATTGAGAATCGCCTGATGTCTAACTGAACTGAAGCCCTACAACTACGGACATACAGAAGAAGCCACCTCAAGACTGGTAGGGGCAGAGGCACAGAGTGGGTTGGTTCCACATCCATTAAAAATTGGGAGGAATATCTTGCCTGTGGAGATCACCCCCTAAGGAGTGAGTGGTCTCAGCAACTCCCCAACCCAGGGTTTCAGTGCTGGGGAGAGAAGTCCCCATACCTTTTGGCTGTGAAAACCAGCAGACATTGTGGCTGTGCAAGATGGAGGGCAGCTGGAGTCCCAGATGCTCCTCTTTAAAGGGACCACAAATGGCCTTTCTTGCTGAGGGACTCACTCACTCTGAGCTCCAGTACTGGAGCAGCAGGTCGAAAGACATGAGGGATATACGGGGAGGAACTGAATCGTCTGGCTGCAGGGAGAGGGCTGGAGGGGCAGTTTCTCCCGGACGGAGGAGCTGGCAGAAGCCACTGTTTCTTTGTTGAGCCTCCCCCCTCCCTGCATGCAGACACAGGCAGATGCCGTATCTGAGTCTCCACCAAACTGTCCCTTTTGTCTGCCCCACCTTAGTGATTCCCTGAGACCATGTTCCACCCAACTTCGAGCACACCCAAGCCACTTCCAGTGGTTTTTCCATGTAAACAGCCTACCTTGGCTCATGCTGCGGACTTTCCTAAAATCTCTCAAAGGTTCACAAAATCCAAACAAGCAGCATCTGGCTTTGGCTTGTCCTGCACTTCTGATTGAGCAGCCCTAAGCCCAGCACTAGTGACAGCCGGCCATGGTTTGTGGCTTTGCCTCTCAAGGTACCTCCAAGCACAATGTGGGTGGTGGCCACCTCTGGATTGCTTTGTGGCTCATGCCAGTGGCCCCAGCCGAGGCAGACTGCAGCTGAACCTGCAGTGGGTCCCCTAACAGGAGGCCCTGGGATTGGCACTCCCAGTGGCCAGCTTTGGACTGGCTAGAGCATCACCCAGACACCTCCAAGGATGACACATTCAAAGAGCACATTGGGCAGGCACCAGACCCCACTAAAGCAAACTCTGCTCTGTAGAGTCAGCCCTTGCACCACAGCTCCTCTACTACAGTCATGGCCAATCTTCACAACCAATTAGCCTGAGGGTCAATCCTTCCTACTGATGCACAAGCAGCAGTCAAGTCTCAACTACAAAAGGAGGGCACACACAACACACAAGGGACACATCTGGAGCACCTGGCTCTGGTGATCAGGAAGACTGCACCACTGGGTCCCACAGGACATCTACTACATAAGGCCACTAAGACCAGGAGGCATAGCAGCCCTACTGTGTTTTCCCAAAAATAAGACCTAGCTGGGCAATCAGCTCTAATGCATCTTTTGGAGCAAAAATTAATATAAGACCCAGTCTTATTTTATATATTATATTATATTATATTATATTATATTATATTATATTATATTATATTATATTATATTATATTATAATATTATTATATTATATTATTATATTTCCAGGTCATATATTCTAGTAAAATGAGACTGGGTCTTATATTAATTTTTGCTCCAAAATTAAAAACGCATTAGATCTGATTGTCCAGCTAGGTCTTCTTTTCAGGGAAACATGGTATACAGAAACAAAAACAGGGAGCCAGCCAAAGTGGGGAGACAAAGAAACATGTCCCAAATGAAAGAAGAGAACAGAGCTCTAGAAAAAGAACTAAACAAAATGGAGACAAGCGATTTAACAGATGCAGAGCTCAAAACACTGCTTATATGGATGCTCAGTGATCTCAGGGGTAACTTGAGCAAAAAGATGGAAAACCTGAAAATGGGGATAGAAACATAACACAACCACAAAAAAAAACAACAGTGAGAAATAAAGACTATAATAACTGAAATGTAAAATACATTAAACTTTTATTTATTTAAGTGTGTTTTTTCAGGACCCATCAGCTCCACGTCAAGCAGTTTCACTCTAGTTGTGGAGGGCACAGCTCACAATGGCTCATGTGGGGATCGAACCAGCAACCTTGTTGTTAAGAGCACCACGCTCTAACCAACTGAGCTAACCAGCCGCCTCACAAACACATTAGAAGGAATCATCTATAAATGTTGATTTAAGATGAAGTAGAGGACTGAATCAACAATTTAGAAGATAAAGTAGAAAATATCCAATCAACAAAAAGAAAAAAAATCCAAATAAATGAGGGGAGTTTAAGGGGCTTCTGGGATAACATTAAGCATATCAACATTTGCATCATAGAGGTACCAGAAGGAGAAGTGAGAGAGCAAGGAATATCTATCTGAAAAATAATAACTCAAAACTTTCCTAACCTAGTAAAGGAAATAGATATACAAGCCCAGGAAGTACAGAGAGTCCCAAGCAAGATGAACTCAAAGAGGCCCACACCAAGACACATCATAATTAAAATGCCTAAGTTTAAAAACAAAGAGAGAATCTTAAAAGCAGCAAGAGAAAAGCTATTAATTACCTACAAGGGAGCTCCCCTAAGATTGTCAGCTGATTTCTAAACAGAACCTTTGCAGGGCAGAAGGGACTGGCAGGAAATATTCAAAGTAATAAAAAGCAATACACTACAACCAAGATTACTCTACCCAGCAAAGCTATCATTTAGAATTGAAGGACAGATTAAAGAGTTTGCCAGACAAGAAAAAGCTATAGGAGTTCTTCACCACAAAACCAGTATTACAAAGACCAGTATTAGAGAGACTTCAAGACAAAAGAAAAAAGATAAAAATAGGACTAAAAAGGCAATAACTACATATCAACAATTACTTTCAATGTAAATGGATTAAATGCTCCAATAAAAAGATAGGGTGGCTAAATGGGTAAGAAAAGAAGACCCTCACATATGCTGTCTACCAGAGACTCACTTCAGATCAAAAGACACAGACTGAAAGGGATGGAAAAAAAGTTATTTCATGAAAATGGAAAAAAAAAAAGAAAACAGCTGTGGTAGCAATAGTTACACTAGACAAAATAGACTTTAAAACAAAGGCCGTAACAAGTGACCTTTAAAGAAGGACCCAATAATACTTTTGGATAATTATCTGAAGAACCCCAAAATGCTACTTCAAGGAAATGTGCTCATCCATATGTTCATTGCTGCATTGTTTACAATGATCAAGGCAGCCTGGGTGTGTCAATGGATGAATGGATAAAGAGGAGGTGGGACATATATACAATGGAATATTGCTCAGCCATGGAAGGGAATGGGTTCTTGCCATCTGCAGTGACATGGAAGGGCCTGGAGGGTGTTGTGCTGAGTGAGGTATGTTAGACAAAGAAAGACAGATGCAGTGTGATTCCACTTCCATGTGGAATCTAAAGAACAAAATAAATAAAACAAACTCATAGATGCAGAGAACATTTTGATGGTTGCCTGACGAGAGGGCAGTTGGGAATAGGTGAAAAAGGGACGGGATTAAGAAGTACAAATTGGTTGTTACACAGTAATCATGGGGATGTAGGGGTTAGCATAAGGAATATAGTCAATAATATTGTAATAACTAGGTATGGTATCATAGATGGGTGCTAGATTTATTTGGGGTGATAGATGGGAGGGGCTGGTGGGTAGGGTGAAAAAAGTGAAGGGCTCAAGAAGTACAAACCGGCAGTTACAAAATGGTAATGGGGATGTAAAGCACAAGGAATATAGTCAATCATATGGTCATAACTATGTACAGTGCCAGGTGAGTACCAGACTAGTCAGGGGGTCATTTCTTAAATTACATAAATGTCGAACCATATGCTGTACACCTGAAATTAATATAAAATAACATTGAATGTCAACTGTAATTGAAAAATTTTAGAAGAGGTGAAAAGATGAAGGGGAATAAGAGATTCAAATGTCCAGGTATCAAACAAATGGGTCATGAGGATGTAATGTACAGTATGGGAAATACAGCCAGTAATATTATGATCGCGTGGTACAGTCAGATGGTGGCTGGACTTATGATGATCACTTGTTTAGGTCTATCAATGTTGAACTATAGTGTACCCCTAAAACTAATATAATATTGTATGTTAGCTATATTTTAATTAAAATCTTTTTTAAAAAATCCAAAACACTAATTCAAGAAGACATGCATCCCTGTGTTCACTGCAGTGTTATTTACAATAGTCAAGAAATGGAAACAACCAAAATGCCCACCTCTTGGATAAAAAACGGTGGTACATGTGTACCATGGCCTATTACTCTGCCATTAAAAAGAATAAAATCTTGCCATTTATGAAAACATGGGTAGATCTGCAGTGAAATATCTAAGAAAGATCTAAGTGAAATAAGTCAGACTGAGAAAGACAAGTACCATATGATCTCAGTTATAGAGGCTTATAAAGAACAAGATGAACGCACGAACAAAACAGGAATGGACTCATAGATACAGAGAACTGATGATTACTAGATGGGAAGGGGGATTGGTAGGCTGGGTGAGAAAGATGAAGAGATGAAGAGGTACAACTTGATAGTTACGAAACAGTCACGCGGATGTAAAGTACAATATGGGGAATATAGTTAATAATATTGTAAAAACTATGTATAGTGTTAGGTGAGTACTAGACTTATTGGGGTATCCCTTCATAATTTATATACATGTCTAACCACTATGCTGTACACCTGAAACTAAAATAATACTGAATGAAAACTGTAATTTTTAAAAGTCACAGGATGTAAAGTACAGCATAGGGAATATAGTCAACAATATTGTAATAACTATGTACAATGTTAGATGGATAATAGACTTACTGGGGTTATCATTTTGTGAGGTACATCAATGTCAAATCACTATGTTGTTTTGTACACTGAAACTAATTTTAAAAGTTTTTAAAAGTTACCCAGAAGAATATAAGCTGTATTTACAAGAGAAAATCTGAATGAAATAAAATATCCAGCTCAGAGAAGGAAACTTTTTTGTTGCAGGGGCAATGACACTGAATGACACTTCAACTAATCCCAAAACTTTTTTCTCTAGCCAGGATACAAGATGTCTATCTAATTCAGTCATCTGGTATTTCTTAAGAACTGCTATGCTATGACAACTATAAAGCATTTTCCTTTAGCAGGCAGATAAAAACAAAACCAAAATAAGGAGGGAAGTACTGCTAAATCAACTTCATAACAAATATAATTCTAATGCAGCAATTTCAAAGTGTACACATTACTCAATATGTAATAGTATTAAACACTGTAAATCAACAATTTTTTTCAACTTAAAAAAATCAGTTAAGCCTAAGAAAAACCAGACATATTCTAAAATCTAAATATATTTCAAATTAGGAAAATAGCTAACACCAGTTTTGCTAACTCATCCCCTCCCCTATTATAAATTAAACTTATTGAAATGGAAACTATATAAAATTTCTATATGTTTCTTCATAATACAATTATCAATAAGCAGTAATGAGCAATGTCACTTTCAATCTTTTATCCATAGCTATTTTACAAAAAAAGGTACAAACGTTAATTTAATCCTCACATAAAATTCTTTTCCACTTATTTCATGAAGTCCACGTCTTTTTTCATAACTTATTTCTTGTGTGGTATAGCTAAGTTTTATGATTTCTAGAACAAAATACTCTGCTGCCATTTTTATCTTCTATAAAACTGTGTCCAATTATGCCAATTTGGGAATTGCCTTTCTTTTTACCTGGTGATTATTATTTTGCGCTAATTAAAAAAAGAAAGAAAAAAAGGTTCCATCAGCTCATAGGAACACATAGAAGGCTTTGGGCCATATGCCCAGGAATTTTCTGATTCACTTCCCAAAGGAAATATTTGCAATTCCACTATTAAAAATATATAAAGCAAGACAAAAGTGTTACAAGAAAATAGTATACCATTAACATAAGTGCTTTTTCATTTGTGAGAAAAATACACATTTGAACAAATATCTGTTCCAAATTTTTATGGTATGCTACATCAACTACTAAAATGTTGTGTGCATAATCAAATTAGCTATCAGAAGTCAAGAATAAATGAAAAGTACTTATTTATCTAGATAAAGTGTAATCACAGCCACTTCCAAGTGAAATTGTCTAGAATACATGTAAGGCTAAATCGAACAGGCTAAAAGGAAGTCATCTGACTTTTTTTATTTTTGAAGATTACTTTGCTTATCTTTCAATAATTAAAAAAAGTTGATCAAGAATAAACCTTCTTTCTTTTAATAAGGGGAACAAATTCCTGTGTGCCTTTAATGAGATAGGTAGTGAAAGGCAAATATGACTTCTTTAAATATTAATAGACACCTTGCTGGGATACAGTGATGCTTCCTTTATCTACAGCTCAGCTATCTTACATACCACATAAAAGAAATAAAACCAAAACCCAGGAAGTACACCAAACTTCTTTAAACGGCCAAAAGGAATGTTAGAAGGTTCTTGTGCTCAGGCATTTTGCTCTCAAGCCAACTCACTGAGTCTTATACTTGGCTTTCCAAATCCACACGAGTTGAAAAGCAATAATTTTGAGAAGCTACTACAGGTGAAACATACTAATAACAGCAACATGCAATTATCTGAGAGTTTACAAGTATGCAAGTCAAAAGGAAAGCTACAAAAAAAAAAAAAAAAAAGCCAGTTAACCCTTCTGAGGTTACTTAAGAGCAATCATGTATGTATTTCAGGAGACTCAAATCAGCATGCTAGTGCATTATATAATTGAAATTAATGATGACCTTGAGTCTTTTAATACAGTTCCTTCTCTTTAAGTATTACATTTTGATAGCAGCCTACTTTTTGATAGGGTAACCACATCTGGTTTGCTTGGGATTGTCCTAGCTTAAGCCTGT
This sequence comes from Rhinolophus hipposideros, assembly GCF_964194185.1. Lineage (NCBI taxonomy): Eukaryota > Metazoa > Chordata > Mammalia > Chiroptera > Rhinolophidae > Rhinolophus > Rhinolophus hipposideros. The sequence continues at coordinate 19,066,726 of NC_138051.1, read as the reverse complement.
TGTCCTGGCATACTCATAATTATTAATAGCTCTCTTTCACTCTCAAAGTGTACTGGTTTGAACTGTAAATTTTAGAGTCATCCTATTGGGTGTTTACTATGCGCCAGGAACTATTTATTCCAGGTGCTTTCATTTATCCTCAGAATCCTATGAGATGGAGTACTATTATCCCTTTTATAGACAAACTAAGACTCTTGAGAGGTTAAGAGATTTTCCTAAGATCATTCAATTAGTAAGTGTTAAAGGCCTATATGTGAACCCAGAGAGTCTGATACCAAAATCTCAGTACTTAATCACTATTAATACACAATATTATCTCTTCTTAGAAAGATGGGTAGAGGAACTAGGGGAGGGAAATATCCAAGTTTTCAGAAGAGGTATCAAAAGAAAAAAAAGAGGCATCAGTTTTCTGTAAAATGTCTACACAATCCTTATAGTTTATATAAACTTGCAATACTGAAACAGCTAAGAAAAGCTTTCAAGTGTAAAAATAGTTCAAAATTTTGAGCATGGTCTTTCTTAGGAAACAAAAATTCCAAAACAATATTTCTCTAGCTTTATTTCCTCTTTATTTCAAAATTATTTGGGGAAAAATATAGTATCTACTACTGGTCACATGTGAAAAAGAAAACTACATTAAAAAGAGTAGACACAAATATCCACTCAGAGACTATATATTTCATTCTAAAAAAAAATGCTATATATCAGCTAATTAGTCTTTAAACTGTGAGATTAAGTAGTTTAAAGAGATTCAAAGACTTACAATTCCTATTTTTAACATGGTTCTTTATCTACTTAATTGCACTTATTTATTTAGAATAGTTTAGACAAATTATTACATTTACATAGCATTTTCCCGTTTTCTATAAAGCATTTCCATATTTGATCCTTAGCAACCAGGTATGGTAACAGATGTTATCATTCTCATTTATGAATGAAACTGAGGCTCTGAGAGATTAATGTGCCCAACTGTTTTATGACAGTAACTGAAGTGGAGGGATGACTCCCAAGTCTACATGCAAAGAAAGCAATTATTTCAATGCTCTAGAGCAAAATAAAAGCCTCAGACTTCCTTACTGGCCAAGATGAAACAGAACATCTATAAATCCATGCTGTCTGAAAAGCAATATTTACTGGAGACTGACTGCACATCTCTAGTAGTTTCAATATTCATAGAAAAATGAATACTCATTTGTTCTGGATCTCAAGCTATCATTAAATTTGCAAGCAAAAATAGGACCTACGAAAAGAACCACATTGTTTTTTCAGAGTGGCAAATGTAATGAAAGGTGTTCCCAACTCTTCTGTGATTTACCAATGCTGAGATTATTCCTTAACACGGAAACTTTTACAATTTTCTCCCAAAACGCATTTGCTAGACTACACAACTTTGCTGCTACAAAGAACCTGTATCAGAGCTCCAACCTAATCAGAGGCTTTTCTTCCAATCTACTCAAAAGGTACATTAAATACACAATGCTGGCCACATTTTACATAATGATGGAAAACAACAGCTGATAGCCAGTTTGGGACAAATGCCAACTGTTCCCATTTGTCCGAAAATGTCAAAATTAATTGCTACAACACTCAGTTTTCAAATAATATTATCTCTAAATGAGAATGCATAATCAACTAAAATCCGAAAAAACAGACTAAACATAATGGTGCCTCTCTGATTTGCAATACTAGTTTAAAAAATTTTAATGTTCCGAAGTATAAGTAAACACATTTCAACAGTTTTATATATTTTCATAATTTTATTTTTTTAAAACACTTATAATTTTGCAAGCTAGCAGTAAAATATTGTCCTCAATATTTTACTAATTAGCACCGTATACCTTTTTAAAGCTAATTGGAACATTGTTTCATTATAAATGATTGTAAAATAAAATGATCATTTCAAATGCCAAATTAATCTCAAGTAACATGTGAACTGTTAATTTTATCATTACTTTTGGCTTTATGCACAAAGATGTATTTCAAAAATGAACTTAATAGTAGTATCAATTCTGTCAATCTAACAAATCAAAGTACCACAGTTTAAAGCAATATTTAATCTCTGAAATTATATAAAGAGGCATATAAGAAAGTTGAGAAATCAGCTATAAAAACAAAAGTTACTACATAACTTAGAGTCCTTTAATTTTTAGAATGAGGACAATTCTATGGTACAAGTATTAGTTACACATATGGTTTGGTATATGTATCTTCATGCTTTACTTATGAGTTTGGCCTTACCAAAAAGTCATCAAAAAGTCCAGGTTAACTCACAGGGACAGCTGGAAGCCTGAAATAAAATTGCTCAGTGCAAAAGATCCCAAGCCATTTAAATGGAAGGTTAGCCATTTAACTCCGACTTTTGTTTTCAAATGAAAAACCTTTTGAAAATACAGAAAATTATCTAATTTATACTTAAATTACCTCCATATTAAGAAATGGGGATTTTTCATTTCCTGTTTTCTGACAAGAGCATTCTTCAGAGATAGGGGCTTAAGTTCTAAGCTACCACTGACTGCTTACTAGCTTGCCTGTTTTGCATACCAGTAGAATCAAGTCCAGTTTTGCCATTTGTGGATAACTATGACAAGATACAAAAGCATGTGTTTGCCATAAATAGCTCTGGCTAACAGCAAACTGCTCACAGTGAGCAGATCAAATTCTCTATAAGGAGAGCAGTCTGGACCACAGCCAAATCCCACTACTAATGTGTAAAACTGCTATAGTCATTCTTTTTTTCCAATTTGCAAAATATATTAAGAAACAGTAGCTGAAATGAAAGTTCCTAAATTTGAGAAGTATTATTAAACTTTTGAAAGGATATTTAACATTTTCATTGTGACCAAATACAAGAGCTTATACAAGAGCTTACTGCTTCCACTACTCAATTAGAAATGTAAACGTGAATTAAAAAATTAGTCTAATTTATCCAGAGAACAAATCAGCTATTGAAGAGTATTTATGTCAAAGTGCAAAAAAATTTCTGATCTCCATAATAACACATAAGGAAATAAATAATGTTTATAAAAGTATCCCTCTATAATATTTTATATTAGTTGGCTTTAGCATAGTGTATTTATTAAACCAAATAAACCCAACAAAGTGGAAAATATCATGCATGAATGTTGTACAAAAAAACTCTTAAATGATCAGTGCAGAGAGATTCATAATAGCTGTTTACTCTAGAAGTTGCTTCACATAACATCTGCAAAACATCCAAGGAAAACAAGGCAACATTCTGTAATATGCCACAATTTTTATTGCAACGTGGCCATTTTTGTAAGGGTAGGAAATTTGACCTCAAAAACAACGTTCTATTTAAGGCTCTTTTATACAGAAATTGCCATCATGACTGATATTCAAAATATCTTTAGTGTTGCAAGACTTACATGGTAAACATAAAACTCCTACACTTATTCAGTAGTGTACACTCAATGGAAAACAAAAAGGCATTAGTAACAGCTATTTCTTTTAAGAAGATATGCAGGTAACAGGAATGAACACTGAGGTACTAGGATAAGTTGATGACACAGTTAACACAACTTAATTGGCATTCCTTTTGGGGGTGAGGAGTTAAACTCATTACAAAAAAGTGCTTTCAATGCATAGTGTTATATCTTATATCTGTGCTGCCATGTCACAAAAATAGGCTTGCCAAGGCAGGTGAGGTGTATGAATGCTGGAGCCTCACAGAACTGCAATCGAGTGCAACTATAAATAATACTGAATAAAGTTTACCATCTGACCAGAGGATAATACTTTCAAGGCATTCAATTAGCTTACCCTTTGCAGTATTCTAAGCTATTCACATTGACAATCACATTCATTGTAGTGCTTGCTGCAAGGGAGGCATATAACCAGTTGTTTTGGCTAAAATGATGGGAAGGCATTCCTTGGGTTTTACATCAAGGTAACAGTATTAAACAGTCTAATGGCAATCACTGATAGGCTGCTTACATGAATGATATTTCCTTCATTCACTGTGTTGGAAGGACCCAGTGGGAAGAGGAAAAACAAAAAACCAAAAATCCTAATACTATTCCTGGAGTAGTATTGACTGAACTGGAGATATGAAAGCTCCTTAAGATCCAGATGGCACTTGACTGTCATTTTATAAGGGTTTTCCTTCAAGTGAAACTACTACGTTGCCTCCCAATTTCTCTCCAAGTGTTGAACGGTCCTTTATGTCATCCAAGCCATTTACTTGCCACTCATGTTTAATACCTAAAAAGAGAAAAAAAATTATCCCATTACCTTATTATAATTAACAAAGAGTAATTCCTCTGCACAAAATATTCAATGTCTGTACCTGTAAATTTCTTTTTAATGGCATCTTTAGAGCTAGCATAAATCATCTTGCTTTTTAAAGGTGCACTTTCAGGAGCCCTACAGAAACAACAAAAAAAACACAATTGTTGAATCCCACTTCAAAAGGAAAACAAAACAAAACCAACTGTGTTAATAACAATCCTTGCATTTTAAAAGTACGTTTTTCTTTTGTTGTTACACACCAGAATATAAATACTAGGTCTTCTTTCTTAGACTCTTTTGTTTCGTATGTGGCATCGTACAAAGCATATCGGCAATCATTCAGAGGTAGCAACTTCACAAAAGCTGTGTAGGGGTCTTCTACAGTATCACCAATGTCACCCACCAAGATCTGCTTGGCTTCCTCTACAATTATTTGTCTTTTGTCATCGCTTAAACAGAAGAGAACTGCTTTCTTTCTTTTTTTGATCTCCTCTTGTGTAGATGATTTCCTTACTTTCATATCATTAAAAACTTTGATGACTTCATCATTCACTGTAACTCCAGAAGCCTGGGGGAAAGAAAACAAAACAAAAAGAACAGTACTTCAGAACAAGCATTTTGGTTTTAACCCAAAATCACTGTTTGCTTAGAGAGGATTCCCTTTAGTCTGGATACGAAAAAAAAATCACATCTTCCCATGCAAGTCGTGCAATCAGATCTGCCGCATTTTAACTATCAGTGAATGACGAACCTATGGGTTCTAACTCACGCTGCCCCATTCATCCTTTTTGAAGTGGGTTTGCTGGTTGAAGAAAATGGAAGGTAGAGGGGAAAGAGACCAACACAGGCTGCCCCATCCCTGAAATGTTTCCTCTTTCCCTGGGTGATGTCAGAGCTTCAGGAGCAGCAGCAAAAATACCTTCTGTATTGTGTCAACGCTGCAGGCCTTAAAAAAAACACTTTCGGATTTCAGTTCACGCTTCTACTATTTTTTTCTTTCAAGTCATCCTCGCCAGTGCCGTTTCCTCATAAGGAAAGGGAATCAAGGGTGCGCTCCAAACCGCCCCCGGCTGCAACTCAACCGCCTCACCGCGCAAATGCCGACACTTCGAAACGAACGGACCGAGCGGAGAGCTTTCCACCGCCAGAAAGCGTGTTTAAAGGACGTTTCCCACCTCCTCAATCTCCCACCCAGCTCTCGCCACACGCCCTCCTCCCGCGAGCGCTTTCGGAGCACGCACACAGTGTGGCTCGCGCGTGTGGAGTACAGTCCGGCTGCGAAGAGCAGACGCTGCCCGCGCGGGGGGAGCGCCGCAGACCCCCGCGCCAGGGCCCTCCCCGCCCCCAGGCATCCGCGGGCGGCGGGGCCCGTCCCGACTGCACGAGGGCAAGCCCGCCGGCTGGAGACGGAGCCACGGGGCCGCAGCACCGGAATGCCCACCTCTGAGGCCCAAATCAGGTTAAAATGGCGGCCTGCCTCCCAGGGCCCCGCGGGACCGCTGAGTCGCCGCGCCCCGGTCCCCGGCCCCCCGGCCGGCGCTCCCGCCTTACCATCGTGCCCGCGGCTGTGGCTGCGGCGGCGGCTCGGGCTCCTGCTCGGTGGCACTGGGAGGAGGAGGAGGAGGAGGAGGCGGAGGAGGAGGAGGGGCGGGCTGTGGCGAGTGCGGGGCACGCCGGGAGCCGCGGGCGGAGCGGCGGCGTTGGCGGCCAGGGCGCTGCCGGCCAGGGCGGCTGTCACGTGGCTCCCCCCGGCCGGCCCTTCCGCCCGCCGGCCCCGCCCGCGTCCTCGACGTGACCCCGGCCGGGCGCCCTGCAGGCCCCGGCGCTGCGCGGAGCTCGGGGCCCTGGTGAGACGCCAGTGTCCGGGGCCGCGGGTCGGCTGGCCCGGGAAGGGGAGCCTCCACGCTGCCTCCGCGAGAGCGCTGCTCCCGGGGTCGAGCGCGGGCGCGGGGAACGGGGCGCCGCGGTGTCTTCCTTTTATTCAGCTGTTGGTTTCCACCAAAGGGCCTGGATTCCGACGTGTCGCGTCTTTTGGGAAAGTTCCCCTAAAAGATGGCGTGAAACGTAGTCGATCTCCTCCCTCCAGTGAAAGGAGATCGTGTCAGCATCCAGGGGTTTCCCCAGGTGGGTCGAATTACTTAGGAAAAGCAAAATGCTCAACAGAGGTGGAAAATCATTTCCCAAAAGTCTGTGGTTGAAATAATCAGAGGGGGAGAAACTGGTGATAACGTCCCTTGGTAATACCCTTTGATATATCAGACTTCATAGGAAATGGACTGTACTCTCTGCTACTAATCTTTTCTTCCTGAAGCCCCAGCTGTGACAGCGGACATCAAATAAATGGACCCAGGAGCAGGGATGCCTCCCTCTCGGCAATCACACCTCTTCTAGCAAAGCCTGTATACCTGAGCCATGGCTCTTCTCTAACCTTTTTAATTCTTAACAAATATCCCATTTATCATAGAAAAAAAAATGTCAGCTTATAATTGGAGGAACATTTTCATAAAGACTTAACACGTCATGAGTTTATAATGAAAATGTTATAAATGAAACACTTTATGTGCCGTCTATAATGAAAGGAATACTTACTACAGTTTAATTTCTGCGGGCTGACTTAATGCTACCTTTTCCCCTCCACGTTTACGATTTCTACCTTACTTTCTTCCTTTGTAAAACGAATTTAAAACTGTGATCAGCAGTCCAACTTATTTTGTGAAAAAGACTATAGCACTAAAAATACAGAATTGTATTGCCTCAAAACTGTTGGGAACAAAATAGTAAGTCCAGATATACCTTCAGGCAAACTAAGCCAGAAATGCAGTGTACGGGCAAAAGCTTTTGGCTGCGAGTTGGGGGATTGGGGTATTAATCTTGGCACTGTCCTATCTCTGTAACTTCAAAGGGCTTTCCACCCCTGCAGACCTCAGGTGCTTCATCTGTAAAACAAGCTTGATTAAATTAAAGCCCTTTTCAGCTTTTAAGATTTGGTTTCCTAGTATACCACTGTTTCTCAGAAAATAGTGTATATACGTTCTCAGGATTAAGTAACTTTAGGGATGGAAAATCATAATGAGAAGGGGTTATGCCCTGTTTTGTGTGATAAATTCTTATATCCAAAACATAATCTATTTTATACGGAGCGTGTTAGGTATTGCCCATGAAACATAGACCTAGTTTTTATGTCCATAGCTTGTGTTTATTTTCTTTTTTTTGTGTGTGTGTGTTTATTTTCTTAATGGGAAGATTGATTTAATTTAGAGACAAAAATTGAAAACATGAATCCCAAGCAAGTAGATTATAATACTTTACATTTAGCTGATACATTAGTTTATGAAACTTTTCACTTTATCTCTCTTGAAATGCCAAGGAAATCATGAAAAATGGATCTCCTGGGCTCCAAACACCTGCTATGTGTGGTATCAGCAACTCTTCTCCTTCCGGTACTCTTCTCAGGGACTTCCTCCCTTCTCAGCCTTGAAATTTGCTGCAAAGAGATTCCACAGCCCCAGCAGAGACCAGGTCTAGGGACACCTAGATTAGGTGTCACAACCTCTCCTACCAAAACTGGGGATTCCAAAGGTGGTAGGCACCCTAAGCAGTGACGTCAACCCCTCTCCAAACTTCCCTGTCCTCGCCCTCCCCAGGCAGAGTTCATGCTTGCTATGCTCCAGGATTCTTTTCCTGAAGATATTTTGTCTTTGCACATATCTTGTTGCATTGAAAGACCTTGTTTACGTGTTCTACCACCCCACTACACTGTAGCTCCTTAAGGATCTGAGTCCTACCATCTTTGAATTTCTGGAACCTGGCACATAGTAGGTGCTCAATAGGTGATGTAATTAATTTAAGATGCTTTACTGCTATAAAGAGAACAAAAAGGAAGCTCTTGAAGATTGTGAAGCCTTTCTATAATGCATGCCCCTGTGATGTTGGCTCTTAGTTGAGTAGCAACTCCTCTTCATAACTGTTTTTTATAACCAGAACCTACCACCACTTGGTAAAGGGACAGCATTATCATGCATTGCTGCATGAATTTTGTCCCCTGTGTAGTAAACGGATCTGAGTGTCAGGCAACATATATGTTTATTTCCTGTGGCTGCTATAACACATTACCACAAATTAGTGGCTCAAAACAACACAAATTTATTGTCTTGCAATTCTGGAGTCCAGAAGTCAGAAATGAGTCATCTGGGTCTAAAAACAAGATGTCAGCAGCACTTCTTCACTGCTTTTGGAGGCTGTAGGAAAAGACCGTTTTCTTGCCTTTTCTACCTTTTAGAGGCTTGCTCATATCTCTTGTTTTGTGGCTCCCAGCCAGCAAGTGCATCACTCCCACCTCTGCTTCAGTCATCACATCTCTGACTCTCCTACTGTCTCCCTCTTTCAATTCTAAGGACCACTGTGATTACTTTGGAACCATTGGATAATTTAGGATAATCTCCCACTTCAAAACCATTAATGGGGTGGCTGGTTAGCTCAGTTGGTTAGAGCGTGCTAATAATACCGAGGTTGCTGGTTCAATCCCCACATGGGCCACTGTGAGCTGCGCCCTCCTTAAAAAAAAAAAAAAGTAATAATAATAAAGGAACACATTTAAAAAAAAATGAAAAAATTAAAAAAACAAAAAACAAAAACAAAAAAAAAACCCCATTAACTTAATCTCAAACAAAGTCCCTTTTGCTATGTTCTGGGTTCTGGAGTCCTGAACTTCATTTGGGGTCTATTGTTCGCCTACCACACTGCATCTATTCTCTTCAGCAATTTCAAGCCCAAGCCAACAATAGGTGGGCAGAAGGACTCTGAACACTTCAGTACTAGGCTGCATGTCCAAGCTACAATTTTCTGTTTGCTGGACCACACAGGGATGGCAGCAACAAACAACCACTTAGGAACTAAGTGAGAGTAACCTCAAAGAGGATGGATCTGAATGGCATTTCAGCTCTGACACAGCAAGTGTCATTTACTTAAATGCTCTAAGGCTGTTTCCTCATGTGTACAAAGGGGATTATGTTACCTCCCTTTTGAGATTATGGTTAGGGTCAAGTCAGATAATGTATGTACAGCTCCTTCCAGCACAGGAATAGGAACCCTGGGGTTATTTGTTACCACCAGGGCAGAGTGAAGGTGAGAGTATGATTTTACCAACTCACAGGCAACAGTTAGGAAGCCTCCCAACCCTCACTGGTAATGATTTATAAGACTCAGCTGAAGTTTGTTTACTTAAGATTCCTTAGGAAATCGGAAAAGTGAATACGTCCTAATGCATATTCTCCCAAGAAACAATCCAGATGGAATTTCTGTGGTGTGTAAAAGTTTAGAATCACTTTTCAAGTCTGATCTAAAATAATACATTTGGAAAATTACGCAGAAAAATTCTGTTTGAACTTCACTCCCTGTCAAGACACATCATTCTCGGCTCCCACAGCCACTTCTGACAAAGACAAAGTAAGCATAAAGAGGCTTACAACTTCAAAAAACTACCTTTCTGCCCACGTGCCATCTTTACTGTGACATATCCCTCCTACCCCACGCCTGATCTAAAACACCAAGTCATGTACTTGTCTAAATCCAAGTTTGAATTTAGGACTAGAAAATAAACGTAATGGGATATTTCTGTTGGAGTCTGAAATCCGTGACTCACTCTCTGAGCACAAAACTCACTTTAGGTCTTAAACATGTCTCATCTCTAGTTCTTCCTCATTTAGGAACATGACCTCACCATAAAGGCATTTAGCAGTCTGTCACGTGACGAGGAAATGAGGTAGAGGGCAGCAGCAGTAAAACGCAGTAAATACTTTAAAACAGTCTCTATTTATAAATGCCAGTTTCAACTTATTAACTCACAGACACGTTTATATACTATCAATTACTTGTGAGATTAATTCAATCATGATAATAAATAGCAATCAGTTACCTAAATTATACAAACCATATGAAAACAGCATCTGAGAAGAAGAAACTTCCTAGTAATTTATTTAAGGTAGAAATCCTTTGTTTAGCTTACTTTGTTACAAAAGCTGTAGGTTTTAAAATCATAGACAGAAATCATACAGACATGAAAAATGTAACGTGAAAACTCTATTAACAGACATGAGTAAGAGAAGGCATGAGATCACAAACTAATTCAAGAAAGAAGTTTATTCATTCCATTCAGTCATTTATTCCTTTATTTTATTTATCGAGCACCTCTGCTGGGGGCTAGGAATGCAAAGATAAAAATAACACAGACCCTGCCTTGAAGAAAGCTAGGTCTATGAAAATACAGCAAGGAAGCCAATCATTTACAGAACAATCCCATGCGTTGTACAATGGCATATGTACAGGGTGCCCTGGGAACACAAAGGAGGGCAACCAGCTCAGTCAGTGGGGGTTAACCAGGCAGATAGAGAAAGGGCATTTAAAGCAGAGAGAAATGAATGTACAAAGCCAAAGCAGTGTTAAGTAGAGCACAAGAAACCCCAAGTAGTTTGCTCTGATCAAGGAGCCTCTCTCTGCCCTTGCTAGGGAATGAAGATGGACGGAGTGGTAGGAGGTACCAGCTCTTATGAGCCTTGTATACCATCCTATGGTTAGCATTTTATTCTGTAGGCGATGAGGGAGTCAATAAAAATTTTTCAAATGTGTTTTTTAAAAACAACTATTCTGAGATACTATTCACATATCATAAAATTCACCCTTTTAGAGTGTACCATTCAATGTTTTTTTTGTGTGTGTTCACGGTTGTGTAACCATCATCATTATCTAATTTTAGAATATTTTTATCATCCCCAGAAGAAAACCCCCTGTTAGCAGTCACGCTACATCTTCTCCTTCCCCTAACCCCTGGCAACCAGTAACCTCCTATCTCTACAGATTTCCCTGTTGTGCACATTTCGTATGAATGGAATCATGTAATATGTAGTCTTTTGTGACTGGTTTCTTCCACTTAGCCTAACATTTTCAAGGTTCATCCATGTTGTAGTATATGTTAGTACTTCATTCTTTTTTTTATGGTCAAATAATATTCTGTTGCATGGATATACTACTTTTTCTTTATACATTCATCAGTTGATGGGCATTTCAGTTGCTTGCTCTTTTTCGCTATTGTGAATAATGCTACCATAAACATTCATGCACACATTTTTGGGTGAATATGTATTTTCATTTATTTGGGGTCTACACCTAGGAGTGGAATTACTGGGTCTTATGGTAACTTCATGTTTCACATTTTGGGGCACTGCCAAACTTTTCCAAAGTGATCATACCATTTTACAGTTTCACCCACAATGTACAATGGTTCCAATTTCTCCACATCCTTACCAACATTTGTCACTGTCTTTTTTATTTTAGCCATCGTAGTGAGTGTGAGGTGGTATCTCATTGTGGTTTTGATTTGAATTTCTCTAGTGGCTAACGACATTGAGCATCTTTTGATGTGCTTATTGGCCATTTGTATATCTTCTTTGGAGAAATGCCTATTAATATCCTTAGTCCATTCTTTCATTGGTTGTCTTTTATTAAGTTGTAAGAGTTCTTTGTATATTCTAGATATGAGTTTCTTATTAAATACATAATTTGCAAAAAATTTCTCCCATCTTGTGGGTTGCCTTTTCACTTTCTTGATGGTGTCGTACGAAGCAGAAAGCTTTGAAATTTTGATGAAGTCTAGTTTTTCCTTTGTTGCTTCTGCTTTTGGTGTTACATCTAAGAAACCATTGCCTAATAACATGTTTATTAAAATTTATTCCCATGCTTTTTTCTAAAAGTTCCAGCTTTAAGTTTAGATCTGTGATCTATTTTGAGTCACTTTTTTAGTATGGTGAGGTAGGGGTCCAGCTTCATTCTTTTGCATGTGGATATTCAGTTGTCCCAGCACCATTTGTTGAAAAGATTATTCTTCGCCTCAAATTTGTTTTTTGAATGCTATTACAGGTACTCTAGCAACCACATTAAAAAATGCTATCAACAGTTTTGGGGACAAAGAGGAAAAACAGAGTTGTTAGATGGGCGGGGGGTGGGGGTTAAGGGGGAAGGTGAAGGGATTAGGAAACAGTTGGTAACCACAAGAGGGCCTCAGGGTTTTTGAAAATTAATTTGGGGAAAGTAATCAATAATGTTGTAAAGATTTCGTAGGGTATCCGATGGACACGTGTCCCATTTGGGAGACCACCTCAGGGATACTGTAGATGCCTGATCACTGCTCTGTACACCTGAAGCTAAACAATAATGAATGTCAACTATAATTTTATATATACAATGTGATGGCTCGGTGTGAGGTCGGAGGGATAATGGATGGGGGAGGGGGATTCACAGTGTGAGGGATATAAATGATGAACGTCTAAGTATTACCTTGTCTTGTACACCTGAAACTAATAAATAAATAAATAATGCTATCAATTGTTAGATTTATAATTGCTTACTGATGAATTAAGCTGATAAGAACTTTTTTTGTACGACCCAGCAATCGCTCTCCTGGGTATCTACCCAAAAAATCTGAAAGCATTTCTCTATAGAGACACGTGTACTCCAATGTTCATTGCAGCTTTGTTTACGGTGGCCAAGACATGGAAACAACCAAAATGTCCTTCAATAGATGAATGGATAAAGAAGTTGTGGTATATATACACAATGGAATACTATTCGGCGTTAAGGAAAGATGATATAGGAGCATTTGTGACAACATGGATGGATCTTGAGAGTATAATGCTAAGTGAAATAAGTCAGAGAGAAAAAGCAGAGAACCCTATGATTTCACTGATATGTGGTATATAAACCAAAAACAACAAAAGAACAAGACAAACAAATGAGAAACAAAAACTCATAGACACAGACAGTAATTTAGTGGTTACCAGAGGGTAAGGGGTGGAGGGTGGGTGATGAGGGTAAGAGGGATCAAATATATGGTGATGGAAGGAGAACTGACTCTGGGTGGTGAACACACAATGGGATTTATAGATGATATAATACAGAATTGTACACCTGAAATCTATGTAAATTTACTAACAATTGTCACCCCAATAAATTTAATAAATAAATAAATAAATAAAAATAAATAAATAAATAAAAATAAAATTAAAGAATTTCTTTTGTATTTCAGGACTTATGTGTCTGAAAACTAATTTCTTAGTAATATAGGAATATAAATGTTTTTATGTATGTATGTATATACGTATGTATGTATTGTGTTCTTACCATGTGCCAGGAACTGTGCTGGACTCTGGGTATAAAATGAATTTTCATCAAGAAACTATTTGCTTTCCTCGAGTCTTGCAAGGGATGGTGGGCAGCGTCCTGTGCAACTAAGATTGAAAACATCATCTTACTGGGCTGGCCCGGTGGCTCAGGCAGTTGGAGTTCCCTGCTCCTAACTCCGAAGGCTGCCAGTTCGATTCCCACATGGGCCAATGGGCTCTCAACCACGCAACGGCAACTGGACCTGGAGCTGAGCTGCGCCCTCCACAACTATGATTGAAAGGACAACAACTTGACTTGGAAAAAGTCCTGGAAGTACACACTGTTCCCCAATAAAGTCCTGTTCCCCTTCCCCAATAAAATCTTTAAAAAAAAAAAAAAAAGAAAACATCATCTTACACTGAGCTGCTGCTGAGCTCCCGGATGACTCAGTTGGTTGGAGTGCGTCCTCTCAACCACAAGGTTGCCGGTTTGACTCCCACAAGGGATGGTGGGCTGCGCCCCCTGCAACTAGCAACCACAACTGGACCTGGAGCTGCTCTGCACCCTCCACAACTAAGATTGAAAGGACAACAATGACTTGGAAAAAAGTCCTGGAAGTACACACTGTTCCCCAATAAAGTCCTGTTCCCCTTCCCCCCAAAAATCTTTAAAACAAAAACGAAGGAACTATTTGCTGAAGAAATTCCATTAAGATGGTTCAATTTCTCAAACATTTTTTTCTATACATTGTTTTTAGATCATTTCTTCCATGTTCTTTATTCTGATTTGCCAAAACTGGTTTCAGTAGGATGAGTTCTTTTCCCTTGTGAACGTTACAACAAAGATTTGATTTTGTGATCAAAGATTTGATTTTGTGAAACATTTAAAAATTTTCTGTACATTTAAATTTTTCTGTACATTACTGAAAAAATTTATGATAATGGCACCTGCTTTATCAATTTTCTTTTCTCTTGTTTCTATCAAATCTAATACTTTCAAGTATATAAGGTCAAAAAATTTCATTTGTGAACTTGTTGCAAAGATGTTGCTAAACTTTTTTGATATCAGAGGGACTATTCATTATGAATTTGTACCAACTGGACAAACAGGTAACCAAGTTTCCTATTTGGAAGTGCTGAAAAGGCTACGTGAAAAAGTTAGATAACCTGAACGTTTCGCCAACAATTCATGGCTCTTGCATCACAACAATGCACCAGCTCACACAGCACTGTCTGTGAGGGAGTTTTTAGCCAGTTAACAAATCACTGTATTGGAACACCCTCCCTACTCACCTGATCTGGCCCCCAATGACTTCTTTCCTTACCTGAAGATAAAGGAAATATTGAAATGAAGACATTTTGATGACATTCAGAACATCAAGGGTAATAGGACAGCAGCTCTGATGGCCATTCCAGAAAAAGAGTTTCAAAACTGCTTTGAAAGGTGGACAAGACGCTGGCGTCGGTGCATAGTTTCCCAAGGGGAGTACTTCAAAGGTGACCGTAGTGATATTCACCAATGAGGTATGTAGCACTTTTTCTAGGATGAACTCGCGAACTTAATTTTCTGACCTCGTATGGTCCCTGTCTTCACGGAGCTTGTAGACTAGTGAGCAAATAACAGAGGGCTCTAATATAGATTAGGGGAATTTATTCTCATTCCAGTGGTGGATGAACCCCATTGATCACATTTTTGCCAACAATGGTACAGTATAGGTCTGATTCTGTATTGTTTGCTGGTTTGACTGTATGAACTGGTATTTCACTACAGTTTTAATTTTTACTTGTCTGATCTCTAATACTGTTGACCATTCTATGCTAGTTCATATACTTTATAACATTTTCTTAGAATCATTTTTCTTTTCCTTATTTTTAGTAGTTCTTTATATATTTAGTATACCAACCCTTTGTCTGTTATATACATTGCAAATACCTTCTTCCATTCTGTGGACTATCTTTTAATTTTGTTTATGGTGTCTCCTAAGTAAAGAAGTTATAAATGTATGTGATAGAATGTATCAAGTTATTCCTTTAGGTTTGTGCCTTTTCTTTTATGTTTATGGTCTTCCCTCCTTCTTTCCTCCCTACTTCCCTCCCTCCATTCCTCCTTTCCTCTTTGTTTCCTTCATTCTCCTCCTCATTCTCTTCCTCCTTTCTCCCACACCCTTCTTCCTTTCCTTCAAGAAATCCTTCCAAATCAAATATTTGATGAGCTCAAGGAATTAGTATTAAAGTTTTTTTTTTAGTGTAATAATTGTATTGAGTCTTTTTTGTTTAGAGTCCCTTTTCCTTTAGGCATACATTCTGAAATACTTACCAATAAAATAATGTGATGAGTGGAATTTTCTTCAAAATAATATGGGGTGGGAGTTAGAGGGCTAAATAAAGCAAAATTAGCCATGAGTTGGTAATTGTCAAAGCTGAGCAATAGGTACATGGGGGTTCATCATACTATTCTGATTTTGTATATGTTAAAAAGTTTTCTATAATAAAAACCATGAGGGAGAGAAAGAGGAAATCCTATTCAATCTTAATATAAAATATTTTCCTACATATTCTTCAAATAATTTAAAACTTTTGTTTTTTTTTTGCATTTAGGCCTCTAATTCCTGCGTAACTCAGAAGGAACACCATAGAAGAGGACCAGAGAACAGGTTTTTATTGGGCTATTCAAAGATGGTCAAGACAATGCTTGTGTGGTTGGCCAGGTCCTCTGACAATCTTTGTCCTATGAAGGCCTTTCCAAACCAATGAGGACAATTTGTCTTGACTATGTAGTAATATACTTTTTGATCCAAATTTGAAGAAAGAAGCCCATTATATTCTATGAAATAGGAATAACCAAAGGAAATAATTGACATTCATTAAAAATTTTTTAAACCCTTGCTCTGTTTTTGACCATTTATCTTTCTTTGGCCATAGGTCAAAATATTTTTTAAAATGTGATAACTGCATTTATCTAGTAAAATAATTTTGCTGAAGACTTCATCTCAAAAAGTTAGTTCTTTAAGCTTCTGCCCTTAGAATTCCTACCTTCAAAGTAACATGCATATTTAGAGGTGAAGAGCTTCTTCTACATTTATGTTGGAGGGGAGTGGGCAGATGTTTTTAGATCTACTAGGAAAGAGTTCAAGCTAAGAGTCTTTGATCTGCTGGGATTTCTAACATATGTGAACTCTCAACATACTTTCTGTAATTCTACCAGATGTAGCCAAAGTGTTCATAGTGAGTCCATCAACTTATAACTTATTTTAGTTACAGATCTCTTGCTTTCTATTACACAGGATGGATTTTCAGGTGTGTTTTTTTTTTTCTTTTTTTCTGATTTGCAGTTTGCTCATTTCCCTCCAGAAGTTGTCAAGAGATGGTCAGGACTGGTTGACTGTTTGGCCTAAGAGGCAGCATTGTTAGGCCACTCGGTAAGTTAAATAAATACAGTACTTTGAAAATCTGACATAGTTAGTTTAGACTTTAGAGAGAAAAAAAGCTGAGTTGAAATGGAGGAAGAGTATTAGGAAGTATTATAAAGAAGCACATGGCTTGAGAAAAAACTTATTTTTTCTTGTTCAGAATTAATGAGACAATCTAGTCTCAATGAGATTCAGAAGATCTCAGGATGAAGTTAAATATCCTATTGTAACACAGCCTAGCACACACATCTCTTGGCTTTCTTTCCTGCAAGTTTCACAGCCGTATTATTTTAGAGAGTATCTACTGTGTGCCTGGTATTCTATTGGCCCAAGCCTTTCTACGGAAAGGCTTAACTAATCAATTATTAACCCTAATGGTAAATTAAGCAGATAATTCAGGAATAGTTCTTCAAGCAGATCTACAAGAAGTACATTTTCATTGTCTCTGCTTATCTGTCCCTGTGGTTAAGAATAGTTACTTGTAAGAGACTCAGAAAACAGATATTCTCATCTCTACCAATACTCAACTTTTAATAACCACAAAAAAAGAACCATTATAAAATGAGAAAGAAAACATCAAATACTCAAATGTCTCAGCAACTTCCACCTTGCCCTGAGAAAGCCAAAAAAACAAAAAACAAAAAAACAAAACAACAACAACAACACACACACACACACACACACACACACACACACACACGAAAAACCCATAATGAGTTTATGTCACTTTTAGTACCCACTGGCATCATTTGATCCATAACCTACATCAGCATCCAAGGACTTTAGCGTGAGCTGTTTTGCTACCATAATGTTGCAGACTGAATCATTCTGAGTCATATTGCTTTTCTAACCCTTCAAATAGAAAATTGCAAGTGTGGGATAAATGTAGATGAGAAACAGTGATGGGATAGTTGCATAAAGTTTAGTAGAGTGTGAAACAATGAGAAAATGACTAGGGGGTCATTCCATCCATTTATTTATTTACACTGTAAATTCCTCCAAAAAAAAAAAAAGCAACACAGGAGTTTAAAGTTGCTTAAAAGACACAGGGTTGAGATATTGCACTTTACTATATGTATATTATATTTCAGTTTTTTAAAGGGCACAGAGATGATGAAACATTAAAGATTAGCCTTTAGTTTTTTGATGGTCAAGACAAAAGGGAAAGTCCTTCAGTTAAATAGCTCTAGTTAGCTAATAAAAAGAAGCATAAAGTTTGTAAGGAGAAACAGTTTTTTTCCTGGGACTAAATTCTAAGAGAAATTAATGAAATAAAAAAAATTAAAAGTTGGGAGCTATCTGCGAGTTTTTGCATGTGTTTTCTCACTGAATCCTTACAAAAGTACTGTGACACATTGTGTCATCTTCGTCCTACAGATGAGGAAACAGGATCACAGCAGTTATGTTGACTAGACACAGCCAGCCAGGTTTTTTGTTTTTATTTTAATTTATTGGCGTGACATTGGTTAGTAAAATTATATAGGTTTCAAGTGTACAATTGTATAGATTGTATCATCTATATATTGACACAGCCAAGTTTTGAACCCTGATATCTCTGAATTAAAAGCCTATACTATGCTGGTCACACCACACTGCCTCTCAGTGGACACTCATGTATATTATTTATGTAGTTTGGATGGTGAGTTCATTGTCAATGGGGCTTTATCGTGGCAATATTCTGCAGCCTGGACTGAGGCATAGTCCATCCAGAATAGTTTTGTGTTTGTTTCTGTTAGGCCCATCTGGTATGATTAGCTCCCAGGGTTTCTTTTTCTAGGCTCTTGAGGTAGAAGCTTATTGATTTGAGACTTTTCCTCTTGTCTAATGGATGCATTTAGTGCTATAAATTTCCCTCTCAGTTATGCTTTAGCTGTGTCCCACATATTTTGATATATTGTTTTTTTTACGTTTTCATTCTGTTCAATGTAGTTTTTAAAATTTCTCTTGATACTTTTAAGATATGATTAATTTAAGGACCTCAAATTATCCTGAATTATCTGGGTGAATGTAATCTCATCACATGGGTCCTTAAAATCAGAGTTTTTCCTGGCAGTGGTCAGAAGAAGATGTCACTATTGAAGAAAGATACAGAGAAATGTAAAATCTTTGAAGATGGAGGAAGGGGGCCATGAGCCAAGGAATATGGGTGACCTTTGGAAGCTGGAAATGGATTCTTCCCTGGAGACCCCAGAAAGGAGAGCAGCACTCTAGAAATTTTATTTTAGCATAGTGAAACTCGGTTCAGACTTTGACCTACAACTAATAAATTTGTATCATCTAAGTTGCTAAATTTGTGGTAATTTGTTATAGCAGCAATAGAAAACTAGTACAATGGAAACTTTCTATTTTTTCATTTGTTTCAAGTATGTTTATAATTGCCAACTGAAGCAATTTTTTTTTAAAAAGATTTTATTGGGGAAAATGAACAGGATTTTTTATTGGGAAACAGTGTGTACTTCCAGGACTTTTTTCCAAGTCAAGTTGCTGTCCTTTCAATCTTAGTTGTGGAGGGTGCCGTTCAGCTTCAAGTTGTTGTCCTTTCAGTCTTAGTTGTGGAGGGCGCAGCTCAGCTCCAGGTCCAGTTGCCGTTGCTACTTGCAGGGGGCACAGCCCACCATCCCTTGCGGGACTCGAGGAATCGAACTGGCAACCTTGTGGTTGAGAGCCCACTGGCACATGTTGGAATTGAACCAGCAGCCTTCGAGTTAGGAGCATGGAGCTCTAACCGCTTGAGCCACTGGGTCGACCTTAACTGAAGCATTTTTATTATGGTTGCTTTAACTTCTTTGTCAAATGAATCTAACATCTCATCTTGGTGTTCACATCTTTTTTTTTTTTTTTTTCCATTCCGTTTGAGATCTTCCTGGTTATTTGTATGAGTAATTTTCAATTTAAACATGGACATTTTCGTATTATAATTGGATCATATTTAAACTTTCTGTTTTAGCTGGCTTTCTATGACCTCACTGACAGGGGAAGTAGAGGCACTAACTTGTAACTGTCAAATGCAGGTAGAAGTCCAAGTTTCCCACTCAGCCTCTGTTGACACCAGAAAGGGGTGTTCCTCATTATTGCTGGGTAGTGGTGTGAGTCCCCAGTCCCTCACATGGTCTCCACTGACACTGGTGGGGATGAAAATCCAGACTCTCTACTTGGTCTTCTCTAATACCACTCCATTGAGGGTGTTGGGACACCTCATTTTATCCTGATGAGGGTGGAAGTCTAGGCTCCCATATCGTCTTTGCTGGTATGAGTGTAGGTGAGGTCATTTTTTTTTTCTATGGTGTTTGGCTGAAATAGAGCAGTCATTGTCTAAATGGTTTTTTCTTTCTAGGCAGCTTCTTTCCTAATCCTTTGGCTAGAGAAAGCTTTTGCTGTGGTTTTCTCTTTCGTTTGGAATTTCTGGTGGCCAGCTTTTTCAGCATTCTTTGGATATATGAGCCAAAAAGAAAACCCAGGGAACTCATCATTGTGTCTTTCCTTGGATCCCAAGGTCCCTAGTCAGTCTGCTTTTGCTCCACCTTTCAGTCTTAAGTTTGCTTTATGTAATATATAGTGTTCAGGGTTTTTAGTTATAATGAATGGGAGGATTATGGAAAAGGATGCTTACTTTATCATCCTAGAAGTGGGAGTGTGACTAAGGATAACTTGTTTTCTATTTAACTCACCATTTTGTTCTCCAAGGAGCTTTTTCTTTACATTCAGAAAGATCTTACTAGAGAGTACATCCATTCCATCTCATACTTTGTTTCCAGAGAGTATTCCTACTGATAAATAACTCTGAAAAAGTTGGTCGGGTGCTCTTATAATGTTTTTTGGAGTTCCCAAATTCTTACTCATGTTACCAAGTGATAGGAGGCAGAGTTACCTCAGGCACTAAGCTGATATCATTATGCAAAAGGTTTCCTCCCTTAAGGAACATGGGCACAAATATGAAGGTATTAAAAACAACATGGGGGTGGTTTACACAAAGTTTTGTGGGATGACGAGATGATACAGAGGAAATGGGTTTTACAATTATATTTTTCTAAATGGTCTGAAGTTGGTCTCACTGCTGATGTAATCTGGACTGGTTTGAAGGCCTCAAAAGACTGCTCCGAGGACTGAGTGGCTGATCCTCCACCCAGGCCAGACAGACAGTCTTAGCTGGGAGGTCCTATGTGGGAGCCACTGCTGAGGGCAGGAAGCTGGAGAGGGACCGTTTCATTCTCTAGTAGTCCTCATGGTCCAGTCCTTATGTGCCTTCCTGTTCTGGGTTATCTTTTGTGATTTGGCCTGGAATATACCTTATTTAGCAGAAGTGATGAATCTTTTAGGTAATGAAGTAGGTGTTGATGGTGTTATGGGTGATGATACAACTGGTGGCAGCTGCATAGTTTTTTTTTTTTTTTAAGATTTTATTGGGGAAGGGGAACAGGACTTTATTAGGGAACAGTATGTACTTCCAGGACTTTTTTTATCCCAAGTCAAGTTGTTGTCCTTTCAGTCTTAGTTGTGGAGGGCACAGCTCGGCCCCAGGTCCAGTTGCCGTTGCTAGTTGCAGGGGGCGCAGCCCACCATCCCTTGCAGGAGTCGAACTGGCAACTTTGTGGTTGAGAGGATGCACTCTAACCAACTGAGCCATCCAGGAGCTCAGTGGCAGCTCAGGACTTGAGGAATCAAACTGGCACCCTTGTGGGTGACAGGCCACTGGCCCATGTGGGAATCGAACTGGCAGCCTTCAGAGTTAAGGGCATGGAGCTCCAACTGCCTGAGCCACCGGGCTGGCCCCTGCAAACATTTTTCATCCTTAGTATCCCTCAGTTGAGTTGCCAAATCCACCATGCTCTCTTTGGATTCAGGGGAAATAGGGGATTCCACAGGAATATCTGTCTTTGGAGCCTCCCCACTTTTGAGATCTCAGTTGGCTTTGGCTTCCATTTATCAGGTAGAAGGTTCCTGACAGTAGCAGAGGAGGAGGGACAGTCTCTTTCAGATGGAGGTCCTGCCACTCTCTTGGCTGTTGTCTTAGTTATTTCTCAGTGAGACCCAGGGATCTTATCCCTCAGGCCCTACAGGAAGCTTGTAGTTCTGACACACTCAAAGCACTCACCCCTTCTTTGGCAATTATTTCATCATCTGCTTTAATAGATTTTAATTTCATCAGGAGCTGAAAATGGAACAAACTGTTGGTTCCAATGGACTGCAATTCTAGCAGTTTGTAAAGGGCAAGCAGCTCCAGGGTTAGCTGATCCTCAAATAGTTTGGAAAAATGAACTAACTCATTTAGTTCATTTAGTGCTCGTCTGGACCTATTTGATGTAGGATGAGAACTGTGTAGAGCCATCTCCCAGCTTAGCACTGTTCTTCCTTGCCATTTCTGTAATCATTTCGTGAAGAAATTTTGCTAGTTCCAACTTTGCAGCCATTTTATTTTTTGTTTTTTCTTCCTTTTTAGATTCACTTTCAAATGTTGATGACAATATCTCTGGGAAGAATTTCAGAAACACTGGTAATAAGAATTCCATGAAAGGAATGCTGGTCAAGATGGTGGAGTGGGTAAATGCTGTGCTTGCCTCTTCCCATGACCACATCAAAATTACAGCTAAACTACAAAACAACCATCATTGAGAACTGCCTGAAGTCTAGCTGAATAGAAGTCTTATAACTAAGGAAATACAGTAGAAGCCATGTTGAGACTGGTGGACACAAGGAATGGGCTGGTCCCATGCCAACCTATAATGGTTAAAAATTGGCAGCGATACCTTGGCTGTGGAGGTCTCCCTGAGGAGCGAAGGGTCCCAGCCACACACCAGGCTCCCCAAGGGGTTCCAGTGCTGGGAAGAGAAGTCCCCATAACTTCTGGCTGTGAAAACCAGTAGAGATTGTGGCTGAGTGAGACAGACAGCTGCTGGAGTCCCAGGTGTTTCTCTTAAAGGGCCTGGGAATGGACTTATTCACTGACAGTCTCACTCACTCTGAGCTCCAGTGCTGGGGCAGCAACTTGAAAGGCATCAGAGACATAGGGGGAGGAACTGAGTTGTTTGGACTAAGGGTGAGGGCTTGAGGGGCAGATTTCTCCCAGGCAGAAGTGCTGGAAGAAGCCACTGTTCTTTTGTTGAGCCCTCCCCATACCCAGCATGCCAGGCAGGTGCCATCTCTGTGTCTCCATCAACCTAGCTAACACCATTTGCCCTGCCCTGGTGATTCCCTGAGACCCACCCTACCCAAATTTCTGGCCCACCCAAGCCACTTCCAGTGGCTTTTCCCATACAAACGGTTTGGCTCATGCTGCAGACTTTCCTAAAATCTCTCAAAGTTTCACAAACCCAAAACAAGCAGCATCTGGCATCATGTGCCCTGTACCTCTTGCTGTGCAGCCCCAAGCCTGGCACTAGTGGGAGCCAGCCTCAATTCACAGCTTAGCCTCTCCCAGGCAACTCCAGCACAAATGGGAACCATCTGCAGATTACTTTGCAGTTTATACCAAGTGGCTCCAGGCAGGGTACAGACTGTGGCTGAACTTGGCCTGTATCAGAGCCCCTCCCAAGAGGCTCCAGAACAAGTACACCTAGTGGCCAGCTTCACAACACACCACAGCACCATCCAATCACTTCCACACATGACACACCCAAAGGGCAGACTCAGCAGGCACCAGAGCCTTGCTAAAGTGAATCCTGCTCCATAGGGTCAGCCCCTGTACAACAGCTCCCCTGTAGTCACAGCCATTCCTAACACCTAGTCAGCCTGAGGGTAATCACTCCCACTCATATGCCAACAGCAATTAAGTCTCATCTACAACAGAAGGGCACAGACAACCCAACAAGGGACACATCTGGAGTATCTGACTCAGGTGATCAGGTAGGCTGTATCACTGGGCCTGACAGGACACCTACTATGTAAGGTCATTGTATTAAGACCTGGTGGGGATGCTGGTTGGCTCAGTTGGTTAGAGCCCAGTGCTCATAACACCAACATCACCAGTTCGATTCCCACATGATCCAGTGAGCTGCACCATCCACAATTAGATTGAAAGCAATGACTTGATTTGGAGCTTATGGTTCCTGGAAAAACACACTGTTCCCCAATATTCCCCAATTAAAAAAAAAAAAAGGAAAACAAGAAAAGACCCGGAGACATAGCAGATCTACCTAATATGTAGAAACAAACACAGAGAGGCAGCTAAAATGGGGAGACAAAGAAACATGCCCCAAATGAAAAAACAGAACAAAGATCCAGTAAAAGAACTAAACAAAATAGAGACAATCTACGAGATGCAGTTCAAAACACTCTTTATAAGGGATGCTCAATGATCTCAGAGAACCTCAACAAAGAGATAGGAAACATGAAAGTGGAGACATAAAACATAAAAAAGAACCAGTCAGAAATGAGGAACACTAATAACTGAAATGAAGAATGCATTGGAGGGAATCAACAGATTAGATGAAGCAGAGGAATGAATCAGCAATTTGGAAGATAACGTAGCAGGAAATACCCAACCAGGACAATAGAAAGAAAACAATCCAAAAAAAAATGAGGATAATTTAAGGGGCCTCTGGGACAACATCAAACAGACCAATCTTCCCATCATAAACGTACCAGAAGAGATAGAGTAAGAAACTGAAAATGTATTTGAAGGAAAAATGATGGAAAACTTCCAACATGGTGAAGAAAATAGGCATATGAGCCCAGGAAGTGTAGAGATTCCCAAACAAGATGAACCCAAACAGGCCCACACCAGGATACAACATAATTAAAATGCCAAGTGCTAAAGACAAAGACAGAATCTTAAAAGCAACAAGAGAAAATCAGGTAATAACCTACAAGGGAGTTCCCATAGATTGTCAACTGATTTCACAACAGAAATTTTGCAGGCCAGAAGGGACTGGCAAATATTCAAAGTGATGAAAGGACCTATAACGAAGATTACCCTACCCGGCAAAGCTATCATTCAGATTTGAAGGACAGATAAAGAGCTTCCCACACACAAAAAAGCTAAAGGCGTTCATCACCACCAAACTTGTATTACAAGAAATGTTAAAGGGACTTCCTTAAGAAGATAAAAAATATGAATAATAAAAGGCAATAACTACATATCTATCAACAATTACTTTAAATGTAAATGAACTAAACGCTCCAATCAAAAGACATATGGTGTCTGAATGGATAGGAATACAAGACATTTACATATGCTGGATACAAGAGACTCACTTCAGCTTGAAAGGCATACACAGACTGAAATTAAAGGAATTGAAAAAGATATTTTATGAAAAAGGAAACAAACAACAATAAAATCTGGAGTAGCAATACTTAGACCAGCCAAAAGAGACTTTAAAACAAAGGCTATGACAAGATACAAAGAAGGACCTAGTAATTCCATTTTTGGGTATTTATCTGAAAAATCCAAAAACACTAATTTGAAAAGACGTATGCATCCATATGTTCACTGCAACGTGATTTACAATATAGCCAAGATATGGAAGCAACTCATGTTTCCATCAACATATGAATGGATAAAGAAGATGTGGTACATATATTCAACAAAATATTACTCAGCCAGAAAAGCAAATGAAATCTTGCCATCTGCAACAACATGGATGGACCTAGAGGATATTATGCTAAGTGAAATAAGTCAGACAGAGAGAGAGACAAACACCATATGACTTCATTCATATGTAGAATCTAAAAAAACAAAACAAACGAATAAAAAAAACAGAAACTCAGAGAACATTTCGATGGTTGCCAGGTGAGAGGGCGGTTGGGGGGATGGGTGAAAAAGGGGAAGGGATTAATAAGTACAAATTGGTAATTACAAAATATGGGGATGGTGGGGCCGGCCCGGTGGCTCAGGCAGTTAGAGCTCCATGCTCCTAACTCCGAAGGCTGCCGGTTCGATTCCCAGATGGGCCAGTGGGCTCTCAACCACAAGGTTGCCAGTTCAACTCCTCGAATCCCGCAAGGGATGGTGGGCTCCACCCCCTGAAACTAAGATTGAACATGGCACCTTGAGCTGAGCTGCCTCCCGAATGGCTCATGGGCTCTCAACCACAATGTTGCCAGTTCGATTCCTCCAGTCCTGTAAGGGATGGTGGGCAGCGCCCCCTGCAACTAAGATTGAACACGGCACCTTGAGCTGAGCTGCTGCTGAGCTCCCGGATGGCTCAGTTGGTTGGAGTGCGTCCTCTCAACCACAAGATTGCTGGTTCGACTCCCGCAAGGGATGGTGAGCTGTGCCCCCTGCAACTAGAAACGGCAACTGGACCTGGAGTTGAGCTGCGCCCTCCACAACTAAGACTGAAAGGACAACAACTTGAAGCTGAATGGCACCCTCCACAATTAAGATTGAAAAGACAACTTGACTTGGAAAAAAGGCCTGGAAGTACACACTGTTCCCCAATAAAGTCCTGTTCCCCTTCCCCAATAAAATCTTTTAAAAAGAGAATATATGGGGATGTAAAGTACAGCATAGTGAATATAGTCAATAATACTGTAATAACTATGAAAAAGGAAACAAACAACAATAAAATCTGGAGTAGCAATACTTATAACCAGCCAAATTAAAGGGATAGGAAAAAGGATAGGAAAAGATATTTTATAAAAATAAAAGCTGGGGTAGCAATATTTATACCAGCCAAAAGAGACTTTAAAACAAAGGCTAGGTGTGTATTAGACTATTTGGGGGGTCACTTCACAAATTATATAAATGTCTAACTACTATGTTGTACATCTGAAACTAATATAATATTGAATGTCACCTGTAATTGAAAAATAAAAAAATTATGATATGTGACATAGCAAAAAATGAAGTTTGCAAATGTAAAAAAAAAAAAAAAAAAGAATTCCAAGAAGGCATGAAGGGTCCAGTAATGAACACCATAAATGGAATCAAAGAAATCAGCACAAATCCTCAATAGCTTGTTTGGGCAATAGCGAAGACTGTATTATAACTATAGAAGGCCAATTTTATATTTGTCTGAACTAGTCAACATAGGTAACAATAGGGAACTATGCCTGATAGTTGCCATAGTAACCATCTTGGAGTCCTGAGTATTTCTTTTTATAGTTGTTTTTTCTCCTTATAGATTTTGGACCACATATTTGCAGATTTTTTTCCAGTCTACATTTTTAATAAAGGTATGAAAATTTTGATTTTATATGGGTTTCTAATTCAACTCTTATTTGAATGAGCCCCAGGGCTTATTGCCATGTAGTTTTTATAAGCAAACCCCCATATTATTAAAACCATCTTTACCTGCTGCCCACTCTCACCAGGACAACTACAGCTTCGGATCATGTCACTATCAGAATGTTTTTTTCAACCACTGTCTTGGCCACTCAGCTATGAATTTAAATAGATGTTCGTTGTGTTTTAGTTAGCATTTCTGGGTGTTTTAAATTTATATATTTTATCGTGGTAAAATACACATAAAATTTGCCATTTAAAAGTTCATTGTGGTAAAATACACACAACATAAAACTTTCCATTTTAACTATTTTTAAGTACATTCATACTTTCATGCAACTATCACAACTCTCCATTTAAAGAACTTTTCATCATCCCAAAAGGAAACTCTGTTCTGGGTGTTTTTAACCAAACCAGCTGGTAAAGTGATGGTAGAAAGACATTTCAGGTGGAAAGCACAGCCAGTTAAAAGGCATGATGTTAGAAGAGTCCTAATATCTGAGAAACAACAAAGTCCGGTGCGACAGGAACCAATACATAGATGGTGTGGTGGGGAAGTGATAGACAAGGCTGATGGAATGGTGTCAGATTGCACAGGCCAAGCCAATCCCATTGTAGGTTAATGGGGAAAGGAAATTAATAAGAAATTGAGTTGCTAAATTTTGGTATTTAGGAAGATAACTAGTTATAGGGAGGTCTTGCATAGATCTACACTATTGTCCAATGTATGAAAAGTTTGATAATGCTTTTCCAGTTTTCTAGTTGTTTACAGCAGGATGTCAAACCCAGTAGCAATTCCTCCTTCACGCACAGATGCCGCGGACCAGCATAAGGCAGCTGCTGTTTCAGCACAGGACTGGATACGATTGCTCAGGGACGATGTACAGACCTCGGATAAAAAAGAACCAATGATGAGCGTAAAGGGAATAAAGAGTTCTTCCTGTTTTTAAAATACCTTTGTTTAAATTCTGTTATTATTCATTCCAGATCACAGATCAGCAAACTACATCCTGCAGGCCAAATCTGGCCCACCACTTGTTTTTGCAAATAAAAGTTTTAGTGTAGAAAAAAAATGTTTTACTGTAACACAGCTACACCTTAGTTTATATATTGTCTCTGGCTGCTTTTGTGCTACAATGGCAGAGTTGAATAGCTATGGCAGAGATGGATGGCTGGCAAAGTCTTAAATATTTCCTATTTGGACCTTTACAGAAAGTCTGGTAAACCGTGTCCTAGAGGATTGTGGTGACTAAACAGTAAAAAGTACATGTGATAAGGCAAAAGAGGAAATACCACAAGAAGAAGCCAAGGCTGGAAAATATTAAAAATTAAATGCCTATTAGCTGTAGAAATGCTATACTGCCCCATTATCCATTTTTTAGTTTGTCACTCTTCTGGTCTTTAGATCAGCTGTTATATACCTAAAAATGATTACTAACATGAGTTAATTATAGTTAGCCAAAATATCCCAAGGAAATTATATTTTATAACCTAATTGTTATCAGATAACTGGTTAAATAAATGCAGGACTAAGATATCTGAGAGAAGCGTTCTAAACGAGGGAGACCCAGATACAATGGAATACTGGACAGCACATAAATGAATACAGGTATCCACACTAAGTGTATCACACTAAGTGAAAAAGCTGCTTAAAATGATTGGTATACCATGATCTCATTTTTGCTGAAGAAAATTATCTGAAAAGTTATATGCTGAGTTTATGTCTATTTTATATATTTAGCATTTTCTATCTTTTGGACAATGACCATTAATTTAATGACTAGAGTCAATTTTTCATTTTACTAGGGAAAGTATTAAATATACCTCTAATACCGACTAAATCAAAGGCATAAAGGACAACCTTACATTTTACAGATTTGTTCATCAATACTCTGAATATATTTTCCTCAAACTTTCTTGACAAAACTTTTTCCTCAAACTTCCAAGACAAAACTTTTATGAGAAAAGAATGAATAGAAAGATTAAAGGGTTGCTCAGTCATTCGCACACCTTTAAATTACTTACATACACTGATGTTCCTGCATATCTATTCCAATGTAGAGGTTTGCTTTGATATCTTAACACTGTGAGCTGTCTTCGACAGTGCATATAAAGGCTAATAGGGAATACGTAAGCACAGTCTTCCTGGTGTTAGAAAAACTAACCTGAGCATTTGACCCATTTTTTTTTTTTGAAATCAAACAATGTACCCACGTGTGAAATTCACCAAACCTCCTCTTCTCTCAAGAAAAAGCCTAAAAAATTTTAATATTTTAACACAGGAGTAAAAAGCAAACAAGTGAGAGAATGCACTACGTTGGAAGAAGAGCTACCTTGCCATACATACTAAATTTCTGTTTCGAACACATTTCTGCATATGCTTAGGTAGTAGTAAGGACCCTACAGCCAATATAAATAGGATCTGTAGCCAAATACACATGGGAACTAAATTCAAAGTTTGGAAGACAGCAGGTTTTTCAATACTCATGCACCCTTCAGAACATATTCTGAGCACATGGCTAAAGAGTATGAGAACAGAGAGCTTCAAAAACTACAGATAAAAAAGGAAAAGAATCATGTGCTTACAAGGAATAACACTCCAAAAAATGTGATGTAAACTATGATCTGACATGACTACATATACATACACATTTTCCCATATACATTTTCCCTTTTGTCCACCCTTTTATATTGTACATAAAAATACATCTACAAAAAAAAAACAAACACCTGCGTTATTTCTCATCTTCCTGGAGGTACCTTAGTAATGGAAAGATGGAACAGCCTAGTATCATATACTCTCTAATACTGGGCAAGTATTTAAGAAAAAAATTCATGAGTCTAAATCTCATTTGAAAAATGGAGAGAACAACAACAAAACCCTTACAGAATTGCTCTAATTAACCTAAAAAGCATTTCCCATAGTTATTAGGTATAAAGGATAAAAATTTTTCTATTAATGGGCTTGGTATGTAACACAATGTGCTAATTTCTTTCTCTTCTGGCACTCTCTTGCAATTACAAATCAAGTACTTTTAGAAATAGAATTTATCTGGGTTTGGCGACTAAACTCAGTTGAGAGGTACCCAGCTGACTGAAATGTCTCTTTCGTTATCTTGGACTTTATGTCTTTGTTCCACTTATTCCATTATAGTCATTTTTCCTTAAAGAAGAACATTAAAGCAAAATAGAAGTCAAATAATGCTGACTGCTTTCCTGATCATGTCAACCACTACCATACATCCTTGTGTTAACTTTGTTGCTGTATAAAATTACAATTACTGCAGGTATGTATGGGAATAAATAATTTTTGTGTATAAGAAAATCTGGCTGGGCTGGTTTTAAAAGGCAATGTCTTATTTTAACTGGGTCTAAGAAGGCAACGTGTATGATAAATTGCAAGTTTTAAAACTGACTTTCAGACTAAATAATAAGTAGTGGGGCAAAATTGGCTCCTTCTTAGTGCTTATTGTCTAGAAAAACAAATATAAATTACTTGTTAACACTAAAAAATAAAAGAATATTAATCAGATAATTTATTTTTAAATGTTTTAAATATTTCAAAATTCCCTCCTGAATATTTAAATGCTATTAAGTAAAATTTCCTAAGAAATTTGGTTATTGGCATATGAAATGATTACAAATTTACCAAAATTTATATATATGAACATATTCACACAAATAATCCAGAGAATTGATAATCTCAAAGTATCTGAGAAAGAAATGAAAGAGGGGTAACTTCCCAATTAAGTGAACCTAGTTAAATGAGAATACAGCGTGATCAGGATTTTAGATGAGAAAATAGAGGGATGGGAGAACCCAAAAAGCCCTAGAGAGGACACCTGCCTTTTGCCTCCTAAACAGGAACAGCCACTCCTACAAACTGAGGCCCTTGTATATCTTCGGAGCCTAAGAAATAGCACTTCCTATTTTCCATAGATGTTACTGATGGGATGTTTCCTACTCCTCAAGGGAATGGGCAAAGTTAGATGCAAACCACTGGTCTAGAGATTCAGGTATAATGAAACATTGGTTCCTATGGTCTGCACGTATCAGGTGTAGAAGGCCAATTCTGATTTGTAAAAGTTCCAGAAATTCAGAATACTTGAAAAAAATGTATCATTTTATTTGTACACTTAAAAAGTTGTACATAGAAACTTATAATACAGTTCTGTAAAACTGGAAGAACTGTCAGGGAAAGGGGAGGGTGTTACCTTTTATTGACTGATCATTAAGGAAGTTAAGAGAAATAAAACAAAAACAGTAAAATGTTTAAAAAATTAAAGAACATTTTCCAGGTACAAATTTTATAAATACAAAACAAATTCACAAATTACTTTGAATGCTAAATAAATATCTAGTTAATAAACTCAGACTTAATACCTCCAGCCAGCACTGGTACAGCACTTCAAGGATATAAAATTGGACTCATTCATGTGTAGTGTTGAAAGAATGTGCTCACTGAACAATTCTTAGACATACATACTTTTTCTAACCTGTGCTATAACAGAAGATTTATCTGTGCAGATAAATCTCCCTTAATACCACACTTCTAAGAAAAATCATCAATGACAAAATAAATCATAGGTGAAAAAATATTTTCCAAGATATTGGGACACATGAATGATCTCAAAATGTACAAAAACCTCTGTAAACCAGTACTGTATCCAATACATCTATCAAACTTATCAGATACTGAAAAAACTGTAGCAAAGGAAATCTTTCCTACATTCTCCTGAGTGCTTAATATTAAAATTGAGACTCTAGTGCAGGCCACATTTCAAAGTGGTCAATCAGTTGTTATTGCTTTATACATATGTGTGCTTTATAGCATGATTTAATGTTCCATTTTCATGAACAATTTGTTTTCCTTAAATATGTCCTTTAGAAGGACAAAATTAGATTCGTGACTTTTTTGCAGCCGGTGGTGTGCTAACTTGATCCATATTCCCAGGTGTGACGTGCAGTCCAAGTTTCTGAGCTTGAATATGAAAAAATGCTTGAAGCCTAGTTCCAGCTTTTGCTTCACTTGTGTTACGAGGGTTGTATTCAAAGCAGTTCGAAAACATTAACTCAATATCATCAATAAACTCAGCTAGAAAGAAAAAAAACAAATGAGATTAGAGTGAAAGTACTTAAGTGTATAAATATAATTTTTGTTTGTATATCTGGAAAACAGCCTCTATCTCTTTAAACAAAAATTATCAGAGAAAAATTACTTACATGCTAATTTATATTCACATTTGTTCACTTTTTCACGAATTATATTTAAGGCAATGGGCTTTTTGATGATGTCATAATAGTCTGGGACCTGTAAAATAATTCAAATATTATCTCTCCTATATAAAGTTTATCAGAGATAAGTGGTCAAATACATGAAGGTTTTGCATTTAAAAGCAACTGCATATTACCCTCTGAATACTATTATCCATTAAAACCACATAATACATTTTAGTTATTTAATGCTGTAGAAGCCTATTTAATACTATAAAAAATATTAACAATTCACTGTGAACAAGAAAAGATTATGGTTTTGTTTGTGCTCTGTCTACCTTTATATGTATCTATCATTTGTAATAAAGAATAAAATGTACGTAAGAAAACAATTCAACACAAAAACTCAGGAAAAATGAGAGTCAAATTGAGATTTAATTTTTATAAGATGCTATTCAATGTTCATTAATTCTTTACATTCTTGCTCTCGAAATCTTGAAGTAGAATTCTACTCATGTCAGTAGTTCACTCAGAAACTTCACCTAAACACGGACAAATGAGACCCTTTATATAGTGTGTCCAACTAGTCTGCTCCATTCAAACTAACCGTCATTCCCCATATTCTCATTTTTGGATTTTTAACTTATCATCACTGATTCCTGAAATGTCTTATTCCATTTCTCATTGTTGAAATTCTATCTTACTTCAATGACCAGACCAAATAGTTCTTCAATAAAAGTTTCTAATTCTGTTATTCCCTCCCTCTAAAATGCTCAATCTCCTTTGCTTCCCTACTTTGGAAAGACCATTATATAACTTCTATTATATTACTATAACACTGTCCTATTGCTGCTGTAGCATATCACATTTTGCCATATAGGTATGTGCATATGTACATACTTGAACAATGGTTAGAGGGTTAGGGGGTGCTGATCCATGTGCAGTCGAAAATCTGTGTGTAACTTTTGACTCCCCCAAAACTTAACTACTAATAGCTTACTGTTGACTGGAAACCGTACTGATAACATAAACAGTCAATTAACACTTATTTTGTTATATGTATTATGTACTGTATTCTCACAATAAAATATGCTAAAGAAAATGTTATTAAAAAATCATAAGAGAAAATATACAGTACTGTACTTTATTGATACCGTAGTTTACCTAAGTTCATGTCATCTGTTTACACGATGAATCGTTTGTCCATACCTACATCAATATTGTCTTATAGGATACAGAACACTGTGGATGTTACATGTATTACTAACACTAGATGTCAAAAATGAAAAGATAATGTGAAAAAGAAATTCATATTTATTTACAGATATAATGATTGTTTTATGGTAGCCTAGTGTAATTGATATGATTGCTTCATGGTAGTTAAGAAGTCTCCAAAAATTTTTTCACTATATTTATTGAAAAAAATCCACATATAAGTGGACTTGTGCAGTTCAAACCTGTGTTGTTCATGTCAACTGTATAAAAAACTATAGCATCATCTCTAATCCCTTAGTTAGGGGGTTAGGCCATCTCTATTATTTAAGAGTACCTATCTTTTACATCAATGTTTCTCAAACTGTGGTCTTTGGATCAGCACCAACCGCACCATCTGGAGACTTGTCAGTAATGCAGATGGTTGGGCATCAATCCCAGCCCTAGTGAATCAAGAACTCTTGGGTAGGACCCAGTAATCTGTGCTCTAATAAGCCCTCCAGGTGATTTTGGTATATGCTGAAGCTTGAGAACCACTGTTTTACAATAATAGAAATACCAATAATGATACTCAGTTGAGTCAACTCTAGTCATATTTATTATATACAATAAAAACTTTGAGGTTATTTCAACACATGTCATCACTTACAAGAATCAGTCACATGATTAGAAGGGACTGAGGAGACTGCTAACTCCATTTTTTTCAATATAGGAACCAAGTTTCCAAGTTGTTTTTTTTTTTTAAAGTACAAAGTGACTAACAGGTGTTTGGACTATCTCAAAATTGCCATGCAGACTAAATTAGATAATATACATGAAAACATTTTATGTAGTCTAGTAACATTACCTGGATTTTAGAAACGAGTTTCAAAAAAGGCCAGCTGTCATCATGCCGTACCAATTCTACAATAAGGTGTTCAAAAGCTGACAATTCATGAACTCCTCCCTGTCGGCCTGAACTCCTTCGATTCAGTGTCATGGGAGATGATTCTGAATAAATAATTAATTTTAGGTGACGACAAAGCAAAATATTTGATCACTACAGGCTAACTAGGGCATATGAACACAAACTAAATTCAAACAAATTTGACACTATATAATGAGACATTAAACGAACATTCTGAGATATATGAAAATCTGGATCCAATATTCATTATTTCCTTTGCGATCTTAAAAATTTCCTATTGAATTAAACATTCATTGGGAATAGATTATAAAATGAGTGTAACACAAGAGAAAATTCTAGAACACAAAGTTGGTGGACTTTTTACTCCATTTTATTAAAATCACATTTTCAAGTACAGTAAAATAAAAGTAAGCAATTCTCCAGTATTGCTTACTTAGGAAAGTTCTCTTCAGGTCTTAAAACTAGGTCTATTTAAAAACTATCTTGCATAACAGAAAATTCTCAATGATAAAGTAAAAGATTATTCTTATAAATCTTAATTTTAGTTGCAGAATTTTCTCAAAGCAAAATGCTTTCTCAAAAATAAATGCTTTCTCATAAAATCTAAAGTGTATAATGAAATCTAACATGTATGAATTAGTAGAAAAGGGTAGTATAATCCATATATGAATTCAGGAGTTTTAATGCTCTACTTAAATGTTAATCCACACATTTCCCCCTAACCAGGTTAGTCATTTCACAATTTAGTTAACAACACATTATTATTTTTTTTTTAAAGCAGAGTGTTTTTGAATAAAAATGTTTCAGGTGTACTGTTTTTCCCAACAGCTGTGAGTTCAGATTCAGGGAAAAGCAAAATAGATAAGTAGATAAGAAAAGCTAAATTACATCTTGGTGCGAAGTTACCCGACACTTCCCCATCAAACATCACCTGATCATAAATACAGTAATGTAACTTTATAACACTATTTTATAATAAAATTGTCACCATTTAAGAAAACTTATCACAGCTATGAGGTGGGTATTTAAAAAAAACAAACACATCTTGGAATCACACATGAAAGTAATCTAACGTATATTTCAAAACAACTTCAAAAACAGACAAATTAGATTCCATTCTTTCACCAATGAGTTCCTTAATCCTGTCATTGTTTGAATCATGCAATATATCCTATCTACAATTCTTCAAAGAACAGTAGCGTTTTTATTTAACTTCATTTTTTGGAAATTTTTCTTACTACTGATATTAACAACAAAAAGAATATGATTGAAGAGAAAAATGGATAAAGAGATTATTATATGGATGAAGATTACCATAAACAACAATGATCAGAATTAGATAGTTGATGATCACTGCCTAACAGTATCAATGCCCCCAATTCTCTACCATCGGCAAATTTGGTATGTCACAATGTAGCTTGTCTAGATGATAATGAGTATGTGTGTTTTGAAGGAAGAGAATGCAATGTGTTATAATGTGTTATTCTGCAACTGTTCAAATACTGGCCAAATCTCTCCATTAAAAACAATGTTTGCAAATTTCTTACAACTACCCTGCTACACTAGTAGAAATACTAATAATATAGTTTATCTTCATATTCCCCAAAGAGCTGCCCATTCAATGAATATTATGCTGCAGGTCAGGTTGCTCCCTAAAAACTCTGTATATTTTAGTGACAGCCTTCCT
This sequence comes from Rhinolophus hipposideros, assembly GCF_964194185.1. NCBI lineage: Eukaryota > Metazoa > Chordata > Mammalia > Chiroptera > Rhinolophidae > Rhinolophus > Rhinolophus hipposideros. The sequence continues at coordinate 19,030,734 of NC_138051.1, read as the reverse complement.
GAAATATCTCAATGCTCAATCTTTGCACCAAATTATTCCATTTTCTTAGATAAGGATAGTTTAAATTAGACGTCTTCATACCTGTACATTGTCTTTTCCTGCCTCTTCTCTTGTAGTCACTATCTTGGAGAGAAAGTTTTGAAGCAACATTTGGAGATCTTGACTGCTCACTTGACTTTGTGGCAATGACTCTGTAGTTAGAGAAGTTGGGACTATTTTCTGGTGTATTATTAGCACTTTTCCTGCCTCTGCCTTTTCTACGAGGACTAAGTAGTTCCACAAATACATCTGCTTGCAGTGGGCCATGACTCTGGCGAGTAGAACGACTGGCAATTCTTAAAGATTTCATTTCTGTAGGAGGAGCAGATTTTATCTTTCTTAGGCTTCTACCAGTAGATTTTGAAGAGACAGTTGTTTTGGGTGTACTCTGCTGACTCCTTGAAGTATATCTTCCAGGATCTTGTCGTTGGCCACGACTTGAGAAAGAAGAGTTAAGTCTCCCTCTTGTTTTAATTGGTAATCTAACTTGTGGTCTTCCTCGTTTTGGTGGGCTATAAATATTGTTAGAAAACACAATTATTGTCCAGAGCAATGATAAATAGATGATTACTTCTACTCCCCTTGTTCTCGTATTCAGCCAATGAGTTCTACATATATTACTTTTCTATATTACTGAGACGTAGTCTATACTCAATTCTTTAAATTTACAGTTAACAAAGTTTTCATGGAGATCTAAAATATGTTTTCATATATTTCTTTGTAATGCAAAAAGACTATTTTTTTTGGTAACTGCACGACATAGTCATGAAAATCAAATCCTAAATTGTGATAAACTATAATAAAATTTACAGAACCAATAAATAGACTTAATCACATTGAAAAACTTAAAAGAATGATGAATTAATCTTAAAATGCAAATCTTCTGTCTCCTTATGTATGCTACAAGTGACTGTCATTTTTCATTATCACCGACACTGAGGTAACCCACAGTTTTGGCCAGTGGCTGCCTTAAACCTGTGGTTCCTGAATACCAAGCCAAGAATCTCTCTGCCATCTTCCGATTCTTACTGTAAAATACAAAACTACACTCAATGTTTTAATTGCCTTTAAGTTGTAGACAAGGATGAAACAACCCCATTAAGCCTTCTTTTATCCATCTCCCCACTTACCTGAACTTGCAGTTTATCTAAAATATTTCCAAGAGTTTTCCAAATTCTTTATCCTCTTTATGCTTAACACAATATTGCCCTTATAAGCTAAGGGAATATGGCTCTTGCTAGTTGGAACTATTAAAAAACATCAAAATCGATGGGTTGGTTCTCTCTACTTCCCCTCCTCAGACTGTGGCCTTTTTGTACTTTGTCAGTTCTAGGTTGCCCTTGCTTCACATTTGCTTTCCTGATCCACATGAATGGAGTTCAAATGTTAAAAAGAGGGAGGGTCTTAGGAACAAATATGGGGAGATTGGTCCAGCACTGCCACAGCAGGAGTAACCAGGCCCTAAACCCACTGATTAGGCCTGGGTGGCATAGCTTAGTAAGTTGCAGCATTCTGGATTTTATGGTAGTACAGAAGTTGTTTCTGAATGCTGATGTGGTAAAATATAAAAATATAATGTGCTTCCTGGTATCTCTCTCTCTCTGACTGCCAAGATCACCAAAATTTGGGTCTAACTCCTTGAGAAAGCAAGAGAAACATTGGAAAGCTGCATCCATGTTTATCTCATGAATACCCTCTGGACTGTTTATTTGCTTCTTTAGGCATAAAATTAAGTAAAATCAACCTTGATGTGGGTCTGAACTGGCATTCCTGTCCAAAGCTGAACTCATACTTGATTTTATGATCTGGCTAAGCTCACGCAGATACTATACTTGCTTGGGAAAAATTGAAATGTTTATAATACATAAAGCAAGGATAACTTCAGGCTACTATATTATATACTACTTAAAAAAATTATGGACTCCAACCACTCTATTTGTATTTGAATTGTTAAGAGATTGTCTAATTAAGACTCGAAGCCTCATTTATTATGTTAGGACTTACCTGACTTCTTCTTCTTCTTGAGAGTCGTCTTCATCTTCTTCTATCTCATACTCTTCTTCTTCACTTTGACCCTCCTCATCATCACCATCAACTTCATCATCTTCACCTTCCATACTGTCTTCCATCTCTTCATCACTTTCCAAGGATGGTCTCTGTCTAGAGGAGAGTCTTCTAGAACGTTGCTTTGGGCGACACTCTGGACAAAACCAATCTCCTTCAGGCACAGTCTGACAAATCACATAAATTATCATTAATCACCGTTCACTCAAAATCTCAATTCTAATCTGAGAAGTAGAAGAAGAAAACAATACCTTGAGCTTTGGTCGAACACAGTAGGTATGATGACCCCGATCACAGCCATCACAAAGTACCATGTTTTCAGCATCACCCTTCTTTCGGCAGATTTTACAACGAGCATTGAGTATAGATTTAGACCATATCACACTACGATCCAAGGTGGAGAGATGAAGAAAGACTTGGGATAGACTAGCAGAAGAAAGAAGAGACTCTCTCCAACGGTCCAGGACTGTTTTATAAGAACGCCCACTGTCACTGGCATCTTAAATGAAAAGGGAAAGTGATTATAAAGTTTCTAGGTAAAACCTAGACATCCGCTAGAACTATTTTTTTGGTAGTTTAAGCAGGATAGATTTTACAGTTCTTCTCTTGTAATACTTAACAAAAAGACCATGCTGATATTAAAAGCAAAAACCTCATGTTAAAGAAAATATTTGCTGAGCCACATCTTGTTTATGACATAAGGAATTAATTACTTCTTACATCTGTAAATCAAATGCTTGGGGATTTCAATAGTTAAAAGAGAAAAATAACTTAGGCAATGTGTTCTCAATCTAATCTTTGTATCAAATCTTGATCTAATTTAGAAAACTGGCTAAATATGGTTATAAGTCAGCTACTATTCATTTGAGTCGAGGATGTTACTTCCTCATTTTCAGATAAAAGACTGCTCTCTCAGTTAAGTATCAATCATATGTGAGGTTTCTTTTGGGGCTGATTAAAATGTTCTGAAGTTAGATAGTAATGGATGGCTGTACAACTGTGAATATACTGAAAACCACTGAACTTCACACTTTAAAAGGGTGAATTTTACATATGTAAATTATACTTCAATATAGCTGCTATTAAAAATATCAGTTATGTATAAATGCCAACTATACTGTCTTCTATCTCTAAGAAAATATTATTTTTAAAGTGACGTAAATAAAAAAATGTTCATTTCCCAAAACGAACTTTCAGCACTATATAATATTTATATAGAAACATTTGAAACCTTCCATCATAAATAACATCATCCCTTTGTCTTCTGGGCTAAATAATTTACTAAGGGTCATTTGGCTAGATGCCGTTAATCTAGCCAGTCTACTACACTGGCATGTGATTCTATCTTCAATTAATCTTCAACATTGCTACCACCTTAGTTTTCCTAAGACATTATACTTAATTATGAAGGGCCTACCAAATTATGTCAAAATTCTGTATGGCAGATAAGACCCCATGAAGAGTTGGTCCTATCATGCCGTATTTCCTATTATCCTCAAATAAAACCACTTGGGCAGTAGCATATGTTTAAGAGAATGTGGGCTCCAGAGTACTAGCTCCCCTATGAGAACTTGGGCGAGTTCCTTAACCCCTCTATGCCTGAGATTCTTCAACAGTTATGTGGGTAATATCTACCTCTGAGGAATGTTGGGAAGATTAAAGGAGATAATACACATAAGACATGTAAACTGAATGTCATAGAGAAAATGCTGCTATTGTTATCATTGTTCTTGCATTATACTGTTCCTATGTGCAGCTTGCATTATACTGTTCCTATGTGCAACTTTAGAACATGTGACACAAGTCCCTACCTTTAAAATTTTTTAATATAGCCAGGAGGGTGAAGATATACACAGTGAGTTGAAGTCATAAAGCAACAGATCTGCCAAATACTAGTGCGTCTTGAACTCCCTTTTGACTACTCGGCAGGATAAGAGAGAGAGAACACGAAACATAGGGCCCACCCAACATAGTGAGTCCCCTCTAAAGAGCTAGGACCCCAAAAGGCTACACTTTCAAGATGGAAAGGGTACCATGAAGAAATAAAGAGGTAGCAAGGAAATCTGCTCATCTAGATTTTGATGTTGAGTAGAATGGGGAAATAAAGGTACTCTAAGAATACATAACTGTAAGTAAATTCTTGAACATGTTTAAAACTGAAAAACCACTAGCTAAAATTTTTAAGTGGTCCAGAGTTGGTAGTGACCTCAGGTGAATGACAGAAACAAGTAAAAATAGTTGCATATTCTCTCTGAAGAAATATCCATATATCAAGTTCTAAGGAATGAGTTAATAGTCAAAACCCACCAGGCTCATGTGGAAACAAAACACTATAAGCAAGAGCCAGCAGAAACTTGAGATATTAGAATTAGACACAGAGTATAAAATATGTTTAATATGTTTTAAGAAATAAATGTTTGAGCTGAAGTTGAATAACATTGTATGTCAACTATAATTTAATATATATAGTCACGGAATATGGAGTATAGCTAGGGAATCGAGTCAATGGAATTGTAATAGATTATATACAATGTCAGAGGGGCAATATATTGGGGTATGAGGGGTTATCACTTTGTGAGGTGTGAAATGTCTATTGCATTGTTTTGTACACCTGAAACTAATTTAAAAAAAGAAAGAAATGTTTGAAAATGTGTAAATAAAGAGGTTTGAAAAACCATCAGAACTTCTGAAAATAAAACAGATTAATTACTCAATGGGAGAGAGAAAAAATGGATAGGTCAAATGGCTCCTCAGACAAAGCTAAAGTGTAATCTGAGCAGTGGGAAATAAATGCAATAATACAGTCCACTTGATTTATGTCTACTTTTCTCATTTTGTGCTTTTTATTTATCTTGGTTTTTGCTAAAAGACTTCATGAAAATAAGATGAGTGGGGACCTCTAAGGAAGGAGACAATAAGAACTGCTAGTTCCTGAAGAAATCTTGAAGAAATCTTTCTGGATAAATCAGAGGGCATTCTTACTGGTAATGGAAAAAAATAAGGTTGTAGAGGCCAATGTGGAAGAGGGGAAGAAAAAAAGTAAATTATGGAGAACCTTTGGGACCTTGAAATTCAGTTTGAATGGTTTTTAACTCAAAGGTTGGTGAAACACTATGGGTTTTGATCAAAGAGGTGCTGTAAGAAAATTAAACGGTGGTAGCTCAAGGTTCAAGTTTTAGCCCACCTATTCCTGCCGACTTTAAAATATTCTAAATATACAATATGAAAATAGATGGATGTCCACATTTTTCTATTTTCATATAGTACTTAAATAAGGATAAAAAACAGTATACACAATTGAGTCCATTTTTCTGTTGTTTTGTTTTTTAAATCTTAAATCTTGCTTCTTCTTCAGATTATACAACTCTCACGGGCAGAAATGTCTTGTTTCTCTTATTTTCCGTTATCTGCTAGCACAGATAAATTCCTCAAGAAATGAAAGCATTTTACTATTGGTAGTCATATGATCAAATATTACACTGGGAGATTTCATACTGTAAACTGCCAGTGTACAGTAACCTATGTGACCTCCAGGAGGCTTCTCTAGGAGATAAAACAATAAAAAGCCTACCCTGAATTCTCCCTATACGAGTAAAAGAAAACAAAATACTGTGAATAAAGACTATATGCAAAATAAGTAAACATGCATTCCATAGCTGTTCATTCTTTTATGAACACTAATATCTAAGTATACTAAGATTCACCAATGTCAACCTTTCACCTACCAATTTAAAAGAGTGTGATTAGCTCAGGTGTGAAATGTAAAACGGAAAATGTTAGGAAGATGATAACTGTTTTATAAGCTTGCCCAAAAAACTATTCCCTTCCAAAATATAAAATCCAAGGTTTTGGGGTGGCCGGATGGCTCAGTTGGTTAGAGTGCGAGCTCTAAACAATAAGGTTGCGGGCTGCGCCCCCTGCAACTAAAGACTGAAAAATGGCGAATGCACTTGGAGCTGAGCTGCGCCCTCCACAACTAGATTGAAGGACAATGACTTGGAGCTGATGGGCCCTGGAGAAACACATTGTTCCCCAATATTCCCCAATTTAAAAAAAAATCCAAGGTTTTCTTTCAAAAGTGAAATATGTAAACCAGTACTCAGTAATATAGAAAGTAAAATTATAATTCTTTAAAATGTTAAAAATTTACCATCTCTCACACTAGATTGATCTTCCTCTCTCTTTGTCTTGTCCTTTTTTTTTCTATCTCCCTTTTGATCTTTATTAATTTCTGTGTTACCTAATTTCAAATTGATAAAGTTAGTTTGAGGATTTTTTCACAGCTTAAGGATATAACCATAAGCATGACTTTATAAATGATGAAATTATCAACCTAAGAAATTTTCACATCTTATCTAAAATAATTAATTGAAATATGATTATCTTCCCCAACTTAAAAAAATCCTAGTTTTATCAATGTGATTAATCACTAGAATAAGAAGGACACACTAGGGAAGGTAGAACACAGTAGAATTTTTTATTTCTTATTTGCTTCCTCAAGAAACTGAAATAATCTCTGAACCTAAACAGGAAATATTCCTACTATAGTTAATTTGCTATGTTGAAAAATTATTGAGAATGAGGAAATTTTATATTCTACTCAATCATTTATAAAGTCGGAACCCCCTTTTCTCTCCCAGATTAAGGATATTCTTGATTACCTTGTTCTAAATATTTAGACTATCTTGAAATCCCACAGATACCTCCGTCTCCTACTATCCCATTCAAAACAGACCCTTCAAAGACTTAAACATAAAGAGCTACTGACATCAGATATTATATTAACACTTTATGGGTCAGCAATGGTAGATGGTAACACCCATATTATAAATGATCGACAACTGACTTTGACCGATATATACCAAAGTAAGTTGACCTTTTCCTATTTTACAAGAATCCAAATTAAAAGTTTTTAAAAATATCTTTCAGGATGAAATGAATGTTCTAACACTGCTGTATATAATGCTGCTGTATAGTACGTAAGAATCCTATAGCACTCAGCTCTCATACAACCTATTAGCTATAAGTTGCAACATCACCCAATGTTAACTTTTTTCCTTTATCTAAACGGTTAATAAGATGTACTGATGGAAATACAGACACACTAAACAATTAATTTGATTTTTTTTCCTTTTGAACTTATAAACAACTTTAATAGATGGCAATTTCAGAAGTGGAAAAATCAGACCTGTTTTATCACTTACCCCTTTTGAAATCACAGGACTAATGTGTACTAGTAATAGGTTACATTTATAAGAGCTACATGATATACACATAACTTTTAGTTGAAATTTTAATTGAAATAATTGTAGACTCAACATGTGGTTGTAAGAAATAATACAGAGATCCCTTGTGCATGTAATTTGATTTAGGCACAGAAAATATTGAGAAATATTGAAAACTGGGAAATAAGTGACATAGTAAATACAAACTCTGGTATCTTTGTGAGCTGTGATCATATGTATTTTATTTCTTAAAAACGCTACTTTCAATGTGAAAAGTGAGTTATTAAGCTCATGGTGGAATTATCTATTTATGAATAGGCTTATTAGAACACTGAGATACTGGCCAGAAGCTCTTCAATTAAAAATAGACAACTTACAAATATATTCATGTTCCAAAATTGCTCTGATAACACCATCTATTTATAAAATTTTGTTTTCACTACTCAATAGGTAATATTCAAATATTTTTTAAAGGATTTTAGTCTACATGAGACCAAAATGGTATGGTTTTAAAAAATTGTTTTTCTACTACCCAGTTATTGATATAAATTATCTTGATATGATGAATTATAAATTAATTCAACATTTGAGAAAGACCACAGGAAAGCAGAGGTAGTTATGACATTAAAATTGATTCAGAAGGACAGTTAGGGGAATATAATCAATAATGTAAAGATTTTGTAGGGTGTCAGATGGGCACATGTCTTATTAGGGAGACCATTTCATGGATGGTATGGATGCCTGACCACTGCACTGTACACCTGAAGCTGAATAATATTGTATGTCAACTATAATTTAATATATATATAGTCAAGGGATATGGAGTACAGCATAGGAAATAGTCAATGGAATTGTAATAAATACATATGTCAGAGGGGCAATAGATTGGAAGAGGAGGGTTATCACTTTGTGAGGAGTTAAATGTCTAAGTATTATATTGTTTTGCATACCTAAAACAAACAAACAAAAAATTGATTCAGAACTTGAAACATATTTTCCTAAAGACATAATAATTATGTTCTTGGATTAGTCCCTAGAAGCATATTAATTTCCTAAGCTGCTGAAACATGATCTAGACAATATTATTTCTATCATCCTAACCATAAATTATAGAGTATTTTCTCATCTGTGTAGCATTTAACACTTGGTATTTATGATTTAGCACTAATACAGTTCTCAGGTTAGTGACCCACATTATCAGATCATATCCCTAATGGTGGTATGTCGCTACATTTATGTAACTCTTTGGGGTTCTGTTTTAAATAACAATAAAATAATTTATGTACAATCTTTGTTTATTCAGGGTCTGGCTAGTCACAGGTTTTGGTCATCTTTCTTTTGCTGAAGCTTTCTCAAAAGAAGAGACTGACAGAAATAGTTAAAAAGACAGTTATTAAAATGAATGACTGTCTAGAACAAAATTTTAAAATAGCATTTAAGTGTTTAAAAATAAATCTCACCTGAAAGAGCTCATATATTAAAATGAAAACACAATCTCGTTTTTCAAATCAATCAATTTCATTATGTCAGCCAATAAAGTTCTACTTCAAAATTATTTAAAACATAACTAATGTTTTGAATTAAAAGCAGATACTTACCAAGTGGAGCTTTGAGGAAACGCCGTTCAATGCCCTGCTCTATTTGAAAAAGTGCCATTGCCAGATAATGAACGACGTTGCTCACTGATTGCGGTGTACTTGTATTAGTTGATACAGTACTTGGAGTTTCTGTTTTTATGCCCAAAAGTCTACAATGAAAACAATGAAGAGTTTAAGGTACTTAAAAATACTATTAGGTGAAACTTGAATCCACTCATTCATCTAAATGCTTACTTATACCTATAAGTGAAATAGTTTCCTCAAACTCAAGGAGTTCTCTTAAGATAGTAGGAAAGGCAGATAAACATATGAATCAAAAGCTAAACTGAATATCAAATTATTTAAGGCGGACAGAAGGGCAAATATTTGGTGGCAGGCAGCAAGGTGGATGAGACAAGGCATAGGGAAGAGGTTTTAATGAGGTGACAATGATGGGCTTGAAAGGTAAATATCTCACGTAGCTTATCTCTGTTTCTCTTGCTTCTACTTTCACTGGGTAGGACACTTACAGGTGCCTTCTAACTAGTCTCTTAGTCTCCAATCTTACTACCTTGGCAACAAATCTCCATGCTGCAGCTGAAATGGTCATTTAAAAGCACAAACCCGTCCACTCAAAGCCTTTGGTACAACGTCTTCCCTCCTAGTATCATATCTTTCCCATTTAGGTCTCAGGTTTGGAGTCACTTCCTCTAGCATTTCCTTTGCTGTCTTCCATGTTCTACCAAGACAAACATTTGCACTGGGTATTCACTTCTACCAGAACGCTCACCGTATTCTCTAATCACTAGCTTAATGTCTTTCCACCATTTCCTCCTAGACAATAAACTCCCTAAGGGCAGATATTATCCAGAATAACTCCCCAAAAGTAAAAATATTTATCTATAGAGATATAGGTTCTGACAACTAGTTCAAACAATGTTTAAGTCTACCACAATTCACTAAGTTTTCATACAGAAAAGTAAAATAAATAGTATAAAGTTACTTTCTGAAATTAATAAAATGTTAAGTTCAAAGACTTTTTTTAAAACTTGAGAAATTACCATTATCCTAACAAGTTGCCTTTTGGCTGCATTAGTACAAAACAGAGTAACAGAGAGCCTGAGGTTTAGCAAAATCATCATTTCAGTAGTTATAAATATTAAAGTCTTCACAATAAGATTTTAAAACAATTTGTTTTGAAGAAACATTTACATCAAAAAAATTTACAATTAGAGTGGCAGGGAAAAGTGATGGTTCCTTTAAAAACTCATTTTATACCTGTCTTTTACTATGACCTTTGCTTGCTCATCAATTTCCACCTCTTCCACATTTTCATTCACAGTTTTAATTATCCCATTTTCCTTGTTTTCCTCACTTAAAAGCTCATACCGTCCATTTTCTAATGCTGATCTCCAGATGTGTCGATCTGCAACCTGTAACAAAACTCAAATTTACTAATCCTGAAAAATGGCGTATGTTGCTCCTAAGAAGTATGAGGTTTAATGCACATATGAAAAATTCATGAATATTCTAGAACAGATTGTGAATCAAAAAGGGATCTAAAAATAAGATTGCTAAGTGGTCAAAATGGAATTCATATCATTCATAGATGGAAACTTAGTACCTTATTCTCTATATAGGGAAGTCATATACAATTCTAAGATTGGTCACCTGATAGTAGCAAAAAAAGTGACAGATGATAGCAAAGGAATGAACAGAACACATATATCAAGCATGAATTACTTACAGATTTTAAAAAGGTAACAAAGAAACCAATAAACAAACCAGACTCAGCAGAGCAGGCAGGAGCTAGTCAAGGAAGAAGAAAATATCCTTACACATTTCAATATCTCAGAGGAAAATACCATAAAACAGATATTTTTAAAAATATTAGAAATTAATATTAAAAAGGTCAATACGTTCATTAAATTCTGTTTTGGAAAATTGAGAGTCATATAGTATATTTAAGAAAGATTTATATCCCTATGTAAACATTTTGATGGAAATAAACTTAGTTTTTATAAAAAAAATCATCCCCTGGTATTTATTCAAAACACACATGCTTTGCCTATATCAAATAAATGAACAGATATGACCAAAATTCTGGTAACTAGGTAAACTAAAAATGGGAACAGTTACAAACCTTTATTGCTCCTAATGTTCCTTGGTAGATTCTGTCTTCAATATCCAAAAGAAAATCTCTCAGCCTTAATTCAAGCTGCCTTTCTGCAGACATCTGAGATGGATCATATGCATTGGAAGATCTTCCCCGACTGTATGTAGGTTTGCTATCAGTTTGAGGTTTGTCTGAAATAGTTATCCGACACCTTTATTATTTCCTTATTAAAAAAATACAATTACCCCATGTGACTATTATGATTGTAAAATAATGGATATAAAAACAATCCTCAACTGCAATTAAAAGGGGGGGATGTTTGCACATTATATATCTGATAAGCGACTTGTATCTAGAATATATAAAGAACTCTTACAATTCAATAAAAAGACAAATAATCCAATTTTTAAAATGGGCAAATGATCTGAATAGACTTTTCTTTCAGGAAGATATACAAATGGCTGATAAGATCATGAAAAAATGCTCAACATCATTAGTCATTCAGGAAACGAATGTCAAAACCACAATGAGATACCACTTCACACTTCTAGGATGGCTAGAATAAAAAAGTCAGACAACAAGCATTGACAAAGACATGGAGAAATCTTAGTCCTCATACACTGTTGGCAGGAGTATAAAATGGTGTAGCCACTTTGGGAAACAGTCTGGCAGTTACTCAAAGGATTAAATAGAATTACCATATGACCCAGTAATTTCACTCTTAGGTATATACTCAAGAGAAATGATGTATGTCAACAGAAAAACTTGTATGCAAATGTTTACAGCAGCATTATTCTTAATAGCCAAAGGTGGAAACAGGATGTCCATCAACTAACGTATGGATAAATAAAATATGGTATACAATGGAACATTATTTGTCCATAAAAAGGAATAAAGTACTGATACATGCTACAACTTAGATGAATCTTGAAAACATTATGCTAAGTGAAAGAAGGCAGTCACAAAAGACCATGTATTATATGATATCACTCATATAAAATGTTCAAACAAAGAGACAGAAAACAGATTTGTGGTTGCTTACGTCTATGGGGGGGTGGTAGCTAAAGGGTGTGGTGTTTCTTTATGAGGTGATGAAAATGTTCTAAAATTGACTGTGATCGCTGCACATATCTGTGAATATACTAAAACCACTGAATTTTATATTTTTCATGGGTGAATTGTATGGTATATGAATTAAATCTCAATTAAGCTGTTAAAAAAATTGTGATCTAGTTTTTAATCCTAAAGAGAATTGAAGTAGTCAGGGTAATACGCCTCTACATTTAAGTTCTCTACCTAGACAATCTCAGTAATATAAAAACTTACACTCAAGAACACCTATTGCTGTCTCTTATCTGTCATCAATGGACCAGCCATCAAATAGGAAATGTTGCTACCTGATCTGCCCTTGCAGCCACTCTCCAAAGAAGTGATCACTAATGGAACCTGTCCCTGGACTCTCAGCCACACACTTAGTGAGTGGCCTTACTCACTATCAGATCTCTAAAACTGATGGTAACCTTAGTGCCCGGGGTGTTCAGTCTACTGATAAAGGAATGAGATCAGGAAGTCTATGTATCCTCTCACATTGCTAGATGTGTTCCTCATAATCCAAATGGAACTCAGTGGAATCTAGAAAACCTTGTTTCTCTAAGTGGCAAACTTTCTCTTTCAAACCGAGGACATGGTCCAAATGAAAGATAAGGTGTTTTAAATACAGCTCCAATAGTTTGAAAAATGTTTAATCCTTAAACAGAGCTTATGGGGAGAGAAAAATAAAGACAATAGTTTTTATTGCAAATTTACCTGAAAAATGAAATTTCTCTTCAGAAAAATGGGCTAGCTGTGAACATATTCTGCTTTTCTCTTGCAACAAAGTTTCTTTTAAGGCACTTTCTCTATGTCCTCTAGAATTAAGAGCTTCGATGAGCTGGTCTAGCTGTTCACAAGAACTGTAAAAGCACCACCGATTTGGCTTACGCACTGGTTGTGGCCGCTGCACAGAATCACCATATGGATCTTGGTCAATGTTGGAGGTAGATTCAGACATCAAAGGCTCCCCAGTTTTAGAGGATATCTGAGGATTTTGAGACTGTACGTTATTCTGAAAGGATGAAGGTCTAGGCAACAGCATGTCTTCAGTGAGACCAGAATAATCCTCTTCAATAAACAATCCAGGAATAGAAGGGAAAATCCAGTATCGCCTATACATGCGGTCACGGCCCAAGGGAAAGATGTTGGTACATGCTATGGCACTTTGGATTTTTTCTAAGAGCTCTTTCTCTTTTCGTTGGTGTTCCTGTTTTAAAGCTTCTTCCTCATCAGCAATGAAAGGCTCTCTTGTTACACAGTTGATCTCTTCTTGCCTTATAAATTCTTTAAATCCATTTTGTCTCCTTTTCCCTATAGTTGAAACAACATTTGATCATCATCAACGTATTCTAAATTTTCACTGGAAAATATAAAGCTACTCCAAGTTATTATGTGTTACGGACTGAAACGTATGCTCCCAGATTTATAGGTTGAAATCCTAAACCCCAATGTAACTATATTTGGAGATAGGTCCTTTAAAGAGGTAATTAAGGTTAAATGAGGTCATAAAAGTGGGGGGCCCTAATCCAAGAGAACTGGTGTCCTTATAAGAGGAAGAGAGACCAGAGCGTGTGCTCTTTCTGCTTGTGGGTACAGAGGAAAGGTTGTGCAAGGACAGAAAGTGCTATCCTGCAAGCTGAGGAGAGAGGTCTCACCAGAAATCAACCCTGCGGGCACCTTGATCTTGGACTTTCAGCCTCCAGAACTGTGAGAAAATAAATTTCTGTTGTTTAAGCCACTCAGTCTGTGGTATTTTGTTACGAAAGCACAACAGACTAATATACTATGTTAATAAGAAGCTGGTACACTTAAATATAAAGGGACACATAAAAATTTGTGATCTCCATACTGGAGAGAGTGGCAGAGTCTGTTATTCTACAAAACATACTCAGTCCTTCCTAAGGTAGGAGTCAGCCAACTACTTCTACAAAGGGCTAGCTAGTAAATAAACATTTTAAGCTTTGTGGGTCATATGCTTTCTGTCACAGCTACTCAACTCTGCCATTGTAGCATGAAAGCAGCCATAGGTAATATGTAAATGAATGAGCATGGCTATGTTAAATAAAACTTTACTTATGATCACTGAAATCTGAATTTTATATAATTTCCACATGTCACAAAACATTCTTTTAAAAAATTTTTCAACTATTTAAAACTGTAGAAACCATTTTTAGCCTATGGGTATATAAAAACAGGGGTCAGGGTAGATTTGGCCAATGGGCTATAGTTTACTAACCACTGATTTAAGATACGAGAACCCCTAACTTTTAGTTGGGCACATAGAAATCCAAACAAAGGACAAGGCTTCCCAGACCCTCTTTCCCCAGTAGGCACTGCTCCAGGAGAAACTTCTGGTCAAAGAGACTGTAGCAGAAGCATTATGTGTAACCTCAGAGTTGTGCCTCTCTTTCTTCTTACCCTCTTCCAACTAACTAGAATGGAGACATGATGATAAATCATTTCGGAATATGAGGATGGGACCAAAAACGTAAGGATGGCAGTACCAATAAGATAGAAAAGAGCCTGATTTCTGGTGACCTGCCTCGCCTTTTATGATGTATTGAAGAATTAAAACTTCTCTCTGATTTCAGTCACTATCAAATTGCTTCAATAAGGTTGAAGAGTTTTTTTTCTACATTTTTGCTTAAAAGAGTTTGTATAATATTGGAATTATCTACTTCTTTAAAATTGGCAGAATTAACTAACCTATGAAGTTGTCTTGGACTGATATTTTCTTTGTAGGAAGATTTTTAATACTAATTTAAGATCTTTGATGATTTAGAATTATTCACATTTTTAATTTTTTCATGAATCCTTTTTCATAACTTATACTTTTCTAGGATTTTGCTCATTTTGCCTCCATTTTCAAATTTACTGTCATAAAATTGTATATATTGTCCCTTTATCTTTAAACTTCTACTCTATCTGTAGTTATGTTACTACCCTTTTGAGTCTCAATTTTGTTTATTGTGATCCACTCCCCAATGAATTTCAACAAAAGTTTGTGTCTTTTTCAAAGACACAAACTTTTGGTTTTGTTGTTCTCCTCTATTATGGTTTTATTTTCTATTCATTTCTATTCACATCTATTGTTTCCTTGTATTTGGGTGGATTATTCTATTTTCTATCTCTAACTTCTTAAATAAATGCCCAGATCAAATTGCCTTTCTCCATTTCAAATATGTATTAAAGCTATAAATTTCCTTTAAGTAGAGGGACTGTATCCAACAAGTGTTAAGATGCAGTATTGATTAGCTTTAAATATTCCTTAGTTTCCATTAGGGTTTCTCTTTTGATCCATTGCTTGGAAGTATGTTTTAAAACCCTAATCATATGAGGTTTATCTGTTTTGGACTTCTAAATCAATTGCATTGTAATCAGAGAATATAGCCTCTATGATACAGGTGATTTTCTGCCTATTTATAATAACCATTTACAAGATAATGTAGGAAAAAAACTGCCATCCAAATTATAGGCACAGAATAAACATAAGGATCTCCTTCAATAGTTATCAAATGAAGATGGTTAAAGATCCTCAGAAGTAATTTGTATTTATAGTTTTCCAAACATGTATTCTCATTGATCCAGAAATTATTTTAAGGCCGTAGAGACTTCCATTCTCAGCGATATGACACCAATCACAAGCATTTACTGATCTATTTAAGAGGCATTCAATATATGTTGAATGAGTACATTACAGAATAAAAATTTCTATATGGCCTAGTATAATGTAGTTAATAAAAAAACTCAACAAAACTCTCTAACCAAAAGTAGAAGTTACAAGAAACTGACCTATTAAAGAGATAGGAATATTGCCTCTCTTCCCTATAGTATAAGTTACATGTGAATAAAGACCTAACCATAAATATACTAATGTAACTTCATACCACCATTTTATAACAAAATGGTCATCATTGAAAAAACTTACCACAGCTATGAGTTGGGCATTTAAAAAATAAACACACCTTGGAATCACAAATGAAAGTAATCTAATATATATTTCATAATAAATGAATTAATAAAGTGCCTTATCAATTAAAAATAAGCAAGCATGTCCTTAAGAAATTTCTGTATTACCCTTTCTGCCCCTTTTATGTGATCCTGGGTCATCTTCGTCTTCAGTGACTGTGTCTTGATCTAGTTCCTTTTGCTCTATTTCTTTGCTCTCAGTGCTAGTATCAAAATCTTCCCTTTCTTCCTCCCTTTAGGATAAAAAACAAAGATTATATTAATTAATGAATATACAATTCCATTTATGAAAAATTTATTGCCTGTCTATGAAGTGCCATGCATCATGCATAGGAAGTAGTGAACAAGATGACACAGCATTTATAGTATTGCAGAGAAAACAGATAATTACATAAACCATTGTAAAATTAATAAATGTAATAAGTACTAAAAAAGGAGAAGTTCAAGGTGCTATGGAAGCATTTCAAGGAGCTCTAGATCTAGTTTCACGGATCAAGAAAGGCTTGAGAAGTGACATTTAAACTGCAGTACTGGAGACTGGGAAGGAGTAAGGCGGCAGAAGAAATCTCCATTTTTGGCAGAGGTGATAATATATGCAAAGGCATTGAGCTGAAGGGAAAAAAAAGAGCTTTTAATTTTGAGAAGAATGTAAAAGAAAACCAAGTAATCCAAGATATGGATGAGAAAAAGGCAGGGTTAGATCATAGTGGGTCTTGTAGGGCATTATTCAAAAAGCAATGGTAAAAAAGTAGAAGAGTTTAGAAAAGGGAAGCAATATGATTAAAGCACTTCGGCTGCTATGTGGAAAATGATCTGGGATTGAAGGTAGATGAGGGGAAACCAGTAAAGAGGCCACTATAACAGTGCAGGTAGCTGGCTGGGAGGTGATGGTGGCTCAGAGTAGAAAGGAGATAAATAGACAAATAATGGAGGAGAGAAGTAGATAAATTTTATATGTAGTTAAGTATGCAGAATAAACACAGTTGGATGTTTTACCTAATGCATTATATTGTCCAAATTAAAACTAAAGTTGTATGAACCTTGAAATGAATTCCACCATATATGTCCTTTATACAAAATGAGGTTTGCAACCTGCAATGTATTCATTCAGGAGCCAGAGAGATCATGGAAACGAGTACGGCTAGATGAATATAAAAAATACAAAGTAGTGGGATCTATAACACGCTTATTTTCTTTTAAAAAACCCCCTGAGATATCACAAGGAAAAAAATTTGTAACCATGTGAGGTGATAAATATTAACTAAATTTACTGTGGTAATCATGTTGGAATTTATGCATAAATCAAATCATTTAATTGCATACCTTAAACTAATGCAATGTTATCTGTCATTTATATCTCAGTATAACTGGAAAAAGTTTACAAAATGTAAAAAAATTGAGATATAATTCACCATTTTAAAGTGCACGATTCAGTATTTTTCAGTATATTCACAGGGTAGTGATCATTACCCCTATTTAATTCCAGAACATTTTCATCATCCCAAAAAGAAAAACACCATAGAAGTCACTTTCCATTTTTTCTTTCCCATTGCCCCTGGTTACCAATCATCTCCTTACTGCTATGGATTTGCCTATTCTGGACTTTTCATATAAATGGAATCATACAATACATGACTTTTTGAGACTAGCTTCTTTCACTTATAGCATAATGTTTTCAAAGTTCATCCACATTGTTTAATAGCATGTAACAGAATTCCATTCCTTTTCATTGCTGAATAATATTCTGCTGTTTGGATATACCATAAAAGGAATATATCATCCATCAATTGACAGACATTTGGTTGTTACCATTTTTTGGCTATTAAGAATAATGCGGCTATGAACTTTCATGTATACATTTCTGAGTGAACATATGTTCTTAATTCTCTTGGAGTGGAATTGCTGGGCTATATGGTAACAGGCGGTTTAATTGAGAAACTGCCAAACTTATCCAAAGAGGCTGCACCATTTTATATCCCCACCATCAATACATGAAAGTTCCAATTTTTTCCACATTCTCACCAACACTTGCTATTGTCTCTCAATTGGATTATATAACCATCCTAGTGCGAAGTAGTAATTCATTGTGATTTTGATGTGCATTTCCCTAACGACTACTGACATTGAGCGTCTTTTCATGTGCTTCTTATATATCTTGTTTGGAGAAATGCCTATTAAAATCCTTTGTCCATTTTTCAAATTGGATTGTCTTTTTATTGTTGAGTTGCATGAGTCTTTATATATTCTAGATATTACACTATCAGACATATGATTTGCAAATATTTTTTCCCATTCACTGGGTTGTCTTTTTATTTTCTTGACAATGTGCTTTGAAACACAAGTTTTTAATTTTGATGAAGTCCAATTATCTACTTTTTCTTTGGTTACTTGTACTGTAGGTGCCTTATCTATTAACTTTCTTAAGGTATCCTAAGTCAATTTCTTAAAGTATTGTTGATGGACATAAAGTATAGTTTTCCAAGTCTGTGACCTATGATCTTAAAACTTAATACGTATTTTTACACGTAAGTTTAATCAAAAGTCAATGTATTAATTTTGCAATATTGGGGAGTTTGGAAACTTCCATTGCAGATTTTGTTTAAAAAAGATTATTTCTGCTAACTTTGAATATGGTTTGCCATTTACAATATTCCCACTTATCTTCACAATCAATCTTCATCCCAAATATTTTGAAATGCAATAAAATAATTAGTCACTAAATTACTTTCGCTTTCAACCTTTCCTCATACCGTTTACCAAAACCTCCCATCTTATCCCTATTCTTCAACAGGCTCAGAGGAGCTCTGGGAAACACAGCGTATAACTGCAATGATGGTGGTAGTAGAGGGGGATATTACTATTAATACTAGAAATATATTACTGGTTAAAAATAGACTATTAAAAGTTTTCTGGGAAATTATCAATGAGAAAATGTATTCTAGATTCCCTGTATTTTTAAAACACAACACATGTATACTTGAGGACTGTCTATATGTAAATTTCATAGGCTCACTGACATATTAGGTACCTATAGAAAACTAGCTTTTTTAAAAAAAATTTGAAAGCATTTTAGAGTATAAAGTGTTGATTTTTATTCTTTATGGAAAGCCAAATGAACAGTATAATTCAAACCATACCCAATAGATATATCTGCAGCTGAATTTCTTTGCTCGTATTCCTTCAGTTTTTCTTGTTTCTCTTTCATTTTTTGTTCTTGCTCCTTAAGTTTTTCTTCCTTCCTTTTACGAATTCTGAAAGTTAAAAACCATAATATAGTAATCCATTCATAACCTCTTGGTAAAGCCATTAAACATCAGTGTGAGCCATTGTCACATTATAGTCCAATGTGAAAAATGGTTTTAGATGCAAAGAAATAAACAGCTTTCATTAGCACAACTGACTATAATTATCTCCTACCTAGCAGCTGCTTCTTCCCTCTCTTTTCGATGTTGTTCTGCTTTTAATTCCCGGAACTCCTGTTTTGCCTGTCGTAATATGTCAACGTAATCTTCAATAAAATCCCTAGTAGAAACTAGGGTCAGTAGTTTCCCACAGAGAGCATGAAGTATCTTCATTTTTTCTCCTGTTAAAAATCAATAAATAATTTCTACATTATTAATGACAAAAAAGAAACTGTGTTGGAAAAATTTTAATTTGTGGCTCAATGTGAAAATGCTTAATAAAGAATAGGGGAAAGTCTCTTAAGATCAAACATGCCAATGGCATGTCTTCAGAAAAAAAGCAACTTTGAGTCCAACTGAACAGTTATGTTATATAAAGGCATTTCAAATACTATTGACTACCTTACATACTAGTTACATAGACATGAAAAATTTCCAAACTACAAAGAATTGTTTTTCAAGTTGCAATTTATAGGCTCACAAATGAAGTTCAAATCAAAATGAAAATATAACTACATAAATTTTTTAAAAATGGCAATAGGCAAATTGCTACTCTGAAAAGACTATATAAAAACTCTACCATAAATTATAAGAACTATATGAATGTTGAGAATTAAGGTACTCTACTTCTATTACATGTTCTCTTAAGCACATTAAACTATATATATTTGTATAATTTTCTTTTTAAAAAATAAAATGAAAAAGAACTTCATCTTAATTTATGTACTGTTTCTCATACCTCAAATATTTATTCAAAAAAATGTTAAAATTTAGCAGCCACAGATTACACTTCTGATATACTAATTAATAAAAACGAAAGCTAGTTAATTCTCACTTATTCTTTTAAACTTAGATTCAGTAGATTTACCACAAATTTTTAAAACAATAGAAAATCCAAAAGAAAAAGGAAAGAAAATCATAAATAAAGCTAATATGAACAACAACAGTAGTTTCAATGTAGGTCACTATTGGTATACCAACACTTTTAAAAAAAAATAAAACTGTTTTCTCTCTTTCTCTTTTAAAACTGATTATCATCTAAAATTTCTCATCAGCTACCTAGTTTTCTGGATGTAAGAGGCCTCAAAGGGTAGAAAGTGGGCAGGTTATACAGATCCCAACTTGCCAAGTTTACCTGGTGTCAAATCATACACTGAAGTGCTTGACAGTTTCTTCACCAGACTGGGATTGCTTAAACGAAGCTCCATACAGGCGTCATCGGTAGCATCAAACCCCCCTCGTTTCTGGTATCTGTACTTTGCATTTGCTGATGTGACATCAGCACCTGAAGCTAAGATGTGTAGTCTGAGGATTTCAGAAAGAGTGCAGCTATCAAGATCCAAGCTTTTCAAACTGCAGCCTATAGTTGTTAAAAATGAAATAGTCATTTAGAATATAAACCACAAATTCTCAGCAATGTAAAATATACCTTTATAAAATTAAAAATAAAAAGCCAATAAAAAAAAATAAAGCCCACACATACCCTGGTGCAACTGCGGCCATGCAGCTGCCAAAGATGCAACTGCAGACAGTGCAGATTTTGTGGGGTCTGCATCTTCATCCAAAGCCTCTGTTAAATCTTTAAGGAAATAAATACTTTATTCTAGTGCAAATCAAAGCTGGAATATTTGGGAACAATGCCCTTTTAAAATGATGAAAGACACAGCAAACGGCTTAACATTGACGAACCTCAAAAGAACCAACACTAGGTACAACAAGCATCATTCACATTCTGCCTAGTCTCCATCTGAAACTACAAATCCTATGACATGCACCAAACGCTAACATTCTCCTTACCTAACATAGAAAAGACAATTTCCAAGTTACCAACAAGATGTTCATACACATTCCAAAATGGTAAAATGTACTTTAGAATGAAAAACAAGTCTCCTTGCTCAATATAACTTAAAGAAAATCTACTCAGAAAATCAGAATCCACTTGAAGATATCCAATTTTTTATAAATATTTTAAGATTGAATCTTAACAAAGTATAGGTTGTAGTCATCACAAATCCAGCACAGAAAAATAGCTAAAAGAACTGATTTATCCTCTTCATCTAAATTGCCCGTTTTTAAGTTGAAAACTCTCCAGTCCAAGAAATAGGAAGATTTGCCTGTATTTTCTAAGCAAATTGCTTTAGCTTTGAGAACAGTGCTTAGGGTACAAATAGGACTAAAGAGCAAATCTATAAGCATAGATGTATTTAAAGCACTAGTATATACAATTATTTCTAATTGTAATACAGAGATGACAAAAAAAATTACAGTGTCAGCTTGAAAAACTTTAAGCTTACAAAACACCCTTCTGCTATATAGCATAGTGTAGTGGACACAGCTTTAGACTGAAAGTTAGATAATGTATATTCTGGTCTTAGCTCTGCCAGTCCCTACTTCTTAGTTATGTAGCCTTTAGACAAATCATTTAATTGGCTTCATTTTTCTTAAAGGGCTGAGTCTAGATGAGCAGTTTTCAAATTCTTCAAATATTTCTTAGAAGCCCAACGTAAAAGAGATAAAAAGTGCCCTTGTTAAAGTGGGGTATGCAGATGACAATCCTGCCCATTCGTCTTTCCAACTCTCCTGCAGTGGCACCGAGGAATCACAGTACAACTTCTGGGGCTCTATGGATTAGAGTTTGGAAAATCACTGGGCGAAACTGGTCCCGTGGCTCATCAACCTTCTACGATTATATGGTTCCCCTCCACAAGTTCACAAACTCACAAAATGAACCTTAGAGAACAGAACTGCTGTCCTTTACTACAGGAAAAAGGCAGCTCTAGGATCATGTGTGATTACAATCAGTGACAACTTCATGGCAGTTAAAGCATAAACAATATCACACAGGAGAAATTATCTGACTAAATGTTACATACATGCAGAGGTTATTCCTACCAAGCCATGAATCTAGTCCAAAGACAGACATTACAATTATATTCTTCCTCATCAAGGAAATACCAGACCTAAGACTTTCTGAATTTTCATTTCACATATAAAGCCGAACAAACAAAATTAATAGGCACTCTAAAATTAACAACAGTCCCTGCTGCAGAGCTGTAAAAGTATACTGGCTCTCTCCCTTTGCCGCAAGCACCACATTCAATCTATTATATCTATCGTAAGTTACAATTTCCTAAGACAAAGGCTAATAAAGGCCTTAGGAAGTGGACAACCAACAAAATGACAGTTTACTTTTAATTGTATTAAACTAATATGTTAAAAGACACATTTATTATCATAGTAATCTAAAATTAGGTAAATAAAATTGCAACACTAAACAACGATGTTGCGGCAAATACACAAAACTAGTCTATATGAGGAGGATACTCTTTTCCCCATACTTTGAAGGGTTTTTAAATTTATGATGTAAGACTAAAGAGAGGAATATATATTTTTAATATAAGGTTTTAAAAGTTGCTGGTCAAAATTTCGAAGATTTGATATAAAAACAGGGAGAGTGAGGACCAAGAATTAGATCTTCTTGCAGATAATTTTATAGGCAATGCTAGGGGAACAAATATTCAAATTTTCAACTTCTTAGCCATACTACAAGGCCATATAGCACAGTCACTATGAGGCTACACCAGGCTGCCGGAGTTTGTATGCCATCACTTTCTTATTAGCTGTGTCTTTGGGCAAGTTAATTAAATCCTCAAGTCTAAGTTTCTTTATATATGTAAAGGGCAGAAAATAATTATACCTACCTCACAAGGGTGAGATGAGGAGTAAATGAAACAATGCATATATAGTGTTTTATATCACTTATTAGCTATGTGATCTTCAGTAAATAACCTCATTGAACCTTACGTAGATTTCTCATCACTAAGATAAATTCATACTTTTCCCTTCTGCACAATTTCCCCCTTTCTAGAAATGGCAGGAAACACCAGCTGATAACACCAGCTAAAGAAGTCGGAGAATATTTAGGACTGCCTGACTATTCAATTGTTTTCAGGAAGAGTGTGGAAAAGCTTTCTTGTTACTGAGGTGGGAGAACATATGAAAAATACCTGGGGGAACAATCTAGGCCCTTATTAAAACTGAAATAACCATGTAAAATGTGGCCAATAATAGGGAAGTGAGAGAAAGGTGAAAAATTCCAAAGTATTACGTTTTTTCCTTCCCTAACATTTAAATATTTTCAAAATGAGCATTAAAAACTTTATTTAGAGGTAGAGCTTATATTTATAGACATTCCTATATAGGAATAGAGCTATAGAAATTACAGGTCAAACAAATCATGAATAGAATATATGATAACAATACAAAACACCAACAGTCATATATATTTTGCCTTTACAATGTAAAGTTGTTTTTTTTAACACAATTTTCTTGTCACCCCACTTTTTGTCATCAAGACTTCCAAACTACAATACTCATCTGCTTCAAATCCTGAATTAAATATAGTTTTATGTCTTGTATTAAGGTCATAAATATTGTGTTAATGACCAATAACATCACTTGGTCAATAACCCTGTGATGTTATTGGTCATTACAATAACCTAATG
Organism: Rhinolophus hipposideros; assembly: GCF_964194185.1. Lineage (NCBI taxonomy): Eukaryota > Metazoa > Chordata > Mammalia > Chiroptera > Rhinolophidae > Rhinolophus > Rhinolophus hipposideros. The sequence goes on along the minus strand of NC_138051.1, from coordinate 19,006,746 downwards.
GTTACAAGAATGAATAGTTGCTGCATTATCTGTCTTAGATAATCCATCTTTAGTGCTGGTACTTGTCATCTTAGATAATCTTTAGATGTGTTATAAATGGATTAACCCTTGTCTTCCCTTTAATAGACTCTCATTTAATTGACTAAGTCACCTGAGATGAAGACGGGGACTATATTGCTAAAATGGCCTTGATAAGGGACCTATGGTGATTGGCACTCAAGCTAGAGAATATACCAGTAGTGCCAAAAATATATACACACATGACTTGTATTCATTTTTTGTTATCGGTATATGTTGAGTATTACAATTTTAATACAGTTTTTTTTCCTTTCTTAAAATGTGTATACATTTTTTGGCATCCTCTGAATTTTCCTTGAACTCAGGCTGTAAAATCAAAAGGCAACCAACACTGGATGCACATTCATCATTATCCTGTTGCTCCAGGGACGAGGCCTAAAGAAAACTGAGCTCAAATTATCTAAGGCCGACAAATACTATCCAAATGGAGGAATGTCCCACTTTTCTGTACCAGAACTCTATCAAGATGTCTCCCAACAGTTATTTCTTTTTGTGAATTTTTATGCAATCCACTAAAGTGTTGTTAATAAAGCTTTCGATCCTAAATCACACATGTGGCAAAGTTCACAGAGAATGTTGTTTAGGAAGCCAAATTAATCTCTTAATATAAATGCTTAACAATTGCTCTGATTGAGGTAAATCCTAAACAAAATAGTGAACATATCGTTTTAAAAATAAAAAAGGTTTTCCCCAAGAATCATTTATACATTAATGTGTACCACACACTGACTCTAGATACTTAAGTGCATAGAATTTAAAGAGCAGAATTTCTAGTTCAAACTAATTAATGAAATAAAAAAAAATTTTTACTTAACCCTGATTTAAAAACTGTTGGATAAGATCTGAAAATGAAATCACAGTATTATTTTCAATTTAAAGTATTAACAACAACAACTAAAATATTTCCTTAGGTGGAGGCAAAAAAATCAGTGCCACTTAGCAGAATCTCTTGGAATTACAGATACCGGTCAATGACATCTGTAATGCTCCTAAATTATAGGAGAAATCGAAAAGAGTAAAAAGCAAGATAGACTGGGGAGGAAATATTTTTAAGGTCATCAGAAACAGGATACATTAAAACAAAGTTTTTATAAAGCAACTGATAATGTGTTGTTAGTATATGACTTAAGAATCATGTAACTTGAACAACTATGTTTTATAACTGTAAAAGCAAGTTAATTTTAAAATAACCTTCAAAATGACTTTCACTACAAAGTTACTATCAATCAGCAATAACACTGAGTTCTGACCTTTGGTGTCAGCATCAGTTATTTGCTCTTTGGCTACTTCCTCTTCTTCTTCCGCTATCGCCTGGAAGATGGCAGTCAGGAAGAAAAAAAGCAATTCACATAGTGGGCCTTCACTGTCATTTCCTACAAGAGCTTCCTCTAACACTTCTGTGAATAAAATGTTTAAAATGAATTGAAAGTTCTGGTCAAGTACTAACAAAACAACTCCAATGGAATAATAAATAAACATTTCAATCAATAATAGCCTGTGTAACTATTTTCTTAAGTGCCCATTTATCAAAATAAAACCAAGTATTACCCGAGGCAAAATCAAAAAACAATTTTATAATGATTACAATAAATTCTAATAAAACCATAAGCGAAAATCACTACATTCAAGAAAGCCAAATTAACCTCAGTAGATGAATACAATATTTCAAATAAGTTTAAATTTGAAGTGCAAATTAAGGTACATATTATGAACTATAATTTTATTCTAATTTGAACAACAATGCAGAGATCTGTTATTATCCCACTGTTCTTAAGAGCTATGTGGGACATTACTGTTTAACAAACAGTGCATTGGGAGGTAATCCTCTGCATCAAGTGTACTATCGTGCCCAAGTCATAAATGTTTCCCGTCTAATTCATCCTACCTGAACCAGCTTTGTTTAGACTTTGATCTGTAAGGCACAATGACTCATACCTCACCAGCTCATAAAGAGAAATTAAGGGAGTATGAAAGCCCTCCTGAAGAATTCTCTCTTACTAAAATAAGAGTGGCATTATAATTCTGTTTTTGAGGGTCTTTACTTGGATCTCAAGAAAATTATTTTACTATTTGACAGCTGAAAATCCAAATGGGATCCAAGGCCCTCATACCAATTTACCTCTTAAAAATGATGTTTACACGAAGTAAAAGTATATTAAGTGCAGAGTCAAAACAGAATCACAAATGAAAGGTAGGCAACAACTTGTTTCCAAATACAGCTGACATCAATTTCTTCCCTCCCTTCATTTACCTACTATGCCGCCCTCAAGAAGTGGAAACCTATTCTTTTACCCCTTGAATCCCAGTAGGCTCGACCAATGGACTATGGCAAAAATAAGGCCTGCCAGTTCCAGGCCTCGCCTGGAAGAAGGTTGGCAGTTCATTTCCTGCCTCTTGGAGCCCTCAGCCGCCACATCAGAAGTGAAGGCTGTTCTGATGGAGTGGGAAGCACTGAGGCACCAGGCAGCTGTGTGAAGCCGTGAACATCTAGCCACGTGAGCCTTCAGATGACTCCAGTTCCAGCCACTGTCTGACAGTAGACTCCACGAGATGACTACAGAGCTAGGCCCAGTGACTCCACAGAACTCTGAGAGAGAATGATTTGTTCCTTTAAGCCATTAATTTTAAGGTGAACTGTAACACAGCAATATCACTTGCCTAGGGTTACTCCTTCAGGAAATTCATCTTGAAGATCAAAAAGTTCCCCAAATGCATTAAGGAATTCCAAAACCATCAGAGCATCACCAAAGATTTCAGGAGGTAGTCTAGTTTTCACTGGAGTTGGTTCTGGAAGTTCCTGCAAGATTAAACAATTTACATAACTGCTTGAATCATGTACAGGAAACTGTAAAACGTAGATATGATATACTTTTTCCTAGTAAGACTTATTTCACGTAGACTAGTGGTTCTCAACCAGGGATGTTTATCAATCACCTTTAGAACTTTTAAAATTATAGATGCCCTGGACTTATTACAACTTCACTAAATCAGTCTCTAGGGACTTTTTCCTTCATCAAACTAAGAACATAACTTTAGGCTGGTGTGCATTTCTGACTACATTTCCTCGCTAAGAGGGTCTTTTATCCTAGATTCAGAGGGTAAGGCATCAGCTGTGCCAATATTATCTTGAATGCAGGATCTCCTTAGGATGTGGAACAATTAATCCACCATCTACTGACTTAGAAATGGTGATGAATGAGTTTGATTTGGATACTTTCATCGTTTCTGGAGATGGGAAGAATCTTTACCTAGCAATTAAGCTAAAAAGCATGCCTGGCCCCAGTGGTTTTTGGATTATCAAGGATAATGCATATAAGCAATTATTTCTGCAGAATCAAGGTCATTACCAAAGCTTGTTATAAAATACTAACAATGCTACCTTGGAACGCTATAGAATTTGCTTAATTGGCTATTTCTTCTCAGTTAAACATGAAGAGGCCACTATTAAAAAGAAAGAAAGATTTCTTCAGCAAAGCCACATAGGGCACATAGAACATGGGTGGGTGAAACATCAAATATGCTTATACCTTAAGATCATCACATTCCATATCTTCTCTTGGTTTACTCCACTGTTTTAAGTATTCCATATATTTTCGCTTTTCTTCACGTAATTTCTCTCTTTCCTAAAACAAAAGGTTAATAAAAATTCTTATAAGAAATTGATAAGGCAGCATCAGCATCATCTGGGAACTTGGGCCCTACCCCAGCCCGACTGAATCAGGAATTCTGAGGTTGGGACTCAACAACTGATTTTTTAAGAAGCCTTTCTAGTAATTTTGATGCACACTGAAGTGTTAGAACCACTGATTAAAACAATGCCTATCTGACAGAGCTGCTACAAAGACAGATGGAAAACGTCCGACACACAGTAGCTCTTGGATAAATATTAATTCAATCTGACCCTGCCTACAGCAGTTCTCCCCCTACTTCAAATCAATTAGATCCTGACAATGTTGGTAATATTATTAGAGTACCTAAAATGAAACCTTCCCTTATATTTGCAATACACTTGCTGTTTTCAAGATTTGTTTAAACCTGACACTCTGGGGACACACAGAGGGAGCAGTAATTTAAAGCAATATTAGAATACAGTTGGTGAACTTCTCTTGCTTTTTAATCCAGGCCATTTCTCTTGCTCACTTGGTCTTTTGAAACCCTTACTTCTTGGTTCTTATATGTGAAACTGCAAGATAAATACTGACACTAAAAAGTTTCTAATAAAGCAGAGCATAATTAAAATATTTTATTGTAATTATTTTCCAATAAATATGTTTAATGTTAATATTATTCTTCTCCTTTGAAATTTACGAACACCAAAGGTAAACAGATGTCCACTTACCAAATTTTCAACATAACGTGACTAGATGGTTACAGACCTTACTAGCTGTACTTTAAGTAGTCTCCTGCAATAAGTCATACTCCTACCCTAACATAATTCTTGTTGGATGGAGTAAGATGGGTATTTTCATTCACTGTTGCTAAGAGCATAAATAAGCACAATACATGTTTGGTAAACAAATACCTATGTACATCCATAGAAACTTTAAAAAAAATTTTCTCACCCTTTGACCTATTATTCTGCTTCTACAAATTTATTCAAGGACATAATACAAAAATAGGAAAGACTTTTATTCACAAACTTGAATAGAGTATCATTATTTATGACCAAAAAATTATAAGGCACTTACCTAAACCTATCTGATTAACTATTATGCAGTTACTAAAAATTCCAGCTTACTAGTTTAATAACATGAAGACATGCTTATAATAATGTTAAACAAAAAAAGTATACACAGTTATAAATGGTGGATCTCTTTAAGGCCCAGAGTAAAGACTAGAAATAAATTAATCAAAGTGTTAATGCTACCTCTAAATGTTATCATTTGGATTACAAGTGTTCTTTTTGTTCTCTACATTTTCTGGAATGAACATATATTAGACATCTCCACCCCAACCTGAATGGTCTATTTGAAATAACTCAAAAAACTTCAGGCAAATTAAATGAACACAGTGTCTATAACATGATCATCTACGGCTATTTGTGCATATCTCAGAAAACCAATGGCAATGACTGTCTGGAAAAAACAGCTATAGAATTCCCTAAGGAATATTTACCATTAAAGATTATAATAAAGATTTGCTGAACTACCCTATTATCATAGATACCTTATTCTTCAAGGAGAATAAGAACACTATAATAATTCTTATTAGTCATTGACTTTATTGTATTTTTCTAACCATGTACTTTACTTAAAGGTTTTACGCTTATCACCTTCCCTAAATCTGTAAGTCTAAATGATGAAGAAGATCAACTTTAGAATTGCACTTTAGAAGAGGCTTTGAGGTGTAAAGGAATGGGAATGCATATATATGTTGAACCTTAAATCACTCATCAAATTTTCCAAAGCAAAAGGGAGATAAACCAATACTGTTTATCAGTGCTCTATGCACGCCTATATGTGAATGTGAATCAACATGGTAAAAGCACTTGAAGATTAACCATGAATTTAAATATGTAAAGCACTATTTACTGTATGTAGAGAGCATAGCTAATATACTTCAATGAATACCTTTTCTCTTTCTATTTTAAGCCTTTCTTTTTCTTCTTTCTTCTTTAGTCTCTCCTCTTCAACAATTTTTTTCAATTCTTCCTTCTTTTTCTCTTTATCTTCCTTTTCTTTTTTCTTTGCTTCTAGGGCATCTGCTTTTTCTCTTTTTAATTTAGCCTTTTCAAAAGCTGTGGAGAAGGTCATACTTAGAACTGTGTACAGATGGAAAACAACACATTTTTTAATGTAACAAAAGATTCCTGAAATAATTTAAGGTTAAGTGAGATCAGTAGAGACTCACAGGGATTGTCAATTCCTGGAGGAAGATAGCAGGTGATTAAAATGGGAAAAGCAAGTTGGCTGAGTTTAAGACAAATTACTGCACTGGGACAAACATTTATCTGCCTTTGAAAGCCAGAGTGTGGTCCTAAGCCCAACAGCAAGGTTATCACCTTGTTAGAAATGCAGAATCTCTTCTCTCATCCACTCACGAATTTAGAATCTTTGTTTTATTAAGGTTCCCAAGTGATTCAGTCCAGTTTGTGTGAATCAAACAAAATGGACCAACATGGTTTGTAAACCCTAAAAACTCCAAACTTGTGTTTCACCTAGCATCGGGTCAGTTTAATACGGGATATGCTCTACCTTGAAAGAGTTTTCAAGGTAGATGAGAAGAGGTCTCATTTATCATAAAAATCAATAGATATCAGGTGGAAAAAACTATGCTTAAAAAAACAAACAAAACAAAAAACCCAGAAATATACAGAGAAATATTCTTTCCTGTACTTAAACAGTTTTTGGAGAGAATTTAAAACTCACCCAGTGACTTCACTTCTTCATGTTTCAAAACTTTGTCTTTTTCTTTAGTGGTTTTGTTCCTATAACTTGCAATAGTCTGTTTATTAGCAATGCTGTCCTCCTGAAAAATAGACCAAGAAACTAAAATTGTAGAATCACAACTTTTACGAACTGATGGTCTGCTTTATTCTTACAATAAGAGTAAAACCCCCTGGGGCCAGCCCGGTGGCTCAGGCGGTTAGAGCTCCATGCTCCTAACTCCGAAGACTGCCGGTTCGATTCCCAAATGGGCCAGTGGGCTCTCAACAACAAAAAAAAAAAAAAAAAAAAAAGTAAACCCCCCCAAATTTAAAACCCCTCATCAATTATACTTTCTTTATACCATGTTTCCCCGAAAATAAGACCTAGCAAGACAATCAGCTCTAATGTGTCTTTTGAAGCAAAAATTAATGTAAGACCTAGTCTTATATTGTATTTTGTTAGATAAAACTTGGTCTTATAGTAAAATAAGACTGGGTTTTATATTAATTTTTGCACCAAAAGACTCATTAGAGCTTATTGTTCGATCAGGTCTTATTTTTGGGGAAACACGGTACTAAAATGAGGTTTTATTCTAAAGCATAACTGAATTTTTTTTAAAAATGGTATTTATTAACAATGGTCAATAACATTAGATACATTTCAGGGGTATAATATTATAATTTGACATCTGTATACTCTATTGCATGCTCACCACCTAAAGTCCGGTTTCCTTTTTTTTTTTTTTTTATTAAATTTATTGGGGTGACAATTGTTAGTAAATTTACATAGATTTCAGGTGTACAATTCTGCATTACATCGTCTATAAATCCCATTGTGTGTTCACCACCCAGAGTCAGCTCTCCTTCCATCACCATATATTTGATCCCCTTTACCCTCATCACCCACCCCCCACCCCCTTACCCTCTGGTAACCACTAAATTATTGTCTGTGTCTATGAGTTTCTCTTTCTCATTTGTTTGTCTTGTTCTTTTTGGTTTATATACCACATATCAGTGAAATCATAGGGTTCTCTGCTTTATCTGTCTGACTTATTTCACTTAGCATTATACTCTCAAGATCCATCCATGTTGTCACAAATGCTCCTATATCATCTTTCCTTAACGCCGAATAGTATTCCATTGTGTATATATACCACAACTTCTTTATCCATTCATCTATTGAAGGACATTTTGGTTGTTTCCATGTCTTGGCCACCGTAAACAAAGCTGCAATGAACATTGGAGTACACGTGTCTCTATAGAGAAATGCTTTCACATTTTTTGGGTAGATACCCAGGAGAGCGATTGCTGGGTCATATGGTAATTCTATTCGTAATTTCTTGAGAAACCTCCACACTGCCTTCCATAACGGCTGCACCAGTCTGCATTCCCACCAACAGTGTATGAGGGTTCCTTTTTCTCCACAGCCTCTCCAACACTTGTTACTATTTGTCTTATTGATGAAAGCCATTCTGACTGGGGTGAGGTGATATCTCATTGTGGTTTTCATTTGCATTTCTCTGATGATTAGCGATGTTGAGCATTTTTTCATATGTCTATTTGCCATTTGTATGTCCTCTTTGGAGAAATGTCTCTTCAGGTCCTCTGTCCATTTTTCAATTGGGTTGTTTGTTTTTATGTTGTTGAGTTTCATGAGTTCCTTGTATATTTTGGATATTAGCCCCTTATCAGAGGCACTGTTTGCAAAAATCTTCTCCCATTCAGTTGGTTGCCTCATTATTTTGTCAATAGTTTCTTTTGCTGTGCAGAAGCTTTTCAGTTTCATATAATCCCATTCGTTTATTTTAGTTTTTACTTCCATTGCCTTTGGAGTCAAATTCATAAAATGCTCTTTGAACCCAAGGTGCATAAGTTTAGTACCTATGTTTTCTTCAATGCAGTTTATTGTGTCAGGTCTTATGCTTAAGTCTTTGATCCATTTTGAATTAATTTGGGTACATGGTGACAGATAGCAATCCAGTTTCATTCTTTTGCACGTAGCTATCCAATTCTGCCAGCACCATTTATTGAAGAGGCTGTCTTTCCTCCATTGTATGTTTTTAGCTTCTTTGTCAAAAATTATCTGTTCATATTTATGTGGTTTTATTTCTGGGTTCTCAATTCTATTCCATTGGTCTATGTGTCTGTTTTTCCGCCAATACCAAGCTGTTTTGATTATTGTAGCCTTGTAGTACAAGCAAAAATCAGGGAGTGTGATACCTCCACGGTTTCCTTTTATTACCATATATTTGACCCCCTTTACCTAATTCACCTTCCCCCAATCCTCTTCCCCTCTGGTAACCACCATGTGTTGTCTGTACCTATGAGTTTGTTTTGTTAGTTTATCTGATACCTTTTATTTCATATTCCATATGTACGTGAAATCATCCAGTTTTTGGTCCTTTTTTCTGTCTGACTTACAACCAAACTTTTAATAACTCTAATCATAGTAACATATCAAATGAGTTAATTCTATAGCTCTACAAATTAGTACTAAAACCGCCCAGAAAAACAACTGGTAATATATAAAGAGGGACTTCAAAATATGCACTAGAAAACAAAACAAATCTTCCAGGGTACCTTATAAACTAGATAGTATTGACATTACATATGTAAGAAGTAGAGAAAAGACCTACCAGAAACATTCTTGTGGCCAATGTTAATTAAACAATGTCAAAAGTTTGTTTTAAATGCTCTTTATGTTTCAATACCCTAATTTATTCCCTGTATTTTATCCTGCTTTACATTTTTAGTAATTGCTTATATGCTTGCTTCCACTGTGGTATAAAATCCCTGTGGCATGAGAGCCATGTCTAATTCACATTTGAAACTTCTACAAGCCTCACCCCTGAGCAGTTATCATCATATAGCATACACGTTTTGTGTGTGAAGGAATGTGTTCTTTCCTACTGGCTACGGAGGCAGGGGAGCCAAACACTACTACTGATTTTGAATAGTTATATTAAGAGCTACAAGGTATTTTTTTTAAATCTGTTCTCTACCTACTTGACTAACAGATCCTCGTTTGGGAGGTCTCCCTCTTCTTCTGTTAGCAGGACTGAAGATAAAGGTGGGTGGATCATCAGGGAAGAAATAAGAAAAATCTTGTTCTGCTATTTTATATGTTGAAAGAGATGATGCCTAATAAAAAAGACATAGGGTACAATAATAACACATTAGTAAACCATATATACATATGCTCTAATATGTCACATGACTGCTGTTAAAGACCAGGTCAAAAACATCAGAATTTGTGTTATTATGTAAGTAATATCCTACCGTGTTTCCCCGAATATAAGACCAAGTTGAACAATCAGCTCTAATGCATCTTTTGGAGCAAAAATTAATATAAGACCTGGTATTATATTATATTATACCAGGTACATTATATCCGGCATTTATTATATCCGGTATTATACTATACAATATTATATTATACCCAGTCTTATATTGTATTAAAATAAAACCGGGTCTTATATTAATTTTTGCTCCAAAAGACACATTAGAGCTGATGGTCTGCTTAGGTCTTATTTTCAGGGAAACATGGTATATAATTAACCAGCTTTACCAGAAAGAAAACCACAATTCAAAGGATAGCTTCACCATAAAATACTCAAGACTGTTTCAACAGTTTCTCAATTCTAAACTATTCTAAAATTACGTTTTTACAATAAGCTTTGTTCGTTTGCTTTGCTTTTGACAATTTTGTATGAGATTTTCTATGTAAATAAATAATCCATATATTTAACATTAGAACCTAGTGTATCAACCAGTAATTTTTTCTTAACCATTTCCTAACTGCTGAACGTTTAGATTTTAAACCCAGTTTGGGGAGATAAATATTTTTAAACTCAAATATTTTTATGTATCAGAATTTAAAATTGGTCTGGATAAAAGCAGAAATATTGACCAATTCCTATAAAGTTTCAATTCAGAATTTAAGTTCAGAGAAATCAACCTTATTTTTATCAGAACTGGTGTGGTGCTAGAATAACTACTAAATTTACTTTGTACTCAGAACTTGTTCATCTTTCATCCATGTTCAACTTTAGACGTTTTAACTTTTGATTAGCAATTCTGAAGACTATTTTGGTCTAATGGTCAAGATCATCATTCTTTCTCTCAAAGAAAACATGTGCCATTTACAGAAATATCTTTCAGGAAATGTATAAGAAAATAATGATATACAATTTTAAATTATTAGCAAAACAGGAATACTTCTGGGAATTCAATTTTCTGTATATTTTCATTTTTAGTATAACATAGCTTTTAGCATCTAAAATTAAATTAGTTCTGATCATCATAATAAATCAAGAATCTATTAAGATTTTACATAAATTTCATTAAGATGGTCATCTACTATCCCACATAAATAACCTCTGATATACAGAATTGCCCTTTAAGTATGAATATAAAGAACATGAGTGGTTTCTCTCAAATATGGATGTACACTCAAGAAAGTCAAGATACGCTTCAATACATTAATTGCCAACGTTCTTTATTCACACATACATAATACACAATAAAGACCCATACCCACATCTTTCTGTACTTGTAGTTACTCCTAACAACAGACTATACTGGGTATCAAACTTTGTTGTTTTGGGGAGTGTGTGTGTGTGTGTGTGTGTGTGTGTGTCTGTGTGCGCGCGCGCTCGTGCACTCACGCTTGCACCAGATATCCACTAATCATTCATTATACTCTAAGAGAAAAATGTTTACTGTCTCCTTAAGTTTCATTTATTTATTAAGTTGAACTTCTTTTCATGTTTATTGACTATTTATTTTCCTTGGTAAATAACTGCTGATGTCCTTTACCACTTTTTTCCAATTGGGTTGTTTTTGTTCATTGGTGTAAAAGATCTTTGTAAATTAGAGGAGCTGGCCAAGTGGCTATTTATGATACACACACACAGCTTTTCATACATCAGCCTACCATGTGCCAGGCACTATGCTAGCCACTTATCACAAGTATCAAAATTGTTAACTTTTTGTAAGCATCATTTCACATGGTTGATATTCAACGCTATAGATAAAGCATATAGTATTTTGCCGTGTAAAATGTACACTTTTTTGCCCAAATTTGTGAGGGAGAAATATGGATGTGTGTTATACATGGGTAGTACTAATTCTGTATCTATATAAATGTTTTTAATTCTTTTATTTATACTTATGAGTTATAAGTGCAATAAATAAATGCTAAAATTCCTTTATAATACAAAAAACAAGCACCTAAATATAAACAAATAAAAATCTGAATTAAAATATTAAAATAAAAGATTTCTTTTTTCCCCTGAAAGTTTGGGCCAAAAACGTGGGTAAGCAGTATACATGGGAGCTCATTACACATGGCAGAATACAAGGTAATTTAAGCATTCTCTCCTTATCAAGACAAATACATAAATATGCTCATATTAAAAAACAACTTTCTTTCAGATGATTCTCTTATGTTTTCAAGTTTTTACATTTTCATCCACTGTGAAGTTTTATGTCTAGTTGCCTAGTCTTTTACTGGGGTGCTTATGTTTTTCTAATTGATCTGAGCTCCTAATTATATTCACTGAAAGTATCTTTCCTCCAGCACTTGCCCTTGAAATCTATTCATGACATTTTAAACCTATGTAAGTTTATACGGTCAAATCAATCCCATCCTTGGTATTTCTTTTCTATTGCTCCTCCTGAGTACTTCAACATGCATAACATTACAATTTGTTTCATTTCATTTCCTTCTTTTTTGAGTTAGATCTAATTTAATTTTTCCAAATAGTTAACTAAGTGTACCAGTTTTATTTAATACATAATCTACCTTGGTCTCTAAGAGATTTAAAATGCTACTTTTCATATAGCATAAACTTGTTTATTCCCTTTTTTTAAATTTCTCTTTTTTTTGATGTAACATTTACAAATAATGAAATACACCAATCTTAAGCATTCAACAGCTGATTTCTGATAAATGTATAAATATCTCTGATAAATATCTCTCTAACACATTCTATTGCTTTTTTATTTAGATTTAATGTTTCTCCCAATGTGAGATAAATATTTCTCATTTTTAAGAATAATTTTAGTTTTACTTTTTAAATTTTTACTCAGTGTGCGATGTGTTTTCTAAACTTGATTTTTCCCTTTCTTAATGGTTATGAATAAAATATAATCTATCTGCTTAATATTGGTCTGATGTTTGTTTTATATATATATTGTTCTCCTATCCAGAAAGATCTATTTTAGCATTGTTCTTTGCATCTATTTTAATAAGGCAGAACCACACTATTAGAAAATTATAGTTGCCCCACCCCCGTAACTTTGTTTTCCCCAAGTTTTCCATCTATTCTCACCTAATTGATCTTTTTTACAATAAAAAAAGTGGTAGTACATGAACCACCTAGCAACTCTAGAAATTGCAAAAACAGTATTTAATCCAATAAATATAAAGAAAATTACTAAAAATTGGCTGTAGATAAAAAGAGAGCCATTTTCAACCAACTTTGAAGTAATATTTCTGCAATGTTACAACTTTATACTACTACCCATTTCTCTATTTTTTCTTCTAACAAATAATTTCACTGTTCTAATTACCTTAATTTTAATGACTCCATCTTGTGGTTCACAGTGTTGCTTTAGAAAAAGCTTTAGTTTATCACGAGAAAGTAGGTGTTTTCTCCGGCTAATGGGGGAAAAAGAAGGAGAAAGGAAAGTATTAGTATTAAAGAATTCAATCCAAAGTCTATAATCTCTATAAATCCATAACCTCAATTTCAAGCCCAGGAAAAGGATATTTCACTTTCTAACAGTATTTATGTAGAAGTAACAAGAAACTTTATACAGGAGTATTTATGTAGAATGCTGAAAGATCTACTTGATTAGATCTATTATAAAAGTCCATTTAAAATAGTATATGCATTATTGCTTAGAAACCACTTAGAAATCAAACCTCATGAAAAATATACTACAGAGAGTAAACCAAATCTTGTAAAATTAGGTGCTCATTCCTACAAATATCACCATTAAAATTCTTTTAAAAATTAAAGCCAGTAGGCAGATGTCACATAACATAGAGTAAATCAACATTCAAATGGATCTGTCAACAGAGTTGAACATGGTTTTTATCAAATTCTAAAATATTTGTATTTAAATTTCATATGGCAGGCAACAAATTGATGGTATTAAAACTAAAGAGAATTAGAATTCTTAAGATTCTAACAATATACTATTGTTGATTCTCCCTTGCCCCCAAATTCAAAAAGAGCAACCACAACAGTAACAAGCACCACAAACAAAACAAAAACAATAAACAACACACAAGTATTTCTGAAAAGGTTCTAGAAAGTACATGTTCTATATTCAATGTATTCCTTTCAAGAAAAAGTGGTTAAAAGCGTCTATGAATGAATAAATAATATAGGAGTTTTTAAGTCGTGGCCCTCCCAAAAATGTATATTCTTTTCCTAGAATATAAAAAGGAGGACATGAGAGAAAGGATTCTAGTTTACTGCTATGTTCCGGCACCATATAGGAGCTGACAAGAATGTAATTGATCATCTGTTTACTATTGAGCAAAGATATCAGTCCTTGAGAACCGTATTGTCTTATACGGCACTCACTAGCCACATGTGGTTTTTTAATAAAATTAAAAGTTCAGTTCCTCACTATTACTAGCCACATTTCAAGTGATCAATAGCTATAATAGCCATTGGACAGCACACATATAACGTGTCCATCATCGCAGAAAGTTCTACTTGTCAGTGCTATTCTATCATATCAAGTCTTCCTGCCAGGAATAGTGCTACTACGTTTTGATGCTAACAAAGAGCTGCAAGTCATTTAAGCCTTCTATTATCAAGTATAACTTTCTTACCTTATAATTATCTGGCTCACCAATTAGCAAGAAAATGAGTTAATAAGACTGTGACCAAGATTTACCAGAATTATATTTAAAATATAAGTCAAAGAGTAGGTAGAAAAATGAAAAATATTAAATAGGGAATTACATTATATAAAGAACTGAACTAAAGGCAAACTTAAAGGTAAAAAAAACCCACTCAACTATGAATAAGGAGAACACTGGTAGTTTTAACTATGCTATTTATTAGTCCATAAACAGGAACAACTGAAACAATTTGAATAATCCACAAGCATTATCTTGGGAATACTATTTTTTAATATACAATTAAATGTAGAGTGCTTCAGAGATCTTAATGATGGGCCTAAAAAAACCACCAAAGAAAAAACTACACACACCTCCATAGAGTTACAGAAAGTAATATACTCAACTCGGGAGTCACTCAACACTTACATTATTATCAATTTTCTTTGGACACATGAGTATATATGGGGAAACAGGGATAAGAGAGTAAGTAAAGCATTTTACTTACATCAAACGAAATGCCAAGATCGACTCCTATGTGGCAAGTTGATAGTTGGCTGATTAATGTTAACTTACTTTCAGATGACCAAGAGCCTTACTTCAAAGGGCAACAATAGGGATTTTCCTAAAATATGTCTATGTATCCTAAAGACAGTTCTTTTCAATATCAACCACTCACTTCTCTCTTTTGATTAGGTCTCAAAGAGAAATTTTCAAAGATACTCATTTTTTATTATTTAACTTTCTTAAGGAATGAGAAGAGACTGACCAAATGTTTGTGTCTAATGAATAAAATATTACAAATGCGACATATTTGTAAGTACATATTTGTAAGCACCATCAGCTCTGAAAATTGAGTTCTCTCATATATAGGATCCTTCTTAATTTCTTAGATGTGAAGACTATTAGGGGTTAGTTATTGATCTCAACAAAGGGCTCATGGAATCCATTAGGATTTACTTTATCAGTCTATGAGCATATAAGTGTATATTTATTTTAAAAAGGGAAGCAATCACTTGTGACACTACCCATTTGTTCTACATCAAATCGTCTCAATTTAGCATAACTACTTTAAACCAGCATAGAGAAGATACTGAATTTTACCTGATTTGTGTTGCTTTAACAATAGCACACTCATATAATTCTTTCTTAGTGGGTTGCACCTTGTACTTGAATAATAAGGGATCAATTGCATCTCTTTTCTTCCTAAAAAGAGCAGAGCAAAGACAAATAAGTTAATATAATTTTTTTTTGGAAATGTGAGACTTTAAATGGAAATCTAGTTTCTAAGAACATACTGTAATGCGTTTTTATTTTAACTAGGATTTTGTAAGTTACTGATTATTTCCCACCATTCTATAAGCCAAAATAGTACAAAGCACTATTTTATGTTAGGTAGGGACTTAAATTACTTGTCTGATAAATAAATTTTCCTTGGGGGAAGAAATTAACAAAAGATGAATAGGCAGAGTACCCAGTTTAGATTAGATAAATTTATAAACAAATAAATAGCTCTTAGACTTGCTTTTAAACTTTCTTCTTCACAGCTATGTAATCCAAGAGCGAAAGTGGAGATAATGTAGCTTACCCTATTTTAAGAATTGGCAAGGAGTCTACACACTTAATCCCCACCTCCATCCAACTTCTCACTTTTTTCCTTCCCTTTGAGGCATTCATTCATTCATTCTATTATAATGTTCAACATGGTACAAACATAGATGTATCACACAAAAGAACAGATATTGTATGATCCACTTACATGAAACATCTAGAATAGGTAAATTCAGAGACAGAAAGCTGATTACTAGGGAATGAGAGGGGAGGAGGAAATGGGGAATTATTACTTAATGGGCACAGAGTTTCTGTTTGGGGTGATGAAAAAGTTTTCAAAATAGTGGTGATAGTTGTACAATACTGTGAATGTAATTTACATTCAATTAGTGAATTAGTGAATGCTACTAAATTGTACATTTAAAAAGGTTAAAATGGTAAATATTGTTATATGTGTTTTAACACAGACAGACACACACACGCACACACACACACTGCTGGTGATCATTTTGAGCACCTAGCCTTAATTCTAAATATGTGGCCTTAGTATGTCTTGCAGATATAATGAACTATATATTATGCTGGGCAAATTTTCTAACTCTGAACTTTTATTTCTCCTCATTATAAGAATATGACTATGACCATCTACCCTTATAGAGTGGTTCTGAGGAATAAATAAAACAATATATGTGATTGCTGTTATAAAGTTTAACTCATATGGAAAATGCCCAATAAAGAATTGTTCCATTCCCTTCCATTCAACCCACCTACTGAAACATGAGAAAATCCAGATTATGGTTTGTTGACAGGGAGCAACCTAGAAATAAATTTCTTACTCACTTAAGTTAGGGAATTAACAGAAATAACTCAGAGTAATAGTTCAAAGATGACTAAGTTTCACCCTTCATGGTATTTCAGGGTACAGCAGTAGCAATCTATAAACAACTAGGCATTATGACATTGATGTAT
This sequence comes from Rhinolophus hipposideros, assembly GCF_964194185.1. Lineage (NCBI taxonomy): Eukaryota > Metazoa > Chordata > Mammalia > Chiroptera > Rhinolophidae > Rhinolophus > Rhinolophus hipposideros. Next base: position 18,989,917 of record NC_138051.1, on the reverse strand, counting down.
AATGAAGGCTCAGATTCTTTGAGAAACACAAACAGATTGAAAGTATCTATAAATAATTGCCCAGTTTACTCACTTTTTCTACATCAAGGGTCTATTGCAAGTACCTATATTCAAGGGATAAGGCACAGCCTACATAGGTGGAAATTATGAATAATTATGCCTATAGCCAAATTCAATTATACTTTGTGATGAGCTTGTTACAAGTGGCGCAGGTGGGATTTACCAATGGAAATTTTCCTCTAAATGCTACATATAACAGGCAAAATATTTATCATTACTAATTGGGATTCTAACTAATTTGCTTTGTACCCAAGGTACAAATTAGCCACAAAATATGCAACTAGCTCATATTTAAATCTAAAAGGAAGGGAAAGGACATTAATGCACTGAATAGAGTGCCAGACCTAAGAATCTACACATTCCTCACTTCAAAGCACCTCAGAGCACCTAAAAAATTTAGAATAGATTAAAAGTTACTACAAAGTAACCTGAAATAAGAAATAATTTTAAAATAAAAAAAATTTAGATAAATGTTTACCATATTTAAACATCAATTTAAAAAATATTTTTTATATACAAATCTGTATTTCACCCTTCAAGACTCATCTAATATATAACTAACTCCCTATTTAAGGGTCACGATGTTTGATATAGTCCATAAAACACACACAAATTACTACTGTCAGAGCTGCTAAAGGATATATGTACGTTCATTACTACAATACCCACTAATTTTGTACCCCAAACTCTTCATTCAGTGAGCAGACAAGTGACTTTAATTTCTTTTTCTGCATAATAGTAGCTACTCAAGAAAAACTGAGACGTATCAAAGGACTTATACAGGTCCACGTCATGCTTCATTCACTCGCCCCAATATCATTTTTCTGTCAGGCAGTGTACTAGCTAGATGTCCTCATGCAAAGCCAATGAATGTTTCTAAAGCTCCGGTTCCTCTTGTTAAACAAAAATAACAACACTCTTGCAGAATTGACACACACTATGCATATCAAGCACTTAGCACAGTGCTTGGACATAGTAAATGCTCAAATGCTAGTTACAGATACAATAGTTCAAATCAGGCAAAATGAGAACTTGAATTATAAGGTTCGTAGGGACAGAACTTGATAGTTACTAGTATTTTAGGAGCAAAGGAGTTAAAGGAAGTAAGAGTGGCCTCAGGTTTCTTATTTGAATATTATGGTCCTGTTCACTAAAAATAGGGAAGAAAAAGATATACGACAGGCTAGAGAAAACACTGTTAGTCTGAGATGCTGAAAAGGCAGAGAGGAAACAGAATGGAGCAGTAAAGATTTAGACAATTCAAGTGGAGGACAGGAGGGAGCTGAGCTAAAACATACAAATGGACCTTTAATCAGTTGAGGATTCGGCTGAGATTTTAAATTTACTTGCAGATAGTGCCAATCTACAAGAGCTGACTCTGACTGAATTTCAGGAGGTTAAAGATATTCTCCACCATATGCACCATAAAGTGAATAAGGATAATAATTAAAGTACAGAATGAATATTCCCAAGTAAAAAAAAGTGGAATGTGTAAGTGTAATTGAATGAAGTGAGCTTCAATTGTTCTTAAGCTGCTGATAAGAGTTAACTGGGTAAGTTTCAATTCTGCAAACTCTAACATGTACTGTTGCACCACACTGTCTAGATGAACAGTATTTCATAGTATGACTAGAAAGGAAGAAGGGATTAAAGACAAAATTGTTTCAGTGGGATATTGTTAGCCAATCTGACATACATTTTAAAAATTAATAAAAATCACTTACCCATTTTGAAAAGAACTATTCTGTGTTTCTGAATCATCACTATCACTGATAATAATAGTTTCTCCATCTATACTGCTGACATGTCCATTAGCAAAACCATTTTGATGTGATGGAGGAAGGACTTCCAAAATCCTACACTGTAACCTGAAAGAAAATGATACATGTCAAAATGCAAATCACTTGGTATTTTAAAATCAAACATTTCAGAACAACCTATTTTGAACTGAAGAGTTATTTTCTTTTATAGAAACTATGGTTGATTGATGTAACCAATTTACTAAAAAAGAAAATCTATAACATCCAATTTTAGCAAAGGTTAGCTGCAATTTAAAATAACACAAAACTATTTTAAAAGTCAATTTATCAAGGTTCTTGGCAATTATATTCTTAACTGAAGTTACTATTTAGAAAATCAAATTTTGAAATAATAACTCATTACACAGATCAGGACTTACAGTTTTTCAAAGCCTCTGATATTTTAAATTCTGAGTTTCTCCTAATCATCTCACTGTAATTTCCGATCTCTGGAAAGCTTCCTATTTACTAACTCTATTACCCCTATTTTGGCTTCTTTTACTCTGCTCACTCTCGATTTTATGGGGTACAATTTCAGACTCATTCACCACAATCGAAATATTCCTCAATCCCATTTTACTGTGTCAATTATCAAGTGAAATAATTAAAATGTGGTATATCCATACAATGGAGTATCTTCAGCAAAAAAAACACACAGAAATGAAGTATGAATACATGCTACAGTATGGATAAACCCTGAAAACATTCTAAGTGAAAGAAAGCAAATGTGAAAGGCTGTAATAGTATATGATTCCATTTATATGAAAAACCAGAATAAGCAAATCTATAGAGACAGAAAATAGACGAGTAGTTGTCAGGAACTTGGGGGAATGCGGGGAGAGGGTGAGAGAGGAGAGCAATGGCGGTGGCTGCTAATGGGCAGACTTTCTTTTTGGGGTGTAGAAAATGTTCTAAAATTAGTTTGTAATGATGTACAACTCTATGAAATGCTAAAAACCACTGAACTTCACATTTTAAATGGGTGAATTTTATGGTATGTGAAATATATCCCAAGCTGTTAAAGACAGTATAAGTAAAAGCAGGATAGAGTAGGGAGGAAAAAAAGAGAGAGGGGGGGAGAGAGGGAGGACGGGCATTGCTAAAATTATATCTATGGTACCCCTATAAATCTTAGGCATTCTGAGGGAAGGTTTTATTAAGTAAGACTATTTTAAGCACATATATACCTAGCAGGGAGTAAATCCCTATTCTCTAGAGAAAAAGTGGTTCAAGATTAGACAAATTAGTTCACTGCATCATTCATTTGGTCATCCCAAACCATACAAAAGTTTTAATATATTGTGGACATTCATCAGACTGCCTGTCTATTCACCAGCCCATTCTCCTAAGAACTTCATTCTTCCCACACCCCACCTTCTTTCAAACAGCTACCGGTAGAGCTGTCATATTCCCACAAGACTGACCAGAGTTAGTTGATACTGTGAGTGGGCATCTTTTTGCTGAGCCAGTACATCTTTTTCAAGATTTAAAAATCTGGAATCTAGAAAGTAAAAATCAGCTCCTTTCCTATCATGGAATCTCTAAGATATAAAATATTGGTACTGTTGGCACCCACTTTTCCTGCCACATGGAGCAGGCCAATGTGCAGTGAGAGAAGATAAAGCCTAAAACGGAGAGGAGATGGCAGGGGTACCAGAGGCAATCAATTCTCTTATTGCTGTCTTTCCTCAGACTTAGCTGCACCTTGCCCATCTCAAGTTTAACTGTTTAATCTCCTTTTGATTCAATAAACTGGTAATTTGCCCTTCTGCATATGTTTTTTTTTTTTAAATGAATTTTTGTCACAGCCAAAATTAACAGAATTATACAATTCTAGAAAGACAAAAACGGTATATTTAGAGCTGGTTAATTTTTGGAAGCAGGTGGATGGATATTTATAACATAAGAGCACCTATTTTCATTAGTCTACATTTTAGCATATGCTTATATACTCCTTTCGGAAAACATCTTTAGTTCTCCCTACAATATCTGATATTGCTATCAGGCACAGAGAAAATCAGGATGGTTGATTCCTGCTAGAAACTTTGCACTGAACCCAAATAGAAGGAAGCAACTGTTTCTACAGCACCCCAGCGTTTAAGAATCAACAAAATGTAGACTATGTGGGTGAATTCAAAGCACTCAAAACATCTTATTTTCCACCTTCTCTCATTTCCTCTCACTCTGAGACTTACACAGGTTAAATTAAAAGTATCATATATGGTTCCTTTATAATTTTGTCTTAAAAAAAATTTGAGAAAAAAGAGAGGAGACTCAAATTACTAAAACCAGAAGTGTAAGTAGGGACTTGACTAGTGATTTTACAGAAATAAAAGATTATAAGAAAATACTATGGATAACTGCATGATGACAAACGGGATAACCTAGAGGAAATGGAAAAATTCTTAGAAACACACAAACTACCAAAACTGACCTAAAAAGAAATAGAAAAGCTAGAGAGCTCTATAACTAGCAAGAAGATTGAATCAGTAATCAAAAACCTCCCAACAAAGAAAAGCCCAGGACCAGATAGCTTCACTGGTGAATCCTACCAAATTCTTCTCAAAATTTTCCAAAAAATTTAAGAGAACACTTTTTAACTCTTTCTATAAGGCCAGCATTACCCTGATAATCAGACAAAGACATGGCAGAATGTGTAAAGAGCTCATAACACAACAAAAAACAAATAACACAATTCAAAAATGGGCAAAGAACCTGAACAAATATTTCTCCCCAAAAGATAAAATGGCAACAAACACATTGAAAGATTCTCAGCATCATTATTCAGAGGAAATACAAAGTCAAAACTGCAATGAGATACCACTTCATACCCACTAACATAGCTATTATTTAAAAAAACAAAAAATGGAAAATGTCCAACGTTGGTGAAGATGTAGAGAAATTGTAACACTTGTGTACTGCTGGTGGGAACGTAAAATGGTGCAGCTGCTGTGAAAAACAATATGGCGGTTCCTAAAAAGATTAAACAGAATTATCATTGACCTGGCAATTCCACTTCTAGGATATATACCCAAAAGAATTTAAAAAGGGAACTCAACAGATACTTGTACAACAATGTTCATAATGGCATTATTTACAATAGCCAAAAGGTGAAAATGACTCAAATGTCTATCGACAGATGAATGGATAAACAAATGTGGTATATACACATACCACAGAGTATTACTCAGCCATAAAAGGGATGAAATTTTGATACATGCTACAGCATGGATGAACCTTGAAAGCATTATGCTCAATGAAATAAGTCAAACACAAAAGAACAAATACTGTATGAATCCACTTATATGAAGTATCTAGAATAGACAAATGCATAGACAAAAAGTAGAATAAAGGTTACTGGAGTGAGAGAGAAATGGGGAGTTATTGCTTAATAGGTACAGGGTTTCTGTTTGGGATGATGAAAAAGTTCTGGAAATAGTAGGGATGGTTACACAACACTGAATATACTTAACACCACTGAATTATATCCTTAAAAATAATTAGAACGGTAAATTTTACATTATGTTTATTTTTACCACTATTTTTTTTTTTTAAAGAAACTTCTTTTGTGTCCTAAAAGTAAAGCTTACAAAGGCTCAGTTACCAAACCTATATTGGTAGCAAACGGAAATGGTGTCAAAAGAACTGAAGGTTAACTTTCACTACTGGCTGACAGAACTAAACCAGTTAAAGAGGAACAACTCTACAGGAAACCATATCAAAACTTGTTAGGTAATTATGTAGTCCAATGATAGAAAGGTTCTGTAATTTAGTGACATGAACTGTACAAAAATATGCAAAGAATGAAATGGACCCACTTTTGAAGGGCCTGAGTATCCCATCCAGGGATCAGATTGCTCAGGGTTCCAGGAGGTGATGAAGAAAGCTTTGCAGTGAACCTTTGATAAGGTTCTTCAAGTTAAAAAATGAGATGGTTTTCACTGGCAGAGCCCAGGTGAGTGCCCCTAAGTGGTGATGGTGGTGGTAGTCATGAGGGAAAAACAAAGTAAATGGGTGTATTCTGGGCACAGGTATGGAGAGTGTAGTGCCTAAAATGGTTTGACAGTTGTTTGAAGGGAATAGTTTATAACCCCAGTGAGGCCCACAGAACTACAATAATTTAAGAACTAACATTTAAAACCAACAGAAAATTGACAGAAATGCAATTCCCTGACACAGGAATAACGGAGTAGGAAATCCATACAGCATAGGGACACTGCCTAGAATACAATAAATTATTTATAAATTATACTAGTTACTACCAATGCTACTATTAGCTTTGTACCACACCTAAACAACAGGCCACATTTCTTGCTAATCTAATCAAGGCTACATCTCTTGTTGGTGCTTAAATTTCAGTCAACTCCTCAAGATGTCAAGTCAACACCTAATAGATTTCCAAAGAGACTTAGACGATCTCTTTCAAATCCACTTGCTACAATTTCTTCGTTCTAGGGAGTCCAAAGAAGATTGGAGTATTAAAAAAAGGTTAAAGAATCACAAAATAAACCCAGATAGTGGGTCTCAGAGCACAGAAACTCTCTAAACTAAACTTATGCTCCATTATGAGGACAGAGTGGAGGTTGCTGGTAAGATGGTTCTTAGTAGTATTAGAGTTCCTGAGTGCCAGATAAGTATGGAAATTATACATATTTCTCTCCTCTTATCAATTCTGCAAGTTACACACTTTCCAGAAGAAGAAATTCAGGGTCAGAGAAGTTAAATCATTTGTTCATGGTCACACAACTGGTAATGGTACAGCCAAAATGTTGTTTGACTCTGAAGCCCATATACTTTCTAATTTTCCCATTCTATTACTGGAGTTGAGGGGAAACAGCAACACTATGTTGACCCAAAGGTATTTTAGACCTTTACACCAAGGCAGTCAAGAAGCTCCTGAAGCACTAACAACTTAAAACATTTCAGAGTGAAATCAAGTCTGTGGAACACCAGCAAGCACAGAATGAAGACATGGCAGAAGTTAGCCATAAATCTGTAGCGGAGACAAGGTAAATAAGGAAATAGCCTTTTATGAAAGTATTCTGGAATGGTATATACCTCTCCCCCTAAAAAGATTTTGTTTTAATAGTCATTTATTTTGTTTTAACAGTCATAGTTTATATCCCAAAATAGAAATTCATTAAATAAAAGCAAGTTATAAAACATTCTAGAATTGAAATATATGCAGAATTTTTACAAGGCATTGGGGTAAAGATAAAGAATTAACAGCTAAAGAAAAGACTAGAAACCTGGGGAGACCTACTTGACATAAAAGAAGGCCCCTCTCCCTTTGGGTCTCTAACAATAGAATGTTGAGTCTCTGGCATACTTCATACCTACTCTTCTGTGCTACCTCATTAATCTCTTATTTTCTTGTAATACAGGTGCCAAGAACATTTATTTAAAAATGCTGTGCTTGGATAATTATAGGTAGAAATAGAGTAAACTGGTTTAATTTGAAGTTCAATTTAAACAACTCAAATTAAGGAGGTTATGTGATACCTCATTTTAAGTGGAGGAAACTAGACCAGTTAATAAATCTCCTACTTCAAACAAGACAGTGAATTAAGTTCATTACTTGTGAGGCAGGAAGAGGAGGTCAGAAATAGATGCTTTGTTTGTAACGCCTCACTTTTTAGACAGACTGATCAGAGTGGCTCAAAGAATGTTTCATTTTGAACTGTTCTAAGACTCTTTGTGGATCAGAGAACCAGGTCTTATTATTTCTCCAATTAGCATTTGACCTACTACTGTGTTTCCCTGAAAATAAGACCTAGCCGGACAATCAGCTCTAATGCATCTTTTGGAGCAAAAATTAATATAAGACCCAGTCTTATTTTACTATCATATAAGACCAGGTCTTATAACATAACATAACATAACATATAACATATAACATATAACACATAACATAACATAACATAACATAACAATACTAGGTCTTATACTAATTTTCACTCCAAAAGACACATTAGAGCTGATTGTCTGACTAGGTCTTATTTTTTGGGAAACAGGATATTATAAGCCTAAATATCATAACAAAAGTATTAGATTCTTACTAAAGATTAAATCTATTATTAAAACATATAGTACAAATAAAAATCTTTGGAAATAAAATTCTAGATATAAAATATGGATTAAACTTATATTCTAATAAGTTTCAAACACCTGGATATTATCAGCATGCTGCTAAAACTCTTTAGTATTCAAAATTATCTTAAAGCCACCATAAGTTAGTTTGGTGGAAGTATCAACCAAATTAATTAAAGCTTTACCAAAATACTTTAAAATTCCAACTAGTGTATTCAAATTAATAGGTATGCAAACTGTTTGTGGGCTCAGTTTTATGTTGGCCTAGCATACTGATGCCAACATGTAAGAAGATATGATAACCCAGTGGCTTGCTAAAGCGAATCCTGCTCTGTGGGGTCAGCCCCTGCACTACAGCTCCTCCACTGTAGTCAAGGCCAGTCCTCACAACCAATCTGCCTGAGAGTCAATCCTTCTCACTGATGTGCCAATCAAGGCTCAACTACAACAGGAGGGTACACACAACCTATACAAGGGACACACCTGGAGCACACAGCTCAGGTGACCAACAGGCCCCACAGGATATCTACAACATAAGTCCACTCTATCAAGACTGGGAGACATCGCAGCTCTACCTAATATATACATACAAACACAGGGAGGCAGCCAAAATGGAGAGACAAATAAACATGTCCCAAATCAAAGAACAGAACAAAGCTCCAGAAAAAGAACTAAAAAAAATGGAGACAAGCAATCTAACAGATGCAGAGTTCAAAACACTGTTTATAAGGATGCTCAATGACCTCAGGGAGAACTTCAGCAAAGAGACAGGAAACATAAAAATGGAGATAGAAAACGTAAAATAGAAAACATAAAAAGAACAAGTCAGATGAAGAATACAATAACTGAAATGAAGAATACATTAGAGGGAATCAACAGTGAATTACATGAAGCAGAGGATTGAATCAGTGATTTGGAAGACAAGGTAAAGGAAAACACCCAATCGAAACAGAAAAAGAAAAAAAATAGAATTCAAAAAAATGAGGACAGTTTAGGGGGACAACATCAAATGTACCAACACCCACATCTTAAGGGTACCAGAAGGAGAAGATAGGAAGGAATTGAAAACCTATTTGAAGAAATAATGATGTAAAACTTCCCTAACCTGGAAAAAGAAAGACATACAAGCCCAGAAAACACACAGTCCCAAACAAGATGAACTCAAAGAGGCCCACACCAAGACACATTATAATTAAAATGCCGAAGGTTAAAGATAAAGAAATAATCTTAAAAGCAGCAAGAGAAGGCAGTTAATAACCTACAAGGGAGCTCCCATAAGATTGTCAGCTGATTTTGCAACAGAAACTTTGCAGGCCAGAGGGGATTGGCACAAAATATTCAAAGTGATGAAAAGCTAGGACCTATAACCACGATTACTCTACCCAGTAAACTATCATTTAGAATCAAAGGACAGATAAAGAGTTTCCCAGACAAGAAGAAGCTAAAGGAGCTCCTCACCACCAAACCAGAATTACAAGAAATGTTAAAGGGACTTCCTTAAGAAGAAAAAAGATAAAAATATGAGTAATACAAAGGCCATAACTATGAGCATATCCATCAACAATTACTTTGCATGTATATGCACCAAATGCTCCAATCAAAAGACACAGGGTGGTTAAATGGATAAGAAAACAAGACTCTTACATATGCTGCCTACAAGAGACTCATTTCAGATGGAAAGACATGCACCGACTGAAAGTAAAGGGATTCAAAAAGATACTTCATGAAAAAGGAAGCAAACAATAAAATCAGGGTTAGTGATACTTATACCAGACAAGAGACTTTAAAAGAAAGATTATGGCAAGAGACAAAGAAGGATCCAGCAATTCCACTTCTGGGTATTTACCAGAAGAAACACTAACTTGAAAAGACATATACGTCCATATGTTCACTGAAGCATTATTTACAATAACCAAGATATGGAAGCACACTAAGTGTCCATAAATGGATGAATGAATAAAGAAGAGGTGGTACATACATACATTGGCATATTACTCAGCTATAAAAAATGAAATCTTGCCATCTGCAACAACATGCATGAACCTAGAACGTATTATGCTAAATAAGTCAGAGAAGGACAAATACCATATGATTTCACTTATATGTGAAACGAACAAAACAGAACTCAGAGAACATTCTGATGGTGGCCATATGGGAAAGGTGTTGGAGGTGAGTGAAAACAGGGAAGGAATTAAGAAATACAAATTAGGGGCTGGCTCGGTGGCTCAGGCGGTTAGAGCTCCATGCTCCTAACTCTGAAGGCTGCTGGTTCGATTCCCACATGGGCCAGTGGGTTCTCAACCACAAGGTTGCCAGTTCAATTCGAGTTCCGCAAGGGATGATGGGCTGCACCCCCTGCAACTAGCAATGGCAACTCGACCTGGAGCTGAACTACGCCCTCCACAACTAAGATTGAAAGGACAACAACTTGACTTGGAAAAAAAAAAAGTCCTGGAAGTACACACTGTTCCCCAATAAAGTCCTGTTCCCTTTCCCCAATAAAATCTTAAAAAAAAAAAAAAAAGAAGTACAAATTGGTAGTTACAAAACAGTCATGGGGATGTAAAGTAAAGCATAGGGAATATAGTCAATAATATTCTAGTAACTATGTATGGTGTCAGATAGTATGGTGTCAAATTTATTGGGGTGACCATTTCGTAAGTTATACAAATGTCTAATCACTGTGTTGTACACCTGAAACTCATAATATTGTATGTCAACTATAATTGGAAAAAACAAAATTATTAAGTAAAAAAGAGATGATAACCTTGTGAGGAGGTAAGACCAACATATGAAGATCAGAGACAACAAAACATTAAAAATGAAGGCCATCCATTTAGCAGCAAGTGACCTTTTGTTTTTAACATGATAATATCTGAGAACACTTAAATAGGCTTCTGTGTGAAGGATGGATACAGGAAGAGAAGCAAGCTTCTTGCCTTTCTTCTATCTTGCTCTCATCCTGAACAAAGACAGCAATGGTCACAAACATGGGATGATGGAACAGAAAACAGCAAAAAGCCTAGGTTTCTGACAACTTTGTGGACCTGCATTCCCAGCCCTACACTACAATGCCTGTACTTAATTTTGCATGAGAGAAAAATTTCGATTTTGCTTATGCCACTAAAATTTTTTCTATTATATGCACCCAAGTCAAATCCTAGCTGATAAGAAAAAGCAATAAACAATCTATTAGGTGTACTAGGTACTTTTACTAAACATTGGTTGGTTTATAAACATTTTGTCTATGTTAAACTTATTTTGAGTGAGAATGTCATATTCTTCAATTCAGCCAATAAAAACTGAACAAGATTTTCAAACTTGAAAGTTATATCTGGTCATTGGCGATATAGATTTCAAGTCCTATTTGTTTCAGGAAGCTGAAAATCTGAAGAAGGAAATTAAGTTTAACAACCTATGGTTTGTGGGTGTGGCTATAAGAGAGCAACATGAGGGATCCTGGCAGTGACAGAAATGTTGTGCATCATGATAATGAGTATGTCAGTATTAACATCCTGGGTGTGACATTGTACTGTAACTTTGCTAGATAGCACCATTGGAGGAAATTCTGTATTATTTTACAACTGCATTTGAATCTACAGTTACTCAAAATAGAAAGTTTAATTAAAAATGCTAATGATATTTTTTCTTTCTTTATTTGTCTGGTTCCTTTGTTTTCAGTTTTATATCTCACGTATCAGTGAAATCACATGGTTCCCTACTTTTTCTGTCTGAGTTATTTTGCTTAGCATAATAATCTCAAGGCCCATGTAATTCATAGACATAGACAATAGTTTAGTGGTTACCAGAGGGTAAGGGGGGCAGAGGGGTGGTAGATGAGGGTAAACGGGATCAAATATGTGGTGATGAAAGAACTGACTCTGGGTGATGAACACACAATGTGATATGTAGATGACGAATTACAGAATTGTACACCTGAAACTTAGGTAACGTTGCTAACCATTGTCACCCCAATAAATTTTAAATTAAAATTAAAAAATGCTAATGATAAATATTAGGAAAATATTAATTCCAATTAAAAGCACTCATTTCACATCATAGGAAATCAATAAAAGATGAAAGTCATGTACAATATATGCATTACTAAAAGATACAGTAAATAAAGACACTGTAGTATTAGCAAAAGTAAGATAAAAGGGAGAGAAAAGAGTCCAGAAATATGCCCAAGATTCCATTTATATTTATATTCTGCAAAAGGCAAAATTATAAGGACACAGAAAACAGATCAGTGGTTGCCAGAGGCTAGGGGATGGGGGCAAGGGTTGACTACAAAGGGGTACAAAGGAACTTTTGGGGGTCATAAAAATTCTATGTCATATTGTAGGCGTCAAAAGTCAGAACTATACACTAAAAAGAGTGAATTTTCTCACAAGAAAGTAATGTACTTTAAATAAAGCTTTATTAGTTTAGACTACTTAAGGTAAAGGCTTACTGAAAGTAAGTTATTAATTTAAACTATTCTTTAACTTAAAAGAAAAACATTTATTGCTTTTCTAAAATAATTAATACATATAAGAATGGCAAACTGAAGTGGGTACACTTGTTAGATCTCATTGAAGTATAGACTGGTCCTCTATATTTATCAGAAGAAAAGTCACAAAAAGTTCTGTGTAATGCACAAACTATGTAAAACTATTCTACATTTTGTTTCCATCTTAACTATAAACATTATAAAAATTCATCATAAAATCCCTATTTTTCATGGAAATAAGTTTAATATACTGGTATTTTCTCTTACAACCTAAGTTATTAGTCAAACCAAATAAAATCAGATGATTTCTATACAACAAAAGTACAGTGCATAAAAATAACTACGAATTTACAAAGAAATCATTACATACACAACTAAAATTAAGATGACAAAACTATACTTATTACTCTGCATTCTCAAATTCTTTTAGCTGGAAGCTCAAAGAAAATAACCTAAATATTTTTATTATCCTTAGGGTCAATATAATAATGAAATCAACATGCTGACTCACTGGCTGGAAGCAGATGAATAAAGATGCAAGTATGTCTTTATAAAAGATAACTTAGGTAAAGGTAAACCTCGGCCCATTCTAATGGCCAATCATAGCAAATTATTAATGAAGTGCTAAATTCATTTGGTACTACAGCACCTTTTATTCATTCTATTCGAATGTTAGTGATGTATCACTAGCCAATAAGACTTATCTGTGTCCTTTTGCCATTCCAGTTTTGTTGAGAAATAATTGATATATATCACTGTATAAGTTTAAGGCGTACAGCATGATGGCTTGATTTACATGTTTTAAAATGATTACCACACTAGGCTTAGCTAACATCCATTTATCTCATATAGAAACAATTAAAAAACAGAAAGAAGACAACTATTTTTTCTTGTGATGAGAACTCTGAGGATTTATTCTCTTGACAACTTTCCTTTATACCATATAGCAGTGTTAACCATAGTTACCATGGTGTACATTGTATCCCTAGAATTTATTTATCTTATACCTGAAGTGTATACCTTTGAACCACCTTTCTTCAATTCGCTCTCCCCTTGATGTCTCTTTATGCATTTATCTTATTAAGTACTTTATTAGTCATTTATATGTATTTCACTTATCTTTGCCCTGGAAACTCCATTCCTACTACCAATAGCTTATACAATGCTTGAGAACAGTTAAGTATGAATGCTTTACTCATATTTGATTATCCTGTTGCATCTAACACAGTGGTTTTCAGAAGTTACTGAATTCAACTGTCTGAAACAAAAAAACATGACTTGAGACTCTATCACATCAAGTTTCGTTTTCTTTATAAGCACTGATGAGTATCTGAAATGATCGTGATTTGTGTTTCTCTTGCACTTAAATGAAAGCTCCTACTCCTTGTTTTATTCACTACCATCTTCCCAAGACCTACAACAATACTGAGCACACAATGTTTATTGAATGAATCACATAAAATATGGCTTTTGTATATTTTGAGTACAAAACTAAAATATTCCCTACCATCTCCAAGAAAAAGGCCATAAATATTTGCATTTTCATCCCTGGAAACTGTGCCAAAAGATAGAAAAACAACAAATAAATGAAAATTCAATTTTCCCGAACCATGCTCGCAGTCACCTTTTGTTGCCACTAGATAGCATTCTTTCATCTGCAAGCAAAACATTTGAAAAGAAGATAGTTTTAAACAGCTTAGAGTATAGAAGTAAAATAATTAAGGTACTTTCTGATAAGTACAATGGTTAAAAATTTAAATAGCAGGAGAACCTGTTTAAATATTGGAGATTTTCCCCCTTTGAATCAATGATCAGAAGATAATGCTGATTTTTCAGACACTAAATAGGAGCTGGATCACTCTTTGAGTGTACGATCAAAAGCTTAATCTAACCACCTATATACAAAATCCTATGTCTCTTGATGCTTTGAGAAAAGTTATAAAATGCTCAAGTAACGTGAGAAATAAATTGTGGGTGGTCAGTAAGTACATTTACCTATCATCTTTTAATCTTGCTTAAGTGCTATCCTTTACTATTTTTTTAAATACTCATGTATTCCTCCTAAACAGAAGCACAGTGGTTCTGATACTGCCTATGCTTGAAAACTTCGTCACTTGTGACCTAGGGCAAGTTTTAATTAATTAACCTGTGTATGAACTCCTCAACTGTAAAATGAGCAAGTGAGCACGTATCACATATGGCTGTTGTGGGAATTAAATAAGATAGTATAAGTAAAAAAAGTTTAGAACAGTGCTTGGCAGAGAGTAAGCTCTCAAAAATTTACTGGTAATGTCATCATCTCCCTAAAATGACATGTAGTGGACTCTCAAGAACAGTGATTATGGTGTGAGAAAATAAGGGATGGGCTACAAAAAAGATGAGTAATCACAGTTGGCAGACTCTTTACTGTCTCTGTCAAGTACAGGAAGGATCTAGCATTTCCTGAATGCTTTATGTGCCAGGCACTACGCTGGGCTTCTAACAAACAGTGACCACCATGGTGGACTGTTGCAGTTATGGCCCCATTAAATCACACGTCCCTGATCCTCTCCCACGTTAATTCTGGATTTGCTCATGTGACCATCAGTGGAACACTAGCTAACATGGAGCATGATGAGGCTTGAAATGTGCTTGCATATTGGAGTTTTCCCTCTCTTGATGCTGGGAACCCTGCTACCACCCTGGGAATAAGTCTGGACTAGCCTCCTGAAGGATGAGAGGCCACAGAGAAAGGAGCCACGCCCGTCTTAGGCCCCAGACAGGCAAGTAAGGCTATCCTAAAGTAGAAGCCCTAGACAATCCAGCCCCAGACAGGCCAGCCCAGACCTTAGGAATATTCCAGCCAACCACATAATTGTGAGAATAATGTTTATAGGCCACTAAGTGTTGGAGGTGGTTTGTTATACAGCAAAAGCTAACTAATACAACCACCATGTAAATGTAGATATTATTTCAATTTTATAGATTAGGAAAGAAGATTCCAAGAACTAGTAAGTCAGTTTGATTCCAAAGGCTTTTTTCTACCATACCAAGAGACCTCTGCCGCCATACTGAGGTTCCAGATAAAAAGGGGATCTCTGGGGATTTTATTCTACAATCCTAATTTAAGCAGTAAGCTTTCCTTTATACCAAGAGTCAGCGTACTATGGCCCATGGGCCAGATGCAACCTACTACCGCCTGTTGTGTATAGTCTGCAAGTCATGAATGGTTTATACTTTTTTTTTTTTAATTTTTACTGGGTAACAGTGTGTTTTTCCAGGACCCATCAGCTCCAAGTCAAGTCGTTGTTTTCAATCTAGTTGTGGAGGTCACAGCTCACTGGCCCATGTGGGACTTGAACCTTGGGTGACCTTGGTGTCATGAGCACTGCACTCTAACCAACTGAGCCAACCGGCCACTCTTGATTTATACATTTTTAAATGGTTTAAAATAAAAATCAGAATATTTTGTAACATGTAAAAGTAGTGTGAAATTCAAATTTCAGTGATCATAAAGAAAGAATTCCAAGTAACGCTGGCTCAGGCAGCTATTGGAGTCCCACATCATTACTGGCATCTCTCAAAACAAAGGAAAAAACGAAACAAAAAACAACAAACTGCATGGCACTCAATAAACACAATGAAATACTAACAAGACACCTACATCAAACGGCCATATTATGTAATATAGCTTAAAAAGATTCACATTCATTATGTCATTTCATCCTTTTAGGCAACACTGTAAGGCGGGGGTCTATTTAACAGATAAAAAAGACTAAAGCTTAAAGAGCTTAAATTACTTGCTCAGAGCCAATATTGCTAGTCATAAAAGGCAGAATCCAAAACTAAGGAGACAGTGATACAGTGAAAGAACTGATTTTGTAAATCAGCCCTACCTGAATTTAAATCCTACCATTTACTACTTTTAAGGCTGGAATGGAAGCTCCAATGACTTTGTTTTGTTCACTGCTCTATCTCCAGTGTCTAGAACAGTGCAAGTAAATTGCAGGAGATGAGTGAATATATGTTGAACAATTACAAAAAAATATTTAACTTCTTTGGATCTGTTTCCTTATCTGTAAATGGACACAGTGAGTTCTTCTCTCATATCTGCTGATGTAATGTGTACACAAAGCATCTGGTAGGTATTTAAGAATTAACAGACGTGACTCCTAGTTTAGTGTTCTTTTCACAAGACCACCCATCTTCTCACTTCTCTTGTAGTCTCTAAAGAAGTAGCCTAGAACAAATGTCAGCATTATTAAGAGGCAGGCTGGGTGGTAATCAGGATGGGGAGGATAAAGAACTAAACTGTTGGATCAGTCAAGTAGTCAGCCGTTCTCTTTACTACCTTCTGCCATAGCAATGACAAAGGATCTTCTAGAATAATCTGTTAGCTGATTGCGGCACTATCAAGAAAGAGAAAAGACAACTCAAAAAAATGGGAGCAAGTATTTGTAAATCACGTATCTGCTAAGTAATTCTTACAAGTAATCAAAAGATAAACAACCCCATTTAAAAATGGGCAAAGGACCAGTACAGACATTTCTTGAAAGAAAATATACAAATGATGAATAAGCACATGAAATGATGCTCAACATAATTAGTCATTAGGGAAATGCAAATCAAAACCATAACGAGGTACCACTTCACACCCACTAGGATGGCAAAATAAAAATTACAAAAAGGACAATAACAAATTGTCCATACGTATGACGTGGTGGGGATGTGGCGACTCCGGAACTCGCATGCATCGCTAATGGGAAGATAAAATGATGCAGCTGCTTTGGAAAACAGTTTGGAGGTTCCTCAAATCTTAAACATAGTGACCGTATGACTTTGCAATTACTAGAATACTAGACATATACCCATGGAAACTGAAAACTTATGTTCACAGAGAAACTTGTACATGGCTATTCTTAATAGCGTTATTTATAATAGCCAAAAAGTGGAACAACTCAAATGTCCATCAACTGATGAACAGATATATAAAAATGTAAGAGATCCACACAGCAGAATTTGTTTATCAATAAAAAGAAATAAAATAGATGTTACAGTGTGGATGAACCTCCAAAACATAGTAAGTGAAGGAAGCCACACACAGAAGGAGACGTATTATATGATTCCATTTATAAAATGCCAGAATAGACAAATCTATAGAAACAGAAAATAGATTAGCGGTTGCCAGGGTCTGAGAGGAGAGGGCAGTCGGGAGTGCCTGCTAATGAGTACAGGATTTCTTGGGGTGATGAAAATATTCTGCAATTAGATAGTGGTGATAGCGGCACAACCTTGTGAATATACTAAAACACACTGAAAGGCACATTTTAAATGGGCAAATTTAATGGTGTGTAAATTATATCTCAATAAAGCTTGTTTAACAAAAAAAGCAGAAGATAAAAATGTGTGCACTATGTAAGCAAATTCTTCACATTCTGTGGAGAAAGGATGAAGAATGAAAGGTGGGAGTGGGAACACAGATATCTCATACTAGTGGATCCCATGAAGACAAAAAGTGACTGCTATTTCTGTCACTAGCGGAAATCATTTAATTGTCTAAATAAGCCCCTAATGATAAACCTCAGGCTGCTGCCAGGTATAAAGGCTGAAGCAGCCTACACAGGAAAGTCAAAAGGGACACTTAGTAAACTCAATCTGGAGCTTCTCTCATCGCCAAAGCTGGGCTCCCGCTGGCCTGTCTCTTAAAGATGCCGGGATCTTACCACCACCATCACCATGAAACTGAACTCAATCCCAAAGTTACACAAGTAGATGCAAAGCCAGAAGAGACACATATTCCTTGGGGTCTAGAACACATTCCACATGAAAAACATCATGCCAAATCATTTCTCCATATCACTGTAATAGAATGAGTTTATAAGCATGACAGAGAACTCAAAAATCAAAATGGGGAAAGACTAACGTTTTTTGCTTGTTTATTGAACACTTGCTGTGTGCCTGGCACTTTACACACAGCATCTCAGTTAATCTTCAAAATAATTCTATTAAGTATGCAAAGGAGAGGTAAGTGATGCCAAATATTTGCAAAAAAGTTACACAAGTAGTAGGTAGGTGGTGGAGGTACAATTCCAACCAGAGGAAATGCAGTCATTAGGCAAGTTTACATATTAAAGTTATTCTAACTGAAATTTAAGTGAAAAAGATAAAAGGATAGCGTATATGCGGGAACTTAGAATCAAAATTGCTGAAATCTCAAAGGCTTGAAGCTTAATTACAATATAAAATATGATTTTTAATAGAAGCTAATCAATAATAGAAGAAAAATATTAACTTCCATATAAGTCTCTTGAGCCAATAACAGCCTTATTTCCCCAGTAAAATGCTGCTATATTCTATTTATGTAGCAATGCAAAATGTATACCGCATGCACTCTTTTTAGTTTCACCATAACCTGAAAGGATGTCATTCTCCAACAAGGTCAGTCTGACTCCAAAGCCTAGACTATCACACTATTTTGCCTCCCATAAAACTAGAAATGTGTAACTTTTCTCAAACTGTACACAAAAATCAAAGATAAAAGTATTCAATTTAAACCAAGTGGCAAATGCATGAATATTTATTGTATTTCTATTCTTTATTCCTTAATTATATTATTATTTTTTATACATAATTTAAAAATTCTTTTTACTCATACATTAACTACATATTTAGGAAAAACAATGAAAAATAAAATGGAAAAACATTTGCAACAACATGACTAAGAATACAATATCCCTACTATTTAATAAGTAGCTCTCACAAATCTGATGACAAACAAGTGAAAATAAAAATGGGCAAAGGACTTGAACAAGCAAATAAATACTGAGATATCACTAGATTTGGCAAAGATTAAAAGATTATATCCAGTGTTAGAGTGAGTGTAGGGCACCCAGGCCTGGCCTCTCCGGCACTCTATCTAGACCTTGATGCTCCTGAATGACTTCATTCATACGTTTATTTTAATACTTGGCAAGTCAACATGTTTATCTCTCTTTTAACTGAACTCTTTAAGAGCATCTTAATCCATTTCATACCCCAGAATCCAACCAGTGTCTAGCCTGAAAGTGACACTTACGAATGTCAGTGAAACACAATTATCACAGCAATCAAAAACATGTGGGCCTGAGATAAGGGCAAAGATGGCTAGACTCATGACATTACTTTCTGAGGCTTCTGCATCATATTATCCACCCAGCTACTAAAGACAAAAAGCCAAGGAGTCCTCTCCACAATTTGTCCTTTCCCGCACAGAGATTAAGAATGGCCAATATACATTATGAAAATTAAGCCTTAAGTTTTCAGAAAAATACCAATTTCTTACACTTTACAATTTAAAAGCTTCTTAAGCAAGAAGAGGTATGTTTCCTAACAAATAATCAATAAAATTATGACTCCCAGATTTCCCATTTCTACAATGCGTCCTAGTTTATTGCTAACAGCTATAACTACTTAAAGTTCATTTTTAAAGTATAACAAAAAAAGCTATACAAAAACACTGAACCACTACATTCCTAGATATAAGCAATATTACTAATATTAGTTTAATGTATTCCAATGATTTGTAATCAGAAAACATTTTTGGCGTAAGTTAAATAAAAACAATGACTATATGGAGAAAAAAATTCTTCTGGTTCTCAAACATGGCCCTATTATTCCTTTCAGTAATACAGCTTGACACTCAAAAATCTGTTTTCTATGTATATCACCAAAAACCAGAAAACATGCCTCAAAACAGTATTTATAATTTGATCTTTTTAAAAAGGGGTATATTATTGGTGGGATCACTGGTGACATACTAATCTCTCCCCTTAAAATAAAAATAAACTTTTTTCCAAAAGTCACTAGACATGAAAAATTCTTCAATTTTTGCCATTTGTTGCTTCTATAATTAAGAAAAAAACCTTATTCAATTATTCACCAAAATCAAATCCAAACAAATTTAGATCTTAATATAAACATCTTTGCTTTTTAATATTCATGTATAGTATGATTATAATTTAAGACATTCTGAAATTACATATAAACTCATGATTTTCCAAAATAAAAGATAATAAATAATGATTAAATAACTTTTGACTGCTACAGTTTAAAATTCAGAAAGAAAAAACTACATTCAGGTCAATACATAGGAGGAGAAAACATCCAGAAAACATTGTATAGTCACTGCCCCAAAAGTCAAGAGGCTATACAAAGTTTTAATGCAAATAAAGATTATTATGATAAATATCAGTGACTTAAGCAATCACAAATGCTTAAGACTTTAGGAAAGCACCGATTAATTTTTAACTCTGTGCCACAGATAGTGTCATTTAAAATTTTCATACATGAAAAATCCACTTTTTTATTGAAGACCTGGGTAAAAGAAAACTTAGTGGATTATATAAAACTCAGTCCTCATTACAGGAACTACTAAAACCCAGCAAGAAATATAGCCATACTTAAACTATCAAGTAAATAAGAGGACATAGTAGATATCTTTATCTAAGGTTTTTTTAACTCTTAAATAAAGATGAGACTTCCATGTAATGGACTTATACAGTAAATAAAAACGAGAAGGAATTGTTAATAAAGCAATAGAATGATCTTCAAGATATTTTAAGTGAAAAAAGGTACGTGTAGTGTACTTTACCTTTTCCATTAAAAGGGGCAGGAGATTGTGTGTGTGTGTGTGTGTGTGTGTGTGTGTGTCTGTGTGTGTGTGTACATGTTTTTGATGGTCTATATAAAAATTAGCTTTCGAAAAATACATAAGAAATTGCTAACACTAGAGCTCTGTAACAGGGTAGCTAGAAGAGAGTAAAAGGGAAGCTTTCGTCAATTAACCTTTCTGTGTACTTTGAATTTTGTGCAATGTGAATGTATGGAAAGCAAAAGAAAAAATTAGAAGTACTTTACCTGGCACCATTGTTCCTAATGACTTCCACAGTTTCTTCAACAAAATATCGATCTTTGACATATGCAAAAATATCATCACAAATTTCATGTAAGCGTGAACGATGGGTAAGGCTGGTCAAGTATAACACTGGAATAATTAGTGGTTCTGGAAAACTCTGAAGATTTTGTCTTGCTTTTTTTTCTGACTCAAGTGCTTCCTGATAGGTCAGTCCAGGTCTACCCGTCACAGCACAACTCCACACAAGGCTGTTGCACAGAATGGTTCGTTCAAAAAAGTCACTGATTAAAAAACAAAAATAGAAATCCATTACCTATCATTTCACAAATTTTACATTAAAAGCTGAAGAAGAATTGTGCCTTTATTGCAAAAATTTACATAGAATCATAGAACTCAACAAGGGTTTAGTAATGGTCAACTTACACATAAATACAAGCTTAAGAAAAAGTATATTTAAACTAGACATTTATATTTTATAATTTAAAGGTAAATTCAGCCGGACTTTGATTTCCATTAGTTTTAAAATGGGGAGTGAAACTGAAAATAAAGTAAACCTTTCTTTTTCCTTCTAATTTTTAAGCTTTTTGTTCCAAAGCAGTCAAAACACTGGAGTCAATTCAAACACTTGACTATGAAATTTAAAAGACTTTATTATAATAGTGAAAAACTGGGAAATCTAAACTACTAACATTAAGAGAAAGGTTATGTAAATTATAGTATTTCATAAGATGAAAAATTATAATCATTAAACAGTATAAGGGGAGTTCTTAAATATATATGGTCCCATTTGTGTTAGTAGAAAAAAGGAAAGGAAAAGGAAGGAAGGACAAGATAAGCTAAAGAAGCATAAAAGATTTCTGGAGTATTATACAAGGTAATAACTACAGAGTGGGGGTGGGACTGGGGGATCATTCCACTCAGTCCTTTCCTGCACCTTTGACATTTTTTAAAATAAGTATTTCTTTTCAAAAATTCTACCCATTCAATTTTAAAATGTAAGAGCTATAATATGGAAAGATTTCTAAGGTATACTAAGTAAGAAAAACTCAAATCATTGACTAACACAATCCCATATGTGTTAATCATAGTAATAAAAATGTGTGTATTTATATAAATACTATAAACAGATGTTCCCTATAGAGAAAGGGAGGGACTGGGAAGGAAGGAAAGGGAAACTTTGTTGTAAATATTCTATATTGTTTGAATTTTTATAATGAGCATGTAATGTGTATTATTTTTACACTATTTTTTAAACAGAAAAGGTTAGAGATACGCCAAAAGGTTAACAATGGTTGCCTCTAAGTGGTAAGATGCATAAATACTTTCTCCCTCTCTATTCTTGGTCTACGTTCCAATAATTATATGTAACCGATAAAATTTACTATTCTCTGAAAACATAGATCCACACAAAAACTTGTACATAAATGTTTATAGCAGCATCATTCACAATAGGCAAAAGATGGAAATATTCCAAATGTCCATCAACCAAAGAATGGATAAATAAAATGTAGCATATCTGTAAAATATTATATCGTGGTTCTTGATGCACCTGGATGTTCAATAAAAATTGAATTTAATGGAAAAAAAAAAAATTTACTATTCTCTAATTTGTTCTCCTTCCTGAAATACCCCTTTCCCACTCTCATCATTCTAAAAGATTTGAGGGCAATTCCATTAAGACAATTTCGTTTGTATATTTGTCTGTAGAACAACAACAAAAAATGAAATCTGTGGGGCCAGCCCTGTGGCTCAGGTGGTTAGAGCTCCATGCTCCTAACTCTGAAGACTGCCGGTTCGATTCCCACATGGGCCAGTGGGCTCTCAACCACAAGGTTGCCAGTCCAATTCTTCGACTCCCACAAGGGATGGTGGGCAGCGCCCCCTGCAACTAGAAAACGGCAACTGGACCTGGAGCTGAGCTGCGCCCTCCACAACTAAGACTGAAAGGACAACCACTTGAAGCTGAACGGCACCCTCCACAATTAAGATTGAAATGACAACAACTTGACTTGGAAAAAAGTCCTGGAAGTACACACACTGTTCCCCCAACAAAGTCCTGTTTCCCTTCCCCAATAAAGAAAAATCTAAAAAAAAAAAAAAAAGAAAGAAAAAGAAAATCTGTAGAAATAAAGTGAAAGTAATCATACCTTAATGTAAATGAGATCTAAAGAGATAGCATGCCTATGCCAAGTTACATGACTATAATTCAGTACAAAGAAGATCCTTTTGAAATATGCACTCTTAAGTAGGTGGGATAATGGATGTATCATTAGAACATGAAGTAAAAAGTGATTATAAGACAGAGGCAGATATCTTTTGGGAATTCATAGGAAGGGAAGGAGGAGATGCAGACAAAAAAAGGTCAAGAAATACTAGAACATGTTTTGGAGGAAATCGTGTTAAAGAGTTAGGGTTGTAAAGGAAACAGTTGGAGGAAAAAAGACCAGAGAGAGAAAAAATATAATCTGTTCTTATAAGCAAGAAAATCTGTCAGATAAATAACTTATTTATCTAATAAATAAGAGAGAGGCAACAAACATACCCAATAGGTGGTTATCAATGGTGCAGAACAAAATGAATGGATGGATCTTGAAAGAGGTCTTATTTGTTTTACTGCCTAAAACTACAGTTGACTTAGAAAACTTTATAAATTTTAAACTTTTTCCTATAGAAACAAACATGTCTGTGAGACAGCTTCCCAAGCCACCAACACATAGCAAATATGTGTGATGTACACTTCTAATAATTTAACTATATCGAGTACTATTTAAGAAAAATGTATTTCAATCCTAACTACCTCACACATTAACTAGTTTCTAAAACAGTGCTAATAAAAATATAATGCTAGCAATATGCATAATTTAAAATTTTCTATTGACCACATTTAAAAATTTTAAAAGAAACACTAATGAAATTAATTTTATATTGTATTTAACCTAATATATACCCAAATGATTTTATTTCAATATGTAATCAATATTGAAATAGTTTACATTTTTTGGTACTAGGTCTTCAAAATCTAGTAGGTATTTTACACTTATTGCACATCTTAATTCTGACTAGTCAGATTTCAAGTTCTTAATAATCCTGTACCAAGTCATGGCTCCTATTGGACAGCACTGCTCTAGCCATAGCAGGTCAGTATTTGGTAACCTGAGGTATTTGGTGCCAATGCAAGGGAACAGACTTTACACTCAGCTGCAGTAAACACTATTTACATTTGTTAACATTGTTCAAAACAACAAGGAGAGCAATGGCACAAGTATCACAAACCTCTATTAAACATGGGATACCAGGCAGAAAAATAGGAGTCAGTAACCAGTGACATACAGCTTCCTTTTACATCAGGTTTCTAGCTGCCTACAAATTGTTTGTACTGTTTGTTTCCTTTGTGTCTACCTACTCTTCATGGTTGTTACCGTATTTTGCCATGTATAATGCGCTCACGTGTATAATGCTCACCCATGATTTTAGCCCAAACTTTCAGGGGAAAAAAAATTTCATTTCAATTTTTTTATTCAAATTTTTATTTGTTTACATTTTGGTATTTGTATTTTGTATTATAAAGGAACTTTAGCATTTATTTTTTAATATATTACGGTACAAGAAATTTTATGTAACAAGTGACTACAAAACACAAGAACAGATACAAGGTACACGAAATTTTATGTACCGGTAACAAATTCACGACATTTATGCATCATAGAAGGCCAAGAACTTGTCATCGTTTCAAGTTCATTTTAAGTTCAACAAAACCAATTATCGTATTCCAGGGTATTATTTTGTATACGGATATCATTATTGATTTCCAGAGTTACACTTTTAACTCATAAGCATAAATAAAAGAATTAAAAACATTTATATAGATACGGAATTAGTACTACCTATGTATAATGCGCATCCTTATTTTTCCCTCACAAATTTGGGCAAAAAAAGTATGCATTATACATGGCAAAATACGGTATATTACAGCCTGCTGTGCACAACAGTCTACCTCAGGATGAGAGAGGCAGGGCACACTACCACAGTGGCAATTTTAATGCAAGGGATAAAAAGCCCAAGGACGATTTTTCCTATTCATCACTCCCTCCCAGCATGGCTCCATCTCTAACATTACAACCCTTCACTTTCTCCCATTTCTGTAATTTTGCTTTCCCCCATTCATCATACACATTCAAATGTACAGGATTTTCTTAATACTAAACCCTAGGGGGAAGGTTACAGTGCCTCTTCAAGTTCTGACTTACAAAATGAAACTTACAAGAAGCATATTTTACTATTGAGAGCAAAAAATTACAAAATACAAAGTACTGTTTTATATGAATATATGTGTAGGCTAATACAGATTATGTCTTCAATTTATTACTACATTCCTTCAACAATCCCCTTTTACCAGAGATGGGCATATTGCTGGACCAGAGGCCAAATCCAGCCTTGCACCTGTCTTTGCAGTTTTATTGAACACAACCATACCTACACTTTAGATCCTGTCTGCCTGACTGCTTTCTCACATCATCTGACAGTTCGGTAGGTGCAACTGACACCCTATGGCCTGCAAAGCCTAAAATATTGATTATCTGGCCCTTTAAGTTTGATGACTTCTGCTCTTTACCATTATTTTTTAAGAAAAAATTGCTTGAGTCAGCAGCCGACTACTGGTAAGAACACACTTCTAATATAAAGTCAACCAACTCTCTGGTGAACAAACTAAGGAACAAAGGGCAACATACTGATAACTTGCTAATTATTTGGAAAACCAAAAATCTAGTAGAATAAGATTACGAATGAATTGACAAAAACCAGAAACCAAACACAATTCAGAAAAGATAAATGAAAAGTGTACTCAAGAGCCAAATTTTTATTAACTAGACATAAGCAAAGATAAGAAAGATCCAGCACAATATTGCAGAAAAGATCTAAGGGACATAAGCAAACTACCCCATCCACAAAATAATTAGTGTAATTGAGAAATGGAGCCACAGGTTAAAAACTGATACAATTCCTGACTTAAACAGCAAATAGTATGCGAGACATGGGAAGTATGGCTCATAAACTTAGAAAAATAGTAATTTTTAGAAGACAGCATTAATTGTTCTAACAATTTCCTTCACTGACAGGGTTATAAAAGCAGATTAAGCGATCATAGGCATGGGAGATAACACGCTTTATATTATACAGCACAGAAAAATACTAGCTAGATGAAAATTACATTTATTCATAAATGATCAGGGGAAAAGTTTGACTAATTAAAAATATAAAGTTTAATTTTAAAAAACTTTAAAGAAATAACTTTGTATTTTACTTAGTGCTATCAGACAGACTTAGATAATGACAACATACAAGGCAGTCTCCTAAAATCTGCAGATGACACTAAGGTAAGGAATAGCAGTAAAGATTTTTTAAATATAGAGACTAAAACCTTAAGTAGAAATCAACAAAGGTGAAACTTTATACTAGCTTAACAAAAGTCCTAGCTTAACAATAATGAATGTGAAAAGGGCAAATTTCAAGTGAACTGCAAATTCACATTTCTGTGCCTTTTGATATTGCTTTCTCTGGTTAAAAAGTATTCTTTAGAGCATTCTCTGCTTAGAATGCCCTTTTTCCCTATTCTGTGTCTTAATATTTCCATCTTTCAGGACCCCACTCAGATGTTATCTCCTATTTGAGGGTTTCCTCAACTCTGCAGCAGTTATCAGCTCAATTTTCTATGCTCCCATTACACTGGCTTCATAGCACATATGTAATTTATGCCCTTGTGCTGTAGACATGAATTCATTCCTCACTACAGGGACAAATTATCTCAGCATCTCCAAAGACTCTCCAAAGGATAATGTCAAGAATAAACAAATGTACCCTCACTGGCAGTCCACATTTATTTTTATGTATATCTAGACAGAGAAAGTACACATATGAATGGCAAGGAGGGAGGAAAGTGAATCTCAGCTTTACCACTTGTAGAATGCGAATTTCAGTAAGTTCCACAACCTCATTGAACCCGGTTCCCCTTCTGTAAAATGGGGACGGTATCTTTCATGGTCAATAAGAAAATTAAATAAGATGAAACAGTATGCCCACCACACGTGCACTTAATATACAGTATTAATTTTTATTGTGCAGGTACCAAATTTGCGATAGAAATCCTAGAGTTGTTAAATAAATCCTCCGGTGTTATTCTACACACCGGAGAATAACCAGTATAGTAGAGGAACAATGCCAGAGGAAAACATAAAAAACGTGACAATCTTTGAAGAGAAAGTCTGGCACTGGGAAGAGAGATAAGAAGAACAATTAACTGCAAAGGAACTACTGTGTTTCCCCGAAAATAAGACCTAGCTGGACAATCAGCTCTAATATGTCTTTTGAAGCAAAAATTAATAAAGACCCAGTATTGTATTATGATATGATATATTATATTACATTACATTTATTATATTATATTATATTTATACCAGGTCTTATAGTAAAATAAGGCCGCGTCTTATATTAAGTTTTGCTACAAAAGATGCATTAGAGCTGATGGTCCAGCTAGGTCTTATTTTCAGGGAAATAAGGTATTAGCAAACAGCCGAAATCTAATCAGGACAATCTAAGTATAAAATCTTAACTGCTTAGAGGTACACTATTTGCAAAGATGATTGAGGTGTGCAGGCTCCTTAGAAATATGACTTAGATACTCTTCCCACAAGATGTGGAGTCTATCTATTTCACCACCTTGATTCTGGGCAGGCTTGAGATTGGCTTTGACCAACATAATACCTAAATGAAACTGAGAGATTTCTGTTCTCACCCTCTTGGAACCTCAAGACCAGCACACGAAGAAGCCCAGTTTGACCTTCTGAGGCTGAAAAAAGTCACCCAGTATATTAAATCATCACATTGTACACTTTAAATAACCTACAATTCTATTTGCCAATTATATCTCAGTAAAGCTGGAAACATGAGAGAGAGAGAGAGAGAGAGAGAGAGAGAGAGAGAGAGAGAGAGAGAGAGAGAGAGAGAGAGGCCATCCCAGCTGAGGTCCCTGACTTATGGCTGAGGGCACCTCTTACTTCACACAGCCTTAACCTGGCCTCCAGCTGACTATAGCTAAGTGGGTGACTACTGAGAGAACAGCAGAAACACATTGGCAATTAGAAGAACCATCAGCAAATAAAATGGGTAGTGATTTTCAGCCACTAAGTTTTAGAGTCGCCTGTTATGCTATAACTGATACACGTACAGTGTTCAAAGAAAGCCTACTAAGCAGATAAAAGGTAAAATTTAAAAGAAAAGCATTTAGGAATCTCTGCTATACCATACAAGGAAAAAAAGAACTCATGGACCCAAATATCTGGCCCATATGGCAGACTTATTTCTAAAGAGTAGCTGAACACATATTTTGAAGACACTAGCTATGAAAATCTTCCAACTTTCTTTAAAAATCCTGCTCACCAAATGGCCTTCCGATAATAACGAGATTTCATACATTGCCAATTATCAGTATGGGAACTGGTCTATGTGAAAGGCATTTTCCCCAAATGTAAACTGATGGCATTCTGGTTTACATATTTAATATCTAGAGCTTAATCATTTGGGAGTATAGTAAAGAAGTCAAATATCTGAGAAGACAGTAGAGAGTGGTACCTACACAAAGATCTAGAGCGCCAGCTTGAATTTCAAGCAATACCCCCATGTTCTTAGTGCACACTTCAACAAATATTAGGAAGAATTGTCCATAATAAGCACCATGTGATGTAATTAAGAACATACACTCTAGAGTCTGATGTGGCTGAGTCACCAATTGCTAGGTAGGGGGTTTTCAACACTGATCTTAGGCTTACTCTCCCTACCCAAACCAAGCTTCCTCATCTGTAAGAGAGCTGTTGAAAGGACTGAATGAACAAATGAGGAGCTGATGAATAAAGAAAACAGGAGGCCTTACAAACTAATCAAACACCTGTCACTGGAAAGCTAGGTTGAAAAAAACTGGTCAGTGATGCTGTGGAAGAAATTTCTACATTTTGTATGAAAAGTGTGACTCATTCAAAGATGAGAAATACATTCCAATTGCAAGGGTCTAAATGGCTAAAAAAAAGAAGTTATTTTGTTTAGGATATTAAGTCATTAGGTAATACAAATCATTTTCCTATCCCACAAATCTAGAATATCTGGTATTCAGACCCGACTATTCCATTTTTGAACAATCCACAGCCAAATAAAAATTTAAAACCAAAACTGTTGTCAGCTAACCACGTTACAGATTATGTTTTCATCTTATTTAAGAGATTAAATTATGTACTTAATTCTGTTCTCTATATCTATGAGCCTACTTTAATATATATATATTCTAGATTCCATATATGAGTAAAAGAGAGATCATAAGGCATTTGTCTTTCTCTGATTTATTTCACTCAGTATAATGCACCTAATGTTCATCCATGTTGTCACAAATGGCAAGATTTCATTCTTTGTGACTGATAATAAATCATAGTATACACACCTATATACAGAGGATGCCAAAAAATGTACACATATTTTAAGGAAAACTGTATTAAAATTGTGATACACACAATTAAAATTGTAATACACACCAATAAAAAAGGATGAATGCAAGTCACGTTTGACTTCTGCAATTACAAGAGATGCTCAAAGTGGTTACCATCAGCATCCAGACACTTCTGATTACAGCGAACTACTGCTTCAGCAACATTGACCAAAGTGTCCATTTGAATACATTTTTTGGCACCCCGGTATATGTGTGTATATGTATATACTATAATTTCTTTATCCAGTCATCCAACAACACTTCGGTTGTTTCCATATCTTGGATATTGTAAATAATACTGCAGTGAACATAGGGAGGCAGATACCTTTTCAAGTTAGTGGTTTTTTTTCTTTGGATAAATACCCAGAAATGGAACTGCTGGATCATATATTAATTCTAGCTTTAATTTCTTGAGGAACTGCCATACTGTTTTCCATAGTGGCTGCACCAATTGAAATTCCACATCAACAGTGTTTAAGAGTTCCCTTTTCTCTACATTCCTAACATTTGTTATTTCTAGTCTTCTTTTTTTTTGGAAGTTAGAAAGTTATTTAGAAAACAAGCACAGCACTGGCACAGGAATTGCTGGGGCAGAGTCTAGGGCAAACAGCTGCCACTAATCTTTTTGATAATAGCCATTCTAACAGGTGTGAGGTGATATCTCATATCTCATTGTTTTTTTGATTTGCATTTCCCTGATGATTAATGATGTAGAGCATCTTTTCATGTACCTGTTGGCCATCCGTACATCTTTGGAAAAATATCTATTCAGATCTTCCGTCCATTTTTTAATTAAATTATTTAGGGTTTTTTGTTTGTTTGTTTGTTTTTTGCTATTAAGTTGTGTGAGATCTTTATATATTTTGGATATTAACTCTTTCCAGATATACTGTGTTTCCCTGAAAATAAGACATAGCCAGACCATCAGCTCTCATGCGGCTATTGGAGCAAAAATTAATATAGGACCTAGCCGGACCATCAGATCTCATGCGTCTATTGGAGGCTTACTCTCCCTATAGAGTAAGGGAGAAAATTAAGATAGGTCTTATATTAATTTTTGCTCCAATAGATGCAAGAGATCTAATGGTCCGGATAGGTCTCATTTTCGGGGAAACAGTATGATTTGCAAATATTTTATCCCATTCAGTAGGTTGCCTTTCATTTTGTTGATGGTTTCCTTTGTTGTGTAGAAGCTTTTTAGTTTGATGTAGTCCCACTTGTTTATTTTTGCTTTTGTTGCTTTTGTTTTTGGTGTCAGATTCAAAAAATCATCACCAAGACTGATGTCAAGGAGTTTACTACCTATCTTACCTTCTAAAGACTTTATGATTTCAGGTCTTACATTCAAGTCTTTAATCCATTTTGAGTTCATTTTTCTGTATGGTGGAAAACATGGTCCAGTTTCATTGTTTTGCACTTTAGCTTATGCATTTGTCTATAATTAATGTGCCATTTTTAATGAGTCTACTTATGGAAATCAGGTCAAACAGAGTTAGCAATTAGTTAAAGAGCATGTAGTTCAAACAAACAAAATAAAGGAGTTTGTACTACATGACCACTAAGGATCCATCCTAGCCATAGTCCCTGTTTCAAAGAATTCAGGATCTAGGAAAAGAGAAAATATGAGGCAACAACTACACTGCATTACAATGCAGTAACAGCAGATGGTACACTAGATAAAATGGAGGAGGTGATCACTGCTGCCTAGGTCAAAAGAGGAAGCATTAGGCTATAATATCAAATAAGATAAAGACAGAAAACTATTTAGCAATTAAAAAGTCACTGGCAACCAGAGTTAGAAGCAAGTGTCTTTGCGTTGTGTTGGGAAGTGAACAAGGAGGGGAGATGTAGAAAAATCTCTTTGAGACTGATTAGAGGGTGTTATATTGAAGAAATAAAAAACCTGAGCAAGTAGTAAGCATAGTGGTCTTCAGACAAATACAGAAGAAAAACATTCAAGATAATGCACTTAAAGGATAATCTTCAAACTCACATAAACCAATTGGTGATTCAATGAATGAGTGAAAACTGAAGTTTTCTTCATAGTTTCTCCAGATGTGTGCTAAGGGTTAAATTACCAGAATACTGTAGACCACCATATAATATCCACCATGAATACACAGTATTTTAGAAGATCTCTTTGTAATTATCTGAGAGAAAGATAAAGTAACTCAAAATTTAAAACAATGAAATGGCAGTCTTATTCCAATCTTGCCAATTCAAAATCATAAAGACTAATACCTAAGAATATCAGTAGCTTTGCTTTGTTCAGAGTAAATTAAGTATCTTTGCTCCCAAACCAATCGCCTCTCCTGAACTGCTTGCAATTTCCCCAAACCCAAAAAAACGTCAGCACAGAGGGGGAAAAAAATATATTTTTAAATTCAATGTCATATTGCTACAAAGGACACAGTTCCTTAATATTAATGGAAGGTAGTAAGACTTGGATTACCAAAAATCTCTTCCTTTATTTCAGCATTTTGAATTTCTCCATGATTATAGTAAATAATCAAGAACCAAAGTACATGAAAATTGTTTAAAAAAGATAACAGCCATGTTCAATCTCTCTTCTCAAGTGAGAAGGGCCTCTTGAAAAAGACAAGATTGCTTATATCAAAGGCGAGAAGAGTTTGAAATTTAGGCCCGTGTCTTATTTTGTTGGCACTCGTATTTAAATACAATTTTTAAAAAATTTGGATTACCAAGATTTTAATTTAAACTTAAAAAAAAAATTTAAGATATCATCTTTGTCTAGCTACCTAATCCAAATTCACTTAAGCAGTTACAAGAGTGAACTCTATTTGAGTAACAAAACAAGTCTGTACAGGAGCAGAGTAAGACTGTACACTCCTATTTAAGAAGTACTGTCTGCTGAAAAACTTCTCTAGATATAACATGTTGATGTGTAATTTTCTGTGGAGCTGAAGACAAAGAAGGCTTACTTAAAAGCTTACAGGAATTGACTTTACGAACGTCACTACGTATTCATTTCTCAGACAGGTGCAGTTTTGACTTAAAGCTCGCCCTCGATCAAGCCCCCACTCAGAAAGGGTGCCTCTGGCACACCATTCATATTTGGTTGCTGTAACACTTGGTTTCTAAGCCACAAACGATTCCTTCTGAGTGGAGAGGATAAAGCATAAGAAAAGGGGGATAGGGGCTATTTCAGCGATTGATCAATTCAGGGTCTCACTTGGAGATACACTGTGTTGAAACACGTCTCTCTAAAAACGCCCAGTTGTTGGGTATCAGGGGACAAGGGGATCCCTTGGGATAAACCAGGCAAGAGACTGCAAATGTAGGGGTTCAAACTACACACGCAGCAGCTCCGGATTCTTATCAAAACAATAGCGAGTGGCACATGTCAGGCGGCCCCCAGGCGCGGGGGGATAAAAGAGACGGGGCTGAGGCTGGAGTTGAACTTGTCTTAACCCCCTCGCCCAGCCCCCGCCGCGGCTCGCCCGGCCTCTCGAAAGCGAAAACGAGGGGCGCCCAGGGCCCCGCTCTTCCCCCCTCCGCTTCCCCCGCCCAGCCCAGACTTCTTCCTCACCCGGTTTCCCGGAGGCGGAGACGCCGAGTTCCCCGGGGCCGCGAGTTAGTCACCGAGAAGAGGCGGTGACAGAGCGCACGGCTCGCGTCGCACGCCCCGAGGCCTAGCCGCACGAGCCGGGAGGCCGCCGGCGGAGGGTCGTGTCCCCGGCCCCCGGCCCCCGGCCCCCAGCGAGGCCCCTCCTTCCTGACTCTCAACTCCGCTCCCTCCCGCCCCTTCCCTCGGCAGCTCCAACGTCAGGTTCCACTCCCGACCGAGCAAACGACTCCCCGCCCGGCCGTTTCCTGCCCCCGGGGGCGGGGATTCCCTCCCCAGGCCGGGGGACAGCGGCCCCGCGCCGCTGACCTGAGCGGGGATCCCCTCCGCCGCCGGGCGGGGATCCCGGAACTGGCCCCGAAGTGCGCGTGTGGCCGCGGCGGGGAGGGGTGAGGCGGGGGGTTTCCGCCGCCCGACTGCCCGGCGGCAGCCGCTGCTAGAAGCGGTCCCCACGGCGGGCCAGGGACCGTCGCCTCCGCGTCCCCGGCCCGCTCTCCCTCCACGCAGCTCGGCGGGGCGCGCCGCCCGGGAACCCCGCGCCGTCACCGGGTCGGGCTCAGAAAGGCGGGCCCGAGGCCACCCGTCACTTTCTCGTCGCCCCGCCAGAAGCCCCGAGTTAGGAAAGGGAGGGGAGACAAAAGGACACTGGGGAGGGAGTCCCCACACTCCCTCGCACCCCCCCGCGCCCGGCCGGGCCCTTACTCGTAGTGGCGGAAGATCTCGTTGGTGACTTTACAGTAGAAAACTTCCTCGTCGGGCCGCAGGTCCGCGGGCGGCTTCTGTCTCACAAACGGCTTTCGGTGTAGCAGCGGCATCTCGCGTCCGCCCGCGGGCTCAGCGCGACCCCCGGCCGCCCGCGTCGGCCCCGCGTCCCTATCAAAATTGGAGGGAAAGGAAAGCCGGTAAGGTGGGGAGCGCTCGGCGGCGGCATGGGCCGGTCCGCGCGCCGGGGAAGCTCGACTGCCTTTTGTGTGACGGACGCGCCGCGGCTGCCACCGGAGCCGCGGCTGCCACCGGAGGTCGCTTCGGTCGCTGCCGGGTGTTAAGCCAGCCGCGCCGCCGCCGCCTCTGCACTCCCGGCGCGCCCCACCTCCGCACGCCCGTTTGCCGGCTCACAATGGGGGTGGCCGCCCCGCCGCGGGCGGGCGGTGCGGGAGCGGCGCCCCCCTCCCCCAGCGCCGGCTCCCTGCCCGCCGCCGCCGCCGCCGCCGCCGCGGGGCTCACAACGTGCTCGGCGCGGAGCCGGCCGGCCCGACGCCGCAGGGGAGCTCGCAGCGGGCGCACCCCGGCGCCCCTCGGCTTTGTTCCCCCGCTCGCTCACACTTCGCTGCCGGCGCCCGCCGGCTCCCGAGCGACCACACGGAGCCCCTCACCTGCGAGCACGCCTGCTGCCACTTCTCCACCTTCTCAACTACCAGAGGCGGCGAGGGGAGGCTCTGTCCTCCTGGGGGGTCGCTTCTCGCCGGCCCCGCCGCGCCGCCGGCCGCCGCTTCTCCGGCTGCCACGGCCTGGCTCTGCGCGGGGGATCGCGTCCCACCGCCACTTCCCCGCCTCTCGGAGCTCCTGGGAAGTTTCTGATCTACTTTCGGCTCCGAAGGAGGAAGAGCTGTTGGGAGGAGCTTTTCACTTCTCGCTTCTACCTTTTTATTGGCTACTCGATGACTTTTACAGCTTGTCACTGATACAGGAAGAGACGGCGGAAAGCCTGGGAGAGCCACATTATTAATTAATGGAGCAACCCCTGGTGAAGAATCAGAAGCATCCTCCATGTTTGAGATTATCAGCCAAAAGATCTAGGGAAAGCGCTGGGGTTTCATAAACACATGGCTAACAAAGTAAAGCCGTCCTCTTCAAGCCTGGTACCATCGCTTGGTTACACGAGGGGAAAACGATTCCAGTTAACATTTAACTTGTATTTTAAACATCGGAAGAGAAACGAGGAATACGATAAAAAGTATTTTGATATTTTATTCAAAATTAGAGTTCTAGTGTCTAAAACAATATTTTGCTTGTGTAAACATCCATCTTGAAAAGAAAGTACCTTACTTGACAGCAGTGCTCTTTAATACTCAGAGAGGGCAATTCAAAGATTTAGCAGAGGAAAAGATCAAAAAAGTGTGTTAGAAAATGTCATCATTGGACCCCCCACATAGCTAAAACTAAAAAACACACCTTTAAAAAGTTGTATTTAGAATATGCCCCTGAAAATATTTTGCAAAGGATCAATAGTTAATGAAATCACTTCAAATTTTAAAGATGGATTTACTAGTGAAATTTCCTCTAAAGAAACTTTACCATATCTATCATTTCCTTTTGTGAAACGAATTTTAATACACATAATACATGTGACTTTTAAATTAAGAATTTTCAAAACTACAAATAACTCCAAATGTTTGCCAGCTTTGTTTTAAATGGCTTTTTTTTGCTACTGCCCTTGACAGTTGCTTATTTGCAGATTAATATGAAAGAATGAGTCTAAAAGTAAGTTTGAAGAACAGTCATTTAACAAAAGGATGTAACTGACAATACTGTGAAATGACCATAGTTACAGGAAAAATTTGGGATTATTTTGGTATCTTCAAATTAAGTGTATGTGTCCATTGGAGCTGAAAATGTAATCTATCCAAATCTCAAGAATTATCATTTTTTACTTCTTTCAAGAACCCACAAAGGTAGACTCAAAGGGGGTCAAAGAGGATGGATAATTTTTAACCACTATTGAAGCATCATTCTCACAATTCAAAATCCCAGCTTAACTATTAAGCTAAAATCAGATGAAATTTTCTCTGAATATAATATTTGTATTGCTTAGATCTCACTATTTAATAAGCTGTTAAAGTAATTTTGGTAACATAATCAAAAATTGTAATGTTGATTTTTTCTTTTATTAAATACAGTTTTTTTAAAAAACAGAACATGATTGTATTTCAATACACAACTTCTATATAATCAACAAATAAAACACCACAATAAAATAATAGATAGCAAAGAACATGGCATTTCATTTGCATGACAAATGGCTAACATCTTTAGTCAGTCATATATGAGCTCTTAGAAAATACAGATTTTTAAACAATTGGATTTTTTCTACTAACTTGAAATTTTATTTTACTTCATCAAAATACTATCATACTCAATTTCCCTCTTACTATACTTAAATTTCAATACTATCATAGCTCAGTTTTCTGAGTTACATATATAGGATTTATTTAAATGTTTTGTGATATTTAATAAATGTTATAGTTGTTTATTATTAACTCAGAATAATGTAAGTTTAGTAAATTATAATTAACAAAGTTTAGTTTTGATGTGTATATAATACTTGATCAAATTGATAGCATACCTAAGCTACCTCAAAATAACACTTAAAGTTATCCTACACATTTACTACCAAAAGCTACCTAATACATTATTTATTTTGTATTTTGGTATCTTGATTACATCCTTGCTTTCTTAATTACCACTTCTAGGCTTTTGAGACTGAAAAGCTTATTGCTATATTCAGAAAGTAGTTAAAAGATACTGTTGTGAAATAAGAGTATGAAATAGGACTGTGTAAAAAACTTGGAAATATTATAAAGCAAACTATGAAAGTTACAATAGCATAGAAAAAAGAGAAGACAATGAAAGTTAAATTATTTTTTTAACAACTTATTCAAATATTTATCAGTCTCCTTTTATGTGCCAAGACCGTACTCGCTCATGTAAGAGATATAATATAAGTGTATCCTGGCCTCAAAAAATGTATACTCTTGTAGAGGTGATGTAAAGACAACCAATACAAGAATTGTGTGCGTCCTCATGATCATGAGTAACATAATGCAAAAAGAGAAGTAGAAAAGATTAGAAGAATATGTAGAAGGGGGACCCGGAATTGGTCCTAAACGCAGTCATCACAGGCATGATTTGAAGAGCAATAGAAAGCTCATGTTCCAACATACCCTCACCAGTCTCAAGATGCACATACCCCCCCATTAGTTAGTTACCCCTCTGGGTGAAGACAACAATGGCCCCAATTAAATGTAGAATGTAAACATACTAGTTAGACAGTACATATATTAATCTAATATCATCAAGGCATAGTTTAATGTTTGAGAAGTTATAGGTAAAGACAAAACAAGTCTATGAAATAAGTATTTTAAAAGCTAGAGCTAGAATACTTTTCCTGTATTCAATTGACTGATTAATACTTAGGTGACTTGGTGAGACACCTAAAGGAAACCTTTGGGAACTCTTAAATTCTCTCATTTTGCACCTGAAGAAACTGAAGCTCAGGAACTTGCATCTCGGTCTCCTGACTCCTTGTCCAATCTCTCTAAACCAAGCGGCTCTTTCCTTCAATTTGGTAATATCTAATTATCTTGTATATCCTACTTACACTGTATCTATAAACAAGCTAAAGTACCATTCCAAATACTCCCTAAACTGGTAAAATGTGTAAGGGGATAAGATATATTACTCATGATCAGAAATAATGTTTATTTTTGAGAGTTATCCAGGAAAGCAATGGGGGTAATAGGAATCTTAAATTTATTTAATTGAACAGCTGATAGTATAGAAAAGAGTCAGTTAGTATAGAAAGAGTTAGTTAGTATAGAAAAGAGTTATAGAAAGGAGTTAGCGCCTTTCTTCAGCTAACACATCTAATAGGTAGTATAAACACTTTATGTCCCTTACCTCTAAGTAGCAGTTATAAAAGTATTTAGAGCATAGCTTCCCTGAGCTCTTCTGAGAAAGATGTCTTATCAATATATACAAGGAATATCTTCAACTTCACAACTCCTTTCCTCAATATCTCTGACACCTGTCTCAACACTTCTATGTTCTCCTTTTAATGTCTTCCTAACTCATGGCATTTTAACTATGAAAGATTTCTATATGTTTCTTTAGTAGCAAGGAATATGTTTCTCTTCATATCAAACCTGGCCTTGTGTTAGGGTAGTGATTTTAGATCTTAGCTGCCCATTGAAATCACAAAAGGGGTTTTTGAAAAATACTGATATATGGGCCACATCCCAGACAAATTAAAACAATCTCTGGGGTAGAGACCCAGGCATTTGGAGTTTAAAATTCTACTCGAGTGATTCTAACGTACTGCCATGGTTGAGAACTACAACACTTAGAGGAGATTGGCTTGTTAGTGCTGAAGTGGCAATGTTGGCAAATTTGGAATGCATTTTTTTATTCAACCCCTTGTGATTAAAGTCATGAGTTATGGGATGGCAGTAGGGGTTGAAAGAATGGTCTATGGCCATCATTCTCACAGTAATAGTTTACACTTAATGAATGCTTCCAGCTTGTCAAGCATTATGCTAAATGAATCATCTCATGGAATTCTCACAGCAAACTAAGTACGATTTAGCATCTCCATGTTACAGATGAAGCTGTTGAGGCTCAGAGAGGTTAATTAAAGTCATACAGTCCAGAAGCAGAAAAGCTCAAATTATCAACTCTAGAGTCCAAACTCCTTATTACTATTCTATATTTTCATGGGACTGGCTTGCTAAATAGCTCAGATATAAATTGAAACAAGGAACTTGAGCCTATGCACTAAACAATTTAGACTTGTAATGATTAAGAATGTTTGTTAGTCATCAAAGTACTACAGGAAACCATGCAGAACTTAAGAAAATTATCTGAGTTGGGAAAGCCAAAGTATACCACAAAGTCCAGAATCCATAAAGATAATTCTATAAATATAAAATAAATATTTCTACATTACAAAAGCTATCACAAACTAACTTGAAAGACATATCAAACTGGGGAAAAAATTATTTGCAATTCGTTGACAAAGGGCTAAGGCTAATTTCCTAATATATAAATAATTTGCTATTTCCCTATTATATAAGTAATAGTAAAATCACAGTAACTGAAGAGAAACAGAAAAGAAAATACAAATGGCTTTTAAAACACATAAAAAATTCTCAACCTCATTAATAATACAAATACAAACTAAAACTACATTGAGATGACATTTTTCATCCTTCAGA
Organism: Rhinolophus hipposideros; assembly: GCF_964194185.1. NCBI lineage: Eukaryota > Metazoa > Chordata > Mammalia > Chiroptera > Rhinolophidae > Rhinolophus > Rhinolophus hipposideros. The sequence goes on along the minus strand of NC_138051.1, from coordinate 18,950,501 downwards.
TTTGCAAAGATCACCATCATATGTTGCTAAGTCTGGAGAAACAGGCACATCCTTTATAAAGGGCATGCAGTGGAATAGTATGGAGATGTAAGAAAGAATGAGGAAGTGAAAAAAAAAGAAAGCTACAGAAAAAATATGTATGGGATTTTAATATATACATATTTGCTTGATACATAAAATGCATCTGGAAGAGTATATAGGAAAATAACACACTGGTTGCCTTTAGGGAAAGAGTTGCTAGGGGACAGGGATGAAAGGGAGACTTCATTGTGGAAAGACGAATAAAATTTTTTATGATACAGAGATCAAACGGTAAAGAGGCAGGTCAGGACAGATAGCTGATGTAATAAATTATTTCACTTCACAATTGGGAATAAGTTTAGAACTACAAATAAAAAGTAAAAATGTCTGTGTTAAATATTTCACAGGACTTAACATAGTGCCTTTGCCATGACAGGACTTCAATATGTGTTTGTTGGATGGATGAATGGTTAGATAGATATAGAAAACACAAATTTAATTTGATTACAGTGAAAGAGTCAGATGGATGGCTGCATTCATCTTAACCTGGAAATAGAATTTAAGTTACACTTTCCGAAAATCTCTCTAGATTGCTTATGTTAATGATTAATTATATACCAATTTACAGAACAAATCCTATGTTCAGCCAAATAGATTTATTATTGTTTTTAAAAATAAGACATAAAGAACAAGGAGAAGGTTTTAAAATTTGAATTACAAGGGTTCTTTTGCTTATCCTCCTCACCTGGAAAACTAATTTTTGAATTTGGGTTTCTCTGTAGTAAAATAGCTATCAGACAAAAGTTGCACGAATATTTGCCATCTCATTTACTGACTAATTTCTGTTAGTACTGGAGTATAAAATAGAATATATTTTGTTCTTTTATTTTCCCTTTACTGTTCAGGTTATAATCTACTATCAGATATCATTTTAAATATTACTATACAATTTTAAAAATATTTTAAAATATTTACTACAATGCCTGGAACATAGTAGGCTCTCCAAACCTGTTATAGAAAAGTACTATGTTATTTCATTTTTCTTATATTATTTTAATAATATATATATATATAATATTCAATTCATAATATTATAATTAGGACCATATCTTTTTAAACCAGTTAGCTCTTGTGGTTGAAGCATCATGGTATTACCAAGTTTGACACCAATAACCAGCTCCACATTACAATGCATATGTCTATAGACTATCTGGCGATTACGGATGAGGAGAGAGAATTAAGACAGTAGAAATTCAGAACCCAGTTCTAAACATGTCGTTGCTAAATTCTAATTTAAGAGTTCCTAGTGAAACATCTTCGATATACTACAGGTCCCTATAAAATAAAACATTTAGGATTTTCTCCCTTTTGTTTCTTATGCTATCTTCTTATGCTACCTGGAAACCAGGAGTCATACTACTACTACACTATTTTCTCTAGTCTAAATGTTTAGGTCAAAACACACAACTCATTTCCTTAACACAACTGAAATTTTATCTTTTTCAGCTGAAAAACAGATGAATTTCTCTCTAAGCTACCAGTAAACTGTTTCTCAATACCTTCTTAGCGTCTGGACACCACATACCTGGGAACCAGTTTACCTAGCATCTTGCCTATTTCAAGTGCAAAAACCAAATTCCCAATACTAAACACCTTCCTTTTTCCCATTTCAAACTTCCCTCTTAAAATAAAGATTTCACCCTCAGTTCCAGTGGTGGTAGGCAGAATAATAGCCTCCGAAGATGTCCACAGCCGAATTCTCAGAACGTGTGAATATGTTATCTTATAGGGCAAAAGAAACTTGCAGACGTGATTAAAGTTAAAGGACCTTGAGACGGGAAGATTTGCCTGGATTATCCCGATGGGCACAAGCTAATGACTTGAATCCTTGTAGTGGAAAACCTTTCCTGGGTATAGTCAGAGATAGATGGGATGACTGAAGAAAGGTTAAAGAGATGTGACTGATGGGTTGCTGGATTGGAATGGAGAAACCAAGGAATGTGTTGGTCTCTAGAAGCTGGAAGAGGCAAGGGAACAGATTCTCTCCTAAAGGCAGCCCTCTAGAAAGGAGTATAGTCCTGTCTACACCTTTATTTTTGCCCACTGAGACCCGTGTTGGACTTCAGACCTACTACATTTCTGTTAGAAAAGCAATAGAGAACTCATAAATCCAGTTCCCAGTCAGAAAATATTCTTAATCCCCAGCTGAGGTTCATGGCAATAGTGAATGATACCTTTCGACCTTAGTGAATGATTTAGGTTTTTCAAGCTGAGGTTATTAGCAACTCCTGCTTCTAGAGTTTTCTGTAATGGTTCATCCAGCTGCATTCTACAAGTTTAGAAGTTCATTTCATAATGCATCATTGCATCATTACCTTCATCACATGCACCTATAACATACAGTCAAAATTAGCATGTATGTAGTAAGAGAATGATTATAAATGGACGAAGACTTTTCCCCCCCTCAATACATTGTATCTCCTTAGCCCCTCTTAAGGATTTTGCTCCATCAATCACCTTCCCTCTATATAATATCAAGCTCTCCTTCACCACTGAGATCTCTGCCCTTGGGCTGTAATCTAGTGCAAGTTTCTTTTATTGTGTGTGTGTGGGGGGGTTGGGGGGTCGGAAGTGGGGGAATTAAGTGCATCTCTATCTTCAGCACTGTTTCTCTTCTCTTCTCAACCAAGATTTTAAAAAGGAAACCTTATGCTGCTTGTTTCTACTTCTTCATTTCTCAGCCCTCCGTTTCCTTCCTGTACTCCCCTAAAACTGTCCTTGGTTCTGTCCCTCCAATTGCAAAATCCAACAGACTCTTACCAGGAAGAGTCCACCTTATTCACTCTGCTCCTGACATTCTCTGCTATCCTGACCTCTGTGGCACACTTTTCTTTGGTTCTCCTCCTACTCAACCCTCTGAACTGTCCTGAGTCCCTCTGGCATCACCTTTCTCCACAACCTATTCTATAAACCCGGGTGTTTCCTATCTTTCTTCCATCCACCCTCTTCTCTCGTCACTCCTCAGAGAAGCCTTCTCTAAATCAACATCTCCTCCTGACTAGCTAACTGCCCCCAACCTCATTGGGGGGCAATCTCATCCTAGAGGAATATGAGCTCCTCTAGGGTCTTCTTGTTTCCTTACAGACTCTACCACAGCTCCCGTCAAGATTTTTGAGATAGGAATGACTCATCAAACTGACATTTTATAGAGATTAATCTGGGTGTGGTATGTAAGGCTGAGTGGATTGGGTAGAGCCTGGAGGCAGGGAAACCAGTTGAGAGGGCAAAGAAGTACAAGTATGGAATAACAACAGCCTGTATTGCCTTGGCAATGGAAAGGAAGAAAAGCCAGGGGAAATATTTCAGTGGAAGTACAGGCATATCTCATTTTATTGCGCTCCCTTTCATTGCGCTTCATAGGTGTTGCAATTTTTACAAACTGAAGGCAAGACACTCCACCAGCAGAAAGATTATGACTCGCTTAATTGCAATATCCACTTTATTATGACGGTCTGGAATGGAACCAACGATGTCTCTGAGGTATGGCTGTATTTAGTGACAAAACTTGATGATACATTAAGGAAGGGAGAGGAAAAGTCAGAGATGACTCAAAAGTTTTAGATCTGGGAGACCAAAAAGGAGACATCATTAACAGAAATGGGGTAATCAGGTATAGAAATAGGTTTGGAAGGAAGATGAAGCATTCAATTTTAGATGTGGAGCATCAAAACTGAGATGCCCAACAGGCAGTTGGAAGACCAGACTGAAGTCAAAAGAGAAATCAGAATTGAGGCTATAAATTAGGGAACTGTTTCCAGAAATAAGATAACAAAAGCTACTAAAGTTGATGGGTATTTAACATGGTAATTAACATGGCTAAATAAATAAATCCCTTCATGTCCTTTTCTCTATTTAAGTACCCAGCCCAAGTACCGGGATGCCTAAAACACTCAGCATCACTCCAGAACACCTCATAGGCCCACCGTGAGTAACCCCAGCATTTGCTTTTTCTTTTTTCTTTCTTTTTTTTTTTTTTTTTTAGCATTTGCTTTTTCTATTGCTTCTTCATGGTTGATCATTGCAAAGTATTACAAAAAACTAGGGGCCTTCACAGACATGCTAAACTCCTTTTAAGTCATCTCATGTTGACAATCTATTGAACACCCTTAGGTTCTTTAAACCTCTTTTTATTTTTCTCAAGCTTCCAACCTGATCTTCCTGTCTTAGCCTTACCTTGCACTTGACACTCACCTTGCCTCCTAATTTATTTACAAAATCTGGGCCATTCAATATGCCCTCAGTTCTCAATTCAACTTTCTTTTATTCTCACGCCAGCCTTTTTTTTTCCTTCCCTATTGTCTTCTCCTTTCCAAGGCTCTATCTGTGCCTTTGATCACATTTCTTTCAACTTCCTGGACCTTATTCCATGATTTCCTTCTCTAATATCTCCTCACTTCAGTTGCTCCTTTCTTTTGGCCTACTACCATACGCAAGCCCATCTTATACTTAAAAAACTTTTTTCCTTCACTTTGATTCCCTCGGAGCGACCATCTTACTACTTTTTTTGTGTGTATTACTAAGTAATATAGACTTTACAACTATAGGTAATCTTCATTGTGGTTTGAATTCTTGCTAAAGCAGTTTTGTCATTTGTCCTTTATGTTTGTGTCAGAGTCTCCAAAATGTAAGTTTCTGTAGGACAGAAATCATATGATAACTCAGCCATAAATTTGTTTTCAGTTATGACTAATCAAGAAATAGCTGTGACATTGGGATGCTGACTTCTGAGAAACAATAAGTAATATAATACTATGTTGCCTTTATCTGTTTCCAAGGATTAAAACTGTAAATGCTCTTAGAGTTGTCATGTGATGGTTATCTCTTAGTCATAAGGCAGGATTTTTCTGATGTCGATTACAATAGCAATTATACTCATTTAAGGCTGTAAGCAAGAGTCTTGGGCAATCCCTACATCAAGAAATGTAAATGTTAGCATGGGAAGTAAGCAGTAAAGTTTTAAAGTTAGAAGTCATCATGAGAACACTAATTTTTTCATTACTAATTTAGACACCGTCAATTTTACTTTATAAAAGTTATTTACTGTATGTTTTAGAACTTTCTAGCAGGAAAGTTAACAGTGCCTTCCCCTCTGTGCTCTTACACATATACCTACATCTCCTTCTAGCCTAAAAAGTTACCTTTCAGCCCTGTCCCACTATAGCTGCCTTCCTAGTTGTTGATGAAGTTAGAGAAAATGCCAGAATGTGATACAAAGTATTTGGATCTAAGGGTTCAAGAATGAAATATTTGAAAACAAATTAATTTTTATAACAACTTTTAGAAAAAGTTATTTTTATAATTTTACAAAAATAAAATATATATTTTATGTTATTTTAACAAAAATTAATACACCCACAACTAGAAAGCTTCTGAAAAATATTTAAGGAAATTGGGCTTTACAGTAAAGCAAGGTTATTTCTTACAGTTAAGTATAAAAATTCAATTAAAAGATTATTTAGAGCACTGAGCTTAATATTGAAGTATAAGAAAGTCATAATGGCTCAGATTAAAGATCTGTATTACAAATATGTATAGTAATACATTCTGTGTTATTATTATTCTCATTTTATAGATGATAAGGGTGAGGTTTAGCAAGGTAAAGAAATCGCTCAAGTTCCCACAGTATGCAAGCAGAAGGGCTGAGATTCAAATTCAGATTGACTGGATGTCAAAGTCCATTCATTCAACAAATACTTCTGAGTGCCTCCTATATGCCAGACACTGTTCTGGAGACTTGGGCTACAACAGGGAAGAAAACAGAAGATCCCTGCACTCTTGGTGCTTATACTCATTAGCTGACAAGTCCTTTGTCTTCTCTTCTGCCACCTATCTACACAAACAAAGAAAATTTTACTTTCCCAAGATTAATTGTTCTACCTAGGTTGTTGATTTTATTCTCTTTATCACGTTTCTTCTGAAATATGACTTAATCAAGCATTGCCTCTTCCACTTCCATCCAATTACATTAAATATACATTAAGTCTCATCTTGAAAAGATGCCTCTCCTTGTCCCTATTTCCATTCCTATTTCTTGCTCCACACCATATACCCCGAATTCCACAGCACCCATTCTCTCTAACCGTTTCCTATGTGGTTTTCTTTCCAAAGGTTGTTTGCAGTCCCTGTACTCTCAATTTCTCTACAACATTAATCATGCTAACCACTCCTGGAAACTCCTTCCTTGACTGATGAGAAGTCACCTGATCTTGGCTTTAAAAAAATGGTGTTTCAATATCAATAAGAGTTTCTGTAAGAAGGAATGGGACCTTCTCCAATGAATACTCTCACCACAGGGAGGTGTTGAATAAGTCATAAAATTAGCTAATATTTTTCTGAAATCATCTAGAGGATTTTGTGCTTTTCACATATTTGAGAACTTTCTAATACAAACAAGATCACACATATTTACATCCATTGTGTTCTATATTTTACTGGAAAATAGAGAAAACTACAAACTAAGATAAAAGTCAGACATAATTTCTACAACTCAGAAGGTGGCTCAGACCTGCTTCTAACTCAAGACACACAGAAGCAGATACAAAAATTTTAAAAGCGTAGATTTGGAGTCATTTAATGTTAGGACAACAAATCCTGCATAAATAAGTGTATTCCAGGCCAATAATAAATAACATTGTTTACTATAGTACTTCTAAATCATTAAGAAAAGATAAAATTATGTTCAACATACTATTCATACTAGTCTGAGAACATGTATACTGGGTAAACACACACACGCACACGCACACACTTTAACTTTTCTATTGTGAAATACTACACAGAACAATGCACAAAATAAACATACAGCTCAGTGAATTACTACCAAAAAACACTACCTAGGTAAAGAAAGAGAACATAGCCTGCACCCCAATATTTATGAGATTCATTCATGTTGTTACACATATCTGTAGTTTATTCATTTTTGTTATTATGGGGCATTCTATCATATGCGTTCACCACACGTTACCCATTTTTCTGTTAATGAACACTGGGTTGTTTGCAGTTTTATCTGTGAATATCCTTGCAGATGTCTCTAGGACATGTGGACGTATAGATAGGAGTAGAATTGTTGGGTCATAAGATATGCATATTTTTAGCTTTAATAGATGCAAATTGTCTTCCAAATTGGCATACAAACTGGCACTTCCACCAGCAGCATTATATAAGTTCCAGTAACTGCATATCCTCACTAACACTTGGTACTGTCTTTCTTTTTAGTCATTCTGGTAGGTATGCAGTAATACCTCACTGTAGCTTAAATTTGCATTTTTCTGATTGCTAATTAGGTTAGTTGTCTTTTTATATGTTTTTTTTTTGGCCATTTAGATTGTTCTTTGGTGATAGCTTCTTTATATTTTAAAAGATTTTGATATTATGTGGTAGAAATAAACAGAATAAATTTTGATAGGTAGAACACTGATAAAGAATAGCCATAAAAGCTCTTCAATATTGCCACCAGGCTTACTGAGCAAAGCAAAAAAAGACCAAAAGTTTCTCTGCACAGCAACGCAGTCATTGTTTCTATGGGCCAAGGTTGAGGCCAGCAAATACAGGGAAAATTTTATTTTCTCAATAGGCTTTAGAGAAATTTATGTTTCAAAGTTTAATGTGTAAGTTTTGTGGAGTTTAAAAGAACAGGGAGGCTAGAACCAGAGGAATCCTGCTCCATCACATTTCCTCCTAGGCCTCAGGAGAAAGAAGACATTAGAGCAAAGAATGGACTTCAGTTAGTTTCTGGTGGCTTTTGGTAGCAGCAGAGAATCTCATAACCAGAAAATATTTTCAAGAGACACTGTAAGACTGACTTATTCTCCCTCACAGGCTAAAAGTAAAGCTGCAGTGGGTCGGGATGGGAGGGACTCAGTGGTTACTGGGTGATCAAGAATGGGATATTCACAAATATAGAAGAATTTCATTTCCCTTCCTGTCAGATTATTGAAGCTTTTTGGTAAATTCTGTTATTTCAAATTAAAGAAGAATCCCTTATTTGCCAGACATCCCTACAATAATTAAGGATAATTAACCATGCTAGAGAAACAATAGGCTGTTGCAGAAAGCAAATGCCTTTGTAAGACTGGGTATTTAAATTACCATTTGGCACGTAAAGCCTTGGGAAACAAAAAGTGGAGATAGGTTCCAGGCTATAAATGTTTCTATGCGAATTCTATCAAAACCTTATGGCATACATACATTATAATCAATAATGCCTAGTCTATTCTAGAAAACAGAATGCTATGAAAAGCTTTATTATTCGTTTTATAAAATTAGCATAACCCTGAGAACAAAATCTGAGGCACATGGCACACACAAAAAAGAAAACCACAGACTAATATCATTTATGGAAACCAATGCAAAAATATCCCAAATATGATATTAACCATGAAATCTAGTAATATATTGACAGAATAACACACCCTAACAAGAAGGGCTTATTTTGGGAGTGTACAGATGGTTCAACATCAGGAAGTCAATAAACAAATTTCACCACGTTAATGGATCAAAAAAGTAAAATCAGCTTTACTTTTAGCCTATGGGGGAGAATCAGTCAGGCTTATAGCTTACCTTGAGAATATTTTCTGGTTATAAGACTGTCAACTGCTACCAAAAGCTACTAGAAACTGATTTTGAGAGGGAACAAAAGAGAGCTTGATAAAATTCACTGTCTAGTCTTGGTTTGTAAAAAACAAACAAAAGTGTAAATGAAGACGTGATAAAGAGTAAACAGAAAATTTCAAAACTAACATTAAAACTTTAATTACATTTTCATCAACGTTGTAAACAATAAAACATCCCCACTATTGTTGTTATTATTCATATCTATTCTGGAAGCTAGCTAATAAGACAAGAAAAAAAATGAGTATGATACTAAAAAAATAAGAGAAATTTATAATTATATGTAGATGATAATTGTCTGGAAAACCAAGAGTCAACTAAAAACACTATTACTACTAATAAGAAAGGTTCAGAAAGATGTGCTTTCATGAGGTAACTTTCTTGTACAGTAGCAGTAACCCTTTGGAAAATATAGGGGAAGAAAGATCACATTCAACCACAGCCCAGACTGAGGCCTTTGTACTTGACATTTCTTCTGCTTGAAAACACTTTCCCTAGATCTTTGTATGTCTGCCACTTTCATCATTCCTTTCTCATCTCAATTTCCTGCTCTTTAGGAAGAGTTCTCCCCTTTCTAGGCCCTAACACTATTAAGCATTTCCCAAGACAGAGACTGCTTCCATGTGTTTTTGCATGTGTTTACTTTTACAACTGGACATACAGAACACATTTCCGAGCCTCCCTTGTAGTTAATTGGGCCCATGTGAATGAATTTTGACCAATGTAATATGGGAGAAAGTACCCTTTTTAGAGCAGGGGGAAAAACCTCTCAGCCACTTCTCTGTTCCCACTTCTCTTTTCCCATCAACAAAAGAAAATACTCCAATAACCTAGAGATGGTAGAGCCACAAGATGGAAGCAAAATGGCAGGAGCCTAGATCCTTGAGTTACAGTTTAGAAGAGAACTGTCCAAGGGAGCTGCCCAATCAGGAACACCCACTCTGGCCTGTTACACGAGCAGAAAATAAGTTTACCTTATTCAAGCAAGAAATTTTATGGTTGTTTATTACAACATTAGATAACTGGACAAATCCATTTTCTATGTGTCAAATATTATGGCGTTTTAAGTAATCTAGCTCTTACAACTCCATTTTCTGATGAGAAAATACAAATTTACTGATTTGAGTTTATTTCCCCAAAGTCAGATAGCTACTTGAGTGGTGGAGCCCTTGTTTGTTTGTGGAGCCTAAGCTCTTTGGAGACCAAGCTCTTTACCAATAGGCTATACTGATTCACCAGAGCAAGAACATTTTTGGGGAAAAAAAGAAAAGGAGTAATGCAAAGGACCCTACCAGAAACAAAAACATATTGTAAACCTATAAGAATGAAAAAGACTAAACAAGAGAGGTAGACACATAGATCAATGGAACAGAATCACAAATAATCCCAAACAATATGCCCAAGTGCTTTTGGAAACAGGTATAAAAGCTAGTAATGGAGGAAGAATAGCCTTTTCAATAAATGGTGCTAGAGTAATTGGACAACTATTGACAAAATAAATAAATAAACCTTATCCTAAAACTCACACCTTATGCAAAAATTAACTCAAAATGGTCTTAAATATAAAACATGAAGACTGTAAAACTTAGAAGAAAAAGAAAATCTTTGGGACCTAAGGCTAGGCAAAGAGTTCTTAGTCTTGACATCAAAAATCATGATCTGTAACACCCAAGACCCTGTTAAAAGGATGAAAGGACAAGCTATGGATTGAGAGAAAATATTCGCAAACCACATATCCAACACCAAAGAGATTATATAGATTTGACACATAAAGAATTCTCAAACTTCAACAGTTAAAAAGCAATCCAGTTAGAAAATGGGCAAAAGACATTTCACTGAGGAGGATATACAGATGGAGATAAGCACATAAAAAGATGTTCAACATCATTAGCCATTAGAGAAATGCAAATTAAACCACAATGAGATATTACTACACACTGATAAGAATGGCTAAAATAATAAATAATGATAACACCAAATGCTGGCAAGGAAGCCGAGAAATTGAATCACTCATCTGTTGCTGGTGGGAATGTAAAAGGTACAGTCACTCTGGAAAATAGTCTCCTTTAGTGAATCAGTGAACTCATTTTTTTTTTTTAATAGTTTGTGTTGTCTTGCCCTGGAAGTAAATAAACTCAGTTCCCCTTTAAGAAAAGGGAAGGAGGAATAGCCAAATCAATGGAACAAAAGAGAAAGTCCAAAAACAGCCTCAGTAAAGGTAAGAATTTGCAACACAGAAAGGTAGAATTTTGAATCAGTAGGGGAAGATGGATCAGTCAAAATGGTATTGGGTCGGGTCTGCCTGGTGGCTCAGGCGGTTAGAGCTTCGTGCTCCTAACTTCGAAGGCTGCCGGTTGGATTCCCAAATGGGCCAGTGGGCTCTCCACCACAAGGTTGCCAGTTTGATTCCTCGAGTCCCACAAGGGATGGTGGGCAGCACCCCCTGCAACTAAGATTGAACACGGCACCTTGAGCTGAGCTGCGCCCCGAATGGCTCAGTTGGTTGGAGCGTATCCTCTCAACCACAAGGTTGCCGGTTTGACTCCAGCAAGGGATGGTGGGCTGTGCCCCCTGCAACTAGCAACGGCAACTGGACCTGGAGCTGAGCTGCGCCCTCCACAACTAAGACTGAAAGGACAAGAACTTGACTTGGGAAAAAATCCTGGAAGTACACATTGTTCCCCAATAAAGTCCTGTTCCCCTTCCCCAATAAAATCTTTAAAAAAAAAAAAAAGTTATTGGGTCAACTGGCAAACTATTTGGAAGAAAGATCAATTATCTCATGTTTTATTTCAAAATAAATTTCACATGGAATATTATATGGAAAAGAAAACATAAAAGTACAAGCCTTATTATTTTGACTTAAAAGTCTACTACTATTTAGGAGAAAATGTTTGTAAGCATTATACAACCTTACTGTGGAGAAAGACTACCTAAGCATGTTACAATAGGTAGCAATAAAATGAAATACACTGATAGACTTAACTATATAAAAATTAAATCTATTTTTTACCTAGAAATAAAAAGCAAATGGAAAACTTACAGAAATATTTGTAATAATTATGACAGGTAAAAGTTTAGTATCTTTAGTAGATAAAGATCTCATACAAACAAAAAGAAAGAACCCAATAGAAAAATGGACAAAGGACATGAAACCTCTTACAAAAGAAAAAGTACAAATTATCAAACATTTGGGGAAAGATGTTGTCTCAATAGAAATTAGAGATATACACACCGATTTTTATTTATTAATCTTCGAGTATAAAATTTGCCCACTTTTAAAACTACAACTATATTCTCCAGAAATTGTGGGTACTATGGGAAGAGATTTATACATAAAGATGTTCATCCAAGTTTTGTTTATATTAGTAAAAAAGTTAAAAAAAAACACAAGTGTTTAGTAAAAAAGGGTTAAATAAATTATGGTATATCCTAACAATTGACTACTGTGCTGCCGTTAGAAATTGTGTAAAAGTGTATTTTATTCCCCTGGAAAGATATTTTTAATATATGGTTCAAATAAAAAAAAGTTACAAAATTACAATGCATATGTTTCAAAGGTATATCAAAATTTTAACACTGGCCAGTATTTATCTCTGGATTGCTGGGCTAATAGGTGTTTTTAATTTTTATTTTAACTATTTTTTTTCTGTTTTGAATTTTCTGTAATGGGCATTATTGAACAAGGTTATGAGATCTTTATCTACTATATAAAAACAAGGTTAGCTGGGTTTTGTTTAACTGCTGCAACACAGTAATTTTCATGACAACCAGAAGATAATACACAAACTTTATGGTAGGTCTAAGGAAAAGAGATGTTTACAATACATGATAAAATAGTTTGTGTTTGCAGTATAATTACGTATGAAGTATACAAAGCGCAACACAATCCAGTCCCTAATGTTTGGCTCATTGCACCTGCTTCTACATTGCTTTTAGGTAATGGAAACACAACTGAACATCACTTTCTTTCTCCTTTATGATTCTCTCTTTCTGTTAACTATACTGGCAATTTCATATAGAGAAATATGTGAAAAAATAACTTATGAAAAATTATGGGTCTAGTAAATTAATTTGATCATTAAGCCTATTGGCTAGTAAAGGTCAGATGATCCTAAGCATTGATAACAAATTTCTCAGCCTTCTAATTGCTTGTGTTGAATGAAAAAGTTGTTACCTTTCAGAGAAAGTACTAAGAACATTGTCAGCACATAACGGGCATGCAGTATTATTCTACCTTCCTCTTAAGCAGTATTCATATTTATAACAAGTCTTTCTACATAGCAGTAAAATCAAAGTGGTCAATGTTTTCAATCCCAAGAGTGGGATTGATCAGGCCTTATTTTTACAACCTGAGAGACCTCTTTTCTACTTTTAGGCTTTGATATTCATTTTAACTTTTAAAAATTGCTGGGTAGGCACCCAGTATAACAGCATCTGGGCACAACTCTTTCTATGTGTCCTACTATCCTTCCCTCCAAGTTACAGCCCCACCCACACATTTCACCTCTATTCCTATGTTGTTCTTCTTCTTCCCCAGAATTTATGTAGGCCCCCTGACCTAACTCACTAAAAATGCTCACTCTGAGACCTGTAAGCGACAGCAACAACACTGGAGGAACACTTCGATTTTCTAGGAAGGTGCCTGGGTCACATGGTGGCTCCAACCCTCACTTCAAAAGTAAGATTCTATGGAGTATTTAGTCTCTGTCTTTCCTAGGGTTTAGCTTCTTAACACAAGCATATTCTCTCTCGTAACAAAGTAGCAAATTTTGTTTGGGGTTGAATATTGCTTTTCTGGCTTTTGAGTAGCTGCAGTCTTACAAGTTAGTAACATAACTTTCTATGCATATCTTCAAGGATAGCCCAAAATTTAATTTTGCTGTAACTTTGTTCTTCATAATAATGGGTTACACAGGTAGGTAGGCCCCGTATCTTCTGGAGTCCACCCATATTGCATGCTTAGACCTTGGGAAGTATATTCAAATGTTCAGATTCCGAAGATGCAATCAACACAGAAGGTTCTCTGCAACTTGCACTTACTTGTGTACAGTTTAAAGTTTGAAGGAAAGTCGCAGATCTAATAAAAAGCAAGTTTTGAATTGTAGCATTTTGTGTTTATATTTTGTACAAATCAAATATAATTATGTAGACCAAGCCATTGTTTTGCAAGTACAGATTAAGAATATATATTAGACTAAGCACACGTCTTCTCAAGGAAGCACTTCCTGTACCTGTCTGGCCCCCAAACACCCATAATACTAAACACTGTCTTTCTTGGTGCCCTTATTCCTCTACATAGCTCCTATAACACATTGTATCTACTTGTTTACATGTCAGTAATTCTGGGATGGGAGTGTGCAGGGACAGTGCCTTTCTTCTCTAAAACAATACCTGCCATACTTTAGTCCCTTATTTAATATATCCTGAATAAATGAATGAATGAATATGAATGAATGCATGAATGCTATGAAGAATCTGGATTGTATTTTTTGCATCTCCAGTATGTAAACATAGATTTGAAATAGTTTTTCCTTTCTAGAGTCATGATCATTGAAATAAATACATGTCAAATGTGGAATGGAAAGAACACCAACTGAAACCAGGAGATTTAGTCTCTGCTATCAATTCTACTCACTCAATTTCTGATGGTTGTGGGGACTCAGTTTTCTTAGTGGTGAGAGAATTTACCTACAAAACACGAAGTTTAAATTAGATATTTGCCACAGAACTAGATTATTCATAGATTTTTGTGAGGCCCCTGGTTATTCCATAGCACAGAAATGTATCTTTGTGCTTTAGAAAAATTGGTATTATTGACAGAGTTTGGAGTGATTGTTACTAATTATAGTAATATCTTTTGCCTTTTTACATGCCGCTGTCCTCATGCATGAGAATAGCACTTTTGTAAACACCTCTCTTATAGCACTTGTCACTTTGCACCATAGTTATTTGCTTTCTTGATGGTGTCTCTCATTAGACAGCTAACTCCTCAAGGACAGGTGCCAGCACTGCCATATTTTCCGTATCGATTATTGTATAACCACCTCTAGCACATGTCTCACGTGTATTGGGCCTCCAAAAATATATTTTTAAATGAATTAAGTTTTAGTATTTTAGGTCCACCTTGAACGAGTTCATGCATGAAGCTTCACATATTTCTAAAGCAATTCTATTTTTATATTTAGGGGTTTTCATGGTTATTTTAAACTCCTTTTTATTTTTCTGTGGCTTGTGCCATTATTGTTATTTAAATTTTAAATTTCATTTTAAGTATGTAAAAGAGCACATTAACTAGGAACTGATCCATATGTCAAGTGGGCAGATCACAGAATTTAATTACCTATAAACTGTTTGTCAGAGGTGTGAATTTTAATATCCGTAAAGGCTTTTACCATGGTGGGATGAAAGACACTCAAGAGTAATGCGTCATTACCAACAGTGCAACCAATCTGCACGCACAAATTTAAAAGTACATCTAAAACACCATTTCAAATTTTGTAAGATGACATGCAAATGTATCATATCGTGGCTTCCACCAAAACTAGAAATAATTTAGATTTTTTTACTAATTATTTTGTGTGAATTATTTCTAGCTAAAATATTTCATGTTTGTTAATAGAACTTCATCTTCAGTTATATTTTAGGAGGGTTTTTGTTCCGTTTTATGTATTGTACAGATTGTTAATATAATTAGCTCCCAAATTATTTTAAAGCATGACTACATTTCATGGTAAATCCACTTCATTCTCTCTTAATCTCCATTATCCAATCCATAAAGATCCCCTTTTTCTTTTAAATATCACTCAAATCAATTTAATTTTCCTACCATGATCACTATCACCGTCTAAATCCAACGAACCTACCATCTCTTGCATGAAATACTACCATCTCCTGGGTCTACCTGAATTTACTCTTCTCTCTCGCAGCTCTCCATGCTACAGTGTTCTTTTTTTTTTAAACTAAAACCTACTTATGTCACTTTTAACTTTAAAACTTTCAATGTTTTCCCATTGTTCTTAAAGTCCTTAGCACAGCCTTCAAAACTCCGGACCTTCTGGTTTCTCATGTATTCTTCAGGTTCCTATTACAATACACTCCTCGGGCTTTCTTCTCCAGACACACTCATCTTTTTTCAACCTGGGCAAGTCCTGATCTTTCCTGGTGCTGTTTTCCCTGCCAGGAATATTCTTCCCACTGTTTTGGGCTAGTTACGTATACTCACCCTTCAGAGCTCATCTGTCTCTTCCTTCTGGAAGCCTTTCTTGACTAAATTAAATCTCTGTTTGCTATAATCTCTCACAGAACCATATGTATCTTTCTCATGGCCATTGCCAGCTTTACATTTATTTGTATAATTTTTAAAATTATTCTGCTTCTCCCACTAGATTGTATACTCCATGAGGGCACAGACTGTTTTGTTCACCATTAGATTCCCAGCTCCTAGAACAGTTCCTGGTACATAGATGCTCAATAAATATTTGTTAATTCTGTGATAGTAATACTTTATCTAGACGTACCATAGGCAGTAAAGTCATAAAGAGTTTAAAAAGGCAATTTTAAAAGAAAAATTGTAGAAAATATAATCACTATTCAGAAATTACTTTTATTAGTTAAATTATTAAATCTGATGATTGAGAATTACATGAGATTAGAAGATTTATGTTATGAAAACTTTTACCATCAATAATGTTTTTACTAGAATATATCAGTGTCACTCTCTTTTGAATAATTACTATGAAGTACTAATAAACATAACAGATGGCATTTATTGAATGCTTACTATGTGCAGGCACTGTGTCAAGGACTACACATGCATTATCTCATACAAGCCTCACAATACCCTTGAGGTAGGTATTATTAAATCCATTTTACTCATGAGAAAATTAAGGTTCAAAGCAGACTTGCTCAAAGTTATACAACTACTAAGTGGTAGAAACAATGTAGCCAATAGTCAGCCCAGATGTGTTTGACTCCTAATTCGCTTCCCCATTCTTTCTTAACCACAAATATCTGTATGCTAAGAGATACTAGGACATCATAGGCTTTGATGTTAGACCAGC
Organism: Rhinolophus hipposideros; assembly: GCF_964194185.1. NCBI lineage: Eukaryota > Metazoa > Chordata > Mammalia > Chiroptera > Rhinolophidae > Rhinolophus > Rhinolophus hipposideros. The sequence goes on along the minus strand of NC_138051.1, from coordinate 18,933,747 downwards.
CCTGAATTTGAGACCCAGCTCTGGCACAAATCAGTCATTTGATCTTAGACAAATTACATAACCACCTCACTGCCACCCCTAAACCTCACTTTCTGTAAGTATAAAATGGAAATAATATAATAGCACCTATTTTACAGGGTTGCTATAAAAATAGGTATACTATACATAAAGTGCCTGACACACAGTAGATATTCAATAAATCACCTTTTTTTATTTTTGTATATGATGTCTTTACTTTTTTCAAGCCCATCGTTTTTGGCAACATTGTGCTTTATTTTTGTTTATTTTTTCATTGTATTTTTAGATTGTTCAGATTAATCTTCATTTCTATGATTCAGAAACAATGTCATCAAAGGGATATTTGTCAGAGCCCATGCCCTACATTTTGGTTTAGAAAATAGGATCATTATACTCAAATATCACTTAGCTGAGTGCTAAGCCTATAAAAGTTACCTAATAAATCTATATTAAATAACTGAATGATTATTATGTAGCAAATGTATGAAGAATTCACAAGTAAACAGAAAAATCTACTTAAAATGAATCAGCAAGAATAAGCAGAGTTCACAACTTAACTCTGAGTTTTACGTTGGATTTATTAAGTTCTGAAAATACGAGCTCAGTTTAATTTTTACAAGTTATTGCTACAATGAGAAAAACAACATCGTGTCTGCACATTTAAGTCTATCATTACTGATTAGTCAAAAAGTTATGACTCACCACTCATACAAGCAAAATTAATGAGCAAATATAATGTTTGTTTAAATGATGTGTGATATTTAATCATGCTCATGTGAAAATCCAAAAAAATTGTTGTGTTCAATTGAAAGAAATGCATATGATGCAAATTGTTCACAAAAATACTGAAAATTAATTAAAATATCTGGATGATGGTAAACATATACAAAGACCTTTCAACATAATTGCTGAAAACACTTCTGCTTTGGCAGCTATGCCAATTTTTCCCCAATTCTAAAACCTCAGGGAGAAACCCAAATTAGGCACTATAGTTTAAAAATAGAACCCAGGAGATCTGCAACTGAAACATACTTGGATCATATACTATGTATGAAATTAAAAATTATGACTTAGTTTATATCAAGCAGTATTGATTTAAAACTCGTAATTAGTGCTGATGTAAAGTGCCAATAGTTTTCTTATTTATTCTTATTTACTAATTAGGGAAAATTTTCACACACCCAAAAATTAAATTCTGTAGCAGATTCATTTTGAGTGTTTAACATTCCCCAAGATTTTATCCAGGAGATTTAATATTTATATAAATGAACATTTCACACACTTTTTAAATTGTAAATGTGTAATGCTTTATTTATACCTGTGTAATTTTATAAATGGTAATATTATAGAAAACCACAGGTTATGACTTTAAATATCATAATTATTTACTTATTTAATACTTATAATGTAATGAATAATCATTAATTTCCATGACATTCCTATGAAACATTGCTATATTTTATTCCTATGTTATAAATGATTAATATAAAATGCATATAGAATATCTAGTAGCAACAGAGCTAGAAAAAATATGTTTCTGATATGTGATTTTTGGAATTAGTCTCCTAATTCTCACTTCAACTTTGGATATTAAAAAAAAAAAATTCCCACACTGGAGACACAATTAAATCTAAGCAATACTCCCCTTGATAAATAACTATTTTATATTCAAACAATATAGTCTTTCCAAATGTACAGTACTTGTCAATTAATCTGATTAGTAACAAGACCACTCTTAGAAATAAGCTAATTAATCTGTTACCCCAGTGGGATTTGAAAGCCACTGGGAGAGACCTTTCTCCAACCTCTTCCCCAAGTTTCGGTGGCATCAATATGTTAGTTTGAATTATTTTATCAGTTACCAACCTGCGTAAGACTTGCAGAAAATAGGAGCTCAGTGCAGAAAGGGAAGGAATGAACAACTGCTAGGCTAGTGAATCTTCAATGGAGATAGTAGGAAGTTTGGGGAGCAGCAGCAGGGTACAAGACAGACCCTAGAAGAATGGAGAATGAAAAAAGATGCCTCAGAGAAAGCGATAAAGGATTTATGGGGGAAAAAATAAACTCCACCTATTTCACAATTTTTCAAATAATCTAGACTTTATACAGTTGGTACCAAGCTGTATTCAAATAAAATAATCAGATCTTAAATACTAAATGCAGTTACAGATAACAAAAGTTCTAAACAGCTAAGAAATACTAAATTACCTGTCTTTTTTGGTGTTGAAAAGTTATAGGCTGAATTTCATATTGCTGTGAATATATTTTATTTATTCTACTGGTTTTTTCCTTCTAGCAGTTAAAAACCAGTAACCTATAGGAAAATAGTAGTATAATCTGAACATTCTATTAAAGTTGACCATAATCAGTAGCTGAGCCAATACTGAAGTGGTAAAGTTATTCATTGTAGTTTACAGTAAGTAATGATATATGTGTGTGTTTTTAATCCCTTTTATTAGAAAAGATGAGATTCCTGAACGTTTAAGTTATTGGAGAAAAACATTCTTATTGTCCTTGGTCTCTGTACAAAATTCTGACATATGGGCTATAATCAGGTGTCGAGTTCAAAATCTGAAAAATGTAATATAAGATAAAGTATTTGGGGGAGGAAATGTGCTCATACATGTTTCTGTCTGTTTCAGACATATACAGAGGTATCAAAGACAGAAAAGAAGGTATATATTCAAATAGGACCTTGGGCATCACTGAATCCACGAAACTCTCCTCAAGAGTAGAGCAGAGGGGCCATAGAAAGACCGTCCCCTCCTCTTTTTGTTTGTTTTGTTTTCATATGTCCCTGAAGGAAAGCAGTGTTTTATTAAACAAACAAACAAACAAACAAAAACAAACCACTACCATAGACACACAGTAGGGATGGAATTAAGAAGAGATGAAATTGCTTGGTCAGCAGCTCCCAAGCATCATTTCAAGTCTGAGTCTTCAATATCTCACTGATAATTTGAAGAAAGGAAGGAAGGCAAGCTTTACCCAACAGTGTTGCAGAGAACAAAAGTGGAAAAGAGCAGTTTGTAAGGTGGTTCCTCACTTATGCCCTGAAGTCAGGCAGGCTTGGGTTTGAACCCTGTCTCTGGCACTTACTAGCTGCAACTAAACAATATGTGCAAGTGTCTATTTCCTGATCCTGTGCCTCTTTCCTGATCTGCAAAGGGAGTTAATAATAGTGCCTACCTCAGAGGGTTGTTGTGAGGATCAAACAAAATCGGTGCTGGTCGTGGAGTAAATATGGGGTAAATATAGGCTCGGAGTAACTATGCAGTCATCATTATTCATTCTCTTCCCTGTTACTGTTGTGAAGTTGGGAAAGACTGATTTTGAGTCAGATCATAAAATATGAGTGCCTTGTTGATAAATATTTGTTGAGCCAAATCTGCTCTTAGCACTCTGACTGTATGTTCAAAACAACAAAAATTTAAATCTCTCTTTTGATATAAATTTTTCTTTATCTTTCACCTGCAGACTCTCTTTAGGAGTTCATGGGAAGAAATACTTCAAAAAAGAAATAGGCCTATTGCCTGAGGGAAATGGTATAATTTTAGTAACTAAAAAAAAAGAGTTGGGTTACTACATTGCTTCCATTTTCCAAACAAAAAAGGAAACATTTTCAAGCGGGGGGGGGGGGGGGGGGGAATCTAAATCCTACTTGGAAACCGGTCTCCAGCCCCTCCAAGATAAAAACTCTTAACATTATCCACACCTCCTGGTACAAGTTTTAAAATCTGAAAATCCGTAGTATAGTATTAGAAATTCAGAACTTTAAGACCAGCTACTTTCACACACAGAATTTCATCTACCCCACGATCCATTTCATTCACACAAAAGTGTGTATTGGTTGGGGACATAAGATCATGGACCAAGGATTTCAATGTGAAAAACAAAGCCATGAAAGTATGAGATAAAACCATGGAATAGCTAGGTTGGAAAAACATTTTTACCTCCAGTTTGATGAAGAAAAAACAATGATTAAGAATGATTAATGCCTTGTTCAAGATAATATAATTTGTTGGTATGAGTTGTTTATAGAATTTGGAAAGCTTCACATTTCTTATCATATTCTTTCCATCCATTATAAAGATAGTGTGACTTTTGAGAAAGCCCTTTTAGTATAACTAACCTCAACATGATTTTTATGTTGTTTGCTAGAAAAAGGGTTTCAATAAACCTCTTTTTTTAAATGTAAAACGCATATCCAACAAAGGAAAAATGACTATAGTTTATAAATGACTAATGCTTTCCAAAACAATGACAGTGATGATACATTTTTATCACATTGGGGCACTAGTTTTAGTATATATGTCTTTACTATCTTATTTAGTATTTACTAAACACATTTCCTTTTGCTAAGCATGATGATCATTTTGTGAAGAATTATTGTTCAGGATCAACATTCCACAATAAATCTCCAATACTCACCAGAAACAAAAAATCCAGTTTGCTAATTCTTAAAAAATTAGAGCTAAACCACAAGGGGGGGGGAGGTAGTTAGCGTATCCATAAACAATCTGGCACTGGGGTACTTCTGACCCTGGCAGTAACTGTGTCCATGTGGCTGAGAGGCAGGGACTCTCAGTCACCTTTCTTCTTCCTTCTACCAATCTCCAGGTTAGAAGGTGAAAGATGGTATTTGCAGCATCACTAGCAATTTCTTTTCCACTTCCCCGTATGACAACAAAGTCCCAGGGTACTGAAGAAAGAAAGAGGCCTTGGCTTCTGGCATCAGTCATAAGAAAAGTTTGCTTACAGAGTGGTTAAAATGATATAAAACATATTCTTTTCTTGAAGACTCCTGAGAATGGGGATTCTAAATCTCTGGTTAGATAGTTAAGTTCTTCACACGTTTAAATGTAGCCTGGGTACTAGTACGACAGCATGATATAGTGGGAAAAGACCAGGACTTGGCATCAGGGCAAGTGTAGTTAAGTCCTGGTTCTGCCTCTTTTAAATTGTGAACGTGGGCAAGTTACTTAACCTTCTCATCCTCAATTTCCTCATCTTTAAAATAGAGATAACAGGGCTGGCCCCGTGGCTCAGGTGGTTAGAGCTCCATGCTTCTAACTCCGAAGGCTGCCGGTTTGATTACCACATGGGCCAGTGGGCTCTCAACCACAAGGTTGCCGTTCAATTGCCCGAGTCCCCCAAGGGATGGTGGGCAGCGCCCCCTGCAACTAAAAACATTTTTACCTCCAGTTTGATGAAGAAAAAACAATGATTAAGAATGATTAGTGCCTTGTTCAAGATAATATAATTTGTTGGTATGAGTTGTTTATAGAATTTGGAAAGCTTCACATTTCTTATCATATTCTTTCCATCCATTATAAAGATAGTGTGACTTTTGAGAAAGCCCTTTTAGTATAACTAAAACACGGCACCTTGAGCTGAGCTGCTGTTGAGCTCCCGGATGGCTCAGTTGGTTGGAGTGCATCCTCTCAACTACAGGGTTGCCGGCTGGACTCCTGCAGGGGATGGTGGCCCCCCTGAAACTAGCAACGGCAACTGGCAAAGGCTGCTGGACCTGGAGCTGGGCTGCCCTCCATGGCTGGAAAAAATAGAGATAATACTGCATCAGTGTTGTAATACTGTTACAAGGAATAAATGAGGTAGAGTGTGTAAAAAGTATATTGTAAAGTGCTATGTAAATGTTATTTTTTTCAACAAACTTGTGTTTTGTATACAACTTCTACAAAAGGTAATTTCTTCTATAGCTATTTATTCCAATAACCATTTATTTCTATTTTTTCATCTTTGTAATCAACAGTGAACTTTTCTCTACATCACTGTATTGGTTACTGGACACCACTTTTAAATGGCGATTTGTCATCAATGCTACAGATTTAATTTTGTAAGGCCAACCTTATGAAAGTGTATTATTTTCTGTGAGCCAGTGTACTTACAATTCAGGTGTCCCCAAATGGATGGTGGTGCCTGCTTTATGGTTGCCTGGGCTTACTACCTATTCTCTGATTTAGATAAGAGCATATAGATTAGTCCATAACCTAGCCAATTTTTTCTATCACATCTATTTATTAAAAATAATAGTTTTAAAGTACGACCTAATTACTAATGGTATATACTGGACATCATATTCAATGAGGTTTAGAGATGCACAAACACTTATATACAAAGCCATTCCCTCTTTCAATTTCAGCTCTTTTTAGTAAAACTACTTGCCAAAACTACCAAAGGTTCTTTTGGAGCTAAGGCAGGGCTGGAATGTTGCATTTATTAGAATGGGTGAAAGGTGAAGGCAGCAGACGACTACTGGAGTGGGTGCATTCCTGAAAGCCCTGAAGAACAGGTGAGTCAAGTTGTCGACGTAGAGCAGGTAGGGTAGGAACCAGAAGGAGTTGTGGTATGCACAGAATTAGTCACTGGGATGTCAGAGAGAATGTTGACATCAAGTCAGAACCAAAATTAGCCAGGAATTAGGAGACCAAAATAGATGCCTTACCAGGGCAGGAATTAGAGGCCAAAATGAGTCAGGCTACCGTGGGAGAAAAAAAACAGTGTGTCCTTTGATTAAATCTTGCATGCATAGAAATGCCACCTGGAAATGCCACCTTTGGGTTGTTCGTCAAGAGCGATCCACAGTTATCTTCTTTTTTAAAAAAATCTGATATTTATCCAGCACTTGCTATGTCCAATCACCATTCTAAACACTTTACTTGTATTATCTCTTAATTTTTACCACAGCCCTATCAAGTAGGTTATAGGTAATCTATTTATCTGCATTTTATAGAAGAAGAAACTGAGGCAAAGGAGGTTAACTAGCTTGTCCAAGTTTACTCATCTAGTAAATATTAGAGCTGTGACTCTAGTCCAGGTAGCCTGTCTCCAGAGCCTGGCTCCAAACCGCTATAGTGTATGGCTCCCTGCAGTTTTAACTTTATCTTCTATCATTTCACTGGGCTCAGCCTCGTCTTGAGAGAGATGGCGGGAGACATGCATATCAGGTCCAGACGTTATGTAGTCTAATTTTTCTTGTTAAGAACATAATATTTTTTAAAAATTTAAAGAAGTACAATGCAAGAAAAAAAGTCTTTAAGTTTATTCTCTTGGAGATTTAAAAAGCTGCTATGTAGGGTGCTGCACAAAAGCACTTGAAATTTTGTCATCAGAATTCTTCATGACCTATTTTGCTCAATTTTGGATCTGTTCATTTATAGAAGAAAATTTGGTTTTATTTTTCCTTCTTCAAGGGAAGACCACATTTACCTCTCTGCATTCTAAACTCCCATTCTCCGTATCTTTCCCCCCTGTAGTCTTATTGGATTTAAAGAGATTTCAGGATGTCCTGATGAAAATGTCAGCTAGTGAGATGTGTGGGGTTACATAGAACTCGAGAGAAATTAGAGCTAGAGATATGAATTTTGGTGTTATTCATTAAAAGATTATAGTTGAAGTGAAAGGAAATACTTAAGATCTCCAAGGAAAAACATTCTTTATTTATTTATTTATTTTTAAGATTTTATTGGGAAAGGGGAACAGGACTTTATTGGGGAACAGTGTGTACTTCCAGGACTTTTCTTCCAAGTCAAGTTGTTGTCCTTTCAATCTTAGTTGTGGAGGGTGCTATTCAGCTTCAAGTTGTTGTCCTTTCAGTCTTAGTTGTGGAGGGCGCAGCTCAGCTCCAGGTCCAGTTGCCGTTGTTAGTTATAGGGGGCGCAGCCCACCATCCCTTACCGGCAGCCTTTGGCGTTAGGAGCACGGAGCTCCAACCGCCTGAGCCACTGGGCCAGCCCCGAAAAACATTCAAAAAATAAAAAAAGAGGGCTCAGTTCAGGTGGAACAAACTTTATAGATTATTCTAGCCCAATCCTTTCTACAAATCTCAGATCACTGGAACAAAATCATCCAACTCTATTACCTGTGATGATGGAAACTCAGTACAACCATAAAGTTAGTGGTTGAAACAATACAAAAATATAATTTTAAAGTTCTGGAGGTCAGAGATCCAAAATGAGTTTCACTGGGCTAAAATCAAGGTATTGGAAGGGCTGCGTTCACTCCTGAGGCTCTAGGGTAGAATCTGTTTCCTCCCTTTTCCATCATGCAGAGGCCACCTGCGTCAGTGGCTGATATTCCACTTTATACTCCACTTTCAAAGCCAGTAAGACAGCATCATCACATCTCCCTTTGACTTTGGCCCTCTGCTTCCATCATCCCATCTTCTTCTCTGGTTATTCTGCCTCCCTCTTTCTTCTTTTAAAGACCATTGTGATTACACTGAAGGCAGTTTAGAATAATTATTTAGATTTATGGTCACCTAGATAATCCAGGATAATCTCCCTAAATTAAGACTCTTAAATTAATCAATCGCATCTACAAAGTCCCTTTTGCTGCATATGGCAACGTACTCAGGGGTTCCAGGGAATAATACATAGACATCTTTGGGGGAGCATTCCTCTACCACACCCTTCAAAGTAGCCCACAATCCTAATGGTTAGAAAGTTGTTATATTGAGCTAAACTTTGTCTACATGTAGTTTCTATACATTGATCCTGGCTTTGTCCTTCGAGGTCATAAATATTAAGTTTAATATCTGCCACGTAACTCTCCTTCGGATATTTGAAGATATATTGACCCATTCTCCCCCAGACGAAACCATTTATTCAGCAGTTTAATAGGACCTAGTTCCAAATTCCTATTATCTTCGTTGGCCTTCTGTGGATACCTTTGATTTATTTAACGTTTCTTTGGAAATGTGGTGTGGTCCGATCAAGCAAGAATAGATAGTGCCTGTTTCTCTGATATTAAGTTTTAATTAATGAAGCCCAAGATTATAGTTTACTACAATTCTTGTCTTTCCAAATACTGCTGAAGGATATGCTTATCTGAACTATACTTGTACAATTGATTTTTAACTGAAATGCTGGCTTTTATAAGTAGGTTTTCCAAATAACCCTTCAGTGTCAATAAACAAATTAGTAATTCTTAAACTACATGTGATCTACAGATTTAATTACATGTGAGTTTCTATCCAAATCATTAATAAAAATGCTAAGTGCAATAGAGCCCATCAGAGAGCCCTGCAGTATAACCGAAGGGTTTGTCCACGAGAACATCTATCTGCTTTCTTGGGCCAAAGTCATTCAAGCAAGATCTCACTGCATTATAATCTGATCCACAGTTTTTTATTTTGTCCACAAGGAATACAGTGTTTTACACTTTTCATGTAGCCTTCTCCTTGATTACCAATCTACCAGGAGGAGTTCGGTAAATCTTTGTATATGGAAACATTACCTTTCAGATCACCTACATGAAGAGAACAGAGCAAAATAGGATAAAGATTTTACTTACTGTATTTAGTATACCTCCTTTTTTACAGATGTATGGTATTTATTGTTTCTGACCCTGAAGGGGACAGTTCTTTATGAGCTAAGCAATGAAACGAAAAGAAATGAAGAACTAAATGCCAGTTTTACCCGTTTGACTTGCTCTTAAACATTAGTCAGAGTTATTTACATCTCCTCCACAAAATGGGCCAAGTCAGTTAAATAAGTTTAATGAAAAGTTTTGAGGATATGGGAATGAATGAATGTGAAGAAGTCTTCATTATAACGGCTAAATAAATATTGTGCATATTTAAGAATAGTGCTATGTAAATTTTACATGTATATAAAATTAACAAATACTCTAGTCTATAGACCTCTAAACACCATTATTGTACTTACAATTTGAGATTTATACCTTTTAGTTTACCCAGAAATTTGGCTCAGTTAGTCCTTTCGCACATATACGAGTATGCCCGCATGCCCGCGTATTTGTTTGTGTGTGTGTGTAGATTTCATTTTTGCTTTTATGTCAGAATTTCTCATTTATTTCTGGCAGTCACAGATAAGAGTACTTCACAGAGCTACTATAGGGAGCAGTTTAGATTATTTAGAATTATGGTCTTATAAAGCTAGATTTGTTTTTTGATATCACATATGTAATAGAAACCTTTCTCATTAAAGTCCTCCTAACCATAGAGAAAAGTAAATATTAGCTATCTAAACGTTTCACAAAAGATCTGGAAGCCAATGTAACCCTAAGATGTGCACCTTTTTGAAGTCTCATTTTCATCTTTAAAATTTTGTGGAATATTTTGAGGAAATAGATATGTTCATTATCTTGATTGTGGTATCACAACAGGTGTATACATGTGCCAAAATGCATCAAACTGTATACTTTTAAAATATGTAATTTATCATATGTTATCTAACCTCAATGAAATTGTAAAAAAATTTAAGCTCATGGAAGAATGAGTGAACTATAATTATATAAAACAATATAGATGAATGCCACAAACATAATGCTGAACAAAAGAAGCCAGATACAAAAGAGTACATGATGCGTGATTAGCTCTTAATGACTGAAAGGAATATATGGAGGTCTTCTGAGGGGGTGATGATTTTGTTTCTTGAAGTGAATTACATGGCTACATTTGCTTTATGAAAATTCATTCAGCTGTGCATTTATGCACAGGATCTTTGTGGTGATGGAGTAGTTCTGTATCTTGATTATGGTGGTGGTTACACAGATCTATAAAGATGTTATAAAAGTGCATAGATTTTTATACACACATACAAATGAGTGCATGTAAAAGGGGCAAAATGTGAATAATGTCTATGGATTGTACCAGCCAATCTCCTGGTTTTGATATTGTACTATAGTTATGTAAGATGCGACCACTGGGGGAAACTGGGTGGAACTTCTCTTTACTAATGTCCTGTGAATCTATAATTATTTCAAAATAAAAACGATACTATTGTGAAAAGTAGTATTTTAGTGTGAGAACACCTACTGGGTTTTCTACTTATATCCCCTTTCTAGAAATTTTCTTCTTTCCCCTTTTCAGGATTGTAGTGAAAGATGTAATGGTCAATCTAAGTGGTCCCAACTGTCAACCTGGATGTCAGTTAATTAATGCAGGGGTGGCATCTATTCTAAAGACCAATTAGAGCCTTTTCCTGGAATATGGCATTTGGACTGAGAGAGAGCCATCTGGATTATACTTTGTAAATTCTGGACTATGCCTTGTAAATTCAAGAGCTTCCAGCGTGTCTTGTTTTCCATCCTGTGGTCAGGGGAAGCAGAAGAACCTGGTCTACAGAAAGGAGGTGGAATGAAGCAGATGTGCAAAGAGAGGGAGAGACAGGAGAGGAAGGGTCCTTTGGACATTCACCTTCCTGGTTCCTTATGTACAGCTGAATTTTTGTCCTTGGATTCTGTGAGACACTTCAGTACCTTTATGATAAATTCACCTTCTTACCTAAAGAAGATCCATTTGGATTTTTATTAATTACAACCATAAAGAATTCTAATATATACATACATATATATATATATATATATATATATATATATATATATATATATGAAGATGCAATCATATTTATTCTGAGGTTTACACTTAGAATATGCTTTTTTTAAATTTAAGAAGTATGACTTTACAGTATCTGAGATAAAGATTTCCACTTCCCCATTGTACAGTCGCACAGGATGTACTAAAGATCATTTAACCCAGCCCTCTCATTTTCAGGTGAGGTAACTGAAACCAGAGGGGTTAAGAGACTTCACCAAAGTCATACAGCCAGTTTGTAGAAGATCCAGAACCACTACGCTGTCACCTCCCTCACCTCAATCTGACATGGTATGTGCTGGAGAGAAGCACAGGGATGTCCCATTGAGGGTTTTAGTTGCTTGTTTTTAGTGTACTGGCTGCATAACTAATGAATCAGAATGTGGTTAACAAGAACCTACTTGAGAAGTCACATGAATAAGGGATAAGGAATAGGGATGTAAGTGGAGTTATAATATAGACACTTAATACAAAAAAAAAACTTTAGCTTTTATCATTATTAGTCATAGAGATATTCCATTTGTCACTTAGAGTCTTTTGAGAGTCAAAGGAAACATAATTTTAGGACTGATTACTCAAACATTTTAACTCAAATAGTGAGTATCTAGAAGTAAGGAGAAAACTTCAGACGATATTAAACAGGATGTCAATACTCAGTTTGACGTAAACTTCCTGAGAGGTGGAGGTTTGCTCTGAAACTTCCTGCTTGGTCATAAAGGGGAACAAGACAACTGGAACACATTAGTCTTTCTCTCTCAATCTGGTCTTATGTGGTCGATTAAAAACACTGATTTGTGATTATTCTTAAAAAACAAAAGCAGCCAAAGCACAGCATCGTGTTGACTGTATTTCAGGAGGCACCTGCAAGGTGGGAAAACAAAGTATTACCCAGTTTTTAAATAAAGAGAAGTCTGATAAACACGTGACTTGCTGGAAAGCAAAGCACAGAATAGAAAAAGTGTAATTTTCAGCTTTCAGTTTTCTGTTCGCTTAATGGAAGTAATTGCTCTGATCACAGCTAGTGGGTTGGACACCTAAAGTTGTAACTGTGCACCATTGATGAAAGCTGTCTACCCCTGTTGGTTGCGCTTTAACTCTGCTGGGGCTGTGGACAATAACTTAGTCCTGTGTTAGGGGTACATGTAACTCTCCTACTCTTGTTCTCTCCTAAGCCGACAGAGTATCTTATCTTTTCAGTAATTCCTGCTGTCCAGGGGCATTTTCATATTGGTCTCTGGGGAGTAGGGATCTCACTCTATCACCACCTCAGGTGACTACGCCATTGTCCTTACTCTTGATCCTGGAGCTGCACTCTCCCAGAGATCAGGCACCAACTCAAGCTTGAGACCTCAAAACTTTTGAGCTAGGGGAAAAGAAAAACTTTCTCACTGTAGTTGCCAAAATATAACTAACTCAGAAAAAGCTTAAAAAGAAGGAATGAAGAAAGGAGCAAAAAAGAAAAAACCAAAGACTTCCCAGTCACTTAAGATTTTCTCTGGAGTAGGGTGAAAATAGGGCATAAAAGATTTCTTTGGCCATCATCTCAAGTATATTTCTCCTAGAGTACGGCCCCAATACTTTCATGATCAGTTGGCTTCTCAGTGTCTCCACTCCTTTCTGGGAACATTATTTCTTCCTGGCCTATCGCTTTGCATCTTCATAATATTGTTTTGCAAAGAAATGTATCAGGCCTGTCTGTGGCTTTGATATTAATACTTGCCATAATATTAATTTATACCCCCCAAGTCCTCATTACTCACAGTTCCATCTTGCAACTCTGTCACACAATTGTATTCAATTTAATTTAGCAAACACTAAATAGAGCAACACGGAGATAAACTGGAAGCTCATAATCCTACAACTGTGAAACTGTGATAAGCATCAGACATTGACAATTGATATTACAGAAGTACAGACAATAAATAGACACTCAGAAAGTAATGACAAGAGAGAGTAATTCTAAATGAGAAGGATGAGATTTTAGCAAAGTAGAACTTTGTTTAAAAAAAATTACTGTTCTTTTCTTTAATGACAAAATACCAGCTTTTAAGTTTTAAAAACACAGAAAAGCAGAATGAAAGAAAAAAAAATCCACCTCTGAGATAATCACTGCTAACATTTTGGCATATTCCTTTTAACATTTTCATTTATATATACTTTTACACACACACACATACATATGTAATTGGGATCTTATTTTATGTAACACTCTATAACATTTTAAAATTTTAATTAAATTTATTGGGGTAACATTGGTTAATATTACATTAGTTTCAGCTGTACAATTCTATAATATGTCATCTGTATATTGCATCTGCATATTGTGTGCTCACCACCCAAAGTCTAGTCTCTTTCTGTCATCATATATTTGATCCTCTTTACCCTCTTTATCCTCCACCGCTCTCCTCTTTCCCCTCCGGTGACCACCATGCTGTTATCTGTGTCTATGAGTTTGTTTTGTTTGTTTGTTTATGTAACATCATTTTTCAACCTACCAATGTATTATGAATATTTATTCACATCCTGAAATATTCTTGTATATCTGATTATGAATTCTTGAATATGGATGTTCTGTACTTAATCCCTGCTATTAGACATTCAATTTGTTTTCAATTTTTAACCATTATAAACAAACTGTAATGAACAATCATACATAAATCATTTTGTAAACATCAGGTTGTGTTCTTAAATTCCTAGAAATTGAACTGCTTAGTCAAAATATTTAAACATTTTAAGGCTTTATGACACTCTTATCAGCAACATAGGAGGATCTCCTATTCTGATGGGTAGAACTTTTCCAGGGGTGACGATATCTATTATTTGAAGGCTTATAACAAAGATTTTCCTCCCTACCATGACATACTGGGAAAAAGATGCATTGCTGTAGTCACTCCCCTCTGCTAGATTGGTGTTTGAGTGGGGAAGGGTAAATTTGTGTTTGAGTTGGTGTCGTGTGAGACACCTTGTCGTGTGAGACATAATATGTAGATCAAAGAGAAGAAAAGCTTTGGATAGTTCTTTTCATATCCGGTGTGCTTCTGTTAAATGCCTTCGACACACTATTAAACAGTCTTCTACAGGTGGACAGTGCAGGCCTTTCTTACCTGAATCTTTTCCCCTTCAAAGGTGATAAGGAATTTCGTCATTTTCATTAAATATTCATGGACTGAAAGATCAGGTCTACTCAAAGATAGTTTCTTTTTGTATTTCATTGTAAACTATATACTTTTTATTAAAATAAAAAAGAAAACCAAGTGGCATGAACTTGGAGTATATGTGTGATTAGGGTTAATCCCTTCCCATTTTAATTAGTATAGCATTATGTGTATATATCTTGATTTTTAGTGTGGTGCAATCTATCATTGAGGAATTTCAAAACTGTTATTTAAGATGCTGATTACATAATATATAGATGTCATAGGTGTGTGTTTTAACCTGTTAAGACATGCTGAGAAAAGGGAACACAAGTATATTGTCACTTTAATACAAACCTATATTAGGAGATATGTAGTAATATGTAGGTGTGTATATAGTATATATAGTAATCCTTGAACAACATTCGGTCATATGTTATTAAAAAGATCCGTGAAACTAAATTTCAGTTGGTAATTTATTTTACTTGTGTAGCACTCCCCATGCCCACCACTCCCTGCTGTAGAATCTACACTCCATAAAGACTGTGAACTTGTCCATCTTGTTCACTGTGTTACTTCTTGTCCCGAATGGTTTCAGATTTGTAGCAAAAATGAATAAATGAAAAATAGAAATGTCATTAAAAAGCAGTAAAAAATGACATTGAATTTATAAATACACTATAACCAAAAGTTCTAAAGGCATCCACTTCTGAAACAAACCAGATTTGTCACAGACTTGCAAATTTAACCTAATTCTAAACTTTAAAGTGGTACCATGCATTACTGGTTCAATGAATGATATAATTAGATTTTAATAGTAATAGTTAAAACTCAGAATGAGTGATAAAGGCATAGTGGGTTTTATAATACCAGTGTCAAAAGGAGCCCCTGTAGTGCTGACTAAATATTTGAGAAAGGGCAGATCATCAATTCATGTGAGCAGGTGTTTAAGCCTATAGAAGATGAAAAAGAAGGTAACTGCAAGAGCAATTTCCCTTTTTCTGATTTCTCTTTAACTTGTTTTTTTTTTTACCCTTTATCATCCTAAACTAAAGGCTTAATTAAACCTGAAGGACCTGAGTAATTGATTCAGTAAATAGGTAAATTACACAATTTTAGGAGAATTAATTACAGTATATTAAACTTAATGGAAGCTTAGAAGCACTCTTTTTTCAGATGACTATCATATGTACCTTTTAAAACTTGAATTTTAACCAGTCTTAAATATATTAGAATAAGGCAGAAAACTTGTTTGATTTTTTAAACCTAATTTTTATTATGAAATGTATCATACACACCAAAGAGTATATAAAACACAGATAGAGATTTTAAAGAATAATAACCAAAGAAACATCTATGTACTCAACAGTTTCAGAATGATTTCTTAAATTAACTATTTAGGAAAATTGTCAAGTTGATTGTTTTCCAATTGAACTTTTCACAAAATGGTGGCTGTTTCATTAAATAGGTAAATCTATTCAAATCCACAGCTGTGATAATTTCTACTACAGAATACTTATTTCCAGAATCGACCATAGTTATTACAGAGCTAGGAGTACATTATTTTTCAGAATAGTAGAGAACTCATTAGGTACCCATGGCTTGTAAAAATAGAATCTCTTGATCTTTTAGTGGAAAAATATGATTGGAAACTGTAAGTCTTTAAGATTAATTTCTAAAATCAGAAGTGAAATCGTGACACAATCAGCCGACAAGTATCTAAGCTTTTTCTGGGCAATAACTACTTTGACTGGGTAAAGTAGAAATATTCTCAGATGCATATTAATTTCTTCTTTAATTGAGGGAAATACGAGTTAGGGGTAAGCTAATATTTATCAAATGGAACTTGTATTAGTTATCTATTGCTGCATAACAAATTGCCACTTGGTAGCTTAAAGCAATAAACATTTATTATCTCAGAGTCTAGGAGAAGGGAAGCTGGGCATGAGTTAGTTGGGTCTTCTGACTCTGGGTCTCTCACATAACTGCAAGGTGTTGCTATTACAAACAGCCTTCTTAATGCTTGACTGGAGGTAGATCCACTTCTGCCTCACTCAGGAGGAAGTTGGTAGGATTTAGTTCCTCTCAGGGTGTGACAATTAAGTCTCTAGTTCTTCACTGGCTTTTGCCTGGAAGCTGCTTGAGGTCTATCCG
Source organism: Rhinolophus hipposideros (assembly GCF_964194185.1). Classification (NCBI taxonomy): domain Eukaryota; kingdom Metazoa; phylum Chordata; class Mammalia; order Chiroptera; family Rhinolophidae; genus Rhinolophus; species Rhinolophus hipposideros. The sequence goes on along the minus strand of NC_138051.1, from coordinate 18,917,082 downwards.
TTGGGCAGTTCAGAACATGGCAGTCTCCCTCATCAGAATGAGCAAGTCAGAACAAGGGAGAGTGAGCAAAAGAAAGAAGTCACAGTCCTTTGTAATCTAATCTCAGACATGATATTCTATCGCTTTAGCTATATTCTATTTATTAGAAACAAGGCACTAAATCCAGTCCACACACAACAAGAGGAAATTACACCAAGGTGGGGATCATTAGGAGCTTCACAAAGGAGCAGATGAAGCTATGTTCTTGAGCGATTGTTAGAAAATAATAAACACATCCCCAGACCATTGGCATCCTTGCATAGTAACATTTCTACTATGCCTTCCTTTATATCAGAGGTAGCATTCCCAACACATTTCATACATTTGACAGGAATGCTGATTATACAGCTTTTTAGGTGACAGAGTCCAAAAAGCCTACTGGAGAAGTTGCTCTATTACAACCCCTTTTCAGTTGCACCACCCTTTTTGAAAACTGTGTTTGAAACTTTCCACACCAAAAGTGATTATTTTTCTGTTTCGAAAATGTGAGATAATTCATCTGAGGTGATTTTTTTTACATACTCATAGGGGAAAATGCATATTATTTTACTTTGAAAGTTTTCTTCCAAAAATATTTTTTTTTTGAGTTGCCTTCTCTACTCTGTCATTCTGTAACTTAGGGTAGAAAACGGTCCTACTTGTTTTTGGCTTCACTAGAGTAACAACTGGCCACTTGAAAATTAAGTTTTATGCTCAATGTCTTTCATAATTAAATATCTCAAATGTGACTTATCAGCAAAATTGCAGTGGAAGAGCAGGTTTTTAAAAAGTTGCTAGTCCTAGAACCTGTTTAATACTTAAAGCTACAAAAACCAAGATTCAATAAATGATTAAAAGAAGTTTTGACCTGTTTTCTAAAAGCCTTTGAAGTGTTACTTAAGTTGCTTAACTATTAGCTACTACTACATTTTGGCGAAGTATCGTGATGATTTTATTTTTCTCATTTCTCAACTGTTAATTTTTAAAAAATTTAACAGTTGGGACTCTAGCTACACATATGTTAGGCTGCCTAACAGTTATCTGACAGTTCTTTTTCTCCCATTCTTTTATCTTTCTGTGTTCCATTTTTAATAATTCCTATTGCTGTTTCTTCAAGTTTACTAATCTTTTCTTTTACAGTGTCCAATATGCTATTAATTGCTAGTACTACAATTAACAGCATATTGGACACTTTCCTCCTTCCCCATTTTTTAAGCTTTCTCCATGTTATGAAATAATTTTAAAAACATATAAATTTATATTGTTTATTTAACTAATAAAATATTAGGAAATAAAAAATTTATGATATGACTTCTGCTACCAGCAAGGATGGTGTAAAAGGGAACAGAATTAGTCTCTCACCTTAAATTATTTAAAAGTTGGACAAAATGTATGAAGTAAAAGTTTTTAGATGTCAGATAACAAGTAGTACAGAACAGTGATTTCTCAGAGAAGGAAACAAACATGGTGAGTTCTATAATTGCCCCTGGCTACAGGAGACTTTCCAGGTTACTGTAGGGAGGAGAAACCCAAAGAGACCTCAACCATCTCTATGAGTTAAAGTAACATAATTTGATGATCTGGGAGGCAAAGGAACCAGAATTTGAGGGTGAAAACCAGAACCAGAGAAGAGAGGTGCACAAAAGTAGAGCTCAGAAGGATTCCTCTTGAATCCTCAGCTGAGTACTGATTAGCAGATCAGCATGTAAAAAAGCTACTAAGGCTGGATAAAGAATCACTAGAAAAGAATAAGCAGAACAAAACTTGGAGTCACCCAGGGCCAGGAATAATTTGTGTTCCAACCAGAGAGAGTGGAAAGATCTCCTAACATACAGGCCATTGAGTAGAATCTTCATAAGGTTATTGCTTCAGGAGTTGGGACAAATAAGCCCTAAATTAAAGGTGGTTCTGGACCTGCTCAAGAAAGCTTAAAAGTAAGGCTTGAAAGGATCAAACTGTTTCCAATATAACTGCATTCCAGAACAAAGCTCAAAAATATTTAAAGGAATTCAAAAAGCTCCAGCAGAATGGCATCCAATCAAAAATAAGAAGGTATTCAAAAAAAGAAGAAAAATGCAACTTCTATTGAGGAAAAATTTAGTCAATAGAAACAATCCCAGAAATGACACAGATGATAGTTAAATTAGTTAGGGATACTAAATCAGCTATTAAAACTACTCCATATCTTCAAAAAGGTAAAGGAAAGTGCAAGCATGATAAGGAGAGGTATGTAAGATATAAAAAAGACCCAAATCAAACTTCTAGAGATGAAAAACAAAACAATGTTTAAAATGAGAAACACTCTGAATACAATTAACAGCATATTGGACATTGCTGAAGAAAAGATTAGTAAACTTGAAGAAACAGCAATATAAATTATTAAAAATGAAACACAGAAAGATAAAAGAATGGGAGAAAAAAAACTGTCAGACATCATGCAGCCTAACATATAGTTAGAGTCTCAAAAGGGGAAAGAAAGATGGAGGGATGGAATAAATATTTAAAGAAATAATGATGAAAAATTTTCCAAATTTGATGAAAAATATAAACTCACAGATCCAAGAAGCTCAATAAATCCTAAGCAAAAGAAACATGAAATAAAACACAGCAATGCACATAAAAATGAAATTGTCGAGGACCAGTAACAAAAATATATTAAAAGCAGCCAGAGAAACAAGATATAGATACATAGAAACAAAGATAAAAGTGACAGAACCAATGCAAACCAGAGCAACATTTTAAAAGTATTGGAAGACAAGACTGAAAGTCAACCTAGAATAATAATCACACTTAAAAGTGAGGGACCAAATGCTTTTGCCTCAAGATTGGAAAAAAAAACAAGGAGGTTTCATCTAACCACTTCTGTTCAACATTTTGCTAGAAGTCATAGCTACTACAATAAGGTAAGTAAAAGAAATAACAGTATATAGATTGAAAGGGAAGAAGTAAAACTTTTTATTTTCCTGAAGAAATCAGCAAAAAATCTAGAACTAACAAGTAAATTGAACAAGATTGCAGAATACAAGTCATTAAACAAAAATTGACTATTTCTATATACTAGCAACAAACAGAAATGAAAATTTTTAGAAATATTATTCATCAAAAACGTGAAATACTTAGGAATGAATTTAACAAAAGTAGTACAAGATCTGTACACTGAAAACTATAAAACATTGCTGAGAGCAATTAAAGAAGACCTAAATAAATGGAAAGACATACCTTGTTCATGAGTCAGAAGACACAACATTGTTAATCCTCTCCAGGTTTTTGGATATCCAACATGGCAGAGTAGATGAATACTGTGCCTGCTTTCTTCCATTTAAAATTACAACTAAATTATAAACAATAAACCTGGAGAACCCTCTGAAGTCTGGCTGAACAGAAGTTTTATAATGAAGGATATAAGGCAGAATCCACATTGAGACTGGTAGGAAGGGTAGAGACACAAAATTAGCTGGCCCCAAACCTCTGTGTGGTGGTTGAGAACTAGGAGGGATATCTTGGCCACAGAGGTTTCCTCTGGAGGAGTGAGAAACCCCAGCCCCACACCAGGCTCCCCAGCCCAGAGTACGAGTGACAGGAAGAGGAGCCCTGACATCTGGCTGTGAAAAACAGTGGGGATTCTGACTATCTGGGTGGTATGGAAAGCTATGGGAAACCCAGACATCCACTTAAACAACCCACACACAGACTCTCTCACTTGCAGGCACTCACCTTGGGCTCCGGTGGTGACACAGTAACTTAGAGGGTGTCGGAGGCATATGGGAGGCAATCTGAGGGGTGTGGCTTCAAAACGAGGACTGGAGGACAGTCACCATTTTCCCTGGTTGGGGTCTTCTTCCAAAGCAGCCAGCAGGTGGGTGCCTTTTTTCCTGTGTTGAACCCACCCCCACAGGCCAAATTCAAATCTGGTTGGCTTGGTGAGTTTCTCTGCTCTACCCTGGTTACTCACTGAGATTCCAACTCACCCAACACTAGAAGCACTTTCTCCGAGAGCAGCCAGCCCTGCCCACATTGCACTTTTCTTGAAAAACTGTCAGAGTCCACAGACCCAGGTGGGCAGCAGCTGGCCTCAGTGTGCTCTGAGACTTTGCTGACTAGCTCCAGGCTCAGCACTGGCACCAAACCAGAGTCTACATTAACATGCTGACCACAATTCTTCCCACTCTAATGACTTCCTGAGACCCTGCCTCACCCAGCTCATATATTGCACAAGGCTTTATCAGTAGCTGAACTTTAAGGGATCTGGCAGGTGGCAGCAGGATTCAGGGTGTCCTGGCTTTTTGTGGAGCTACACCAGGTCCAGTACTGGTGGAAGCCATCCTGACTTCACAGCGTGGCCTCTCCCACATGCCTCCAGTGTTAGCACAGGCAGTGAACAATCACAGGTTGCTTTGTAGCTCCTACCAGGTAGTCTCGGGCTGGTCACCGTCAATGGGTGACTTGGACCTATACCGGAACACCTCTCAAGAGGCCCCAGAACCAACATACCATGTTTCCCCCAAAATAAGACTTAGCCGGACAATCAGCTCTAATGCGTCTTTTGGAGAAAAACTTAATATAAGACCCAGTCTTATTTTACTATAAGACAAGGTATAATATAATATGGTATAATATAATATAATATGATATGATATGATATGATATGATATTATATGATATATGATATGATATAATATGATATAATATGATATAATGTAATATAATGTATTGTAATGTAATGTAATATAATATAATATAATATAAAATATAATATGATAACGGGTCTTATATTAATTTTTGCTCCAAAAGACACATTAGAGCTGATTGTCCAGTTATGTCTTATTTTCAGGGAAACATGGTACTTGGAGGTTGGCTTCAGACCGCAGCAGAGCACCAACCAATTCCCACAAGTGGCACACCCAAATAAATGCTTGGGTTTCAACAGGCAACAGAGCCTGCTGGGGTGAATCCCACTCAGTGGCGTTAGCCCCCCCACAACAGCCGGTAAGCTGTGGAAATGGCCAAACCCCACAGCCAATCAGCCTCAGGGTCAATTCCACCAACTGACTTGCCAATAGCAATCGAGATTCAACTATAACTGGATGGCACATACAACCCACACAAGGGGCAATCCTGGAACGCCTGAAGCAGGTGACTGGGGAAACAGTGCCAGGGTCACAAAAGGCACCCACCCACTACATAAGACCAGCCGTCAGAGACTGGGAGACAGCAAATTTACTTAATACATAGAAACAAACAGGCAGCCAAAATGAGGAAACAAAGAACTACATCCCAAATGAAAGAACAGAAAACTCCAGAAACAGAACTAAACAAAATGGAGGCAAGCAACCTACCAGATACAGAGTTCAAAACACTGGTTATAAGGATGTTCAAGGAACTTAGTGAGAACTTCAACAAAGAGCAAGCATAAAAATGGACATAGAAACCATTAAAAAAGAACCAGTCAGAAGTGAAGAATAAAATGACTAAAAGGAAGAATGCACTAGAAGGAATCACTAACAGACTAGATGAAGCAGAGAATTGAATCAGCAATTTGGAAGGCAAGGTAGCAGAAAACACCCAATCAGAACAGGAAAAAAAAAAAAGGCTAGTTTAAGAGACCTCTGTGACAACATCAAGCGTAACAACATTCACATCGTAGGGGTACTAGAAGGAGAATAGAGAAAGAAAGCGATTGTGAATCTTAAAGAAATAATGACTGAAAACTTTCCTATCTGAAGGAAATAGACATACAAGTCCAGGAAGCACAGAGAGTCCCAAACAAGATGAACCCAAAGAGGCCCACACCAAGACATATTATAATTAGAATACTAAAGGTTAAAGAATAACAGAGAATCCTAAAGGCAGCAAGAGAAAGGCAACTGGTAATTTAAAAGGGAGCTCCCATAGCTGATTTCTCAACAGAAACTTTGCAGGCCAAAAGGGATTGGCACAAAATATTCAACATGATGGAAATCAAGGTCCTACAACTAAAATTACCTTACCCAGCAAAGCTATCATTTAGAATCAAAGGACAGATAAAGAGCTTCCCAGACAAGAAAAAACTAAAGGAGTTCATCACCAGCAAACCAGTATTACAAGAAATATTAGAAGGACTTCTTTAAGATGGAGGAAAAAAAGAGCAAAATAATGAATAATAAAAAGGTAATAGCATCATGTCTAGCAACAATTACTTTGGATGTAAATGGATTAAATGCTGCATGCAAAAGACATAGAAGGGTTGACTGAATAAGAAAATAAAACCCTTACATATGCTGCCTACAAGAGAATAACTTCAGATTGAAAGACACAGACAGAGGAAAAGTAAAGCGATGGCGACATGTATTTCATGAAAATGGAAATGAAAAAAAAAAAGCTGGGGTAGCAATACTTATACCAAACAAAATAGACTTTAAAACAAAGGCTATAACAAGAGACAAAGAAAGACCCACTTCAGGGTATTTATCTGAAACAATCCAAACAGTACTTCAAGGGGACGCGTACATCCATATGTTCAGTGCAGCACTGTTTACAGTGGCAGAGATGTGGAGGCAGTCTGGGTTCTGTCGATGGAAGAACGAATAAAGAGGACGTTCTACATATATATATATATGTACACATAGATGGACCTGGAGGGTACTGTGGTGGGTGGAGTGTGAGACTGAGAAAGACAGATGCAATGTGATTTCACCTATATGTGTAATCTAAAGAACAAAAGTTACAAACAAAACAGAAACAAACTCATAGATACAGAGAACATTCTGATGGTTGCCTGATGGGAGGGCAGTTGGGAATGGGTGAAAATGGGGAAGGGATTAAGAAGTACAAATTGGTTATTCACAGCAATCATGAGGATGTAGGGTATAGCATAAGGAACATAGTTAATAATATTGTAATCACTATGTATGGCATCAGATGGGTACTAGATTTGTTGGGGTGATAGATGGAAGGGGGTTGGAGGGCAGGGTGAAAAAGGTGAAGGGATTAAGAATTACAAACTGGTTGTTACAAAATAGTCATGGGGATGTAAAGCCCAAGGAATATAACCAATAATATGGTAATAACTATGTATAATGCCAGGTGAGTACCAGACTAATCAGGGGACCATTTCTTAAATTATAACAAATATCAAACTATATGCTGTATACACCTGAAATTAATATAAAATAATACTGAATGTTAACTGTAATTGAAAAATTTAAAAAGGAGGAAAAAGGTGAAGGGGAACAAGAAGTCCAAATTTCTAGGTATAAAACAAATAAGTCACAGGGATGTAATGTACAGCATAGAGAATATAATCAATAATATTGTAGTAACATGGAACGGAGTCAGATGGTTGCTGGACTTATCATGGTGATCAGTTCTTTAGGTATATAAATGTTGCGTAACTATTGTGTACATCTGAAACTAATATACTATTGTATGTTTGCTATATTTTAATAAAAACCTTTAAAGTGAAAGATGTTGATCTTCTCCAAAGTGTTCTATAAATTCAATGCAATCCCAATGAAAATCTCAGCAAGCTTTTCTGTGGAAATTCACAAGTGGATCCCGATATTTCTATGGAAATGCAAAGACCTACAATAGCTAAAACAATTTTGGAAAAAAAAGTTGGAAGATCTACAGTGGTTTATATTAAGACTTATTATAAAGCTATGGTAATTGAGATAGTGTGTTATTGTCATAAAAATAAAAGAATAGACCAGTAGAACAGAATAGAGTCCAGAAGTAGACACACATATATATAGTTACTTGATTTTTGACAGAGGTTCTAAGGAAATTCGATGAAGGGATAATCTTCTCAAAAAAATGGTGTTAAATAACTGGATACCCATATGCAAAAGAGAGAGAGAGAGAGAGAGAGAGAGAGAGAGAGAGAGAGAAAGAAATACCTTATATCACATATATATGTAAAAGCTAAAAGTATTAAGACTTCTAGTTGAAAACATTGGCGAAAATCTTAGTGACCTTGGGTTAGACAAAGATTTCTTAAGTAGGAAGAACCACAAAAAACATAAACTATAAAAGAAAAAAATCGATAAATTAGACATCATTAAATCTTCTGTTCTTCAAAAGACACCATTGAGAAAATGAAAAATCAAGGCATAGACTGGGAGAAAGCATTTGTAAAACATGTATCCAGTAAAAAACTTACTGTCTTCAGAATATGGAAAAAACTCTTACAGTTCAATAATAAGACAAACCAATTTAAAAATGGGTAAAATATTTGAACAGACACTTCTCCCAAAAAGATATATAGATGAAAAATAAGCACATGAAAAGTTGCTCAACATCATTAGTCATTAGGGAAATGAATTAAAAGCAAATGAGATACTTCTATCAACCCACTGGATTGCTTCAAACGAGAAAGACTGGCCATACTAAGCCCTTGTGATGATATGGGAGAACTGGGACTTTCATACACTGTTGTTTGCAATATAAAATGATACATTTACTTTGTAAAGCAGTTTGTCAGTTATTAAAAATTTTAAATATTGACCTCTCATAAGACCCGGCCATTCCAGTCCTAGGTTTTTACCCAAGAGAAATGAAAGCAAATACACACATGAAAACTTAAACACAGAAGTTCATAATAGCTTTGTTTATATTTGCCCAAACTGGAAACCAGCCAAAGCCAATCAACCAGTAAATGGAAGGAAAATGGTAGTATATCCATACCGTGGATCACTATTTATCATTAAAAAAGAACAAACTATTGATATATCCAACAACACGAATGGGTATTAAAATCCTAATGCTAAATGTGAAAAGCTAGAGAAAGAAAGTGTATACAATATGATTCTAATTATATAAAGCAATCTAATCTATCATAACAGAAATCAGATCAGTTTTTGCCTGGGGCAGGAGTCCAAAGAGGAGTGGATGACAAAGGGATAAGAGAAAACTCTAGAGGATAGAAGTGTTTATCACCTTCATTGTGGTAATGGTTTCAATGGTATATACAAATGTCATGCTGTATTTATTGCACTTATTGCAGCTCATTGTATGTCGATTATTCCTCAATAAAGCTGTATGGTTTGATATCAGTGTTAACATTAGATGTTTTCTTCAAATTGTTTTACCTGCAAAAATTATAGTCTTTTTGCAGTGATCAAAGATATTTTTTTATCAATGCCACCTTTCCTACTTAAGAGTCATTCTGGCCCTTCAGTTTTGTTTTGTTTTGTTTTATAAATTTTATTGGGGAATATTGGGGAACAGTGTGCTTCTTCTGGGCCCATCAGCTTCAAGTCGTTGTCCTTCAATCTAGTTGTGGAGGGCGCAGCTTAGCTCTAAGTCAAGTGGCAGTTTTTCAATCTTTAGTTGCAGGGGGCTTAGCCCACCATCCCATGCAGGAATTGAACCAGCAAACTTGTTGAGAGCTTGTGCTCTAACCAACTGAGCCATCCAGCTGCTCCTCCAGAAGTTTAGCAGCAGCTCTCTGTCTTCAAACTAGTTGGGGAGGGCGCAGCTCACTGGCCCATGTGGGACTCCAACCAGCAACCTTGTTGTTAAGAGTTCGTGCTCTAACCAACTGAGCCATCCGGCCGCCCCAATGGTCCTTCAGTTTTGAATACTATGTATACATCTACTAGTCCCAGTACCTATGTCCAATTTCCCAGCAAACTCTTACAAGGAAAAAGGAAAAGGGACAGCACACGCCACTGCTTCTAGGCATGCTGCCTTATTGGTTTTTTTGGCAGCTTGCTTTCTTTTAGACCTTTGTCAGCAGACATGTTCCAGATCTTGTTTCACGTCTACAGCCATAAATGTGAAAGTTATCCTTAGTGCTAAAAAAAATGCATGAAGGCTGTGAAAATGCTGGACATCTATCCAGGACCTCCAGTGGACTCACGTGAGAGGAGGAATAAAAGACTGCTGTTTTCAGAGTTATAACTTTATGTCCACATACACATAAAATAGTGGGTGACAGTACTAAAATTATCTCATTTCTCCTAATGAACCTATTGAGATTAGCATAATTTTAACGCAATTATTTGCTTCCTGAAAATCAAGCATGTACTTGTTAAAGTAACAATAGGTAGTCTTGTCACTTTATGATTTAATAATATAAACAATGCTATGGTATGGTAAATAGTTACCCAACTGTTAAAACAAGATAATGCCACAGATATTTTTTAAAACCTGAGGTATTTCCTTTTTCTACCTCACTTTCTGTTTTTTAAAAACAGTTTTATGGAGATGTAATTCACATACCATACAGTATACAATTTCAACCATATAAAATGCACAATTCAATGGTTCATAGTAATATTCAGAGTTGTGCAACTATCACCACAATCTAATTTTAGAGTATTTTTATCACCTCCAAAAGGAACACCTTATCTATTAGTAGTCACTTCCATCCTCCCTCTGCCCCTCTCCCAGCCCTAAGCAACCAGTAATGTACTTTCTGTTTCTATAGATTTGCCTATTCTGACTTTTTATATAAATAGAATATAACATGATCTTTGTGACTGGCTTCTTTCACTTAGCATGTTTTCAAGATTCATCCATGTTGTAGAACGTATCAACACTTTATCTCTTTTTTCCCCTGAATTTTAATTCATTTATATATTCATCAGTTGATGGATATTTGTTTCCTGCACCCCACATTTTGGCTATTACAATTATGTATCATAAACATTTGTATATAAGTTTTTATGTTGGATGTATGTTTTCCTTTCTCTTGGGTATGTATCTAGGAGTAGAATTGCTAGATTATATGGTAACTCTATTTTTAACATTTTGAGAAACTCCCAAATTGTTTTCTAAAGCATCTGTAGCATTATAGGAAGGTTCCAGCAATGTAGGAAGGTTCCGATTTCTTAGCAACAATCTAAAGGAATTTTCAAGCTTCATTTTATCCTATAAAATGTGGGTCCCATTTGCCAAAATGCACATATATTTTAAGGAAGTTGCTTTTTCCCTCTTTGCAAAGAAGCTCCAAATATAATTTTTCTTTCTCTAAGAAAAGGGAGTTGGTCTAGTTTATTTATCTTAAGGTGTCTTCTAACTTAAAAAATCTGTGCTTCTCTGAATTCTTCATATTCCAACAAAAAGAATGGTTCTTCTTATTTACACCTTGTAGTTTGACCTAAATTATATCTGTTTGGCAAGGAAAAATAAATAAAGCTGGCATCCAAAAACTGAGTCATTGTTTTAAGTAAATCATTTATAGTCCCTACTAGTTCTCCTTTCTGCCTGTAAGCCAAAATGTTGGCATATTTTCTGTGTCTTCAGTTACCTTTGAAAAGTTTGGGTATTATTTCACAATGTATGAACAATTTAGTAAATGGAAAAAAAAGGAAGAGACTGAACCTATTTTCTATACAGGTAAATTTCAATGTAAAAATAGAATCACATTACTAATTTTTATTTAGGATACTATATTTATAGTATTAGACAATAGCAATTATTATATTCAAGCCATGTTGTACCTCTCTTTTATTCAAAAGCAACAAAGTTTGAACCAGTGTCATCTTTCCTTTTGGCCTAAGTGCCCCACAGATTTATCAGTCACTGTAGCTCACACATTTGACAATTACTCAAGCAACTCTCACATTGATGAGGAAGCAAAAGGCAAAATGAAGAGGCTTCTCTCCATTAGAATGTTGATTTTGTGGTTAATATTAGAGTATGAAATTTAAAATATAGAGACAGCATAACAAAAGAGCATAGGCTTTGGACTTCAGACAGAAAATAGGGTTGAATCTTTCTTGGCTATGCCATTTACTAGCTGTATAACTTTTGGAAAGTTTCTTACCTTTACTAAAACTCAGTTTATTAATCTGTTAAATGGGATTAATAGCTCCTACTTCATTGGGTTATTGTCAGAATCAATAGATAATGTATTGTGTACAAAATATGTGTCAATAAATAGTAAGTGTTTTTTTGCCTGAAAAATCTTCTGAGGGCTCAGGATTTAAATATGTATCACCTTTTAGGTCTAGGAGTCTGTCTTTGATTTAGGTCAGGATGGAAGTGTTTTAAAGAGTTTGCATAAGAACTGATTTCATAGTTTGTGATCTTTTCCTGCCATTAGATTCAGTTGAGATTTTTCATATATATCTGTCACGCAGGGCAGCCTGTGGGGGTCTCTGCTCCTGCTCCCCACATAAGAATGCATGTGGCTAGGCCAAAAAGGAACCCCCACGGAGCCATAGGTAGGGGAGTCATACCACCACAGTCTCACTGGAGGCTGGACTCACATGACGTGTGACCTGTTGTCCGCTTTTCTGCCAACTGACCGATGACTCTCCTCGACTCTCCTCGACTCGACTTCCCAACGTAGCCGCAGCAGTTATATTAGTGGCCAATGGCTCAGTGGTTACAGCTGAGGCCAACTAGCCACAGCTGACAGCCATCTACTACCCGAGCCAGCACCTCTCCACGTGAGGCTGAGACCCTGGAAACTGCTCTCTGGGGCTCTGTCCCCACAATATTTTTTTCTTCTTAGTCTACAGGATTACATTTTAATTAACCCATTTTCAGTTTATTCCTAGGAGTTTATCTTGGGCATATTTTTCTTTTCCTCATCTCCCTCAAAGAAAGTAAAAATTTGAGAAAACCAAGAAGGTTTAGAGAATTTAGCAACCGGATGACCATTATGATTAGCAAAGAGCAACTTGAACTTCAGTGCTCTTGGAAATGAGGATCTTTGAGACCATTATGATTATTATATCTATCAATTATCTTGGGACACTTCTTTAGAAGAGACTAAAATCTATTCCTATTTGCATTCTATTATATGTGCCTTTCCATGCCTGTATTTCAAGGGGTTTATCATTCAGTTAATATACATAATACTTCTGTGAAACTCACCATACAAAAACATTAATTAACTTATTTTACAAGTGGGTAAACTGCAGCCTAAAGTTGTTGCGTTGCTTAAGGCATCTGGGCAAGTCTAAAGAAGTTAACAGCAGCCCAAGTTCCAAGGCCTGTTTCATTAATATTGTATCTGAAATATGAGTTCCTCTTAAAAGCAGAAGTCTTTTACAGTACTTGAATATCCCCAGTGAAACCCTTAACTGTTCTTTTTCCCAGTTAAATTCTTATTTACACGAAAAATGTTTGGAATTTTATGCCCCACCCAAAACCTTCTCTTCAACAGTAATATCCTTGTTTATTTTATGTGTGTGTGTGTGTGTGTGTATGTGTGTGTGTGTGTGTTTCACCCTTGGCAGGTTCCTTTTCAAGCTATTATCTTAGTATTTGCCTCCTAGCATTCTTTTTTGGCTATATGCTTAGTATTTAACTATTTTTTATGCTGATAGTATGAGTCCATTCAGTAGATTTCTTGCTTTTATCTTTTGACTTAATAAATGTGCTTTCATCGTTTGACTTAATAAATTTACTATAATGCCGCTTTGATTTTCTTACATATCTTCATAAATATACTCGTAATTTTTAAACCCTATTCACTTCGGAATTGATGGAATCCCCCTAAAAATGCTGAGTCCTCCTACCTCTGGACTCCTTTCTTTTCCCTCCATCCCGACTTGCGGCTTTGGTTCATTCCTACTGGGTTCACTGGACCAGCACAGCGGCTTCCTGACATCCCCTTGTCTCTTGTTTTTCCCCTTTAATCATCCTAGATAATGTCTCCAGATGTATGTTGCTGTAATTTTACTGTGACTATATCAACATGCTGCTTAAAATCTTCTAATGGTGCACCTTGTCTCTCATAATAAGATGTCATCTTGTTTGCTTGGCATACCATGCCATCCTGATCTGGTATCCATGTCTTCACCAACCTCCTGTCATCCTAGCTTGGGTTCTAGTGATATTAAAATACTCATTATCCTGTATGTATCTGTACAGGCTGTTCCCTCTGCCCAGGACATCTTCCCTTACCTATATCTAAACTAAGGTTTTCCTCTCCCTCCTCACAGTGTGAGTTCCTTCAGGGTGGAACCAATAATATTGAATGTATCCATTTTTGTATTTGCAGAGAGTGACAGCACTAGATACACAGTGTGAGCTTAATATAATACATTTTGTATGATTAGTTAGTGCAATTAATAGTTGCACTCACCATCAATAGAAAATACCTTATAATGTCTACTGGTTATGAAGTTTTCATGAAATTCTGGAATGTTTAAGCTGTGGTATCCCCAAATGGGACCTGCTTGGGACCTCAAGGGCACCTGCATTAATAGAGGGGATTGGAGGTTGGATGAGAGAAAGAGGTGACAAAACTTGGAGAAACTCAGTGAGGTTGAGTAATTTTAAAGGAACGCTGGCAGAAAAAAGTTCGAAAGTTCTGACAGGCAACTTTATTTTCTGTTTTCTATTAAAGTTTCATCAAATTTGTCATGTATTTTATAAGGTAAAGAGCGAAATAATTTGGAAATTTATTGTAATCTTAATGTTTTTAATTGAGCACAAGCAATGCTACACGAAAAAATGTTTTTCTTTTTGTTTTGTGTATTTTTCATTTGGCTGCTGAAATATGAAAATACTTCAACTCTACGACACTCCTGCCTCTGAGCCTTCTGAGACACACAGCGTGGACATTGGAAGGTAGAGAGGGTGGTTGAGGCTAATGACTGACAAACAGGGAAGTGTAATACTTATTAAGTTAAATAATTTCACATACATAATATTAATACTGGTATAGCCTCAATATCCTATAGTTCTAATATTTGCCTCCGGCATTTATTTAAAACCATTAGTATATACCTATCACACAGAATATTTTCCAACATTTTAGACTATTTATACCTTTTTCCACTCCACCAACTAAACATCCATAGTTTATTTTAACATGTCTAAAAATCATAGCAGTGACAATAAACAATTGCCCATTATTTCTGTAACTTCATTTATTTCTCTTTTTTTCACAGTACTATTGGGTTTTAAAATTTTTTTAAAGACTTATTAAAATATAGCTAACATACAATATTATATAAGTTTCAGGGGTACACCATAGTTATTCAGCATTTATATACCTAAAGAAGTGATCACCATGGTAAGTCCAGCAACCATCTGACACCGTACCACACTATCACAATATTATTGACTATATTCCCTATGCTGTACATTACATCCCCATGACTTACTTCTTTTATACCTGGAAATTTGAACCTTATTCCCCTTCAATTTTTTGCCCCTCTTTTAAATTATTCAATTACAGTTGACGTTCAATATTATTTTATGTTAATTTCAGGTATACAGCATACTGGTTAGACATTTATATAATTTAAGAAGTGATCCTTCTGAGTAGTCTAGTACCCACCTGGCACCATACATAGTTATTACCATATCATTGACTATATTCCCTATGCTTTACATCCCCATGAATATTTTGTAGCTCCCAATGTTTTTCCGAAAGTTTTATTTATTCATTTTTACTTTTACTTTTTTTTTTTTAAGGAGGGCCCAACTCCCCGTGGCCCATGCGGGGATCGAACCGGCAACTTTGGTGTTATTAGCACCATGCTCTAACCAACTGTGTAGCTCCCAATTTGTTAATGCTGAATACTTATTTTTCATTTACAGATAGGGGGCTGAATGATTTGAAACTAGGTTTACAAATAGATTTCTCCCCTCATGGTCGAGTATTGTTAGTGTTATCTCTCCCTCTGTCCTGTCCGGGCATTCTAGAATGGGAGTTCTGGCATTCAAGGGCCATAGCAGTATATTTTACTTTAGAGATTCGTGCTTCTGAGGAACAAATAAACACTAGAGCAACTGGAATCAGATTTTAGGAAATAAAAAAAGATAAAATAAAAAAAAGATTTTAGGAAATATGGTTTCTTAAGAATAGGTGAAGCATAAAGTGAAATTCAATAGCTGTGATATGTAATTATGTACCATATTGCTAATAAACTCATTTTTTCATGGATGATTACTATGTGTATGTTATGCAATGCTCTCACTATTTGTTACAGTTAGTATTTTTGTTGTGTTTGAAATTTAGGTGCCTAAATATGTTATCACAATAAGCCAATAAACACATTTTATTATGTATAAAGCAATCATATGACTGTTACAAGCTATTCAAAAATACTTTTAAATAATTATTCTCCTGTTTTTAGAAATCTTTTTCCAAAATCTCAGAAAATCTGCACAGCCTCCTGGCAACATCCACCAATTGTTACTGGGATGCCAGAAGTTGTTAGTGACTTCCTAACTCAGCTTTAGCTTCTTTTTGGGTGACTAGCATGGTAAGAATGTTTAATGGGTTCACAGGAATAAGTAAGGTCTATATAAATAAGAAATGATTGGAATTCCAGCATTTATTCTGATGTTTAATATTATACCAGAGCCTAAATATTAAACTTATTAACATCAACAGTAAAGTTCCAAACTTTTGTCTTTTTATTTTTAGCATTTTGTTTAGCTGCTGACCAATAACTTCCTTTTGAAACAGAATTGACTGCTACTGCAAATTCTTTTCCATTAGGAGGTGATGACAAAAAAATGTGTTAGATAAATCCTTTCACAAAATAGATCTCCAAAAGGTTCTGCAATCCCAAAATGTGGGTCAGTTTAATTTAAAAAGTAGTATAATACAATACAAAATATGAGATTACTGGAACTAGTTAAGTATTCAAGTTTTAATATTCCATTGTATTCTTTAAAAAAGTTTTGCTTTTCCTGATTTCCAAAGAAATACAGTCATCATAGAAATAAAAACCCATTAATAATTTCTCCATCTTGATAAAAATCTCTATTTATATTTTGGAGGCTATCTTTCTTAGTTTTGCTTTTCCCTAGCAACTATAATTATTTTTTATTTTATTTATTTTTTCTATTATTAACTATATTCCCAATACTGTACTTTACATCCCTGTGAATATTTTGTAACTACCAATTTCTACTTCTTAATCACTTCACCTTTTTTACCCTAGCCCCCAATATGCTCCTCATCTGGTAATCATCAGTTTGTTCTCTGTATCTATGAGTTTGTTTCTGTTTTGTTTGTTTATTTTGTTCTTTATATGCCACATACAACTGAGATCATATGGTATCTGTCTTTGTCAGTCTGACTTATTTCACTTAGCATAATACCCTCTAATTTCATCTGTTGTCATAAATGGTAAGATTTCATTCTTTTTATGGCAGAGTAATGTTCCATCGTGTATATGTACCACTATTTCTTTATCCAATTTTCTATTGATGGCCATTTTGGTTATTTCCAGATCTTGGCAACTGTAAATAGCTCTGCAGTGAACATAGGGGTGCATATATCTTTTCAAATTAGTGTTTTGGATTTCTTTGGATAAATACCCAGGAGTGGAATTGCTGGGTCATAAGGTAGTTCTATTTTTAATTTTTTGAGGAACCTCCAAGCTGTTTTCTATAGTGACTGCACCAATCTGTAGTCACACCAACAGTGTACAAGGGTTCCCTTTTCTCCACATCCTCATCAACATTTCTTATTTTTTGATTTATTGATGATAGCCATTCTGACAGGTGTGGTTTAATTCACATTTCTCTGATCATTAGTGATGTTGAGCATCTTTTCATATGTCTGTATGTCCTCTTTGGAGAAATGTCTATTAGGTCCTCTGCCAATTTTTAAATTGGGTTGTTTGTTTTTTTGGTGTTGAGTTGTACGAGTTCTTTAAAAATATTAAACCCATATCAGATGTATCATTAGCAAATATCTTCTCCCATTCAGTAGGATGTCTTTTTGTTTTATTGATGATTTCCCTTGCTGTGCACAAATGTTTTAATTTGATGTAATCCCATGTGTTTATTTTTTTCGTTTCCCATGCCCAAAAAGATATATCTGAAAAAATATTACTAAGGGTAATGTTGGAGAGTTTACTGCTGATGTTTTCTTCTAGTAGTTTTATGGTTTCGGGTCTTACATTTAAGTCTTTAAACCAATTTGAGTTTATTCTTGTATATGGCATAAGAAGGTGGTCCAGTTTCATTTTTTTGCATGTAACTGTCCAGTTTTTCTTAGCACCATTTATTGAATAGACTGTCTTTACCCCATTATATATTCTTGCTTCTTTTGTCATAGATTAAATGACCACATAGGTGTGGGTTTATTTCTGGGCTCTCTATTCTGCTCCATTGATCTGTGTGTCCGTTTTTATACCAATACTATGCTGTTTTGATCACTGTAGACTTGTAGTATAGTTTGATATCAAGTAGCATGATACCTCCAATTTTGTTCTTCTTTCTCAACATTGTCGTGGCTATTTGGGGTTCCATATAAATTTTAGGATTATTTGTTCTAGTTCTGTGAAGAATGTCATTGGTAGTTTGATAGGGATTGCATTGAATCTATAGATTGCTTTGATTACTATGGGCATTTTATTAATTCTTCCTATCCATTAGCATGGTATGTTTCCATTTATTTGTATCTTCTTTAATTTCTCTCTTCAATGTCATGATTTTTGAAGTGCAGGTCTTTTACTTCCGAGGTTAAATTTATACCTAGGTACTAATGGGATTGTTTTATTTCTCTTTCTGATAGTTTGTTATTGGTGTATAAAATGTAACTGATTTCTGAATATTAATTTTGTATCCTATTACTTAACTAAATTCATTTACCAGTTCTAATAACTTTTTGGTGGAATCTTTGGGATTCTCTATATATAGTATCATGTCATCTGCAAATAATGACAGTTTTACTTCTTCCTTTCCAATTTGGATGCCTTTTATTTCTTTTTCTTATCTAATTGCTGTGGTTAGGACTTCCAATACTGTATTGGATAAAAGTGGTGAAAGTGGACATCCTTGTCTTGTTCCTGATCTTAAGAATGCTTTTAGCTTTTCTGCATTATCTGCAGGTTTGTCATATATGGCCTTTATTATGTTGGATATGTTCCTTCTAGTCCCACTTTGCTGAGAGCTTTTATCATAAATGGATGCTGGATTTTGTCAAATGATTTTTCTGCATTCACTGATATGATCATATGGTTTTTATCTTTCATTTTGTTTATGTGGTGTATCATGCTGACTTGTAAATATTGAACCAACCTTGCACCCCAGGAATAAATCCCACTTGGTTATGGTTTATAATCTTTTAATGTATTGCTGAATTTGGTGTGATACTATTTTGTTGAGGGTTTTTGCATCTATGTTCATCAGGGATATTGGCCTCTAGTTTTCTTTTTTTGTAATGTCTTTATATGGTTTTGGAATTCAGGTAATGGTGGCCTCATAGAATCAGCTTGGGACCCTTCTCTCTTCTTGAATTTTTTGGATTAGTGAGAATAGGTGTTAATTCTTCTTTGAATGTTTGGTAAAATTTACCTATAAAGCCATCTGGTCCAGGACTTTTGTTTGTTGGGAGTTTTTAAATTACTGATTCATTAAAAGTAACAGGTCAGTTCAGATTTTCTGTTTCTTCTTGATTCAGTATCAGAAGATTGTATGACTCTATGAATTTATCTATTTCTTTCAGATTGTCCAATTTGTTAGCATATAATTGCTCATAGTATATTCTTCTTTTTTTTTTTTTTTGTATTTCTGTGGTGTCCCTTGTCACTTCTCTTTTATTTCTGATTTTATTTATTTGAGTCCTCTTTTTTTTTGATGAGTCTGGTTAAAGTTTTATCAATTTTGCATATCTTTTCAACGAACCAGTTCTTGGTTTCATTATCTTTTGTGTTGTTGTTTTTAGATTCTATTTATTTCTGCTTTGATTTTTATTATTTCCCTCCTTCTACTCACTTTGGGCTTTGTTTGCTATTCTTTTTCCAGTTCCTGTAAGTGTTAAGTTAAATTGTTTGAGATTTTTCTTGTTTTTTGAGGTAGGCCTGCATTGCTTTGAATTTCTCTTAGGACTGTTTTCACTGTGTTCCGTAGATTTGGGGTCTTTGTGTTTTCATTTTCATTTATCTCCAGGTATCTTTTGATTTCTTCCTTGATCTCATTGTTAGCCCGATCATCGTTTAGTAGCATATTATGTAGCCCCCATGTGTTTGTGTGATTTTTAGGGGAGTTTTTTGTAATTAATTTCTAGTTTCATAACATTATGGTTGGAGAGAATGACTGATATGATTTCAATCTTCTTGAATTTACTGAGACTTGTTTTGTGGCCTAATATGTGGTCTAACTTGGAAAATGTTCCACGTGCACTTGAAAAGAATGTATATTCTTCTACTTTGGGGTGGAGTGCTCTAAAAATATTAATTAAATCCATCTGGCCTAGTGTGTCATTTATGGTCACTGTTTCCTTGTTGATTTTGTCTGGAAGATCTGTTCATTGGTGTTAGTGGGGTGTTCAAGTCCCCGACTATGGTTGTATTACTGTCAATCTCTCCCTTTACGTCAGTCAATATTTGCTTTATGTATTTTGGTGTGGGTCTCTTTGGGTTCATCTTGTTTGGGACAATGCAGTTCCTGGCCTTGTAATGTCTATTTCTTTCACCAGGTTAAGGGAGTTGTCAGTCATTATTTCTTCCAATAGGTTCTCAATCCCTTGCTCCCTTTCTTCTCCTTCTGGTATTCCTATGATGTGAATGTTGTTAACACTTGTTGCTGCCCCAGTTGTTGTCCCTTAAACTATATTTGTTTTTAAGCATTCTTATAATCAGTGTTTTGAACCCTGTCTCTAGTAGGCTGGTTGCCCTCATTTCATTAAACATTTCTGAAGTTTTTTTCTGTTCTTTTATTTGGGTCATGTCTTTGTTTCCTCATTTTGGCTGCCTCTGTGTTTCTATGTACTAGGTAGATCTCCTATGTTTGTCATTCTTTGCTGAGTGGACTTATATAGTAGGTGTCCTATGTGGTTCAGTGGCACGGTCTCCCTGGTCACCTGTGCCACGTTCCAGGAGTTTCCCTTGTGTGGGTTGTACATGCCCTCCTGTTGTAGTTGTACCTTGGTTGCCTTTGGCACGCCAGTGGATGGGATTGACTCTCAGGCTAACTGGCTGTGAGGCTTGGCTATGCCCACAGTGTATGAGCTGCTGAATGGGGGCTGATCCCTCAGAGGGGGAGCTGTTGTGCCTGTTGAGACCACCCTTTGTGTGTGCTGCTTGTGGGGTCATTGAGTGGTGCTGTTTTAGTCTGGTTGGTTGTCTTGGGTTGACAGTGGCCCCAGTGATGCTGCTGGAACTGGGTAGGGTGGTATCCCAAGGAGTCACCGGGGCACAAAGTTAATGCAGATTCAGTTTAGCGCAATTGCCGAGCCTGTGGCCACTTTGCAAAGTGCCCAGAGAACACCATGGCCAGCTCCCACTCACCTCGGGACCACCGACCCCCAAGAGCTGCCCAAGAAAGGCTGCAGCACTAGCCAGAGTTGACTGCCCACCACAAAGTGTCCCAGGCAGCTGCTCAAGCCCCCACTGGCTGTCTGCAGCTGCAAAGGCTTTATGCAGCTTGCAGGACAGGGCTGGCCTCCCAGGGTGATGCCTCGCAAGTTAGCTGGCTAATTATTTTTTATTTTCATCCTGTGCTGGCCCCTTAGATAAAGCTGTGTGCAAGGAGTCTTACAGAATTGAGATCTAATAATTGGGATACAATGTAACTTACTTCCCCTCCACCCTTCTGTCTTGAAAGAAAGAAGCTACTTTTGGTCTTTTATTGCCATTTCTGGAATATGAATATATACATATATATATGTATATATATGTATATATGTTATTGTTTTTCTTAACAGAATAAAAGAAACGAGGGGAAAACCACAAATTTTCAAACATATATTTTAATTAAATTATCACACAAAGTTGTATATATACATATACAACTATGGCTATATACATATGCAACTATTTATAAATATGTAAACATGTAGAAAGACTAGAAAGGAACATACAGAAAAAAATATGTGCGTACGGGGGTAATGTTTCTTCCCCATTATTTTGTAATATATTAAACAAAACATTAAACTGAGGTAGGACTATTTTAGTGCTAGAGAATCTTATATAAATGTATTTGTTCAAGAGCTTCCCTGTCAACATCCTTTTCTGGGTATACATTATAATTCAGTGGTACTTGTTCAACCCAGGGAGATAACTGTATATTGACCTGGAAAAGAAAAGATTACAAGCAAACATGAAAATTGCAGAATGATCCTATTCTCTGGAAGAAGTCATGACTAACTAAGTAACTGAACACAACAGATTTTTAACACAATGAGCAGGATTAAGTTCTACATGGTGCGACATGAAAAATTCTTTGTCATGCTGAAAGGTGCATGCTATACTAAATGGTCTGTAGATTCAGGGACTTAATTAATTCACTCTGATTTTGGAATTTAAAAGAATAAAGAAAATACAGAATAATTGTTTTAATGTAAATAGTTTAATAATTAACATTAGGCTTAAACAAAAAAGACTAAACAACTTTAAGAATATACAGAGAACACAGAAAAACTGTTCATTGATACACAGTGGTGGTGCTAAGGGGTGCATGAGTAAGGGTAACCTCCCTCCATCACCTTCATTAGGCCTTTCCCTTCACATTTCAAACCTGAGTCTCCATGACACAGAAATTCTGGAGCCACCAATGGGTATATATCTGGTTATAAAAGTTTCACTAAATAGGACAGCAATAAAGTTATTTAAGAATTTATGTATAAGGACTCTTTCATAAATATTAATTTCCAATGGTTATTTAGACATATTTATGTATTTAGTGTGCAAGTTGTTGTTTTGGCAAGTAAAAATATCACTAAATTATTTCAATACATATAGAAATTATAAATTGGAGACCACATATTTTAAAAGGTCTGTTGTTGTTTTTTTGTTTGTTTCCACAACATAATATTTATTTTACTTTATAGTATTAATCTTACTCTTTCAAATCCACTAGCACTACTAAAGAAAATGATAATATTCTGTTAAGAAATACAACAGTATCTTTCATCTGGATCTCAAAGAGTTTTACAAGTACTAATTAACCTATATATAAGGACCAATTTATTGGGCTGATTCTTATTAAATATCAGCCTTATTTTATATGGCGATCTGAAGAACAAAGAAGTGGTTTGTGTGAGATTCCAAACTGACCTAGACGCTCACCTGTGCATAGTATGTGGGCTTCCAGTCTACTTTGTTGATTCTAGAACCTAGAATCAATCTGTTCCTTTTGTTCTGAGGGGACAAGTTATGATGTGGGTGTTCAAAGCCTCTTAGAAATATTTAATAGCATTTGTTAACCTAAAGCTGTCACTCCACAGTTGGAAAAATTGGGTGGAGAAACAAAGGAATATGTATGTATTAAGATAACAATTACAATTTCAGAGCTCTTGAGGCCAGTTAGCAAAACACAGACCAGTTCTTAAACCACAAGTTCTTGCTATTCTCTATCATCTGTCACTATATGCAGACAGAATATTCCTACAATATTGTAACAGCTATTGGAAAAAAGTAGGACAAAAGCTTTGACAATAAAAATGCTGGGAAAGAAGCTCACGTACCTGGAGACCTGAGAGAGACTGTTCAAGACTTGGTACTGTCACCAATAATGATCCTTGTTTCCTTACGTTATGGCTGATATATTCCCAGGCTCTACAACACATTAAAAATTTTGTTAGGTTTTACGAGACACTAGGAATTTTTTTTAAATGAGGATGACAGAAGAAAATGCAGCATAGGTGGTACCTAGACATCCAGAAGGGCAAAAATGTTTGCCTGCAGGAAATAGGATTGCAGTGACATATGGTAAATTCTTCAGTTCCTGAAGGGGTGTTGGCAAAATTGTTAAGTTAGAGGACTGAAGAGATTCTAACAAGATGGTGATTTGAGTTACTATTAATACAAGGTATTATGAGTTAGGCCGAAACTCAGTTTCAGAACTGATACAGAAGTCAAAGCTGGACCTGCAGTTAAAGCCCCTTAAATTCTTTATGAACCGTGTCAAAATTGGTTCTGCAGAATGGAACAGGGCTAAGGGGTAGAGGTGGGGAAGAGTCGTGGAGAAAGGCCACAGAAGCCAGAAACCAAGCAGACTAACAGTAAGGGTATAATAGGTAGATTAGATCTTTTAAAATAATACTAAGAGTGAAATCATATTTTATTTGGTTGTCAGAAATATTCAATGGAAAGACTTCTGGACAATAGAGCACTTGAGTTCAGTGGGACCAGTCAGATTTAAAGCACGATGGAATGCCATGTGTACGTGTTGGAGGTCAGTGTTTCATTGGTTCTAACTAACATTTTAGTGCAGACATGAACTGGATTTCTACACTGAGTCTTGACAGTAACACCCCACTATTGGGGAGCAATAGTCAAGCAAAGCAGGGGTGTGCAACCCTTGCAGTAGGGCAGATGGGCAGCAGTGTCATTTGCATTTATTTTAATTATAGCAATGCTTAGGAGTTTAGTACATTCTGCAGTTCATTAGGCAAAGTGATACAAACGTTCTTTTCCTCAGACAAGATAAAAAATCACGTAGCAGTGTTTGATAATAAATGTCACAGTGTTTGGGTTAGAGCTGTATGCTGTTTTGGTGTGGTTCTTTAAAAATGACACGTTACAAGTTTAAGAAGAATGAAGAAGCTGAGTACATTGGCATGGTTGGGTATGGCTCTCAAAATAGCTTGATGTTTCTGGTAAGCTGTCATTGTAGTGCTTGTTTCACCTACTGAAAAACTACACAGAGGCACCTTTTAAACTAACAATTACTCTAGAATCTGGGTGGTACCCTGTAATAAATGCTAACTTATTCTGAAGCCTGAGACTTTCCTGAGTACACATTTTCTATTATTACGATATATTTCTGTTTTCTCTCATATACTAAGTCCTATAGCAGTATGACTCTACTTGTCCTCAGATTCTGATTAAGATTACAAGTCTTTAGAGGCTACATGCTGTGCCATCTATTCTTTTACTTATACAATATAGAATTAATAATACAGGTCAATGATCAGTTTTGCCAGAACAATTCTAATGTCAGAATGCTTTATCATATCTTCTAACTTTCTCCTGTCGTTCATGATGGAGATAATTGCTTATTAGAGGCTATAACCTATCTATATTTAGAATTCATTGCACTAGACGAATTTAGGAGAATTGACTGAACTAACATAGGTAGCTAGTATCTATTTGGTGAATCATATAGGTCTGTGAACAAATGTACCAAGAGTTGTTGTTAAAACAATCCAAACATGCAGATTTTCAGTATCAAGTTCATCAGTAGCTTTCATCATTCTCAGCATTCAAAATCTTCATATAATAAATCTCCAAAGTTTATAAGGTGTTTTTAAACTTCTTATGTAACATAAACTTGGTCATATTTCATTCTCCAACAATTATGTATGTTTTGACTACTGATCATTACTTTAAAAAGGTAAAAAGCTAATCATACTTTGTAGACTGGAAATTAAGCTTAAAGAAAGCACTCTGATTAAAACAACTTAGCTCATGTTGTGTTTCTGGTCTTCAGTCAGTGACCAAAATTCATCACTCATCCTGGCTGAGCTTTAACTGTATGAATAGCTTTCTGTTGAACTACTTTCTTTTTAAACTATTTAAATTATTAATTTAGTAGTGACCTTAACCTAGTAATGGGATGGGTGGGTGTGTGTGTTTGAGAGAGAGGGAGGGATGAAGGAAGGGAGTGAGAGAGGGTGACGGGGGTTTGAGGGGGGGGGGAGAGAGAGAGAGAGAGAGAGAGAGAGAGAGAGAGAGAGAGAGAGAGAGAGAGAAAGAGAGAGAGAGAGAGAGAGATGTTGGGGGTGGGGGGTGGAGAATATAGAAGGTGAAGGGCTGGCAGGATAAAGAAGAGGTTTAACCATTCAGGATTCCACTCAGCATTAACTGCTTATGGTCTGTAACTCTATGTATTTTTATTTCTCTGAGGTAGAAACCTTACTAACATATTAATTCAAACACTTCTGTAATTGCCTTTTATACATATATGAAGAGGAGTTTTTCTGCATCTAAAGCATATGTATGCCCTTATGGTAAATAAGAAGTCAGCAAGCATAACAAGCCAGAAAATCAGCATCTCAGACTACAGACTACAGGAATTTTCTAATTAGAGGAACCTATAGGTTCTTTTATTTATTTATTTATTTATTTATTATTAGTTTCAGGTGTACAAGACAAGGTAATACTTAGACGTTCATCATTTATATCCCTCACACTGTGAACCCCCCTCCCCCCATCCACTATCCCTCTGACCTCACACCGAGCCATCACATTATATATATAAAATTATAGTTGGCATTCATTAATGTTTAGCTTCTGGTGTACAATGCCATGATCAGGCATCCACATTGTCTCTGAGGTGGTCTTCCAAATAGGACGCATGTCCATCGGATACCCAACAAAATCTTTACAACATTATTGAATAAGTTCCCCAAATTAATTTTCAAAAAACCCTGAGGCCATCTTGTGACCAGCCGCTTCCTAATCCCTTCACCTTTCCCCTTATCCCCACCCCGCCCCCATAGGTTCTTATGGGCCACATTAAATTGTGGCAGAGAAGTCAGAAGAGTGATCACAGATTTGCTAATTTTTCCATTATTTGAATCGTGTAATAAACTCCAGGAACTTATTTATTATCCCTTTAGAATATTTTTAACGCTTGATAATTAATCACATATTGGTTAATATTCTTATTATATCTTGTTTTTCATTCATTTATAGGCATTAGTTAATTCCCATCATTTTGTGATAGGACAGCAGGTGACATGTTTTCTCAAAGAAAAAGAAACCGAGGCAGAAAAGAATAAGTATAAAGGCCCACCAGGAAATGATACTTTAAATCATCCCTGACTGCTAAGCAAATGCTTGGGTCGTGAGATCATTTTACATCTGCCTAAAATTAGATGTAATATTGTACAAAGTTAGACAGTTTATTTTTATTTTTGTTTTATACAGAACACGTTTCTTTTTTAATATAATCTCCTCACAGTTGACGTCATTTTTAAAAAGTTTCATTTGAAAACAATTGTATTTTACCAATCCCTTTTCATATTTTGCTGGATACATAACAGACTTCTTGTTTGAATAAATAACATACCTGCCTTGTTCTGCCTCATCAAGAAAATATTCGAAGACATTATTCATTATTACAACATCAGCGTTTTGCAGAAGTGAACCCTGGGTACAGATGTCTGCATGAAGCACCTAAAGAAGAATGAGTTCAAAGATGTAAAGAGAACAAAGATAACATATCATACAATAATCACAGAAGACATATCTATTGGTTCAATAACGTTGTGAGGTAATATGAGAAGTTAACCCTTCTTAAAATGGCAGAAAGAACAGTATATTTAATATTACTGCCTATGAGATAATTAATAGCTAATAAAAACCACAAAGATGTGAAAATTTGTTTATTTGTTTTAGATGGAATTATTTCCATAGTAATAATTATACTGTTTTGATTCCCAGTTCAGAGCTTTGTCCACTACAGTAGTCTTCCTCTATCTGTGGGTTTGCTTTCCAGTTTCAGTTATCATGGTCTAAAAATATTAGATGAAAAAAATCCCAGAAATAAATAATTCACAATAAGTTTTAATTGTGCACCGTGCTGAGTGGCATGATGAAACCTCAAGCTGTCCCGCTCTAGCCCTCCCGGACTTGAAGCATTCCTCTGTCCAGCGTATCCACACTGTACCTGTTCCCTGCATGAGTCACTTAGTAGCTGCCTTGTCATCAAATCGACTGTCCAGGTATCACAGTGCTTGTGTTCAAGTAACCCTTATTTTATCTAATAATGGCCCCAAAGCACAAAAGTAGTGATGCTGGCAATTCAAATACGCCAAAGAGAAGCTGTAAAGTGCTTCCTTTAAACGAAAAGGTAAAAGTTCTAGACTTAATAAGGAAAGAAAAAAAATCTTATGCTGAGGTTGCTAAGATCTGTGGTTAAGAACTAATGTTCCATCTATGAAATTGTGAAGAAGGAAAAGGAAATTCATGCTAGTTTTGCCGTCGCATCTCAAACTGCAAAAGTTACTGCCACAGTACATGGTAAGTGCTTAGTTCAGATGGAAAAGGCATTATATTTGTGGGTGAAAGACATGAACAGAAAACGTGTTCCGACTGATGACACGTCGTGCCAGAAAGCGTTGAGCCCAGACGAAGACCTCAGCAAAGGATGCCCTGAAACGAGTGACACCAAGCCATTTACTGCCAGTAAGGGATGGGACAGGTTCAGGAATAGGTTTCGCCTGAAAAATTAAAAATTACTGGAGAGACCACATTCACATAACTTTTAGTACAGTACATTATAATTGTTCTATTTTATTATTAGTTATTGTTAATCTCTTACTGTGCCTAATTTATAAATTACACTTTATCATATATATATATATATATATATATATATATATATATATATATATATATGAAAAACAGTATATATAGGGTTTGGTACCACCCACAGTTGTAGGCATCCACTGGGGGTCTTGAGATCCACTGGGGGTCTCAGATAAGGGGAGACTACCATATAATTATATCTTTAGTTGTAAGAATCATTAAATTCTGACTCCATCATCAACTAGGTAGTCAGTAAACAAAACAGTAAATAAAACAAAATAATATCTGTCCTGATTCACAGATCCAATGGGACCATATAAAAATGATAAAAGTAATTTATAAATTATAAAATGTTAATACAATATGTTAATTGACCTTGTCTGATTCTTCATCTAAAACTCACTGGAATATATTATCTATCCAAAAAAGCAAACAAAACCATTTATTTAAAAACTATGCAACTCAAAAAATTAACTTAGACCACAATCAACAAGTCTTACAGACTACAGGCAAGATAAGAAGAGGAAACAAAAGCAAACAGCTTATTTTTAAAAGAAAAGAAAAAGTTTCTTGGTCTTACAAATATATAACATCCAGAATGTTGTGGGGTCTGATTTTAAAAATTATTTTCTTCCCTTTTTTTAAGTAATAAAAATACCAAAATAACTTCACTTGAGTTGGCCTGGAGCCTCTGCGGCATAGTTTTGACATGTTTCTGAACACACAAAAAACAGTTAATCACTTCAAACTTTCGAAACATGTAGCTTAGACATGAAATAGGTATGTAAATTAACCTCCTGCTAAACATAGCTCTCACACAGTTCCTTCTTTTTCTTTCCCATCTCTGTTCACTCCTCCAGCCCCCACCCCACAAGGAGGGTAAAAAAAGAATCAGGTGGATCCATTAATTATGGCAACCAACTCAGGTGCTCTAAGAGACCCAGGGAAACCCCAAGGGAAGTCCCCGGACAAACTGGAATGCTACCAATGCAATACCCACAAGGCAACCCAAATCAATTTAACCAATTTTTAATGGGCACCTCCTGTGTACTAGATACTGTGCAGGGAGATATATACCAAGATGAATGAGATACAATATCTGCTCTCAGATAAGTTAGAATCTAGCAATGGGATGAAACAGCTATGCTGATAACTCCATATAAGTGCCATCAAAGGAAATAAGCAAGATATAAAGGAAGGAAAATTTATCTATAGCCTGAGGGAAAGGGAAGAAAGAATTTAGCTCAGTGGGTCTCCCATGTAAAGACAGTGGATATGACACAGGTACGTACTGTTGTACTTTCCCGAAACCCCAGTATAATTACAGCATAGGGTTTTTTAAAAAAAAGGCATACACTCACAAGGATGGGGAGAATGGGAGTGGAGATAACATATATAAAATCTGTAAGTTAGAAGAAAAAGGGGGGAAGTAATAAGGAATTTAGGAGACTTGAGGAAATTGATTTCTAAGCTAAAAATACAGAAAGCTAAGACCCAAATGTGATTTATACTACAGAATCTCCAAAAGGCTCATAATTGCAGTACTAGTTATCTCTGAGTGAAGGAATAGGAAGTAATGCTAAAGATAAGATAATTAGGTTGAAAGCTTGCTTAAGCAGCAGCCAGATCCTTGTATACCTTTCCGCTACCCCAGCAAAAGAACAGAGGTTTATTTTCTGGAAAGGGTAAAGCAGGCCTCTGGGTCACAGGACATCAGATCTAGTTGAAGAAAAGGATAATATACTGCAAACAACGGAATTAAGCAAATATGTACATAGGACGCTGAGAACCCCCCACCTCTCCTGTTCTTTTCTGCTCCCACTCGGTTCCCATTTGGTGAGGAGATCGGAAAGGATTTCTCTGGACAATTAGACCAGCCAGAGAGGCAAGATTCTAAGACACTTCATCAGCTATTCCCCAACTAATTAATTACCCAAACAAGATCACAGTGAAGCCCACAGTTCTCAGAATCCCCACTCAAGTGCTCAGAACTTAAATCAGCCTTTTTGTTTTTCCTGAAGTTTGAACAGACAGCTAAAGATTCCAAGACTTCTGAGGAAAGCTCTGTTAAAAAAGACTGAAAAAGAGCAAAAACAAAAGAAAAACAGCAAAGACTGAGAGCCCGATGGCTAGCTGATTTCAACAGATACTATAAAAAATAATCCTAGAATTCCTCTCTGTTAATCTTAGGGCTCCTCACATCCCGTATTTGTCTTTAGCACCAAGGAAGGAAACTAACAGTTACGGTTGCCAAGAAGATGGTATAAAAACAGCTTTCTATCATTGGGTTGCTGATGGCCATAGAAGCCACAGCCGGGAAAGTATGTGGGTGGGCATCCACATAGAATTCTTTGAAAAGCAAGGGGTAAAAATCTTTTTAAATGTAACTAAATATGTATTTTATACAACTTTAACATCTCCACAAAAAATAACACAAAAGTTCTTGGTTGTCCATTTATAAACTATGTGAGAGGCCCTTAAAATCTCATTTCCAGTTAAATCAGTATTCCTGTTAGTTATGATTTTTATTATGCAAAAACAGCATGTTTTTATTCACTAAACATGGGGTAGTGAGAAAAATCTATGAATTTGTTATTGGACAATGAATTCACTTTGATCATTTGCCTCTCTATTTCTACGATGATGGAAAGAGAGGGACAGAAGGACGGAGACAATGAAAAAATGTCCTTCTACCTAAACGGGGAAGGCTAGATCCTTAATCTTACTGAGATATGTCTTTCAACATTATATTGCCTTTAGCACCAGAGATCGTCAGATACTCCTATTTCTCTGCATTGCCATGAGAAGTGTAGGATCATTAGTGAAACGATAAGGATTACCAAACGATAAGCATTAACCAAAAAACTCCCGAAAAAGGGAAACTTTTTGTTAATTTTCCCTTTACCTAATAGGAAAAAGAGAAAACTTCTGCTGGAGCCCAACCTAAGGCATTATTCCCCCATGAACTGCTATTCTGTGGCATCCAGTATTCCCCCTGAAAGCTTAGAAAACAGAAAATAAAGAACTGTGAGCATTCCTTAACCTTTTTGCTTACTTTGATGAATCACAGTCCGACCAACATCTAGAGATTCAAAAATGCTGTTACCAAAACTATCGCTGATAGGAAGAAAATTAAGAAAAAAAGCTACTTTCTAATAAATTGGGGAAGAGAAATATGCGAGTGGAATATAATGTTAATAATTCACCTTTATTAATGTTTTAAAATATTAAGTCAACTCAATCTGTTTCCACACAACAGCAGCCAAGAATAGATTTTAAAAGATTTTCCACTAAAACACAGAAGAAATTTGGCAAAATTAAGCTACATCAAATATATACAACAAAATATATATTCAAAAGGGTACCTTTATTCTGTCAGTGAACTGGTATTTTTTTATGATCATTTCCTGCAACTGGCAAAAGTCTCCATTCAATTCTACTCCATATAGTTGCAATGCTGAACTGTAAAGATAACCCTAAAATATGAAAATACATTAAGATGCAAATGAACTAACTCTTAATTGTGAGTTTATTTCTACTTGAAATTTATAGTCAAACTTTAAAAAACAGAATTCAATAAAGTAAAAATAAAAGATAAATAACATCTTGTAGCTTATATAAAACTTACAACTTTAAGAATTTAAAGAGGTACTGATCAAAACCTTAATTGTACTTTATTTTTTTTCTCACTTAGATTTATTTATTTTCTAGCAATGATTTAGTTTATTATGTTCTATTATTTAAAAGTAAGTATTTTTGAAGATTGATTTCTTCCTTTTCCTGATGAAACTACATTCAACAAAAGTAGAAATGAGAAAAGTGATCACATACAGATTCTCTGTGTAATACTCTATTTCTGTAATTTCTTGGGAAATTACATCAGGGGAAAGCAAGAAAAGAGTAAACCTGTGGGGAATATAACAGAAAATCATGCATAGACTGACAGTAGAGGAAAGTAGCTGGAAGTATGTCCTGTTTGGCTTAGGGAATTAGAAAATGGAGTTTGAAGGTACCTGGAGTGAGCCTGGTGTCTGGCAATCTGCCAAAGATAACTGACGAGTAAGTTAATAAGGATAATCAAGAATTGACTATATATTGCCATGTATATATTTTGGTTGTTATAATAAAACGATATTTGGAAGGAAAGGTCAAATCATATTCTGAATACTGAATATCATTTTACATCAACTAATACCTATGTGTAAACCAAATTTATACTTATAGCTCACCATGGATTTTTAGACTATGTTCAACAGAGCATATGCAGGTATTCAAAATTTTTGACTGAATCAGTGACCTAATACGAAGAAAAATAATGTTTACATTTATTAACGCTGCCACTTACCTGCATAGCCACAATTATTTCAGTTATATACTTTTCTAAGAAATCAAAAAATCAGGCAAAAATGGACAAAATACGGTAAATAATCATAATCTCTAATGTTCTCCAAACAAAAACCATCTGACAAACTGTTATTTTCTATTCTGGCCATCCTTCCTAATTACAGAAGGGAAGTCTTAATACTGAAAAACAAGCAAAGCATTAAAGAGTTAACTGTTTCTGTTTAGAGCAGGCAATGATGCTGGGAGCTGATAGCGCCTGTTTCTGGCCTGGGCCTCTCCTGCTGTTGGCCACATGTTTTAACAAGTCTGCTAATGACAACCAGAAACCACATTTCAGTTTTTTGATAAAGCCATTTAAGAACATGAAAAATACTCATGATTTAAATTTTTTTTTTAAAAGCCACATTGAAGTGATATTTCGGAAACCAACATCTACATTTAAAGTTTGGATCACAGAAAATTGGAGCAAGATGTGTCTTTGGATAACATTTCACTGGCTCACTGACATGGGATGAACTTGGGGCCCATAGGTGTTAAGTGACTTGCTTATGGCCATGCGCAATTTCCTAGGTCCCGTCGGTTTTATAAGAGTTCTTCTCAAAGCTCGGTATTCTATTTTAGTACAGTACAAAGAAAACGGAGTTAGAAGGGCAGTAGTGTCCGACAAAATAACAAAGTATTATGAGGGTTACCTGCTTCTGTTTTGTTGATATTCTTTCATCCGTGTCACAGAGAAAACTAATAAAGGAATTTAGAAAGCTGGCCTTTGAAATTCCAAATTCAATATACTATTTTAACCTTATTATTCTTACTCTAATAATTAAATAAAGCTAAGCTGTCACCTTGGATGGTGGCAGGCAAAACTGTTGCTAGCAGGAGAAGAAAGTATTTCCCAAATGTTGAGTATGTCCACTCAAAGCTGGATTTTACCCCATAAAGAACTGTGCCAAGCCTGGAGCCAACGTCAACCAAGACCTTTCCCGACAGATCAGGGAGTACATGATGATAAATGAACTTCAACTCCATGAGAGAGAAGGAATGAGAAACAAATCCTGGAGAATTAGAACACAGTGAACATCAAATTTTGCTTGGGTATTAATAAATTCCATGCTGTATTTCTAAATCTTTCACTTTTATAAATATCATTTACAAAAGATATCTCATATTTTCTTTTCTTAATCAATGAAAGCCATTCAGAGATTATTAGGTTGGTGCAAAAGCAGTTGCAGTTTTTGCAACCGTTTTTAACCTTTTAAACCACAATTACTTTTGCACCAACCTAATATTTAGAAAAAATTAATGTGATAATTTTTCACTCATACACTCTGAGCTGTATTAGAGAAGAATAAATAGTAAGTGTCTGACATTTAAAAGGCTTCTAGGGAATAGCTACCCAGAGGCCTGTCGTGATCACCGTGCCTCTCACTTCCTTCTTTTCCCTTTCCCTCTTCCCTATGACCTGTTGTTCCCTGGCACTGTTTCCTAACTCTCGTACCATCTGGCTTTCTCACCGTATTCCAGAGCCAACCACAGAACTGCCACATATCACTGCAAAGACTGCAGACTACCAAATGAATGACCGTCCTTGGAGTTGAGCAATATGGCAGCCCTGACCAACAAGTGCAGGAAAGGGGTTGTGTGGGAGGAAGTTAAGAAAATCCCCTCCATTGTTCTTATTTTCCTTAGTTTAATTGCTATCATGTCTAGCCTCCTAGTCTGTCTGCTCACTCCATTATTTCTGTAATGAAATACCTGGGAGAGCCTGAATCTGTTCTTTTCTGATATGGAGGTAATTCAAAGACTTAAAACATTATGTTCTATATAATATAATGGTGAGAAACGAGAGAAACACCAGTCATAATTAATAGATGGGGGCAAAGAAAATGGAAGCAGGTAGGCTAATCCCTGGGAAGAAAAGAAAGGGTCTGACGAGGCCTCAGAAGTAATGCTTGAGGGTGGGCTTTGACCACCGCAAACCACATTAGTGCTTCTGCCCTGGACTACAGCATCATTATTAGTGCTTTGTAGCTAGACAAGCCCCTAGTCATATAGCGAAGGAGAGCCCAAATTTTTCAGATTCATTATAGTTATCTGGGCTGGCCTGGGTACCCAGTCACTATTTATAACCTGATTTTTATAGGAAAATGCATTCTAATCTTCAAAATTTTATTCGTCAAACATAGCTCTTCTATATATTTTTATAAATCAGATCTGATATGGTGTCATAGTTCACCTTTTTAGGTTTCCCTCTATTGTTCTTATCTAAGTCCTTTTTTATTCTGTGAATTTCAACTCCCTCCAATGGAAATCATAAGTACTATCTAAAAATAGACTCTTAAACCAGTAAATCAGGGAAGTTTAGTCCCCAATTGTAACATAGGTACAATAATATTTGCATTAGCAACATATTACCAGGTTGTTAGTAGCAAACTTTTGAGAATGATATTATCTAAGACCAGTATTATGAGCACAAGACTACTTACCTGGAGGATAGCTCACTTTAAGCAATAACTCTAAGTGAGCAGGGAGATTGAACTAGTGAGTCTAAGGAACAGCCTAGACAATCATATCCAGTTTGAACAAAGAATATATTAACAGAACAGTTTACATGTTAGCGGCATGGAGTCAGTCTAGTTTCCCATTTGGGACACAGGGGCTACATCTGAGGGGCAGAGATGCCAGAGACTGTCACTAGAGTTGTTCTCTGTTATGGACCATAGATGCTCTACTAGGTCATATCATGACCCGAACAAACTCTCAAGATTATCTATCTCTGTCTTCTGAGTCCATGTTCATCCAACAATATCTGATAAATATTTGGCTTCTCAAGTAGATGTTTTCATAGAGAAAATGTTTCAGCTCCCTTGACAGTTACGTTTCTCTTGTAAATAAGTCAGCATTATGGTTTATATATGACTCTCTTTGAGTATGGAAAAGATGAGTCAGTTTCCCTGTACTCAGTCACTGTGAATTAGTTTCTGGACCTGAAAAGTCATCTCTGATTAAACAGTTTCTGTGAAAAGCACAGATAACCTGATGAGACATTAAGTGGCCTAGCTTCCTTAGACAATACTTCTATTAATCTCCTTAATTGCAATAACTGGTAATGGTTATGCTGCAGGTTGGTCTTTTGCTTTTAGACAACACTGAATGAGTTGATCAAGAATTTGCATACTCATGACATGCAAAGAAAAGTACAAAGTCATCAGGTTTGCATACTTGAATGCCTACCTAAAGGTGCCGTCTGGTGTGAGCCACACACCATACAGTAGTTTCTGCTCATTTTTCCTTCCTCACATAATGAATCAATAAAGTCTTCATCATAAAGGAATGCATCAACTTGAATTGTGGGTTCTGGCTGCTGCTGTATCTGGTGGAGAGAAGAAAAACATCAAAAGAAACAAAGTACAAAGAAGTCTCTTTCTATTGCTAAATAAGGCAAAACATCAGTGGTTCATATGCTAAAATTCTGCAACAATAAGGGCAGCAAGTTTTGCTTATCTAACTCAGCAACTCTGCTCTTCTTTTGTTTTATTTCTGAGACACTAGCAACTTTTTATTTGACCTGTAATGATGCAAAATGGCTGTATTTTACAAGTAAAGAAACTGATACCTGGAGAGATTTCCCCAAAGAAATGACACTAGTTGGTAAGGGGGCAAAAGCTGAAACTAATACCAGATCTTCTGACTCCTTCATGTCAGTCAATGACTTACCCATCAAAATACTTAGCAAGTAATCTTTGTCCAGAGGCAAACTTTTCAAATAATAAAAATGTTAGTAAAACTTCATGTTTACAAATAATGCCTCTTTATTAAAACTGGTGGTATTAACACATAATATAATAGCAAGTGGTGGTTACAAAGAAAAAGTCTGATTTCTTCTACCTTAACTATAATAAAGCCTCAACCTATCTGGAAACCTACCCAATCATATCTACATCTACATACACATGCAAAATCTGTATTATAAGTATGTAAAATTTGTGAACACATACAGGACCAGAAGGAAACGAAGATAAACATAGGTCAGGGGAGTGTGGGTCGACCATTAACATGCAATGAATACTTTTTCTTTTTATGTATTGTGGTACATCGTGATGCTGACAAAATTATTTAATTAATAACATCCAAACTGTATTACAGATACTTCTCTCAGTTTTAATACTATTCACTATTTTCCTCCTCTGAGAATCCATTCTGAATGACTGGAGGCTAACTAAGATTTACTAAATGATCACAATGTGCACAGTACTGTTAAAAATGTACAGGATTTAGTTCCTCTGCTCAGGAATTTACATGCTGAAAAACCACATGGAAGATTGCTGTTTTCAGATCAGTGGAAGAAAAAGATTATTATTATTAGCTTGGCTTTAGAAACAAAATTCATAGCATATGTGTCCCATAAGAGTTGGGACTTGAAGGGACTTGAATGAGGGGGTTGCCTAGAGAAGAAAAACGAGACCTAATTCTAGGAATAAAGGAATAGAAGAATAAACAAACATTGTACAATGCAAAAGTAGGAGAAGGAAACAAAGTGGTGAACTTCACCATTGATAAAAGTGAGGGACATAAATCAAGGAAGAGAAAACCAGAACAATGATGTAGGCAGGTTTAGATTACTGCTAGGCCTTGATTTCTTTTTCTTTTTCTCTCTCTCTCTCTGTATATACATATTTTGGAGGGGTGTGGAGGTGGTTTGAGAGCTTGGCAAACAGGATGCCCTCAAAAATATTTGCTGAGGGATGGCCGGTAAGCTCAGTTGATTAGAGCACGGTGCTTTTAACAACAAGGTTGTGGGCTCAATCCCCACATGGGCAACTGTGAGCTGCGCCCTCCACAACTAGATTGAAATAATTACTTGATTTGGAGTTGATGGGTCCTGGAAAAACACTTAAAATAAAGTTAAAAATATATATATATATACATATATATACATATATATATATATATATATATATATATATATATATATATATATATATATTTGTTGAATGAATGGTACTGGGGAGCTAAAGACTTAAAAGAATTGGGGAGATAGTTGAAGGACCAAATCAAAAATTGTTTAAAGTAGAATTCAGGACTAATTAGACTGGAGAGGCTGTGGGGGTAAGGGAAGAATCGGAGAGTAAATTAATATAATGTATTTACTTTTTGGAGGGCTAGATGTTCTGAGGAAAGCATCGTTTCTAGTGGTAAGCAATTCCGAAGATCTTCTGCTATGTTTTTCAACATAACGTCATTATTATCTTGAGTGAACTCGTCAAAATCTCCTGGAAGAAAAGGAAAGAAATATCTTTTATGGTTGTAGTCATACCTAGAATAAGTGATTACAATGGATATATTTTCCATCAGCTAGCATCAATTTGTAACAATAAATAAATCTTCTATTCAATGAAATACCAGAATTGTAACAAATGTTCCATTAAAAATATTGAGCTTTTCCTTTTTCCAAAGTGCTTGAAAATATTCAACTTGACTATTTCAGCATGTTATAGAAAAACAAAGGCATTTTTAAAAATGAAGTATTTTAACTACTCTATTTTTACTCAAGAATAGCATTGCCATTAGTTTTTTAGGGTCTTAAATTCACCAGTAAGTAGTCAAATATTCCTTGTCTGACCATGAAGATCTTAGAAACTTAGGAGGTATCACATAGGGATTATTAAAATAACTTCAATCTGAGAGTCTCTATCTCCAATAAAACGTACCCAAGACTTCAAATAATAAGCACTAACAGTTGGCACCAAGTATGTCATAAAATTTACAATAATCATGTTGCTCTATTGCATTTGCGCAGCAGATAACATGATCATTAAAGTAGCATATTTCTGATGGCTGTGGCCTACTTTTGGATGATCTGGAAAAAGAGGAGTGTGTGTGTGTGTGTGTGTAAGCAAATAAAGATGGGGAGGGTATGGTAAAAGATTGACAGTTGGTGACTCTAGATGAGGGTATAAAAGTGGTGCTCATTGTTCTATTGTTTCAACTTTTCTGTGTGTTTAAATTTTTAAAAATTGCGTCTAAAAAGTACGATTTCTAAGGCATTCATATATAATTTTAAAAAGAATGTAACTTATCTGGAAGCAAAATACTCTTAAAGTTAGCTACTGTCTGGGATGCCAAATGTACACTGGGAAAGGCTACTAATGAAAATATCTTACCTTTCTCTTAAAAGACTTTCTTATATTGAATTCTTGCTAGGGTAAAGGGACCCCAAGGGGACTATGTCTTTCTTACTGTATTAAAGTAGCTGTAGAAGGAAAACAAGATCCTGCTGAAGTAAACGTCATCTGTCTCCACATCGCTTGCCCCCCCAAATCTTGGTTGTTTTTAAGTAAGCTCATGATTTCCTTTTTAAACATAAAATATTTCTTGTGTTGGTTCAGAATGCTATTTCATTTCACAAATAACAATTGAAATTTGAAAAATATTTTATAGTTTACAAAGTCCTTTCACAAAGAAACTAGGTCATGTAACTATTATAACATCCATGTGAGAAAGACAAAGCAAGATTACAATTCCCTGATTTACAGCTGAGGTAAATGAGTTTTCCAAACTTGAATTGTGAAGAGTTACAAAGCAGGCCAACAGCAGCACAAGGAAATAAACCTAGGTTTTCTGCCACTAAATAAAGGTACTCTTCTTTTTCATTATAACACTTTGTGTTCCTATATACAAAGATTCTTTCACTGTATAATTTGCCTTTGAGCAACAATGGTTAATACAAAGATCTATTACTTGGCTCTCTGAACTGATGTGGGAAGGTCTTTTAGCTCATTTTTTCTTTCCTCACCTATTAGGTTGATGCAAAAGTAATTGTGGTTTAAAAGGTTGAAAAATCACAAAAATCGCAATTATTTTTGCACCAACCTAATAGTATAATGTTCTAAGCTGATGCTTCAAATTATTTCTAGAAGGAGATAGAATAAAAATTTTAGAAAAACAAAAATACTATTAAGATTCATTCCAAATTATTTTAGGTGGACCTTAAATAGCATCTGATGCATTAAAAACAAACAAACCAACAAAACTGGCCTTTTTCATTGTACTCTTAAAGCTAATTAAATTTTCTCAAGGTGTTTCGATAGAACACTGGAAGCTGACTCACATTCAATTCTAATAATATCACTCACACCAATGATCCTTAGCAAGTTCTCTCAATTTGTAAATGGTACAACTAAAGAAAACAGCAAAAATCTCATTATGTTAAACTAAGGTGTTTCATAGTTCAACTCCTTTGGACTTAATTCTGTAACATAAACAACCATGTTAATAAAACACAGTCTTCATGTGGGTCTGCCTTATAAAAGATGACTCTTACAGTGGACGATGACCTATTCCTAAATGGCAGAATCCACCAATGCATCTCTGATATGACAGTTGTTCAGTCTTTGCTTGAACATATTCAGGGACAGCATTTCTTCCTCATGCTGAGCCAGAATTGGCCTCTCTATAACATTAACTCAGTTTTCCAATTTCAGTCTGAGAGGAATTGTCATTTTTACTGCTATACATATTAAATGATCACTTCAGGCATGCTAGATTTGGGGCAGTGCTTTTCAAACACTGTCATTTAATCCTAAGAATCCTATAGGTAGTACTATTATCATTTCTATTTTATAAAAAAGAATCTGAAATCATACATTAACTTGCCTCAGGTCATATTGGCCAGACAGCTGCAGAATTGGAAATGGATGCAGGTCTAACTCTGAACTCTTTAATTACT
Source organism: Rhinolophus hipposideros (assembly GCF_964194185.1). Taxonomy (NCBI): domain Eukaryota; kingdom Metazoa; phylum Chordata; class Mammalia; order Chiroptera; family Rhinolophidae; genus Rhinolophus; species Rhinolophus hipposideros. Next base: position 18,876,882 of record NC_138051.1, on the reverse strand, counting down.
GTGTTTCCCCGAAAATAAGACCTAGCTGGACAATCAGCTCTAATGTGTCTTCTGGAGCAAAAATTAATACAGTATTATATTATATTAGACCCAGTCTTACATTATATAAGACTCGATATTGTATTATATTATATCATATTAAAACCAGTATTATATATTAGATTAGATTATACCTGGTCTTAACATTAAAATAAGACCAGGTCTTATATTAATTTTTGCTCCAAAACACGCATTAGAGCTGATTGTCCGGCTAGGTCTTATTTTTGGGAAAACATGGTACTATACTACATGGCCTCTCTAAAGTGGCAAAGGCAGCTGGCTGGTAACAGTTCTCCTATCGTGTTTCCCCGAAAATAAGACCTGGGCAGACAATCAGCTCTAATGCGTCTTTTGGAGCAAAAATTAATACGACCTGGTCTTATTTTACTGTAAGACCCGGTATGATACAATGTAATATAATATAATATAATATAATATAATATAATATAATATATAATATATGACTACTTTAGCTAATTCTCTTCTATCACTTTGTAACATCTAAGGCCCCGATTGCTACTGCTATTGGGTTATTAACAGATTTGGAAGGGATGGTAGTTAGTGGCTGCAGTGGAGGCTAATCGTCTTAAACAGTCATATGTGAAGTTCTAGGGAGCTGGAAAAATGAAAGATAAGAATGGCTGCAAATTCTGAACCATCACTATGGATTTCTAGATATCTCCCTAATTAACTATGTTTATTGGGAGTCAATTCCCCAATTAATATGACCATCACCAGTCAAAGTGATACCATGACATTGTGTATTAAATTACTCTGTCATTTAAAAAGGCAGTAATAAATGAAGACTGCATTTGATTTACCTTAATAGCAAGAATACCAGGTGAAAATGAGAACTGGCACCTCTTACCCTAGACAACAAACTGATTTAACCATATTCCAGGGTAAAAAGAATTTTCTTCAGTTATAGCAGGGATTCTTCACCATGGCCCTAGTTAAGAGGATCCACATATGGGCTTTATGTGGTCCATAAATGATCTAAAGTTGTATGCTTGGTTGTATACATAAATATGTATACTTTTGTAGAAAGACAGTTCTAAAGAGATCTTTAATATTAATAATAATACCAAGATAGCGCAGTAGGTAAACACTGTTTACCTTCTCTCACAACCACATCAAAATTACAACTAATCTACAGAACAACCATTATTGGTATTGCCTAAAATCAAGCTGAACTGAAGCCTTTTAACTAAGGACTTGCAGAAGAACGCAGGCTGTCCGCACACCCACGAGTGACCATTAAAGATAGGAAGGGTTATTTCGGCTGTGGGGGTCCCCCCATCTCCTAAAGGAGTGAGAGATACCAGCCCCACCCCAGCCCAGGGTTCCATTGCCAGGGAGAGAAGTCCCCATAATTTTTGGTTGTGAAAAACAGCAGAAACTGTGACTGAGTGAGACAGCTGCACTCACAGGCGCTCCTCTTAAAGGGACCGCGCGGACTTACCCACAAGTAGAATCACTAGCTCTGAGTTCCAGCACTGAGGCAGCAGCTGCAAAGGCGGCGAGGACAAATGGTGGGGAATTGAACTGTCTGGTTTGGGACAGGGGCTGGAGAGGTGGCATCCTCCTGGACAGAGGAGCTGGTGGAGCCATTGTTTCTTTGTTGAGCCCTCCCTATTCTCAGCGCAGGAACACAGGCAGCCGCCAGTTCTGAGTCTCCGCCATTTGTTTGCCCTGCCCTAGTGATTTGAGACCCAGCCCCACTCAACTTTCGGGCACACTGGCTGCTTTCAAGTGGCTTTTTCATGGAGGCCGCTTGCCTTTACTCAAGCCGCACTTCCTTAGGGTCTCTCAAAGGTTCGTGGAACCCAGACAAGCAGCATCTGGCTTCAGCATGTCCTGTACCTCTGGCTGAGCAGCCCTAAGCTGGCACTAGTGGCAGCCAGCCTTGGCCTCTCAAGGAGCTTCCAAGCACAGCACGAGCAGCAGACATCTGCGGATTTCTTTCTGGCTCCCACTAGGTGGCGTCAGGTGGTGCACAGCTCCGAGGTGGTCCTGGGGCTGGTGCCCGCAGTGGCCAGCTTCAAAACGAGCTGGAGCATCACCTAGCCGTCTCCAAGTACAACACACCCAGGGGGCAGATTGGACAGGCACCAGAGTCCTGCTGTGACTGAGGCAGATCCTGCTCTGAAAGATCAGCTCCTGTATAACAACTCTTCCAGTCCTCACAAACAGCGAGCCCAAGGGACAGTTCCTCACATTGATGTGCAATTATCCACCAAGGTTCAACTACAAGAGGAGGGCACACACAACCCACACAAGGGACACACCTGGAGCGTGTGGCTCAGGTGACCAGAAAGACTGCGCCACTGAGCCCCACAGCACACCTACTACACAAGGCCGCTCTATTAAGACTGGAAGACATAGCAGGCCTACCGAATACATAGAAACAAACACAGGGAGGCAACCAAAATGGGGAGACAAAGAAACATGTCCCAAATGAAAGAACAGAACAAAGCTCCAGAAAAAGAACTAAGTGAAACAGAGATAAGCAATCCATCAGATCCAGAGTTCCAAACACTGGTTATAAAAATGCTCCATGTTCTCATAAAAATGGAGATGGAAGCCATAAAAAAGAACCTGTCATAAATAAAGGATACAATAATGGAAACAAAGAATATATTACAGGGAATCAACAGTAGATTAGATAAAGCAGAGGATCCAAACAGTGATGTAGAAGATAAGGGAGCAGAAAACCCCCAACCAGATCAGCAAAAAGAATCCAAAAAATTGAGGAGAGTTTAAGGAGCCTCTGGGACAATATTAAGCGTACCAACATTCTCATTATAGGGTACCAGAAAGAGAAGAGAGAGAGCAAGGAATAAAAACCTATTTGAAGAAATAATGACAGAAAACTTCCCTAACCTGGTGAAGGAAAAGGACATACAAGCCCAGGAAGCACAGAGTCCCAAACAAGATAAACCCAAAGAGGCCCACACCAAGACACATCATAATTAAAACGCCTAAGTTTAAAAACAGAGAGAGAATCCTAAAAGCAGCAAGAGAAAAACAATTAATTACCTACAAGGGAACCCCCACAAGACTGTCTGCTGATTTGTCCACAGAAACTTTGCAGGCAAGAAGGGAGTGGCAGGAAATATTCTAAGTGATGAAAAGCAACTACGTACAACCAAGATTGCTCTACCCAGCAAAGCTGCCATTTAGAATTGAAGGACAGATAAGGAGCTTCCCAGACAAGAAAAAGCTGAAGAAGTTCATCACCACCAAACCAGTATTACAAGGAATCTTAGAGGGACTTCTTTAGGATGGGAGAGGGGTTAAGAATTGGCGAAACGGGAAGGGATTAAGAAGAAATTGGGTGTTATACAGTAGTCACGGAGATGTTATGTTACAGCATAAGGAATATAGTCAACAATATTGTAATAACTATGTATGGTGCCAGATAGGTACTAGATCAATCAGGGTGATAGATGGGAATGGGGTTGGGGGCAGGGTGAAAAAGGTAAAGGCATTAAGAAATACAAATTGATAGTTAATACAGTATGGGGAATATAATCAATAATGTTGTAAAGATTATGTGGGGTACCAGATGGGCACTGGACTTATCAATGCGCTATACACTTGAAGCTGAAGTAGAATAATATTGAATGTCAACTATAACTAAATATATAGGTATATATAGTCATGGGATGTGGAGTACTACATAGGGAAGATCGTGGATGGTATTGTAACAGCTACATAAGATGTCAGAGGGGTAGTAGCTTGCGGGCTGTGTTATCACTCTATGAGGGGTTTAAATGTCTAACTATTACGTTACTTTGTACCACTGAAACCAATAAAAAAATAATAATAGCTAATATTTACTGAGCACTACTACGTAAGGCACTATGGAAATTTTTAGCTCAAGAAGGCTAAAATTAGTTTTATTATCTATCTGTAGTAATAAGATAGCTCACTGGTTGGCAAATAACTTCTGAAAAGAATACAAGATATTTTTGCCCTAATAATAGCTATAAAACATCAAACAGGCATGATATATTACTGAAGTACAATAAAACTGGAATTCATTCAACATTATAAGCAATTAAATATTAAAATTATAAAAATTACATTCCTTACATTATAGGAATTATATTAAGGAATTACATTCCTTAAATTATATTCTTTATATAATTTAATAAAAATTATTAAAATTATATTCCTTAAAACATTGTTTGTAAAGAGTTTAAATATTCCATCATATGTATATTCATTTAATCATTCACTCCTACTACCACACATTTATAGTCATTAATTGTGAAAAATAGAGGAAATACTGCAACTAACAATTTGGCATACACAGTCTCTTTGCATTTCTGATTATTTCCTTACTATAAATTCTTAGAAGTAGAACTACTTAAATATTTTAAAAGCTTTTGCTACATATTATCAAATTTCTTTCCTGAAAGATTATACCAATTTACTCTAACAGAAAAGGGTAAGAACATGTGTCTCATTAAACCCTTACAGGATTGAATATTACCATAAAAACAAACTTTGTTGTTTTAATTTGCATTTCTTTAATTACTAGTAAGGCTGAACATCTTTTAACATGTATAATAGCTATTTCAGGATGTGTGGTAAGCTATGTTGCTTGGAAAAAGATTAAAGAAAGGTGTTAAATAAGTTGCCTAAGGACAATAAAGTTTTTCTCAAATTACATATGTAGGTGGGAAGGGAGTGGAGAAAGAAGAGCCTCTCTAAAGGGCAAAATTAATTCTTTAAAACTTTCCTACTTTCATTTAAATATACAGGGAAAGAGAAGTCACCAAAGGTGCCAGTCTATGAGTCAAACCCTACTTTTTATATCTATTCAGGTATCAAGTCCCCCACTTTTCCTTTTGAGTCCTATTTCCTCTTTATTCCCACTTCAATTACCTCACAGGTACATCATCACCTCACACTTAGCATACCATTGCAAACTCATAATTAGCTCCTTAATATCAGTTTTTCCCTCACTATAAAATACCTACACACCTATTTTAAACTAATCTTGCTTAAACCTCACTTTCATGTCACTCCCACTCCTCACGCTTTTTGGATGTTTTTCTGTTTTTCAATGTATCAAGTCACTCTGGCCTGTAAGGCCCTCTGTATCACCACAGAATCTAAGTATCTAAGTATTCTATTTTCTGCTCTCATTACTCCCTAACCTAATTTTTGCTCAAGACAGGCAAATCTCCTCAGTTGTTTTCCATGTTCATTTCTATTCATACTGTTCCTTTTGACTGTCTGACTTTGATTTCTGCAATAAGGCCCGATCCAAGTTACTTCCTCTCCATGAAGCCTTACCCTCGACCTCTAGCCTTGACCCCTCCATGTCCTTCCCTCTAATGACTGACAATGTGTAATTAAACATTGGGTTATTATTACCTGTTATTCATTCATATTACCTATTACTCTGAAATCCCCACTCAAATTTTAAAAATTAAAGTGACTTCTGGTTCCAGATATGATGGCAACTTCTCTCACTTTCTCCTGCTCTTCCCCACTAAATACACGTAAATACCACGGAAATAATTCAACAGGCAATCATAAAGGACTCTAACAGCTAGGAAAGAAGATGCACTATCTAGGGACCTCAGGACTTAAGGAAGCTCACTGTGGTGAGTTACTTGGGTTTTCTCTTTATCGTCCATGGAGCCTGGACTGAGCACCGGAGAGGCCCGCATCCCAGAACAACCAATAGGCATAAACCAAAAAGAGAACTAAGGAAAGCCTGCTCTCTCTCACCAAGACAGATAAAGGGGAAGAACAACAAAGACCTCCTGGAGAGGCCTAATCCCCACTCCATACCTCTGCACGCTCTCATAGCATCAGGGGAGCCTGATGTCTCCAGGTCCTCTACCCAATGGCATAAAAAGACCTAGGCCTGGCATCACCCAGCCTTCTCCCTAGTGGCAGAGAGCAAACCAGGCCCTGTACTGCTTGTCTGCCTATTCCCACCAGCGGAAGGCAGCTCAGCAACATGGGTGGTCCAGGAAAGTGTCTTACCCCATGCAGGTGACAGCAATTTAGATTGAGCAGGAACTCCGGCTGACAAAGAACAAAAGAAAAAGCAGTGACAAAGAACAAAGTGGACCTGAATAGCCCTGCAAAGGAACTGACAACTAAATTATACGGGAGCTAGAGCCCACCAAAGTAGCCAGAACCAACAAGTTGAACGTAAGCAGGGCAACTGCCTACTAAGACAGAAGACTTGAATAAGATCAAGAATCTTAGCATAATATCCAAAATATCTAGGATCGAAAATCGCTTATCATACCAACAACAGGACAAATGATAATCTGAATCTGGCAATTCAGATGAATCATTTGAATCTTAGCATCTGGATTATCTCAGACAAGGATTTTGGATTATCAGACAAGGATTATAAAGCAACCATCATAAAAATGCTTCAATAAGCAATTATGAATTTTCTTGTAACAAGTGAAAAAATAGGAAACCTCATAAAAAAATAGAAGTTATAAAAAAATGGAAATTATAGAACTGAAAAATACAATAATCAAAATTAAAAAACAAACTTGCTGGATGGGCTCAATAGTAGAAATGACAAAGGATAGAATTAGTGAACCTGAGGACCAATCAATAAAATTTACTTTATCTGAAAAACAGACAATAGACTGAAAAAAATAATTGAAGAGCCACAGTGATCTGTGGGACAATAACAAAAGGCCTAACATTAGTATCAGAGTTCTAGAAGTAGGAGAAAGAATGTTGGGCTGAAAGTATTTGAAGAAATATTACTCAAAATTCCCCAAATTTGGTGAAAGACATAAACCTACAGATTTAAGAAGCTGAGCAAACTCCAAATAGGACAGAATCAAAAAAATCCGCACAAGGACATATCATAATTAAATGTCTGAAAACAAAAGGCAAAGAACAAATCTTGAAAGCAACCAGAAAGATATGATTTATTACCTATAGGGGAATACCAATTCAAACAACAGTGAATTTTTCATCTGAGACCATGGGAGCCAGAAGAAAGTTACATTGTTCAAATGCTGGGGGAAAAAAGGACTGTAAATTAAGAATTTTATAACTGATGAAATTATTATTTAGAAATGAAATAAAAATAAAGACATCCTTGGATAAAAGAAAACTAAGAGAATTTGTTGCCAGCAGACCTACCCTTAAAGAATGGCAATAGGAAACTCCAACAGAAACGAAATAGCAGAAAAAGACTTGGAACTTCAGAAAGGAAAGAACAACAAAATGGGTAAAATAGAGGAAATATAAAAAACTATCTCCTTGTTAGTTTCTTAAACCATATTTGATGGTTTAATAAAAATTTATTAAAACCATCTAATATAGTGCTCAACGTATATAAAGGAAATACATAAAACAATTATATTTAAAAAGTGGGGGAAGGTAAAGGGATCTAAATAGAAGTAAGATTTCAATATTTCACTCGAGTGATAATGTTAATACTCGATGGCGATAAGTTACGTATTTTATTGTAATACTCAGGGCAACCACAAAGAAAACTAAAAAAGAGTAGTAACATTAAGAAAACTACACAAAGACTCAGAAACATTTCCATACAGAACGCCCAGGTGATTTTCAAAGATGCAAAAACAATTCAATAGAGAAAGATTAGCCTTTTCAACGAACTGTAGCGAATGGATATATACAGAGGAAAAAAAATGAACTTCAACTAAATTCCATACCTTACACAAATTAACTTGAATCAAAGAATTAAATGTAAAACACAAAACCACAATTCTTTTAGGAAAAAAATAGGACCTGTAACTGATACAGTGTTGTAAGATTTTTAAATAAAGAGAAAAAAAAGTAGGAGAAAATCTTTGGGATCTAAGGCTGAACAGTTCTTAAACAGTTCATTACGAAATTAAAAAAGGAAAAATGAATAAATTGGACTGCATCAAAATTAAAAACTTTCGCTTTGCAAAGACTTTCAAGAGGATAGACAAACTGGGAGAAAATATTTGCAAATCACATATCTCATATCTATACAAATCTATAATATATAAAGAACTCTCAAAACAGTATAAAAATACAGTAAGAAAATGAGCAAAAGACATGCACAAATATTTCATCAGAGGATATGCAAATGAAAAATAAACACATGAAAAGGTGTTCATCATCATTGGGGAAATGGAAATTAAAACCCAATGATGTATCTCTCACAACTACCAGAATGGCTACAATAAAAAATACTGACAGTACCAAATGCTGGTGAGGATGCAAAGAAACTAGATTACTCATACATTCCTGACAAAAATGTAAAATGATACAGCCACTCTGGAAAACAGTTTGGCAGTCTCCATAAAAACTAAAAGTGCACTGATCATATGACCCAGCAATCACACTTTTGGACATTACCACAGAGAAATTAAAAGTTCTGTTAATACCAAAATCTGCATGTGAATGTTCACAGCAACATTCACATGATGGACTGGCTGGATACTCTACTCCCGTGTCTGGTGCCTAGGCTAGGAAGGATAGCAGAACAGTTACAGACTGGTTGGGCATCTTGCTAGGGCTTCCTGATAATATGACAATCTCAGAGTAGTCAGACTACGTACATGATGGTTAGCTTCTCCCAGAGCAAGCATTCTAAGACAGGAAGTAGTAGTTGCCATTTTCTGAAGTCCTGGGTCTGAAACTGGCATGGTGTCATTTCTGTCATATTCTATTGGCCAAAACTGTCAACGAGCCCACCCAGACTCAAGAAGAGAGAACAAAGACCTGGTAGAATGAGGGTCAAAGAACTTGTAGCCATTTTTTAAAAACAGCTTTGTAGAGAGAGAATTGGCATACACTAAACTACATATTTAAAGTGTACTATTATGTTTTGACATATGTACCATACAGCCACAAAACCATCACTGCAATCAAGTAGTGAACATATCCATCATCCCTAAGTTTCCTCACGTCCATTTCTCTCTCCTACTCTTCTCTAATACCACACACCCAGCGCGCCCCCAGAGATCTATTTTCTATCACTATAGGTTAGTTTGCATTGTCTATAGTTGCACATAAGTGAAATCATATAGTATGCAGTCTTTTTCTAATATGGCTTCTTTCTCTTAGCATCATTTATCCATGTTGTTGCGCATAAACAATCATTTGCCGAATATTCCATTATAAAGATATATCACAATTTTTGTATCCATTCACGGGTTTCTAATTGAGATGTCTCCCTCTTTTCCTTTTTCTTGCCCTGCTGTACCAGCTAGAAGCTTTATTATGATGCTGAATATAAGTGATGACTATCCATCCTTGCCCGGTTCCTGCTTAGGGGAAACAATTCAATCTCTCATCATGAAGTATGATGTTAGCTGTAGATTTGTCATAGATGCCCTTTATCAGGTTAAGAATGTTCCCTTCTATTCCTAGTCTGGTGAGAGTTTTCATCAGGAAGAGATGCTGGATATTGTCAAATGCTTTTTCTATGTCTATTGAGCTAATCACAGTTTTTCTTTTTAGTTAATATGGTGAATTATGTACATTGACTGAGTTTTTAATGTTAAACCAACAGTACCTTCCTGGGATAAACCCACTTGCTCATTATTCTTTTTGCATATCATGGCTATTTTTAACATACAAGAAATGTGAAAAGTACAATTATTTCTATCTGATAGAAAAATTTTCAGGGATAATCATTTGCTCAGTATACATTTTTAGTTTTTGGAAAAACAATCTATTACCTCATCTATTTGATAACTTTCACACATTTGTATGGTTTTGATAAAGACAGGAAAATCTTTTAAGATATAGATACTTCCTCAATGTAAAACAATATAGAAATAGAGCAGTCTTCTGTCTGAAAAATGTAAGTAATTCCAGAGTTTACTTTTTCGTTTTGTGGGAATTTCAGAGAACCTCTAACAGCTGCTGCTCAGCACCATGTCTAAGTCTCCTCAGTGAACATTTAAAACTTATAGTCATTTAAGATGCTTAAGATGCTTACTTAAGATGCTACTGATGCTTCCTTAAGCATTTAAATATTTTCTTGATGATTTTGTTAATTTTCTTATAGCAAACACTAATTTTCTATCCTTTGTAACTTGATTAATAGAAACTCTTATGGGTTTGACTTCCTCATTTGTATTTGGAAAAATTCAGAGGCTTCAGAATAGCATTTGTTAACAGATGGCTGTTCCAATGTATTTTTTCTTATATGCTTATCAGGGACCTCACTTGCAGTTCTGGCTCTCAGCTCCCTTCACTTAATGGATTGTAGTCATTCTCCAACACTTTGAAATCTAGATCAAGATTCCACTTTATTCTCATAAAGAAACTAGAAGAGAACAGATGCTCTGCCACAAGATCAGAATAAATGAATTGAGGTCCTGCTGTATTTTTTACTCATTTTTTTTTTGGGGGGGGTGCGCATCCTTGTGTGCTTGCCCCTCACAGGTGTTTCATCCTTCTTATATTAGTGTTCGTCTGCTTCCTAGACCTTGGCCTATGCTGTAAACAAGGTAAAATGTAAGCTCTGACCTTTATTTCAGACATTGACATGTGTTTGGCTCTGCCCTGGTCCAAGCTTGTGGTTCTACCAGCCTGATCCTAAATGAGCCCAGGCCTGGTGTGATAATCCAACTATTCCTTCAGACACCAAGAATGTATTCTTCCTTTTGTGTATCTAAAATTATTGATTTTACCTGCTAGCAATATGCAGATATTTGTTAGCTTCAATCAACTCTATGAAACTCAAAACCAAAATTATACTCAACACCTATTATTGTCTCTTGCTATTCCGTTAAGTGGTATAAAAATTCAAGGAGAATTATAATTATTAAAGGTCTAAGCAAATGCCATACAACTAAGATGTTATGCAAGTGACTTAATGCTAGAAATAAAACATTTTTCCTGGAAGGAAATTAATTAGGAAAATGAAAAATGGAAAAATCTTTTGTGCTGTATTTAGAGTTGCTTTATAAAAAGCTCTATTAGGAGTTTCAGTTTGGGAAGATGAGAAAGTTCTGGAGATGGATGGTGGTGATAGTCATACAATGTGAATGTACTTAATGCCATTGAACTATACGCTTATAAATGGTTAAAATGCTAAATTTTATGTTATGCATATCTTACGACTTAGAAAAGGTACTCTAATAAATTACACAACTTTTTAAGATTTACATTGACATACATTTGCTCATTTTAAGCTATGTGACATTCTTCTTTCTTAAAATATTCACGTTTACTAACAATTGTCACCGCAATAAACTTTAATTTAAAAAAAAATATTCATGTCAAGCATTCTTCAGAAACTCAGGTTTTGTTAAATTTTTAACAAACTGCTTGAGCTTCTGTCTACAGGGGCTGCTAGAGAAAGTCAAGTGCTTTTAAAAAAAGTAAAAATGTATTCTTTAGCCAGTGAAATTGGGTCTTCATTTTTACAAAATTATCTTCCAAACATGCTTTCAAATTTTTCTGATTTTGAAAACTGGAGTCTCATTTGATGTCTCTAAAACTGGAAATGTACATTACAAATGTCTCCAAAAAACTGAAATCTTGATGGCAAGGATGTTTTAGTAATTGTGCAATTGTCACAACCAGGCCGTAGGCCACATTTTTGTAGACATTCAGGGCTTTTGGAATAAAAGATCTTGTGTTTAGGAATGTAGGAAAAAAATAGAAATTAGTACTGATTTATAAACAATTTGGATATGAAGAATAAAACTGTCAATACAGGGTTTAACTGAAGTTACAAGAGACTCAGCATATTTTGGAAATTCCTATCCTGAATCTTTCATGTGTGCATAAACATGAAGCTACTTCTCTGGTTTTCTCTCCTTTCCAGGCTAGAAACCTCACTATCAGATGTCCAAGTTAATTTTAGTTTCGCATCTTATCTAAAATGTTCCCCCAAATGTATAATAATACCCAAACTTAATGGTTGACTCTACTATATCATGCAGAGAGAGTTCTAGGAAGAAGTCAGGGTTGGAAGTCTAAAACTGGGAGTCATGGGCCAGCCCAGTGGCTCAGGGGGTTGGAGCTCTGTGCTCCTAATGCCGAAGGCTGTGGGTCCCATTCCCACATGGGCCAGTGGGCTCTCAACCACAGGGTTGCCGGTTGGACTGCCGCAAGGGATGGTGGGCTGTGCCCCCTGCAACTAAGACTGAAAGGACCACAACTTGACTTGGAAAAAGCCCTGGAAGTACACACTGTTCCCCAATAAAGTCCTGTTTCCCTTCCCCAATAAAATCTTACCAAAAAAAATTGGGAGTCATCAGCAAACAGGTATATTTCAAGTCAAGCGTCTGAATGAATATAAACAAGGAATCAACATTTAGAGGTACAGAGGCATAGTATGGTTTGGCATAGGTCTCAAACAGGGGATATCCTATTTTCTTGTGCTTTCACCAGGCTTCACTTTGCTAAAACAGATCTATCCTGTTCTTTACCACACTTCCTTGATTCTAACTTGTGCTTTTTATAATTATCACTAATTTTGTTCACAGTTTAAAATCAAAGTCTCCCCCGCCTTTTGTCTCTTCCTTCCCGCATCCAGGAAAAACTGCTATTAAGTCGATGGTCCATTTTACAATTGAGAGAATAAAAGCCCTAGCTCCAAGTGATTTGGCCTGCAGGTGAAAGCTTCCAGCTATGCAGACTAAAACTTCTCTTGCACAGAGCTTTTTCAGGTAGTACCCTACTTACGGGTCGTCACCAGTTTGTGGGAGTAATGGGATGGGGGGAACTACCCCCCCTTTTTTCCCTTTAGATGAGGGGTTAGGCACAAGGAGGCTTGAGCGGCTTGTCTGATGTCAGCAGCGCAATCACAAACAACCCAGAACCTGCACCTAATCTTCCTGCACCAAATCCCAACTGGACCTTAAACCTGGTAAGGTCTGAGACGTGCCCGCGTCAACCTGCCCGGTAGCAGAGCAGAGACCAGCACAGCGACTCCATGGAGGGCTTCTGGCCTGACCGTACGTCCCCAAAGTACCCTTGCCCCAACCGCCTGCCTCTGGCTCTTGGTCGCTTACGGGTAGTTCGCATCCACTCGAGCAGCACCGGGAGGTCTGCCGGGGCCACGGTCCGCAGTAGCTGCAGTATTGCTTGCCGGGCGGAGCGGAATTCCATGTTGGAGCAGAAGGCTGTGAGGGGAAGGTTCGCATTGCGCACGCGCAAGCCCAGACGCGTCGCGACACCTGACGCCACCCTCGGTGGAACCTTCCCCCCTCGGCGGCGGAAGCCCTAAGCCCCGCCCCCTCCTTGGAGTTCTCACGGCCGCCCGGGGAATCCCTACACTCCACCGCACCCCCATCTCTCGTCCTTCCCCTCCCAGCTGGCAGTGCCCAGATTAGTTATTTTTTCTGTGGCGGGTCCTCGAGGCCGGACTTCTTTCCTGAGATCGCCTCCTACCTTACCACAAAATGTACTGCAGCGGTTGTCGAGCAATAGAAAGCAAATGCGAAAAGCCAGGGGGAGCAAAGACACCGAACAATAAACCCTTTAAGTAAACACCCTGAAGTAACGCTACGGCTGCCCCGGAAGCGGAAGTGCATCCTCTTCAGGAAAGGCTGGAGTACGACGAGTGGTGACGTTTCCTCATTGGGTGGAAGGTTCGGTGGCAGTCGTCCGCCTTCCAGCTGGTGGGAGTTGGCGTAGCTGTACTGGGCTCCGGGACCCTCCTTTGTATAGTTTGGGAGGTCGGGCTGTGGGGTCGCACCTGTCTTGTCTGATCCCCGCTTTCCTCTGTTTCATCCCACGTCGTGGGGCCTCGCCAAGGAATCCCTGGCCCTTTTGGGCTGCGGCGGTAGCGGTGCCTTTTGCGGTAAGTGTCTTCTTTTTCCCGCCCCAGACTAGGGACTGGCAGCCCCAACCCTGCTTAGGGGCTTAGAGACTCCTGGCCACCGGCTGTGGTCACCGAGACTGAGATGCTCTGGCCCTTGTTCATCTCATAACCCCCATCGGAAGTGTTACTAAAGAGATTCACTGTTGACCCTTTTAAGTTGTCTTCCAATTTAGGAGCCAAATTACATGTAGGCATTTGCAGGCCTGACTCTGGCTCTCCTGATCGAGAATTTAGATACGACTGCATCCCTGCACACCTTTTGACGTGTACCAGATTTTATTTTTCCATATTCGTTGGGCTTAACACATTGTCCTACATGTAGTAGGCGTTCATTAGATGAATCAGGGATATCAGTTCAATGCCAATGACGATTTAAGGTATACTGATGGCTGTATCTGTAGCATTGGACTCTACTGACCATCCATTTCTTGAAATTCTTTCCTCTGTTGGCTTTCTTGATGCTGTTCTCACCCAGTTCTTTCATATGCTTACTTCCACAAAATATTTATAAAATATCATTCTTAGCCGTAGGGATACAGAAAAGAATGATGCAAATCCTCTCACTGAGGAGCTAACAACCCAGTGAGAGGTGCATGAATACATATTATATCAGGATGAGTAATGAGAAACTCTAGTCAAGAGCCATGAGAGCTGTGGGAACACAGATGAGAATTACAGGTGACCCTGAACAAGTTGTAATTCCAATCTAGCCTCAGTTTCCTCATCTACCTAATAAGCTTATTATGAGGATGAAGGATATGAGGATGTTGATAGTGGAGGAAGTTGTGCATTTGTGAGGATAGAGAGTATACGGAAACTGAACGTTCTGCTCAATTTGGCAGTGAACCTAAAACCGCTCTAAAAAATAACATGTTAATTAAAATTGGAAAAAAAAGGTATGAAGATTTGAAAGATTAGGTAACATGTTTGGTGCAATGCCTAGAGTATAGTAGTGGTGGTCCCAAAGGGGCAGGGAAGATTTCTCTCAAGCCTCTTTCCCTTGGTTTTTTGATGTGGACAATTAGTATTTTCTAACTTAATATGAAATACTAATGCAAAAATATCTTCAAGCCCTCCTTCAAACAGATTACTACTCCAGCTGTCTGGAAATTCTGTACCTGCCACTGGAGTATAGCAAGATAACCATAAATAGTAGGTTTAAATTTTTTAGTTGATTTCCTTTTCTATGACTTTGGATAGAGAAAAGGAATTAGTAAAAGCTCCTGTCCCTTTGATTATTTTCAGTCTTACTTAACTCGTTCCTTTCGGTTGGCCCATAACCATTGCTGTGACCCAAATGGTCTTACACAAACTTCTGGAGAGTTCTCATCTATACTCATGGCCTCCATGGCATTGTCCTTGTATGCCAACAAATCTTTTTCTCTAGCTTCTGTCTTGTAAACGATCAGTTCTTTTTTATGTATGGTTTTAAAATTTTTTCAATTACAGTTGACACAATATTATATTAGTTTCAGGGGTACAACATAGTAATTAGATACTTGCAAAGTGATCACCCCTAGATCACACTAAATCTAGTACTCATCTAATTCAATACGTAGTTATTGCCATATTATTGACTATGTTCCTTATGCTGTACTTTACATGCCCATGACTATTTTATAACTACCAATTTGTACTTCTCAATCCCTTCACCTTTTTCCCCATTCCCCAAACTCCCTCCCATATGGCAACCGTCAAGATGTTCTCAATAACTATGAGTCTGTTTCTGGTTTGTTTGTTTATTTTGTTTAGATTCCACGTGTAAGTGAAATCATATGGCATTTGCCTTTCTTTGTCTGACTTACGCCACTCAGCACAATACCCTCTAGGTCCATCCATGTTGTTGCAGATGGCAAGATTTCATTCTTTTTAATTGTTGAGTGATATTGCAGTGTACATATTTACCACCTCTTCGTTATCCATTCATCCATTGGACACCCAGGTTGCCTCCATATCTTGGCCATTGTAAATAATGTTGCAGTGAACATATGGATACACATGTCTGTTCCAAGTTGTGTTTTGGATTTCTTTGGGTAAATACCCAGAAGTGGTTTTACTGGGTCATACTACCCCAGCTTAATTTTTTTGTTTCCAATTTCGTGAAATATCTTTTTCCATCCCTTTACTTACAGTTTGTATATGTCTTTAGATCTGAAGTGAGTCTCTTGTAGGCAGCATATGTAAAGGTTTGTTTTATTATCCATTCAGCCATCCTATGTCTTTTGATTGGAGCATTTAATCTATTTACATTGAAAGTAGTTGTTGATAGATATGTAGTTATTGCCATTTTATGATTCATATTTTTTATCTTTTTTTTCTTCTTTTTAAAGAAGTACCTTTAACATTTGTTGTAATACTGGTTTGGTAGTGGTGAGCTCCTTTAACTTTTTCTTGTCTGGGAAGACCTTTGTCTGTCCTTCGATTCTAAATGATAGCTTTGCTGGGTAGAGTAATGTTGGTTGTAGGCCCTTGCTTTTCTTCACTTTGAATATTTCTTGCCCTTCTGGCCTGCAAAGTTTCTGTTGAGAAATCAGCTGATAGTCTTATGGGACCTGCCTTGTAAATAACTACTTGTCTCTCTCTTGCTGCTTTTAGGATTCTCTCTTTGTTTTTAACCTTTGCTATTTTAATTATGGTGCTTCTTTGTATGGGCCTTTTTGAGTTCATTTTGTTTGGGACTCTCTGCACTTCCTGGGCTTATATATCTATTTCTTTCACCAGGTTGAGGAAGTTTTCCATCATTATTTCTTCAAATAGGTTTTCAATTTCTTGCTGTTTCTCTTCTCTTTCTGGTATTCCTCTGATGCGAATGTTGGTACATTTGTTGTTATACTAGAAGCCCCTTAAACTGCCCTCATTTTTTGGATTCTTTTTTGTTGCTGTTCTGATTGGGTCTTTCCCTCTACCTTGTTTTCCAAAACACTGATTCGATCCTCTCACCTAATCTACTATTAATTCCCTCCAATTCATTCTTCATTTCAGTTATTATATTCCTCATTTCTGACTGGTTCTTTTTTATGTTTTCTATCTGCACTGTTATATTTCCTATCTTTTTGTTGAAGTAGTCCCTTGAGTTCATTGAGCATCCTTATAAGCAGTGTTTTGAACTCTGCATCTGGTAGATTGGTTGTCTCCATTTTATTTAGTTTTTTTTCTGGAACTTTTTTCTTTTCTTTCATTTGGGACATGTTTCTGTGTCTTCCCATTTGGCTGCCTCCCTGTGTTTGTTTGCATGTATCAGGTAGAGCTGCTATGTCTTCTGGTCTTAGTAGAGTGGTCTTATGTAGTAGGTGTCCTGGGGGCCCAGTGGCACAGTCTTCTTGGTCAGCTGAACCAGGTGCTGTGGGTGTGTTCCTTGTGTGGGTTGTGTGTGCCCTCCTGTTGTAGTTGAGCCTTGGTTGCTGTTTGTACATCAGTGGAAGGAATTGACTCTCTGGCTGATTGGTTGTAAGGAGTGGCCTTGACTATAGTGGAGTTGCTGTTGTGCAGGCCCTGATCCTAGAGAGCAGGATTCACTTTAATGGTGCTCTGGTGCCTGCCCAATCTGTTCTTTGTGTGTGTCATCTGTTGAGGTGGCCTGGTGGTGCTCCAGCATGGTCTGAAGCTGGCCACTGGTCATGTTGGCTCCCAGGGCTTCCTGGGAGGGGCCCTGCTGCAGGCCAAGATCAGCCTCTGCCAGTGCCCTGCCCAGGGCCACCTGGCATGAGCCACAGAGCAATTTGTAGATGTCTTCCACCTGTGCTGGGTTTGGAGGTTCCTGGGGGAGGCTAAGCTGCAAACTGAGGCAGGCTGCCGCTAGTGCCAAGCTTGGAGCTGCTTAGGAAGAAATATGGGGTATGCCAAAGCTAGATGCTTGTTTGGGTTTTGTGAACCTTTGAGAGATTTTGGCAGCATGTACCAAGACAGGTCATTTGTATGGAAAAGCCACTGGAATTGGCTTGAGTGCGAATGTTACTTGGGTGGGGCGGGACTCAGAATCACAAGGGCACAGTGAATGGTATTAGCCAGCTTGATGGAGACTCAGATATGGTGGCCCTCTGTGTCTGCATACTGGGAGGGGGGAAGTTTCAACAAGGAAACAATAGCTTCTGTCTGGGAGAAGGCTTCCCCTCCAGCCCTTGTTCTGAACCCAGACAATTCAGTTCCTCCCGGTATGCCCCTGGCACCCCTTAAACTGCTGCCCCAGTGCTGGAGCCCAGAGTCTGCCAGTGAGTTAGTCTGTGTGTGGGCCCTTCAGGAGGAATGCCTGGGACTCCAGCCATCCTCTGTCTCACTGAGCCACAATATCTGCTGGTTTTCACAGACAGAAGTTACGGGGACTTCTCTTCCTGGCATTGGAACCCTGGGCTGGGGAGCATGGTGTGGGGCTGGGACCCTTTGCTCCTCAGAGGGGACCTCTGCAGCTGAGATAGTCCTCCTGATTTTTAATGGTCACACACAGGTGTGGGACCAGCCCATTCCACGTGTCCACCCCTACCAGTCTTGATGTGGCTTTTTCTGTATGTCCTTTGTTATACGACTTCCATTCAGTTAGACTTCAGGCAATTCTCAATGATGGTTGTTCAGTTGTAATTTTGATGTGGTCATGGGAGGAGGCAAGCATGGAGTTTTCCTACTCTGCCATTTTGACCAGAAAATGATATATTTCTTTAGTTCTGCAAATTCAGTCTGTCCAAAACCAATTTACTATTTCCACCTTCCTTCTTTTTCCTTTTTTCATTATTACCTATGTCACAGATACAAAAGTGTATAAAAGCAATGGTTTTTGGTGTGTTTTTCCATTTTGACCCCTTGTTTCCAGCTGAATTTTGTGTTATTTGTATGTTCAATTTAAAAAAGGATAATAAAATGACCACCTGTGTACTCAATATCCAACTTCAGTAAAAGATTACAAATAACCTTAAACTTTTTGAACCTTTTCTCTATTAACTCTCATTTTCAAAACAGCTTCTCTTTTTGCCTTCCATTCATTGGTTAATGGCATCACTAGCCATCTGGGTTCAAACTAGAGGCTTTGGAGTCATTTTTGCCTTCTGTTTTTCCTTCATTCTGCACCACCATTTGATCATTAGGTCTTACAGATTCTGCTTTATGGGTTAGCTCTTGACTCCAGCCCCCTTTTTTCCATTTTGTCTTCTGCTTCCCTAGTTCAAGCCCACATCTCTGGACCAGATTTTTGGAGTGTGATTAGTGTATGTAGTCTTGCTCTCAAGTTTTTCTCCTTCTAATGCAGGGGTGTCCAGACTGCGGCCCGCGGGCCAACTGCAGCCCGCAATCCATTTTTAATTGGCCTGCAGCAAATTCCAAAAATATATTTAGTTCACTTAAATAAACCAGGTGAGGCAATACGTACTTCACCTCGAGTGAGGGGCCCGGCTGTTTGTGTATTTTACCGCATATGGCCCTTGGTAAAAAACGTTGAAAAAAGTTTGGACACCCCAGTTCTAATGTATTTGCTACATTGTTTCTATTTTTTAAATTATAGAACAGATGTTTCATTCCCTTGTTTCATTTGAGGAGTATTGCTTCATGCAGTGATTATTAACCTGGTTGCACATCAGTATAGCCAGTGAAATTTTTCAAAATGGTTGCCTTGTTTTGCTCTTCTCATCAAGAGTTTAGAAGAGGCCATTTCCCTGAATATCTTCTGATATTACTATCCCTGGAAATTCTGATTGAGTATTTCATTTTTAGCTGATAGATGTTACCTTAATGTCATTGAAATAACCCATTGCTTGGCATATACCTCTGAGCCCTCCTCTTTTAGATGTTCTTTTCAAATTCAAGGCAAACTATTTCCAAGGAATTCTTTTGACTTTGTTTTAATTTTCTTCTTGGTTACAGTTTACATAAAGATTCTTTTTAAAATTGACCTGACAACCAAAAGTATCCTAAAGAAATGATTCCCAGTGTTTTTGAGTTATTAGTCCGTATTGCTAATTGAATTTTTGGTATACCTTTTCTGCTGTTTAACTATGAAGTGTTGCAGTGGTTTTATTTTTACTATTAAAATGAGTTTAAAATTTGAAAACAGGGCCGGCCCGGTGGCGCAGGCGGTTACAGCTCCGTGCTCCTAACTCCGAAGGCTGCGGGTTCGATTCCCACATGGGCCAGTGGGCTCTCAACAAAAAAATAAATAAAAAATAAAAAAGCCAATAGTTTCTTTAAAAAAAAACAGAATCAAAAAGTTAAAAAAAAAATTTGAAAACAGTATTTTAATAAACAGCGAATTTCTCGATACTTGTTGACATAATTGAGTATAACCTTTGGTGCCAAATTAAAGCACAGAGGTAGGTGGTGTGACGCATAATTTATCTTTTGAAGTTAACAGAAGAGTTTGTGTTAAATTGATATATTTATTGATGTAGAGTTAGAACTTTCTCATGCTGGGACAATTCCTAGAGCACATAGTAGGTGTTTAATGAATGAATAACTAAACGAATACAAGTGGCACCTCCATCTGAATCCCTAGTATAATATTACTCTAATTCTCACAAGGAGCACTTTGAAAAATAATGAATTTTTCCCTTGAGTTAAAAATAATTCTCTTAGTCATTACCAAAAATTTGCAAATTAGAAAAAGATATAAATAAGAAAATGAAAATTATTAGTTATTGACCATCCAGAGATGACAAATATTATTTCTAACAGTTTCACTGAAATAAAATTCACATACCATACGATTCACCTGAAGTGTACAATTCAGTGGTTTTTAGTTTATTTACAGACTTTGTGCATCCATCACCACTATCAATTTTAGAAAATTTTTTTATCACTCTGAAGAAACCCCATCACCATTAATAGTCACTCCTCATTTTCCCTAAACTCCAGCCCTAAGCAACTATTAATTTACTTTCTGCTCCTATAGATTTGCCTCTTCTGGACATTTCATATAAATGGAATCATGTGTTATGTGGTCTTTTGTTGCTGTTTTTAAATTTTTGTTTTTTAACATAGTGTTTTCAAGATTTTTTCCATATTGTAGCAGTATCAATACTTCATTTCTTTTTATTATCAGATAATATTCCGTTTTATGGATGTACCACATTATATTTATCCACTCATCAGTTAAAGGATATTTGGGTTGTTTCTATTTTTTGGCTAGTATGAATAATGCTGCTAATGACCATTTATGTACAAGTTTTTGTGTGGATGTGTGTCTTCCTTTCTCTTCGATGTGCCTAGGAATTAAAGTAACTCTATATTTAACATTTTGAAGAATTGCCAAACTATTTTCCAAAGGGCTGCACCATTTTGCATTCCCACCAGCAGTGTATGACAGTCCTGATTTTTCCACCTTCTCACCAACACTTGTTATCATCTATCTTTTTCATTATAGCCTCCCGAATGTGTGTCAAGTGGTGTCGCCTTGATTTACATTTCCTTAGTGGCTGTCATTTTTGGATATTTGTTTATAGACAAACTATGAACTTATATAATATATACAGTTTTATATTCTGCCTTTTGCATTTAAGCATATTTTTTATCATTAGCAAGCATTTTACAAAAGAATTTTTCTCATTTGTTTCCTTTTTCACTCCCCCATCAAACCATAATTCTTATGAAAACTTAACTAAATTATATGCATAGAAAATAAAATCTATTTGGAATGTATGCCAAATTATTATTAGTGGTTATCGGGACAAGAGAGGTTAGGATTAGGGAAATTATATTTTGTACCTTTAATATTTCTGTGATGCTTGAATTTTTACAATGAACATGTATTTTCTTATATTCGCAGAATATAAAGGTGAATTAATTCCTTGGAGGACTAAGTAGATTCAGAATGGAAAAATATTTCTAATTTTAAAAGTCAGACTTAACATTATCATGTTAGTTACCCAAATATAATAGTTGCACCAAATCAATCCTATAGGCTACTTTATTAAACAAATTTGTTTTTCTGTGGTCCTAGACTATGAATACATATGCTGTGCAGAATTTCAATATATATATATATATATATATATATATATATATATGTATATATATTTAGTATTATAGTAAGGAAAAGCAAGTATTGGTTTGGGCTATTGACTATAGAAAGTATATAACCTAGAAGTGATTTTTCTAAAGGTATTTACTAATATAATATATTTGTATATTTAGTTCTTTAGTCTAATATTGATCCAGTAAGTTAGTCACTGACTAGGGCTTAGAACTTTTTATAGAGATTTTTGTTGCACAGTCATGTGCCATTTGACAATTGGGATATGTTCTGAGAAATGTGTTGCTAGGCTATTTCGTCATGTGTGAACATCATAGAGTGCCCTCAGAAACCTAGGAAGCATAGCCTACTACACACCCTAGGCTGTATGGCATAGTCTATTGCTCCTAGACTGCAAAACTGTACAGCATGTTACTGTACTGAATACTGTAGGTAGTTGTAACACAGTGGTAGATATTTGTATCTAAACATAGAAAAGGTACCGTAAAAATGTGATATTAATATAAAATTTAAAAATGATGCACTTGTATAGGACACTTACCGTGAATGGAGCTTACAGGACTGGAAGTTGCTCTGAGTAAGTTGAGTGGTGAGTAAATGCAAAAGCCTAGGATGTTACTGTACACTACTGTCGGCTTTATAAACACTGTCCACCAGCATCACTACAGACATGTAATATGTTGCATTATGATATTACAACTGCTGTAATGTCACTAGACAATAGGAATTTTTCAGCTCCATGATAACCTTATGGGATCACCATAGTATATGCGGTCTGTGATTGACCGAAATGTTATGCAGCACAAGACTTTAATAGGATTTGAAATCTTTATTGTTAGGATCTGTTTATATAGTCTCAGATCAGGCGAGGTTCTGGCAGGAATATTTATAATTGTTCATGTAGAGAAAAGTGGACACTCCAGCTTCTATTGAATAATAACCAGGCATGTGAACTGATATAACTTAACACCAAAAAACCCCACACAATCCAATTAAAAAATGGACAGAGGACCTGAATAGACATTTTTCCAAATAGGACATACAGATGGTCAATAGACATGAAAAGATGCTCAACATTACTAATCATCAGAGAAATGCAAATTAAAACTACAATGAGATATCACTTCACACCTGTCAAAATGGCTATCATCAATAAATCAACAAACAAGTGTTGGCGAGGATGTGGAGAAAACGGAACTCTTGTGCACTGTTGGTGGGATTGGTGCAGCCACTATGGAAAACAGTATAGAGGTTTGTCAAAAAATTAAAAATAGAACTACCTTATGACCCAGCAATTCCACTTCTGGGTATTTATCTTAAGAAAACTAAAACACTCTTTGGAAAAGATACATGCACCCCTATGTTCATTACAGCATTATTTACAATAGGCAAGATGTGGAAATAATCTAATTGCCCATCAATAGATGATTGGATAAAGATGTAGTACATACCGGGGGAGCCAAAAAAATGTCTACACATGACTTGTATTCATCTTTTATTATTGGTATATATTGAGTATTAAAATTCTAATGCAGTTTTTTCCTTTCTTAAAATGTGTATACATTTTTTGGCACCCTCTGTATATTGGAATATTACTCAGCCATAAGAAAGAATGAAATCTTACATTTGCAACACCGTGGATGGACCTAGAGGGTATTATGCTAAATGAGATAAGTCAGACAGAGAAAGACAAATATCATGTGATTTCACTTACGTGGAACCAAAAGAATAATATAAACAAACAAACAAAACAGAAACAGATTTATAGATACAGAGAACAAACTGATGGTTGCCAAATGGGAGGGTGGCTAGGGGCATGGGTGAAGGTGAAGGGAGGAAGAAGTACAAATTGGTAGTTACAAAATAGTCACACGGATATAAAGTACAGCATAGGGAATATGGTCAATAATATTTTAATAGTTATGTATGTACGGGGGGGTAACTAAACTTATTGGGGGATCACTTTGTGAATTATATAACTATCTAACCACTATGCTGTACATCTGAAACTAATATAAAATGATATTGAATGTCAACTGTAATTGAAAAAATTTAATTAATTAAAAAAAATAACCAGGTAATTGGTGCTAAATGTTAAAGATTCTAGGGGTGGTTCCTGGATAATGGAACAGACACTTTAGTAGCGTTGTTCAGAAAATTTCCAGTTTACTCACACTTCAGTCAGTTGATATTCACCAGCGGAAGGAAGTTAATAATGTAGTAGGCACTTACAGACAGTTTTATACTGTCTCATTTAATCCTCATGACAGCCTTTCAAGGTAACTACCGTGATAATGGTGTTATCTCCATTTTGCAGGTGAGGAAAGTGAGGCTCAGAGAGATTAAGTAACTTGCCCAAAGTAACACAGCCAGTATGTAGCAGAGCTGGGATTTGAATCCAAGTCTGTAGACTCCAAAGCCCATGCTCTTTCCAGTACTTCCCACTGCAACAGGTAAGTATGATACTTGGCCCTGTGCTTACCTCACTTAGGGCATCCCAAACTTGAGCCTGTATTCATCACCTCACTATCCAACTCCTAGTCAGACTCCTGTTAAAAGAACACGCGACTCGACCCAAGATCAGCCCTTGTACATCTTGCTTGCAGTGATACCAGTTCTTTCTGGATATTGCAGTTACTCTTCCTTGAGGAGGAATGTGCATCTTTGCTTTCAAAATATGATTTCCTCCATTTAGTATAGCAGCAAAAGTTGTCCCTGGAGTTTGCCCACAGGGGTATTCAAGCCTATTGTTTAAAGCATCATTTATCTAGGATCAAAGACTGTATAGCTAAGGGACTGTGGGAAGTCATTTTGACTTTTTTGATGTTGTTGGTAGGGAATGGCTGTTCCATTCCCTAACCTGCTGATAACATTATATTGTTGTGAGGGTGGAATGAGATAATAGATGTTAAACTGTGTGGAGTACTATACAGGAATCCCTTACTTTTCCAACAGCCTCATCTAAGTAGAGATCCCTCTTTTGTGAAATTCTAGTATACACAGATATACTTCTAGAAATCTTTTTGTTAGCCTAGAGAATTTTGAATGCATGTGCTTGAGCTATAAATTATTCCAATTTGATGCAGAGTTAGCTATTAACATTAAAAAATGTTTTGAATTTTAATGTGCCTATTAGAATAAGGTGAAGTTGATTTTTAAGAATCTTGCTGGAAATTCTTTTTAGGGAAATTCTGAAAAGTTATAAGTAATGGCAAATGAATATTAATTGTACAATATCAATTACCTAGTTCATTGATTTTTTTTTGATTTGTCGTGTTATTTTCATTGGTTTATTTTAACGGTCTTTAAGTGATATTTGTAAGGCCTTTCATGACTTGGCTTTCAAGAATACGCATAGTCTTGAGTATTCCCTAAAGGTCTTAAATACATCATTCATTCATAAAGTTCATGTTTGCTAAGGGCTTACAATATAAGACTGAGTATAGATAAAGCAGTGAGCTCATAGGAGAGAGCAAAAGAGGCAAAAATCCCTGCCTTCATGTGTCTTACATTTCAGTTGGGGCATATAGACCAAAAACAATAAATAAGTAAATCATGTGTTAATTGGTAATACCTAGAACAATGAGAAAAAATAAAGAGTAATGGGTTTGCAATTTTAAACAAGTGATTAGGGAAGGCCTTCTTGAGAAACTGCATCTGGACAATGATCTAAAGGAGATGAGGGAGAAAGCTACTACCGTGTTTCCCCGAAAAGACCTAACTGGACGATCAGCTCTAATGCGTCTTTTGGAGCAAAAATTAATATATATGTATAACATATATTGCATATATTGTCAGCCAGGGTAAGAGTGTGTCAGCTAGTAATAAGGCCCCGAGGTGGAAATGTGCCGCATCAACAGCAAGGTCAGTGTGATGAGAGAGAGAGAGAGAGAGCGAGAGCGAGAGCGAGAGCGAGAGCGAGAGAGAGAGAGAGAGAGAGAGAGAGAGAGAGAGAGAGAATTTGAGAGTGCCTTATGGTCCATTCTGAGGACTTTACCTCTGTGTGAAATGGGGAAATGGGCAGTCATTGCGGTTTTGAGTAGAATTCTAAAACCAAATTAACAGAACACAAAACACATCCTTGGAAATTGCAGAGGAAAATAAATAAAAGGTATTATTAAATATTATTCCTTTACTGAAGTGCAGGTTTTTGTAATCAGGCAAATATATTAAAAAATATGTTGCCAGTAAATACTAACATAAGGAAAAATGTATTAGAAAATTTCACAGAAGTTTTTTAATTTAAAAGAGCCAATCAACTTGGGAAGATAGGTTTATTTTTAAAAGTTAACTAGTATAGCTTTTTAAAATGGAGTATGATCTGTTTATGACATAATCTCTAAACTGTTCATTGTGATGTCGTAATTAGGATTACTCTTGGTAACACAGTGGTAAAGGAAATGAACTGAAACGTTTGAATCTTCTTACCTGAAGAATATTTACTTAAGCAAAATTTAGTATAATGGGTATGGGATAAGAAATGAGAAGTTCTGGATCTTTTCTATGCAGTAGTTAAGTAACCATGTAATTGTGAAAAATTTACGGTAAGCATATTTTTTTTCAATCCATTAAGTGCTAGTGGTTATTTTTTAAGGTTCTAAATTATGAAATTTTACCCAAGTGAAAGTATAGTGTTTGATTTAGAGCTCAATCGGGAATATCTTTGCCAGCGATTGGTTCTTGAATGTATTTTCCCTTTAAGTCCCCTCACCTCTCCACTTTCCCTCATGTTGAATGAGTCATCTCTTTCATATTCCTATTTCTCTTATTTTTAATCTCCAGTATACCCTATAGACAGGATAGGATATAGTATAGATAATCTTTGTTGACTAATTTAGACTACATTTGTTTGGAAGAGTTACCAAAGCAGTTGTTTTGAACAATGGACTTTTCTGCAGTGCTAGTATATTGGACAATTGATATGTCTTAACCTGATTTTTAGAGCTTTTTACAACTTGTGTTTCCTTCTAACTATATATCCTTCTATCCAGACCAGAATGTTTTATTTACTGTCCCCCAAATAATACTCAATAATGTATAAGTACAAGGTGTACATAAGGTTTAACTTGTGTCCTGGGCTTTTCCGTGTCTCGGTTTCTGCTTACGTCATTTCACCTTCAAATTCCCTTTTGTCCTCTTCTCCACCTATCCAAATTCTACCCATATTTCAGGATCAAATTCATATTCAGTCTTCTCAATAAAGCCTATTCTGCCTACTTGAGCCTGTTTTTTTTTTCTTTGAGTTTTTACAGAAATAATCATTGGCAGGTGACCATAAACTTTTATTGCTAGCTTTTTGAATTAGGACTTTACTGGTATTACTTAGGTTCTTCACAAAAACAGAACCAATATCGTGTGTGTGTATATATACACATATAAAAAAGAGATTTATTATGAGAAGTTGGCTCGTGGCTGACAAATCCCAAAATCCACAGGATGAGTCCACAAGATGGATACTCAGGAGAGCCGAGCTGGTGGGGTGGTTCCAGTCTGAAGGCTGGCAGGCTGGAGACCTGCGTAGGAAGAACTGGTGTTTCGGTATCAGTCTGAAGGCAGGGAAAAACCAATGTCCCAGTTTGAAGTCAGTCAGGCAAGAGGAATTCTCTCGTCACATTTACATTATTTTGCTGTTCATTCATGTGCTGTGTCTTGTTAGCAAGGAGATAAGCAATGTGAGAGCAGGTTCTGTAAGTGATATTTGCTCGTTTACCATCCATGAGTCTGCATCCTGACTTAATATGTAGTAGGTACATCTACACACTTTATAAAACCATAACATTTTAGAGCAGGAAGGAGCCTGTGAGGTTATCTTGGTTTAGAGTTGAGGAATCAAGAACAGCTTTCAAATAGGGAAGTTAATAATATACGTCTTTTCTTGGTTTTTAGAAGAATAAAATGAGATAATGTAATGTGTGTGAAAAGTTAAGTGATGTATTAAATAAAGCTTTTGGTTTTGTTTTTTGCTTAGTTCATGAATTAAAATAGTTTTAAAAAGTTCTTCAATTTGGTAAATTACACAATATTCCTGGGTGGAGATTTTACCTCTCTCTCTCTTTCTCGTTCTTTCTCTCTCTGTCTCCATTTAAAAATGTACATGATATAAGGGTGCCTGTGGAGGTTCTCGGCTGTACGGGCCGTGGCCAGTCCCATGGAGGGCAGTGGAGCCAGGGCATTGGACCTGCCCTGGGCCCTGCCCTGTTTGAGTCTGGCCAACTTAAAACTGAATCCAGGCTCCAGGAAACTGGAAAGATGACCAAGAGGTCGGAGAAGGGGTAGAAAATGTGGCAGAGGCCATAAAGGAGAACAGTAGAGAGGAACCCGGCCCCAGCTGGTCTTCAGGGGAGGCCAAACCCCATTTTACATCTGAATTCCCAAGTATGGATTTAATGAAAGGGCATAGCTTCAGATGCTGGTGTCAGCCTTGGAGACTCTATAGTCTGCATGCAGTATCTTATTGATTTGGGTCAAATTGATCCTCTTCAACCTATTTATTGACTTAACCCAGTTTGTCAATGGAGAGGTGTGACCATCTAGCCACTTAAAAGGGATTATGGTGTCCAGCTGGTAGAGGAGGCTGACACCTTTAAGGCAAAAGTTAATATTGAGGTACAGTTGGCTTCAGAACTAGCCATTACTGCAATTGAAAACAAAATAGTGGTGGTGTTACTATAGTTTTCTATGATCCAAGAAGTCTGGAAATTCTGTGCAAACCTGTTTTATTCTTTCTGTGGGGGCAACCCATTCCAAAACGAATGATTCCACCTGAAGCCCTGGTCCTGTATTACAGTGATGCAAAGAATTGTGGTTACCTGGTGGATCTTGCCAAACTTCCACTCACCAGGAAGTATGGTTCTATTTTACCTGATATCACTAAAGATGAACTCTTCAAAATGCGTAGTACTTGAGAGGATCCAAGGCAGATTTTCTGTGCGTGGTGAATATGGCAGATAAGAAAATCCTAAACCCTACAGTTGAGAATCTCCTCAAGTATTATAGTTCATGAATTTCCTTCCAAGAAAGCAGAATTGTAAACAAGTATGGGGAAAGGGAATGAAACATATGTATTACTCGTTGCATTTTCTTAACTTGTAATTCTCTAGATTTTTTTTGATGTTTTCTGTGTAATCATCTCTTTTTTAATCTAAAATTAAAATAAAAGTGCAGTAAGCGAGGACTGCATAGAGGAACTAAATCTGTGGGTTCTATTTCAAAGATAAAAATTCCCTGGTCTGCCAAAGGAGGATTATAACTCTTAGAGTATTTCTAGTTGATTTTTTCATGATCTTTGCAAAAAGGTGTTGTCTTATTGTTGCAAATCAGAATGAATGTGCAAGTGGAATGGGATTGAGCTGTATGTATCCTTGTTCAGTCAAGGTTAGAGCTTGTGAAATGATGCCCCCTTTTTCATCAGTAGCTTCAGGGAAATTGCTACCCAGTGTTAAGGTGGTCAGCGTTCAACTCGAGATTATAAAGATGTGGGACGTGAGTTTCCTGGTGAATGGTTTCTAAGTGGTATGATATTTGATAGCAAAATTGAAACAAAAATTCCAAGTGAGTTAATTTTCGGGACTCTGATGCATAGACAATTAATGATTAAGCCATGAACATTTTTTTCTTGAAGAAAGTATTCGAATTCTAATTAATATACATTTACTTATTTCATAAATATTGGAGACCTTTGTCTTTCAGTCATTTTAAATGATGTTGAAAGAATTGTTCAGTGAGCATATAAGCCATAAGAACAATTGGTAATTGTGAAAATTAATGTAAAAGATTCAATAGTTCAGTAAGTTTATTTAGCTTTTCCAAGATCTGTTGTATCTAAACCATAAGAAAGCTCAATTTATCTTGATGCAATTACATCTTGGATAATTCATGATAATTTTTCCACAGTAGAAATAAAGTGATTCCTGGCTATGTATTTTCTTAAAATTATTTAAGGACCTAAAAATAGAAAAAATAAAAATGTACATGATACATCAGTCAGTTATTCATATTCACGAGTGTGTCCAAAATGACAACAGATTTAATTTGAGATCATGTCATCATTTCCTCAAAACATACTATCAGACTTGTTAAATTTACTGATTCATCTAGTATATTCCAATTAGGTATTCAGACGTAAGACATCAAGTGGTAACTTTAACTTTTGGAATTGACTATATGGAAGCTGTAAGTTGAGGCTATAGAAGCTGAAGTTGTGGTATTTAAACACTAGAGTACTTTGAACTTAAATACTCTTCTTTAGAAGTCTACAGTTATGGGAACTGGTGTTGATTGTTTTCAAATGTTTTTAGTTAAATTTTTTTCCTTCCTAGATTTTCTTGTAATCACATCTTAAAGCCTTCAAGATGGTACTAGCAGACCTTGGAAGAAAAATAACATCAGCATTACGCTCATTGAGCAATGCCACCATTATCAATGAAGAGGTATGTAAAATACACGAAATATATATGATTGCCCATCATCACTAGCATTGGGGAGTAAGCTCTATGTTTATATTTATTTTGATATAGACTTAATACCTGTAGATAAAAACCTAAAACTAAATACACTAGATAGTGTTTTTTATTGAGAAGTTGGCTATCTTATCAATTTCAACTTTCTTTAAAGAATTACAACAAAAACAAAATAAAAACTTGTATGTACAAATGACATATATTTTATATTTTGAAAATGGCTTAGATCTGGAAATTTGCCTTTCCTCTTGACCTAGGCCTAAAATTTCAGTATCCTGCTGCTTTCTTCTTGGCTAGGCATATGCGTACCTGACCTTTTCTCCTCGACTTTTATTTAGCATACTTATAAAAGGCTAGTATTTTCATCTTGGCTATTTTAATTCATTCTCTCTGAAATCCTCATTCAGTTTTTTGGAGATTTTGTAAACTGACTCCCTATATGGTATCTGAAATAATCTTCTTCCTGGCTTTATTTTTCCGGTTTAAGATACTGCTATCTCCCATTTTTTTCCTACACATTGTATCTTACTGGTTTGTCAATTGAAAAGAGATGATTGTAGCCCACAAGTATACTTTACATTTTGTGGTACCAATGGAAAAGTGCTGCCATTTGGTTTTAGAAGACCTTGCTTAGCATCCCACTTAGTATCTATGTTATAAACTTGGCCAAGTCAGCTTCCTTAATGTATAAAATGAGAAAATAGCATTTACCTTGCAAGGTGGTTTTAAGGGTCAAATGCAATAATAGCTAAAAAGTACTGTCTTATTTAGAGGTTTGAAAAAAAAATTCTGACATAGAGTTTGATATCAGCACTTTAATAAGCTAATGGAATTAAGTAATTTTGGGACCATCTTGGAGCTCGGCTAGTTCAGCCTTTCATTTACTAGCAACAGAAAGTCAGTTTCACATGTTTGTTTATTGGAAGAACCAGAATTAGAATCTTTTTCCTATTTCCTCATGCAGGGCTTTTTCTGATAATTATGATTAAATAACAAGTCTTAACTTAAACCATTGTTTAGTCTTTGGAACTCAGAATAAATAAAACAGCTTTCCCAACAGTTTTCCCTGTTGTGTAACTCTTACGCTGTTTGTTTACAGTAGAGGAAAAAGAAACCAGGGAGAAGAGCTTGGTGGAAAGTAGAATAACAGCTGTTGCTTGAATTGGCAGCTTCTCCATTTTTGGTACTGTGCTGCTAGGGAATTAGCAAGGAAAAATCCCTCTAATGAAACATCAGCTCCATTTTTATCAGATCCTTTTTTAGGGATAGAGAAATCTGATAATCCTCTGTAGGCCGTATAAAGTGAGTTGAAGATGAGAATTCATTCAAGAAATATTTGAGGGCCTACATTTTTGCTGACATTTTTGCTGGCACCGGATATAGCAGTGAACAATACAGACTAAAATTCCTGTCCTCGTGGAGCTTACTTTCTTGTATGTACACACTTATTTACATGAGCAGCAAAAGTGTCGTCTTCTTAAGGCTTTGTAGTTTATAATCTTTTAACCACAATGCCTTGCCACTCAACAAATATGTGATGATAATGAGTTAGTAGTGGAGATAGTTCCCTTTTCACTTTGTTCCTCCGCTCTGAGTGGAAATAGTAAATTTTTAGGTCAGACTGGGTCATTTTCTTTTGTTACATTTTCCTTCATTGTAGTCTAATTATGCACATATTGTGAATATAAAGTGCTGTGTATCAGCAACAGGAAGTGTTCAATGACATAGAAAACCTCATTGGCAACATCTACTGGGAAGTAACTTTCTTTGGCTTGTATGTTGTCTTTACTATTATTTAATATAGGAATAAAATTGTGGTAATTAATATTTAGTTGAATAAAACTAAATAGGATGTCTTATTTTGACAAAAGGACTAGACATTTAATAATGTGATCTCCCTAAGGCTGACTGAAAAACTTTTTGTTCCCCCAATAGTGTAGTATTGTTTTTATTAAACTGTGGTGGTATGATGACTGATCAAACATTGTTTTTATATAATTGAAATGTTACACTGATTTAAATTTTTATTCATTTATTTGCAGGTATTAAATGCTATGCTAAAAGAAGTATGTACAGCATTATTGGAAGCAGATGTTAATATTAAACTAGTGAAGCAACTAAGAGAAAATGTAAAGTAAGTTAAATTAATCACGTAAAAAAACAGGCAAAAACTAAATTTAGTTACTGGGATGAGGAGCTAACTAGAAAAGTCTGCTATATGATGAAACATTTCTTATGTACAGCACTGGAAAAGAATAGAACTCATATGTTGGAAGACTATATAGAGTGTTTTCATAATGATGGTTCAAAGAATAAACTACATGTGGCTTTCATTTAATTATGGATTTCTTTCCATTTTACTATATTTGGATGGATTCAGTCATGTACTGTATATAGTATTTTAATATAAAAGCCTTTTAATAATTCAGATTCTTCATAGAGAAGTGGTGCCGTTTGATCCTTTTCAGGTTTAAGATGGCATTAATCAGCCTCCTTCATTATTGGAGAATTGTATTCTTTTTTTGTTCCCCTTTTGGTTTCTCTGTCCATATTTAAATGAAGGCGAAATGTGTGTGGTCTCAGTTATTGTGTTCATTGGGAGAGGCACTGACTGGGGCAGGGCACATGGAATAATATAGGCACGCCAATTAACTGCTTAAATCCTAGCTCTTGTCATGCCCAGGCCATCCCTCCTTTTCATATTATCAGACTGCGTAATAAATATAGAACTACTAGCATTTAAGCATTTAGAACTAGAGAAAGTAGTTCTATGTTCTGCTAGGTATCAAGATACATAAAGTATATATGCTGCAAGAAAAATAAATAAAATTGATATTTTGTAGTAATATGAAGACAAATTAATATTTAGACTTTTCAAAAATAGCCTTGAAAAACTAACCAAAGCCTTGCATCTTGTGTTCACGGTAAATTCTTTATGGTATAGATTTTTGAATCTGTAGTAATTATATGCATGTTAATTAGAAGACTAGTAATGTGAATGATTGACTATTACTATATTCTTTGGGGCAGAAACTTATTTTTTAGAGTGTCTTAACTGGCTTTTCTCCCTCCTTCCCCCAAATACTGTCATCATGAAGGTCTGCTATTGATCTTGAAGAGATGGCATCTGGTCTTAACAAAAGAAAAATGATTCAGCATGCTGTATTTAAAGAACTTGTAAAGGTAAAAGTATATCAAGAT
Organism: Rhinolophus hipposideros; assembly: GCF_964194185.1. NCBI lineage: Eukaryota > Metazoa > Chordata > Mammalia > Chiroptera > Rhinolophidae > Rhinolophus > Rhinolophus hipposideros. Next base: position 18,843,437 of record NC_138051.1, on the reverse strand, counting down.
TATGCTATGATTCTCTATAAACTCAATGTATAAAAATACATTACCACTACAAACAGGAATACTATTTCAGTGTACTTTTATGTTTTTATAGAGTATTGAAATATTTTAAAATACTAATTGAAGGATTATTAACTTTTCTAAAGTGGCATGTTTTTATTATAGACTTTTCTGAATACAAAATTCTGAGTACAGCTCTGAAGGCTCATAGTAATCCTACCAAAAAGGCCAAACCAAGTTCTGAAAAGTTAATATCAAGTTTTGCCTATTGAACTTCCAACTTTTGTGCAGAAAGTCACTCTGGGAAAGTGTTCCTTGTGTACAGAATTCCCTTTGAAAAGACCAACTATCCCTCTCTTGCCTAGAGTATGAACAATTTTGAATTAGTGAAGTTTTGTTTTGCAAGTAGTAAATGTACCCTCTTGCCCTGTCTCCCTTTAGAACCGATATTGCTGCTGCTGTCATGAAAATTATGATGGAAATCTTAGAGCTTGAAAACAATATGTCAGGGCCCAGTGGTAGGGGAAAAGGAAGGAACTGAAAAAAGGGTTTTTTTTGTTGTTTTAGAGCAACAGATGTCAGTTAGTGGTCTCCTAGTATTTTTCTCTATGTTACGTGAATAGTTTCATTCACTCCGTTGGTGCCAGCAATGTTGGTTGGTACTTTGAAAAAGTCTAGTATCTCATATGGTTATGCCATTTCAGTTTAGTCCTGTAGAGTAATTAACGAGAAAAGAAATTCAGACCTGAAAAGGGTCACAGAATTTATCTAGTCATAACTTCTCAGTTTGCGGTTGAGAAAAGTGAGACAGCTAGTTAGTGGCCAGCCCAGGTCTTGCCTCCAAACTCCTTGTAGAGGACTACTCCTCTCATTATTTCCAGATTGCTTTTCATCTAGCACTTGAAGTCAGCACAGGGGCAGTGAAAATGGTTATTTTTAGAGGTTGGCATTATGGGCAATTCTGGAGCATCAAGTGCTTCATTAAGAAGCATTTATCGAGAACCTGCCTTATTGTAGGCAGTATGCCAAATGCTGCTGATAACAGATGATTAAGACTGGTCCTTATACTCAGAAGCTTATGGTCCAGCGCAGTGGTGTATGAAGCAAGGTCAAATTGTTTTTACAATAACACTAAAATATTATTTGCCTTTTTCCTTTTTTACTGTGTTGATGTTTGCACTGATGGTGCAAAAGCAATTGTGGGTAAAGCTGCCTAGCATAAATTGAGGAGTGGTATCAAACATGCTATTGTAGTCATTGTACTCTTCACGAGCACACACTTGCAGTAAAATAAATAAATAGATATAAATAAATAAATATAAATAAATACATCCGTATATAGACATACATATATACATATGTGCATGCATGCATGCCAGTTTCATTTAAGAATGTCCTTGAGGTAGCAGTAGAAATTATTAGTTGTATTAAATCTTGACACTGGAGTATATACATGTTTTTATAAGATACTATGTAATGAAATGGGAAATATGCGCTTTTGCTGCATACTGAAATTTGATGGTTGTCTTGAGGAAAGTATGTGTGTGATTGTTTGCAAGCTAAGCTATACACTTCTTTCATAGAACACCATTTTTATGTGAATGAAAAACAAACAAATATTGTAATATGTGGTTATTCATACTTGGACATTTGGCAGATATTTGCTGCAAAGTAGATAAAGTGAGCCTGTCACTTTAAAGCAAATAACTAACAATATTGTGGCCAGTGATAAAATTCGAGCTTTCAAGTGAAAACTAGGAACTTACATCTCCACCACTGACAGCATCCCAATACTTACTTTTCTGCTGAGATGAGTGTTGATATTGGTAAACAAAATTATTTGGTGTTGTATAGTGAAATGTGAACCAGTATTTTAAAAATGACTAATGTATGATGTTATAAAATCATGCACCAGTATAAAATCCATTCAAAGCTCAAGATACAGTAACAGATTTTAGTGTAATAAGAATATGAAAGTTTATATGGCTTCTGATTTCACATTTCAGCTAACCTTTACAAACTACCATGTTTATCAAGGAGTCCTATGACTAAAAAGTTCAGTATTGCTGTTGTAGGGTACAGTTGGGAGAGAAGATAGATTTATAAAATAATTATTCACTAAAACGTATATGTTCCAAATAGTAGGTTCATAGAGAACAGTGTTTCTGTCATGAAATATAGAGAATGGAGGAGAATGGAGGGTGGCATCAGTGTTCTGAAAGGATGTAGGAGGAAGGGGAGTAGATGTATGTTTAAGATAGATTTTGCCCATTTCAGAAGTTTGCTTAAGACTAGGCCTGGGAAAGAGATTAACAAAACGTGTTTTATTTTCCTCCCTTCTCTACCACAGGGCTTTCCTCTAAATTCAAGTATAATACGGATTATGTGACTTTTGTGTATCCATTAGCCCATGCTAGATTACGCTTTGTGGGCCATATGGTTGGTCTCTGTCACAGCTCCTCAGCTCTGCTGTTATAGCACAAAAGCAGTAAATGAATGCGTGGAGCTACGTTCCATTAGAGCTTTTATATACCACATAGATTGCCAACCTCTGGTCTAGGATATTAACTATTATTATGGCTTTGTTATCTTATGGAGATACATGTTTCAAGCTCCAACAACTGACTTGCAAATAAATTACTTTTTAAAATGAACTTTAAAAATTCCTCATTGCTTATACGTAAGTTTGGGGAGGGTCCATATGTGAACCTTAATTTTTTACTGTCATTATAAAATTGATGATTACTTTTTTCTAGCCCTCTAAATATAATAACTTTATAGAACAGTAGACCTTTGGCTTCGGAGAATTTGACATTTGACTGACCTGGAAAGTCTTTCACATGTAATTTTGTTCAAAAATAAATGTTTGTCAAATTGAACATAAAGATATGTGCTGTCTCAGTCAATATTGCAACAACTAGGTACATGTGGTTATTGAACACTTGTAACGTGGCTACTCCAAACTGAGATGTGCTTTAAGTATGAAATACATGCCAAATTTGAAGACCTAGTATGGGGAAAGGGAATATAAAATATCTTACTAATTTTTAAATGTAGACTGCATGATGGAATGTTAATATTTTGGATGTATCAGGTTAAAGTATTAAAATTAATATCAATAGTTTTTGCTTTTTTAATGTCACTACTAGAAATTTAAAAACTCACATGTGTCCTGTACATATATTTTTATATTTATGCAGCCCAGATGTAGATTGCTCCTTTGGCTCAAACTTGGTCTCACTTTTTTTTTTTAAATTAAAGTTTATTGGGGTGACAATTGTTGGTAAAGTTACATAGATTTCAGGTGTACAATTCTGTCATACATCATCTGTATATCACATTGTGTGTTCACCACCCAGAGTCAGTTCTCTCTCCATCACCATATATATTTGATCCTCTTTACCCTCATCTGCCACCCCTCTTCCCCATTACCCTCTGGTAACCACTAAACTATTGTCTGTGTCTATGAAGTTTTTTTTCTTCATTTGTTTGTCTTGTTCTTGTGTTGTTTTCAATTTTATATACCACATATCAGTGAAATATGGTTCTCTACTTTTTTGTCTGACTTATTTTGCTTAGTATTATAACCTCAAGATCCATCCATGTTGTTGCAAATAGTACTATTTCATCTTTTCTTATGTATGAATAGTATTCCATTTGTATATATACCACAACTTCTTTATCCAGTCATCTATCAAAGGACACTTTGGTTGTTTCCATGTCTTAGCCACCGTAAATAAAGCTGCAGTGAACATTGGAGCACACATCTTTATGGATAAATTTTTTCAGATTTTTTGGGTAGATACCCAGGAGAGGGATTGCTGGGTCATATGGTAATTCTGTTCTTAATTTGAGAAACCTCCATCCACACTGCCTTCCATAGCAGCTGCACCAGTCTGCATTCCCACCAACAGTGTATAGAGGGTTCCTTTTTCTCCACAGCCTTTCCAACACTTGTTACTATTTGTCTTGTTGATGATAGCTATTCTAACTGGGGTGAAGTGATAGCTCATTGTGGTTTTTATTTGCATTTCTCTGATGATTAGTGACGTTGAGCATTTTTTCATATGTCTATTGGCCATGTATATGTCCTCTTTGGAGAAATGTCTCTTCAAGTCCTCTGCCCATTTTTTAGCTGGATTGTTTATATTGTTGTTGTTGAGTTGTATGAGTTCCTTATATATTTTGGATAATAGCCCCTTATCCGAGGCATTGTTTGCAAAAATCGTCTCCCATTTGGTTGGTTGCCTCTTTATTTTGTCAATGGTTTCTTTTGCTGTGCAGAAGCATTTTAGTTTGATACAGTCCCATTCATTTATTTTAGCTTTTACTTCCCTTGCCTTTGAGGTCAAATTCATAAAATTCTCTCTGAACCCAAGGTCCATAAGTTTAGTACCTTTGCTTTCTCTATGCAGTTTATCGTTTCAGGTCTTATGTTTAGGTGTTTTATCCATTTTGAGTTAATTTTGGTACATGGTGATAGATAGCGGTCTAGTTTCATTCTTTTGCAAGTGACTTTCCAATTCTCCCAGCACCATTTATTGAAGAGGCTGTCTTTTCTCCATTGTATGTTTTTGGCTTCTTTGTCAAAAATTATCTGTCCATATTTATGTGGGTTTATTTCTGGGTTCTCAGTGCTATTTCATTGGTCTGTGTGTCTGTTTTTCTGCCAATACCATACTGTTTTCATTATTATTGCCCTTGGTCTCTCATTTTATTCACACTCTGGTTTGTTCTAAAAAATGTTTTGAGATCCTTACTGTGAATTCGTTTGGAAGTATAGGCTTGCTTATGATTTCACAATGCATTATTTTAAGTTCTTAAATTTCACTATGTGTGTACAAAGGGAAACAGAGTTACATTAGAATGGTAGAATTATGGTTGTCTTTTATACCACATGTCCTTAAATTATTTTTACAATTTAAAAGTTTTGGGGAGAGGTGTTTTGAATGTAAGTACATGTTAACTTGATTTTGTTTTTGGAATGTAGCTTGTAGACCCTGGAGTTAAAGCATGGACACCCACTAAAGGAAAACAGAACGTGATCATGTTTGTTGGATTGCAAGGGAGTGGTAAAACAACAACATGTTCAAAGGTAAAGTACACTTAATTTTAAAATAAAGTCATGGGGAAGATATGTTTGTATAAGTCAAATTTTATGTTAAAGCCAGGCTTTGCAGTATTGTAGCTTTACAATTTTGTGTTACTTGATGTATTTATTATGTATTTGTAGTAGCTTTATATAGGATAAGAAGAAGGAATCCTATAGTCTCTCTTGTGATTGTTTTTTGTGACAATGGTAGACTTCTATATAACTGTGCTATTTCTTTTACCAAAAAGACTGTTTCTATCCTTTAAGGAGGTGAGTGATTTTGAGAAAAAAATATAGAAAGCTTACCTTACCTTCTATGGCTCAAGACTCCCTATTCACAGTGTCTCTCCCAGCATAACATAGATGTTCATTTTGCATCCTTATGCTAATTTTTAATTCATTATACCACCCTTTCTCCAGAACTGGGCATTTCAATTTTGTTACCCCATTTTGTTTCACAAGCCTCAACTATGTTATGGTTTAGGAAAAAAAAACAAAGGTTTATTTATTAGCGTCTTATGTTATTGTTTTTACTTAATTAACATTGATAATAAACATTTTTTACTATGGTCATTTGTTTATTTTATATCCTTTGAATGTGTCTGACACTTAGAATTTAAATTCTCTAGGAAATCTGCTATACTCAAATATTTAATAATATTTTTAGGAGAATATGAGTTTTACTTTACTCCTTAAGTAAATAACAAGGTTAAACAGAAAACATTATATATAATAATTTGTATTTATTGATATATTTTTTTTAATCTTCCATTCCCAGTTAGCATATTATTACCAGAGGAAAGGTTGGAAGACCTGTTTGATATGTGCAGACACATTCAGAGCAGGTAATGTGTTGAAATTTGAAAACTGTTTTTTGTAATTTTTATTTTCAAGTTTGAGAACTCATTAACTCTTTTATCTCGTAGGGGCTTTTGACCAGTTAAAACAGAATGCTACTAAAGCAAGAATTCCATTCTATGGAAGGTGGGTTTCAGTTTTCTATTTTGACTGTCATGTGCTTCATCTTGTCTGTCTGTATTTTATGCTGTCTGGTCACATTTCAATATATACTCATAAGCTTAAATCCTTTCTGGAATAACATGGGGGTGTAATTAATAAATTTTATCTTTTATTATCATACATGACTCTTCTGATTCAGCCTGGTAGATCAGAGTGGACATTGTGTAGTTTTGAATTCTGCCTGTACTTACCATTCTGCCTTACATGCTTTCTGACATTCTTCTTCTTCTCTATTCCCATTGTTTCTTTTGAGACCTATCTGAAGCATTCCTCGATTAAACACACAGTGGTGAATTCCATATTGTCTGTTTCTTAAGTACATAATTTGAAAAGTTTGATTGTCCTAAAATGCCTTATCTCAGGTAGAGATTCTGATCATTGCTATCCTTCATTTGATAAATTAGCCTTGAGTTAGGTAGCTTGTATGTGTTAGAATGATTAATTAAAAGAAATGAGTCTAGATTGAATTTAGAAGGACTTGTTTGAGGGAATAGCATTTTTTTTAACACTACTAAGGTAAATGGTTTATTATACCCTTAGGAAGAAAGTTTAAAGAAGCTAAAATCTGAGGTAATTAAATGGTAATAATTATTTTTGTTAGTTGTTACCTTCTACTTTTTGGCTGGCCAAAAAAGCTGGTGAACTTTGGCTCTGACATGTTTCTATTTAAAATTTGTTTCGTTTAGTTATTTTTTATGATAATTTCTAACAGGCAATTTAAAGAATAATGTTAGGAATTTTATTTTTAGGATAAGAACTGTTTCTAATATAGATTTAAAAAATCAAGGGATAATAAACAGTTACATCTTTAGGGTTCACAATTTGCAAATATAATGTGAGATATAATGTAGCTGATAATTGCTTGGCCAAAGGCAGAGCATTAATTTTTAACCAGTAGTCTCAATACCATTTACTTAAATAATTTAATTTAATATTAAATAATCTCTCCTTTATTCGTGTAAAGTTAAAAATCATACAACATAATGTGGACTAAAGTATTAGAGAGCATTGTTTCCTCTGGGAGGGCTGAAGGGAATGGGATTGGGGAAGGACTTGAACTATATCTGCAGTATTAAATTTACATACAGCATTGTGGGGCAGTAGATACAGAACTGTTTGTTATGTTATTTGTCTTGTCTTTTTAAAAAACACACACTATCTCCATTAAAAATTTTAAATAAAAAAAAAAAAAATTTAAATAAAAGAAGTGAAAGCACTAAGTTTCCCTTTCAGTTACCAGTTTTTAACGTGTCTATCTGTGCTTTTTCAATGGCTATACAAGTGAACACAGATATAGATAGATAGATAGATAGATAGATAGATAGATAGATAGATAGATAAATTTTAAATTGAATGGAATCTTCCGGTGTTTTTTACCTTGATTGCTGTAGTAGTGGTTATATGGGTTGTGTAAATTTGTCAAACTCATCAAAATAAACATTTAAAATGGTGCATTTTATTGTATATGAATATACACTATAGTTGATTAAAAATGGGGTCTTATGACAAGATAGTGATTATTCTTGGGAGGAAGTGCGGAGCTGGCTACATTGATTCTTGATGTGAATATGTTTGCCTTGTGAAAATTCACTGAGTTTATCATTTGTGCAACTTTTTTATATATGTTATACTTCATTAAAACAATTACAAAAAAATGGGACCTTAATAATTCTGTAATAGACAATATACTGTGTAATGTAATTCTTTTTTTTACATCATTGTGTTTCATTGTATGCATGTATATAATTAATCAGTCCTCTTATGAATATTTTTGGTCATATATCTTTGCACATTTATAAATTTTAATTTTAACTTATATTTAAAAAATATCTGAAATACTGATCTGTACCTTCTTTTTCAACATTTTCTTGCCTATTCTCATCAGCTTATTTCCCTGTATAAATTTTAGAATTCTTTATTAAGTTCTAAAAAGAAAAATCTCCCTAAGGTTTTGAATGGAACTACATTGAAATCAATTAATTTAGGAGAAAACTGAACTGACATCTTTACTATATTTGTATAGTTCCATTTAGGAAGCTGCTGTGTATTTTTTGATAAAAGATTTTATGTCCTTAAGTATAGTAGTTTTCTTCATTTAAATCTCACACATTTTTTTTTTGTTTTTAATTAAAGTTTGTTGAGATGACAATTGTTAGTAAAGTTACGTAGGTTTCATGTCCACAGTTCTTCAGTACATCATCTATATATTACATTGTTTGTTTACCACCCATTCTCATTAACTGTTTTTCTATTTGATTTTTATTGTTAATTTAGGGGAAAAACTTTTTTTTTTTTACACATCACATATCTTTTCCTTTTGATAGTATTGATCTGTATAAAAAGTTGCCACTAATCAAAAGAATACAAATTAAAGTATGATCTCATTTCTTGATTTTCAAGTCTGATTCAGACCATTTGATCCAAATTCAACGTGTAGGAGTGTGTCATAACAATTTCAAAGAAACAATATTATGTATATTTCATGTTGGCTATATTTTTAATACCAAGAAAATAGAAAAACCTTACATGGCCAACAATAGGGCATTTATTTAATAAATAATAGCATAGCCATCTGATGGAGTGCTGTATAGCCTAAAAGTCATGTCTTATAAGACTATTTAATTGTTTTATGAAATGCTTGCTATCGTGTGTTAAATAGGAAAAAAGCTTGTGCGAAACACTGGTAGCACTAGTTCAATTACTGTATTAAAATATTTTAAAAATTGAGGGAAACAACTCATTCAGAAAAGATGTGCAGCAGAATCATACAGGATTTTGGAATTGGAAAACTGGATACTGTTTTGTGCTGATCTAGAAGTAAATTTCTATATTTAATACTTACTAGATTTTAGTCTTCTAAAATGAAATTGAGATCATTATGACTTCCAGAATAGATAAAAGGTATATTAACAATTTCCAAATTATTAGTATTTGAAAGTTTTGCTGTTGTGGTGGTTAAATCATTTGTCCATGTTAAATAGCTATACAGAAATGGATCCTGTTATCATTGCCTCGGAAGGAGTAGAGAAATTCAAGAATGAAAATTTTGAAATTATTATTGTTGATACAAGTGGTCGTCATAAGCAAGAAGACTCTTTGTTTGAAGAAATGCTTCAAGTTGCTAATGCTATAGTAAGTAGCTTTCAATTTTACATAGTTTGGCTGATTTAATTCTAAACCCTGATTAAGTTTATGATCTATATAAATTTTTCTTTGCCTGTAAGACCGACTCCAAATAATTTATTTGTGTTTTGGGCACCGCTGTCTGTTTGATAAGGACTTAATCTTCTCTACATTAAATATGAAATTTTCATGAACAAGTATCAAAAAAGTAATTTTCTTTCTCACATATTCATCTTATTAGTATGTATGAGAAAAAAAAACAAACGAAAATTTAACAATTAACCTTGAATAACTATTGAATTTCCTTTCTGTAAATATTAAAACTTTAAACGTTTACTTCAGTGACTTTTCAAAGATTTTCACAATGAAGCATTTTAAAATATTAATCATCGTTGAATGTCTCTTTAAAATTGTGATGGAAATAATTTGAGAAGAAGCAGTTTATAGATAATCCTGTAGCACATATTATGAGCCCGTGTTTTGCCCTTACAGTCGTGGCAATATTCTTTGGTTTATGGTCAATGCTAATAAGTTTCTTTTTAGCTCTGCCATTATTTTGACCTAGTAGAGCAGAGCTAAGGGTAATAGCCTCACCTCTACTTTATGCATTTTGGTTTCAGTGTACACTCTTCTCCTTTTTTTTTTTTTTTTTTCCTGATTTACTTTTGCTATTCTTTTGCCTAGAATTCTTCCAGATCTTTGTATAACTCGTTGCTCTTTATTCTGGCCTTGGCTCCAGTGTTACCTCCAGAATGGCCTTCCCTGACTACCCTACCTAAAGAAGTCTCCCACACCTCAAAACTAATATTCTCCATCCCATTTTAATTACTGTACATCTGAAATGTTTGACTTTTCATTAAAATGTTTGAATTTATTATCAATCTCCTTTGACTAGAATGTAAGTCCTGCAAGGACACGGATTTTCTTATTCATTTCTTTGTCTTAGTACGTAAATGGTGCCTAATACATAGTACACCCACAGTACAGGTTGATTGATTGATTGAATAATTATTTGTAATAAATGTTTTTATATAGTTTCTAATGATGAAATTGCATAAGATCAGTAAAAATATGTATCTTTTCTATTTAAATTTTCTAGCAACCTGATAACATTGTTTATGTGATGGATGCCTCCATTGGGCAGGCTTGTGAAGCTCAGGCTAAGGCTTTTAAAGACAAAGTAGATGTCGCCTCAGTAATAGTGACAAAACTTGATGGCCATGCAAAAGGAGGTGGTGCACTCAGTGCGTAAGTATCATTGATGCTCTTGTCCTGTCTTGGGCGTGTGTGTGTGTGCGTGTGTGTGTGTGGCTTTCTTATTGATTATTTAAAATATGTTTCAATAATGGACCTAATATGATCTATAAAAGAGGTTCAAATAGAAACAATTTTGGAGTCCCTCTGATGTAGTTCTAACTAGTGAAAAGAAACTTGAGCTATATACCTTTGTCTAATTGCTTTGAAATCTGCTGGAAATTTGTTTTCCTGTTTTGTTTTCTTTTCACAGAGTTGCTGCCACAAAAAGTCCAATTATTTTCATTGGTACAGGGGAACATATAGATGACTTTGAACCTTTCAAAACCCAGCCTTTCATCAGCAAACTTCTTGGTATGTACAGTGCAGGGGGTATGGAAAAATCTCCAAGAAATAGCATGGATCTTTAGGACAGGTTAGCATTTCAATCCTGCGCTCTCACTAACTAGTTCAGGAAAATCGTTTCCTTCTCTGATTTAATCTTCTTCATCTGTAAAATAAGGATGATGGTTATCTGTTTCCTGTGGTTACCGTGGTAAAATGAGCATTTAGATGGCAAGTTCTTTGGACAAGATTTAGAGCACACAGTGCAAAAATATGTGGTTGTAGTAATAGCAGTGGTAATGGCGGTAAAACTTTTGTGATGCCTCCAGGCGTTATAGTTAGAGAGCATGGAATTTGGAATTAAACTCTGGGCTTCAGTCCCTGCTTTGTCACTTAACCTTTCTAGCTTCAGTTTTCTCACCTATAAAGTGTAATAGAAATAACTAACCTGCCTATCTCTTATTATGTATGTGCATGTATTTTGTGTAATGTAAAGCAAGGTATTCTATTCGTTGTTAATTGTACTTTTTTGGGTCTTGTAGGTATGGGTGACATTGAAGGACTGATAGATAAAGTCAACGAGTTGAAGTTGGATGACAATGAAGCCCTTATAGAGAAGTTGAAACATGGTATATGAGTAACAAAAGCATTTTATCTCAGATATCCTCCCTTGACTTCTTTTTAATAAAGCTAGTATTAATTTGTTTGAAATGGTAAATCTATTACTAATTTAATTTGAAGATTTAAATGAAACATTTGAAGATTTAAATGAAACATTTGAAGACTTAAATGAAACATTAAATGTTTCAAATGAAACATTTAAATGTTTCAAATGTTTCAAATGAAACATTTGGAAGATTTAAATCAATTCTTCAAATGTTTATATTTTTAGATGATTCACATGCAAACCATTTTAAATCTCAGACAACTGAGCAATTATAGAATTGCATGTTTTGCTTTTCCTGTTTTTAAACGAATTGCCTTAAGGTTAAAATTGAGGCTTTCATTGGGTTCCTTGAAATAAAACAGGTTAAAAGTTAGAACACTCTCTTCTATTCTGTTTGTTTACTTATAAATTATATATATATATATATATATAATAAAATACATAGAAAGAAATTTTAAAAAATGAGTTTAAATACACAAAAACTTTTTTTTCACTCCACATTGATGGTCACTCCAATAGAGAAGTATATCATTGCAATTAAGAGCTCTGGTTCTTAAATCTAACATATAACTTTCCCAAATTAACTTCAATTTCCTTATCTATAAAAAGTAGATAATGCTAAGTATCTTCATAGAGTTGTGAAGATTAAATTATCTGATGTTTGTAAAACGTCCAGCACATCAGAAACTTTCAACATATTGGTATTGACCATTTCTGTTTTTCTCAAAAAGATGATATTCATTAATTTTCATGGCCACACACGCTCTTGCCTCTTTGCTTCTTCTCACTCATCTTGTTAGGTACCTTTGTCTTTACCTCTCTCTTCAGTGTTGGTGTTTTTTAGGGATCATTCTAGGCCATCTTTCTCTAGAGCTTCAGACTCATACCTATATGTTTACGACCATTTTGGATCTTCTATAGGCACTTCAAATTCAGCTATCCTTATCTTCCCATCCCTGCCTCCCACCCCATTGTTATCATTAATGAATGATAACATCTTCCCTTTTTGCTTGTCAGAAACTTAGGTGTTGTCACTGATACACTAACAAAATGGTCTTTCTAAAGTGCAAATCTGATCCCATTACTGCCTCTGTTAAAATCTTTTCAGCTGCTTCCCCTTGCCGTTAGAATGTTTTTAAATGACTGCCATATCTTCCGCATCATGTTTTGACACTGTTAGCATTCCATGTGCCAATCACGCTGAATTTCTGTTTCTCAGATGGACACTCAGAATTTCTCTCTGTCTGCCACCTCTGGGCCTTTATCCTTCCTAGTCTCTTTGCCTGTTAGACAGGCATCCTCTCTTCTTTCTTCTGCCCACCTCTCCCCCAGCCAAACTGGCTAACTCAAACTTCAGGTCTGTCTCGAAATGCCCTTCAGGGACATTTTACCTACTTCCTAGGCTTAGGACCCTCTGCTGTTTGTTTCTATTGCACCCTGTAATGGTGTATTATCCATCACAATTATTCCATGTCTGTCTTCCCTGCTTGAAGATGAAAGGTTTCACAACTGTGTTTTTCATCTTTTATGTGTGTACTACCTAGCTCAGTTTCTTTAGTATTTGTTGAATGAATGAATCTATTCTTGATTACCTGATTCTTTCCCCCTGCCTTCCACTATGTTAACTAGCCCTACTACTGCTTCCATTACCACACGAAACTGGGTAATATATTCCTAGTCAATCTACATTCCGACTCCTAGGTCACTCCTTATGTCTCTGCATTTTGCTTCTACTCCTAACATTCTATTCCTATCTGAGGCCTCCAAGAGCCTTCTGATTTCTAAATGTAGTGACCTTTCTTTTTCCCTGGGTCCCAGTATTTAAAGTGTTACCTGCCTTTTCTGTTTCAAACTCTTCACTTAGAGCATGACAGTTGATGTCCTACATTATAGCTTCAATTGTCACTTCTGTGTAATGGCCTAATATGTATTTCAGCTTTAATATTCTCTACCACTGTTGAATTCTACATTTCTAGCTGCCTGCTATGACATTTCTTTTTTTGTTTCTTATTGTCCTGCCACTTCAAATTCAGAATGCCTAAGCAGGAGCTGTACGTACAGTACAGCCTTTAGGGAAACTGGAACCTGATTTGCTTACACTCCTCCAGTCCTGTCCTACTTTCATGTCTCTTCTCATGTTTTTGTTTGCAAAAAAGCAAAACTTCTACACTTTTCTTTGCTTTATCTTCGTATGTTTATTTTCGTAAAAGATCTCAGCAGCCTAAATGCTTTTTTCTAAATTCATAAACTTCACACACTCATATTCTAGTAATTCTGATATGTTGCTCTCTAATCTGAATTCTAATCTGATCAATCTACCTACGCAATGTCTCCTAACTTTTACGTGTCTTCCTGATTTGATTGCTCTATAATAAAGATGCCATTTATGATGTTTTTCAGTAGGTCTGTATTTTCGTATTTTACAATGCATTTCAGAATATACTAAAATGAATAGTATGAATTTTTTTTATTATGGTCGTGCAGTTCTTCCAGTCTGTTCTTCTAAAAGTGATATCTTCTTTACCAGGTTTAACTGCTAAACTCAGAATCAGTGTCTTTCAACCATCATCAATAACTTATTCTGCTTCTTGCCCCATTTTTGCTATCTTCCATTGCAGTCTTTCCTCCCTCTAATACATGACTGTTTTCTGGTATTTTTTAACAGCATATTTCAAACATGCAGAACAGTACAGAAAATAGTAAATACCGGTTCACCAGTAAGTTCAGTCAATTCTTGACATTTCCCCAAACCTGTGTTAGTTATTTTTGAGGGAATAAAACACTGCAGAAACAATTAAAATTACTTGTGTACCCCCTTTCCTCTCTTCCCATTTACCTCCTGGCTTCCTCCAAAATAAGCACTATTTTAAATTTATTGTTGTCCCATGCATGGATTTTATCATTTTTAAATGCATATATCCATAAATAAAACAGCATTATCCAAAAAAAAAATTCAGAATGCCTAAAACCAAATATCTTTTCCATTTATATCTTTAAGACATAAACAGAAAGTATTCTTTCTCTTTTGTCTTGTTAATTCGCTGCATTTTTTAAATTGAAGTTAATTTACATACAATAAAATGCTTGGATTATTCCATCAATTTTGACAACTGCACAATAATCTACACTCCATCACGAAACAGAACATTTCTAGAAAGTTTGCTTGTTCCCTTTCCCAGTAAATGCTTTATATTATAGGAATCCTAAAATACGTCCTTTTTTCCCTGTCTGGCTTCTTTAACTCAGCATAATATTTTTATGTTCATCCATGTAGATATACTTACCTGTATAGCCTGTCCTTTTATTGCTGAGCAGTATTTCATCCACAGTCTATCCATTTTGCAGTTCATGGACAGCTAAGCTGTTTAAGAAACTCCGAACAATCTTCTAAAGTGTTTCTGCCATTTTATGTTCTCACCAACAATGTGTGAGAGTTCTGCTTGACCCACATTTTTAACTTTTGGTGTTGTCATGCTTTTTAATTTTAGTTATCCTAGTGGGTATAGTTTGCCTTGTTTTCAATTTTCTTTTGTATCTGTTCCATTTTCTCTGATAGATTCTAAGCTTCTCTAGGATAGGATCTGTCTGTGTGTCTGTATATTCTTCACTGCATTCATCCTATAATATTGCACATAGTAACTCCTCTGAACTTTTTTTGATTGGATAGTTTGAAGTGTGCTTCAAGATGAACCCATAATTAAGGAAAAGATCGGTTTTATTAAATAAAATGTGCATTCTCTAATATATCTGAATCATTTGTGTTCTATTTCAGGTCAGTTTACATTGCGAGACATGTATGAACAATTTCAAAATATCATGAAAATGGGCCCCTTCAGTCAGATCTTGGTTAGTTATCCTACATTTTTTTAATTACTTTTGCTTTTTTGTTAAAATTTCTAAGAACAGATGCACTTGCTTTAATTATTTTTAATATTTGGGTAAAAATAGAAAGTTTAAAAACTCATCCATATTAAAGCCAATAGTTAAATGTCAACATTCTGAACAGTTAATCTCAAGCCATTGTTGATTTTATGTTTAAATATATCTGTTTTAGGGGATGATCCCTGGTTTTGGCACAGATTTTATGAGCAAAGGAAATGAACAGGAGTCAATGGCAAGGCTAAAGAAGTTAATGACGATAATGGATAGTATGAATGATCAAGGTAAGATGGTAGGTAATTTGACTTAGAGGACAATGTTTGACTATCAGCAAAGGGATAGTGTCACTATGGTCTTGTGGACAAGATGGGGACAAATTTAGACTGAAAGAGTTTTTTTAGGTAGAGTTGTAGCTCCTTGAGAGCTCTTACTCAAAGGGTTCTGATTATTAGATTGACTTTGTTATTGAGAGAAATGTCTAATACAATACTTCTCCAAATGAGTCCCATGTAAAGAACACTAGTTCTTCATGATGTTGGTAGAGATAACTTAAACGGGTAGTTTTGTAGTCAAATAAATTCGGTGGAATACTGGGTTAGGAAAAAACTAAGCTTATTTATTATAAGTCTCCTCAGAGCTTTAATATGCGAACGTGAAGTGGGATCTGTAAGAGAGGGATAGTTTAAGCAATGCTTACAAACTTATTAGGCTCTGAAACGCATTGTTCCTTCTCAGAAGTACACTGCTCTAATCATTCTTCTCATTTTTCATTTTCTTTTCCATCTATGATTCATGTTTTGTGGTCTCTACCACTTTCCTGAGCTCTAGGTTTTCATAGTAACCCAAATAAAATTGTCTTTCTTATCTCTATATCTTGACCACTGCAGAAAGTTTTGCATGTAGAATTAATAATTGCAGCCATGTCTAGAGTATTTGCTCTGTCCTAGGCACTGTCCTGAGCACTTGACATGTATTAACCCACTTTATCTTCACAATAATTCTTACGGGACAATTCTGGGGTCAAAATCTATTATTATCTAGCTTTTACAGATTAGGAAACTGAGATGGAGGGAAGGTGAGTAATTTCCTCAAGGTGACTGGCTAGAGAGTGGATAGGCTGGGCTTTGAACTCAGGCATTGTGGCTCGAGGGTCTACACTCTGGATCACCTTCTCTCTAGGTGCTCACTAAATGGTGGACAGACATCTCTATTTACATGTTTGAAAGTTTTCTGAGGCACATCAGATCCAAAATGTAGTGCTTCTCCCTTGGTGAGTGACACTTCCATCTATCTAGTCAGTCAGCCAAGCTAGAAACTGGGATAAACTTAGATTTGAATCCTTGCTGATTTTCTGTCTGGTAGTTCTGTTGATTATGGAAATTGAGGTATTAAAGTGCCTAACTTTTCTCCTTTCAGTTGTATCAATTTTGCTTCATGTATTTTGAAGCTCTTTTGTTGGGTGCATACAAATTTAGAATTATGTCTTCTTGGTGAATTGACCCTTTTACCATTAAGTATGTAATGTCCTCCTTTGTCCCTGATCTACTTTATCTGATATTAATACAGCCCTTATAGCTTTCTTTTAGTTTTTTGCATTGTGTATTTTTTTCCATCCTTTTACTTTTAACCTACCTATATCATATTTGAAGTGAGTTTCGTGTCAAGAGCATGTTTTGTCTTTTACTACATTTTGATAATCTCTTAACTGATATATTGTTCATGTATTAGAATATAGTTCTGCCATTTTATTATTCTGTTTGTTCCCTTGGATTTTTGTTGTTTTGCTTTCTCTTTTCTACTTGCCTGTGGGTTATTTGAACATTATTTTAATGTACCTATAGAGTTTTTGAGTATATCTCTGAATAGTTTTCTTAGTGGTTGCTCTAGGTATTACAATGTACATACACATATTTAACTTATCATAGTCTACTTGTATCAGTGTTTTACCACTTCCAAGTGGAATACAGAAGCCTTAACGTCACCTTAGAAGTATGAGTACTACTTGCTAAGTATTCCTCAGATATTGCCTCTTTGCCTCTGTATTCCCTGCATTCATTCACACACTCATCATTTCTTAGCCTCCTAACATTTCCCTTTCTCTTTATTCACCCTCTTTTTAATCTTTCTTCCTCATTGCCACAAGAATGGTCTTTTCAAACATAACACTTCTGGGGTCAAAATCTCTCAATGACTCTTTATTGTCTTCATGACGAATTCCAAACTCCGAAGCTTGGCATACAAGTTCTAGTATCACCTTATCCTTACCTGCTTTTGCAGCTTCTTAAATCTCTCAGCTCTTATCCATCTGTGGTTCTTTCTGCATAAAACTTTTGATTTGTTCTTAGGAATTAATATTCTGCTTCCTAGAATGTCCCTGGCTCCTTTCTTTTCTTTACTTAACTCATACTTGTCCTTCAGGACTACTCAGTTAAAGAGGAACCGCCAGCATGGAGCCTTTCCTGACTTCCCTCTTTAAATTTTGTCTCCTTTTGTTTGCTATTTGCTTAACTCTATCATATTGCTTACCATGATATACTGTTAATTAGCTTATCTTCTTTCTCTAACTCCTTTTGAGCTTGGAAGGAATATGATACACATTTCCTAAATATTTTATAGTAAAGATGTGCATTAAAATCTACATTTATGAAATGGATTTAGAGGTTTAGTGGACTACAGGCTTATAATGAGACAATTTGGTCTTTATTTGTGTTGCATTGGTAATCAGACTTCACCTGGATTTTAGTTCACTTCTGGCCAACATGCTTAGCATAGGCAAATTAGAAGTTGTATTTAGGAAATCTAGGTGATAAATGAGGTTCTAAACCATGTTATAAGACGAACAGATGTTGGATATTTGTTACCCAGAGAAAATTCACAGGTGACACTTGGCTCTTAAATATTTGAGAGCCTTATTCTTTGTGCTGGGCAAAAAGACATCTGTGCAAAATAGAAAGATGTGCCAGGCAAACATTTCATTTTAATATGTGAAAAGATTTTCCATGATTACAGGTATAATAGAATGGCATAGGTGTCCTTATTTTAGATAGTGGATTATCTCTTCTGAGTATATTAAGACCGAGGCTAGATGACCACTTATTGGGGGGATGTTGCAGAGGAAATGGAAACATGTTAGAAATTTTGACTAAAGGCCATCCTGTTTCTGAGAATGTATGTAACTAACACCAGAAGAAATTCACCTCATATTCAAAGAGTTACCAAAACACTGGAGGGAATTAACTCATTCTTTATGTTACAGAAAGGATTAAAATACTATTAATTAGTGGATTATAGGAAATATGACAATTATTTTGTTGATTATAGGTAGAACTACCTACTTCTGCTTGTTTACATGCCTAAAAATTTGATATAAAGGTTAATAGTTATTTAAAGCTCAGGTGTGCACTTTTGTTCTTTTTGGAAATACACCTTTTACCTCTGGTATATGCTTTGAGGAGTAGTTGGATATGAGATATAGAAAGGATAGACATGGGTTTTCAGAATGTTCTATTTTAAACATAATGTTCTATTTTACTTAAACTGTAGGGTGAGTACTTGTGTGTTTTTTATAGCTTATGAATATTGTAAACATTATTTTGAATATATTTCATATTTAATTTTTAAAAATCAGGCAAACATGGCAGATGATAACATTTGTTAAATCTGATGGTGGTTTGACCATGATATTTGTTTTTCTGTGTGTAAGGTATTTCCATATAACTGCTTTGATAATGTATGTTAATTGTATGTAAGTGAAAGTAATTGACTCTTGCCTGCAGAACTTGATAGTACGGATGGTGCCAAGGTTTTTAGTAAACAACCAGGAAGAATCCAAAGAGTAGCAAGAGGATCAGGTGTGTCAACAAGAGATGTTCAAGAACTTTTAACACAATATACCAAATTTGCACAGATGGTAAAAAAGATGGGAGGTATCAAAGGACTTTTCAAAGGTAAGAAAAATAAGCTTATCATTAGTTAACACTCTGAAAGGAAGTTGAGAAACTGAAAATTAAAACCAAGAAGTACTGCCAGTCTTAGAAAATATAGTGCTGAATTTCTCATTATATTTAAGTACTTCTGGGATTTATAATGTGAGCTGTGATTTATCTGTTTTCAGATTCAAGGTAATAAACACTATTATTTTTAAAAACAAACAATGACTTTTGAAGATGTAATATATAATCAGAGAAAATTTAGAGAATATAAGAAAGTATAAGAAAAAAGTTTAGAACACCCATTACCTTTACTCCTCACATAATCCCGTAGATCCTATTGCAAATAACACTTAATAATAACTAGTGTTTTCTTCTGATACATCGTGACTATTTTCCATATATTGTCAAATATTCTTCAAAATATAACTTTTAACCACTGACCACTATTCCATTTGAGCGTGTATATTTGTTTAATGCAGTGCTTCTTTGTTGGATATTTAGGCTGATTCACCGGCTTCTATGTCAATATTCATTCTTGTATCAGTTTCTGTGCCATCTTTCATGAGGCTAGGGGGTTTGTCTCTTTGATCAGAAACATAGTTGATGCTGAATATTATAATTGTGTAAGAATTTAATGTTTCTAATTTAATGTTCCAATGTTTTTTCAATGTGTGTTTTTTAGGTTACTACTGAAGTGTAACATGTCTGTGCTTTTACTGGTTTGAATTTCCTTTGTGACTCACCTCTTAGGTTCCTTCTTTATCTATTTCATTTTTTCCCCTTATTGCGTTGTAGTAATTCTTTACAGTCCTTGGTTTATGTCTGCAAATACTTTCCCCAGTTTTTCGCTTGCCTTTTATTTTTATTTATATTTTTTAATGAACAGAAATTTTCATTTTTAATGTAGCCAAGGCTATTTATCATTTCCTTTGATTTTTTTTTAATGCTCATAAAAGTTTTCCCCATGTTGATATAATAATAGCTATATTTTTTTCTACTTGGTTTGGTTTTATTCCTTAGGTTTTGCTTTTGTTCCATCTGGAATTTATTTTGCTATATATTGTGCAAGGTAAAAAGATAAGTTTGTTTTTCCAAAGAGTTAATCAACTGTCCCAGCCATCTCTTAATTTTTTCTGTATTATAAATACTACTAAAGTGAATTTATTATTTCAGAAAATAATGATTAAGCGGGCACCAAAGATGAACAGTACCACTGAATAGCTTTCTTAAAAAAAAGAGTATTTACTGAAGTTCTTATCACCTTTTGTCTTTCATACTTTTCTTATTTTCCTTGCTTGCTATGTCCTACTTTTTATGACAAGGGAAAAAATGAGACAGACATGTTTAAAACTGGTTATAATTTCTAATATCACATGCTATTTCAGATAGTTATTAATAAACAAGTTATGTCAGTTTAACATCTTTCCCAGATGACCCTGACTATTCCCCCCACACACACACCCTTCTGTGTTCTCTCCCACTCTTCCTTCTTTCTTTCTCTTCCTCCCTTCCTTCCTTCCTTCCTTCCTTCCTTCCTTCCTTCCTTCCTTCCTTCCTTCCTTCCTTCCTTCCTTCCTTCCTTCCTTCCTTCCTTCCTTCCTTCCTTCCTTCCTTCCTTCCTTCCTTCCTTCCTTCCTTCCTTCCTTCCTTCCTTCCTTCCTTCCTTCCTTCCTTCCTTCCTTCCTTCCTTCCTTCCTTCCTTCCTTCCTTCCTTCCTTCCTTCCTTCTTCTTCTTCTTCTTCTTCTTCTTCTTCTTTTCTCTCTCTCTCTCTCTCTCTCTCTCTCTCTCTCTTTCTCTTATTTTTCTTTTATTTTTCAATTGCGGTTGTCATACAATATTATATTAGTCTCAAGTGTACAACACAGTGAGACCCTGACTATTCTTGATAGAACTACTGCAGATCCATCAGTCAGATCTTATCTAAGCGTTGATTACTCAATAAAGACACAACCAAGAAGAAATGATCAGTGGATATGGTGCACATCCCTGCCACACCAAACTCCTAATATTTTTTTAGAAGTTTTAAATTCTCAGAAACAAACTCTTATGACAAATCACCAACGAACATAGAATTCACATCTTACAGAGATTTAATTATTCACAGATTTTTATCATACGTTTTATGAAAAACATATTTTTCATTCATAGTTCTTTAATTTATTCCGATTAGCCAGCTCTGATCAAAGAATCAGGGGCAGCTTTGGTTTTCATTTTCATAAATGCTCCTGAGAAGTGTCAGAGTTAATGTTCCTATGAAATAAGTAATTCTGCCAAAGCAGTTCTACTTATTCATTGTTGTTACTTCTATCTCTTTTACTTCCTGTCTCTTCAGTACAGCAGCTATCTTCTGAAGGAATACTCTTATCAGTTCTGCCCTAGAATGTTGGTTGCCTAATGTTTTAACTGTGGAATTTGGACTGTGTGGAAATTCATTGAAATTGGAGTTAGATTATTTGTCTTTCTAGTCTCTGAAGCTTTTTGCTACTTTTAATAGCTTCTTAGATGTGTACAAATTTTCAGTTCTCTCAGACTCATTCTTTCATATTCACTTACCAGTAATCCAGTCTCTTTCCTGATTAACCCAAAGCTATAAACAGCTTTTTGTTCAGCATTCTCTCATATTGAAAAAAGCATTAAAAATTGTTACAGCTTACTATTAATAGACACTGGATACAGCTTTGCTTGTAGTGGCTCATTCACAGGTATAACTAAAAGTATTAAGAAAAATCTTAGCCCTTAAGAAAGTCCCTTAATACAGAATTTCACTTGTTCTTTCTCAAAAATGTGTAATTGAGATAAAAGATTAGAAAAGAGTATGTACAAATAGAAATAATTGTATTAGAATAAGATTATGGGTGATTTTTTCTATTTATTTACTCAATTCATTAAACTTTCTATGACCCTGATTATATTACATTCTATATTGACTCAAAACCTTTTTTATTTTCAGGTGGTGACATGTCTAAGAATGTGAGCCAGTCACAGATGGCAAAATTGAATCAACAAATGGCCAAAATGATGGATCCAAGAGTTCTTCATCACATGGGTAAATACAAAGTTGTCAGTTGCTAATACACAGTTTAATTTATAAGGGTTGAGTTTTAATAAGCCTTCTGTTGTGAGATTATGAAAATTTGTTCAACAGATGTGTGATTTGAGGGAAATGGCCATCTGACTTCTAAGTTGAATGGTTGTAATAGTGCTATTAAGCTGAAGTTTTATTCACTCCTCTGCTGCCATCTGTGTGATTTTTTTTCAGGAAGCTACTTAATCATCTTTTGTTCATGCTTATTTTCGTGACCTTTTACCCTAGTTTAGAATCTGGATATTTTCAGTGATGAGACTTTGAAATTATATAAGCATTTTGAAATCCAGTTCCATTTTTACTATGTAATCTCTGAAAAGTTCCTTAAACTTTCTGAACTTCACTTTCCCCTTCTTTAAAATCACAGATAATATCTCATCAGGAAATTGTGACAATAAAATGAACTAATAAATATGAAAGCATTTGGTACGGTGCTGGGCGTAAAGTAGATGTTCAGTAAAAGGTGAATTTTTTCTGTAAGTCCTATTAAATAACTTCCCACCCTTCCAAACTGATTACTGCTTACAAGACTTTCTTGGACATCCCAGAAAATATTTTTTTTGTTTAGATTTTTTGACTCTGTACTGTGTAACAGGTACTGTTCTAGATCTTTTCATGTATTATCTCATTTCTCATAACTTGATGAGGTGGGTTTTTTATTGTCTTTTATAGATGAGGATACTGGTGAATATAAAATTTTGAATTAGTATGTTCTTTAAGGCTGATGACCGAATTGCAGTCAGAACCCAGTATATTTTTTGAAAGTTAAAATACTAGACAAAAGTAACATGTTCTACTTAATAATTATCTGATTTTACTTTCATTCTAGGAGGTATGGCAGGACTTCAGTCAATGATGAGGCAGTTTCAGCAGGGCGCTGCTGGCAATATGAAAGGCATGATGGGATTCAATAATATGTAAAGAAGATGCCTTAATATAAACAGACTCAGTTGATTACATTATTTGCTGAGACCTCAGAGTTCCCCTCCTTTTCGCAAACAGGGAAAAAAGTATTTTTCTTGCCTGTTTTGCCCTTTTTCTTTCTCTTTTCACCTTTTTCCTCTTCCTTTTCTTTTTCCTCCTTCCTTCCTTCTTCCCTCCTGCCCTCTCAAATAAGGGAAGAATGTATGGTTTTTGTGGAAATCATTATATTTTTGCTTTAGATTTTCGTCTGTTAGTTTTTGCCATCGTAACACTTCTTAAGTTAAACAAATCATGATGTAAAATTTTAGTACTTAAAAGTTTTTAATTGTTTCAAAGGCCAAGCATTACATTTGTAAACAGTCCTGGTCAGTAGTTACATGATGTCGCAATAAAAGTGCTGTAAAATAAACTTCAAAGTCATTATAAGTTAAGAGGTTGTTAACTTTCTTTATGGTTTCAAATTATCAGTGTATCACATTAAAGGGCAGACAGAAAACCAATAGCACTATGTCATTTAAAACTATCCCTAGAAGCAAGTATACCTTTAATGGGAAATACGGTAGAGTTATCTATTAGGGATTTTTGTTTAATTTAGAATAACTAAGATAACGTTGCCATAGAAAATCTTAGCTCTGCCATTTAAATTGAAATTGTGAATTTGGTTACAGTTCATACAATATGTTTTGTATATAACTTGCAGTTTTTTACCTCACATTTTTGAAGCCTTAATGGCAATACTTGATTTTTTTTGAAAAGCCAATTTTGTTCTGTTTCTGACATACCAAAAATCTGCTTGAAGAAATTGATAGGCTTTGATGATAATAGATAATATATAGACCTCCTAATGGAAAAATAATTGCAAATATTAGCCTGTTACTATTATATATTAAAAATAATGGGAACATAACAAGGTTGATCTGGTTGTTGGTTACTTTGGATTGCTGCACAGTTAATTTAGAACAATGGCTTTTAAATAAGTTATGGAATTAGTTAAAAATACTAGAATAATTATGCCTATTATTGACATCGTAATGATAAAAGATATAGTGCAACAGTATATTTTCAACTACGATGAACTTGCTGATCTACAGCAAAGGATTGATTTGCAGTAGATGGAGAGAGTGAAAGAAATAGCTAGTTTTTATAGTGTTTTTTATGACTCAAGTGTTAAAGAAGGTCTCATAAATCAAAGTATCTTTAAAAAATAATTACAAGAAGAATGCAACTGATTTTCTTTTTTACTTGGGCAAAAATGTTATATCCCACTAAGTTATTTTCACCAGTTAAAAACTAGAATATTCTTATAGGACATTGTATACCCTGTAAAAATGATGTATCATGTGTTCTGCAGAAATGTCATTGTAAGGTCCAGCTACAGAAATTTGACAATAGAGAAAATATTGTTCTTCAAATTAGTTTCTAATTAAAATGCATACCACCTTTTCTGGGCATGGATTTTTGTGATTTTTATCTTCAAGGCTCCAGTTTTGACTTTTGACAGGGAAAGGAAGTCTCACTTCCTTTTATGGCTTCAGGCATTGTTTTTAGTATCTTTGTGTCTGATGCAAATTATATTTTTCAGAAGCAAAAATAACTGTGGCAAAGGACAACTAAGGTATAGAACACCTAGTTCAGCTTTCATTTCTCTTTCCTCTTCTGTAAAATAAGGGAATTGGAGACACTGTCTAAAATTTTGATTCCATTAATTCCTCAATCTGGCATCTTTAGTTACAAAATCCATTCTTCTGTTCTCAATTTGTATTAAGGTAGTGATTTTTGACGGCGTAAGTACTATATACCAAAATCAAATTCTTTAATAAGTTGAACAAATTTCCTGTGTGTTTCACTATTAAAATTGGTTCCTTGGCTTTTGTTATCTGTTATATTCCCAGCTTAGACCACTAGGTAGATCTAATATACGACATTGGATTCTTCCTGAATTTTATATTGTTATTTAAATACGTACAAACATAAAACTTAAGTATATAATTCCTTAAGCTTACAATGCATATGTAATTATAGAACAAAAAGACATGGAAAATAATTACAAAAAAACTGCAATACCAAGAAAGGGCAAATTAACAATGTGATGTAACGGGTGTCCACGTTCTCCTAGGAGTATATTTGCTGGCATGTCAGATAGAAGGTGTATGTATGTGTGCACAATGATTGCAATTTTATGGAGGATTTTTTGGAAAAAATTAAGTACTTTTCATCATGTAGTAAAAGTGATTTTAAAGTATGTTATATATACCATTACTTTATTCAAGTAAATACAGTATATTGTAATGTGAGAAGTCCTAAATTTACTAGAACTGAAGTCTCATCAAGCATATTAATGTAGGTAGAATTAATATAATATTAATACCTCATGTCAGTGAATGTTGGTTTACTTTTTAGGCCATTATTCTAAAAAGTATTCCAAAAGTATATTATGGTTTGCTTTTTAGAATGAATGGTCTAAAAAGTAAACCTAATATAAAATAAAATTGAATTTCTTTTACAGGTAGCTCTAGTACATATAAATAGGGTTTCCAGGTGGGAATTCCCACCTGTTCTCAGGAATTTTTTTTGCTTTTCCATTTCCAAATCCCGAGAAAAGTTGGTCGGGAAATCGGGAAAATCGGCTCCTTAAACCCAGTAATACCCACAATGGGAAATAAACATACTACTCACAATACTCACAATGTGTCTCTTGTCTAAGAGACATTTTCCCTATTTATTGCTAGGGTTTCCGGGGAGTGGGGGGTGTGAATTCCCACCCATTCTCGGGAATTATTTTTTGCTTTTCCGTTCCTGAATCCCAAGAAAAGTTGGTTGGAAAATCGGGAAAATCAACTCCTTGAACCCAAGTGGTTGGTAGTATTGGCCGTCATTTTGTGGAAAGGATTCATTGTGGAGAACAGAAAACAGTTTATATCTTGGGATTCAGGAACAGGAAAGTGAAAAAAATTACAACGTGTGGGAATTCCCACCTGGAAATCCTACATATAAACAAGTATTTCAGTGAAAAATGGAACAAAGCATTTAAATGTGAAGGAATTTCATGCGTGTGTATGCAGAAAAGCAAGTAATGTATATTTGAATACAAAGAGCAACCAAGGAATTTGAATAAGTTCTAATAAAAACCATGTCAGTGAGAATCATGGCTAAATAAATGTAAATAAGTTTTGGTCTTCTTAAAATCTAGCTATAATTATTAATAAAGCCAAATAAGTTATATACAAAATGAGAAAACCATCATCACAGCTCAGATCTAGATGATTCTGTTCATTACTGGCATTTACTGGATTAGAAACTGAGTCACCTTAAAAATTCTGCTCTAAATTCCAATTACCATGTTCTGAACATTAAGCCATTGCATTACTATTGAACCTAATACCTTCTTTGCTTTTGAGCCATAAGTTACAGGAATGATGAATTTATATCAAATGTTGGGGGATTCATTTAAATTTTACTTCTAGATCAGTTATATAGTCTGTGGCTTGTTATTTTTGTAAAGTAGTTATTGATATAATATGAAATTTTGCTGTAATAGTTTTTTCCCCACTTTGTCATTAGTGGTAGGTAATTATTTGTGCTCAGTGTTGAGTAGTTGCTAACCCATGACTCTAGGCCCTGTCCCTCTCCCTGGACCGCTTTACTGTAATCCAGGCATATTGAATACAAGGTAATTTTCGGATATTTTAAAAGTGAAAATAGACCTTATAAGCTGGTAATTATGGCACATTTCCTTTGACAGAATTAATGTAATGCCACACAAGTTGTTTGGAATTTGGCATGCATGTGATACTGTTTGCAATTCTCATTTTCTCTTCATTTGAAATCATCATTTGAGGAGCATATTGTATCTTTTTAAGTGTTCTCTCCTTAGCCTAAAACAATGCATTTCTCGGTAGCAGTTGGATCATAAATGGAAAAACAGTCAAATTACACAACAGTACCTGCTTGTAAGTGGGATAATTCAGATGAGCCTGACCCTAAGAAAATCGCCGAGAATCCTCTTACACTGCTGCATAAAGGCTTTTCCTTCTCATGGGAAGCTGAAGGGACTAATATCCTGTGACTGTGGTCTATTTTTCTTAAGCAACATATGCCAAAGTTTTGTGAGCCTTTCAGAGAAAGGTCCCATATCTTCATCAAGGGAAGAGAATGTGTAATGTATATATTTGGAGTCATGCTTGCTTTTTAAATGATTTTTAAATAGAATTAGGGAAATATGCTCCTCATTGGCTCAAAAGAGGTAAGAGTTATTACTGGATATATTGGAAGGCCCATAATTTCTGACTTTGGGAAATCAATTAAGGGGTTCAGAATTTCATTTCTGGCGGAAGTGGTGCAAGAAATATCTGCCTGTTTCTTGACACTCCATTTGATAAGAGATGGCGTGGGAAAACCTTCAGTTAATGAGTATACCTTGATTTTTTGCAATTTCCTTCTTGTTGTGTTAAAAGATACATGGATGATCTTGCCCTGAGATGAAAGGCATCCTTACTTGTGGAAATCCTCCTTATATCTTTATACTTGGTTTTTAGATTATTATCAGAAGACCCCCTAGGGTTTTACAGATTTCAGATTAAGATGCACGGTCCTCAACATTGAGAATATTGTGTTTTGGCATAGTGTATAAAGAAATTATATTTTATGACTAATACCATATAAAAAATTCTGGTAGTTGAATATCAATAGTATAGTCTTGGGACACAAAAAAATCTGACCAAATTTCATTTAAAACAAATGTGTTCACAGTATCAAATAAAACAAGTTCGGGGCCGGCCTGATGGCTCAGGCGGTTAGAGCTCCATGCTCCAAATTCCAAAGGCTGCCGGTTCGATTCCCACGTGGGCCAGTGGGCTCTCAACCACAAGGTTGCCAGTTCAATTCCTCGAATTCTGCAAGGGATGGTGGGCAGCGCCCCCTGCAACTAAAATTGAACACGGCACCTTGAACTGAGTTGCCACTGAGCTCCGGGATGGCTCGGTTGGAATGCGTCCTCTCAACCACAAGGGTTTGCGTCCTCTCAACCACAAGGGTGCCAGTTTGACTCCCGCAAGGGATTCCGGTGGACTGCGCCCCCTGCAACGAACAACAGCGACTGGACTTGGAGCGGAGCTGCGCCCTCCACAACTAAGACTGAAAGGACAACAGCTTGACTTGGGAAAAAATGGGAAAAAAGCCCTGGAAGTACACACTGTTCCCCAATAAAGTCCTGTTTCCCCTTCCCCAATAAAATCTTTTTAAAAAATTAAATAAAACAAGTTCACTTGGCATTTTCATTTATTTCTTAACACCTAAGGCCTTAAGTTTACTAATGGCTATCTGGTAATAACACTTCTAAAAATATACACATTTTACTAATTTCCATCCAAATCTTTCCAAGTGTCACACTCACTTTTGGTCTAAGAATTTCCTGCCCTCCTCATACCCTATCTTTTGACATTTTCATTTTCAGAGTGGCTAAAAGGATAGGCCCTAGAATCAGACTGCCTGAGTTTGAATCCTTGCTCTGCTTATCAGCTTTGTTCTTGAGCAAGTTACTTAACCTCTCTAAACCTTTTTTTGCTTATCTGAAAATGTTGGTAATTGCAATAGTATCTCAACTGTGAGAAAGAGAAAATACAAGGAAAGCCCTTAGCACGGTACCTGGCATGTTGGTCTCCATAAGTGAAGCCACTACTGTTATTTAACAATTTATGCTTAAAATCAACCTAATGTGGATTTTTAATTTTACCACCTTACCCTTGTGCATCAATATGATGAAAATATATCCCCCTATTTGCAGAATGGGATTAAGTATTCTCTACTAAAATATTTATGTAGCTACTGTGTTTCCCTGAAAATAAGACCTAACCAGACCATCACCTCTAATGCGTCTTTTGGAGCAAAAATTAACATAAGATCTGGTCTTATTTTAATATAAGACCCGGTAATTTAATACCGGGTCTTATATTAATTTTTGCTCCAAGAGATGCATTAGAGCTGATGGTCCGGCTAGGTCTTATTTTCGGGGAAACAGTATGTCAAAACTAGAAGAAAGTCTTGTTTTTATTTGATGGACATTCCTGGTTATTGAATTTTATTCAGTTTTGTTTTCCAAGCATTTCACAGAAATAGATCCTAATTTACATTTTTTTTAGCTCTGTATGTATCATTAAATGATAAATTTAGACCACATTTATCTTTTCAAGTACATACCTGAATTTATTTTTTTGTCATAGTGATATAACTT
The DNA here is from genome assembly GCF_964194185.1 of Rhinolophus hipposideros. Taxonomy (NCBI): domain Eukaryota; kingdom Metazoa; phylum Chordata; class Mammalia; order Chiroptera; family Rhinolophidae; genus Rhinolophus; species Rhinolophus hipposideros. The sequence continues at coordinate 18,813,910 of NC_138051.1, read as the reverse complement.
ATACTAGAAAGTGAAAGAAGGAAAGTTTTGGTGTGTTGCTTTGTTGCCCACTTTTAGTTGACCTATGACAGTCTGGAAATAATGACAAAAATGTAAATGCCCAAACTAAAACCATTAGAATTGCTATGCTTTTCTGTTGCTGAGTTGTTTGTTTGTAATAGACTGCTCTTCAATTGCATATTTGTGTTAAAAATAACTTCTGAGAAAATACTTCCAGTTCATGTTGGAATGTGACTTGCATTTCAAATTTTCAGTGAACAAAGAAATGTACTTATAAACCATGAAAATTAGTTCTGCTTCAGTGAAAATTGTAATTTGATGTTTAATTGCCAATTTTCAAAATAAAATCATGCATTTATAAACATTCCACAAATTTTTAGTAACAAAGATTGTTGATTACCCTCTTGCCAGTAAGAGGAAAGGGATTTTGAATACATGTAATGTAAACTATCTTGTTTATGAAGGCCAATTCCTGAAGTCTTTAACAATTGGCTCTTTATTTTTCTTTTCAATTTATTGCAGTTTGTTTTTGTCATTTTGGACAGACTCAACGCCTGGCTAATACCACTAGACAGCATCAGATTATGTTACTAAAACTTGTTTACCTCAGCAACAAGCTAATTTTGTTAGCAGTAGATTATGAATTTCCAACCAATGTTTAAAATGTAGATGGTTTTCAAATGATCAACTTTTATTTTTAAGGTTTTTAGTTTGTTTTTTAGAATATCAAAGTTATAGCAGGATGGAAAGTATACAAGTAAGGAAAAAGAACTTTTGCACAGGAGAGAAAGGAGTACTTAAGGTTGTAGGGATGTCCGTGTGCTGGCTGCTCGCCATGCTGAATAACATATACTAGGACATAACTTTGGGGAGCATTTCTGAATTTTGCCTGGCATGAAAATGTAATTTAAAGTATCAAATGTACCCCACCCCGCCTGCCGTGGATGAAGTAATGTATTTTATTTTTGACCTTTACAATTCGTGAAACCTTTCATACTAAAACTAAAATTAAAAACAAACCATTTACTTGGAAATGCCCCAACTAGTCTAGTGCAGTAATCATTACAATCATGAACTTTTTAATTTGGTTGAACATTGGGGAAAATGGGAAAACTCTGGGATGCCTCCTCTAACCCACACACACGTGCCCCTAAAACAGATAATAAACTATCCCTCACATTGTTAAAATGGAAGCTTGCTGTTGCCCTTTGCTCTCCTTCAAGCCTCCCTTAACTTTTTCTAGCTATATTTATTTCAGACTAGTGTAAGCAAAAATTCACCTTCGAGGCTCTTATTTCAAGGCTATTTGGCTAGACTGTCATTCAGGTTAGGAATGGAATATGTAGCACGAGCCATGCATTTTCAACAACCATATCTCAGCACAAGCCTTTGAAGCCTAACAACCACGCAGCTGTTCTCATTTCACAAGTGCAGTGAAAACCCAGGTCTGGGGGAGAGGTTGCCCAGGATGCTGGTGGTGAGTGGCTGCGCGGACATCCACAGTTAGGCTCCAGGTACAGGTTCGAGGCATGACATCACGGGTGACGCCAGGCGGCGGCCTGGCGAGCTCCAGACGCGGACCGGGAGCGGTACTGCAAAAAGCCCCGCCCCGCCCCGTCACGCGAGAGCCGGTAGTTGTGCCTCGTAGGCTGCGGTCAGCAGAGTCCCGGGTGCCGAGCCCCGCGGGCGAGGCTCCTGTCGGCCCCGCCCCCAGACCAGGCCCCGCCCCCAGACCAGGCCCCGCCCCCAGGCCCGCCCCGCTCCTGGCGCTGCGGCCTGTCAGGGCGTGGCGCGAGACCGGCGCTGCGGGTGAGTCCCACTGGACCGCCCGCGAGCTCCGACCACAACTGGGCAGGGAGGCGGAGGATGGAAGTGGGCTTATCGGCCATTACGTTCTATCTCGCCAGCACCAGCAGCCGTGTGGCGGCGACAGCGATGGACCGGGAGTCAGTGAGCCGTGCGGAAGGAGGAGAAGCGGCCGCCGCCTCGGGAGCTGCAGCCGCCGCGGCGTTCAGGGAACCAGAGCGGCAGGTAGGTGAGGCGGCCGAAGGAGGCGGCGCGGCCGAGGCGGGGAGAGCCTAGCCTAGCCAGCTGCCCTGTTGGCTTGTCGGCCTTCCTCCGAGCAGGCCGCCCGCCGGAGGTGCATTTCGGGGTGTCTCCTCGGTGTCCTCTCCTCGGCTCAGACTCCGGCTTGGAGAAAGGGACCCCTCACCCACCCCTCCCCTGGCAGCGCCGCAGACTCCCAGTGGCGGCCTCAGGTTTCCACGGGGGATATTCCAGCCTCGGGTCTGCGAACGAGAGAAGGCAGGCGTGTCCCCGAAAGGTGGCCTTCGTGACTGGAAGCCAGGTGACACCGGCTTCATTCACTTCTCAGTCTCTGCCGTGTGAGCGCCTGACCTGGCATCTGGCCTTTTCTTAGCTAACAGCCAAGAAGTGCGAAGTGTGTGCAGGCGTTTTCCCGTGATCCTCATAACTTCTGCGGGAGGTGGCTAAGGCGCAGAGCTGCGCTGTCCGATAGAAGTACGACGCGAGCCCCGCTGCACGTCCTACGTTTTCTAGTGGCCACAGTCAAAAAGGAAAATTAATTTTAATATTCTGTTTAACCCCATTTATCACAAAATGAACACGTACCATGAAGTGAACTAATTTTAGTATTGTATTTTACCCAATGTGTCAACATTTCAACACGTAATTAATATGAAAGTTATCAGTGAGCTATTTTGCATTTTCTTCTGGGGACCAGTCTTTGAGATCCTGTATGCATTTCCACCTCCTGCACAGCTCAGTTTGCACTAGTCACATTGCAGGAGAGCGTGAGCCACATGTGGCTGGCTAGCGGTTACCGTTTTGTACAACCTAAGTTTGGAGAGTTGGGTAAGGTTTGAGGTTTGTTTTGTGCTGGATTTGGTAGTGTAAAGTAGTCGTTTAGGATCTTAGGCCAAGTAAAACGAATGAAGAAATTGCTTGAACTGAAACCAGCTCAGGTGTGTACCATTTCCACGGTAAAAACCTCAAGTTGCTCCTGTGTGGAAATCTTCTCACCCTCGTTGAGAATTAAGCTTTTTTTTTTATATATAGTTTTATTTTATTTTATTTTTACATCCCTCACACCGTGAACCCCCCTCCCCCCATCCACCACCACCCCGACCTCACACCGAGCCATCACATTATACACATAAAATTATAGTTGGCATTCATTAATGTCCAGCCTCTGGTGTACAATGCCATGACCAGGCATCCACAGCATCCCTGAGGTGGTCTCCCAAACAGGACACATGTCCATCGGACACCCAACAAAATCCCCAAACACTATTGAATAAGTTCCCCAAAGTAGAGAATTAAGCTTTTTCAGTAACTTCATGTTTGAGACTTCACTTCTTGAATGTTAGTGAGACATTTTCCCCAAACTACAGGTTCCCAGAGAAAGGCGCCGGAATATGAGTATAACTTTTATTAGGTATAGTTTGCATTAAAAACTTTGCCACATACTAGTCTTTATATGGAATTTCTTGGGTTTTTTTTTCCGACTTACGAAAGAGGACTGTAACGTGCAAGAAGGAATTTACTGGCAATGCTCACTGATTAGGAAGCCACTTTTCGCTTCGGTTGAGACCTATTGTAGACAGGTAGACTTGAACTGAACCTTTTAAAAAAGTCCACGGTGCCGTGATGTAGGTATTTTCCATTTGATTTTTCCCTTTGTTGCTATAATTGTTTTCATCACTACTTAAGCTTTGAATCTAATAGCAAAGTAAATATACCTGTACTGATTTACCAGCTAAATATGTGAAGTCTGTTTGTTGTGGCTTTGTGATTTCATGTTATTTTCATATTCTTGGTTAAAAAATAATAAATGTTAAGCAGTAAAGAAAGCTCTAGAGCAAACAAAGTAAAAAAATTGTAGGAATCCCCCCCCCCATCACCTGTTCTTCACATTCCCATTCCCCAAAAGTAACTAAGTTTCTGGGATAGCCTTTCGGGGATTTCCTGTGCATATATAATCTTTCTTGTTAAACACAAATGGGTTCATACCGTACACACTTTTTTTCTAACTGTCCCTTCCTGTTCTCTCTTTCACATTCCTGAAGCAGAAACACCTCTGGGAACCCCGGCTCCATGAGTAGTGGTTTTACCACAGTAGGAGGGAAGAGGTCAGTGAGGTGGAGACGTGGATGGAAGGAGAGGCTGCTCTCCTGTACTCCTTGATCAGTTTGTCAAAACTGAGAAATCCGAGTGCCGTGTAGGGAAGGGAGTAAGAGATAGGAGTTTGGGTCAGTGTTTAGAATTAGGCCTCAAACCAGGCCATCCAGCAGCTTCTCTGACTAGACTTTTAACCATAATGTCAGCCTCAATATTATTAAAGGAGTTAAAATTTCACTACTACGAATTCATTTACGGTATTTATTTAGCACCTCTGCTACCAAGTACTTACAATGTGCCAGGAGCTGTAAGTATAGGCTAAAGAATATGGCAAAGAAGGATACACACTGTGCCTACTCCTATGTTGCTAACCACCTAGTTGGGGAAGGTGACACACAATAAATCCCAAGTGTAGTACATGTTTTAAAGAAGTTCTGGGTGCTCTGGGTGTATATAAAAAGTAAATTGCCACTAAAAACAGCTGCTAAGGAACAAGATAAGCAGAATTACAGACTGGTTAACCATAAAATGTAATAAAATATTAACTGACATTGCATCTCATAATTTCCTGGTGTTAGAAAACTCTTTCCAGATTTCTGGAGTTTGTTAAAATGGAATTTGTATAATTGACAGTAAGAATTTTATTTGCAGGTTTACTGTTGATCTGTAAAATGAAACATTTGCAAAATTCAGGGAATAACTTTCATTTATAGTTGTTGGAAATTTTTTACCAAATTACTTTCTGATTGTTTTTGCCCATCAATACCTCCCTTAACTGACTCGCCCACACCACCCCTCAAGTAGAGTTGGAATCACATATAATAGATTGTCTTTCACAGATTTTTTACTTGTTAGTCTGGTTCCTTCAGAAGAGGGGTTGACAAATTATAACGTACTACTATGGGCCAGATCCCACCAACCACCAGTTTTATTGGAACAAAGCCATGCCCATTCATTATGTATTGTCCTTGGCTGCTTTTGCAGATTTCAGTAGTTGTGACAGACACTATCTTTGCAAAGCCTAAAATATTTGCTTTCTGGCTTTTACAGAAAAAATTTGCTCACTTCTGCTTAAGATGATAAAACGTGGGTTTTACTGTATCAAAAATTAATATTAAAATTTAAAAAGAAAGGCCTTAAATAAAAGTCCCTTTAATAAAAATCTATATGAAATGTGACGATTGGAGCAAATAAAATGCCATTTTTAATTACATATTATGTATAGAGAGTATTACGCAAAGTTCTGTTTATACTCAACTAGCTGGTATTGTAATGAAAAATAGGAATTGTGTTTCAGCCTTCCCTTTTGTAGATTAAAAAAAACAAAACAATTTTTAGAATATAGCCAAGAGTCAGAGTTAATGGAGATAGTAGCTAAGTTTATACTAGTTGTCATGACCGAGACAGAATAGTTTGATTTATTGAAGTTGTTTAAGGAAGGTAAAATAGTTGAGCCAATGAGAGACACCCCTTCTACTTTGTGTCTTAGAAAAGAAAAATTAAGCCAGAGAGACTGCTAGAGGTAGCAGAGAAAAGCTGCTTCTGACCTGATGGGCGTGGGGTGGGGGTGGAATGGGGCATGGTGATGTACTGTGAAAGGTCTCAGCTCTATTCACTGCTTTGGTATCAGATCCATCCAGCTAGTATGGCAACTGGAGATCTAAAGTAGCTCCTCTGACTTTCCCTTGCCTATAAGGGGATCCAGAAAGTCATGATCCAAAAGGAGACATTGATGTCAGGACAACCATAAACCAAATCTTATGTCAAGGGGACAAATGAGATTGGATAGGAATGGTTCACGGTGCCTAGGGATTAGGGATAGAAGAAGGGTGGCCTGGGTGGGCCATATATTGTCCATTTTGTTTATGGACACAGTAAATGGGCTGTAATGGAATTTAAATGTTATTAGAATTCTACAGACTACGTATTATAGTTTTAAAATTCATAAACTTTTTACTCCTTATTAATGGCTGGGGTTTGTTTGAACCCTCAGGACAGTCCAATGAAAGTTGTGGTTTTTGTTTCTTTCAGGTTAATCCATAGATAGCCCATGCTTTCAAGATTTTTATGATCTCAGTTTGCTGTATAGCAGTTATAGTTGCTGTCAGTAATGACCTCATGTGTAATGAAACAATGCAGGTGTTCTTTGGGTTGGATATACCTGATTCAAATCCTGGCTAATTACTACACTTAGCTTTGGGAAGTGAAGGGCGCAGAAGAACCATATCTACTTTCTAAGAAGAAGCTTAGAGGATTAAGAGGAAATAATGCATAAAAATAAAGTTACTTATACTTGCATAACTAGGCAATTCTAATTCACTATTTTTATCAGTACAATCCCATACCTGAACATGTAATTTAAAGTATTTTTCTAGTGGTTGAACAGCAATCATGGATTTAAATTATGCTAGGTCATATCTACAAGTGAAAGAATCTGTATAAAGGAAAAAATTTTTGAACTTTGGACTATCCTAGAGAATCTCACTGACATGGCTTCTAATCATGACAGTCCTATAGTCCTGCATCATTTTGCTTTGGTTTAGTTTTAAAATTGTACCAGGAATACATGAACATATTCTCATTACAAAAACAAAACAAAATAAACAACAACAAAATACCAAAATGAATAGAAAGCCCCCTTGACCACTATCTTACCTGTACCTACTTCCCTGTTTTCGTACCTAACCCCAGGGGTCCCCACTGTTGCCAGATTATTTTTCCCAATTATTTGTACTGTGCCGTCTTGAAATCTTCAGGTAAGAAGATTCAATGAAGACTTTCTTAGGTGTATAAACTTGAGACAAGATGACAGGGAAGAGAAGCTCTTCATCCTCTCCCACAGTATGCATGTGCTCCGAGTTTGGCACATGGCTATATGTATGAAGTAAAATCATTATTTACCTAGTAGTGGAATTTTAATGTATTTAGAATTCCATAGACTACATATTATAACTTTAAAATTCATAAACTCCTTTTACTATCAGGAAAACTCTGTTGTCACCTATATGTTATTGACTAAGAAATTTGGAAGTTCAGAGAGAACACTGATGGTATGCTTTCCAGATCTGGTTTACAAATCAGTTTTATTTGGCCTGCACATTGCTTTAAAATTATTTTCAATTCAGTGTCTTTAGTTAGGGCATTCTCCAAAGGGACTATCCTACCATCTTTAGCTTTACTCATTTTTGGTATCTGTTTGGCCCTAAAAGCCATTTGAATTTGAGGCTCCTGTTCTGAGAAAAGGTGAGGTTCAGAGTTAAACTGAACTGGTTTTCTTTTGCTTGCTCATAGCTAAGCTCAAATCCAAAGACTTAGGAGAGTTGCCTGATATAAACTGTTATTTTATTTTATACATTTAACATGTATATGTCTGTCTATATGATTTTCCTTTGATATTACACATTAATCCTGCCATAATTGTGCGTTACTCTTTAAAATGGTTGATGTCCAGCATGTCTTGACATATTATATATAGTAGCATTGGAATTGCTATGACTTGAAGTCTGGTGCATGATTTCTTAGCTTTTGATTTAAACAAAAGTTTAATTGGTTAAGTTCTATTTTTTCACCTCAGTAGTGAGTATACAGATTTATTATTCATTAAACTCTTCTTAGATGCTATTGATACTCTTGTGATTGTTTTATTGTTTAAAAAAAAACTATTTAAGGATTGGCTTATGTTTCTTTATTCCCTAAAATAAAGCAACCCAGAATTTCTTTTGTCATAATAAAGAAAATTAATCTCACTTGAAATTCTCATTTTCTTAATTTCTTATTGACATTAGATGAGTAATGAAAGAGTCTTTGAAAATGTAGAACTGGGCGTCATCGGAAAAAAGAAGAAAGCCCCAAGGAGAGTCATCCACTTTGTTAGTGGTGAAACAATGGAAGAATACAGCACAGATGAAGATGAAGTTGATGGCCCGGAGAAGAAAGATGTTTTGCCTACTGTTGATCCGGTGGGTTTGATACTGGTGATCCTTTTGTCAGTGGGTTTTGTTTTGATTGATGTTTCTCCCAAAACATTGAGTTGTAGGGGACTTGTGAGGTTTAAATCAACTATATTCTGATTATAAAGTTATGTATTACGATTTGGGTAGAAAGTAGGATTTTTATACAATATGGGTGGAAGCATTTCCTGCATTTCAGTAGACTGAAATAGTTTTTGAGTGTCAGAGTTCTTTGTCAGTGTGGATAGGTTTTTTTTTTTAAGATTTATCTTACTAGAGTGCTTGATTTCCAGCCCCTTTGAATTAAGGACTGTACTGCCATGATAGTTTCCACCCCAAACTTAAAGGAGTTGTCAGTTTTTTGCATATTGCCTCAAGTTTTGATTAGAAGATAGATGTGTACAGTTCTTAATTTTATATACCTCACTAGCTAAATTTAAGAATTTCTAAGTTATAAAAGATGTGACTAGGGGCGGCCTGTTAGCTCAGTTGGTCAGCGCGTGGTGCTCTTAACAACAATGTGGCCCGTTCATTCCCCACATGGACCACTGTGAGCTGCACCCTCCACAACTGGATTAAAACAACTACATGATGGAGCTGATGGGTCCTGGAAATACACACTTGAATAAATAAAAGTTAAAAAAAATGTGACTATAAAATTGTAAGACTATATATATATTTTAAAAAGTAGTATTGCCCTTCTATGTCATCATTTTAAGAGTTCAGTTGATCAAATATTGACTGACTTTCTAACAGGTACTGTTTTAGGCACTGGTAGTACAGTAATGGGCAATGTACATTTCTCTTCTTCTATGTTAGTGGACAGACAGGAAGTAAACAAATATATACTATAATTATCAGACTTTTAAAAGTGCTGTGAAGAAAATAAGCAAAGTAGCAAGATGGAGAATTATTTATGTTTGATTTAAAAAACGTTATTACTTGTTTTTCATCAGATTGGGCTCTAAATAAATTTTGGTTATTAAAAAGAAATCAGATCCAGATTCTCTACTAGAGAAAGTATTCAAAGGACTGTGTAATATACTCTGAAGGAAATTTCGAATGCATGCAGAATATTTCAGAGATGTTTCACACAGTGGAAGAATTGTTGGAATATGTCTTTCTTTTAAATTACTTGGTAGGGATTAGTTTTTATTTGTATAAATTTATACTTATAGGTATGTTTTTCTCTCAAAGTTATTCTCTCAAAAATTGCCCTCTGTCTACATAGAAACTGATAATAAAGGCATTGCATAGAAAAAAATTGCATTCTTACTGCTTTCGTAAAGATTTCTTTTTTTTTAAAGTTTTCTTGAGATACAATTCACATAGCAGTTTAGACTATCTTTCTTCTTTCTTAGCTGAATTTCTCTTTAAGCACTGCGTTAGTTGCAGTTATAAGTTTTTGTATGTTACATTTTCATTAATCTCAGAGTATTTTCTCTTTTCCTTTTTGATTTTTTCTTTGATCTTTTGGTTATTTAAGAGTATGTTGTTTACTTCCCACATGTTTGTGAGTTTCCCACATTCTTTTTTCTGTTACTGATTTCTAATTTCACTGGAAAACATACTTTATATTATTTCTATCCTTTTAAATTTATAGAGGTTTGTTTTATGGCCTAGCTTATGGTTTGTCTTGGAGAATGTTCTGTACATACTTGAGAAGAATGTATATTCTGTTGTAGTATTCTATAGATGGCTGTTAGGTCCGCTTGATTTATAGTGTTGTTCACGTCTTCTGTTTCTTTGATGATCTTCTTCCTAGTTGTCCTATTTATTATTGAAAATGGAGTATTGAAACCTCGAGTTATTATTGTTGAATTGTCTATTTCTCCCTTTACTTCTGTCAGTTTTTGTTCTTTCAGCCCCCTTATTGAATTTTTCATTTTAGTGATTGTACTTTTCAACTCCAGAATTTCCATTTAGTTCTATTTTATAATTTCTCTCCATTAATATTATCTATTTGATGCAACACTGTTATCGTAGCTTCCTTTATTTCTTTAATTATGATTTCATTAATTCTTTGAACATACCTTTATAAAGGCTGCTTTGAAATTTTTTCTGTTAAATCCAACATCTGGTCATTTTCACAGGTAGTTTCTTTTGCCTGTTTTTTTTCCCCCATGTATGGGTCATACTTTATATGTCTCATAATTTTTTGTTGGAAACTGGACATTTTAGATAATATTTTGTAGCAACTCTGGGTACTGCCCCGGGGTCTTGATTTTATTATTTGTTTTGTTCATTTATTTAGTGACTGCTGGGTTTGTTTAGTGAAGTTGTCTCCGCCCCACCCTCTGTTCTCTGCTACAAATTAGCTGGCCTATAGCTTAGCCTATATCTTCATAGAATCTAAGAATTTCCTCCCAGTTACCATTCACCACAGTCTCCACTGATTTTGAGAGCACCTGAGGCTTGGACTTTCCCACCTCTGCTGCAAATGAAGGCAGTTCATTTGGGAAGAGATTAGGAGCTATGTTTTATGGCCTACTTTTCCCCTTGGGCAAAATCTCTAAACCAGAGCTTTGAAATTAGGGATTAGAGACAGTGGGGCATTTCTCTCTGAGTGACTCCCCTACTTCAGGAGCTGAGTACTTGGCGGGGGTGTGGTCTTCTTGGCTTGCCTCTTCTGTGTGGAACCACTATGTGGAACCACTATGTTGTGAACTTGGGTAAGAGTGATTACTATGCCAGTACTCTCAGTGGCACCCATGCCCAAGAAAGAGCCTCCATTTCATGAGTAGTAGATTATGGAAGAAGGGAATGCCCACCAGTCAACTGCATTCACCTAAAACTTAGTAATAGTCAGCTTGTGGGCAGGATGAGAAATGCTGATTGGTGTTCTGTTTCTCTGATTGGAAACTGGGGCTAGACCAATTCCTGTGTTCTTAGCTGTACCAGTCTGGAGTTGAGTTTACACTTCACTTTGCTGAGAAGGCAGAAGGAGAGAGTGCTCTTGGCTCAGTTGTTATGGACTCTTGCTTTTCTTATCCAGTTTTGATATATTTTCTTGAATAGATGTTTCTTCATTTGTTGTATGCCCGTGGGTCTATTTCCAGATGCTTTAAATGTTTGTTTTTAATAATTTTCACCAGTTTCACCAGTTTTCACCAGTTTCAGTGGGTCCCCAGAATTTCTCATATTATTATGCTGGAAGTTTATATCCACTCTTAAAATCTTTAATTGCCTTGTATATAGTATGTTGCCATTAGAATTTATTTGAATTTTTAGGCTTAAACTAACAGGTTCCCGGGTGATAAGAAACCTGTCTAATATTTCCTTCACTAGGAGGCAACATAAGTGTCAGAAACTTGGTTTTTAGTACTGGCTCCATCCTGTGATAGTCACCACTCTTTGACAAAAACTTAACTCTCATTGCACTTCAGGTTCCATGATTATTTAAAAAAGGTAACATTTGCCTCATCTATATTCAGTGTTGTTTTTGAAAATTAAATGAGATAATGCATATGAAAATTCATTGAAAATGGCCGAGAACTATATGCATGCAAAGTAATATTAAAGCAAATATAATAAGTAGCACAAGAAATCTTGAGGCAATTTTAGAATTCCATTGGAATTTGAAAACCCATGACTAATTTAAAAATTTTCCCTATAGTTCTTACTAAAGATTTATTTTAGAGTTTATGAAATTAATTTGTTTGATGTCTCCATTCCTGAACTATTTATTGTGAAGTTTTCAAGTTATGTTTTTCTTGGTGGTAGTTCATCTCTTCTAGAGTATTTTGGGGCAAATAGGAGCTGCTATTATACATTAACATAATACAACATAATATAATGCATAATATACTATATATATTATATACTATGTATAATGTATGTAATATAATATTGCCAGTAGGAATTTTATAAACTCAACCTGAAGCCAACAGCTGACATTTTTCTAAATAAAATTTTTACAAAAAACAATCTAGTACAATTCATGAATAATTTATAATTAACAAATAGGACTATCCATGTTGACTAAGTTAACCAGGACAAAGCAGTAACAATTACTTAAATCTTTTGCTAAAAGAGATACTTTTTTTTTTGCAAGTTTTCATTGCTGCCGGAACTGCAGATGTGTTCATCTGGTTTATTATTTATGCATGCATATATTAATATTAGTCTGTTACTGTTTTTCTTTAATGCTGTAGCTTAATATAGACCTCTGAGTATCAAGCAAGCTTACAGTAATTTTTTTTATTCCTAAGTATTTTTTTGGAGGGAAATTTTAAACCTTAATAGACTGTATTATAGTTTACTTCAGTCACTGAGGATTTGTCCACTGAATCTTTTTTTGTCCAGAATTAACTTCCTTTGTGATTTCCATTTCCAAAAAGATTGTTAAAGCTTACAGCCAACCAAGACGTCCACCTGCATAACTTTATCAATTTTTTTTCTGGAAAAATAAGCACATCTTAAATGCCATTAGAAAGTTACCACTTGAACATTTAACTTTTTAAAAAAATCTTGAAAAGGCAGAATTTAATTACACATTGGATTTTACGAAGTCTATAAAATGTTTTTCTCTCTTGCACTTCTCTCCCAGCATCCATTGGTTTTTCTAAAAAAAATTGTGATAGAACACTTAACATGAGAACTACCCTCTTAACCAATTTTTAAGTGTACAATACAGTATTGTTAACTATAGGCGCAACGTGGTACAGAAGAGCTCTAGAACTTAATCATCTTATGTAACTGAAACTTTATACCCATTGAATAATAACTCCCCGATTCCCTGCTTTCCCGAGTCCCTGGCAACCACTATTTTACTCTCTGCTTCTGTGTGTGGGATTATTTTAGATACCTCACGTAAGTGGAATCATGCAGTATTTTACCTTATGTGACTGGCTTTTATTACCTAGGATAATGTCCTGAAGGTTCATCCATGTTGTTGCATATGGCAGGATTCCCTTTTTAAAGGCTGAATAATATTCCATACATGTGTGTACCACATTTTCTTTATCCATTCATTGTCAGTGGACCTTTAAGTTGTTTCCACATCTTGGCTATTGTGGATAATGCTGCAGTGATCATGGGAATGCAAATACTTCTTTGAGATCCTGATTTCAATTCTTTTTGATAAATACCTGGAAGTGAGATTGTTGGATCATATAGTATTTCTATTTTTAGTTTTTGAGGAACCTTCATACTGTTTTCCATAATGGCTGCACCATTTTACATTCCCACCAACAGTGCACAAGGGCTCCGATTTCTCTACATCCTCACCAACACTTATGACTTTTGTTTTTTGGGAGGTTTTTTTGGGTAATAGCTATCCTAACAGATGTTAATAACTGAAGACAGAGCTGGCTTTACTTACTCTGAAGAGCAGACATTGCATTTTCTATTTGCTTCTCATTTATCATAAATCTGATAAGACAAAGGAATTTTGGAAAGATGTCCTATATTTACATAGCAGATTTGTAAAACATACCAATTAAAAAAAAACCCTGACAGTTAAGAATAAAGGTTTAAGAATAATACATATCAAATTTAAGAATTTGATACTTGATAGAAAATAAGAAATGGAGACCTAGATTTTGTTTTACACTCTTGTGGTAATACTTTCCCTAAGATTTTTACCTTAGATGTGCCTTAAGTATAAACATATTTCCTGTAATTTATTTACCCTTTGATTTCGTTTTGATTAGGGTTCCTCAAATATGTACATATGTGTGTATCTAAGTTTTAAATTTTTGATTATGCACATAATTGTTACCTATATAAATGGACTGATGCCTTTTGTAATATAGTCAGAACTCAAAATTATCTGGACCCATTTTTCACCTGTCAAATTTTTGAAAAGGAGAAGCACAATATGCCGTGGTGAGAGTCCTAGGGAGCAATCTCTTGCATTGTTGCTGAATATTGTAAATTTTCTGGTATAAAGTTTTGCAGTCTAAAGGAAGAGCTTTCCATATGATTATATTTTTGGCCTAGTTATTCCACCTTTAGGAATTTAAGCATTTGGGAAATATGCTTAATATTTCAGCATAGTAAGTGGGAAAAACAGGATAAAGTACAACAGTGTTTTAAAATACGTACTCATATATGCTCTGGAAAATATACTAAGATATGTCAATGATAATTATCAATGGGTGGTTGAAAATGGGTGACTTACATTTTCTTTATACTTTGCTCCATTTTCTAAGTGTTGTATAATAAATAAACATTACTTGTCTAAAAGTAATTCTAAAAGTAAGTTGTTTAAAAACAAAAGTAAAATATAGCAAGTCTTAATAGTTCCTTATTAAGGAAAAGATGGATACTTCATTATTCTTGAAGGAATGGATGCTTACGTTTTTGGAGATGAATAAAATGAATCAACTTGAGTTTGCACCATAAATTGTAAATCTTGAAGACCCAAGATCTCATCCCAGTTCTATTACTGGAATAATGATAGTGGTAGTACTGTTGGCAGTGGTGACAGGGTTCTAGTGTAGGCTCTGAGCCACCTGTCTTTTTGATTCAGTGAGGTCAGTGTTTAAACAAAGTGTCTATAAATTCATTCTGTATAACTGTGTGTTATGATAGATGTTACTCAAGGATCCTTATCCAGTTCCTCAGCTCTGGTGCAAGTTTGACTCTTTGGTAGTCACAGCCTGGCTGTTAGCAATGATTCTCTCTAGAAACAACCCCAAGAAAATTGGTCCATTGAGAAATACATGCTTTCCTCCAAAAGCATGCTTAGTCTTTTTTAATATTGAGTCCTGTTCTATATATACTTTTTGTACTTTCTTGGCCCTATCATTTACCATGTGTTATAGAAATTGGTTCCATTCCCTGTGTTTCTGCACTGTTCATTTGCTGTAAAGATCATAAGGTAAACACTAAGGTCAAAGTATCTTAAACAGGACCCCTAAAATAATCCTTATCCCCACATACAAGAGTCCTCCTGCTCTAAATATAGAAGATACAGCAGATTTGATCAGGGAGTCAGAAATATATAGTATCTTCTTAGTTGAATGTATTTGCTTAGACATTCATTCTTGTGTAGATAGAAACTAAGGAGCTACCTTACTTGTGTGTCTTCTCAAGAATACCATCACAGAAATTGGCATACCTACTTTTCATGGAAAGACTGTTATATGTTCCTGGCTCTCTGCTTTAGCCCATCTTGCCTGCCCACTCTTACAAATATATTCTTTCTCTCTATATATATCTCTCTATACACACACACACACACACACACATATACACACACACATATATATATGTTGTATCATATATGATACAACTTTAATTTTTAAATTAACTTGAATAAAAAAGAAGTTGATAAGACAGACAGTGGTCACTCAAAATGACTTTGAAAACCCTCAGGTAAACATATCTCCCTCTCTTAACCAGGAAGAAAAGGAAGTAACATTAAAACTGACAACCTGATCAGCTTTAGATATCAGAAAAGGAAGATACTTCCATCTCACCAACAGGACAGAAAAAGTTTCTTCCAGTGTCTACAGTTTTCATTCTGACAGATATTCTTGTATTTGCTTTTTTAATGCTCTTATAATCATTAACATATTTTAGCTAAGATGATGGACAAATTTATCTTTTTCTCCCTTCCTTGGGACCATTAAAATAATGATTAATGTATTTGATTGATTGCAGGCCCTATACTATGTTTTCTTTTTAAATGAAAATAGTGGTACAATGAAGAATGTGGCAGGCTTCACAAAAGTATTCTATGGCCTTAATAGCACCAAGATCGCCTATGGAGGTGTGCGACATAGAGTGCATTCTGCCAGGTCCTGGCCTACCCAATATTCACTGAGCTTGTCTTGGATTATATGGTCTAATCCCTTTTTAATCCTTAAAGAAACAAAAAACTCAATTTGCCACTTATTGGTTCCTTGTTTTCCCACCATTAAAGTTCATTTGGTGTGCCCTTATCCTGCTTAATTTCTCTGAACCTTAATTCCTCATCATACCATCAGGGTTTTGTTCTGTGTGATTTCTTAAGGTCTCTTTCCATTGACTGCACACTTCCTCTGATGTGCTTATGAACAGTGCAGACAAAAAAGCAGCATGACAGGAGAAAGGAAGGCTCTGAATATTCAACTCTTAAGTAATTAAGACTATGACTTACCCACTCCACTTCAGTGGCTTCTGCTTGTTTTGGTTACTGCACAGGCTTAAGGTGGTGGTAGTTATAGCGGGGAATGTAAAACGTCTTTGTGGAATCCTGACTATCAAACTTATAAACTTTTTATTGGATTCTAGTCTGTTTGTAGCACTGTCTATAGAATATTTTATGTGCCTACCAAATATTGACTACTTCATTCTGGCCTAAATATATACAATGAGTTTAGGTATGAATGTTGCTAACTTGACTTCTTGTTGCAGACAAAACTTACCTGGGGCCCCTACTTATGGTTTTACATGCTTCGTGCTGCCACATCAACCCTCTCAGGTATTACTTTTCTGCTTGAATATTGTATAGCTACTATAATATGCTTCAGGAGCTTTGCCATATAGGGTGTTTTAGTAATGAAGGAGAAACGATAGGGAGTTAATCACTCTGGCTAGCTAATATTAAAAGGTATTAATCTAACTGGTACTTAACCTTAAAATATTCTTCAGCTTCTGGTGTGTGTGTGTAAAGTATTGAAAATGGCTGTATTAATTTAAATACGATTTTCATATTCTTGAACATTTTCTGTTATCAACTGTTTTGTAATTTTATCACTTGGTTCTCTACTGATACTGTTCTCAGTCTGTTTGCTTATTCTAAAGTCTGTAATTATAGTTCATTTTTATTTCTTCAATATTTCATTTCTTAAGTTATAACTTAAGCTATAACTAAGTCATATGAAGGAAATGAACTATCAGTTTATGACTTAATCATTCTAATTTAAATATAGGTTTTAAATCATAAAACTTTGCTTCCAATTTTAACTCCCTCATAGCTTCTGTCACTTACTGTTTTTTAAGATCTTAATTTTGAATAGTAATTCATTGAACATACATTTATCGAGCACTCAGTATATGCTAGACAGTTTGGTGTCATGAAAGAACATGAGCTTTACATTCAGACTTGGGTTGAATTTTGGATCTGCTTTGTCAGCCTGGCCAGTTCTTCACCTCTCTGAGTCTAACATTTCACAGTGCGTGGCATGAGGCAGGCACTCGGTGAGTGTTATAGTACAAGCCATTTCTCTCCTCCAGCCCAGTGGTATCCCAACCCTCTAAGAGTACACATTTTTATTTTTAAATAGACATATATAACAAATAACAAATAATTATAATACCTGGTGGTTAGATGTTATTGGGGGTGTTATCAGGAGCCCATAAGGAGCCAAAAGTGCTTCTTGGGGGAAATCAGGGCATTATATAGAGAGAGGTGTACTCAATGTTCATCTCTCTCTGAGGGCAGGGACTACAACTTTTGTATTTCTCCAGGGTCTTGCACATAGAAAGTGCTCAAGAAATCTTTATGGAATTGTGTAAACCATTTAACCTTTGTATCTTTAGTGTGTGACTTTCTTGGAGAGAAGATTGCATCTGTTTTGGGCATCAGCACCCCAAAATACCAGTATGCCATCGATGAGTATTACCGGATGAAGAAGGAGGTATGTCTGCTGTTTACATTTTCTTGATTCAGTTTGGTTTGCTGTGGACTTGATGGGTTGTGTAATGAACACATGTATCTTCTAGGTGCCCAAAAGATAGCTCCCTTACCCTAGGTATTTCATTCCAGAGGCATTCATTTCTTTATCAAATTGACATACATTTTAGAATTTTTTAATGTTGAAATTTCTTTAGGATCTATGTGTAAAATAAGCTAGATTTCATTGTGCTAGGTATTATGGGGGGTGCCTTATATATGTCATTTTATTAATCTCCATACACCTCTATCTGGATTATTATTCCTATTTTAAGATGAGGAAACAAGACCCAGTCTCTGTACTTAGGACACATGGACTAGATGTAGAAGTGGAGTGGGTTTGACACATAGAAAATTACAATTACAATTAGAAGTGTGTAAATGCTGGTTGTTAAGGCACAAAGATGTGAGGCCATGCTGTCTGTAGTGAGGTCTTAGGGTGGGAGTGAAATGAATTTGGCCTGAAACAATGAGAGAACTTTAGCATTTAAGAGTATGGGTCCTAGAACCAAAGGGTCTGAATTTAAATTCTGGCTCTGCCACTTGTAACTTTGTAACCTTGGGCAAGATACTTACCTCTATAAGCCTCAGTTTTCTCATCTTTATAAAAAGGAAAATTGCAGCATCCATGCTCAGGGTCGCTCTAAGGATTAAATGAGTTAACATGTAAAATAGAAGAGCACCTGGTTATATATATTGATGATCGTGAAATAAATATTAGCATCTTTTATTCTCCTTCAAGCAAAAGAGGAGAGCAGTTCAGGTAAGGCTAGAATGTACAGGCTTGAAGATACATTGTGTGTTTAAGGAAATGGCAGGAATACACTATATTGTCACTGGAGGACTGAGTACAACAGGAGAGTGGCTGGAGATGAATCTAGAAAGGTCAGCTAACTTTTTGTGGTTTCAAAAATGTTTGACAAATGAAGTGTTTTTAACTGGGTCAGCCTTGTTCAGAGCCCCATTACCCTATCGTGACTTACTGTAATAGCCCCCCCCCTAAATGGTCTTTCTCATTCACTCTCAAGCAAGCTCTAGGTTAATGTTCCTGTTATACTTACTCTGTACTGTCTACACGTACTGCAGGGACCAATACAAATGCCACCTCCTCCGCTAATTTAGTAGTTCTGGAACTCAAATTTATTTTTTCTAAATCTCTATAGTCCTTATTCCTTTCTGTCTTAATGCTATTTTTACATCTTTCCTTACAGAGACCGCCTTATCTGTATACCAGGTGCTTCCGGGAACACTAACCATGCTGTATCATTGTGAATGGAACACCTGTTCCACTGAATAGGCTGACACCCTATAATTGAAGTGACACTGTATTAGCTAATTTTTTATTTTGATTTGAATTAATCTGAAAAGATGTAGCCCTTGTCAAAGTTAATTCAGGTATCATTTAAGCTAAGCAGTGCTATACCATGTTTTTAAAAAAAATAATATCACTTTTCTTAAAATGTGATATAATAGTTTTCATTTCAATTTGGGAACAGGGGAAAGGGAAGTATGTCTTATCTTAATTAGACCAAACTGAATTGGACATGATACTGGTTTGGTTAAAAACAAAACAAAACATAACAAAAAAAACCACAGGCAGCTGAAAGTGGGGAAACAAATACTATTCCTTTTGGATATTTACATTTCAACTATTCTTGATATTTCCTCTTTTTAGGAAGAAGAAGAAGAAGAAGAAAACAGGATGTCTGAAGAAGCAGAAAGACAATACCAACAGAATAAGCTGCAGGCTGAATCTATTGTTCAGACAGATCAACCAGACACAGTGGTATCGAGTTCATTTGTGAATCTCAATTTTGAAATGGAGGGAGATTGTGAAGTAATTATGGAAAGCAAACAAAATCCAGTCTCTGTCCCACCATAGAATGGAATGACTATCAAACTTCAAACTCTAAGGTGGTTTTTACACGAGGAACTTCCACATTCTCTGTTCAGTGGGACTTAATAACAGTTATTTATATTTTACATTATTTGAAAAGGGAAAAATGTTTCTTTATTCTTAGGCTCTATGTAGCAAAAGTCAGATCTGAAATTTGGGTATTTGTACTATGCTTTTACTGTGCGTCAAATTAGTATTTTGGTTTTAAAATGATCTTTAAAAAAAGTTAAGGACATTTTAAGGCCCTAACTGCAAATTAAGAAGTTAAATTATCAAGCTTGTCTGTAAGAAAAAAATATTTAAGTTGCTGATTAAAGCTAATTGGAACTGGTATTCTTAATCTCAGATTAAAATGAGGATTTTTTCCCCCTAGATTTTCTCATATTATATCTTACATTTATAAATCTAACCATTAATTTCATACTAAGGATGGTTCATTGAGTGTGTTAATAAAAGGAGCAAGATAAAAGCACTTTGAATATCCTTTCCTTGAGAATAACTTTATGTAAAGGTGATTGAGTTTATAACACCAAATATAAAATGGGTTTCCATTTTTAATGCATTTTTAATACTTAATCTTGCATTCTTTCTCAGTAGTTATTCAAATTAAGTAACTAGCTTTGAACATAATGTTAAAAATACTAGTTATTGAATGAATTTATTAATGTATTTGGATTCAAGTGGTAATAATACCTAGTGATTGTCCACATGGCATCCTGATTATGTCACTCGTTCAGCCCGAGTGCCTCCTATGGGCCAAGTATTTGTAGAGGGTGGGGTAGGGTTGGGGACTGATGAAGACTTAACCCTTCAGGAGCTCACTGTTAAATATTCTACAAGGTGCAATGGTAGCGTAATGAAGATACTTGTCATTCACCACTTCAAAGTAACAGCAGTGGACAGTTTACTTGACCCAGGTTGGTCATCTCTTTACCCACTGTTCTTAGCCATCCTTACAAAAGTATAGTGTGAAACTAATTTTGAATATTATAATATTCCTAAATATGTGTTCAGAATCTTCTGAGGTATCTGTATGACTAAATGTGAGTAATAAAAATGTGTGGCGTATTTCAGACAATGCTGCTCTTAAAAGCCTGTTCACAAATTTAAAGAGCTTTTAGAGATTAATCGTTAATAGACTTCTAAATAGCATTACGTTTTCGATCTTAAATGTATTACATAAAATAGAAACTCACAACATAGATTCAGTGGGCCTATTATGGAATTCTGTTATCAATGAACGTGAACATACAGCCACGACCTTCAGTTCAACTGAAATGTGAAGGATTTATGAAAGGTATTTCTTTATTAGGAATCTTTGGTTACATAGATTCATGGTGTGGTGGTTCATGGCATGGCAATCTTTTTAGTTATGGGTGAAAACTTTATAATTTAGTGCTTAAAGGATTAATCATCAAGTTATGTAATTGTCACCAAAAATTATAGTTTACCAATAGCTCTAAAATATGCTAACTTTGATGTCTTCCCTCTAATTTGTTTTTAACTTCATTTGAGATAGTACCTCCAATTCAGATATTTAGTTATCCAGTGAAGGCATGCATATCTAAAGGTGATCTGAATCTTCTCTCCCTAGAGGTGCTAGATAAAACTGGAAACTTTTCTATTCTAGTAGAAGGAAGATGATTTATGAAGGTTTTACGTTTCTTGAACTTTACTTTCTCTGCTTGTCCCACAGTGGCCAGTTTGTAATGTTTACATAGTGATTTACTGTGCCTTAAAATTTTTATATTTTTATTTATGCAAACTATAAAATTTCCCATAAATGCATTAAATGGTTTTGTCTTATTTTTAAGCCTCTTTCAGTTTTTCTTCTTTCAACCCTTTTAATATCTACTGTTCCCTCTGGATCATAGTTCATGATATTCTGTCTTCTTCTAATCTTTCATCTCATAAAAACTAAACATGACAGTATAATTGAGAACCTTTACAATAAAATAAATTCTCTAACAAAAATCCTTAACAAAATGGAGTTAAGTTGTATAAAACGTAACCCTGGTATTGGTTAATAAAACTAGACAAATTTTTTGTACTAATGATTTTAATTCAAATATTAACTTGAATACTTTGTATTGAAACATCCTGTTAAAAGAAATATCACGTTTAACACTTCTAACCCAAAAATGAAACGGCTTTACCCTAATGAATGGGGAAGTCTGTAATCTTTGATATAC
Source organism: Rhinolophus hipposideros (assembly GCF_964194185.1). Lineage (NCBI taxonomy): Eukaryota > Metazoa > Chordata > Mammalia > Chiroptera > Rhinolophidae > Rhinolophus > Rhinolophus hipposideros. Next base: position 18,792,124 of record NC_138051.1, on the reverse strand, counting down.
ATAATACTTTAGTAGACAACTCAATGTTAAATGATATTATAATTTAAACTATCCTTCAAATATTGAAATACTTTTTTTTTTAAATAAATTTTATTGGGGAATACTGAGGGACAGTGTGTTTCTCCAGGGCCCATCAGCTTCAAGTTGTCCTTCAATCTAGTGGAGGGTGCAGCTCAGCTTCAAGTCCAGCCGTTTTCAATCTTTAGTTGTAGGGGACACGGCCCACCATCCCAAGGAGGGTACTGAACTGGCAACCTTGTTGTTGAGAGCTCAGCCTCTAACCGAGCCATCCGGTCGCCCCTCCAGAAGCTCAGCAGCAGCTTGTTGTCTTCAATCTACTAGTGGAGGGCGCAGCTCACTGGCCCATGTGGGAATCGAACTGGCAACCCTGTTGCTCAGAGCTCATGCTCAAATCAACTTAGCCATCTGGCCGCCCCCAAATATCGGAATTCTTAATGACTAATGTTAGAAATATTCTATGAAAACGTCCTTTATTTGTAAAGGTTACACAGATTTAAAGTGGACTCCTACCTTCACCAAATCACACTTGGGATAGTTGATTTAAGTGGAACCAGAATATACTGCCTCCTAATTTGGTCTTGTTGCTTCCAAACTATTAATTCCAATAACGATAACATTTGTTGTGTTCTACAGGCATATGAAATGCTTTATTTAGACCATTTCTACGGCTTCTGCTTCAAATGTTTTACATGCAGCATTCAAGCTTATCTTAATGAATACAATCTAGTCTTTGAGAGATCATGTATCATCAAGGTCTGCAGAGTTTTCACTGTCATTTGCAACAAGGGCTTCTCTGTTCTCATAAGTCCAGAAGCCATTCAGATCGATTAGAATGGTGGTGACTGTGTCTCCTTGATTACTGTTGATTAAATCCTGAAGAGAGATTTTCAAAGGATCCTTTGGTTTTACCATGTCAAAGATTTCATCCTGAAAGAGAGAAAAAAATATAATGAAATCTGATATCTGATTTCCTTAATTTCTGTCACACAGTGACTTAAAATTCAGGGCTGGCACTTGAGCTTATGTAAATTTCTTTGTTCCAGCTTTTTCTTTTCTATTCAACAGATAGTCTCCTTTTCTCTATGTACAATCACAGGATTTCATTAGATTCCTTAGGTATGTGATAACTATCCATCATAGAGGAAGAAACTGAGGCTGAGTTTCATCCAAGCCACACAGTATGGGTGTTTAAAGAGCTTTTAGAGATTAATCGTTAATAGCCTTCTAAATAACTATTTAGAAGGCTATTAGTTTAGTAATTAGTTTAGTAATTAATAGCTAAACTATCTCATGCTGTTCTTTGAATACATGTTAACTAACTACTCATACTTTTCTGTTGGTGGTGGTGAAGCAAAGCCTTGATTTAAAGTGCAAACTTTAAAGCGCTAAGTAAAAACTTAAATGCTTCAGAGCCAAGATTATGACAAAGCTTCATTTCCAGTATTGATGTTAACCTTACACTCTAGACATTAGATGGGGGGGAGGGGTGGTATTAAAGAATTAGTCAATCCAGAATGACATTAAATTGTGCTAAAATTTACTGGAATAGATGGAAGAACCCCTTCTATATTAAGTATACTATGTGAATACTTTCAAGGAAATTAGTACATGTTTTTAATCTTTTTGTAGTAAAATTACTCAGAGTATTGAGTAGCATTTAAGGAGGCAAATTATATTTTTAAAAGAACAATTCAGATAAATGAAATTATGAATTTTTAATCTTATGTTTGTGAAACTGCCTTTTCTAGGTTGATGGCCAGTTACAATTAACTAGTTCTTAATTTGCCTGTTGCACAGTTTAAAATTTGTCTCACTTATATAAAATCAAAGTAGCCCTTTATCTTATAGTTGGTTAAAATTGAATGGGGGGGGGCGGCTGGTTAGCTCAGTTGGCTGGAGCACGATGCTCTTGGCAGCAGGGTTGCTGGTTCGATCCTCACATGGGCCACTGGGCTGCGCCCCCTGCAACTAGTTTGAAACAGCTACTTGACTTGGAGCTGATGGGTCCTGGAAAAACACACTTAAGTAAATAAAAAGTAAAAAAAAAAAAAATGAATGGGTTCTTTTATTACATTACTCAACTTGAACCTGGATCAGTACTGGATACTCAGTGTTTTTCACAGCTGGTGCAAGTTTCAATACTAAAATGCTAAGTAGCAGCATGGTTTCAAATACTAGTTTTCATATTGTATGACTGATGTCTCCTTAAATAGTACCAAATCAAGCAAGCCTTTGAAGTAGAAGAATAAAAATGTGCTCCAACCAAAATAATTTCCACATTAAAAATTCAGTTTACAGTGGAATAGTTTGCCAAAGGATGCAGGCTATATTGATTCTCTTAATTTTCAATAAAAATGAATGAATGCTTTCATGAGAACACAGGAGTAACAATGATAAAATCAAACTACAAAAATCATTAGTCTAATTGGTCTGTTTCTAATAATTTAAATATCAATTTGGAACAAATAAGAGCAAACACTTGATTTGGTTCTGTACTTTGTAAGTTACTTTCATGTAAAATTTCATTTAATAGAAATGATTATCTGGTGTTATGTAAATTAAAGGAAAAAGTAACCTTGACATCTTGAAATGAAACAGGATCTTGTCCATGGATTTTCATTAGTTCCTGTATGGCCTGTATTTGGCAGAAACAAATCTGTAAATGAAAAATAAACTACACAATAGCCCCCACCCTGGCCCGCGGCCCCTTTTAGTTCCACTTCCTATCCTATGCAGACCACACGCCTCACTGTTTCAACCACTCTTGCCAAAATTCTTAATTTCCTTCACCTGGCTTCACATCTACCCGGCAAAACTAAAAACTGGATCAGTGTAACCATCAACCTTTCTAGACCCACGCCATAGCTATTGAGCTTCAGAAAGAAAGTATGCAAAACTACAGATTAGTGCTACCATGTAGGTAGGAGTGGTCTTCCACCTCAGAGGAGCCTTTAACTTGCCTAGCAATTATACTGTTCTGATCATCTCCTCCCATTTCCCAGGAACACTGTTCACACCTTCGTTCTTTACCCAATTCACCACTGCCCCGCCCTTCCTACACTTTGCCATCTAAAAAAATGGAGGTAAATCTCCCCTGAACTCTTACAAACTAACAAAATACTGAAGAAAGTACAGTTGACCCTTGAACATTTCATGGGCTACGGGCCCTGACCTCCCCACATACACTCGAAAATCCGAGTGTAACTGTGACTCCCTAAAAACTTCAGTACTAGTTGCCTACTATTGGGCAAAAGCCTTGCCAGTAACATAAACTGTCAATTAACACATAATTTGTTATACGCATTATATACAGGAGTCTTTAAGTAAGCTAGAGAAAAGAAAATATTAAAATCATAAGAGAAAATACATTTACTATACTGTATCGATACCATAAATTTGTCATCTGTTTACAAAATGAATCTGTCAGTACCTACATCAATATCATCTTATGATACGAAATACTGTTGATGTTATACATATTACTAACACTAGACACCAAAAATGAAAACGTGAAAAAAAATCCATATTATCAGGTATAATGATTCATGCATTGATAATGAAGCAGCAGCAGTACGATTGCTTTATAGTAGCCGAGGTGGAAAAGATACGACTGCTTCATGATAACGAAGTCTCCAAAAATTTTTTCAACATATTTATTGAAAAAAACGTGCATATAAGTGGACCCACACAGTTCAAACCTGCGTTTTTTAGGGTCAACTGCACTGTGATCCAGTTGGACAAATATCTTAGGTGACAGTCATTCACTGGAAAATGTGAAGCTTAAAATTCTTGGTAAACAGTCAACTTACATTCCAAGTGCCTACTCTGTATGTGATGCCACCGATATCAGTGTGTAAAGGAAAACTCTTTGAAGTAGATGAGAATCTGGGTACAATCTTAGCTACTAGACTACTGTGTTTCCCCGAAAATAAGACCTACTCAGACCTTCAGCTCGAATGCATCTTTTGGAGCAAAAATTAATATAAGATCCGGTCTTATTTTAATATAAGACCGGGTATAATATGATACCTGATCTTATATTAATTTTTGCTCCAAAAGATGCTTAGAGCTGATGGTCCGGCTAGGTCTTATTTTCGGGGAAACACAGTAGTAGACCTGGATGGTATGCTCCACAGTGCACCATCCAGGCCCAGCTTTATTACTCGGATATTGAGATAGAAAGGTTCTGTGAACAGCCCCTCCGGATGCAGAGCTCAGCACCAGGAACATGTTTCCTTAGCCCATACAATCAAGCCCAGATAAAATAATAAAATAAATGCATGTATGAACTATTTTAAATGTATTAAATAAAATTTAACATTCTAAAACTATAAGATACTATAAAGAAATCTTTATGAAAAAGGGTTGAGTGTTTAATTACCAAAAGACATTTACTTTGTTTTCCTAAAACTGAATTTTCATTGAATAGGTCTGCGTAAAGTGGGGGCATCACTATAATGGGTTAGCGTTATCCTTTCAGATTAGCCACTGATGTAAGCCCAATTTTAAAAAATTGCATACTAATCTTAGGATTGTAATTTACCCTACTATTTGCAGTCATTACTACCTAGAAGATCATAATGGAACGCCTTTTAGGGAAATTATGAAGTTATAGAATATGTACTATGAAATTCAGAAAAGTTACTTTAAAAGTACCAAAAAAGGTTTTAAATGGAAAGGAAATAAAAACCAGGGGAAAATGGTTTATGACAACAATGTAAAAATGTTGCTTTTGTTGTTAAAAAAAGCTTTTCTTCCTACTATTTATTGACCTTAACCATATAAAAATCACACTCTTCTAAAACCTAACTATAGAAATGTGGTGATGGAGTAGGAAACTACTGTACAAAACTACTCCATCAAGAAAAGTCACCTTTCAAATTGAATGATTTGTCTTAAAAGGGCAGACATTCCTATTTTTACACCTGCTGCATCTGGATGCTTATCAGGTAAGATACAATCAAATTCCATGTCAGAGCTCATCGTGTTATTCTCTGACACCAAGTAAGGCACAAATTAAGTCCGTCAGCAAATCTGTTTCACACGGAAATGCAGCACACAATTCTAGCCCGTTTTTAAAGTATTTATCTTTTACAGCACAGCAATGAAAAGAATCTACAACCACCAAAGTCTACATAACTCCCGTGGAAAGGAGCTACCTTTTCTGAACTGTTTCCTTAAAGCTTCTATAGGATTTTACACACTAGTTTTTGATCACCAAGAGCACAGTATTTCTCATGGATGTTTGTGTCTCCACTGACTAGAATATATAGTCCCTGACATATATTTACACTCTGTTTTAGTTCTGCATCTAATCAAATCAGCATTGATTTGGCCCATTTATATTTTTAAAAAGTAGAAAAAAACCAGAGACTTGATTTCCTTCCGAAATCTGTTATGTAAACCCTTTTGTTAAATGTAAACGTCACAAGTTAGATTTAATTGTCACCGAGTAGGTAATTTAAACCAAATTGTACAACATATCTTAAGGAAGAACGACTCATTTACACAAATGAGACTTACCCTAAAGAAGTAATTAAGGGAAAAGACATTCAGATAGCCTTTGTTCTCAATATCAAGCAATTTGAAAATATATTGCAGAGCTGCAGGTTCTTTTCGGTTTTCTAATGCAAGAACAAAATCCAGGTAGGTCTTATAGTCCTATAGAAAAGAAAATGACATTCTTTGGAGGCCTTATTTGGAATCCACTTTTCAAGTGTCTGATAATTTGAAGCTATTCTGCAATCAAAGGTGGCAAGTTATTTTTAATATGAAATGAGAAATCCATTCGTATACTCCGTGTTGGTTTCTAGGAATTCGATGTAGCAGTTAATCTGTGCAGGACAGTTTTGGGACACAGTTCATTTTCTTGAGAGATTTTCTGTGTTAAACCATAATTTTCTTTCATTATGTTTTTGAAATGGACAGGACAGTGACTAAGCTATCATACACTGCCATTAAATTTATAGCTTCATTTCAGTGGTCATTTTGGAAGAAAAAAGTTTATATGGAATGAACAGAACAGTATATTTTAATAGCTGTTTTGAAATAGTGTTTAGAAGTTTTAAATCTAGTCACAGATTACTTTTTTTGCATAGTGAAAAGAAGTAAAATACTTGGGAGAGCCTCACTTAGAAAAACTATATTCTTGGAAAAGAGTTTTTAGGCTAAGATTAGGGATTCCTTTCTGCATGAATTGCAGCATAAAGAGCTACAGAGATGCAGCCTCATGATGGTCTAACTCCATACATAGTTGTAGCTTCTGATTTTCTTTATTCACCAGAAGTCATTAGTATAAGCTCCTTACTTATTTGAGATTTAGAGCCTGTCTATCGTAGACAGCTGTGGGAATCACGAAATAGCTTTTGTGCCTTTTTCCCCTTTTCCTTTGCAGTTGGCTAACAATGGTGTTATTTAGAAAACTGCTATTAAAGCTAAATGATAATACATAGAATCCTGATTCTTTTCTAACAATATGGCCATTTCTTAAGCATCATTAACTTGGAAAATGTGTCAGAACCTTAACATATGTTCTCAATAGCAAGAATGGTAATTTAAAAATACTGTTTAGAATTTTCTTCTCAAGTGTTTTGCAATAAAAGGACAAGTACATATTAGTCAGTCTTGAGCTACTAACATAGCCACTTATAGAGAGTAATACAACCTGATTCTTAGATTTAAATCATAGCATATGTGGTACTATATCTGACCTGGTAATTTAATGGATGCTCCATCTATATAAAAATAGTCAATAGGATTTGCTAATTTTTCAGATTTTTATTTTACTAGTCCACAACCCTTTACAATACGTACACTGACAATGAAATGAACAAAATATTAACATTTTCTTTTTGTCCTGAGTCCATAAGGGAATGTTGTAAAGCAAATTTACCTTAAAATGAAAGGTTCCAAATCTCAGACATTTTGATCAGTTATACATTTTAAGATAATGTTACACACTGATATAAAATGCTGTATCACATCAAGAAAAATGTTTTTGGAAATTGTGGGAGCCTAAATTTTTAAAACTTATTAGATTTATTACTACCATTTCTCCATCATAAGTGAGACACTCCTGGAAAACACGGTCTAAGAAGACATTGGTCATGGTTGCCGTTCCATAGCGGGAGAGTTCTTCTTTACTGAGCATACCATTGTGATCCTTATCAAGATTCAAATACTGGCCTTGGGAAGAAAGATGATAAAAAGATACTTATGACTAAATAAAATTCTAAGTAAAAGACAAAAGAATAAACACTAACAAAAAGTTCTTTTTATTGGTTAATATTTTCATTTTCAAACTCCCCACTAAGGGTAGTGCCCTAACATCAGCTACCCCTGCAATCTGTATCAGAATAACCCTCAGGCCAGAACCAGTCAAAGAAAACCCATCACAAAGGCCATGGCCTTGGGTTATCTCCCTTACATCATTATTTGTTTTCTGTTTGCTTTTAGGACTTTCCTAGGATTCTGAATTAGATGGTGGTAAAGTTCAACAGAAAGCACTGAAATGCTCCGGCTTGAAAGCAGAAGTCATGAATTCCAAAATAAGTCAAGACCACCCAACAGAATGTAATAGATAAATGAAACTTAGGAAAAGAGCAAAGCGCTCCCTAGACCTCCCTCTGTGGACCCTAAGAGCAGCATTTTATCAAAATGCAAGACCATAGTTGATGTTCATAATGATACTTCTGAAAAGATCAAATTACATTCTGTATGTTCTATTAAAGAGTTAGAAAGTGTAGTAACAAGAGTTACAAAAATTTAAAACACTGGTATTTAAAAACAAGTAAATTTTAGTAATCTAGAATACTAGCTTTTAAAGTAATTAGATACTTTGATCTTGAGATGAATTAGCCTATGTATGTCCTTTGAACACCAATTAATTAGGAAAGGATTAGCATTATGATAGGAACATACCATACACCCTTAGGGCAGAAGGAGCAGAAAACCAGTTTGTTTCTTGACTCTCCTTGGACAGTTCCTCATCCCTTAACTAAATGAACACAGAAACATAATTAGAAGATAGCAACTGTCAAGTGATATAATTAAGTAGTTTAAAAACATATTTACCTCCAATAAGTCATCTAGGAAGCTGCATGCTAAAATATCTTGAATTTTTATCTTCCCTTTAAAGAACAAAGAAATACAATTACTTAATTGCATTTTAAAAATGAGCAACTCAGTTTTATAAAGGTATTATTTTAGAAGAACAATCACCCAACTGATATTTTAAAGCTTCCTAGCTCTTATGCTCCAAAAATCTCTATTATTATATACTGCTATGAAAAGGGAAAGGTGCAGGGAATATTTAATAAAATCTCTACCTCATATGTCTATCTGTATACACGCAAGGACTTTGATTTGGGCCTTCTGTCCCTTTCTGTGCCCCAGTTACATGTACTTAAGTCTCGCAGGTTAGAACAGCTGATAAAATGCACTGTTAATGAGGCCAAATTTACTAATCTGATTCTCATATAAAATAGTGAACTTGAGAAAGAAAAATACATAGTAGAACTATTGGGAGATAGCAAATTATATCAGAATAACTGGCTTCTTAGAACTGGAAGGAGCCATAGATTACCCATTTCATACTTCATTTTAGAGAGGAAGAAAGTGTAAGGGATTAGATGACATGCCCACTGTCACACAGTGACATAAAGATCATAAAAGATCTTTATATATTAATGGCAATGACATGTAAAGAAAATTAAAAAATGACTTTTCAAGACTTTCCTCTAGTTATTGAGATTTAAAAGTAATAATATCCTCATAATATTTAAGTTAGATAAGATTTTCTTTTACCTGTTCTTAGAGGGTCTAAAAAGAAGAAGAATTTCCTAACTGCTGTACAAACATAAAAGGAGTAAAAAGATTTTTCCAGCCCATCTAATTGTGGCAAAGTAGGGATAAGTTCCAATATGTAGTTTTCTAAATCCTGAAAGAAAAGAACAAAATAAAAATTTCAAGTCTTAAATGTCTGATCTTGTTTCTTAATTAGCTACTGGAATATAATTTCAGTGCTAAAAATTATTCAGCGTTAATACTATATTAATGATAAAATTCATAACTAGCTTAGTGGTAAAACTTTTATATTAAATTTGTTTCTACTAATTTACGTTTTATTTAAATTTTAACGTATTTTTGAATTCTATATAGTTCTATATAGAACATTCTGTATAGTTCCAAATTTAAAAGGGACAAAAAGGTATTCACTGAAGTTTGCCTCTCACCTAGTTCCTCTCCCCAGAGGTAACCTATATTATCAGCTTCTGATGTATCTTCCCAAAGATAAACGATGCATGTACAAGCCAATACATACATACGAGTATGCATATTTCTTTTCCTCTTTTTCACAGCAAATAGCAGCACACCACGCAAATTTTTCTGTATCTTGCTTTTATCACTTAACACTACATTTTGCAGTCATTCCATATTGGCTCTTAAAAAGCTTCTCTTTAAAAAAAAGCTATGTATTATTTCAGATATACCATAATCTATTTATTCTAATGATGGACATTTAGGTGGTTTCTAATCTTTAGCAACACTAAAAACAATATTATGGAGGCTAAGCAAAATTTTTATTCACAGGTATGGAAGAATACAGGATATAGTTTCTGTAAGTGGAATTGCTGGATCAAAGCACATGCATATTTATAATTATGGTAAGACGTTGGCCAACTTCCCACCACCCCATAAAACCCATATCCATTTTATACTCCCACCAGCAATACGAAGGCTGTATCAACAGTTCCCAAATTGTGCCGCAGGAGTGCTACACTAAACTCAAAGGGGTGCAGCAGGGTATTTAAGATTTTTGAGGGAAACACAGCAACATCTGTCAGACAGTGCCTGAGCTATGGCTCAAGGAAGTTCACATTTTCATCATTAGTTTGAAACACATATTCCTTTTGATGACATCAATCTTAGCAAAGCTAGGCTCTTGGTGGTTGCGGTAATAAAGCAAGTACCACACAGAAATTAGTGTGAAAGAGGAAGTGAGAATGATTGTGTCCAATATAATCTCCAGATTGTGAAGCTATACAGTGCTCCCTGGGCACACACATTCCATTGGTAACTGTTATTTAAGAATGAAATAAAAATATTATTTTCTTTTAACCTGTGTGTATTTATTCAAATGGGCAATAGGATAAGTTTAATGAATATTTCCATTAAATTGTTTAGAACTAACTGGTTAATAAATGGAACTGTTAGGTATTTCTTTCAACCTAGAGGCATTATGAAAAAGTTACTGAGACAATAAGGGCACCATGAACTGAAAAAGGTTGGGAAACCATGGCTATTTTACATTCCTTCATTAAAAGTGTTATCGAACTTTTTGATCTTTGTCAATCTGATAGGTGAAAAATGGCATTTTAATGTAGATCTATTCAACATTTCTCTTACATAAAGTTAGTATTTTTTCTTATGATTAAGAAGCATTTTTATTTTGCTTTCTGCAAACTATATCCTTTGCCCAGTTTTGTACTGGGTTAGCAGCCATTTTCTTTTTATTTATTTATTTATTTATTTATTTATTTATTAGTTTCAGGTGTACAAGACAAGGTAATAGCAGCCATTTTCTTATGGTTTCTAGGAGCTTGTTATACATTAGAATAATTGGCCATTTGTTTGTGACTGAGTTTCAGGTATTTTCTCCACTTTGTTTTCTTTTAACTTTGTTTATTACAGCCTATAGATTTTTTAAAAATGTAGCTGAATTTACAATTTTTTAGATGTCTCTCAGTTTTATCATACTCAGAAAGGCTTTCGCTATTCCAAGATTATATATTTAAAAGTATCTCCTAGTTTTTTATACTTATTTTAACAATTTTGTTACTCTTGTTTTAGCCATTGTAAAGAATAATGTTTCTAGTTGATCAGACATACTTTATAATTTAAGTTGTAGAACAGACGGCATCCCAAACCTGAGTCCAAAATGGGACTCTTACCATCCCCAACCCTGGTCCTCACCCATTATTCCCTATTATAGCAGTTATTCAAAACAAAAATTTATTCAAAATAAAAGCAGTTATTCAAAATACAATTTTAGTCATCTTTGGTTCACCAAGGACCCTACCCTTTACCCCCGATATCTAATCCAATAGCAAATTTTTTGGGTGTGTATGTGTGTGTCCAAAATATATATTAACTTAATCTGTTATTGGCTCTTTTTCCAGCCATCACCCTGGTCTGCCCATTATCACTCCTCACCTGGACTACTATAGTAGCCTAACTATTCCTTCTTGCACTGTAGGCTCCTTACAATCCATTCTCCACACAGTACCTAGAGTGATCTTTTAAAATGTAAATCATATCCTGACAGATTCAGCTTAAAACTTCTAATGGCTTCCAAACTCCTTACCATGGCCTAAAGGGCCCCACATGTGGTCTTTGCCTACTTCTCTCTCCAATTTCAGTCTGTCACTAACTCTTGCTTACATGTTCTAGCCACACTGGCTTCCTTCTGTTCCTAGAACAGGTCAGGTTTAACTCTGTCTTGGGGACACTGACCTTGCTCTTCCCTCTCTATTATACATCTCCATAAGGCTGGCTTCTTTCTCATCCTTCACAATTAAAACTCAATCACTTTCTCAAAGAGGTACCCCTTCCATCTTATCTAAAACAGCCCCCAACCCCAGTCATATTCTTTCCCATTACCCTATTTTATTATCTTTGTAGAACTTGTCATTATTTGAAATTATCTTGCTTATAATTTAGTGTCTGCCTCTCCACTCTGCTAAAAACAAACAAACAAACAAAAACAAAACCAAAAAAACTCCCTAAGAGTAAGGCTTAGAATAGTACCTGGCACAAATTAAGTGTTTTGTAAATGCTCATTTAATAAGATTTAATAAGTGAACGAAAGTTTGCTTATATTACTCAAATTACAGACGTTGGCTCTAGAAATCACTGTCTTTTAATCGAAGAGTCTGGTTTCAAAAGGCAAACTGCTCAGGGTAGGAGAAATTTTTTTTTTTTTTTTTTTTTTTGTTGAGAGCCCACTGGCCCATGTGGGAATCGAACCGGCAGCCTTCGGAGTTAGGAGTATGGAGCTCCAACCGCCTGCGCCACCCAGCCGGCCGGAGAAATATTTTTTTAAGAGAAATGCTTTTTTTCATTGAGAGAAGGGACAAACTCCCTTTTAAACACAACTACAGAGATATACTGTTGCTTTTCTCTTCCCTCTTTTCATCCTTTTTTCCATTTTTGTTTCCATTCATGGAAAAAGGCAAGAAGTGTGTTTTGTAAAGCAACCAATGGCTGGGAAGAATTCTCAGAGCTACAGGAATACCCCAATATCTGACCTGAATAAGTATCAACAGGTGGCTAATATATCTTCCTTGCTAGAGAGAGATGGATAGAAGCAAGAACCTTTTACTGTCAAGTTGATCTGAACCTTAAAGTTCAAGAATTGTACTGTTCCCTAGGAAGGTTTCAAAGTGTAAATGTTCAGTATGAGCTAACAGATTCTATCTACAGAAACCTGGATAAAGCAGACTGCAACAAATCATAACAGGAAACAAACTATAACAGGGAATTGTCTTTAAATTTTACATTTGAATATTTATTTAAGTGATTAATTAACTTGGTTCATATTTATGCCGAACTCCCATCCCCTTTTCCTAATGACCCTAAAAAGGACTCCTTATTTGGGAAAAACGCCTGAGCTAAAAAGAAGCATGTCCATATAACTTATATACTCAGACTGACAAGAAGCATAGCCATTTGGATCACCAGGCTATAATTCTCTGTTGATAACATGGTCTAACTTCATTAATACCTAATGGGAAATAAACCACCTCTTGGTAACTGATGTTACAACCTTAACATACAGATGGGAAAAGTCACGCTCTTTTTCTCCTATATATTTCCTAAAAAAGGAAAAATTCCTGGCCCTTACATTTTAAAACAGTCATACACTGATAACACTCATGAATAATCAAAAGTTTTTCACTGTTTCTACATTCTTCTTACGGTTTCTTTTAAAAGGCTTTTTTTAAAAAGGGGAGAGGGGCTTGAGAAAATCTAAAAAGGAATTTTTGTAGTCAACATACATTTTAAAAGTTTTTTTTAGTAATATACGTTATTTGTAAAAACAAAAAAACAAAAAAAAATCATCTGTAGTTCCACCATCCAGTGATAACTACTGTTAACATTTTTATTTCTATAGTAGTTATTAAAGTAGGTTAATACTTACAGATTCCCGAAGGTACCCTTGTCCTGCAACATCGTATAAACTGAGTCCTATTCTTGTTTGATGAAGCCAAACTGACAATAAACATGAAAATTAAACGTAACTAAGAGCTATCCTTTAGCATATATATAGACAAAAGGAGATAAAGAGCTAGATTAGATGGACAAGCTAATCTAATAAGTCTATGAACATATTTATTCTCACACATATTACTTATTAACCCCAAAATTGTTCAAAATAAAATAAAAACACCATAAAATTAACAGTAGATATCAACAATTCTACCATGCCTAAAGTGACAATAAAGTCGATGCCCTTGAAGATATTGCTCCTTACTTTATTAAACTTGGTGTTCCACCAAACAGGGACAGTGAAAGTATAATGTTAGGCTTTCAATGAAGCTGATTTTATTCTACTGAGGTTAATTATTGCAAACAAATATTAGTTAACGATTATACACATAGGACTTCACAGATCATTATGGAACTTAAAGGAATCACAAAACTCCAAGTTGTTTGGTAAAAACTCCTTGAATCTGATGCTACAGTTGTGAGTTTCAAACTATCCTCTTAGGTAACTCAACCTGTAATAAATATACTGGTGAAATAAAATTAGCAGTGAATTAAAATTATTTCAAATCACCATACATTAAAACTCTTGGTTCAGCTTTTGATATATCTAGTTAGCTAGTATATTTAGGATACGTGTGAAGTTTTTATTTTGTTTGTTTTTTATAATAATGAACCAAATTTATGGTAGAAAATCTCACCTCTAGTAAGTTCCAGGAGAGACTCATAATAGAAAAACAAATGGTCAAAAAACAAATTCTGCTATTAGAACTTACTAAATAAGAGTTGTTTCACATGGAAGGGATACGATAAAAGCATGGACCAAAAACCTATTTGATTACCAGAAAAGAGTAGTTCAAGCAAATGAAATCACCTTTTCTCATGACATAATTAAAGAACTGCATGATAGAAATTCTTCCGTAAGAATCTGTATGAAGGAGTTTAGCAAAGACTTTTGCTGTGAAAAACTGCCTAAGGAAAGGAAACAAAGATTAAAATCAGTTGCCAACATAACATAAAGATGACTTCTACATGAATTAACAAATAGCAGCATAAATTCAAACAATAAAAAACCAAAGTGGTATAAAAAAATCAGTGACAACTATAGTTCTAAACTTAATTTTAAATCATACATCTTTGCATTCTATTGTCTTAAACATGAAGGCCTATAGTGTTGTAAATAAACCATATTTCTTTTAGTAACTTTATACCAATGTAATTTTTTTGACTAAATAATTTTATTAAACTTCATGAATAACTCAAATTGACTCAAAGTGTCTTACCATTGACTAAAAATTTCACTGACATTTATTTGAGGCATTTAAAATGCTTATGTAACATACTCCTTTGTTAAAATATCATTCTTACTTGCACTTTGGTCCAGCCTTTTCACCAACCTTCAAAAAATTTTCATAATTAATCATTGCTTCCTCTCCAATCATAGGTGGTGTCTGGTGCTTGTCCAACAAAAACCATAAGTTCTTAGAAGAATTGCAGAAATGGAGATGTTATAATTAACAGAACAAAATTTAAAAACATAGTTGAATATGTTATTTACATTGAAATGATAGTCTGATAGCAGAGTTAATATTAAGATGAATCTCATTCCTATTATCCTTTTGATTACTAATAACACAATAAAAATAAACATATATAGTACTTCTTTAATCCATATAACTATATGCTGTGGATAGTTATCCCTACTTTACAGATGAGAACTGAAGCCCAGAAAAGTTAAGTCCATTGCCAGAGATCAACAGAGCAAGGCTGGGATTTGAACCCCTACAGTTTGACCCTACCGTAGTGGTTATCAACTTTGGCTTCACATTAGAGTCACCTTTAAAAAACAAAACTATCCTTGGGAGATCCACCCCTGTAAGCTCTGCAATTGATTCTGGTGGGAACCATTTCTCCAGAGCAGGTGCCTTCACCATTCTGCAGTACTGGCTCCATTAGGCCCCGTAAGGTCCTATATGACATTAAGTAGTACAAATAAGAAACGGCTAACATCCAAAGCAAGTTTTATTTCATTCCTACCTGTAATTCTTCATTATCTAACAGTTCTCTGCTTTTCCTTTGCAGAAAGACAGCTCTGGATTCCTCTCTTAACTTCTGTAGTAAGACTTCATCTTCAGCTGGCAGCTAAAAATACATTGTAGAGTTAATTTCTATACTTAAATTCTTCTAGACAATTGGATTATGTAAAATGTATCCGGCCTCATGAAATAACTATGACATTGCCTCAAATTACTTTTGGCATCTCAGTTTTGCTTAACTTCAAGTCATCATCTATTTAAAAAGTTCATTTAACAAAAAGAGATCCACAGAGAATTCAATAGTTAGCAAGGCCATATGCTTGCCCAATAAAAGCTAATGGTCTAGCCCAAGTTTATATTGTTAGAGCACTGTTTCCACTGTAAGCTTAGACTGATAAAGAATTAGATTAGGACTAGCTGAAGACTGGCAGTCTTAGCAAAGTATGCCTTTTGAGACTGGATCACCTTACTTTGTAGAGATGGTCAAGCCAGTGTCTATTACGTTGGCCTCCAAGACAGAAGTTCTGCCTACGTGGGTGATTTCCATAAACAGGGCTTCAAAATACTCATTCCAACTCCACTTCATATAATGTGCTTTGAGGATTTCTTCTTCCTTTTCTGTATCTTTGTCCCACTAACTGTAGCTAAGTAACCCCTAGTCCAAACTAGGGGTTATGGTTTATACCTTTCATTTCCAAGAACTAAGATGCCATCCCTCCCATCAAAAGGAACAGAGAAGGAAGAAGCATTAGAAGGTGAGGCCAGGCTGAGATACACTGTGCTCCAGTCTAGTCAACCAGCGAATCAGCCAGGGGAGGAGCAGTGACCAAAGATGGATGATAGCTGGTTTCTCTGAAGCAGTGGAGAGGAAGAAGAAACAAGGGAAATAACACTGGACAAATCCATTCGACTAAAATTCCAAAATTAACTTTTCTATCGTGGTTATATTTGACATATTACTAAATAGCTCTTATTCTTTTTAGTAGCCTTCAATTTCAGCTGTAAATAGCTGTTTTAATTTATGACCTTCTTCAAAGACTTCTTTACAGTTTTGGCACAAGAAAACATAACTGAGTATTAAACTCTTCAAGTTTTCCATTCTCAATCTATTTGTCAGTTTAGCCTTGAGCAAAACGTTTTACACCTTATACCACAATTAGAAGACAAAGTTAAAAATTATGATCAGACATAATCTAGCTTCACCTCTCTTGCCTGGGCTCCCAGATTCATATGTTAAATATACACTTGACAAATCTACTGGGATGTCTAATAGGCATCTCAAACTTAATATATTTAAAACAGAACTCTTGATTTTTCTCTTTCAAACCCATTTCTCTTAGTCTTCTCCAGCTGAGTAAAAGGTGCTTCTGGACATTCACAGTGGCTCAGGTCCAAAACCTAGGAATCCCTGGTACCTATATCCAGTCATCAATAAGTTCTTTCAGCTTTACCTTTAAAATATAACCCAAATCTTTTCACTTCTTATGTCTAAAGCTTCCTAGCCTGAAACAGCATCATCTTTCTAGTGTGGTACTCATCCTTTTGATATTTGTTTGTAATTTAACATTTTTACCTCCCCAAATATACCATGAGGTTCTCAAAAGCAGGACCCATGTCTTACTTATTGGTACTGTGTAACATACAAATACAGTGCTTGGTACGTTATAGCTGCTAAATAAATGTTTGTTGAATGACTGAATAAATTATTGGAGGAATTAAAAAAAATTATGATCAATTAAGTATACTTAAGTCTTATAAAAAGCCTGACAACCTAATCCAATAGAACACCTACTACTAATATCCATAATAAAAATTATGAAGAAAAAGCCGATAGCTCAAAAGGTAGGCAAATAACAACTTTGTGTGTTTATAGTAATTGATAAGAAAACTCAAGATTTTATCAGCTCCAAAGTAAAGGTAAGATAAAGAATGAAATAATATATAAAATTTAAAATATAGTCCTCAACTTATTTATAATACAAGATTCTTATCCAATTTAAAATTAATTTTATTTATAAACTCCACAAGACATTTGCTTAGATACTACTTACCCTATAATAAAACCGGGGAATGGTCTTATAGAATTCATTCGTGTTTTTTCTACCTCCTTTCCATTCTGAGTAGTATTTGGTAAATAAATCCATTTCTTCATCTTTTAATTCTTGTTCACTTTTTTTTTCTGGTAACAAGTAAATAAAGGGGGGAAGCACTTTTAAAATCAAACAATACTTTTCTCAGGTCATCTATCTACTATTGTCTAATTACAGTGCAAAAAAGGCCTTCACAGTGGTGCTTAGACACTGAACATCTATATTAACTTTCTTGAACTAAGAATCACTATCTTCCACTGAAAAAGCCTCCCCTAAATCTTCAAATCTTAGCTGCTGCCTCCACTTTATTTTTTCCATCACTATACTGTCTCTTCCTCTAGTCAGTGCCTTTCTTATAGACTTCTGGCATGTTCCTAATTCACTTAATCAAAAGTGTATACTGAGCACGTACTATGTACAGAGCACTCACTGTACGAGACACTGGGGCAAGAGTGGTGGGAAAGCAGGCACAGCCCTTGACCTCATGGAGTTTCAGCCTCTTAATGACAGTTTCTCTACCTAAAGCAAAACCCTTCCATCTGAAGCTCACACATCAGGATGCTATTACCCTCCAACCCGCCTGCTGCTGGCACACAGCTGTCTCATTTAGCCATTCCTCCATACTTATTTGTAGACCATGGCGACTGGTACACAGCGTTCTTTTCCTCAATGTCCTGCAATCATCAAGGAAGAATAAGTATTTATGTGAGTGACGGTGACCCCTCAACTCTGAAGGCTTTCACCTCTACTCTATTGTGTCACCCAGTTCCATGGCAAGACCACAGATCTTCTCTGCTCCTCTTCTGAAATCTTAAATGCTAATATATTCTCAGATAATTTTTCTCTCCTTGTTATTCATAACCTCACTGGCGTAATACCTGCACTTCAGCCTCACTGAGATCTTCAATGCTATGGTCCACATTCTCAAAAGTTTATTTTCCTCCTCCTGGTCTCACTTCCTTCCCGACATGCCTGTAGTTCTTCCCCTAAACTCCTCTTATGCCTACATTTCTCCCACATCTGCCATGTTAACTTTTAACTTTGGACCAATCTTAACAAACTAATTTGTTTACTATGACTTAATGCTGTTGGAGAAAACTGCAAAATTTTGGTCCCACAAATTTACTTCATTTGCTAATTAATAAGTCAGCTTCTCAAAAACACCAGTACATATTTTATCTACCCTTAATGTTCTCTTGGTGACTGACTGCTCCAAACTGTCACTACATTCCTCAAATCCCCTCTGTGTTCACTTTAACGGACGACAATCCCTCCCAGTTCATCGAAAATTGAGTCTACTGGGCACAGACACCCATAAACATCTAAGTGGAGTGGAAGGACAGGAAGGTATCAAATCTGCATCTTACTTTCTTCCTGCCAGTTTCAGAGGAAGAAGGTATCTCTTTTCTTACTCAAGGCTAATGCTTCATTTTACCTGAGAGTTTAATCTCAGCCATTGCAATTCTCCTGTAAGTTGTTCAATCACTTATTTCCTTCTCTATTCAGTACTTTCAATTTCTTCATCTCTACTGGCTTTTAACTTAGAAATACACTGAGATCTCTCCCATTCCCTCCCCCTCCCCCCAAAAACCTCCTTCTCTTCTACCTACTGTCACACAAACCTCCTTCCTTCCTCATTCACTTTTTCAAATGAAAGTCTATGTTGGCTATCTCTGCTTTCTTTCCTCTCATCTCTTTATACAATCCTGCTTCTATTCTTACCACTTTACAGAACCTGTTCTTGCCAGGGCAACCAATGACCTAATTGTTTAGTTTAATGTGCAAATCTGTCCTTGATTTCTCTGTTAAATTTGATACTGTTGATGATTCTAACCTTTTCTCGGCTTTTAAGAGATCACACTCTGTTAATTCTCCTATTTTCTGGCCATTTCTTCTTTTCTGTTAATCCTTCTTCCTCTGTACTTTCAACTTTCATAGTATAATTTCTAAATCGCAAACATATGTCACCCCAATATTAAGTTGTTGGTGAGAAGAGGAAGAAAAGCAAAGATCGAGATGACTGGTGAGGAAGAAGAACTAATAGAGTATGTCTTCCAGAAACCAAGAAAGAATGTGTAGGAGACAGAAAAATGAGGCACAGCAACAGGTGGAAGTTAAGACAAGAAAGTCTCTTTAAAATTGGAGAAATACCACCATGTTTATATGCTTAGGAGAATGACTAAGAAAGAGAAATTGATGATTCAGGAGAGAGGGGATGACTGCAGGAGTATATCTTTGAGTAGGCAAAAATGGAATCCAGCAAAAAGGATGGGATCTAGCACACCAATGAAAGCAACAGACTTAAATAGAAGTGGCACAATCTATATGATTTAATTCTGATTTTATCATCTCTACCAACATTAAAGTGTACATTCTACAAGGACAAGAATTTTTGTTTTGTTTTGTTTACTGCTATAGGCTAGAAAGGTACTTGTCCCCTAACAGACTTGCAATGGAAGTGGGTTTAAGAGTGAAGGGGAGGAGATCCAGTAATTCCACTCCTAGGCATCTACCCGGAGAAATCCAAAACTCCAATTCAAAAATCTGTATGCACTCCTATGTTTATTGCAGCACTTTACACAATAGCCAAGATATGGAAACAACCGAAATGCCCATCGGTGGATGACTGGATTAAGAAGCTGTGGTACATTTATACAATGGAGTATTACGCAGCCATAAAGAAGAAAGAAATCTTATCATTTGCAACAACATGGATGGATCTAGAGAACATTATGTTAAGTGAAATAAGTCAGAAAGAGAAAGACAAGTACCATATGATCTCACTTATATGTGGAATCTAAAGAAAAGAATATGTGAATGAACTAATCAGAGACAGTTTTGGAGACACAAAAAAACCGAGAGTTGTTAGATGGGCGGGGGGAAAGGGGGTTGGGATGGGGGAAAGGGTGAAGGGATTGGGGGGCGGCTGGTGACCACAGGGCTGTGGATGCCTGGTCATGGCATTGTACACCAGAGGCTGGACATCAATGAATGCCAACTATAATTTTATGTGTATAATGTGATGGCTCGGTGTGAGGTCGGGGTGGTGGTGGATGGGGGAGGGGGGTTCACGGTGTGAGGGATGTAAAAATAAAATAAAATAAAATAAAACTAAAAAAAAAAAAAAAAAGAGTGAAGGGGAGGAGAAAGCACAAGTACAGGTAATTTTTCTGAGGTTTCCTATAAGGGATGCAGAGAAATGAAGCAAATGCTGGAGAGGAATATGAGATCAAATGATTTTTTTAAAGAGGGCGGGGTTATTACAGCATGTTTGTTAGAGCTGATGGAAACGATCCAGTAGAGAAGGAAAATTTGATGATGCACGAGAGAGAGGATCAGGCCAGAGTGAATTCAGTGAACAAAAGAAAAGGAACACACACCTAGTGTTGGAGTAGAGCGACTGTCTCAAATAGGAGCACGGACAGTTCCCCATTTTAATAGTGAGGGCAGAGTGTACCAGCACCCATGGTGGGAAAGGGGCTGATAGAAATGGCAGATGAGAACAGATGAGGTTCTTTGATTGCTTCCACCTTCTCAAACACACACGCGCGCACACACACACACACACACACGTTTATCAGCTGAAGGTAAGGGGTAGGTAGGCTACATTGGAGGGTTGGATATTAGGGAGAAGAGAAGAAGTGCCTTAGAGTGTTAGAGAGTGAACGTCTAGGGAAACACGGAAGCAGTGTAAATGAATGACTGAAACACCTACTTTAGGTTAGTGGACACGCATTAAAAATGAGACAATGCGCCTTGGTTCCCTCTTCCTCCGGCCACTTTCAGTGCCCCGGAGAGGACAGTTTTAACCAGGTTGGTTAACAAGCAAGTCTGAAGGAGGCGGAAGAGGACACAGGAAAAACGAATTATGAAATCTAAAATGGATAAGGAGGGAAGTGAAAAGTGTGACAATAAAAAGGCGGTAGGATCCATGGATTACAGGCTCCGGTAGGATCCAAGAGTTATTGAAGCCAGGGTTTTCCATTATTCCTCACGAGGCCAGGTCAACACCATGCACAGTGAGCTGCTCAGTCCCGCCAATCATTTATTTCCCAGGGAAGTGTGGGTCAAACCTCTCTGGATCTCGAAACCACATTGCTCTCCGCCTGCTTTGTCAGGCGAGGTTTTACAGAAGCGGCCAGCGCGGCTCCCAGTTGCTGCTCCTCCCTTTCTCCCTCCACCTCTAGGAGTTTAGGGCCGGGCTCTCTCTGGGGCAGCCCCTCCCAAACTCACTGTGTGGACCGATGTTGGGCGTCGCTAACCGCCGGCGAAGAACTTCTTTCCAGTCCATGACTGACTCCCGCGCAGCAGCTCCTGCATTTGCAGTTTACTAACCGCTCCACCCGCTACCAACTCAGACGTCAAACACCGCCCAGCCCCGTAAAGGCTGGGAAGGCCGCTCAACCGCCATCTTGGACATGGGCGGAAGTCGGCTAAGGAGGGGGGGGAAAAAAAGATTACTGTAGCCGCTGCGGAGGATACGGCGATCACACTAACAGCAGGGAAAGCAGACGTGAGATAGGAAAGGATCCTCCTTAAGGCAGCGCCCCAACTTCACAACGCCGAATAAGGAAGCCCGTGCTTTTATTTCATGCTGGGCGTCTGGCGGGAGCGCACCACGTGACTCGGAGCCTTTGGCATTTCCGGCTCAAGGGAAGCGCTTTCCTCCTTCACAATTTCTTTCTCATTGTTGGTTACGGATATCTGGAGGTTCTAAAGGCTCTCCCTGAATGTAGCAGATGCCTTCAGCATCCGCCTCAGCCCCATCCTGCCGCTAAAAGCTTCAAAATCACCTGTTTTGGCCGCCTGGCCCAGCAGAACGCCGGCGTCCAGTTCAGTCACGCCCCTCATGCCGGGGCTCGCGCGGTGCATTGTGGGCCGGTAGTGTCGGCCGAGGTTCTGGTTGCGTTAATTAAGCGTGAGTGTTGGGTGAGTTGGAGCATGAGGTGAACTTCGTTTGTGATCAATCTGTACACCTCCCTGCCTTATCTGAGTTGTTGACTCGGCTCACTGCCCACCGCCCCCACCCCATTCCTTCATCGGCGGAGTTTGGCGGTGTGGGGAGTATTTTGCAGGGGCAGGGTCCCTAGATTTTGGCTTTCGTAACTACCCTTGCTACTGGTGGGGTTGGGGTTGGGGGCTCTTGGTCGCGGTTTTCGGCTTTCCGCCCTCCCTTGAGCAATGCTCCCACGGGATCCTGCCCCTTTCCGAGGACAGTTGTGATCCACGTGAGTCGAACGGGGCGGCCCTCCTTGTCCTTTTTCCTCAGGTTCGCGGACTGGAATGTAACTGTCACCAGAGAGTCCTGCTCTGTCCCCTGGTTCTGCGTCTTGCGACCGATGTTGGCTATCCTGGGATCCTTGTTTAATGGAGAAAACTCACCAGCCTTCCTTGTTAATTAAGTAGCTCCAAAAGCAGAGCCTTCGTTTTTCTGAGAGAAACTGAAAATCATCTTTTAAAAAGTTGCGCGTCGACTGTCGGCTCCCACCCCCAGGACCTTCATTATGCTGTAGAAGTAGGGGCTTTTTGCACATCGCTCTCAGCGTCTTGTGCTGGCCTCACTGCACGATGACTTTCTGTTTCACTGGCATTCGAAGCTTTCCTAAGCTTTGGAAAAGCAACGCATCCCTTGGCCTAAGCCCAGGACACTCGTCTACCTCTCTCTTTCTCAAAGACTGGTTTGGCATCGGGAACCCACAGAAGTGGTTTTCTCTTAAAACAGCGTCTCCACAAAATACCAAAGCAATGAATCTGCTGATTACCAAGGCCAGATCTGGCAGGAAAGGTGAGGAGGGCAGAAATAAGCAAGTTCCTTTTCCTTCTGAGTCTCATCTTTTTGCAGCTGGAGCGGCTAAGAAGCGATCACAGATGAATCCTCAGAGTAAAGATCATGCCTTGCCACCCGCGAGGAGCAACATTATTCAACTCCCAACAAAACCCTTGAATTCAGAGGAGTGGGATAAACTTAAGGAAGATTTCAAAGGAAAAGCCAGTTTTGAAAATTGGATCATTTCACAGATGGCTCACTACAATAGTTCTGTAGACGTGGCCAAATCTCTGCTGGCCTGGGTAGCTGCAAAAAACAACGGTATTGTAGGCTATAATTTGCTGGTCAAGTATTTATATCTCTGTGTCTTTCATAAGCAGACATCAGAAGTTTTTGACGTCTATGAAATCATGAAAGCTAGATACAAGATTTTAGAATCTGGAGCGAACACTCTTCTCATTCGGGGATTAATCCATTCAGACAGATGGAAAGAGGCCTTGCTGCTGTTAGAGGACATTAAAAAGGTCATGACTCCTTCAAAAAAGAACTATAATGACTGTATCCAGGGAGCCCTCCTTCATCAAGATGTAAACATAGCTTGGAATTTATATCAGGAATTGTTAAGTCATGATATTCCTATGATGGAAACTTTAAAAGCCTTCTTTGATTTTGGAAAAGACATAAAAGACGACCAGTATTCAAACAAACTACTAGACATTCTTTTATATCTAAGAAATAGTCAGCTATATCCTGGGGAATCATTTGCACACAGTATAAAAACATGGTTTGAGAGGTAATTTTGATTTCTTTTTATGATTTTAATACCTATACCTAAAAGTAGTCTCTTTTTTATTGCTGAAATTACACAGATTATAGTACTTTTTTCTATCTCTTAGTAAGATTTATTTCCCCTTTAAGACAAAATTTTCTTTCTATTTTAAAAAGTCACTACTACATGTTGTGCTAATCTCTACTCATCACATGAAAGGGGAAGTAGCACTTGTAGTTTTATGCATTTTATCATTTTACAAGGATCATTTGTTTTCTGAGGTGTCTAGTATATAAGTACTTAGGAATAGCACTGTGGCTGGAGTTCATAGCAAGAGCACTGGAACTGTCTTTGGGTCTTATTAGTATTTTTAGAAGTTCTAAAACCTAGTGACTGGTATAATGTGCATATCTATGTTCTGCTTGATCTATGCATTTCATCAACTTGGATGGTTAGAGCAGAGGGGGGGATCCTGATCAAACCTGATATGCAAGTGTTATCATGGAAAATCTTCATCTTTCCAGTTCATTTTAGATTTTTCCATCATTCAACTGTTCTCTTCAAGGCTCTCTCCTTTGCTTTTCCTTTGCTTTTATTCATGTCACTGGCTACATGCCAATTTATTGCTTTGGTCTTTTACTTTCTTATTTCTTCAACATTAATTTGCTTCAGGCTCTTTCCTAAAAATTCATTCCTTTTCTCTTTGTTTTTCTCTTTTCTACTATATATCATCTTCACAGAACTTTGAAGTAGCAATCATGCTGAATTTTCTTCTTGAACAAATTTTTTGAACATCAACAGAGGAGCTGTTGATTGTGAAAATCTTTGAATGCCAAGGATTTTGGATTTTATTGTGTTATCAACAGTGTTGGTCTTGGAGTGGAGTTTTAGAGAGGTAACTGCCAAAGCAAGGAAAAAAGAAGGTGGGAAAAGGATTAAAATTGAAAACAGGGAGATCTGTTTGGAGGCGATTGTAGGTTTGAATGAGAGATGATGAAATCTTGAATTAAGACTTGGGAAAGGAGAGAAGGATCAATAGGAATCATGGTAATATACGTAAGAGGAAAGAAGAAAGGATAAATTGAGCAAATAAATCAGTAAGTAGTTTTGAATAACTTCAGTTAGGCTAGGCACTGCAGATGTTCTATGATGTAAGATCTATTATGGTGGCATTCACAATTGGGAATGTAATACTTGACAGTTAAATAATAGTGACAGAAGATGGTAGTATAAGACAAGAAATTACTCTGGACAAGTACAATCTCTGGCAGCTTTTTGGGAAATGTTAGAGTTTAATTTGGAAAATGTTGAGTTTAATTTAGAGGTTACACTGGTAATGTCAGCTGCTTTCTGTACAGGTCCTGTGAAGGTAGATTTAGACTTGAAGATGAGGGTTGGATGACCAGAGGAGAAGCAAACGGAAGAAGGAGTTCCAGAGTAGGGTACCATCAGCTCCTTAGCCCCATTACAGTGTATCAACTACTCTTCTAATTAAACCATTCTAGGCAAGGATCCTGAACTTTCAGAGCTCTTGCCTACTGAGTTTCTAAACACAATGGAAACTTTGGATTCTGTAGGAATCTGACCTGACGATTTGATTTTGCTATCTTTTTTTGTAGTGTTCCTGAAGAACAATGGAAAGGAAAATTCACCACAATTCAGAAAAGGTAAAGGCCAATATTTAATTTTTAACTTGTTTGATTCAGGTTCAATAGGTTTTATTGCTACTGTTTAAAAAAATTTTTATGAATACCTTAGCGATAAGATCATTAAGAGTTAGAGAACCCAAGAAAAAAGCCATATTTTACATATGGAGAATTTTCAGTGCTTAAAATGTTTTTCCTTGTAGGTGCTGTCAGTCTGCTGTGAAGCCTCAGGGATGTTTTCCCCTAGCTGTGTTTTAGAAATAACTTTAAAAACTTTATCCGGATGCCCAAAAACTTTATCTTTTGGGTTTTCTGGTACATTAATATGTGATATTATCAGGTTTACAAAAAAAAAATCATACGCATGTGATGATCACAAAGGTTATAATATTCTTTTTTTCTTTTTTTAAACCTTTCAATTTTCTCATGTCGGAAGATTATTCATTTTAGAAAAAGTTCTTTTCCAGGATACCATTTAACACAAACCGTTGTAATTACAGTGGTCAATGTTTGGGCTGTGGAAAAAACATAGAGTCTATTCACCTGAGTCCAGAAGAGTATGAATTTCTCAAGGGAAAAGTCATGAGGGATGTAATAGATGGAGGTGACCAATACAGAAAGACGACACCTCAGGTGAGTCTGGACCTCAGATTTTATTAAATTCTTGGATTGCTTTTCTAGAGCAGGGGTTGACAGTTTTTTTCTGTAAAAGGCCAGATAGTAAATACTTTAAGCTTTGTGAACCATACAGTCTCTGTTGCAACTTTTCTCCTCAGCTGTTGTACTGAACACAGTCACAGACAATATGCAAATAAACGAGTTTGACTATTCCAGTAAAACTGTTCATGAAAGGCCATAGTTGCCAATCATTAGAAGAGATTGCTTTAGAATTTCATAGAATAATTGGGTTAGACTACCATTACCTACTGAAGTCAGTTCTATTTCATCTGGGCACATGTGCACTTAAGCCAAAAAGATAGATGCTTATTCTTTGTTTAAGGGCTTCCACAAAATGGTGTTCAGTTAAACTCCTATGAAAACATGGCTTCTCATTTCTCTAGTCAAGAGAGTTTAACGTAACTTAACAAAATCATTTCCAAGTTTTGTTAGTATTGAATTTGACTCTCTGAGTCATTTTTAATAGCTTTATTTTGCTAATCTTCAGTACTTTATGCTGATTTATTAAGATTAAGTTGAAGAAGTATAGTAAAATGCTTTTACCTTGGGGAAAGGTTGCCCATCATCTCACTGAATGCTTTTTCTTCAAGGTACCAAATAAAAACAAGAAGTGAAAATTGTTCTGCCTTCTCACTTTCACTTAAAAGTGTCAGAAAATGCCCCTAGATCATGTGAAGACCTTTAATCCTCAGAATAAAGTCAAAATCTGCTCCATAAAAACATTATCTACATTTTGTGGAATATCTTTTAGCTGACTTTATTGATAAAATTATAGGTAACATTTATTAAGGGATGCTGAGTACTTTACATTCATTATATCTTATTTAATCTTTATAACCACCCTATATGGTACTATTTTGTTTCTGTTTTACCGAGAGTATTTAAGACTTTGGGAGATTAAATCTGCCCAAGGGCACCTTGCAAAGAAAATCTAGGTCTGACTCCAAAACCTTTGTGGTTACACTCTACTGCCTCTCATGGAATGAAACGTAACAGTGACAATCTATAGTTCCATATATACCTGACAGCCAACTGGTTTTAACAGCTCTTTAGTGCCTTAGGAATTTCTGCCAGCTAAAATATGAATTAAATAAATTTCTTTCTCAGTAGCAAGACTGAGGACTAATTCCTTTCTTTTAGCAAACATTTATTGAACACTTCTGTGTATCTTCTGAAGTAGGTGTTAAGATAGATGCGAGGTTGTACAAATTATGCCATTACCAAAAACTTATCATTTCTGTCGTAGACTAATTGAATATTCTTTCCACCTTCCAATTTTTTGTTTAGTAAAATTTTCAACCTAAAGAAAAAAAATGAAAAAGTAGCACAATGGACACCTACATACTCTTCATCTAGAATTGTTATTATGGCACATATGCTTTCTCGCTATGTGCGAGTATGTGTTTCTATGAACCTTTTAAAAGTAAGTTGTAGACATGTTACCTTAAATGTTTCAGCAAGTATCTTGTAAGAATAAGAAAATTTGATGTAATTACCATTATCACATTTAAGAACCTTACCATTATCAGTGTCATTTAATAAAATGTATGTATTCAAATTTTTCCAGTTGCCCCCATAATGTATTTTATAATTATTTCCCCTCTGATCCAGTATTCAGTCAAGGTTCACTCAGTGCTTTTGGTTGTTATGTCTCTCTAAAACCGTAACAGTCTCCGCTTGCCTTTTTTTGTTTTTTATGAGACGGATTTTTCTGAAAAGACTGGGTAGTTGGTCTTATCCAGGGCACCTTAGACTTTTCACCAATGAATCACTTGAGGATCTGGTTAAAATGCAAATTATGATTCAGTTGTCCTGAGTGGGGCCTGAGATTCAGTATTTTGAACAAGTTTCCAGGTGAGGTGATTCTGGTCTTTGGACCACATTTTGAGTAGCAAGACTGAGGACTAATTGTCTGATTGTATTCTCTTTATTAATTTAATATAAAAGCGTTTGGCTATACTACACGGATGATGCTTTATGCTTCTTATTGAGTCACAGCAACCACATAATATCAGGTTGTGCTCACTATTGCTGATGCTAAATGTGATCACTACATTAAGAGGCCAGCTGCCAGGTATCTCCGTTGTAAAGATAAAGATTTTTCCCTTTATAATTTCCCTTTGTCATTTTTCCCTTTGTCATTTTTGTAATTAAAAATTAATCTGTGGGGTAACACTTCAAGACTATATATATCCTGTCACCCATTAACTCTTCATTCAATGTTTTTAGCATCATGGAGATCTCTACCTTTGGAGGTTGCAAAGTGGTGATTTTCTAGTTATTTCGTTTCTTCTGCATTTATTAGCTGGCATTATTCTATAACAGTTTTCCCTTTCCACCGTTTTCTCCCTTTGGCTTTATTTATTTTTTTAATTACTTGTAAGAACATAGGGACATTTAAAAAAAATTAACTGTTAGAATCTCTTACCATCATTATTCTTTTTGATGCTCAAATTGTCCCAAATTTGGCCTGTGGGAGTTCATGTGTCATTTCCATCTCTCCCTACCCCCATCAGTCTTTCCTCCCAGTCAGTGTTGGAGCACTTCTGTGCTTTCTGGCACGAGACGTCCTACACTCTCACCGTGAAGTGCTCCTGCCCAGGTGTGGAATCTCTAATTTAGTACTTTTGTTTAACACTCTCTATGGCTAAACATTGCTATAATTCCTTGTTAAATGAATACCACTTTAATTCTGGATTAATGGAAGGAAGATTTATTACTTTTCTCTGCTGACAGAGACTTAGAACCCAGAGCAAATCTTTCCTTTGAAGAATGTTATTCTACAAGAGGAGTTCCAGGCTCCTGACTATGGTGAGAATAGCAAAGAGTAGTCATACATTTAATTACTGTAATTCACAAAGCAACGGAATATATTCCCAGAAGCACTGGAACATTTTGTGGCAAGGGAAATTTTCTCCTTCCCATTTTCCAGGCATCCTTCCCCTTTCCCCCTTCAACCCACCAATTCTGTATCCCATTTCTTGTCATCTGCCTTTCATCTTTAAGGTATTAACATAATAATAATTACTACTATTTATTGAATGATTACCATATGTCAGGCCTGTTATACTCACAACAATCTACCAAGGATATTACCATTTTGAAGATGGGGAAGGTCAGGATAAGAAACGTATCCATAGTCAAAGAGCAGTGACAAAAGGCACATGGCTGGATTGGGTCAGGGTTTAGTTTCTGTAGTATTGATGAGGCAGAAGGGGCATGATGGATCCAGAGCACTGCTGGAGGATTGAAGTAAAATCCACTCTGTCTGGGACTAGAAGCAAGGGATTAGGGGTAGTGGCTATGTTAAGTAAGTAAGTGCAGCAAAGCATTGGAGCATTTATTTAGACCTCTAATTTCTCTGAAGAGCCTGAGGCAGATTGGTCATTTGAAGGTGAGAGAAGGAAATGACAGTCTAAGGGAGCTTTAGGAGAGTTTTAAGCCTTGGAAGTTTGTGAGCAGATTGGAGAAGGTATTGCTGGATGGTGCTGAAGCCCCAGCTGAGGCTGGAGAGCATCTGTGAGCCATTTGGGGCAGTCCTGAGCCATCCAGGTACACAAACAGAAGGCAGGTGGATGGGATGGTACAGGATTTTGCTAGTATGGTACAATCCAGGGAAAAGGGAAAACGAGTTGAGGGTATAGGTGAGCGAGTAGCTCAGTTAATGGACCATGAGATCAAAGTTGATAGGAAAGAAGTAAAGATGGGTGGGAGCTCACGGATTAGGAGACTGGAGATAACAGTGGACTGAAGGCTCATGGAGGTTGAAGAGCAAGTATAAAGGGACTGAGAGTGGAAATCGGGTTTTTTTTTTTTGCGTGTGTGGGTGTGTTTGTTGCTTAGATGTGGCAACATGATAGAGACCAAGTGAAGGGAGTTCTGACAGAGTAGTTACCATGATGACCATGGGGAGAGGGGCGAGGGGGAGGAAGGAAGGAAGCCAGAGAGCACTGCCCAGGAGGGTTCAGGGCACTGGTAGTCTCAGTGTGGGGTAGAGGAAAAGGTTAGTGACAGTAAAAGAGTGAAAACTGGAAGGCTGAGGTCAGAGAGCCTGTGAAATATTTGAGGCTGAGATTTCAGAGGAAGAGCCATTCTAGGACCCAGTCAGATCCAGGATCTGGCTATTGGGGCTTGGTATGTGCCCAGGATAAAGCTCCAGACTGTCATTTCCCACAGATGGTTCATCTTGTGGGGTGTGTGTGTGTGTGTGTGTGTGTGTGTGTGTTTGTGTTTCTTGGTCTTTTTTGCTCACCGTTTGTATTAATTTGCTGGGGCTACCACAACAAAATACCACAGACCAGGTCGTTGAAACAACAGAAACTTGTGCAGTTCTGGAGGCTAGAAGTGCAAGATGGGCAGTTTGGTTTCTCCCGAGGCTTCTGTCCTTGGCTTGCAGACGGCCCTCCCTCTTGCTTTGTCCTCAGACAGCCTTTCCCTGTGCTTGAGTATCCCAGCTGTCTCTTGTGTGTCCAAATTTCCATTTCATATGAGGACAGCAATCCGGTTGGATTAGGGACCGGTCCTTATGACCTCATTTTACCTTAATCACTGTTTTATAGGACTTACCTCCACATACAGTCACATCCTGGGGTTGAGGACTTCAACATGTGTATTCTGGGCTGTCCCCAATTCAGTCCATAACAACATTCATTGAAAATCTGTATTAAAACCATATTGTGTTCAGCATTTTAAATTATTTTGTACTGGCCATTGCTGGATTTGCCTTCAGTATTGCTTTTTAAATGTTTGCTTGTAATTTGGGAGTATATGATATAAACCAAGGAGTACATACTAAATCCATGTTGTTTCTTTGTCTACTTAAAAAACAAACTTATGATCAACTGACCTCCATAAGCACCTACAGTGAGCATTATCAAAATTGTTTCAAGCAGAAATGCTTTCACCAAATACAACTCTTGTTCAAAACAAAGTAAATGAGATGGCACCCTCTGATGAAGTGGTTCTCAACGTTGGCTGCTGGTTAGAGTAGTTTAGATGTTTAAATATTACTGATACCTGCCCCAAGATTTTGGTTTTAAGTATAACTGTTCAATGGTATTAAATACATTCAGATGGCAGCTATCATCACCATCCACCCCTCAACTCTTTTCATCTTATAAAACTGAAACTCTGTGCGTGTTAAACAATAACTTCCCAGTCTCCCCTCCTCTCAGCTCCTGGCAATCTCCATTATACTTCCTTCTTTACGATTTTGACTGCTGTAAGTACCTTGTATGAACGGAATCATACAGTATTTGTCTTTTTAACTGGCTTATTTCATTTAATATGAACTCAAGTTTCATCCATGTTGTAGCATATTGAAAAATTTTCTTCCTTTTCAAGGGTGAATGATGTTTCATCGTATGTACATATCATTTTGTTTATCCATCTGTCAGTGGACATTTACTGTTTCTATGTTTTAGCTATTGTGAATAATGCTGCTATGAACATGAGTGTACAGATAGCTCTTTGAGACCCTGCTTGCAGTTCTTTTGGCTATATACTCAAATGGAATTGCTGGGTCATATTCTAAATCTATTTTTAATATTTTGAAGAACTGTGTTCCACAGAAACTATACCATTTTATGTTTATTCCGACAGTGCACAAGGGTTCCAATTCTTGCCAATATTTGTTTTCTGTTTTTATTATTCATAGTAGCTATACAGATGGGTGACGTGTTATCTCATTGTAGTTTTGATTTGCATTTTTCCAATGATTAGTTATGTTGAGCAACTTTTCATGTGCTTATTGGCCGTTCGTATATCTCCTTTGGAGAAATGTCTATTCAAGTCTTTGCCCATTTTTGAATTGGGTTTTGAGTTTTTTTGTTGTTTAGTTCTCTATATATTCTGGATATTAATCCTTTATCACATATATGATTTGCAAATATTTTCTCCCATTCTGTGGGTTGCCTTTTTACTCTGTTGATAGTGTCTTTTGATGCATAAAATTTAAAAATTATTTTGAAGTACGTACAGTTCTTAAATTTTTTCTTTTGTCACCTGTGCCTTTGGTGTCATATCCAAGAAAATTGTTGCTCAATCCAGTGCTATGAAGTTTTTGTTCTGTGTTTTCTTCTAAGAGTTTTATTGTTTTAGGTCTTACATTTAGGTCCTTGATCCATTTTCAGTTAATTTTTGTATATGGTTTAAGGGTATAAGGGTCCAACTTTATTGTTTTGCATGTGGATATCCAATTTTCCCAGTACCATTTGTTGAAAAGACTGTTCTTTCTCTTTTAATGATCCTGGCACCCTGATCAAAAATAATTTGACAATACATGAGACGGTTTCGGATTAGTTTTATCCCATTTGTCTATATGTCAGTGTTTATGCCAGTACTACAGTGTTTTGATTACTGTAGCTTTGTAGTAAGTTTTGAAATCAGAAAGTGTGAGTCCTTTACTTTTGTTCTTCTTCAAGATTGTTTTGGCTATTGAAGATCCCTTGAGATTCTGTATGAATTTTAATATGGGTTTTTTTAATTTTGCAAAAAAAAGTCATTGGGATTTTGATAGGGATTACATTTAATCTGTAGATCACTATGGGTGGTATTGACATTTTAATAATACTAAGTTTTCTAATCCATGAATGTAGAACATGTTTCCATTTATCTTTAATTTCTTTCACCAATTTTTTATACCTTTTATTGTACAAGTTTTTCACCTCCTTTAAGTTAATTCCTAAGCATTTCATTTTTTTAATGCTATTGTAAATAGAATTGTTTTTATAATTTCCTTTCCAGATTGTTCATTGTTAGTTTATAGAAATGCAGCTGATTTTTGTGTGTTGACTTTGTATCCTGCTACTTTGCTGAATTGATTTACTAGGTATAACAGTTTTTGTGTGTAAAATCTTTAGGATTTTCTACATGTAAGATCATATCATCTGCAAACAAAGATAATTGATGTTTTCTCCTCTAATCTGGATGCCTTCTTTTTCTTTTTTCTTGTTTAATTGCTCTGGCTAAAACTTCCAGTACTATATTAAATAGAAGTGTTGAAAGCAGGGCATACTTGCCTTTGTCTTGATCTTAAAGGAAAAGCTTTCAATGTTTCACCATTGAGTGTAATGTTCACTTTGGGTTTTTCATATATGCCTTTTATATTGAGGTAGTTTTCTTCTATTCTTAGTTTGTTGAGTGTTTTTATCATGAATTTTATCAAATGCTTTTTCAATTGAGTGATCATCTGTTTTTTCCCTTCATTCTGTTGATAATATATATATTGATTGATTTTTATATATCGAACCATCCTTGCATTCTAGGAATAAATTCCACTTGGTAAAAGGATATCCTTTTAAAATCCTGCTGAATTCTGCATGCTAATATTTTGTTGAGGATTTTTGCATCACTGTTTATAAGGGGTTGGGTCTGTAGTTTTCTTGTAGTGTCTTTCTCTGTCTTTTGTATCAGGGTAATGCTGGCCTCATAGGAGTTCGGAAGTGTTCCCTCCAATTTTTTTGAAAAGTTTGAGGAAGATTGGTATTAGTTCTTCTTTAAGTGTTTAGTAGAATTCACCTGTGAAACATTAGGTCTATGACTTTTTTTGGGGGGGGGTGAGATTTTTGATTACTGATTCAGTTTCCTAACTATATTTAGATGTATTCAGATTTTCTTTTTCTTTGTGATCATGCCTCTGTCACTGTGCTTAAAAGTAGCAATCAGCACACAGGTCCCTGATATTTGGAGGACAGGGTCCCTTTTGCCCACCCACCTGGCTCTTGTAAGCTGTGTGCAAGTGTTCCAGGAACACATGTGTAGCTGTCTGCTATGTGGCTTGGAATGAGTAGCTGCTGTGCTTCCTGTGCTAAGAACTAAGATTGACTGAAATTAACCACGATTATTAATCCAAGGCTTTCCCTGGAAATTGCAAGCCTTCTATGGACTCCAGAGTTCCAAAGTACAGTGGTACCTTGGTTTTCAAACATAATCCGTTCTGGAAGACCGTTCGAGTTCTGAAACATTTGAAAAGCAAGGCACAATTTCCCCATAGAAGGTAATGCAAAATGGATTAATCCATTCCAGACCTTTAAAATCAATCTCTAAAACTGCAAATTTAGCATGAATTTTACTATCATGATGATACCATAGATCCATAAAATTTATGGCATTTGTAAACCAAAATGTTCGTCAATGGAGACTTTTGAAAACTGAAGTACCACTGTAGTTAATAGTTACATCAGATAGATTCTATCTGTATAATTATGTGGGTGGAGAGACAGATTTTTGGTTCTTCGTTTTCTGCCATCTTCCCCTCAACTTGATGAATTTGGCGATACACAAACACACACACACACACACACACACACACGCACACACACACACACACCCCTACTCCTGTGTAACTGTCACCACAGTTAAGATAATGAATATGTCATCCCCAAAAGTTTCCTCCTGCTACTTTGTAATGACTCCCTCCTGTACCTACCCCCATTCTTGCCCCTGCTCAGGTAAACACCATGAAATCATATACATTAGTACCTCGGTTTTCGAATGTCTCTGTTGACGAACATGTCGGTTTACGAACTGTAAACCCGGAAATAAATGCTTCGGTGCGAGCACCTCGGAAGTCCGACATGTCACACGGCTTCTGCTGAGTGCAAGATCCTGAGGCCTAGCTATCCGCTGTTTTCAAACATTTCAGAACTCAGTCTTCCCTAACGGGTTATGGTTTTCGGAGGTACGACTGTATAATCTTTTTTTTCTGAGTTCTCTTATTCAGTACAGTTGAAATTTGAACAACCTGGTTTTGAGATATGTGGCTCCATTTATACATGGATTTTTTTCAATAAATATACAGTTGTTCCTCCTTTGTCCTTGGGTTTCGCATCCGCAGATTCAACCAGCCATGGATCAAAGACAGTCTTTTCAGTCAACAGTTGTGAGTCCGTGGATGCAAAGAGCTAATTATATGCATTGTTCCACACCATTTTATATGAGATACTTGAGCATCCATGGATTTTGGTATCTGTGGGATGTCCTGGAACCAAACCTCAGTGGAAACTGTAGTTTTTTGGAAGTCAAAGTTATATGTGGATTTTTGACTGTGTAGAAGGTTGGCACTCCTAAATCCTGCATTGTTCAAGGGTCAACTGTATATACTTTTCTTGAGACTTCATTCATGTTTTGTGTGTCAATCATTTATTCATTTTTATTGCTGAGTTCCATTTTGTGGATATACCACAATTTGTAAATTCATTCACCTATTGATGGCCATTTGGGTTATTTCCAGCTTGGGTTATTACAAATAAAGCTAATAAGAGCATTCCCATACAAGTCTTTGTACTTTGTGCTTTTATATTTGTTTCCTAGGGAGGCTGTAACAAATTACCGTAAACCAGTGGCCTAAAATGACATTCTCTCATAGTTCCGGAGGCTAGAAGTCCAATGTCAAGGTGTTGGCAGGGCCGTGCTCCTTTTGAAGGCTCAAAGGAAGAATCCTTTCTTCCCTTTTTCTAGCATCAGAAGCTCCCGGCTCCTGGAAATCCTTGGTGTTTCTTAGCTTTTAGTTGCATCACTCCACTCTCTGCCTCTCCTTTTCTGTGTGTCATCGCTTATAAGGACATCAGTCATTGGGTTTAGAGCCCATCTTATAATTATATCTGCATCCAGATAAAGTCACATTCCAGGTGGACATGAATTTTAGAGGAGGCACTATTCAACCCACTACAACTTTTCTTTCTTTTGGGTACACATCTAGGAGTGAAATGACTCGGGCTAATGAATGGTAGGTGTGTGCGTATAGCTTTTTTAAAGAAACCACCATATTGTTTTCCAAGGTGGTTGTCTTCATTTTACATTTCTACCAGCAGTGTCTGAGAGTTGCTCCACTTTCGGCCAGTACTTAATTTGATCAATCTCTTTATCTTTAGCTGTTCTAATAGATGTGAAGTAGTATCTCATTGTGGTCTTAATTTACATTTTCCTAAAGACTGATGATGTTGAGCATTTTTTATGTGCGTAATTGCCATCCATATATTTTTGGTGAAGTGCCTATTCAGGTCTTTTCCTCATTTAAAAAATTGGGTTGCTTTCCTATTGTTGAGTTGTAAGTGTTGTTTATGTATTCTAAATAGAAATCCTATGTCAGTTATATCTTTTGCAGATAGTTTCTCTCAGTCTGTGGCCTACCTTTCATTTTTATAAAATAGAGATTCTAATTTAATTGCTTTGATTTGGGGCCCAGACATCAGGGTTTTCAAAAGCTTCCAGATGATTTTAAAGTGCAGCCAGCCTTGAGAACCACTGCTTCTAATATGAGATTTTGAAGAACCCTAATGTATATATGGCAACTTCTTTTCTTCAGGATAATAATGGGAGAAAAATCTCAGTGGTAGGTAAATTTTTAGCTTTTCTGATGCTTTTGTCTACTGTACTTAGACATCACAGCCAGCAGATGGCAATAGTGTAACATGTAAAATTTTTAGGTCCTATAGCCAGATCAATCAGGTTCAAGGATTTGGTGAACTTCTTTTATTATTAAACTGAACGATATCTATGTTGTTTTTGTTTTAAGTCAGATTAGTAATAATAGCTAAAGATGGGAGAGCTGTATATGTGAATTTTAAGCAGAACTCCAAATAATATACATATACACCACTGATCTAACTACTTGAAACTGAGAGGACATCAGTGAAGATCAAAAAGTGAATTTGGAACTATGTGGATAGTGTTAGCTTAATATGAATTAGATTTTTTCCTCTTTCTTTCTTTTGTTCTTAACAATAACATTAAATTACAGCAGATTTATTTTTTTCATATTTAACTGCGCAGGTATGAATTCAATTCTTTGTTTAATCTTTTTATTAGGGAAAATTTCAAACATACTCAAAAGTAGAGAGACTAGTATAATGAACCTCTAGCTCAGTGATTATTAACTCATGGCCATTCATATTTCATTTATACTTCTACCCATTTCTCCCTTGTCCCTCAGTTTTTTGTAAAGCAAATCTGAGCTTAATCATTTGTTCCATAAATTATAAATTCACTTTTAAGCAGCTTTCTTTGTTTCTCTTCAAAAATAGTCCTATGGATAGTAATATTTTTCTTATAGAGTAAAAAATACTTTAGAAAAGCAGTTCACAAACATTTTGGTCTCAAGGCCCTTTTACATTCTTAAAATTAAGGACTCCTTAGAGCTTTGTTTATGTGGGATTGTACCTATTGATAATTATGACATTACAAGTTAAAACTGAGAACCTTTAAAAATATGTACTTTATTTAAAATAACAATATAAAAACTATTACGTGTTGACATAAATAACATTTTTCTTGATAATAACTCTATTGTCCAAAACAAAAATAAAACTATGTGAGAAGACAGGCATTGTCATACATAAGAGGGTGCCAAAAAAATGTATATACATTTTAAGAATGTATATACTTAAAAACTGTGTTAAAATTGTAATAATATATAATAAGATATCTTATATTATAAGATATAAGATAATAATAAGAAAAAACTGTGTTAAAATTGTAATAATATATACCAATAACAAAAGATGAACACAAGTCATGTTTGACTTCTGCAATTACAAGAGGTGCTCAAAGCGGTTGCCATCAGCATCTAAAACTTCTGATTACAGCAACCTACTGCTTAAGCAACGTTGACCAGTGTCCACTTATATACATTTTTTTGGCACCTCCAGTATTTGTAAATCTTTTTAATTACATGCCTTAATAGAAGCCAGCCAGATTTTTATATCTACTTCTGTATTTTTATATCTACTTCTGTAATCTGTTGTGTTATATGTTACTTTGGTTGAAATATATGAAGAAAATGGAGGCTCAGAGAAATGACGTAATTGGAAAAAGTAAGAGAATTTTAATGACATTTTCAAATAATTATACTTGTTCTTCTTTAATATTATAACAAAACTCCACTGCATGCTTGTGAGCAATAAGAGTGAAAAGGCAGATAACATCTTAGTATTCTTATAAAAATAGGTTTTAACCTTACAGATCCCCCGTAAGGGCCTTAGGGATGCCCAGGGGTCCTCAAATCACAGCTGCTTCTAGAAATACTCTTCCTTAGATATAGTTTCCTTTTTCTTTCAATTTGAAAAGTTTGAGTAAAATACCTTTCCTTCAATTTAATTACAAAAACATATTAACAAAGGAAGTTAAAACAAAGACAGCAGTCTCACTACTCAGCATATCTTCTGTTTAGTTTCTCTTATTCTCTTTTAGTTTTTATTGAGAGTTCTTTCATCATCTTCTTTCACTTTCCAAATTGGAAGTGTTTTTTTCTAATCATAAAAATAATTATTTTTTAATTAAAAAAAAAGGTCAGTCAAAATAGACAACCCTAAAGAAGGAAACAATAGCCCACCACAGTTTGAACTTTTAATGAAACTTTAATCACACTAGCAGTCTCCCATAATCCTGTGATTTAGAACTTCTTAAATAAAACTTTAATGACTTGGGATTCTGTTTTCTGAAAAAGAAATTGGAGGAAGGCAAATTGCCTATAGTACATTTAATTGAGTTTTTAGGGTTAAGTTTAAATCAAACCATTTGTTCTGCTTGATAATATCTCTTCAGTTAATTGACAGAAAGGAGGCCTTCTGGTGTTTTTCTTACTACAGATTTAAGACAGCACATGTGACCTAAATGAAATGTCAGTATAAGAACTGATCTAATGTAGGTTTGTTTTGTTTTGTTTTCTTAATTTGAGAGTGGCAGCTGCAGACTATGAAAGATGTGAACTAACTGAGCTCTTCGTCACAGTCTTCAGAACCTTCCACTCTCATCTCTGGGTTTGAAGATCTGGTTATCTCTAAGATGAACTATAAGGTTTTTCCCCAGATTAAAAAAAAAAAATGTTGAATGGTAAATGGCAAACTTTGGGGGTTTGGTAGTTAAAAACTAAGAAAGAAATTTAATTATCTGCAAAGTATAGTTTTAAAATGCGTTTTAAATTCTCTATTTGTAAAAGCTCATTAATGATTAAATAGTCCTCAACTTATGAACATTTTACCCAATACATATTTAATTAATCACTAATGCTATTCCCCAATCTCTCTTCTTCAGCTCCACAATTGAAAATTAGAAAATAGGCATGTGATCTCTGGATCATCTGTGTGTGTTGGTGCAAGAGTTGTGGCCAAATATGTGAAACTTCTGGAAAAATCAATGAGTTCAGAAGTACAGGAAGGGTAAAACCTAAAAACATAAGCAGGCTGACCCCTCACAGTAGCCTTCTCAACGTCAAATATTTCCCTTATTTCTTCATTCTCCTTTATTTTCTCTAATATAGCATGTGCTAAAATTCTACCGACTGGGATCCAAGCTTTTTTATGAGAATGAACTTGAAGTAGTGCATTTCTTCCTGATGCCTAACTGAGTTGTGTTTTACAAAGGAATGAGAATTGGGTTTGTGTGTGTGGGTGTTGTTTTAAACCCCTGCTGTTTTAAAATTGGATGGGTGATTTTTAGGATGCTAGAGCGGGAGGTTTCATGTAGATTACAGAGCTAGAGACAGGGATAAAGGCACCTTACATTTAGGAGGTTTGAACAGGTGGGAGTGTGCAAAAGAGAAACTTTTTTTTTTTTTTTTGGATAAGAGCAAAAAGTGTTGTTCTTACACCCTGTGATCTTTTCTCTCTCAGATTCAGGCTGGCACTCTTGTTCTATATACTGTAACAATACTGTATATTTTATTTGTTTTTATTATCTATCTTTTCTCCATGTTAGAATTGAAGCTCCGTGAGAGAAGAAATTTTTGCCTGTTTGAACCCTGTAGTATTCCCATAAAGAAGAATAGTGCTTGGCATAAAGATGCTCAATTTGTTGAATTAATCAATAGTAGTCACCATTTACTAAATGCTTACTGTATGTTAGGTACTTTGCTAGGATCTTTGTTATCTCTAATCCTTGTGATAACCCTGCAAGGAAGGTAGCATCACGTTTTTGCTAGGCCTCACAGAGGTTAAATGACTTTGCCAAGCCATGTCTGTTAGCAGCAGAGCTAACAGAGAACCCAACTCTCTACAGAATGAGTTCTGTTCAGTAAGATTCCCTATGCTCCTCATGAAATACTAGGTCACTAAGAAACTTAAGAAGATATTGTTTGGTGTTCTTCCTTTGATAAAGGAAAGTATGCAGTGCTTTTCTAACAACAGTTTCAATTTTGGATTATCTTGACTTTAAAAGATTAAAAGGAAAACTGGGTGTTTAAAGGAGCATGCCTCAGTTATCTGGAATGTGACTTATATGTAGAACACAGCATTCCCCCAAAATGCAAGGTAGAACGGAGTATTATTTGTATCTTTGAAGAGGCTCAAGAGGTCTTTTCACATACTAGTTCTGCTTCTTAATTAGTTTTAACTATGCTTTTTTTTTAAAGCAAACATTTATATAAGGCTTATTACATGCTCGTCACTATTATGATCACTTTAACAATCACTTTATATTAACTCATTTAATATAATCTTTATTTATTTATTTATTTATTTTAATTTGGGAAGGGGTACAGGATTTTATTGGGGAACAGTGTGTACTTCCAGGCCTTCTTTCCAAGTTAAGTTGTTGTCCTTTCAGTCTTAGTTGTGGAGGGTGCAGCTCAGCTCCAGGTCCAGTTGCCGTTGCTAGTTGCAGGGGGCACAGCCCACCATCCCTTGTGGGAGTCGAACTGGCAACCTTGTGGTTGAGAGGACGCGCTCCAACCAACTGAGCCATCCGGGAGCTCAGCAGCAGCTCAGCTCAAGGTGCCATGTTCAATCTTAGTTGCAGGGGGCGGAGCCCACCATCCCTTGCGGGACTCGAGGAGTTGAACTGGCAACCTTGTGGTTGAGAGCCCACTGGCCCATGTGGGAATCGAACCAGCAGCCTTTGGAGTTAGGAGTAGGGAGCTCTAACCACCTGAGCCACAGGGCCGGCCCCTAATGTAATCTTTATAATAACCGTGGGAAAGTTACTTATTGCTCTTCCTTTGTTTCCTGGTCTTTAAACAGAGAAGATTGGACTACGTGATCTCCCAGGCCCCTTCCAGCTGGGAAATGCTAAAAAGACTTCCTAACTGTTGCCAAGCAACCTAGTTATGTGTTAAGGCAAGGTCATCTTTTCCTAGAAAAGGTCTTTTCCAAGGTCGTCTTTCACATTGGAGCCTTGAGACAGTGCAGAGTAGGAGAAGAAGTTGTGATTTAGATGAATATAAGTGCAGAATCTGTATCTAGCAGTGTCAGTCTGGGAAGGAAGACAGAGGGCATCAAATCATTGTTGAGGTTTTGGTGGTGAAGCTGTTTACCTCACTGTCTTTCATTAATATCTTAAGGTAGAAATTCGAAGTTGTTTAAATCTTGAGCAGAGCACGTGATATCTCCTTATTATCCAGCACTACTTTTTACCTGTAGCTTGAGGCTTGGCCAGTGATTCTTCTCCCCCAAGGTTTCAAGAATTAGGAAATAGAAGAGTTAAGAATTTGGTACATGAAAATAGCAGACTTGAATCTGATCAAGCAGCTAGAGCCGACGACTGATTTGCAAGAAATACAGGGGATATACTCCATATTATACCTCAGGGATGGAACCATTAAATCCAGTCCATGGAAAATCTGTAAGACAATCAACCCAGTTTCTTGCAATAAATAAATTACAAGGAGAGTGAGTGAAGGGTGGGGGGAGAGAAACTATAGATCAAAAGGAATTTGTGATATATCAACCATTCGTGTGTATGGACTATAATGGGCCTTTGATTCCTGATTTGAACAATCAAAGAAATCCGAACACCAGTTGTTGGAGATATTAAGACATTATTATTGATTTTGTCAGGTGTAATAATGCTAGTGAGTTGTGTTTTAAAACTATTTATATTCTAGGGCTACACACCGAAATATTTCTGGATGAAATGATGTGATGTCTGAGATATGCTTCAAAAATAACTAGGTAATGGAGGATGGAGTAGGAGGGGTTACATCTGAAACAAAACTGGCCATGAGTTAATAAAGGTAGTTTTTAGGTTCACTGGAACTCATTATATTACTCTGTCTACTTTCATACATGTTTGAAATTTGCATTGTAAAAATCTTTTTTAAAAACTGACATATTAAATAAATACATTTGCTTTCAGGATAGAAGTTTTGAAGAGGGAGATTATGAAACAGTGCATCCTTAGTGAATTTCATGCAGCGGCAGCATCTTCTGTAGCAGTTTTCCCCAAACATATATTCATTATAAAAGATGAAAATAGTTCAGAAATGTCACTATAGAAAGTGAAAGTCTCCTTCTTTAATCAAATAATATTTTTAAAATACTGAAAATTGTCATGTCATTTGCACATGGTAATATATTCCTTTTTCTATTTATGAAATGCATGAGAGATGAAATTTAGATCAAGAGCTGGAGAGAGATTTCCTAGTGAACCTAAATGCTTTTGCTTTGCAAAATGGATATTAACATTAGTTCTGGAGTTAAAAAACAACAACAACAAAGAAAACTTGTACATGTTAATCCATTATGTGGTGAAAACTATAGCTAAAGTAGCAATTTGAAATGCCCTAGTGTGCATACCTCTGCTTTTAATGCAGGTGGTAAGTGCGGCTAGGCCTCCCATGAAGGGAAATTTGAACCTGAGAGTCTATGTCCTCAGCAGTGATAATTGGGAGACATAAGTAAGGGGATTTCCACTCTTTGTTAATAAGATCTCCAGGCGTATTTCCTCTTTGTTTTGGCGTTTTCTTCAGCTGTGAAACAGCTGCAGGGAAATAAAATATGATTTCCTGCAGTTAAGGTGCTTGCTATTCTTTTGGAGAATTATAATTTTATTTTGAATTATATTTTGGGGAGTGGAATGTGTATGGATTGAGCTACCTACACAGCTGATTTTTTAAAATTAGCTCACTCCATTTGTGCCAGTGGTAGATTTGTTCAGATGATTTGAATTAGCAGATAACTAAGGTCTCAAAGGCAAGCATCCCTCTTGATGGACCATTGCTTTAATTAACTGTGATTCTTTGCAAGCCGACTGAAAAACCATGAATGGGAAAATTGCGTTCTGCCATATTAATAATAATACTATATTTCCTTTGCAGAGTCATACTGTATAAATTCCCATCATTTTAGTTGAACTAATTATTTAACCCGTAAAATTCTCCAAACTGTAAAAAGTGAGCAGAGGGTATATTTTTCAGGAAAATAGGATAAAGCCATATCAGATACTGTGCCCAGGTGCAATGTCACTGGGAAGTGAAAACAGCTTATTAGTAGAGTAAATACTTAGGAGCTAGTAAACTTTCAGTGAAAGGCCTTATCATAAATTAATACCTTTTCTGCAGTCATTGTCAATATCTCCTTGCCTAATAACTGTGGTTCACTTTTTCAAAATATATTTAGGGACCTGTACTACATTTAACTGTGGGCCAGACCTTTAGAGATACATTTGTTTTTAAATTTTGTTGGGGAATATTGGGGAACAGTGTGTTTCTCCAGGGCCCATCAGCTCCAAGTTGTTGTCCTTCAATCTAGTTGTGCAGGGCACAGCTCACTGGCCCATGTGGGAATTGAACTGGCAACCCTGTTGTTCAGAGCTCGTGCTCTAATCAGCTGAGCCATCCAGCCACCCCTACAGATAGAAATTTTTGAAGTGAAATTTTTGAACTGACCTCTTCCCAAGTTTCTCAGTGTTGTGTTGATGGTACAAGGCTTCTGCTTCTGCAATCAG
This sequence comes from Rhinolophus hipposideros, assembly GCF_964194185.1. Taxonomy (NCBI): domain Eukaryota; kingdom Metazoa; phylum Chordata; class Mammalia; order Chiroptera; family Rhinolophidae; genus Rhinolophus; species Rhinolophus hipposideros. The sequence continues at coordinate 18,748,193 of NC_138051.1, read as the reverse complement.
AAAAACTCCATATGATTATTAGAAAACAAGAATGAATTATTATTGTTATTAAATGTTTATGATTTTATTTTATTTTTCCACTTCTATCAAGATATAATTGACATATGACTATTTGTATTAGTTTAAGATGTACAGCATACTGATTTGATATTTGTAAAGAACTGATTATTATTAAGTACCAACATGAACTGAAAACATCACTTCAGGAACGAGCAGAGCTGAATGATCAGATCCGAAGCACAGCATTCATTGTCTGTCGGCTGTGTTACCAGTGAAGCTGAATTAGTATTTAAATCCAAATGTGTTTACTTTTAATTTATCATTATTGTGTGAGAGTAAGACTTAAAGTGGAATACCCTTGTAAGTAAAGGAACAATAATGGATTTGGGGGAAAGAGGAAAGGACCATAACTCTTCCTTTACTTGCTTTGTGATTAACCCTGGTGCTTTTCAGGTTTTGTTTCATGGGATTCTGAACTCCCAGAAATTTTGTGTAAATATGTGTGCAGTGTTTTAGGTAGGTTATAGACTAGTATAGTAGGTAGAGACCACACTTAGATTCAGGCTAAAATTAGATTACATTCCCAGTTTATATAGCTAAGTACACCGAAATGTATTAGAAAATGACCAGAGAAGAAGCAGGTACAGTGTATTTCAGCACAGTTTTCCTAGATCTTTGGAGTCCCTACATGGGGCTGAGCAGCCAGTGACAATGTCCACCCAGGATAGGATCTCATCTTAATTTACGTAGCATCACAGACTTGTTATAGCTAGGCTGACTCCACTGTTCACAAAGACTTACACCACAATCTGTGTGCCTCCTTTAAGAGGACTTTATGAATATTGGGCTCGCCTGGACTTCATGTCTTTTCCTCACTAGAGCAGAAGACCCATTTCCCTGCAATGAGGGCATGTATCTTTCTCCTGAAAGAAGACCCAGAGCTTTTATGTGTTCCTAGTGGAATTTTTTCCCTAAACTTTAGTTCTCTCTTGTGCAAGTGATTCCCAAATTGTTTTCTTTAATCCTGGCTACTCTTTTAAATGCCAGATCAATGTAACCAACTGCTTGTTGTTGTTTTTTTTGAGAGTGGAAGAGTGCTTAACACTTAGCTTGCTATTGCTTAATTAATGGCAAAGGAAGAAAAGGTATGCTAACATGGATTAGAAGTAATTGCTAACAGGAATAATGAAACATGCAAACTGTGTCAAAGTTCACAGGAAATTAGAATTTCCCTTAATCTCATTGATTACTGGTGGAATGACTCATCTTCCAGTTGTGGGTTGCTCTTAAGTTATTCAATATTTGTGTAAATTAGACAAGGGAGGGTAAAACCACTGATGAGATGTACAAGACACGTCATTTGAGCTAATGACTGTTCCCGGGATATCCCCATGATTTTTACCTCAGTATTCTTGCCTTTCCTACTTACTGTGTGACTCTCACTGGATTTCTTTCAGAGTAAAGTCACTTCCCATTTCCTTTTTGCCCTCCACGTGGACAGCTTCTATGGGCTATTCAATGCTCAAAGATTTACTATATGCTTACTTAACATTTGTCAGAATTAGTGTTGTTTACCTTAGGCACTAGAAATTCCAGGGATTTAACATGTTCCCTTCTCTGTTCTCCCTTTTCTTCTTCTTTTTTTTTTTTTTTAATTGGGGGGAACAGGACTTTATTGGGGAACAGTGTGTACTTCCAGGCCTTTTTTTTCCAAGTCAAGTTGTTGGCCTTTCAATCTTAGTTGTGGAGGGCGCAGCTCAGCTCCAGGTCCAGTTGCCCTTTCTAGTTCTGAAACTAGTTCTGCGCAGCCCACCATCCCTTGCAGGAGTCGAACCAGCAACCTTGTGGTTGAGAGGATACACTTCAACCAACTGAGCCATCTGGGAGCTCAGCGGCAGCTCAGCTCAAGGTGCCGTGTTCAATCTTAGTTGCAGGGGGCGCTGCCCACCATCCCTTGTGGGACTCGAGGAATTGAACTGGCAACCTTGGGGTTGAGAGCCCACTGGCCCATGTGGGAATCGAACCGGCAGCCTTCGGAGTTAGGAGCATGGAGCTCTAACCGCCTGAGCCACTGGGCTTGCGCCCTATTCTCCCTTTTCTATTCTTGATTTTTTTCTCATTAAAAGAGGGCTAAAAGACAACCCAAACCATTTTCTTTTTTAACTAGCAATACAGTTGAACATAAATGATAGTAAATTCTGCTTCATTGCTGTGGGAAAATTGAAAACTTTGATGGCTTTTGCAGATACAACTGATAAATTGTTTCTTCTGCTTTTTAAACAAATAGCTCATTCAGCTCAATGAAGTAATGCATTAAGTAGGAGTCAGAAATAGAGGTTCTGTATTTTTTTCTGTCGTAATTAACTTGGTGTTTTTTCCCTCTGCATCTCAGTTTTCTCACAGGATCCCCAGCAGAGACACATGATGTATGAATCCGTACACGTGTCCTGCAATGGCCATGGTTCTAGTCTCAATCTAGAGCCCTTCTGAAGGGGATGGGCTGAATAGTCTCTTTGGCCGCTAAATCAGAACAACCTGGGGACAAATGAAATGTGGACATGCTTTTCTTACATGTATGGACGCTTAGGTTATTGTTATTTACAGGAATCCGTGTACTCTACCTCTGTATGGAGACAGGAGCCCATTTATGAGTCAGGAACAGGAAGCAGGGAAAGTTATTTCCCTGGTATCTGTTTTAAAACCTAAAGAGTTGTAAATGTTGGCAAACTTTTAGTAAAACTTGTACCGTTACTACCTACCTCAAGCACGTATAAAGACTTGTGTAGTATTGTCTTTTTGTAGTCAAATCACTTAATTTTGAGTCCTTACAATAGCCATTTGAAATATGTAGCCGCAATTTATTCCTCAGGAACCTGGGGCCCAGAAAAGTGAGGTGACTTGATCAAAGTCCTATACGCTAATGGATAGCCCAGCAGACAAGATGCAGACCCAGCTCAGCTTATGGCTAGTCCAGGCTCTCTGAGCATCCTCACAGCTCTGAGGGCTGGGCATAGCCTCGAGGAGAATAACACAATACGGTATCCAAACTTACTGGTAAAGAAACATTTGGAGTTTGGTCACTTTTCGAGGGTGAACAATGAAAAATCTATAAAGATTCTTAAAAAGAGCCTTGCGCAACCCTCTGTATAATTGCTTTTCTCTGGGAATTCTTTTTGATGGCTTTTAGTTAAGTTCTATCTATGTATAGTGCTAAGTTTTTCTTCAAGACTTTCTCGTGTTGGAAAAATAAGTTTACTTTCTGATTTCTTTTTGAAAAATTTTCCAGTGAGTTTCATCTGTGTAATATTTTTATTTTTTCAATTTTTTTTTCCTTAGGGAGGATCGCGCAGTGAAAGGACTTAAAAATATTCTGCTTGTTTGCTCCTAAGGAAGGAGGGGTTAGGCACTATATTGGTACTTTAGAGCCAGTTCCTGGTTGGTTGTAAAGCAGAGGGGATTTCCAGGGTGTGTAAGCATGGATGAACTCCTTGAACTGAAAACAATTTGAAAAAAAAAAAAAAAAAAAAAGTGGTAAGCAGCATTTCTGGGTTTGCAGGATCCAAGCCCTGTTACTGCCTTTCCTTGACTGATTTGTTCCTTTCCAATTTGGGAGCAAGATTCTAAGATGAAAAATATCTTTCTTGCCTTTGTTTTAGCTCTTCTCTGTAGGTCTGTCAGGATAAGATATACGAAGGGGAAAGAGTGAGATTAAAAAGAATACAGTTTTTGTTCGAACTAGAAATTTAAAATAAAATTAATTCTAAACTATCTTTACTTGATTAAGATCTATTTCCCTAAAGCCCAGGCAAGATTTATGAAATAACTTTATATTAAATTTGTGAGTAAATTCCATTCTGTCTGGGTACTGAGTGCAGAAATCTACTTGGAAATATACCTAGCTTCTAGAGAACATGTGTCTTTAACTTGTGGGTCTGGATGGTTGAGAATTCTTTAATGCAACTTTTTTTTTTTTTATTAGTTTCAGGTGTACAAGACAAGGTAATACTTAGACGTTCATCATTTATATCCCTCACACTGTGAACCCCCCTCCCCCCATCCACTATCCCTCCGACCTCACACTGAGCCATCACATTATATATATAAAATTATAGTTGGCATTCATTAATGTTTAGCTTCTGGTGTACAATGCCATGATCAGGTATCCACAGTATCCCTGAGGTGGTCTCCCAAACAGGACACATGTCCATCGGATACCCAACAAAATCTTTACAACATTATTGAATACCTTCCCCAAATTAATTTTCAAAAAACCCTGAGGCCATCTTGTGGTTACCAGCTGCTTCCAAATCCCTTCACCTTTCCCCTTATCCCCAACCCCCCCACACACACCCATCTAACATTTAATGCAACGTTTAAAGTCCTTTGTATAATTTATAGTGGGCTATCATTTTATATTTTAAGACAAAAAAATAGGTTATCTTCTTCCTCCCTCCATTCTTCTTCCTCCTCTTTTTTTCTCTTTCTAGCTGTATAGATTTCCATTGTGTAGAAAGACCATAATTTAATTACTTATTCAATCTTATATGAATGAATGTTTGGGATTTTTAAGTCTTAACTGTTACAAAAATGACACTGAATCACCTTACACATTTGTAATTTCTTGCATATTGTAAGACAGCTGTAAGGTGGATCCCTGCAAATTGAATTGCTGGAGCAACAGAGATGTATCAATTTTGATTGGCGGTCATAGAAATTTTATCAGTATACATATACACTGATCAGCAAAGTATGAGAATTCTTGTTTCGCCATTCCTTTGTGTTCCAGTGTGTCATTAAACAGTTTTATCTTTGCCTATTTGAAGTGAAAAACAGAATCTCAGTATAGAGTTAATTTACATTTTTCTTAATGAGTAAGTCAAGCATCTTTTCATATGTTTAAAAGCCACTTGTATTTCTTTTCTGCATACTGTTCGCTTCTGTCTTACCTATGTTTTTTCTTGAATTATTGAGGGTTGTTTGTTTTTTTATTGATTTTTGTAGGAGCCCTTCATTTGAAAAATTGATTTGAATTACAATCTTTGAGGCTTTTTTTTTTTTTTTTTTTACTTACGATGTTTTTTTCCATGTACATTTTTAAATAGGCAAACTTACCAGGCTTTTATCTTACAACACTTGAATTTCATACTTAGGCTTTTGCCACTACTAGTTCATTGAAAACGAACACACACAAACAAAAAATCCTCCCTTTGTCCCCTATTATTATACTTATGTTTTTTTCCTTGAAATTTTTGATCCGTTTGGAACTTTTTCTGGTGTGAATGAGGTTATGTCGTTCCAACTTGGTTTTTTCCCCCACCTAATTACCCAATTGTGTCAATGCATTTTATTTAACAACCCATCTTTTCCCCCACTAGTTTGCAAATCCATTTTTAGCATATATCAAATTCCCATATACATTGGTGTCTGTTTCTGGATTTTCTATTTTCATCCATTAATCTGTACATGACCACAGTTTTGATTACGTATTGTAGTTTTATAATATGTCTTAATATTTGATAGAACTAATCCTTAGAGCTGGGGTTCTAGCCCTTTAATAAACTTTCAAGTGGTAAATATTATAGGCCTATGATAAAATATATTAATAGTGTTCCCTGGGGCAAAATTGTATTTTGTACATATGGCAGACTCCCATTACCAGTTTCTTCTAAACATTTTGGCCACAACTCAAATACAAAACACATTTTATGTAACAACCCATTTTATAACTGAAAAAAAAATTACATACGAAAAATTATGTGCTCTTGCTACCTGTATTGCACTCTGTTTTAATTGTTTACTTCCCCACCAAATGCTGGTTGTGACCTATTAAATGGACTTCATGACCCAGTAGTGCTGAAAAGTACCTCATTAGACTTCTATTCAGTACTCCTTATTAATCTTTTTTGGGGGTGGGGAGCAGGAGGAGAGATATCTCTTTCTAAATAAACTAGGGAGACCACATCAAAACAAGTAGAATTTCCCAAAAAAGGACTCATGAAGGACATTTGCATTTCTCTCCCCTTTTTTGCAAGTACCCTATAGGGAAAGGCAGTAGTCTTGATTGGCATGACTTGCTTAAGAACGTAGGCCACAACTTATTAATATATCTGTCCAGGAAAAAGGGAAAACTTACAAGGCAGGTGCCAGGGGGTTCAAGCCCATGCGAGGACTGCTCCACCATCTTCAAACATAGCTGTGTTGTTGTCTTCTGGCTTTGGGGGTTCCCAGCTTGATTTTTGTCGTTCTGAGTTAGAGTGGAGCGATGAGAGGATAGATTTCTAAGTTTCAAATCCTAAACCTACTACTTAACTAATTATGTGACGTACTTCTCTGTGCTTTAGTCTCCTCATCTGTTAAGTGGGTAAAGTGATAATATCTACCTCATACCATTAATAGAGGAATAAAAGAGTTTATATATGGAAGCACTTAGAATTCTTATTTTTCCATGTTTTTGTGACCTACATGACACACGGAAAGCAGTGTAAAAATCTCTGTGTTATTATTATTATTTGGCCTAGACGCATATACCATGTTTCCCCAAAAATAAAACCTAGCCAGACAATCCCAGCTCTAATGTGTCTTTTGGAGCAAAAATTAATATAAGACCCCGTATTATATTATATTTTATTTTATATTTTATATTATAATTATATCATATCATACCATATTATTATATTAAGACCCGGTCTTATATTATAGTAAAAATAAGACCTGGTCTTATATTAATTTTTGCTCCAAAAGACTCATTAGAGCTGATTGTAAGGTCTTATTTTCGGGGAAACACTGTAGGATTTTTTTTTAAATCAACCTCAAAATTAAAATTTTGTGGGAAGAGGACTAGGTTAATTCTTTCATTAAATTTTCCTGAAGCTCATGAGTCCTTGATGACTTACATATTTTTTATCGTAGGAAAAATTTTTATTTTAAATGATTAGCTCTCATTTTTCTTGTTCTGATTTATTCCTTGGGAACATCCTTGTGAGGCTTAACTTGAAGATCTATTATCTGGCCTTGGTATCTATAATGTTCTTTCGCATTCTCTTTTTGTTCTTTTCCTCTGCATTCTAATAGAAATTCTCAGCGTTTGTACTATATTTCACAAAATCCATGTTCTAGTGTATTTCAATCTTTACTTTCAATGAAGGTTTTAATTCTGCTGTTGCATTTTGTTTTTCCTTACCTGTGTTTTTTATTTTTGCAGATTCCTTTTCATCTCTTGCTGTTTTCTCCTTAAAGCTCATTGCTCTTTTTTCATAGATACAATTGAGTTTGTCCTCTTATAGTAAGAGGACAATAATATAATAATAATAATATAATATATAATAATAATGTCCTCTGCCTATCCCTTAAGTTTTTGGTGTTTCCCAGGGCTCCGGTTTTCTTCCTCTTCTACTTGACTCACTCTCCCTGTCCATTTTCACCCACTCCTCTGGTTTTCTCTGCCACCTGTATGCCAGTGACACAGGTCTATATAGCTCTAGCCCTCACATTCTCACTGAACCCCCTCACTTCCTGTTGGGCATTTTCCTGAATAACATTCTTTTAGTGACAGGATAAGAGTGGTAAACTATTTTATTCTTTGTCTGAAAATGTTTCCTTGAATGATAGTTTAACTGTAGATTTTGGTATTTTCCCTCAATACTTTGAAAATATGTGTCTATGCTCTCTGTCTTCTGGCCACAATTTTAGTTACTGTTGAGAAGTTTGCTTTTGATCCAATTTTCGTTCCATTATAGATTTTCTCTATCTTCATTGCTCTTGAGGTGTTTTTTTTTAACTTCTGCTGTTTCACTATGATGTGTATATATGAATGTATTTATTTTTCCTTAGAATTCACTGAGCTTTCTGAATCAGGTTTCATGTCTCGAATCAATTCTGAAAATTCTCAGCCCTTATATCTTCAAATATTGCTTCTCCTGAAATTCCTGTTACACATTTGTTGGACCCGTTTACATTCTCCTCCATGTTTCTTACTCTCTTTCATGTATTTCATCTCTATCCCTCTGAATTGCATTCTGGGTAACTTTAGATCTATCTTCTAGTTCACTACTTCTCACTTCAGATGTGTCTATACTCTCTACCTATTTAGGGGTTTTTCCCTTAATGTTTCAATAATTTACAGACCATAAAATTGACCTATTTTAAGAGTACAGTTTAATGATTTTGAGTAAATTTATACACTTGTGTGATCATTACAACAGTTCAGTTTTAGAATACTTTTATCACCCCAAAAAGTTTCATCATGCCCTTTTGAGGTCAGTCCCTACTTCCTCCCACAGCCCCTGGAACCATTAATCTGTCTCTGTAGTTTTGCCTTTACTGAAAATTTCATTTAAATAGACTCATATAATCTGTAATTCTGTGTTACTTTCACTTAACATAATGTTGTTTGTTTGTTTTACAGTATGTTTAGTTTTAAATATAAAGTTTTTGAGTGTGTATTGTTACATGTATCAGTAGTTCATTGCTGAGTAATAACCCAGTGTATGCATATGCCACAATTTGTTTATTCACCAGATGATGGACATTTGGACTTTCTCCTCCATCCATTTAGTATTGATTATTTAGAATTTTAATTTTAGAACTTCTCTTTCAAAATTTCCTCTTGAGTTTTTTATGGTCTCTGGCTTTTCTTACAGTTCTGATTCTGCTTTTATGTTTTAATTATTGTTACATAATTATTTTATATTGTCTCGTAGATTTTTCTATTGTCCCTTATCCTGAGTTCTTTGGGCTATAATCCTTCTGTCGTGTCAGAGGATTCACGCTTGGTGGATTGTTTCTACTGTATTTTGTAATTTTAAATTGGTGAGTACAGTGTTAGAGGGACTTGCTCTTTCTATAATAATCCCTTTGGTTCCTGAATTGTTGATAGTGTCTTTCCATAGAGGTTTTGAGTTTGCTTCTGCCACGTGCTGGAAAGATATTATTAGCTAGAACTAATTTTTATGTGATTTTTTTTGGTGGAGTGTGATGAATTTGTATCATACAGTTTGTCTAAATTTGTATTCCAAACCTATTTAAGACTTAAGGGATTTTTTTTTCCCTACTCAGACCTCTGGAAGAGATAGAGAAGCTGGTATATTGTGTTTTGACATCAATGTGCTCATTTGTAAAGGTTCCTCATTTATTCAGGAGTTCACTTCCAATTTCTCCCCTCATTTGGGCCCAAGATTTGATAGATCTACAGTTCCCAAAGGGGTTTCACAAGCCAACTCCCATTTTTCCTCGTAACTTCTCTTTTGGACAATATTAGTATCAACTCTTACCCTTGCCATTCTGATTTTCAGATCTGGCTTCATCTCTGGCACTTAGAGATTTCTTTCTTTTTTTCCTGCAAGTTCAGCCATGCATTAAGTCTTTTTCTTATATTTTATCCAGTATTTTTAGATATTTGTAGCAGCAAGGGTTTTTATTTGTTTTTTCATTTTACTAGAATCAGAAAATTCAGATAAAATTCTGAGTGTTTTTAAATAGGATAGTACACGACAGTAATTATAACTACAATTACTAAATGAAAAATATCTCCTGAAACATTAGCTTGCTATTAAATGAGCAAAACCTTTCTCAGATTATTAGTTGTTAGATTGCAGTGACATTTTCCAGACATGTGACTTCATTTTTTTCCCCTGGTAACTTTAAGGCAGTCATTTTAGTGTTCTTTTTATTTAGGATTTATTTGGATCCCAGGGTTTAAAGAAGGCACACAAAGAAGTTTGGCCATTAGATGCAGAGATGCATTTTTTATTGTTGTTCCCATGTTAAAAGTAGGGCTTCCCACCAAAATAGCTGGTATTCCCCTGTTTTTCCATATTCATTGTGATTTAAGCCAGTTGTTTTAATACTCCCTTTCTTTGGAAAATATCTGGTTTTTGTAGTATAATTAACATGTTAATATTACTGTTGGTTTTATGATATAAAGTTTTGAATATACATTATTGTAGTCCTGTGTTCCCTTGGTTGCCCTTCTAAAGTAGGACATTAACTAAAAATAAGTAAGAGCGATCTATTTCCTGGTGAGATTTGTATCAAAATCTCAGAATAGAAGTAAGCCATCATAAACATATGGACTTTTCGTTTCAAAAAGTTGAAAAGTTTTGGGGCTGGCCGGATGGCTCAGGAGGTTAGAGCTCCATGCTCCTAACTCCCAAGGCTGCCAGTTCGATTCCCACATGGGCCAGTGGGCCCTCAACCACCAAGTTGCCGGTTCAACTCCCGCAAGGGATGGTGGGCTGTGCCCCCTGCAACTAGCAACGGCAACTGGACCTGGAGCTGAGCTGCGCCCTCCACAACTAAGACTGAAAGGACAACAACTTGAAGCTGAACGGCACCTTCCACAACTAAGATTGAAAGGACAACGGCTAGACTTGGAAAAAAGTCCTGGAAGTACACACTGTTCCCCAATAAAGTCCTGTTCCCCTTCCCCAATAAAATCTTAAAAAAAAAAAAAGAAAGTTGAAAAGTTTTAACCTCTTCTAAGTAGAAAGGTAAAAAGGAATTTTTAGTGTCTCTTTTCATACCGTTTGTTGAGAAAAATCAGTTGCTTAACCTGTTCGTTTCTTATCCATAATGCAGGAGCAGTAATAAATAGAAGAATCGAGTTCTGCCATGTAGATTGTTAGAGTCATTTATAATTATGAAATCAGCTTTTTGACAACAGGTGCTGGGTTCTCTGTTCTAGAGCCCATGTGTCCTGTAGTGTATAAGCTGTACCATTCTTTTATTTTTCTTGCTGCACATCCTTGGATCATTTTGCTACTAGTTTATGATTAGGTAACAATCACAAAACAACAAATATCAGTTCTGCTTCATTGTTTCTAATTAGTTTCATGAGGTAGAGAATTGAAAACTTTTTTTTTTTTAATTTTTATTGAGGACTATTAGGAAACAGTGTGTTTCCCCAGGGCCCATCAGCTCCAAGTCATTGTCCTTCAATCTTGCTGTGGAGGGTGCAGCTCAGCTCCAAGTCCAGTCTCCGTTTTCAATCTTTAGTTGCAGGGGGTGCAGCCCACCGTCCCATGAGGGAATTGAACCGGCAGCCTTGTTGTTGAGAGCTTAGACTCTAACCAACTGAGCCATCCAACCACCCCGAGAATTGAAAACTCTTGATTAGCTGTTTTAGAATTGCTTGCACATTTATTTACCTTTTCCATATTATATTGATAATAATAAGCAAGAGTTTATTTTTAAAAATTTAAACTCAAAGCATAAATACTTAAAGACTTTGTACTTATTCTTTGAGCTTCCAAATTGCCTGGTTGTTAATCCTCAAACATGCAATGCTCTTTGGTGTTTAGTAAGAGCCTTGGCAGTTCTTTCCTCTGCCTAGAAGGTTCTTCTCCCTGAGGGAGCATGGTTTACTTCCTCACTTCATTCAGGTCTGTTCAAATGTCACCTCATTAGAAAGGTCTTTGCCTTTCATTATATCTAAAATAGAGAGGGGCTAAGGAGAATGGTGCTAATAACGTCCTTTGCTTAATTTTTCTTCAAGGCACTTTTCTTTACCTGAAATTAATTATCTGTTTGTTACCTTCTGTTGCTTGTTTCCTCCACTAATATATAAATTTCTTGAGGGCAGGGAATTTGTTTACTGTTCTGTTCCTAGGAATGAGAACATTATTTGGCACATAATAGGTACTTGATGAAAATCTGTTGACTGACCAAGTGAATGTATTATAAACTTATGGCCTCAGGGTAGAATCAAGCCCATATGTGTTTTTTTTTGTTTGAGTTTCTTTGAGTTTTAGTCTCTTAAAAAGTTATTTGACATATTTTGAAATGTCAGATTTTTCACTTTTCTTGAAAATCAAATCTTTATTTTTGTGTGGTGACAATTAGCTGGACTGGGCATTGGGTTGCTTCTTTTTTAGGGGAACTACATTCTCCAATCTGTCACAATCTTCTCTTCTTTCTGTCAAATATTGAACAATGAGACTTACCACCATTTGCTAGTATTTACCATTTTGCCTGTTTTGTTCTATTTTCTCAGACTTGGCCCATTTTACTTATTTATGTTACCTGCCTGGTCCCTGGAAACATTTGCATTAACAACCTCTGTTGCAAGTCATAGTATTTACAATTTTTATCAAGTTATACTTTTCAGATTTAAACTTAAAAGTACAAAATGAGAAAGATGATAGAAGTTGTAACTTATTGAAGGAGATATATATGAATTTATAAGGCCTACTCATATATGTTACAAAAACGAAGGACACCCTTTAGGCCAGAGAGCACATGGAAAGATGCTAAGTAAGCATCATTTGTCACCAGGGAAATGCACATTAAAACCACAATGAGATACCACTTCATACTGACAAGCCTGACTAATAAAAAAGATAGCCAATAACAAGTGTTGGTGAGGATATGAAGAAATTGGAAGCCTAATACATTGCAGTTGGGAATGTAAAATGGTGCAGCCCCTTTAGAAAATATTCTGGCAGTTCCTAAAAAAGTTAAACATAGTTACCAGATGACCTGACAATTTCACTCCTACATACATAAACAGGAGAAATGAAAACATACGTTCATGCAAAACTTGTACACAAATGTTCATAGGAGCATTATTCATAATAGCCAAAAGTAGAAATAACCCAAATGTCCTTCAGCTGATAAATGGATAAAATGTAGTATATCCATACAATAGAGTATTATTCGGCATTAAAAAGGAATGAAGTCTGATTCACACTACAACATGGATAAACCTTGAAAACATGCTGAGTGAAAGAAGTCAATCACAGAAGATCACATATTTATATTATTCAGTATATAGGAAATGTCCAGAACAGGTAAATCTATAGGGACAGAAAGCAGGTTGGTGGTTGCTGTGTGATAGGGTAGTAGAATGGAGACTGACTGCTAATGAGTATGGAGTTTCTTCTAGAAGGGACAAAAATGTTCTAAAATTAGATTGTGGTGACATTGCACAACCTGTGGATATAATTGTAAACTTCAAACAAGTGAATTGAATGGTTTGTGAATTATATCTCAATAAAATTGTGGGTTCCCCCCCCCCAAAAAAAAAGCACTTCTTTTATTAATAGTCAAGAAACAAATGATCAAAAGGTTGGTGGATTTTCATATGCCAGATCATTAGCCAATCTGCAATCAAGCACAATCCTAGCAGTAGCCCGACAAAAAAATAATTGTTCTTGGTTTAAATTGACCTTCTATTAGAACAGCTAAGCTTGCAGATTTGTAAAGCCCTATGCCATAGTGAGTTTGCTGTCTCAGTAGGTCACCTCTTTCTTTGTTACGCCTTTTCAGCAGGATGTACTCAGTGGCTTTTGATTCAGTGGCAGTGATATAAATCTGTGTAGTTTGAAAAGAGCATCTTGGAGGCCCACTGGAAGTGTTACAATGAATCCCTGACTAGTAACACACTTAGTAAGTGGAGCTTTTGGAATAGGAAAAAACCCCAACCTGACATCTTGGGTTTTTCTGTCTATTAGAAGACAGGGATCAGGAAGATAATCTTTGGGTGGGATTGTATTGGGATTTTATTACACATCCTGTGATTACACAGAGGTTACTGAGACTCACCTTTCAAACAAACCATCTCAAGTGTAGCCTTTTCCATTCTGTGATTTTAAGGGATTTCCAAGTCTTGTTAACATAGACTATCAGAACTGGAAGGGGATTTTATAAATTATCTAGTTTAACTCTTGATTTTTACAGATGTACATTTAGCCAGTAATACTGAAATACCTAAGTTTGTCATCACTCCTGAAGTGAATGCTTTAGTTTGTTGTTAGTCCTGAGGTGAAAATAATATAGTACTAAGAGCAGCACCAAAATGATAAATTGGAAGTGTGGGAAATCTTGTCCATGTTAATTATTAGTAAACGTGAATTTTAGAAATATAATGCACTTGTTTTATTGCCCTTGATTTATTCAGAGTGGAGCAAAAATGCTCATATTATATGTAAACTTTTAATTCTCATTGATAACTTTATTTCCATTCATAAAAAGTAGTACCCCTATTCTAACCAATATTTAAGTTAGTTTTGATATTATTTGGGACTTTCTAAACATTTGTGGGAAATATATTTGAGCAGAGACATTTTAAAATAGTGTTTAGCTGAGTAGAGAAGAAAGGGGTTGGTCCCGCACAATTGGAGTTGACAGGGATAGAACAGCTAAAGAAATCAAATGAGAAATGAAAGCATGCGTATGGATCAATGGTTATTTTAAAGATGAAATATATTACATGTGTGTGTTTGTATAGGATTAGGATTTATTTTTGTTTTTTAATCAGTCTTATTAAGGTATAATTAACATACACTAAAATTTGCCAATGTACAATTCAGTGAGTTTTCACAAATGCAGGCAATTGTGTTATAACCTTCATAATCAAGACGAGACATTTACATCCCCCCAAAGTTCCCTTGTGTTCATTGCAGTCAGTTCCCTCTCCCCACTTTCTAGAACTGTTAATTTTCTTTCTGTTGGTATAATTTTGTCTTAAATTTCATATAAGTGGAATCACACAGTATGTAAGTAGTTTTTTTATGTCTACCTTTTTTCATTTAGCATAATGTTTTTGAGATTCATCCATATTGTTATATGTATCAATAGTTTTCTTTTTACTACTTTTTTCTCCCCATTCATTTACCAGTTAATGGACATTTGAATTGTTTTCAGTTTTTGGCTATTAGGAATAAAGTCATTATTAACATTCATGTATAACTCTTTGTATGGATGTAGGTTTTCATTTCTGTAACTACCTAGTAGTAGGATTGCTAAATTAGAAGAGAAATATATGCTTAATGTTGTAAGAAACTTGTCAATTGTTTTCCAAAGTGGTTGCACCGTTTGGTATTCTCACCAGCAATGTATGAAAGTTCCAATTGCTCCACATACTTGTTATGGGCAATCGTTTTAATTTTAGCCATTCTAGTGGATGTATAATGATACCTTACTGTGGTTTTAAATTTGCATTACCCTAATGACTAATTATATTGGGTATCTTTTCATGTACTTACTGGCCTGAAGGGAGTTCTTCATCTTTACAACATTATACAATAATATTATCTAATCCATTGTTGATACTCAGGGTTGTCACTTGTCCCAATAATCAGTTTTATAAGTTTTCCCTTTCCCAGATCCAATCTAGGATCACACTTTGGGTTTAGGTGTCATGTTTCCTTGGTCTGTTTTCATCTACAATAAAAATCTCAGTTTTCTTTGTGCTTTCTTGGATCTCAACTTTTTAAAAACTATACGCCTATTATTTTGTAGAATGTCTCTCAGTTTGAGACATTGCTTTATCTGATATTTCCTTATGATTAGATTCAGTTTATGCATTTTTGTCAAGAATATCACCAAAAAATGACGTTACGTCCTTCTCAGACGCATCATATCAAGAGGTACACTATGTAAATATTGTTAATGACTTCATGTGTTGCCCAAGAAAGTTTTGCTAATCCTGATGTGAAGAATTTGCCTATTCTAGAATTTTCATAGTTTTGGCTTTTGGGTTTAGATTATGATCTGTTTCAAAATAATTTTTGAGTATGATTGAGATAGTAATTGCGGTTCATGTATTTCCCAATTTTTTCTCTTGTTAATTTTCTTGTTTTTCTGTTTTCTTTTTTTTTACTGGGGAATATTGGGGAACAGTGTATTTTTCCAGGATGTCAAGTTGTTGTGGTTTTTTTTGTTTGTTTTTTGGTGTGTTTTTTTTCAGTCTACTTGGTGGAGTGGGGCACAGTTCAGCTCCAAGTCAAGTTGTTGCCTTTCAATCTAGTTGTGTGTTTGTTTTTTGGTGTGTTTTTTTTCAGTCTACTTGGTGGAGTGGGGCACAGTTCAGCTCCAAGTCAAGTTGTTGCCTTTCAATCTAGTTGTGGAAGGCACAGCTCACTGGCCCACGTGGAATCGAACTAGTGACCTTGGTGTTATAAGCACCTCGCTCTAATCACTGGGCCAACCAGCTGCCCACCGGTGGCTCAGCTCCAAGCTTAATCCATTGTTTTCAATTTAGTTGTTGAGGGCGCAGTTCACTGGCCCGTGTGGGAATCAAACCAGCAACCTTGTTGTTAAGAGCTCTCGCTCTAACCAACTGAGCCATCCGGCCACCTGCTTTTTCTGTTTTCTATTTCTTTGATTCTGTGCTTTGTTATTCTACTGTCTTTGAAATTTAATTTGCTCTTTTTCTAAGATTAAGGGAAAACTTAGATCAAGTTCATTGCAGTCAGTTCCCTTTTCTTTTCATATAAGCATTTAAAGCTATACGTTTCCCTCTAAGTATTGCTCTAATGCATCCAATGAATTTTGATATTTTAGTACCACGCAGTGTAAAATATTTTCTAATTTCTGCGTAATTTCTTTTTTGACCCATGGGTTATTTAAAAGTATTACTTAGAAATATTTAGAACTTTTATAGATATATTTCTGCTATTGGTTTCTGATTTAATTGTGCGTGTGTGTGATCAGCAAATGTACTATTTCAGATTTTAATATTTTGAAGTATGCTGAGACTTATGGCCTAGAGTTTGTAGTCTATCTTGGTGGCTCATGTATATTTGAAAAGAATAAATATTCTGCCAGGTTTAGGTGTCGAATCTAGGTATCAATCGAGTCAGAGTAGTAATTAGTGTTGTTTATGTCTTTCTATCCTTAGTGATTTTTATCTACTTGTTCTGTCATTATGTAGAAAGGAGTGTTGAAATCTTCACCTATAATTGTAGACTTATTTGTTCCTCATTTCAGTTCTGTCAGGTTTTGCTTAATATATTTTATAGCTCTATTCTTGAGTATGACTTCCTGATCAGGTGATCTTGTCATTTTGAAGTATCTCTTTTTTTTTTTTTTTTTTTTTTTTTGGTGTGTCCCTCTGTTTCTCCTTTTATGTTTTCTGGGGGGTTTAATCAGAATTTTTTAAATATTTCATTTAATTCTTCTGCTGGCTTTTTGTCTATACCTTTTCTGCCTTTTTTTTTTAAACTATAAGTTTTTTTTTATTGGGGAATATTGGGGAACAGTGTGTTTCTCCAGGGCCCATCAGCTCCAAGTCGTTGTCCTTCAATCCAGCTGTGGAAAGTGCAGCCCAGCCCCAAGTCCAGTTGCCGTTTTCAATTTTTAGTTGCAGGGGGCGCAGCCCACCATCCCATGTGGGAATTGAACCGGCAGCCCTGCTGTCGAGAGCCCACGCTCCAACCGAGCCATATGGCTGCCCCTCTGCCTTATTTTGTAATGTATGATTTGGGATTACAATATGAATCCTTAACAGTATCCAGTCCATTTAAGAGTTTAGGTTTTACTATTTCACATAAAATGTAGGAACCTTGCCACAGTGGTATTCTATTTATCACTTCCTGGTCTTTATGCCATTATTTTTCATATATACCACATCTGCATATGTTTTAGCCCCTTAAGTATTAGGATAATTTTTGCTTTAAGCAGTCATATCTTAAAGAAATTAAAAGAAGAAAAAAATATTCTTTTTTATAATTACCCATATATTTGCCATTTCTGATGCTTTTCATTTCTTCTTTTACATCCAAGCTTCCATCTGATGTTATTTTCCTTCATCCTGAAGAAATTGCTTTAGCATTTAGCATGATGCAGGCTTGCTCATGATGAATTCTGTTTTCCTTTATCTGAAAATGTATATTTCACCTTACTTTTTTACCTCAATTCTTGAAGAATTTTTTGCTAGATATAGAAATTCTAGGTTGGCAGGGAGTTTGTGTTTGTTTTCTGTTATCACTTTAAAGATATCCTCTCATTGTCTTCTGGCCCCATTGTCTGATGAGAATTCAACTGTCATTTTGTATCATTCTCTTACTTGTAATGTATCCCTTTTTTCTGGATGCTTTTAAGATTTTCTCTTTATCTTTGATTTTCAGCCATCTTTTTTTTGTGGTTTTCTTTATAATTATCCTGCTTTAAGTTTTCCCTTCTTCTTGCATCTCTAAGCTATGTTTTTCATCAAATTTGGGAATATTTTAGCCATATTGACATTTTTTTTCTACCTTCTTCTTTCTGTCCTCTCCTTCTGGAGTCTAATTACACGTTAGTCTGTTTGACATTGTTCTGCAGGTGACTGAGGCTCTATTCATCTTTTTCTTTCAATCTTTTTTCCTTCAGATTGATAATTGCCATTGCTTTGTCATTTGTTTTCACTGACTCTTACTTCTTCCATCTCCAATCTGCTGTTACATCTAGCCTGTGAATATTTCACATTTGTGCTTTTTGGTCCTAGAATGTTTGTTTCTACAGATGCTCCTTGACTTACACTGGGGTTACGTCTTGATAAACCTATCATAAATTGAAAATATTGTAAGTCTAAAATGCGCTTAATACACCTAACCTACCAAACATCCTAGCTTAGCCTAGCCTACCGTAAACGTGCTCAGAACACAATATCCAAAAAACGCTGGCAACACAATACACTGTGGAGTATCGCGTGTTTACCCTTCGTAATCAGTAATCACAAGCTTGACTGGGAGTTGTGGCTTGCTGTCGCTGCCCAGCTTCATGAGAGAGTACTGTACCTCATATTGCTAGCTCAGAAAAAGATCAAAATTCCAAATTAGAAGTGTGGTTTCTGCTGAGTGTGTATTGCTTTTATACTGTTGTAAAGTTGAATACTTGTAAGTTGAACTGTTGTAAGTTGGCGACCATCTGTATTTGTCTGTTTTTCCTTATTTGCATTCGTTATAACTATATTTTCCTTTTAATTATTGAATATATTTACAGTAGCTACTTTAAAGTTCTTGCCTGCTAATTCCAGTACCTGGACCTTAGATTGATTTATATTGACTTTCTTTTCCCTTGACTGTGGGTCATATTTTCCTATTTATTCTTGTGTTAACTTTTTAATTGTATATTGGACACTGTGAATGACATATTGCAAAGGCTCTAGATTCTGTTATCTCTCTCTGGAGGTTATTGATTTTTGTTTGCTTTAGAAGGCTGTTAAACGTGCTGAGACTCAGACTTCAGACTCTGTCTGCCTTTTAGTGGATGGTAACTGAATTCTCTGCTTAGGTCTTTCAAGTCTTTGATCTGTTCTTTTCTGCTGGGCTCGTTAGAGTTTCTTCTATGCATGTACACATCGAGAGTTAGCCAAGTATTTGGATAGATTTATGCACGGATTTTTGTGGTTCACTCCTTTCTAGCATTCCCTCTCTCACTTTTCAGCCTCTCTGGCAGCCCCAAACTCTGTCTTCTGATTTCTCAAACCCGAAAGTCTGCAGCTTTCTGCTTAATTTCCAGCTGCCTCTGCTAACCATGCTGACTGGAAAGTACCTTCTCGCAAAATGTTATATACAGACAAATTTCACCTTGTGCAATTCCCTTCTTTTCTGGCTATCCCTAGGTAGATAAACTATCCCAAATGTAGTGGGATTAAACAGAAACAATTCTTTCTTACTGTGTGTTGTTATTATCTCTCACGGTTCTAGAGCTTGACTACACTGTTGGGTGGTTCTTGCTTGTTTGTGTCTCCTACTAGTGTAATCAAATGCGGGCTGAGGTCATCTTGAAAACGTCTTCACTCTCATAAGTCTGATGGTTGATCCTGATTGTTGCCTGGGACTCATTTGGACCGTCATGTAGCATCTGCCTGGGCTTTTTCACGATGGCTGGGTTCCGAGAGCAAGAATCCTAAGAAGAAGAGCCAGGTGGAGGCTATATTGCCTTTTATTACCCAGCCTCAGAAGTCACATAGCATCCCTCCTGCTACATTCCTCTTATTGAGACAGTCACATAGGAGAGCTCTTATTCACGTGGAGGGAACAAGACTCCACTTTATGAGTGGGGAGGAATGTCAAAAGAATTTTCAGACATGTTTTGAAAGCACCACACCTTTTTTCAAAGTTTGTGTTCCCTCCAGTTTCTGCCTACTTTTGGACATTCTCTAGCTTCAAATCATTGTTTGTTATATATACATAGAACTTATGTTATTTTCTGGTAATCTAACAAACTACTCTATCATTACCAGAAGTGAAACTCCCTTTCTTTTATTTCTTTCCTCATAGCACTCATCACACCTGAAACTTAATATGATTTACTTACTTATTTGGTTTATTTTGTGTCTCCTTCACTAAAAATGCAAGTTCCATTAAGTTAAGGTTTTTTTTTTATCTCTTTGGTAACTGCTAGGCACACTGTAAGATGTTCAACAAATATTTGTTGAATGAATGAATGAATCTTCAGTTTGTGAGAACAGACATAAGTAAACAAAATATGCCTCTTGACAAAAGAAAAGCTAGAAATTACAGAACCTTTCAACACAGATAAGGTAGACTGGCATACCTGAGGTTTTATTTCTGCTTGGCTTACAATAGGACATAGAGATTTGGACATTTTATTCTCATCATGACTATTGTGTGGCAATTTAGCAGACTAGATTGCTCATTAGAGAGCAAATGAAATAACATGGGAAAGTACTTTATGAAGTGTAAAGCACTATTAGATTATAAAGTGTGTCAGATAATTATATGCATTTACATCTATTAGGCTAGCTTTTTCCGATTTCATTTTGTAAGTATCTGTGAGTGTGTTTTTTTCAGGAATGAATATTTTAAATTCTCAAAACAATAATAAAAATCATTGTAGTGCATTTACAATAGCTTCCTTACTATGTTCTTATTAATGTTTTGTCTGATTTTTCTTTTTTAGGAACTTAAGAGATTTCAGAATTTTGTGAAATACTGCCCTCCTTTTGATATTGTCATCGATGGACTCAACGTTGCCAAAATGTTTCCTAAAGCTCGTGAGTCTCAAGTTGTAAGTACAAGTTTTATTTTGTTATTCCAAATCTCTCGAAATATTTATTGTACCCATTTGTGATCTTCCTTGGGTCTCATAGCTCCTCATTTTTCCTTCCTCTAAAAATAAAGCTCTTGAAAGTGCCATAGTGACCAACCGCTCATCGAAGAGTCATTGTTTTCATCCTTGGCAAGTCAGTGGCTCATATAAGCTGCACAAGAGTTGAGAGATTAAAAAGTTCATGTGATAAAGGGCCAGTTCAGCCCTTTTTGTAACCGTTAGCTAACTTGCTCCTAGGTCTCTCTCTTTAGGGTTACTCTATCATTTCCCTGTGGGTCACATCACCCTATTTGAAAATTATCCACTTACACTATCAAGAGATGTTAATCATTCATTACTCACATTTGGTATTTTTTTCAAATAGTATGTTTGTAAATTAACCTAAGCAGTTCTTTTTTTTTTTAATAAGGTAATCAAAAATAAGGTAATAAGGTTCTATCAATTTATAAATGTCATAGTAGTTTCTAATAGGAATATCATGATTTTTTGTAGCAGCAGCGAGCAATTATTTTAATCCCCATTTTACAATTTAGAAAATCAGAAAATTGAGGCTAATTTTGTACAGTAAATCCTTAGAAAGCAGTCATAACATCAGAATTAGATTTTAGAGAGCTCCAGGGTTTCAACCTTATGGCTCTTATCATTGGCAATCTATGGCCATTCATCTGTAGTTAAACTTTTGTTATTTCTTTAAAATTACCACCAACTGAAAAGCTTTTTCTCAGAGATTCTTCTAGTCCAATTGGGCCATTTATACTCAGAAAAGCTTACAAGTACTAACAAAGGTTAATTTACAGAAATTTCTTTATATTCCTTTCCTTTATGTTCGTGCCTACATTTTTATGGTCAAGTATGTACTTTTCAGTCCTTTGTTAAAAGAACAAAAAGACATACAAAAGCAAGTTGAAAATACTTTTGTCTTTTAGGTACTTGAAGGGCCTGTGAGGCAGTAATATTGACAAAGGCCAAGCCAGAAAAGGAAGCAGGAAATTATCACTGATGCTTGGTAGAGTTCAGAATTAGGAAGGCTCATTCTAAAAGGTTCCCTAATTTGTGAGAATTAGAAAGTATCACATTTGTTTACTTTTTGTTTGACTTTCAGCTTCACACGAAGCACCAAAAATTGGCTTGCCCGAAATATATAGCCCAAATTGGGCTAACGTTTTGAGGAAAGTAACATGTTGAAGATGATGTACCGTGTTTTCCTGAAAATAAGACCTAGCCGGACAATCAGCTCTAATGCGTCTTTTGGAGCAAAAATTAATACAAGATCCTGTCTTATTTTACTATAATGTAAGACCAGGTGTAATATAATGTATCATATCATATATCATATCATATCTTATCACATCACACCACATCACAACATAACATAATGTAATACCGGGTCTTACGTAACATAAGACCGGGTCTTGCATTAATTTTTGCCCCAAAAGACACATTAGAGTTGATGGTCCGGCTAGGTCTTATTTTCAGGGAAACACGGTAGTAGGCACATCCCCAGCATTACGAAAGGAAAATGTGCATATTTTGGAAGATTCTAGCAGATTTTGGCAAATAGGTAAAGAATAAAAGATCAACCAAGGAAATCATAAGCATCTGCCACTACTTTTAGCTTTTACTTTTAAAAGAATTTAACGTTAGCAATCGTTTAGGTCACGAGTACTTAATTATTATCCATCTCTTCAGAGCACTATTGTCTTGTGGCAATGCACTGGCACCATATTTGGGAAACCTCTACTCAGAAACTCAGCTTAGAGACACCACCTGAATAAGTGAGGAGGAAATAAACTTCTTTCTGAAGTCTTTTCTCAAATCTCTGAAGCTAGAGATTTTAAATAAATAAATAAAATAAATAAATAAACAAATAAATAAATAAATCAATAAGATAAATGTGTATCATATTTTCCATAGGCTCCCTGTTTTTTAAATTTTTTGAGTAAATCTATCTCAGGCCCTTTTGTGGCTTAGTTTTCGTTCTTTAACACTTTCTAGGTTGTCAGAAGTAGCTTTTTCCGTTAATCCTTTAATAGCATTTTAGTTACAGTTTAAGAATGGGGATTCTGGAGCCAGACCCTCTGAACTCCAATCCTGGCTCTGCCACTTCATAGGTTTCATAGTTTGAGGAAATTACTTACCCTCTCTGTGCCTTAGTTTCCCAGTCTTTAAAAAGGAGATAATAATAACACCTATCTCATAAAGATGTTGTGAAGAGTAAATAAGTTAATATATGTAAGTACTTGACACATAGTAAATACTTAATATGTGTAGCTATTATTGTGATTAAATGAACTCCCAAATAGAACTATAATTCTTGCTTTTCAACAAACCCTTATTTGGCAATTTGAGGTTTTTTCCCTGTCATGTTATCCAAGTCAATGGAGTTAAATATATATATATAAATATATATATATTATATTTATATATAAAGCTCTGCCTTAGTACTGTGTTTCCCCGAAAATAAGACCAGGTCTTACACTGTATTTCCCCGAAAATAAGACCGGGTCTCATATTAATTTTTGCTCCAAAAGACACATTAGGGTGTATTTTCAGGAGATGTCTTATTTTTTCATGTACAACAATCTACATTTATTCAAATACAGTCATATCATCTCTGGAACATCGTCATAATGTACTAAATGTATCCATCTAGCTAATGATCTTGACTGGGGCTTATTTTCGGGAAAACACGGTATTAGGCTCAATTAAGGACAGGTACTCAATACTTGATTGAGAATTGAAGTCTCTACCATCGAAAACTTAAGAAAAAATTTAAATATGATAATTTTAAGAAATGTTATTGTCTTCTGATTGTAAAAGTAATGCACGATTACTGATGATAAAATTACTGATTAGAAAAGTAATATAAATAATTGTAGGATATTTGGAAATTACAGAAGAAAAAATCATATAAAACCCTACCATTAAGCAGCAATCACTGTAAATGTTTTATTTATTTCCTTGCAGTATTTTGCTATTTCTTTACCCAGTTGAGCTTCAACTATGTAAATAATTGTATATCTACATTTTAATTTACAGTTACTGAAAACTATAAAAATGAAATTATAAAAGGAATAGAACAAAACATGTATTTCTTTTATATTTGAGATGGGACATCTTCGAAACATACATAAAATCCAAGACCCCTATTGGGAAGGATAGAGAAATTTCCTAGACTGTAAAAAATACTATAAGCACTACTAAAAGGAAATAACAAATTTCCATGTTCTACATTACATAACAAAGGGCTAATTTCCTGACTGTTCGAGGAAAGAGTTATAAGCCTGTAAGAAAAAGATGAACTAGTCAGTAGAAAAGTGGTTTAACCCTATTCATGCTTACAGGTGTGCAAATTAAAATACTTATCTTCTAGATTGGCAAAGATTTAAAAGTTATTAGTATGCAATATTTTGAATGGTTTGGAGAGGAAGGGAGAAGAGTATTAGTATTTTTGTGGGTAATTTGACAATAACTTTAATGTCTAAAATGTTGAAGCTGATATATTGTAGGAACTGATATAAAATGTAGAAACTAATAAATTTACACTAGTACGTACAGTTATGTATCCAAGTATGTTATAGCATTATTTGTAAGCAGAAAAGAATAATCAACCTAGATGTCTAGCAGTCCAGGACTTGATATATATCGAACCATCGATTTGAGATGAATGAGGTAGATCTGTGTGTGCTGATACACAATAGCCAAAATAAGTGTAAGAAGTTGAAGAGCAAGCTCAGTATGGCCTCACTTCTATTAAAAACAAAACAAAGGATTGCCGATATGTGAATGTTTGTTAGATAAGTTTGTATATGCCTAGAAAATTTCTAGGAGTTACACACATGTTAAAACTTAACAATAGTTAACTTTGGGAGTTGGGGATAGAATGTTAAGAGAACGAGAGGATTTCTGTTTTTTACTTTCATTTTTTAATTTCCTTTTAC
Organism: Rhinolophus hipposideros; assembly: GCF_964194185.1. Classification (NCBI taxonomy): domain Eukaryota; kingdom Metazoa; phylum Chordata; class Mammalia; order Chiroptera; family Rhinolophidae; genus Rhinolophus; species Rhinolophus hipposideros. The sequence continues at coordinate 18,723,477 of NC_138051.1, read as the reverse complement.
AGTGAGTATATATTACTTTAAAATAAAAAAATCCAATTCAGGAAAAGAAAGAAGTAAAAAGGCATTCTTGGTAAATATTCTGAAATAAGTATGTAATACTCTTATCTTATGGATGTACCACGATGTTTAAATTATTTCCCTTTTGGTGGGCATATTAGATTGTTTCCCATTTTCCCCTATGGTAAATAATGCTTAGAAGAATATTTCTGTGCACATTTCAGATGATTTCTTTAGAATAGATTCCAGAAATAGAAATTCTTGAGTCAAAGGGTATGGATATTTGAAATAGAACCCATTTCTTCAAGATTTCTTATTACATGTTTGCTTTAATTATTTAGTTACATTTGTGTGTTTTTTTAATTCCCAACTTTTTTTTTTTTTATTTTATTTTATTGGGGAAGGGGAACAGGACTTTACTGGGGAACAGTGTGTACTTCCATGACTTTTTTCCAAGTCAAGTTGTTGTTCTATCAATCTTAGTTGTGGAGGGCGCAGCTCAGCTCCAGGTCCAGTTGCCGTTACTAGTTGCAGGGGGCACAGCCCACCATCCCTTACGGGAGTCCAGGAATCAAACTGGCAACCTTGTGGTTAAGAGCCCGTGTTCCAATCAACTGAGCCATCGGGAGGCAGCTCAGCTCAAGGTGCCATGTTCAATCTTAGTTGCAGGGGGCGCTGCCCACCATCCCTTGCGGGACTCGAGGAATCAAACTGGCAACCTTGTGGTTGAGAGCCCACTGGCCCATGTGGGAATCGAACTGGCAGCCTTCGGAGTTAGGAGCATGGAGCTCCAACCTCCTGAGCCACCAGGCCGGCCCTATTTAGTTACATTTGTGCCTTGAATCTGCTAAGTGGAAAGAGCTGGACAGTTTTTGACCCCCATTTTTTAGGTCAAACATTTAAAAATTGTAGTTAAATAAAATAGTCAGAAAGGAAATAATTCTTGACTGTCTTTGTCCTCTTTATCTCTCTCTTAATACAGTTGCCTGTAAGGGAACATAAAGGAAAGATTAGAAATCCTAATTCTGTGAGTCTAGAGTTTTTTCATGTTTCTGTGAAGAAGTTTCCAGATTTTTTTCTGTGGAATGATATCATTTACATTCTTCCCATGAACTCTTTGTATAATGTGTCACAAATTCTTTTTGGTTCTTTTTCATTAATGGTTAATTATATATCCAGCATTGTTCTCTGTAAGCTCATAAATGAGAAAAGACCATTATTACGTTCATTATTTAGGGAGAGTAGCACTATGATCACATATCTCAATCAGAGCCTACATCTTAGAGATTAGGAGCTAAAAGCTAAAAGTAAGTTCTGGTTGTGGACTTATTTTACTTTCTCAATTTTCACATATATATATTTAAATATATATATATTTAATGCCAGCGTACATTTTATAATTGATGTCAGCAGAAACTTGCCAGCCATCATGAACCATGTAGACTTGGGACTTATTGGTGGTTGTCATTACCTGGGTATGTGCAACTTTAACTATACACAGCATATGTCTGTTCATCCTCTTGTCACCTCAGTTGAGTTAGTTATATAGGTAGCTCCATAAACTGTTTCATTTTAACCTTAATCCTAACTTTAAAAATTTGCTGTTGGCTTTCTAACAATGTAGTAAAAGGTAATGGTAATCAACACATTTGTCAGACTAAGGTACAGCATTTTAAAGCCAAGAAAAGCTGTTATAACTGATTTTTGCAGTTTGAAAAGCTGTCACACAGGCTGCAAGCTTCTATTGGCTGAAATCTTCCTATAGACATTCAAATTGATTAATTTACAGAATGGCATAATTCATTGAAAGCAAAAGCAATAATCAAATGTCAAGTACAGGTGAAACCCCAGTATTTAATCAGTCTTTGCTATTAGTCCTAAAAGTGATTTAAAATTTTTTTTTTAAAAAGTAAAGAAGAAGAACACAGTTTCTAAGGAGAATGGTATGTAATGGTACGAGCTGCTGTGGCCAAAAGTGATTCAGGAGAGCATTTAACTCAGATATGAAGGTTTATATATAAATGTTACTTGTGATTCTGAAAAAAGAATAATGGTATGGAACTGTATGGATTAATATGATTTTCTTGGTTACTGAAAAATGCATTTTTTTGTTTTTTACTTAAAAGTTATTACTAAATCAGTGGTTCATCTTATAGTTTCTCGTGTGTGATGAAATTACAGGATGTACTAAATGGAATTGAACATTTTAAAATCCCTGGCTATATTTCCCTTTTGGCATAATTTAGGGTCTTGACCAAGTCATATCTCAATTCTTTAGTATCTACATTAGTTTTATTTTTCTTTTACTGAGTTATAATTCATATACCATAATATCTACACTTTTAAAGTGTACAATTCAGGGGTTTTTAGTATGCTCTCAAAGTTTTTCAGCCATTACCACGATCTAATTCTGGAACATTTTTATTCCCCCGAGAGTAACCCCGAACCCATTGCTAGTTAATCCCAATTCCTTCTTTAGTCACTGGCAACCACTAATCTGCTTTTTGTATTTATGGATTTACCTGTTCTGGACATTTCATGTTTTCACTTATCATAATGTTTCCAAAGTTCATCTATAGTGTAGCATGAATCTGTACTTCATTCCTTTTTATTGCTGAATAACATCTTATATGGATATACCACATTTTATTTTTCCACTCATTAGTTTGAATAATTGGACATTTGGGTTATTTCTGGATTTTTGGCTATTAAGAATAATGTTGCTGTGAACATTTCATGTACAAGTTTTTGTATGGACTTGTTTTCATTTCTCTTCGGTATACAAGTATACATGGGGGGGATTACCAGGTCATATGGTACATCTCTGTTTAACCATGTGAAGAACTGCCAAACTTCCAAAGCAGCTACACCATTTTACATTCTCATCAACAGTGTATGAGTTCTGATTTTTCTACATCCTCACCAACTCTTGTTATTATCAGTCTTTTTTTATTATAGCTATTCTAGTGGGTCTGAAGTGATTATCATTGTGGTTTTGATTTGCATTTCCTAATGACACAGGATGTTAAGCATCTTTTCGTATGCTTCTTGGCCATTTGTGTACCTGCTTTGGAGAAATGTCTGTTAAAAGCTTGTGCCCTTTTTTAATAGGATTATGTGTCTTTTTATTGTCGAGTTGTAATTTTTTATGTTTTCTGAATACCATATATATGATTTGCAAATATTTTCTCCCATTTCAATTGTCTTTTCAGTTTCTTGACGGCATCATCATTAGAAGCACAAAAGGTTTTAGTCTTTATGAAGTCCAGTTTATCTATTTTTTTCCTTTTGTTGCCTGTCATTGTTGGTGTCATATCTAAAAAAGTCATAGCCTAATCCAAGGTCATGAAGATTTATGCCTCTGTTTTCTCCTAAGAGTTTTAGTTCCTGTATTTTTAGAGAAACAGTTAATCTTGGATAGATGATAAGCCAACATAGTGTATAGTGATATTCAGACGGGACTAGCATTGGGCCTTTCTACTTCATTTGTTTAACCCTCTGTAAATCTGGGCAAAATAGACTTGCTACTCACCTTGTACATGTTTTTCAAGTGTAAAATGTATCCTGCTTAAAAAATATATCTATTTGGTTTCAAATTTCCGGTAGAAGAAAGCTTCTGGTTTGTAGTTTTATATTTAAGAGGAAAGAAGTGTTCAAGTGCCTGGCCAATTAATTATGCTTCCGTTTTGAGGACAGGATTTTAGAAGGGAATGACAATGTAGATTCAGTTACTATTTTGAAACAGTTTTAATGTGTGAGGATGTGGACTAACATCTTTCTCATTATGTGCTGCAGGATATAGTCTTTTGAGTTTTCTTGGATTTCTTTTAATTTAATAAACTTTATTTTTTAGAGCAGTGTTAGGTTCATGGGTTTCTTTTTATGAACAATGATCCCCCAACGTGTTACTTTGACTTTTACAAGTACTTCTGAGAAAAATCATTCATAGACGAGGAGAGGCAGAAATTATTTTAATTTTTTAAGCTTAAGAGAGTGGGTAGTTGAGTAATTCACCTAATTACTCAAGCCAAAAAACAAGGATTCTAGCCTCAATTACTCTTGTTCACTAGCCCCACATCCAGTTGACTGACAAGTTTTATTGGTCATAACCCCCAAATATATCCCATAATCAATGACTTCCTTTCTTCTCTATTAACATTATCTCTCACCTAAACTCCAAGTCGGCTCCTTACTTTTTCACCCTTTCCTCAGTGACTTTCCATTACTCTTAAAATAAAATCCAAGTTTCTTGTCGTGGATTCTAGCACCTTTCATCATCTGATCCTTACTTCTCTTACCCTCTTCATCTTTGTTTTTTTCCTCTGCTTTCCACTGAATTCTAGATACACTATTACTTTTCCTGTTCCTCAAACATCCCGAATTTGTTCCTGCCTCAAGATCTTTGTACTTGCTCTTCCTTCAACCTTTGATGTTCTTCCTTCTTCAAATGGCACCTCACATGTCTTCCCTAATTTTTCTAAAGTAACCCCACTCTGCTTACCCACCCTCTGCCAGTACTTTCATCAACCTTATTTACCTCTGTGGTGGATAAAAAATAGCCACATATTCTTTGCAGTTTCTGTCTTCAGGAGATGAAGTCTATTTCCCCATCTCTTGAATCTAGGATTGCCTTATGACTTGCTTTGACCAGTGGAATGTAGTAAGAAGTGACATTGTGGAACTTCCAAAAAAGGGTTTAGGAGGCCATGCAGCTATGCTGTCACTCTCCAGGAACTGCCACCTTGTGAATAAGCCCAGGTCAGCCTCCTTGAGGATGAGATGCCATATAGGGAGACAGAGAGAGGGAGGAATGGAGAGAAATAGGGAGGGAGGGGGAAACAGAGAGAAAGAGAGAGAGAGAGAGAGAGAGAGAGAGAGAGAGAGCGCGCACACGCTTGTAGTCATCCCAGCTAAGCTTCCAGACATGTAAGATGCGGGACCAGACAGCCTCTAGGCGGCCTGCCAGCTGACTGTGGGTCCATCAGTGAACCTAGCCAATACCATGTGGAACAGAATAACTGTCCCGCTAAGCCCAGCCCATAGTATTGTGAGAAAATAAGCGGTCAGGATTTGGGGTGGTTTATTATACAGCAATAGATAGCTGATTTAATTTTTTCATAGTACTTGGTATCTACAATTATCTGTACATTTCATTTTTTTAATCAGTCTCCTCCATTATAAATGCCCAGAAATTGAAGATCTTGTGTGTCTTGCTCACTGTTATATTCTCAGCACTGAGAAAAGGACCTTGAACATAATAAGTACTCACTAGATACTTAGTGAATGAAAGAATGAACAAATGTATATACAGTAAATTATATAACCGGTTAGAAATAACATTTGCTTTACAGGGTTAACTCTGAAAAACTAGACTTCTTGAGTTTCACTCTTACTTCACTTGCTAGTTATGAGAGCTAGGCTAAGTTACTTAACTTCCTGGTGCCTTATGTGAGGAGTAAATCTGCTAATCCATGAAAAGTACTTGCTGCAATGCCTGGCCCATAGTCCAATAAATTTAAAAGGAGAAAAGAAAAACCAAAAACAGCAACCTTGTGAGTGCATTTGGTTGTCCATGGTCTGAACTTTGTAGAAACAAAAGCATAGTAGTTTTTTATGATGTATTTAGGTCTAGTTTAAATAACTGACAGTTTACTCTTAGTTTTTCAGTTTGGGGTCTTCATTCTTTTTGAACTGGTGCTTGGAATCTAAACTTCAGTCTTTAAATAAAGTCCAGTGGCTCCGTAAAATAACTAAATAAGAAATACATCCCCAGTATAGAGAAAATAAAAGTCTGTGTTAGTCAGGATGGCCTAGGTTATGTTGTAGTAAATCCAAAATTTCAGTGGATTAAAACAGCTCACTATTTCTTGTTCATGCTATGTGTCCATTGTTAGCCATCTATGTCATCATCATCCTCATTTGAGGACCCAGAATAACTTTGTGAAATATTGCCAGTCACTGTGACAGAGGGCAAAGGGAAAGTGGTGCAGCGCACACTGACACTTAAAGCTTCTGCTCCGACACCATAGCCATCACTTTTGCTGATTCTTTCTTAGCAGCTAACGCAACTTACATACTAACTACACTTGCACTTAACAGGGTAGGGAATTCTACCATTTTCCTGAAAGGAGAAAGGGAATTCATATTTTTGAACAGCTCTAATGCCTACCACACTGAAGTTGTGATGTCTTGCTTGTTACATCGGTCATGTGTAGCCCGGGAGCTAGACGTGAGTTTCAGTGTAGCAGTGAGTGCAAACTGTCTTAGCCTCGGGTTACTTTTTTTCCCCCCAATATCAGATTCCTTCGCTATAGTTTCATGTGGAAAGAGTTGATGCTTTTGTTGATTATTTTTCCTAGAATGATCAGGTAGAAATTCTAAAACCTCTGTGACTCATTTACGCATACTTTCACAACTTTCATTTTAAGATGGAATTTTCTTTTTAAGCCACCAAGTCATCATTAATAACTGATGATGTGAGACTGACTTGTGGGGACAGGGGCAACATACCAGCCTTTCAATTAGAAAACAAAAGGACAAAAACAAAACAAAAACAAAAATGTGGAAAGCTTTTTATCCTGCATTTTCTCTCTCATGATCTCCCCCTCCCTCTCTCCCCTCTTCCAGCCCCGCTACACACACACACACACACACACACACACACACACACACACACACACTACCCAATGATTCAGTTCTAATGTTTCTGTTTCTTGCTCCTTTTGCAGCTTGCATTTTGGATTTTCAGTGGTTCACAAGCTCTTCTTGTAGAGGGTGTATGGGGGGAAAGTACATATTTTAGTTAATCTTACTAGCTGTTCAAAACTCTCCTCCCTATTTTTGTAGATAACTGAGAATTGGTTAAAACTGCTTCACAGAATGAAAACTTATAATGTAATTTAAACGAATTATGGGCAGACATCAGCACTGAAGCTTTCATTTTTAGAGCATGCTTGGGCCACTGAATAGAAAGTAATTTGGTGGAAACACTGCAGAATTTGTTTTGATTGCCATCTCTTAGTTGGTTTTACTATAGTGAGAGGAAAATGGAGGCAAGGGTAATAACCATTGGAGTCATTTGGCAGTAGCATTTACTTGGCAGTGAGTTCATTTTTTCCTGCCACCCAAGTTATTTTATTTCTTTTTTTTTGATTTACATAACCTCCTGTAAATGTTCCGATACCAGAAAGAACCTAAGACACTGTAAACTATGCTCAGTGTTTTTGTGTGTATAGTCCTGGGCATATCTTTTTGCCCAAATTTGAAGAAATGTTGTGGAGTTTGTCACTAACTGTGCTTAAAATTATATCTCAATAATGTTAAAGTAGCAAGGAAACTCATAAATACCTTACTATGTTTGCAATTGCAAATGTTAGATTAAGTATTAAAGTGGAATTTTTTATTATACCGCCTTAAGTTTTAAATACTCTTCTCCATATAATTCTTCCTCCTGCTTGACGACTGTCTCTTAAGGACTGGCTTTGGAGGTAGACAGTTTTGTTCATTGGGTCTCATGCTGCTCTATTGCCTTCAAAGAACATACTGCCCCCATGTCTGCTCTGAGAACAGGTTTGAGTAATTTTTTTCTGTATTGAAATCTAGAATAGAAAACTTGTCATTTTTCCCAGTTTATTTTCATAAGTTTTGTTGATTACTAATGATTGGAAATGACAAGTGGTTGGAGATTACTTCTAAACATTTTCTTAATTTTAGTCAACTGCTTAGCTATAGTTCCTTTCCAATGGAACTTAAAACATGGGTCCTTTCAGTGTTTTAAAGGGTAGGAGTTATAGAACAGTTGTTAATCCAATTATGTCTGGGTTAAACTCTAATCCAGGAAGGGACTTCACTTTTTATTTTATATTATATATTTTTACTAGTACTTATTGCATTTCCTTTTCTAAAAGACTCTTATTTTTAAAGAGAAGAAACTTTAAAATAAATCTTTAATATTATAAACTTACCCACTAATGTTTCTGCTCCAATTGTAGAACATTGGTTCTCAAACTGTAGTGTGCATGAGAATCACCTGAAGGGCTTGCTAAAACAGGATTGCTGGCCCGCACCCAGAGTTCCTGATTCAAAGGTCTGGGGTGGGATTGAGAATTTACATTTCTAAAAAGTTCCTAGTTAATGCTAATGATGCTGGTTTGGGGACCATTATTATGTAAAAATAGTTTCTCAGAAGTGCACTCATACTGCATTACAAAGCAAGCAATTGTGGAAGTCAGATACTCAAAATCATTAGAACTCTTAATGATTCTTAGATTGGAAATGTTTTTCTAAACTAAATTTGTGAAACTTGTTTTAAGGTACTGAAACTTGGTCCTAAGAATAATATATTTCCACTTTAAAAATAGAAGTTTGTCATGTTCCCATAACCAACCGTTGTGTTACTAAGTAGTGATATTAACATTATGATGATTTAAGTTACCTGAAGTATGACTTTTCAAAAAATAATGTTAACTGTCCCAAGGAGAATATGCTAGTTGGGGAAGCCTGAGACTGAAAGTAATTATATGCATTATCAAACCAGTGGAATTACCTGTTTTTTTCTGGAACATGTAAAATAATCACCCAAATAAGTCACTGTTAGTATGTATTCATAAGCCTAAGGTTAAAAAAAAATCAGTGGAATCCAACACTTGGACTGTGAGCGTTAAGACAGCTAATCTGGTAGCACCATTTAAATCCTATTTCATTAGGGTTTAGGGAGGGCTGATAAGAGTTCTCTAATCTATAAATTTATTACTTAGTGGGGGGAAGTAGATCAAATCTTGACTCCTTTTTTTTTTTAAGAGTTACATCTGGCTAGTCAAGTGTGATCTAAGTGACTTGGGAAAATAAATAGGCATTAGTGGATGCCAATCTAGGATTCACTGAAGAACATAAAAAATGGTTCTTTTCTTACTTTTCCTCTTTCATGATGCAATAACTCAGGGCAGTTGCATTGCCCTAGGTCAAATAATGCCAGACTGACTGGGTACTTCCTTCCATCCTTGTGCCATTCCACCCACTCCTCCTGCTTGATGCATTGTAGAAGTTGTTTTGTCATGTGACTGCTGGAGTAGTCTCCACCACGAAAAATCATTTTTACATATACCAACTGCTAATGAAGTGAATGATCAGCTATCAGACAGGTGCATTTTTAGTGATGTGATGAAGGAGTTAAGTAGAACAATGAATGAAGCCAGGCACAGTTTCTATAGTGAATTTGGCCTCATATCTCTTTCCAAATGTTCCCAAAAGGTACACTTAGCCTCGTGTTTGAAACAAAATTTCCCCAGTTGCATCAGTCAGATGATCCAGTATCTTAGAAACACATTGTTAAGAACACAGCGTTGCCAAGCTCCCGTATCTGTTTTTCTCTCTGGCAAATCTTAATGGCAAGTTGATTCTCCTCTTGATGTGTCACTGATAATGTTTGTGTGATAAGTATTTGGGGTGTGGTGAAATTGTCTTTGTGAATCATTGTGTGTACCTTGCTTCTATGACAGTATTTTAAAACTCTTCTCAGGAATGTGGTAAGTAGAGGCTACCTATGAAAATATAATACCCACTTTAAAAAGACTTTTAAAAAATATTTGTTATGTCTGTAAGGTAAGCAGCAATTTCTGAGTGAGAAGCAAATTTGCTTAAACATGTTTTTGAAGCTATATAAATTATTCTTACCTAATTTTTATTACAATGGTAATACTTTATTAATTTTGTATTAACATATTTATTTTAAGGTATTTTTTTGTTAAAATAGTTTCTATTTCAGACTTTTCACTATTGTAAAGGTTGATTTTTCTCTCAGAAACACAGTTAAGATCAATTGATTAAGATCAATTTGGATCTTAGGTTTTATTGCAGTTTTTAATCTAGAAATGTGTGGTTTTTTTCTAGATCGTATTCAGAAGGATATACAGTATTCACTCATCTGCAAAGTGGATATGCCCCATAAGAGATATAAGATGGTCATAATAATGTACAAAATATATAAGAGATATAAGGTGGTTATAATAATGTACAAAATGCAGAAAATAAAAGAAACTTAAACTAAGTTAAAATAAGAAAAGAGCACAAAAGGAAAATAAGCTCAGGAAAAATAAGAGGTTTGAGATTGGTGCACAAAATTCATACAATGAAGTACTCTAGTACTTTGGCTGTAAATTCTGTCAACTTGAAGATAAAAACATAATTGCTAAAGAGCAGGGGTTCATCCTTTTATCTATCTGCACATCATTCAAAAATATCCCCATACTCCCATTATAAATGTCTCTCACTACCTAAAGAGATTCTCAAAGGTGCTGCGATGGAGGCGGAAGAGTGGAGAGATAGCAGAAAATAGAGAAGTTTAAATATACCCAATTCTGGCATACCTTTTGAGGAAGTTATTTCCACTAGAAGGTTGATTGATTTGTAGGAATCATGTCGTTCATAAGATCAAATGGAAACAAATTGTTCAGGGAAAGTACTATTATTCTTAATATTTAAACCAAAGAGATTTCTCTTGTGTGCCCTCATGGTGCCAGGCCGTGTGGGCACACTGAGTGCTCTTCCCAACGTCCTTGTTGTGACCTGGCAAATGGATTGTGAAGCATCAGCAGTAAAGGAGAGAGAAGGACAGTGTATGAGCTTGAGCGAGGCCTCTGCTGGTACTGAATAGGCCTCTGTAACTCAGTATCACTAATGCTCTCTCAAGTTGGTCAGAACGTTGGTAGCAGGACTCATGATTCTTGACCTCTTTGGAAAATGAGTAAGCTGATTTTTTTACCTTAGATCCACAGCAATCTATAGCAATCCATAGCAGCACAAGACCTTGTTTATAAAATCTGTAATTATTATTTCATTGCAGTTCTTAAAAATCTGGTCAGAAAGCATATAACCCTGATCTACCTCCAGTGCAGTAAGCATGCTAAGATTTGAAGGATACTCAGGTGGATTTGACTATCAGAATTGCCTTTGGTGTTTAAGTAATTATGGCCAGTACCATTTTCTTTAATGGGATAAAGAAGCTTGCAAACTCGACCTGACATCATTTAATATAATCAGTAGACCATGTTCTCACTCAGTCTTGTCTACACCATAGATGCCTAGAGATTGCTTGTATATATAAAGTTATAGAATTAATCTAAATTGAAGCTTTCCGATTATAATAGATCTTCTCAACAAAAAGATCTACTTTTTGAAAAATTTCTCGTCTACTTCCTACTTAGTCTCTCTCTCTCTAAATCTCTGTATTTCTGTGCTGCATTCTGGGTGAATTTTTCAGTACCAACTTCCAATTCGTAAATTCTCTTTTATTGTGGCCAGTCTAGAGTTTATAATGTCTGTTGAGTTCATTATTCAATAATTTTTTATTCAAGATTTCTAACTGATTCTTTTAAGCATCTGTTACTGTTTCATTTCTACGTGGTTTTGTTTCATATTTTCTTACACATCTTAAATGGAATATATTCGTTTGTATCTGAACATATTAAACATACTTAAAATATTTGAAACTTACATAGAATTAATTTCATCCATAAATTTGTTTTGATTGTTGATTTTGTCTTTCTCAGCATTCAGTTTCTTCACATTTTGGAATTTTGGTTTGCAAACTCATTTTCATTTCAAGTTAGTTTTTGTTTGTCCTTTCTTTCATATTCCCTCTCGTCCTAACTTCCCCTATGCTGATCCTATCCCTGCCTTAAAGCTTTGGGCTTACTTGCCTTAATAGTTCCTGAGTCCTGTGTTGAGATTGAGAATATCACAGATCCAGTCACTGTTGGGTTGCTTGTGTTCTTCATTCCTGGGGCATACAGCCAGTTACAGAGCATAACTTCCAGTGGTAGTTAAAAGGGTTTTCCCTTATCCCAGACTCCTCTGTCGCTTTGAGGAGCCTCACCCTTGCCCCAGCTTTAAACAGTGTATCTGGCTTTGCCCCCGTCACAGGTGGCACACTGTTAGTCTCTACTACCCCAAAGGAGTTGAATTCCCTTCCTCCATGCCTGTTCTAGGAGTCAAGGCTAAACAGGCTGTGGCTTCAGCCCTACTCAAGATTTTTTGTTTCTAAGATTATGTTGTTTTTTTTTTTAGCTTGGCAACATCTTTCTGGTTTTCTGTTTCTCTGTTTCACCTATCATTGATATGTACTTGCTACAGAGGTGGTACATCAGTGTGTGAATTTATGCAACCATCTTAATTGGAAATTATTGATCCACTTTCTACACTACAGCCAGAATTATACTTTCAGAATGTAAATCTAAGTATGTCAGTACCCTGCTTCCTATCACTCTTAGGATAAAGACTCAGTCCTTGAAGTCTACAAGGTCTGGCCCCTTTCTGCTTCTACCACCCTGGCCTTCTTTCAGTCCCTCTTACTTGCCATGTCCCCCCCCTCCCCACCAATGGCCTTTGTACATGCTATTCTCTCTACCTAAAATACCCTCTCCATCCTTCTTTATCTTTCTTTACTTTGTTAACTCCTATTTATCCCTCTGACCTCAACTGGCCATTTCTTCAAGGCAAGCTTCCCTGATCTCCTGATTTTCTAGGTCAGGTTTTTTGTTTGTTTGTGTCTGTTTTTCTTAAATGTCTTCACAGCACCAAGCACCGTTTTTTGTTTGTTACCATTTATCATAATTGGAATTTTGCATGTATTTCCATGGTTATAACATTACTGTCAGGCTATAAACTCCATGGGGGCAATGATCATGTCTGTTTTTATTTACCATTGTATCCCCAACCTAGCTGCTTGATGACTGAAAGAAAACTCCACCCTTCAACGTGGTATTTAAGGTACTCCAAACCTTGACCCACACCCTTTCAACCTCATCTCCCATTACTACCAAATAAGTAAGCTCAGGTACTGCGGGCCTGCTCACTATTCTTCAAGTAGACCTTTATTATCTGCCTCCAAACACTGGTGGCTCAAACCATTACCTCTGCTTAAGATATCCTCCCCACTAATAACTCTGCCTGATGAAGTTTATCTCAAATGTCACCTTGTTCATAAATCCTTGTACTAATCTCCTTATCTGCACCTCACTTATGATGTTAATATGTTCCCTCCCTTATCTGTGTATGTCTTTTTTTTCCCTTCCCTTTCTTTCACCACCCCCCCACCACTTGGATTCAAGTCGTTGTTTCTCAGTCTAGTTGTGTAACACACAGTTCCCTGGTCCATGCTGGTTTTATGAGCCTTGTGCCCGCCCCCCTTTTCCCCCCCCTCAGCTGAGGCAGTTGGTCGCCAGTCATTGGTTGGCAGCTCACGGCAGCTCTTGTTGGCAGCTGGCTGCTCCTGGCAGCCCACGCCAACCTCTGGCTGCTCACAGGGAGAGCTATAGGGAGAGCTGTTGTTCACAATCTTAGCTGTAGAGGGCAAAGTTCACTGGCCCATGTGGGAATCGAACCGGTGACATTGGCATGAGGAGCACAGTGCTCCAACCACCTGAGCCACCGGGCCGACCCTTATCTGGGTGTGATATGTCTAATCACACCTATGTTTGTTGTAATATATAAGTTTCTTGAGGGCAAAGGCCACATGGCCATTTCTAGAACAACATAACAGTTATTTAACATTTGTTGAACTGAATTAGGGCACAGATAATTAAACTTAGTTTTGCTAATTTGTAGAAGATACCAATTTTATTAGAAGGTGCTTTATTGCATGTAATCTGTACAACTCCATGAGGCAGGTACTATTATTTCTATCCTACGGTGAGGAAACTAAGGGCAAGAAAGATTACGTTAGCTTGTCATATTGCCATTAAGGTGTAGGGTCAGTATTCTAACTTGGTAGTCCGTGCCACAGTCTGCTCTTATCCTGACTCTACTGCACTGCCATTATGGAATATCAAGCTAGTATATAATTCTTTTAAAAAAATATATTTTGAAAATGAAGAAATCAGTTACATGGCCTATTGGGAAGCTTAATAAGCTTATTGGGTGATAGAAAGTAAGAATAAATTATAAAAAATAAAAAAATATGTAGGTTGGCTGTTTATTCACTTCAGAAGTGAATAAACAATTCATTAAGCAATTCTCATACATTAAGCAATTCTCTGCAACACCAGCTGGGTGTCCCTACAATTGAATTCAATTCTGACACTAACTGGAGTTATTGCAGACCCCATAGGTTAAGGGCTCAGTTCCGTAAGACTCCTCATCCCCTCAGATACCAGTTGCAAGTTCCAGGTTCTCTCCTATACTTCTGATAGACTGGCAATAACTTGGAGATTCCTGTGACCCACCTTGAGTTATATCCTTTGTAGAATGGCTTATAAAATTCAGGGGGAAACTTACTTCTACTATTGGTTTACTACCGTGTTTCCCTAAAAATAAGACCTAACTGGACAATCAGCTCTAATGCATCTTTTGGAGCAAAAATTAATGTAAGACCTGGTCTTATATTATAGTAAAGTAAGAGTGGGTCTTATATTAATTTTTGCTCCAAAAGATGCATTAGAGCTGATTGTCTGGCTAGGTCTTCGGGGAAACATAGTATATAATAAAAGACATGACAAAGGATACAGATGAATAGCCAGATGAAGAGAAACATAGGTCGAGATCTAAAAGTGTCCCAAGTGTAGGAGCTTCTGTCCCTGTGGAATTGAGGTATGCCACCCTCCTAGCACACTGAATGTGTTCAACCCAGAAGCTCTCTGAACACCATACTTTTAGAATTTTTATGGCGGCCTTATCACATAGACATGAGCCATCATTAACTCAATTTCCAGCCCCTCTTCCCTTCTGGAGGATGGGGGTGAGGGGTGGGGCTGAAAATTCTAAACTTCTAATCATGGCTTAGTTTTTCTGGTGACTAGCCCCAATCCTGAAACTATCCAGGAACCCACCAAAAGTCACCTCATTGGAATTTGAAAAATGCTCCTATCACCCAGAGAATTCCAAGGGATTTAGGAGCTCCGTGTCAGGAAGTGGAGTCAGAGACCAAATTAAATCGGAAGATGCCCCTAGGGCTCTTATCACTTAGGAAATGACAAGGGTTTTAGGAGCTCTATACCAGGAATCAGGGGCAGAGACCAATATATATACTTTCTGTTATTTCACAAGGATTAAATGAAATTGAGACAGTGAAGTGGGGAGGACAGAAATAGGGCAGTATCTGGAGGTGGGGGAATGAAGTGTGTGGTCAAGTGAAAGAAGATCCAGATGAAGGGTTGAAGCTGACTATGTAAGAGAAAAGGAGTGAATGTAGAGTATCTGAGAAGGTGGAAAGTGATAGGGCCACAACAGGCAATATGGAAGGAAGAAGAATACAAGGTGTATAGATATTTTGCAAGAGGATATATCATTTGACTGTGGAACTTTTTTTTCACAGAGCATTTTGGAGAACATATTACCGTGTTTCCCCAAAAATAAGACCTAGCCAGACTATCAGCTCTAATGCCTCTTTTGGAGCACAAATAAGTATAAGACCCAGTCTTATTTTACTATAATATAAGACCGGGTCTTGTGATGTGATGTGATGTGATGTGATGTGATGTGATGTGATGTGATGTGATGTGATGTGATGTGATGTGATGATGTGATGTGATGTGATGTGATGTGATGTGATGTGGTGATGTGATGTGATGTGATGTGATGTGATGTGGTGATGTGATGTGATGTGATGTGATGTGATGTGATGTGATGTGATGTGATGTGATGTGATGTGATGTGATTGATGTGATGTGATGTGATGTGATGTGATGTGATGTGATGTGATGTGATGCTGGGTCTTATATAAATTTTTGCTTCATTAGAGCTGATGGTCCGTCTAGGTCTTATTTTCAGAGAAGCACAGTAGTTCTTCAAAATACACTTAGGAAAATACCGTCTTAAAGCACAACTGTCTTCTGAACATTCTAAGTCGTCAATTACTATTCACTTGTTACAATGAATAGTAATAAGCCATGACAGATATTCGAAATTAATTGTGGTTTTTGTGTGTGTGTGTGCTTTTTAATTCTGGATTCCTTTTAGAATAAATTAAAAGTAATTTTAGATAGTAAAATGTTCCTTGTGCTTTCTTAAGATTAGTCTACAAGAATGGGGCAGCCGGTTGGCTTGGTTGGTTAGAGCGCAGTGCTCATAAAACCAAGGTCGCCGGTTCAATTCCCACATGAGCCAGTGAGCTGTGCCCTGCACAACTAGACTGAAAACAACAACTTGACTTGGAGCTGAGCTGCGTCCTCCACAACTAGATTGAACAGGTTGTGGATATCCACATCAAAAAAAAAAAAGATTAGTCTACTAGAGCAAAGAAATTGTATATTAATATAGATTTAAACCATGATCAATTTTGTTTGATCTTGCCACCAATAACATCCAGATTTTAGTATAAGGCTGGGTTTTTCTTTTTATAAAATTGATCATTTTATTGTGTTAAGGCAAAAAAAAAAAATCTGCTTTGAAAATCAAGCAAGAACATTCTAAGGTTTTTTATTGAACTGGTTCATTAAATTCTGGACCCCTAAATAGGTATGTGCACATTTGTAGTTATCTGACGCTTTTTATTTCACAAGTGGCATGTGTTATCACATGTGGCCTTTAATCTGGAAACCACAAAAAATTTCCTGCAGAGAAACAGTTTATATTTTTAGGTTCAACTTACTTACCTTTCTCCTTTTTAATTTTTTTCTTCCACTTTAAACCTTTGTGAAAGGTAATACTCACGCACATGCTTGTGTTACTGGAAAGTAATGCTGGGAGAAGATTTGTGAAATAAATGAGAAAAAAAATGTTTTCTGCTGAAAAAGAAATGGGTCAATGAGACCACAAGATGTACTGTTTAATTTTACGTGCTCAAATTGAAGGCATACTGAAGACTCCTGCCTGCCTAGTCACGAAGTTATCAAAAAGAATACAGTTCAATTTCTTTAATAAATCACTTTATGATCTTACTATATTTTTGAGAGATACTGATGTGGTACAAAGATACCAAATTTATTCAGTCTGTATCCACTGACCCCAACTACCGTGTTTCCCCCAAAATAAGACCTAGCCAAACAATCAGTTCTAATGCATCTTTTGAGTAAAAATTAATATAAGACCCCGACTTATTTTAGTAAAATATAAGACCAGGTATAAAATATAATATAATATAATGTAATACCAGATGGTATATTAATTTTTGCTCCAAAAGATTCATTAGAGCTTATTGTTCAGCAAGGTCTTATTTTCGGGGGAAACACAGTATATTGATCTGAATGTTCTAATCATATTATTCTCCAAATATTTTTTGAGGGCCTCCTCGTTTTAAGGCCTTGTGCTGAGTGTAGCAAATACAGAGGTGAAAGAACACAGTCTCTACCGTCAAGGATCATGTAATCTCTTAGGGGAAATAAAAAAGATAAATGTCTATGATAGAAGACAATATGTTAATTGTACCAGTAACTCTGCACAGGAACTGCAAGTAACATTTCTTAGATTTCTTAGATTTTCCTATAGTTCAAACTAGTCTTTCTATCCAGTTGCTCAGAAATATTAAATATTTATGGTATTTCCAGTGAATTTATTCATAATGGCCCCAGCATCTTTTGTTCGTCTTAGTTTTAGCTGACATTTATTAAGAATTTCACATGTGCCAGGAACTGTTCTGAGTACCTTACATACATTATCTCATTTCCTCCTCACGACGGTCTTATAAAGGTATAATTTTCATTTTACAAATGTAGAAACTGAGGGTAAGAGAAGCCAAGAAGTTTGCCTATGATAAATTTACAGCTAGTAAAATGTTAGAAATGAGTTTCAAACCCAGGCTTTCTGACCCGAGAGCCTTAGCTTAATGACGCTTTAATCATATTCTCTTTCTCTGGACTTTGCTAACCTTACATATATCTGCTCTATGAACAGAGAAAAGCAGCTTCGGAAGTGAAAAGAAAGCCATCAAGAGTGGTTCATTTGTTTTAATTAGGTATTGACATGATCTTGAAATAGAAAGCATTCACAGTCTACCAAACCATTCAAGCTTGTATCATCACCAGAGTTTTGGGCCTTTGTATGTGCACCTTCTCTAGTATGGCTAAGTTCTCCTTGATCTTTAGGGTTCAGCTTGGGGATCCTCTCCAGGAAGTCTTTGCTAACCCCCTTCGCCATCCTCCCCACCCACCCCAGGCCCTCTCCTGTCTGAGCACTTGGCCCTCTCTGTGTGCTCTCTGAACATTCTGCTGTCATCTCTGTCGTAGCACTGGTCACATGATTGCACTTGATAGCAAGGACTGTTCTTCATTTTAGAAATCTTCATGTGTACAGTGTCTGGCACGTGGTAGCTGTACAAAACTGTTGGATGAATGTTTGACTTGAAGTATGTTTGTAGACTTGCAGAATGCTTGATGACTCTCTTTAGTTTGTGTTTTTGTTCTGGAAATTACCACCCATAGCTGTGATGGTGGTGCTTATGATGGACAGTGTACCTTTGGAGTCTCCAATCTTTTTGGTGAATAAAGAGTGTTTTTTTCATATTTCTGAAGCTTTGAGGTTATCAGATGAGAGAGGAGTGAGGAAATGCTGTTAGTGAATTCCCTAAGTAGGGTAGAGGACGTTGGTGTTATGCTCCCAGGTGAGAAGGGGGCCCAGCTTTAGTGGAAGGGCGAAGATAGTGGCACTAATATGAAACCTCAGTCTATCACTAGGTCACTGTTTACTGGTTGGGACTTCTCATTTATGTACAGGCCAGGTCTACTGTTCAGGAACATAGCTAGTTTATAAAAGTATATTTCCATCAGGTTTAAATTTGTATTCAAGGTGATAGATCATTCCTCAGTGTTCACCCCTAACCTGCAACCATTCTCTTCTTCTCCATCATAAGTCTATAGCCCAGAAACATCATCATATATCAGACAGCAGGAGAACTGCACACATCCCCTCCACCACTGTTTGTTGACTGGATAAACTCAGGTAGGACAGTGAGCTCTGTGGGCCTCAGTCATTTCCTTTCTAAAGTGGGAATTCTAAGTTTTTATGTTCCTGGGACCATGGAACTAAGGACCATGGAACTGTTTCTCAAGGTTCATTCTATTTCCATTTTAAGATGAATGATATATATGAATTACTTATGAGTGTTCCAGTACTCACTGAAAAGATTCATTAGAAGTTTTCTCCTCTGTACAGATTATACATTTGCCATGTTTGTCATTTAGCAGTGTTGAAATTCTAACACTTGAACTTATTGCATTCAGTGTGTTGATTTTCAACTCCCAGAATTTTGTGATATTAGGATTATCATCACATGGAGGCCTCTGTTTTTTAATTTCTCTTCTCAAAGTGATTGTGTTTCATTTACTTTTTTCTTTAGGGGTGAGAGCCCAATACGCTAAACAAATGGCCATTTACCTAAGGACTTCAGAGCCTTTTCTGCATGTGTGTATGTTTATATCCATACTGCTAAATGCTGCAATGTTTTTGCCTAGGCCCTTTAACTCTTTAAAAAGAAAGTTCTTGAATATAATATAAAAGACTTTATAATTCTGCTTTATTAAAAGCCTTACTTCCTGAAGGCAAAAATTAGTAACGGAAATAATCGGAAAAAAGTATCTTCTTCAGTATTACTACAAATACATTAATAGTTCATTGTCCTGTTCTTCACCAGCAAAGAAAAATATACAACCTTTTAACAGTGAGGATATCTGTAACACGCCTCTTAACTCCCCAGTTCAATTCTTAGTCTACCATTCCATGCTGCTACAATCTTCTTGTTTCCCTTTTTTCAACATTTTGTTATGAAAATTTTCAAAAATACAGCAAAGTTTAAACAGTTTTACAGAGAACATCTGTACGCCCATCTCCTTCCTGCCATTAATTAACATTGTACTGTACAGTACTTGCTTTATGAGGTACCTACTTTTCCATTTATTTCTTTAATCATTAATTCATGTGGGTTTTTTTAATGCATTTCAAAGTAGATTGCAGATTGCTATGTCTATACTTATTCTCTTTTGGTTAATGTTTATATTTCTGCCGAAACTGACTGAACTCAAGTGTGCAGGCATGGCCACTTCTTTTGACTGACTCATGCAGGGCTTAACCCATATCGCCAGCCTTATGAGTACAGTGCTGTCAGCCTGTATGAAGTGGTTTTCGCAGAGTGGACCAGTGACATTCTAGATCAGCTCTGTCCAATAAAAATATAATGTTATTTTAAATCTTAGTAGCCACATTAAAAAAGGTAAAAGAAACAGGTGAAATAACTTTCAATTTTATCCGTTTAAAACATATCCAAAATGTTATTTCAACATGTAATTAGTATTTTAAAAATTATTATGAAATAGTTTACATTCTATGTAAATAGTAATTTTCATAGAAGTACAGTACATCTCAGTTCTAATTAGTTGTATTTCAGTGCTCAATAGTGACATGTCGCTAGTGGCTACTACAGTAGGCCATGCATTTCTAGACCTTCAAACTTAAAGAGTACATTCTTCCTCATAAATTGCCAATGTCTGATTCTACTAACCTAGTCACATTTCCTAAGGAATGCAAAAGAAGTAGTGGTATTCATCACTAATTATACCCTTTCGTGATAAGGTCATTTTTATTCTTGGTTCCCTTGTCAGAAACTTCTTAGAGTTTTTTTTCCCCCCTTTAATCATTTCTCTTGATTTCTTGGCATCGATAGTACTCACAGTTGAATTCTATTCCCTATAACAATACGGAGTGTATTTTGTTACTTTTCTGCCCCCCTCCCTCTAGTTTCATGCTCCACCAGTGTATCTTCTTCCATTTTTGTTAGAGCATCTCTCTAAAAGATATAAGATCTTCAGATCTCAATTATAAAAATAAATACATGCTAGTGTTAAAATATTAATCAGCACAGAATTATAAAAATGAATGAATGGTGAAATTATTCTGTATCCTGATTGTGGTGCTGATTAAAACTCAGAACTGTGTGTGTGCCCACATAATACATACACACACACACACACACACACACACACAGGAAAAAGGGAATTGATTAAGTGTTATGAATTGAAGTTTTTACTTTATTGACTAAAAGAAAGACCGTTGGCTGAATAACTAGAAAAATGTTCTTACTTGTAAAGTGTAAATTGAGTCTGCATTGATTATTTGTCAAAAGACATCTATATTCTTCCTTTCTCCACTAACAAAATGTTTATTTAATTTTGGATCATGAAGATGCTCCATTTCATTCTCTGTTTTCAGTTGGTATACTTCATCCACAAAATCGATGAGGAAAAGTCAAAAGTCATGTAAAATATATCTGATTTCAGATACATCTGGATGTTTTTTATTTTTAACTTTTAGCTTGTAGTTATGAGTGTTGACTCGCTCATGGAGAAGGCTTACACTGAAGAGTCAGCAGGAGTGGCAAGAATAACTAGCTAGCATTCTAATAGTGGTAGAATTTTTCAGGAGGAGTCTCATGTTGCTAAGTATTAATTATCTTGAAGATGAACACATGTGCTTAGCCAGAAATACCGGAAATGTTACCTCACTTAGTATTGGATTAATAAATTTATGTGGATATCTGGAATACTAAGATATGCCTGCTGAGTTTCTGGTTAAAAAAAAAAAAGGAAAACAATTCACCTTCTCCAGTATTCTTCAGTAAAGCAAGGCCCTGTAGGCCCTTATGCCCACAGGGCATGGCGTCATAATGGACAATGATACATGTGGGATTGACTTGGATACCACAGTGGAACTGATGCACATTTTTAGTGGGATTATAATACTGTAAAGGTTATTTTTAAGGTTGTTCTTAGATACCTGTTTTATAATCTTCACACTTTGCAGTCACCTCATTCATTTATTTGTTTTTGTTTATTAACAATTTGCCACCTCCCAAGAATCTTAAGTTCCATGAGAGCAGGAACCTTGCCTCTTTTATTCACTGCTATTTTCCCAGCACCTAAAAGCATGGCTGGCAGGTAATGGCTGCTCAGTAAGTATTTGTCAATGAGTGAATGATTTTTCTATTTACAGATTCATAACATCAGTCAAGAAGGAGTATCGTATCCCCAGTCCATCTGCTCAGTATACTTTAAAGGCTATTAAATACCGGTGTACCGGTGATGATAAAAGCCACACATTATTCTTTACTCATCACTTGACAAAATGTCCATTTGTTTCTTTTTGCCAGTCATCCTTAAAGTAAGAGGAAAACACGGGGTACTCTTTCAAATAATACTATCTCAGGGAAGCAGGGGTTCTACTCAGATCTAGAAATAGGAGAATGATAAAATCTAAAATGGCAGTTCCCACATTATTTTGTATCTTTGCAAAAGAGTTATATACCATTTCTTTTCTTTTATGAATAGCCAGTCATAAAACAGCCAAAATAATGAAATTGTAGGACTTTACTCCAGAATAATATCCCAGCACATTGTCAATGTTACAGACGATGTAAGCACATTAAGTCAATGTTACAGACAATGTAACATGGTAACAGATTTTCTCAGAAGTCCCAAACTGATACTGAGAATAGTTTCATTTTAAGATTTTGTTTTCTAGAATTAAACAGAATGACTATACTTTCTCATCTTCTATTGCTTCTTTTCTCCCCCCGTATAATTGGTTTATTTGTTGTTAATAAATCCTATTGCTTCTTTTTAAAAGACAGATGCAGAGATTGTGAGGTTTTATACATTCTTGTTTTGATTTGTATCAAGCAACAGACAAGAATGGACATGCCTTTCTAAAATAATACTTTTAAATGGCTGGGTGCCTAGGGTGCCGTTTTGAGTATAGGCCTTCCGACTTACCAAAGTTTGGAAGAGTGGTATTTTTTTTATCCGTAAAATATTTATTGAGTAAAGAATGGGAAGATCAGAAAAAGAGAGCTCTGCTTACGATCAGATGTAAAGGTCCACATTCCCAGCTCTGCTACTAGCTCCTTTTATTACCTTGGGTGGTCTATTCTTTTTGAACCCCAATTTCCTTATTTAGAAAATGAGACCAGGCTTCATAATCTTTCAAGACTCTCTCAACTCTAAAAATGCACTGATTCCAGCAGGCTCCCTGTGAAAACTGCATTTCTTCCAAAAGAGGGTGCTGTGGTATTTCTGAGAACTTTAGTATTTTCTTGAAAGGAACTGAACAGAGGTGGAATCTCAGCTTAATTTTGTGTTTTCAGACTCCCAACCTTTGCGAAATAGTGTCTGATTCTTTAACTTTATTTAGATGAGGTGATGTAAACCAATTCTTGATGTCAGTGGTACTGTTTAAAGCTTTTTTAAAATACATATTTATTTTAGAAAATCTAGCAAATAGTAAGGAAGTTTCAAAGAAAATATATACATAACCTCACCACTCAGTATTAACAGTATTTTGTTTATATACATTCTTTATAAAATAAGTATATTGCCTTTATTATGTTGCAAATATCTTCCCAGTTTGCCTTTTCAGGATCTCTATGATCTTTGGTATATAGAAGTTTTGAGTTTTTAAGTGGCCAAATCCATTGTTTTTCTTTGCTTTTTTTTATTTAGAAAATCTTGCCCCTTCCCTACCTTCACTCTTCTTAGGAAATCAGATGAACCTTGGCCACCTTGGTCCAGAAAGCCAGGTTAGGTAAACTGAATTTAGAAGTAGATTACTACATTTGTAAAAACTCATTAATTTCTAAAATATATGTAACAGAACAACTGCATTCATTAGTCATAAAACAACAAAATTTTAAATGTTTTACACCACTTACATCATAGATATCCTCAGTCTATCTTAATCCCATGGGTTTTTCTTTTCTTTTCTTTTCTTTTCTTTTTTTTTTTTTTTTTTCACAGACCTCACCAGAATACCTTCTATATAATTTGCTACATTTTCTTAGTGTTAAAAGACTTTTCTATTTACGGGCATGTCACTGGGTGTTCTGTAGAACTGTGTGGCTTCAAATTCCTTCCGTTGAGCCTCTCGTAGGAAAAGTTGTATTGATTCCCCCGTTTTCACTTTTAATTCTGATAAAGACTTCCATTGGCCTTTCCTTTCCTATTCTCTGTTCTTATTTCTTTCCATGTGTCAGAAACTATAAAAGAAGAGTGGCTGGGCTTTTTTTCTTGTTTTTTTTTTTCCTCTTTGCATGTTTTTTATTCTAATTAGCCAGTGTGGAGCTACAGTTTCTTCTTTGTTTGTTTTTTTTTTTTTTCTTAGCTGAATTCTTCTCATCCTCTACCCCTCCATCTTTTTTCTGATTCATTCTCTGAAGTATAACGTTCCTGGTTCTACCTTAACTAGGTAGACCAGATAGATTTTTCCCAGGGATTCTTAACCCTGGCACTATTGACATTTTAGGCTAGATAATTCTTTGTTGTGGGTTATGTTGTTCATTGCAAGATGTTTAGCATCTAAGTGGTCTGAACCCACTTAGATGCCAGTAGCACTCCCTCCCTAACTTCTCCAGTTGTGAAATTGTATCAAGACATTGCCAGATGTCATGGGGGCAAAGTCATCCGGAATCGATAGACCAACTATTCTAGTTCCAAGATGCAAATTCCTATCCCAACCCTGCTTCTTCACTACCTTTGTCTTCTCTATTCCTCAGCCTAGAACCAAATAAAATTCTCTTGCCTGCCCACTAGACCTATAGACTGATGTCCTTTGAGAAACATCCCTTATCCATAGCATACATTTTGGCATGTGCTCTACCTGTGTGCCATCGTTTATTGAATGAACCGTACATCTCTGATTACTCCATCTCTAAAAGGAAGATAACTACCTACCCATTGAATTGTAGTGAGAATTAAATAAAAGAATGAATTTTAAATGTTGACCACATCACAATTCTCCATTTAATAGTTGATGTTATAGCATCATCATCACCACTCCATTGCTCATCTCCTCGAAAATTTTCACCAATTCCACCACTCTAATTTCAAGCAAAAAGGAGTTTCTTCCTCCTTGGAATTCCTATCATATTTTGTCTCTGTTTTTCTTGTAGCACTTGCCACTCTTACCTTATGTCCCCATACTTGTGTACATGTCTTTTTTTCCCCACTTGTCACTCTACTCCTTACGTTTTCTAGTGTATTTTTCACATTTGTAGTGCAACACATTCTCACATAGTACACTTCTGTTAAATATTTTGAATTGAATAAATTTAGAAACTGGTGAACAAGCTCAGGTAGCCTATTAGCACCAATAGACAAATAACTTGGAAGATAGTATGGGTAAGAGCTCGGCACCAAAAGTGTCTGGGTTTGGATCTACCACTAATTATCTGTGTGCAATCCAATTCCATCATGCCCTAGGCCATTTAAGAAAATGGTTTTGTGATTAGCAAATAAAATTTTAATGTAAAGAGAAAAATATCCCTTTTTGTTCAAAGTATTTCGTCTTATAAAATTAATTAAATGTGAAAAACACTATTTTGTTCCATATAGTCAAGATGTATTCCTTTGTTTTAGTTGTGCTACCGTGTTTCCCTGAAAATAATACCTAGCCAGACCATCAGCTTTAATGCGTCTTTTGGAGCAAAAATTAATATAAGACCCGGTCTTACTTTATGATAATATAAGACTGGGACTTATATAAGCCCCAGTCTTATATTAATTTTTGCTCCAAAAGACGTAATAAGAACTGATGGTGCGGCTAGGTCTTATTTTTGGAGAAATGCAGTATTCCCACTTTTTTTTTTTTTTTTAATTTTTATTGGGGAATATTGGAGAACAATGTGTTTCTCCAGGGCCCATCAGCTCCAAGTCATTGTCCTTCAATCTAGTTGTGGAGGGCGCAGCTCAGCTCCAAGTCCAGTCGCCGTTTTTCAATCTTTAGTTGCAAGGGGCAAAGCCCACCATCCCATGAGGGAATTGAACCAGCAACCTTGCTGTTGAGAGCTCGCGCTCTAACCAGCTGAGCCATCCGGCTGGGCTGCCCCTCTGGCAGCTCAGCGGCAGCTCATTGTCTTCAATCTAATTGTGGAGGGCGCAGCTCACTGGCACATGTGGGAATAGAACCAGCAACTCTGTTGTTCAGAGCTCGCGCTCTAACCAACTGAGCCATCCGGCTGCCCCTATTTCCATTTTTTAATTAACAGCCAAAAAAATGGTGTGAAATTGGAACATCATTCTTTTTGGGTATTCCAGTTTTCTTTAAAAGCGTATGAAGTGTGACAACATGGATGGACCTAGAAGGTATTATTCTAAGTGAAATAAGTCAGACTGAGAAAGATAAACACCGTATGATCTCACTTATATGCGGAATCTAAAGAACAAGATAAACGAACAAACAAAACAGACATAGACCCACAGATAGAGAACACACGATGGTTAATAGATGGGAGGAGTGTTGGGGGATGGGTGAGAAAGGTGACAGGATTAAAAAGTACAAATTAGTAGTCACAAAAGAGTCGCGGTATGAGAAATGAAGTACAGTATAGGAAATATAGTCAATAATATTGTCAAAACTATGTATAGTGTCAGATGGGTACTAGACTTATCAGGGGATCACTTCATAAATTATATAAATGTCTAACAACTACACTGTATACCTGAAATTAAAAAAAGAAAAGCTTATGAAGTATTCACAGATTTTTTAAAGCTCATTTTGTAAAGTACGGGTAGAGTGAGATGGGCCTATAGAGACATTTTGTCTACAAAGGGACATAACATCTAGTGGCCTGCATGTGACAGTGTTTGGACACTGAAGACTTGAAAAGTGTTTGGTGGCTACTGAGAAGAGCAAACTTTGCCCCTTACCTGCATAATTTCACTTAGCTACCATTCCCTAAGTTACTGTAACATTTAGATGGAGTCCGCCTCTAATGGCATTTGTTAGAAATAGGCTGGTACTGTGAACTTTATAACTTCACCAGTTAATTTATTGGTGAATTTCTGTATGCCTTCTTACTTGTATCAAAATACATCTCTGTTGCCTGGAAAATGGAAGTGTCAGTTTCTGGAAACAGTTTCTAGAAACATTACAGAAAAACTTTCCTAAGTGGTAGCTGTCCACATGGATACTTCCCCCCCCCCCCCCCCCCGGGCAGGAAATAACTAGAAATAAAGAGTATTTAGAAGGTCTTACAAGTCTACTTGTCTAAATTCCCCCTCCTCCGTCTTCACATGGCCTCTTTCTCTGTGTCTGCTGGCTTCTCCCCTGTCTTGTATAAAGTCACTGGGTAATGACCTGGGTAATCCAGGGTGATCTCATCTCAGACGGAGGTTCTTAACTTGATTGCATCTGAAAAGACCCTTTTCCCAAATAAGGTCACATTCACAGGTTCCAGGCTTAAGGAAATGAACATATGTTTTTGAGGTTCACTATTCAACACCACACCCCCAGTCTCACTCCATTTTCCTCCAGGTTCACTTAGCAACACCCTGACAAGGAGTTTCAGTGTTTGTGGTCATGGCATATTCATAATTTCACATATCTACCCATTCTATTTATGAATAGCTCTAAAAGTTAAACATTCTTCCTTATGTTGAGCCAAAAATCTATTCTGGGATAATATTTAACAGTGGGTTCTAGGTCTGTCCTGCAAAGCTATAGGAGATGAGAAAAACTGGTCTCATGATTCTCAGGTCGAGGGAGAATAACAGAGGTACTACTTCTCCGTTGTTCTGATAGAATATTCTCGGAGGTATGAGATCCTCTCCAGCATATGTATTACCATTACCAGCCTCAAAACACACACACACACACACACACACACAAAACAGATTAATCGATAATTAATGCCATTGTGAACCAGTTGTGATGGATATGTAATGAATCTCCTCCAGGAGGGTTGGGAGTGGACAAAAGATGGAGAAACAGCAATCTCAACCTTCTTCCTCATGCCAGCTATTCAGATAGAGGAGGGCAGCTATTTCTATTTCCCTGAGTCTGTTCTTTTCTGGAGTCAATACATTTAATTTCAGTTATTCCCTTATGACATGAATTCCATGCCATCCATTCAGCAAATGTTTATTGAAGGCCTGAAATGCGCCAGGTACTATGTTAGGCATGAGAGTGATGCCGGGATGAATATCCTAGAATCTGTGTCATCTAAGATGGTGGTCTGTGGGGAGGATATAAACAGATAAATAGGAAAACACTGTGATCAGCATTGTAATATGCTTGAGTGTAGGATGCTAAGGGAGCACACAGAGGAACACCTAAACCAGCAGTGAAGAAGTGATAACTAAACCAAGAGCTGAAGATCCACAAGGGAGGAGAGAGGCAGGAGGAGCAGCCACGCTCACTTCCTCTTGTAGAGCCAGGCCTCCCACAGGGCAAATCAAGATGCCTCCAGACAGCCCCTCTTGTTGCTCGCTGGCAACTAGGGCCAGGCCTGGGGCTGCAGTGAGGAGAATGAGGCCCTCATCTCAGCTGCAACACTTAACGGGATGCCAAAAAACTCAGTAATTAAGATCACTATTTTAATGCAATATGTTTTTTTTAAATCACAAGGTTCCGTTTTTTGCTATCACACAGTTGAAGCTAGCAGGCACCATCACTTCTTTTAAAGACCTTGTCAGTCCTACATTACCTACAGTTTCCTTCTTGTCAGTCATTAGAGTCCTGAATTGCAGTGCTCTTTCTTGTTTCCTCTGCTTTCTGAGAAATGAAATTGTCAACGCGGTATCAATTTATCAGGTGCTCTACTTTTACCAGAATGAAACCTCCCGATGCTGGGAGAGGTGATGTTTCCCGTTACTGCTGTGTATTGTGTAGATATCTGTTTTGTAATCTGTATTAGGAAAGCGTCACGGTGCATCGACCATAGCGGGATCATTAAAATAGAACTTACTTTCTGAATCTAAAGAACAGAATAAATGAACAAACAAAGCAGAAATAGACTCATAGATACAGAGAACAAACTGATGGTTGCTAGATGGGAGGAGGTTAGGGGGATGAGTGAGAAAGGTGAAGGGATTAGGAAGTACAAATTGGTAGTCACAAAATAGTCACAGGGATGGGAAATACGGTATGGGGAATGGAGCCAATAATGTAGTAAAAGCTATGTATGGATACTAGACTTATAGGGGGGATCACTTCATAGATTACATAAGTGCCTACCCACTGCGCTGTGCACCTGAAACTAATATACAATAATATTGAATGTCAACCATGATTATATATATATACATATATATTTTCACGCGATGTAAAGCACAGCATAGGGAAGCAATATAGTCACTGGTATTGTAATAGCTATATACGGTTTCAGATGGGTAGTGGGCTTGGGGCTATCACTTTGTGAAGGATGTAAATGTCTAATCATTATGTTTTCTGCACCTGACTAATAATAATAAACAATAATTTAAAAAAAAGAACATACCTTTCCAAAGTCATGAGTCTCAGTGACACTTGCCTCCTTGGGTTAACTTTTCAAGTTTACTTTTCTTATTATCCATGTTCTCGAGATTGCTATTAATACTAGGAACGAGGCCTTTACTTTTTTTTCCATCTACTTGATTTTTCATTGATAAATTATTGGGAGGCTCTACTATATTATTCTTTAGGTATCATACCAGCACTTCTATGTGGGAACTCTTTTTGATTTTATATAATCTTATTGAGACTTCAAACCACCCTGTCATCATCTATAATGCTTAGTGTCATATATCTAAGAAGGGAAGTGATATATGTCCTCTTTTCCCCTCTTACGGCAGATTTGGAGGAAATAAACACTTAAGGACCCTGAGCAAAAGGCATACTATTTCCTAGATAACTATCTTTTAACTAGCATTATAGAAGCAGAGTTAGAAATCATGAGGAGGAGGGTGGGGACAGAAAATAAAGTCAAAGCAGGGCTCCTTCAAAATTAGAAAACTTGTGGGTTTTTTTGTTGTTTTTTAAAGTAGAAAAATTGGACTTTTATTGGACTTTTATTATAACACAGATTTGTATTTTAAAAGACATTCTCTGACCAAAATTGTTAGCTGTTTCTTTTATTACATGGTTTACTATCTTGGGTCATAGCAATTTATAAAAGATTGTACCAGTTGCTTTTGAAAATACAGCTAAAAATGATTTATTCCTCCTTTCTTTAGTCTGAAGTCTTTATTGTTGACAGATCCTTTCCTTACATGAATCTGAGAATTACATGGAAACTGAGGAGAATATGGCTATATTTTGGAATGTAGGATTTACAATAGTGTCTGTATACAGAACATTAAGGTAAATGAAGAAAAGATGGAAAGTACTACAGAAATACAGTATATTTATCCACATAACTTAAATACACAATATTTTTCCTCTTTTCCTAATATATTATTTTTGTGCAGTTTTTATATTGTTCTGTTCCTGTCAAATACCATGGATTGTTTGAATAGGGGACTAGAATAGAAAAGACAACTAAGAAATATTTTCTCCTTGTAAAATACGCCAAATAAAAAAATGATATTGTTTTAATCACCCCTGATTTTTTCCATTCAACAGAAAACACAATCATTGCTATTATTATTAATATAACATATTCCATGTTGCATATATAATCTTTATAATATATTTTGAATAAAATAGAAAACTTGTTTTTCTAAGTTCCACCTAGCGTCATCATCTGGAGACCTTTTCAATCATGGGGGCCAAATTTTTTCTTAGATTAACAGCTAAACTATTGAGGACAGATTTTTATTTAGCAAACATTTATATAGTACTTACTATGGATATATGTCCAAAGTGCTATATAAAGAACAAATTATTAAATTAGTCATTTAATTGTCATAACAAACAAATCCTCCTATCAGTTAGGACTTAGTACTAGTTCCCATTTTACAGATAAGGAAACTGAGGCTTAGAGAGGTTAAGTAACATTCCTAAGATCACATAGCTAGTAAGTGAGAGAGCTAGAATTTGAATTCAAGCAATCTGGCTTGAGTCTGTGCCCTAAACACTACATAACGCAGCATCCCCAATTGATTTCTTCCTAAAGTTCCAATGGAGAAAACTGTTACAACCTATACCAGAAAATGCCCAATGAGCATGAAACATTATTAAAAAAAACAAACTAAGAACTTTGTGAGATGTATAGCACCTTGACCTTTATAGTTTAAATTTTCCCCAAAGCAGCCTAATTACAACATTGTTCCCTCACTGATATTTATTATCTGCATTCTCACATCCATTTCCCAACTTTCAAATTACATGGTTTGTATCTCTTGTTTGTGTGTTTTTTATCACAAGCTCCTTTTCGTTGGTTGTGGTATGTTGTGGGATTGTGGGAAGTTCATTGATTGTGTCCAGGGTTAGACTAATAATGTCCTTTCATCTATTTCTCTTTTAGCTTAATTATAATTCCTGCCTGCTAATTATTTCTCCCTATCCACTTTGACATCTGATCTTTTCTGTGTAGGTTTTGCTAGTATCAGAAATTAATTCTTTTCCATGTCTCTGCACATATCATATTTTCTGTGCTTCTTTTCTAAATGTATTAATCTTAATTGTTTTAATAGAAGCTCTGTTGTAGTTAATTTCATACAGAATAACATACCACATACATAAACTTACTAGGAACTCAATAAATCTGCAGAGGGCTTGAATACTTGACTGCTTTGGTGGGGCATTTTTCTTCTGTAATGAGGGGATCCCCAAGAAACAAAATCTATAAATATAAAGCTAAGGATTCTGTTTAATATCTGCCTTTCTTCTCAATATTTGGGATTTTTAAAATTTGTTTATGCTTTCCTTTTTGGTAGTTGTGATATCTCCCTGGCAACAGTACAACCTATCTCATCTATAAATTAACGCTTATAAAAGAGCTTAAGTTTATCTTCTTGTAAGTCACATGCCTCTAGCCTATCCAAAGCCCTAACAAGCTGTAACATTCAGCTGTCACTAGACTGCTGGTGACTTAATGACACTAATTATCACTCTCATAAAAACCATGACCTTAAGTATGTATATTTTACTGTAGTTGTCATAGATTCTAGCTTTCCTTGTACAAGAAATATTTAACAAAGACCCTTCTGTTGTTGAACTTTGTGTCCTTGTGTTTCTCAAAAGAACTATTTGGTTTATTGTGAGCCATATAAGGCTTTTAAATGTAAGCATACATTATTTAAGTATTGATTGACTTCCTGTGCTGTGCCAGGCACTGTGCTAGGTACTCTGACAGATGCAAAGATGAATAAAATGCAGTTCTTGTCAAGGAGTTTATAATCCTGTAAATACTCAATTTTTAATATGTGAAATATTTATAAGGGCCCTAAGAAATATTGAAGAAAAGAACTTTAAAAATTCTAAAGCTCTTTTCTTCAATATTTAGACTAAAGAAACTACATTTCAAT
This sequence comes from Rhinolophus hipposideros, assembly GCF_964194185.1. NCBI lineage: Eukaryota > Metazoa > Chordata > Mammalia > Chiroptera > Rhinolophidae > Rhinolophus > Rhinolophus hipposideros. The sequence continues at coordinate 18,691,345 of NC_138051.1, read as the reverse complement.
ATCTAGAGTAAAGAAAATAGACTAAAGAAACTACTTCTAGCTAAGGAGGAATCAAAAAATGTCTTATGGAGACATCTGCATTTAATTTGGGTCTTGATGATTAGGTTAGGTTTTGATCACTAGAGCTGGGGAGTGGGAAAGAAGAGGGGCTGATTCTGTATCCATTCAACACTGTTCCAATAGCACCATGTAGCAAAGCAGTACTCTAGTACGTTGGAGGTAGGGAGTGAAGGGTGGGGGAACGTAATGAATATCGCCTAACTCTTTTTCCTATTTTCAAGCCTGTGGCAACCTTAATATGATGAGATTTGAGAAGAAAGATGATATTTAATACCCACTTGGTTAAATCGTGTATTTTAATTTCCAGTTGAGAATAGTTGGTTAAACAAACCAGGAAAATTCTCATTATCGTCTTAATATTATTGGTTATCTTCAAAATAAAATTGCTTTCTTTTTTAATTCTAAAAAATAGTTATAATGGATTGCACTTACCTTAAAAGCTGTATTATGACAACGCAACATATTGGTATAATGTCCTCTGGGGAGCATGAAAATTATTTGTGGTCTGGAATTCAGGCTTTTCCAGCTTGCGCTATATAAATCTGAGTCAGTCTGTTCACTTTTGATGGTTTTCTGCCTCTTCTATCCTGTCTATCCCTAGACTAACCCACTGGTCAGGAAAGAGGAATCCCACCAAAACTAAGAGATTCTTTTTACTTCTTACAGGGACTTTCTTTACTTCTCCTTGGAGAATCCAAGTATGTATTTTACACCAAAATGAAATAAATGGGAATTTGGGCATATGAAAAACATTTCTTAAAATTCTAGTTCAAAATTATAAATTCTTTTCTGTTCATTGTTCATAGTTACATACATGTAATTTAAAGACTTAAAGTAATAAGCTCTAGCCTTACAATATTAATTAAAAATAATAATAACCAGCCCATTGAGTATTATTGCCTTTCTTTATACGCGATAAAGAGAAAACATACCCTGTAACTTTGATAAATATATATATTTAAAAGGACATGAAGATGTTAGCCTATAGTATGCCAGACTTTTCATTTGTTATTTCCCCCTGTAAAACAAAACAAAACAAAAAACATGATTCCTTCATGTACTGTAGATGGCAGTACTAATATGGAAAATATAAATTCATGCAAGAGATCTGAGAATGATTAGCAGATGGAGCCTTAAATGAGTAAGGTTCAACTGAAATGTTCTTTCTTTGTTAATTTTTCTCATGCACAGGATTTTTTTTAAACAGTCATAAACTTTCTTTTTCACTCATGCTGTTTCCCTTCAGTTTTCTTTCACCATCACCTGACCTCCCTCCTCACCCCACTTTTGTTTCAGAAATCACGTTATACAACCATTTTCTCTTTAGATGACAGTGATTGGAAACTAGCTGATTACGCACGCACATTATGGGATCCTGTGTAAAGTTCTGTGTGAGTATTTTTTCTCAAACAGATTGAGTGCCAGATGGCATTGCTGTGAATTTTGATGGGATGCGGAAAGCACTGTCACATATGTTTCAAAAACACCTTCATTACTAATCTCCAATTCCAGGGTTGATCAATTCTATCTTTGTATCGAGGGGAGGAGCTCATTTGGAATATGAAAAGCTCTCTCGTTCTTCCTACACACTGGGAATTTTGCTGTGGGATTAATTCATAAATATTTATTAAGTACTAATTATATGCAAGGCACTGTGCTGGGTAGGCACCCCACGTATACATGAAAGGACATGCTACCTACCTTAGACACCCCTTCCCAAGTATAATAATTATTAATAATTCCTTTAACGGAGGCATGTAGAAGATACAATAAGTCATAAAACAAAAATAGATGGCTGTAGCAGATACTACAAATTAATCACAATATACTTTCAAGTCTGCTGGTCTTAAACTCCTTCACAACACAGCACTTGGGGAAGCTGCTATTGTTCAGTGAAAAATGACATGCATGAAGAAACCCTATTTCCTATCCATGATATGGTGGGAGAAGCACCTATGAGTCTACCCAGAAGTCTGCCACCAATTGTGTAAAGAAGGGGGACAAAACACACATACACACTTGTTTGTTCATGTCTCTAGAAGACTACCCAAGAAATGGATAATATTGTTTGCCTCTTGGAAGAGCAGCTACGTGGCTGGGGGACAGGGTGGGAGAGAGACTTTTCACTTAATACTTTTTGATTCCTTTTGGAGTTTGAACCATGTGAATTTATTATCCATCCAAAAATTACGTAAAGCTTTACTTCCTTGGTATACTCACATCACATTACCACATCAGAGGAGAATATATACCAGTTGTTTTTTGTGTGTATGTGGGTTGTGTAACCTACTAAAATCCTAAACGTATACTGGATAGGATATTGCTAAGGATCACTTAAGTATCTGTAACAGTTTTTGTTTTGGTTACAGGGAACTTCCCGCTCTATTTTTCACAGCTCTCAGCGAGTATATCCTGATAAACATCGAGTGGCTGTGGGTGGGAGTGGTTCCTCCCAGGGAAGCCAACTGTAGATTTTTTTGTATAGCGAAGAGCTATGTGTTTTGTTTTTGTTTGCTTTTGTTATTTTAATGGAAATTACAGATGGGGTGTGCCAAATAACCCTGGCAGAAAACACACTGTGAATAGAAAAAATATGGTTCAGTAAATCCCTTTGCATTGATCAGCATTTAGAGCAACTTGGCAGATTTCCTTGGCAAGATGAATTGTTTGTGATACACCATTGGAGGAGTCATAATAGGACATATAGAGGTATCAGCTCTCTTGAAATAAAATTTTTGTAGCTGAAATAAAAAATTAAAAAAAAATACGTGGAGTGTGAAAAGAAATTCCGTAGAGTCAGCCATAGCCCATGTCCTTAGAAATTCTGTATATATTTATGGATCATGAGAAGATGATACTGAGGGTTGTAAGGAAACAGAACTTTAGCTCTAATTGAAACCTGATAAATAGAACAGAATGCAAATCAAGTATACACAAGGAATAGTATAAGTTTTCTATTTTGTATACCTGCATATTTGCGAAAGCAAAAAATGGCCAGTGGACATTAATTGGATAGTTAATGTTTATGAATGCTGGTTCTGTTAATTGGATTATTAAAAACAGCTAACATTATGGTAGCATATAACAGTTGACATATCACTTCTACAGTATTTACCTCACTTGATCATGTGTTCGAGAATTTATTTGGGGGGGGTGGGGTTCATATTATAATGAAAATCGTATCTTTTCTTCTGACTTTTGTCTCCCTGGGTGGTTATGGCCATGCAGATGCTTTTGATAGAAAGAAAGAAAAGTGACCTTTTCTTTACATACTTATTCTGTTAACTAAGAAGACAATCTCCATCTATGCTGATGGTCTTTCCACCCCTTTTTATTGTGTAACTTTAGCTCGGCCCTTACTCAGTCCATGCCAGAGCACAGTAAAACTTGGCATGTTCGAACTAGTTCTGTCATCCCTTCCTCCTCCTCCTTCATGACAGGAAGGAATTCCTTTCCAAAGTTCTGGATTTTTTGACTCACTCAATCTCTTCCATTTGTAAGGAATCCTGCTCTCACATATACTTCACCTGTCTTCTCTGCTGTCAAACTTGTTTTTCCTTTTTCTTTCATTATTTCAGCAAATATTTATTGATGATCCTGAACGCCAGGCCCTATTCTTTGTGCCAGGGATACAGCAGTGCAGAAAACAGAGAAGACAGCCTGCCCCCAGTAAGCTCACGTTTTTGCTCCGTACCTGCTGTCAGGGCTGCTGCAGTGCTTACCACCACGGGCACCTCTCGCGTCCTCTGTGTGAATGTCGCCCCAGAAGTGTGCAGTGCACAGCCAGCTCCACTCTACACTGCGCTCCTGTCTGCTCTGCTTAGTTTGGACTCTTGTCAAAATTAGTTTCTTATAAAGTCAATCAGTTTTCATGTCCCAACAGTTGCCAGAGTGCAACCGCCTTCCTTTCGGGAAAACGTGCAATCCTCTCCCATGGGGTGGAACAGGACTTTGTGGAGAAACCAGCCTTTGTCCTCCCTCAAACGCTTGTGTTAAGCCACTCGAAAATTCACTTACCGCTTCTGGCTTTACCTTCGTAGTAGTTGAAGGATTTTTTTCTTTGCTTTTGAGGAGGTCTCGAATTGTTTTTCTTTGCAAAGCAAAACATGGGATGTTTTTCCTAGTTTCTGTTACCTCACAATGACCACAGCGTCTTTTTTTTTCCCCTGAGCAATGCAGTGGTCCTTCCACCTTGATTTGTGGTCAGTAGAAATGCAGTTTAGGTAAGAAGTCGTGCCCTGTATTTTGAAGACAAAGTCACATTTTGTGTATTTATTAGGAAGAGAGATTTGGAAAAAGAATAGCATTGGATTCCTTTATAGCATTATCTTGCCTTGCGACTCTATTCAGTTCTAAATTCTTTAAAGCTCAGGTTTTCCTTGTGATCAAAATATGGAGCTGAAAATATCAACTAATAATACTCACCAACACCCCCTGCCCCCAGTCTGGAAAATCTCTTTAAATTTATCTAAGAATGATTTCATGTCAAGACTCATTATTAGAATGAAATGTGTGTTTGAAGAGAGTAATTCTTTGTTCATGGAGGGTTGGAAAAGTTGAGAAGTATGTTTACTTGCACATCGTTATAGTTAAAATCAGATGGAAAGGTTTAGAGATTGTGCAATTAGGGAATGTTTTCTACCCACAGATCCCCTAGCTGTGTGCTTCACACTCATTAACAATCAGCCCCAAGAATACTTGGATTCAAAGCTGCTTTGTAAACTATTTTTCCCAAATATTTTGTTTCCTACATCTTTACTGACACGATCAACAATATCAGATGTCAACTCCACAAACAGCTTTCCTCCCTGAGATGGCCTTGTTTGTGCTTTGGTCTTTTCGAGCCTCTTAAAATATTATCTCTGTTGCAAATCCCCTCCTTTATAGACCAATGAGGGACCACTATATGCTAATTATATGTAAGACACGAGGGCTCCTGCTCCCCTAGGCTTGCTTCCCACTTGGCACTTTACTTGCTTCATCCTTTTTAGACTTCAAACATGGTTAATTCTTTCAAACCCTTTCCTCTTTCAGTTCTTGTTCCCTGTTTTTAATATAACTGAATGCCGTAACCCTGGGCAACTTAACACACATCTTCACTGCTTAATTGGAATGACAGCCCTCAACATTACCGGTGTTTTCTCAGGGGAAGTGGGAGCTAATATTTGTTGAGTATTTCCTGTGGACCAAGCTGAAGGTGCCTGTGCTAGGCATTTTTATTTGCAACGTCTTGTTTAATTCTCACAAGGGTTACATAGGTAGTGGTATTGCCTTCTGAAGGATGAGGAAACTAAGACTCAGGAAGGGTTAAGTAACTTGTCTGGTAGCTACTAAGTGGCAAGTCACAGGATTAACATATCTCAAAAATCCAAAATCCTTCTGTAACACTGATCTATCTTTGCATTTCAACCTATTGACCTATTAACACCTCTTCCTTGAATTACCATTCTAGGCTCTTTGTGACATTCTTTTCAGCATCTCCATTGCTTTAATCACTAACTGATAAACTGCTAGCTTGCTCTAGTCTCTCTCCTCATCTCCACTTCTCAAAAGATTGCTGTCCAGTTTCTTACTCACTAACCCCAAAACGGACTGAAGGTCTGGCTTAGCCCGTATCACTGCACTGAAATGTCTCTTGCTAAGGCTGTCAGTACTTTCTTAATTGCCGATTCCAGTGGACGTAGTTTAGTCCTTGCCTTAGTCTGTTTGGGTTGCTATAACAAAAATACCATCAACTGGGTGGCTTATAAACAACAAACATTTATTTTTCACATTCTGTAGGCTGGGAAGTCCTAGGTCATGGCATCACAGATTTGGTATCTGGTGAGGGCTTGATTCTTCATTCGTAGATGGCTGTATTTTCACTGTAACCTCACATGGTAAAAGGGGTGAGGAAGTTCTCTGGGGCCTCTCATAAGGGCACTAATCATATTGGGGGGGTATGCCCTTGTGACCTAATCCCCTCCTAGAGGCCCCACCTGATACCATCAAATACGAAAGGTTTCAACATATGAATTTTGGGAGGTCATATCAACATTCAGACTCTTTCTCTGCATTTAATAATGTATTATTTTCTTCTTGAAACTATGTCTTTGAATTCTGTGAGTCTACACTCTTATCTTTCTTGTTATACTCTCTGACCATTCCCTGTCATCTCTGACTTACTTTTGAGCCCCCCTTCTTCCACTTTCCCCTTAAAATGGTGGTATTCCCTGAGGCTTTGTCTCAGGCCCCACGTTGGTTGATTTCATCCACTTTATATGCTGTCAAGTTCTAAATCTGTATCTCTACCCTAGACATGTACTTCAAGCTAAGTATGTCCAAAATGGAACTCAGTATTTCTCTCCCAGACCTCTACACCACAGACGGTGCCACCATTCTTCCAGCCATTCAGCCTAGAAACCCGGGAGTGATCCATGACTCCTTCACCAGAACCTCTATATCCTGTCGTTCCCCAAGTCTTGCCAATTTTTCCTCCTAAGGATTTCTCAATCAATTGTCTTCTCTCCCTCTGTTCCAGAGCCTTCTCCTCAGATGCTTATTAGTATCTGCTTGAATAGCTACTCGACCCTCCTAACTGGTTTCTTACTCCAGATTTATTTCTTTCAAATGTGTCGTATTCCACAGGCAAAAATAAACACATAACTCTCCAACTTAAATAAATTTACAGTTCAACTGTAGATTTTCATTTCATGTTTTGACCAGGGAGATACCTGAATATATTAAAAGATTTATTTTGGTAACTGATATCTGTGTTTTGTTAAATAGTTCCCTTTTCCAAAATAGTTTTTTTATCTTGAAGTTTAAAATTAGATATAGGTAATATCTGCTTGTTAAGTGGAGCAAACAAAACTTTAAACACACAATACACATTTTATTAACATTTTTTAATCTGTTTTATGTGAAGGGACAGAAACTAAAACATATTGTACACTCCATTAAAGTTGCACTCTGTGCTTAAACAACCCTATGAAGTAAGCAATTAAATTACCATTTTACAAATGAGGAAACAGAGGTGCAATTAGTTCACTTTTCGGTGATCATAGATACGAGTAACAGATCCGGAAGTCAAATAGCAATCTGACTCCAAAGTCTGTGGTCTTCCCACTATGCCACACCCTATACCTTGTAGTATGCAGTTGTAATTTCCAAACCCATATATGTAGTCCTCCCCATACCAGGCAATTCTCTAGATTTGTTCACACCTGCAGGTGTGACATTCATTAAGACATTCATCCCAGAAATTGGGGTGAATGGGAAAATGATGAGAAGAAAGCAATGTTGTAGGAAAAGTAACCTGACAGTGGCCCAGGAGAAACCTGGTTGGAAAACCATTCAGGAGAGCTAGTGGCACCTTGAACTAAAGTGATGACAGTAGACCTAAGAAAGAAGAAATGAATGTGCTTAAGGCAAGGAGTTAAAGTAAAGGATGTCGGAAGATACATGTCAGCTCTGTTTTCATGAAAACATCTTAATTCTCTAAATCTTAATCTTTTGGGCCATATCAAAACTGTAGATAAATGTACTACATTGTTGTGCCTTCGTAGCCGAGCAATAACAATGTATGGTCTTTTACAGCTTACTGAGCCCTTTCATAGATTTTATCTGATTTATCCTCATATATCCTTATGGAGTAAGTAGTTGTATTTTGTCCTTTTACATATGAGGAAACTGGCCTAGAAGCTAAGTGACTTGCCCAGAGGTAACAGCTCCCTAGTAAAACACTAAATCCACATCCTGTGCTTTTTTCAGAGATGTTCTGCTTCCCTGAAAACAGTCATTTTGCAAAGCAAATGATAAAATTGGAGCCCCTTTTCTTCTCAGCATTTGAACGCCAACTTGGTTAGCATAATATACTAACCAACTCAGCATTTTATGAGTTGGGTAGATCAGGCATTGAGTGGATGAAGAACAAGAACAGACTATATGATTTATGGACTGAATTGTGTACCCCCAAAATTCGTATGTTGAAGCCCTAACCCTCAATGTGATGGTATTTGGAAACGGGCCTTTGGGAGGTGACTATGTTTAGATGAGGTCATGGAGTGGGGCCCTCATGTTGGGATTAGTGTCCTTATAAGAAGAGGAGGAGACACAGAGCCCTCTGTCATGTGAAGATGCAGTGAGGAGGCAGCCATCTGCAAGCCAGGAGAGAACTCTCACCAAAACCTGACCATGTTTTCACCTTGATCTTGGACTTTTAGCCTTCAGAACTGTGAGAAATAAATTTCTATTGTTAAAGCCACCCAGTTTATGGTATTTTGTTAAGGCAGCCTGAGCTAAGACAGTTCACAAAATTATTTTCTTGTGAAAACTCCCAAGTGGAATGTATTCTAAAATTACATGCCTGGTCTATGTCTCACAAACAGGATTCTTGTTCCCTCTGACAGGTGACAGATACATGACACATTATTTCTCTTGCATTTCATAATTGCCTATTAGCTATATATAAATGAAGCCATACCAGAATCGTGCCAACTCAGTGGCATGTCACATTGAAACAAGTTCCCCACTCACATGAATTGTCCTGCCTTGTCCAACTGAAAAAAACAAGGGTCTTCTCTGACCTCTGTAAAAAAAGAATTAGAAAAGTTTTTAAAACAGAGTCCTTGATAAGATGATTATGCACACTGGCGTAGAGTTGGTGGTTCATATATCATTTGACTAACCCATAGTTACTAGTCAAACAATTTCCTTGAATTCTGCACGCAAACATTCTCGTTTTAGCATCCTTTAAAAATATTGTGGCTACTACTTCCTGAGTAGTGGTCAACTTTCAAACCATTCTCTTTGTTTTCAAACTTGCCCAGGTGGCTTTTCTCAGTTTACCTGTTTCTATTTTAGAAGATCATTCCTTTGAAAACAAGTTATTTTCTTTGCTTGTTTATTCCCATTCTTAGATACGTGTGTGTGTGTGTGTGTGTGTGTGTATGTGTGTAATCACAGATATTTCCTTGGCAACTAGTTGTGTTTTGAGGCAGCAAGTAATCTTAGGGACAGCTATGGTGCCATCTACCTTTTAGGGGAATCATTTTTCCTATGCTGTGTTACATATAGAGGTGTTAGAGGAGAAACCAAAATTTAGTTCAAATAAATGTCCTTCAGCCAGCATATAAATCAGACTGGACCCCCTCACTTTTTGACCCTTCAACATATTAGAAGGTCTTAATTTTCTGACTATTAGATTATTCTTAGAAATGAATATCTTCACCTATAGTATGGACATAATTTTGATTTTAAAATTTTGAAATTTTAAAATCCTACTGTTAGGCTAAGTATATATTTACAAAATAGGGTAAAGTGATTTGGAAAGTGTATTTCTACATTAGATTTTTTAAATTAGGAACATTTCAAAAAATCTCTTATTTCCTTCTTCAAAAGTATCGAAAATTATGGCTGCACTATTAATGCAAGAATTTGTTAATTTGGAGACCTCACATACTTGGGTTATTTCATTTTTTGGTTTGTTTTTTGACACATGTCAGTGTGAAGGTATTTTATATTGAATGAAAGTAAAAGCAGACTTTGACCTCCCATGCCTCTTCCTTCTTTTTTGTTAAATTCCCACATAGAGGAATCCTTAGAAATGCATTGGCATCAAAGAGATCTGGATCAAACTGCTGGCTCTGTCACTTACTAGTGATTAGGACAACTTAGGCAAATAACTTCATGCTGAGGCATTTTAAATTTAACACTAAAATCAAATTTTCCATCGCCTCCTTCCTCAGACCTGTTCTTTCTGTGTCCTCTCTTTGGTTTGCTGTTACCACTCTCCATCCCATTATCCAAGCCAGCAATTCTAGGCATTGCTACCTTCTTATTTTCCACATTCAGCGAGTCAACAAATCCTGCCAATATTGCCTTCTAAATCAGTCCTTCTAGTCCTGCACTAATACGGCCGCCCCTAGCCAGTGGGGCCATTGCGATCTTGATATGTGGCTAATGAAATTGAGATGTGCTGCAAGTGTGAGATACACACGGAATTTCAAAGACAATATGAAAAACGGATGGAAACGATCCCATTAATAATTTTTATATTAATTTCATGTTGAAATATTTTTTATATAGTAGGTTAAGTAAAATATATTAGTAATATTTATGTCATGTGTTTCTTCTTATTTTTTCCCTATGGCTACCAAACTTAGAGTTACATTTGTGGCTTGTGTTATGTTTCTCTTGGGCAGCACGGCTCCAGTCTGTCTTGACCTCTCTGTCTTATTCAGACTTTTCATCTCTATTGGCTGAAGTCTGATCATTGATCTCCCTACATCCTGAACCTCAGTGAGAATGCTCTTTCTGAAATGAACATCTGAAAGTGTCACTACACTGCTACTATGGCCCTTCAGAGGCTTCTCTTCACGTAGACCCAGATCCTGGGTGCAGTGCATAGTCCTGACTCTGACCCGTGTGGACGTCTGGCCTGTCTCCCACCTTCTCAGCTCCTCCTCCCTCCCACCTTACACCCTACACTCCACTGAGCCTCAAATTCCCATTTTTCTCCTGAACATCCCATGCTGTTTCATTCATCTGTGCCTTTGCATTTGCTGATTCCTTAATCTAGAATCATTGGACTGGGGAGTTCCATTTTAGTTTTCAAAACTTCCCATAGGCCCCTCTCTTCTCCCTCCCTTGTAGAGGTTCTACCAACACCCTGTATTTCCTACTGGACTCTAAGCTCCTTGGGGGCAGGACTGTGTCTTGTTCATCCGTATGTCCAGCTCTGTTTAGGAAAGTACCTGGATTACAACAGGTACATTCATTTGGTAATTTTTTTATTAGCTGTATTGTATTAGAATCATATCACAATGATTTGTTTTTATGTCTATCACCTACTGTGGAATGAACTTTTTGAAGAAAAGTGAATCTTACTGATATAAAAAAATATGTATGCAAAGAGTGCCTGTCATAGAGTGAAAAACAAAATAAATGTTAATTGAGTTGAATAAATTCAGGCAGAATCTGCTCTGCGTGCATCTGCTGTTTTTTGGATTGATCTTCAATTAAGGCTCAATCATTCGGCAGGTTACCGACTTGGAAGATCTCTAGGAATCCTATTTTATCATTGGTTTTGGGGATTACTGTGTTTGCTGTTGTTGCAGGTTTCCCCCACCCCCAGTTTTATTGAGATATAGTTGACATATAATACTGTATAAGTTTGAAGTGTACAACAATGATTTGATATATGTACATATGGTGAAATGATCACCACATTAAGGTTAATTAACACATCCATCACCTCAAATTGTTACAATTTTTTTCTTGTAATGAAAACTTTTAAGATCTACTCTCTTAGCAACTTTTAAATATACAATACAGTGTTAACTATAGTCACTATGCTGTACATTATACCCACAGGACGTACTTATCTTATAACTGCAAGTTTGTGCCTTTTGGTCACCTTCACCACTTTGCCCCACCTTGCTGTTTTTGAACCTGTAGATGTTTTTCTTCCTTTATAAAGGTAGTATACATGTTTACTGGGGAGAAAGTCAAATAATATCAAATAATGGAAATTGATAACAGTTTAGTGTATCTCTTTCAAGACTATTTTCACCCATGCATACTTAATTATTTTGTACAGAAATGCTGTCATTAAATATATTGTAAAATTTGCATTTTCCCTGATATGTGTATTTCCAAGTACAAAGTTTTGAAAGTGTCTTTGAACAGTCAGATTAGGGCCATATTCCATATTGTGACTGTTCCTGTGCTCACCTGACCGACTTTACAATCCAGTGGTCACTCCTCATGCTGTTTGCAGAGGAGAAAGAACTGTCCCCAGAGGATGGAAGGTATGACCCTGCTGCAAATACAAAACATCTTTGGATTCTTCATTATTTTATCTTAAAAGATAGTGCAGATCTTATGTTTAAAGATATCAGAGCACCTCTGTGTTTGTTTTCAAAACGGAAACAAGGAGATTCTCCCTAGAACATAAAATCTGAAGTAAAATTGTCACTCCAGGAGGATGTGCCTTGCTAATTCTGTTGCTTTAAGTACCCACAACATATTACCAAGTACTGCTTGTGCATACCTCAGTGTGAGAAATACAGTGTTAGACTTTCAAACAAAAGTACCTAGGGATTTCCCACAATTCTCTTAGGAAGCATGGTGCAGTAGATGCTACTGAAAAAATCATAGTCAAATTCAGCTGTGGAACAAGGGGCAGGATTAAGAAGGGAACACTTGGAAAAGAAAGGAGTTAGGATTGAGAGCTGTATAGTATAAGAGAATTACTGATTAAGACCGTAGGTTTGAGGTTAGAATTACCTAGGTTATAAATCTAGCTCTGCTATTTACTGGTTTATGACCTTGAGCTACTTCCTAAACCTTACTGAGCCTACTGCCTCATATGTAAAAGGGTGTTAGGAACAGGGTGGTAATTATGGTACCAAATTCATAGGGTGTCTGTGAGGATGAAGTGATAATATTTACAAAAACATTTAAAATGCTTCTGACACATAGTTGCTCTTTGTGGTCTGTGTGAATTTTTAATCTATATGCCTGAAAAAAGAGCCTCAAAACACCTCTTCTACCAAGAACCAACTGAGTCCACCCATGTCTCTGCCTTGATCAGAAAAGAATAGTGAATACATTTGTCTCATTTTTTATCTAATTCCTCCTCTCAGACTCTCCCTCAAATCACATCCCCATTATTGCTTCCTGTCATTTCCAGTTTCGGTGTCCCTGTTTCTGCTAAGAAAGCAGAAGTGAGGGAAATGTGAGGGTTTGGGGATTTCTAAAAACTGTTCCTAAGTCCTCATTGTTATGTTATATATAGTTATGTGAATATAATATTTGCCAGATCTTTTCTCTGGGAAACGCAAAGGAATTTCCCCATTAGAATCTTACATTTTAACCTTTTAGAAGACAGGAATCATTGTATTGAGCATACAGTATGCGAGTTACACCATTATGAGAGTTCTTTACATTTAAGAAATCCTCTGTGTTATTTTTGGTTTTTTATTTGTGTGTGTGTTTGTTTTTCCCTCTACATTTTGTATATGGGGACTCTTAGGCTCTTAACTTGCCTCAAGGGCACAAGGTATATTATTGAGCTTGAACTATCAGGTTTAAACATATGAGCATGCTATTTTTGTACCTCAGAAATGGTAGAATATTGGCAACTTCATATGGTTTGTAATACAAAGCCTGTGTGTGTGTGTGTGTGTGTGTGTGTGTGTGTGTGTGTGTGTGTGAAATGTATCATATATGAAGACTTTAAATGCAAAACTAATACCTGCTAGTCAGGTTAAGAAGCTCCCTATGCGCCCTGTCTAACCTCTAACCTCACTTCCCTCCATCCCCAGCCAGGTAACATCACCATGACTATAGTATAAATAATTTTTTGCTTTTCATGGTTTAGGTTTGAAAAACCGAGTAGCAAGCTCAACACTAGGAAAGGGCAGTATTGTTACTGTTAGACGACAGCTCTCTCAAGAAGGTGAACAGAGTCTTTGATTCATGATCTGGCTTTGGCTTCTCTGAGTGCTTAGAAGAGCTCCTTCCTGGGAAGGCAGGGTTCAAAGTCATGTCTGAATCTTAGGAAACAGGGTTTACTCTGCAGTGAAGGCATTTGGAAGAGTTATAGTTTGGACCAGAAACACGTCATTCAACAGAAACATGGTCGAACAGAATAGGTTTCTGTTTACTGCCTCTGAACTCATCAGGGATTTCCTACAGCTTTCAGGAGTAGGTCAAAGCAAAAATTTCTTGCATTTTCAGTAAAATGCAAGTCTTCACTGGTCCAGGCAGAAGGGCATACTGTAACTTCAGCCTATATTTAAGACAAGCGAAGTACAAGCTCACGCAGGCATTTGATGCTCAGGTTAAAATGATGGTGTGATGGCAGTGACAATTGTGATTGTCCCTAGTGTGGCTCTCTGTGGAGTCACTCTCCAATCTGGGCTAATCGCCCTCTATTTCTGACACACAGCCGTCATACTGGGATCTCTTCACCATCCTCTTGCAATGCCCGTTGCTTTTCTCCTACGTAGGGTCTCCTGTTTCCTGTCTCCTCTTTCTTTCTTGGGTTAGTCTCTTTAGTGGAAAACATTCTCCAGGAGCTACTTAAGGAAAGGTGCATAGGAAGTAAAACTTCTGTGTTTCCGTTTCTGAAAATGTCTTTATATTCTTATATAGGATAGAGTGGCTGAAAATAGATCTCTAGGTTAGAAATAGTATTCTTCCAAATTTTTGAAGACAGTGCTTCATATTTCCAGTGTTACCCTTGACGTCTGAAGACGTTCTGACTCCTGATCTTTTCTATATTATCTACCTTTTTTCCTCTTTGGAAGCTTTTGGAATCATCTGTCTCTAGTTTTCTAAAATTTTACAGTAGTGTGAGTTGGTATGGTCTATTTGCCATCCATTGAGTTGGATATGTATTGGACTGTTTCATTCTAGAAACTCCTATCTTTCTGTTTTGGGAAATGTTTTTTGGTTATTTCGTTGATGACTCCTTCAGTTTTCCCTGTGCTCTCTGTTTTATTCAGATGTCACATCTCCCAGACTGGTCCTCTAAATTTCTTATTTTTTGTCTCTGTGCCTTTCCTGTGAGGCTTCCGTAATGTTCTCCATGTCTGACATGTCTTCCAACATGTCTGCTGATTCTTTCATTCTGGGTTGCAATCATGTTTTAATTCCCGACAGCTCTTCTTTACATTTAAAAAAAAATCTGTTCATGAATGCATAGTTATCTCATAGAATTTTAATGAGAGGCCTTTGTGGGGGCGTTGCCTTCTCCATTTATAGTCTTTGTTTTTCCAGTTTTTTGTGTTGTTTATTGTTTTAGATTTTCAATATGGTGCTCACACAGTCAAATGTACTTAGCATTTCAGGCTAGAGATCCTCTACTTTACTACGAATGTGGTATTTCCCTCCTCCACCCAGCAGAACAATATGGATGAGGGGGCACAAATCTAGGAATCAAATGCTTCTTCGACAGCTTTCAACAGCTTCAGCAGAATCCTGTCAGTTCTCCTTTGTTAAGCCGCACACCTCCTTTTAGCCTCACTCCTATGCTTCCAGTTCTGGAGTCTTTTGAGAAATTGGGTTGTTTCTTACCATGTTTCCCCAAAAATAAGACCTAGCCAGACCATCAGCTCTAATGCATCTTTTGAAGCAAAAATTAATATAAAACCCAGTCTTATTTTACTATAAGACCAGGTATAATATAATATAATGTAATATAATATAATATAATACCGGATATAATATAATTAATATAATATAATACAATACCGGGTCTTATATTAATTTTTGCTCCAAAGGACACATTAGAGCTGATGGTCCAGCTAGGTCTTATTTTCGGGGAAACCCAGTAGCTTACCCCTCTCCAACTCTGACTTTGTTGGATCTGCAAGGTAAATGCTTGTCCATCTGCTTTTCAGCTTCCAAATTTTATTTCTATTGTCTCCCTCTTGTTCTCCAAGGTTTTGTAGATGTGTCATTTTAGAAAGACTGTATTACAGTTTTGGTGGGATTTCCAGTGGGATTAAGATTAGGTGCATGTGTTCCTTTGGCTTTTATAACCTGAAAGCTTATGTTCTAGTCTTAAATGTTGACAGATTAACACAAAAATCACCCAAGTGCGTAATAATGCCAAAAGAATCTCTTTTTCTTTTTTTCTGGGGGAGGGAGGTAAAAATACAGTGGGGTTTGGGAGATCTAAATTAACTAATCCAGGCTGTACTGTCTAATAATAGCCAATATTTATTGAGTATTTTTCCGTGGCTTTGTATCTGCATGCATGTAAATTAATCCTCATAATAACCCAATTTGTATCTCCATTTACCAATGAAGAAACAGAGGCCCAAGTAGGAAATGTAACTTTCCCAAGGTCACACCTCTGACATAGTGGG
This sequence comes from Rhinolophus hipposideros, assembly GCF_964194185.1. Classification (NCBI taxonomy): domain Eukaryota; kingdom Metazoa; phylum Chordata; class Mammalia; order Chiroptera; family Rhinolophidae; genus Rhinolophus; species Rhinolophus hipposideros. The sequence goes on along the minus strand of NC_138051.1, from coordinate 18,675,422 downwards.
ACCAGAATTTATACCCAGGTGTTCTTAATGCCAAAGCTTGTGCTCTTAATTACTATTATTATGCTATTAAATAATAGATATAAATTGGAAGAGTCTCTTTTATGTTCTGTTCAGTTTCATTTACTGTATAAGCCTTCCTACTGTATAGATGGCTTGGGACATTAACTGGAGATGTCCCAGGTATCGTTTATATACTTAGGTTTTTTATATATTTTTAACTGACAGGATTAGTCCAGAAAACAAGATCAATAGTCACAGTGTACAGTGTGTGGCTCTGTACAAAAATAAGAGATATGTGGATCAGTGCCGCCCTGAAGAGGCTACACAGATTTTCAAGCTTCCAAAGCCCCGGTCATCATATTCTTTTTCTTCTAGTCATTAAATGGTGTCTGATGAGCCTGAAAGTGTTTCCATATTTTCCCAGTGTGAACAAGTACATAGACTGGATCTAGAACCCTAGGGGAATTTTTAAAATAAACTTCTGAAAGTGGGAATTAAAATGCATCCAAGTAAGTTAATTTAATCTTCCTAAAATTCATTTTCATTCTTCAGAATATTATCTTTTCCTGCTTCTCAGTGATAAAAGAAACACAGATATCCTACAGAGGATCTAAAAAGACCAAAGAATGCCTGTAAGTGTTTGGAGAAAAGTCACAGTATGAGTCAGGAGCCAAATCTTCTGTCCACTGACAGCTCCGACTCTTAGCTACCAGGGGAATCCATCTAGGCCAACAATTTAATTGTGTTCTAGAAGGCTGGATAATGGTGTGGGTGCTAATGGCATCAAAGAAGACATGGCACGCAGGGAACACATCCCACACTTGACAGGATGTTCCCAAAACAGGAAGGGCATTTCTCTCCCTCCGTGGAATTGTTTCATTGCCTAAGGATAGCATGAGATCATTGAAATTTCCCTAAAACATCGAAGACTGACGAAAGCAGGATATAGGACGTGGTGAGTTTAATGTAAAACAGTGGGATAATGACATCATAATAAAGAAATAGCATTTTGTGTATATACTTTCCTCCAAGAGATTCAAAGAGCTGTGTAGAGTCAGTCAGTCATTAAAGTTTTCAATCTTCTTGTGCTCAAAGCCCATGGTCCCAGAGATGAGAGCAGGACTCCAGCTCAGTCTCAACATCCTCTCTAGAACTATACCACCAGGCGTCTGAAGTTTCCTCTCCTTGAATACCACCCAATGAAAGCTTCCCTCTCCCTCCTCACCCCAGCTCCTGCTGCTTCTCTAAAGAAACACTTCTTTTTCTCATCTTCTTTCAATTCTCTCATTTTCATCAAGTGCTAATCTGTGTCTTACATAGTACATAGCTCTTGAACAGTTCCAGCAATGTAATATCTAATTTTCCTTTCAATAAAGTGATGTCTGTCTCTGTCTCTTTTTCTCTGCAAGCAGCAATACTATCAAAGGTAGAACTGAGGCTGAGCCAGCACAGTGTGTAGCAGACAAATGAAAACATGATTCAATATCATAAAAAAAAAAACCATGATGAGAAGGACGAGAAGCCTCAAGCCACAACCTTGGTGGTTTTCCTGCACTCTCTTCCTTGGTGGCATTTTCAGAGGTACACAGAAAATTGTTGAATATAGCAGTCACTTAACGACCATTGCTGGGATAGGGATTCTCTTTGCAAAACTTAGCTTAAGAGAAAAATGAGAGGAACAAAGACGAAGAGAACGAAACTGGGTATTAGCTTACCTGGAGACAGTAGGAACATAGAAACAAGTAGAAAACTCCATAGTTCTAGTTTAAGTTATGACTTCCCTTGTTTTTTCTGCTGTAAACTTTGTGGAGAGCACAGTGCATCAATTATCAACATTGCGTTTGTGGTCTTATGAGTCCGAGAACATAGAGTTTGTCACTCATTGTGTCCCGAAGGGGTTCCGTTTTCTCTTTGTTTGTGGGAAATAATTTTCAAAATTAATTAATGCTCATGAAAAAAAAGGATCCAAAGAATCCTTATTTACTTTTCTTGCTTCCTCTTGTCTACCTTTGACTTAACACCTTCATATCCTGAAATTCAGCCAGACTCAAATAGGAAACCCCCCACCATGCATCCCACTTCAAGCTCAAAGTTACCATGAGGTTGTCTTTAGGGAAGCAATAGCATCAAAACTCAATATGTATTTCTTGGTTTCAATCTCCCAAACAACTTGTGTGACTGGTATTAGAAATCGGATGTTGGAACAGTATAGAAGCTATTTGGTGATTTTAAGAATTTCTCTTTTGTTTTTGATGGGATTTTAAGTCTCTCCACTTATAAATATCTAAAAATATTCTCTTTGACATCAACATTTTGTTTAAAATGGACCAGCTTTCCTTTCGCAGTTCAGTCTAAATTACACCTCTGTGTGTGTGTAAAGAGGAGGCGAGTCAAGACAAAACCACTTTACGTTCTCTTTGGTGTGAACACTTGCATGGTTTTATCTGAGAAAAGTGGGGCCTGCAAAAGCTTAGACCTATTGGGGTGGCCAGATGGCTCAGTTGGTTAGAGCGCGAGCTCTCAACAACAAGGTTGCCAGTTCAATTCCCTCATGGGATGGTGGGCTGCGCCCCCTGCAACTAAGATGGAAAACGGCAACTGGACTTGCAGGTGAGCTGCGCCCTCCACAACTAGATTGAAGAACGACGACTTGGAGCTGATGAGCCCTGGAGAAGAACGCTGTTTCCCAATATTCCCCAACAAAATTTTTTTAAAAAGTTCTGTTCCATAAAAGGGGTATTTAAAAAAAAATGGAATCATGCTTTAAAAAAAGAAAGAAAAGCTTAGGCCCATCAGGAGTGTGATGCCTCGCTCCTCAAACACCCCACCCAGTCACAGTATGTGCCTGTAACAGCTACTGCCCATTTTCAGAATGACCAGTTTCTCCTTTAATCAAGCTCTCCTGCATCATATCCTTTAAAGCAAACTCTCCACGGCTGAGGGAGGGCAGCAATCTGAACTGGCAGTAGTTCCGGAAGAGCAGTTTACACTCACTAATTTCACACATCGAATTACCATATAGCATCAGAAGCTGCCAGGAAATGAATAGTATTATCCATAGAGCACTGGCTCTAAGTAGTTGAATAGCATCGGGGGCCTACTCTCAACTAGGTAAGTAAGTACAGCTTCTCTCCGTCGCCCCACTGATTCATTAAAAGATAGGGCTTGAGCAGAAGAAGGAGAGGTAGAAGAAGGAAACCTACTCCAGCACTAACATGCAGCGTCCTCAGGCCATCTTACCAAACAGGCCCTGTGGGGACAGAGCCAGGAGTGCAGTTTCCAGGCTCTCAGCCTCACGTGGAAAGGTGCTGGCTCAGTAGTAAATGGCCATCAACTGTGATTGGATAGCCATCAGCTGTGGCTAGTTGGCCGTCAGCTGTAACCAGTGAGCCATTGGCCACTAATATAACTGCCGTGACTATGCTAGCAGAAAATGGGGCCTAGCAAGAAGATGGTGGGTGGTAAGCGCGGATTGCAGCTAGTAAGTGGGGTTGGTTGGTTGGCAGAGAAGTGCACAGCAGGTTGCGGATCATGTGGCTCCTCCTTCCTGTCTCCAACCCAGCAGCCAGCGAGACTATAGTGGTATGACTCCCCTATCTATGGCTCCGTGGGTGTTCCTTTTTGGCCTCACCACGTCCTTCATTCTTATGTGGGGAGCGGGACCAGAGACCCCACATGACATCTGGGCTTTTGCACTGTCTGCGTCTGCAGTCGGCTCCCACTCCCAGCCTCACACCAGGTATATTTCATCTGCCCTGAAGCCTCCTTCTCCACCCCCCCAGACACCTTCCTTCTGCCAGTGACTCAGCTCCTGTTGCACACAGCAAATAGAAGATATCAGGAGGAATGACCTTACATGTCAGTCTCTACACCACACACCCACGTGCACCAGCCACACAATCAAACCACCTTGCCTGTACTCAAAACCATCTCAGTGCAAGAGGTGTTCTCGCCACCTGTTCTTTAAGATTCTCTCTCTGCCTGCTTTCTCAGGGCCTTGTTCCAACAATTATCCCTTCTATGCCCATGGCATCAGCCTCTACTTTGGTCCTGGCTTTGATCAAAATATAAATATTCTCAAGTTTCTTCTATCTTTAAAAAAAAAAATGATAAAAAACCTGAAAACCTCCTCCCTTCACAGTGAAGCTTCTGATAGGATGGAGGTTTTGAAAAGACCACACCAGTCAGTATCTGAAATGGAAAGCATAATTGACTGTTATTTGGGGTAAGCAAAATAGAGCTATGCTTATAAGACAGAGTCTCTCTGGACAAAGCATACTATAACCGTATACATATAAAGTCTAGTTCCCGAAGAGCAGTTTACACTCACTAATTTCACACATCGAATTACCATATAGCATCAGAAGCTGCCAGGAAATGAATAGTATTATCCACAGAGCACTGGCTCTAAGTAGTTGAAAGCATCGGGGGCCTGCTCTCAACTAGGTAAGATAAGTACAGTTCTCCTCTCCGTCCCCACACTGATTCATTAAAGGATAGGGCTTGGGCAGAAGAAGGAGAGGTAGGTTGAAGAAGGAAACCTACTCCAGCACTAACATGCAGCGTCCTCAGGCCATCTTACCAAACAGGCACTGTGGGGACAGAGCCCCAATTGAAATCTCATCCTGCCACCCTTGGCACCATCAAAATGACTCCTCCAGGTTGCAGGTGGACAGTTTTGTGTGTCTGATATACTTAGCCTCTGCTTCCTTCTTGAAATGCTTCTTATAGTCTTTCTGAGAGACCACTGTCTCCTGGTTTTTCTTCTCTCTCTGGCCATTCCTCAGATTCCATTAATGGCTTTTTAAAAAATCACTCTAGCCTTTAAATAATAGTATTCCTCAGTTTTCATTTTCAGCTTTCTTCCCTCGTAAGTCTGTCTCCTATCCTATTATACCTTATCTATTCGCTGATGGCTCTTGCCATTATGTGTTCCCTGATAACTCCAAATCTTTATCTCCAGCCCAAAGCCCTCTCCTAAATGGTAGAATCACATAACCAGCTGCCCACTGGACATCTCCCACCTGGAGACATCACGAGCTCCCCCTCTCATAGACCCTGTCTTGTTACCATCATCTGTCCATCTGTCCAAATCTTCCTTGGTTTATCCCTTTCCTTGTTTCCCACATCCAATCAATGACTAAGTCTGGTCAGTTCTGCTTTACTCTCAGATGGCTCTTTTCTCTCCATCTTTACTGCCAATGTCTCAGTTCTCATGATCTCTTACTTGAATTACTGCAGAAGCCCCCTACCTGGTCTTCCTGTTCTAGTCCAGCCTTTTTGCACTGCACAATTTTGATCTCTCTAAATTGGTAGTCATGTCACACACCTGTTTTAAATCCTTTGTTTTTCCACCATTGCTTCCAGGTGGTAAAAGATTCCTTACCACAGCTTACAAGGATGGCTGGGATCTGACACCTATGTTCATTTTCCAGCCTTATTTCTGGCACTGCCCATGTCATCCTCCCACACCGCTGATTGAGCCATATTTGACAGCTTGCAGTTCCTTTCATTCAGCGTAGTAATAAAGAGCCCCCACCTTCACCATGCTGCTCCTTGTCCTTGGAAACTCCCATTCCTTGTCTGGATGATTCATATGAAAACTCAGCTCAGCTGTCTCTTCCCCTGTGGAGACTTCCCTGAGCATCCTCCCCACCCTCAGTCTGGTTTAAGTGCCCCCTCCTAACCCAAGATTATGTTTCAATCGTTGGACTGCTAACTCCTGGAGGATAGGAGTAGATGTGTCCTTTACATCTGTATTCCCAGTTCCCCCGCCTAGTGACTGACAGAGAAGGCTCTCATTAATTTTTCATGAATGAACTGAGCTTTTTGCTTTATTAGGGCCACAATTTTAAATGCACACGTGTACACACACACGCACACACACACACCCCAAAAAAACCTTAAATCTGATCCAATCTCTAGATTCAGCTACCAATTTATAGGAAACAGAGGACTGGAGAATATGTTACCTGACCCATACAGTTGCTGTTAGCAACATCTAAATGTGTGAAATTCTATAAGACAAGCAGCCACATGTATTGAACTGCAATAAAGAAATTGCAATGTATGGAGCTTGTTTAGGTACTGATTTTTTAAAAAATTATGACTCAGAGAAATATAAACACTGATTGTGTATTTGATATTAAGGAACTATTGTTAATTTTTCTACATGTGATAATGGTATTATGCTTATATTTTAAAGAGTCCTTATATTTAGCAATACATTCTGACATACTCACAGATGAAATCATATGATGTCTGGGATTTGTTTCAAAATAGTCTGACAGGCAGAACTGGGAGGGGATATAGGTAAAATTGGATTGCCATGAGCTGATGCTGAAGCTGAGTGACGGGTACATCATGCTCTTCTGCCTACTTTTGTTTATATTTTAAAATTTCTACGATAAAACTTTTTTAATTAAAGTTTATTGGGGTGACTATTGTTAGTAAAGTTACATAGATTTCAGGTGTACAATTCTGTATTACATCATCTATAAATCCCATTGTGTGTTCACCACCCAGAGTCAGTTCTCTTTCCATCACCATATATTTGATCCCCTTTACCCTCATCTACCAATCCCCACCCCTCTTACCCTCTGGTAACCAGTAAACTATTGTCTGTGTCTATGAGTTTTTGTTTCTCATTTGTTTGTCTTGTTCTTTTGTTGTTTTTGGTTTATATACCACGTATCAGTGAAATCATATGGCTCTCTGCTTTTTCTGTCTGACTTATTTCACTTAGCATTTATACTCTCAAGATCCATCCATGTTGTCACAAATGTTCGTATATCATCTTTTCTTATGGCAGAATAGTATTCCATTGTGTGTATATACCACAACTTCTTTATCCATTCATCTATCCAAGGACACTTCGGTTGTTTCCATGTCTTGGCCACTGTAAATAAAGCTGCAGTGAACATTGGAGCACATATATCTTTACGGATAACTATAAAACTATCATTGTGTTAAAATATACATAACAAAATTTATCACTTTCACCATTTTTAAATGTATAGTTCAGTAGCATGAAGTAGACTCACATTGTTGTGCAACCTTCGCAACCATCCACCTCCAGAACTTTTTCATCTTCCAAAATGAAACTCTGTACCTGTTAGACAATAACTCCCCACTTCCCCCGCCCCTGGGCCCTGGCAACCACCATTCTATTTTCTCTATGAATTTGACTATTCTGGATACCTCATACAAATGGAATCATACAGTATTTGTCCTTGTGTGTCTAGCTTGCTTCACTTAACATAATGTCTTCAAGGTTCATCCATGTTGTAGCATGTATCAAAACTATTCTTTTTTAAGGCTGAATAATATTCCATTGTATGCATATACAACGTTTTGTTTATATATTCATTTGTTGATGGACATTTGGGTTGTTTCCATAATTTTTTATTTCCTGAAGGTACCCTAAAATGAGTATTCGTATATATGAGGTATATTGATTATAGCTATTTTGCTGAAGAACTGGCATAGAATTTCTGAGGTCTGTAGGCATCGGATCCTAAGGCTTTAGAGTTTTTGAGGATTTATAGTCCACACAAGCCAGGAAGTGCCAGAGACTGCAGAGGTGGGGGTAAAAAGTTAAGAATAGGGAAAGGAAGTTACACTTGCTGTTTAGGATTACTCAGAAAAGCTCTTGCTCTCATTGACCTCTCCCACCTTCCAAGGCAGCTTTTCTGCTTCCTGAGCACCCCTACGCAGTTATGTCTAACACATGCAGCCCTGCCAAGCCTATTTTTACCCTAAGCTCAGGAAGTACCTTTCAGTAGTTTTGTGTCTCTTGCAAGTGAAAAAAGGAAAAACTTCTTAATCTGTTCCTACAGGAGATAAACTGAATTAGAATGGAAGCCAATCCAGAGAATGTTTGAAGCAAACATTGAGCTGAAATATATCCTTACTCTTCTAATTTTTGGAGAATTATCCTTTAGATATCTAAGGAGCAACATGGGGGATGAGGCAGGTAGGAGCTGGGGGAGTGTTTGAGATCTGATCCCAGGTTAACCTTGAGGTACTGGGTACCTGCACTTCTGGAACCAATTTGGAATTTTCGGTATTCTCTAGAATGAGCAGTACTGTTTATTTGCTCTACTGTGTGACCCAGATTCTAGACCCCTCGGGCAAGTCCCATACTGTCCCCACCATCTCTGGTTCTCCAGGTTGAGAACAGCCGTAAGTGGATCTCGGCTTTTCTGGTCAGGACTGCCCTGAACTCCAGGAAACTCATCCACATCTCTCTCATTAAAACTGAAAGCAGCAAAGGAACACAACAAACAAACAAAAACTCACAGACACAGACAACAGTTTAGTGGTTATCAGAGGGTAAGGGGGGAGGGGTTTAGCAGAGGGTAAAAGGGGTCAAATATATGGTGATTGAAGGAAAACTGACTCTGGGTGGTGAACACACAATGCAATGTATAGATGATGCATTACAGAATTGTACATCTGAAATCTATGTAATTTTACTAACCAATGTCACCCCAATAAATTTAACAGATAGATAAACCGAATCCCTGTTTATAGTCTCAAAGGGAAGATTGTCTTTTGGTGGGATATTGACCATCCTCTACACACTGGGTATTTGTCACAGACCCCTTTATGCTATGAAGGCCATTTGTATTTGACGTTTTTTAGGTTTTATGGGGGGTTTTGGTTTTCTATTTACTTTTTATTTTGAGATACTTGTAGATGTAGGAAATAGTACTATGCAGATGTAAGAAATAATAGAGTGATCCCATGTATCTTTTCCCCAATTTTCCCCAATAGTAACGTTGCCAAACTAATATTTTAATATCACAACCAGGATATTGATATTGATGCAGAGAGCATTTTTATCACCACAAGAATCGCTCATGTTGCTCTCTTTTAGCCACACCCACTTTGCTCCTGACCCCACCCCCACCTTAGTGCCGGAGCACCACTAGTCCTTCTCAATCGTTATAATTTTCTCATTTCAGGAATGTTATATAAATGGAATCATACAGCATGTAACCTTTGGTGTTTGGCTTTTTACAATCAATATCATTCTGTGGAGATCAATCCAGATTGTTAGGATATCAATAGTTTGTTCCTTTTTATTGCTTATTAGTATTCCATGGTGTGGATGTACACAGTTTAACAGTTGGCCTGTTGAAAGACATCTGGATTGTTTCCAGTTTTTTGGCTATTACAAATAAACCTAAGTAGGTAAATATTTGTGTACAGGTTTTTATGTGAACATAAATCTTCATTTCTCTGGGATAAATGCCCAGAAGTGCAGTAACTCTGTTGTGTGGTAGTTGCATGTTTATGTAGTTTTATAAGAAACACCAAACTTTTCCAGAGTGGCTGAACCATTTTAAATTCCCACCAGCAATGTATGAGTGGTTCAGTTTTTCTATATCCTCACCAGCATTTGGTGTTATCACTATTTTTTTTAATAACAGGGCCTTTCACAGAGCAAACATTTTTAATTTTGATGAAATCCGGTTTATCAATTTTCCTTGTATGGATTATGTTTTCGATGTCAAGTCGAAGAACTCTGCCTGGTTCTACCTCATGAAAATTTTTCTCCTAGATTTTTTTTCTAAAACTTTATAGTTCACGTTTTACATTTAAATCCTTGATCCATTTTGATTTGATTTTTTTTTCTATAAGGTGTGAGATTTAGATAGAGATTCATTTTTTACTTATGGATGTCCAATTGCTCCAGTACCACTTGTTGAAAAGGGTATCTTTTCCTTGGCATTTTTGTGTGGGTCTATTTCTGGGTCTTTTCTGTGCTGTTGATCTATATGTCTATCCCTTCACCGGTATCACACACTTTAGATTACTGTAACCGTATGATAAGGCTTAAAATGAGGTAGACTGATTTTTCCCCACTTTATTTTTTCTCAGAATTGTTTTATCTATTCTTATTAGTTTGTTTTTCCATATATGTTGCAAATAATCTTATCCATATCAACAAAAATAATCTTGCTGGGATTTTAACAGGAATGCATTAAACCTTAATGTCAATTTGGGGAGAATTGATACCTATATACTATATACTGTCTTGAGAGTCTTCCAATTTATGAACATGAATGGTGGTGTTGAGTGCTTCTGTATACTTGCTGATTTTCTGTCTAGTCATCTCTCAATTATTGATAGAATAGTGCTGAAGTCTCCTCACCTCTTTTGCAGCTCTGTTTAGTGCACACACATTTAGATTTGCTATGATCTTCTGGGTAGAGTGACCCTTTTATCATGTATTATCCCTCTGTTTCTTTGCTCTAAAGTCACTTCATTTAATATTAATGTAGTTTTCTTTGGATGAGTTCTTGCATGATATAATTTTTTGCATCCTTTTACTTTCCACCAGCCTATATTGTTATATTTGGAGTGAGCTTTTTAAGACAGCATACAAATAGGTCATGTTTTTTTAATCCACTCTGCCAAACTCTTATCTTTTAATTAATGTATTAAAACCCTTTATATTTCATGTTATTATTGATGTGTTAGGGCTTATGCCTGCCACTTTATTTTTTGTGTTCTGTCATCTCTTTTTTGTTTCTCTGTTCTATATTTCCTGCCTTCCTGTGGGGTATTTGAACTTTTTTTAGAATTCCATTTTTATGGCTATATAGTGTTTTGGTTTTTAATCATAGTGTTTTTGAGTGTATCTCTTTGTATAACATTTTCAATTGTTGCTTTAGGTAATTATATATATATATATATATGTATATATATATATATATATATATATAATCTCCATCACAGTCTGTTTTAAGTCTCGCTAGACTGCCTCTTTCCTGGTTCTTTGGGTAGAGAAACAGGCTTTTGTTGAGTTTTGTTGTTGCTGCTGCTGCTGCTGTTGTTGTTTTGTCTGCTTGCATTGGCGTTTCCAGGTTGCTTACTTCTTCAGCTTCAAGTCTAGGATATATGAGACACAAAGAAAATCCCAGGTACTTACCAACATGTTATTCCTCATATCCCAAGGTCCCTAGCCAATCTGCTGTTTCCTCTCTACCTTTCAAAGTCTTGTTTTTATTTTATATATAATGTCTAAGATTTTTAGTTGTACTTAGTAGGAGAAATAAGGAAAAGTACATCTACGTCTTCCCAGAGTGGACATTTCTCCCAGTTTTATTTATTTATTTTTATTTATTTATTTATTTATTTTATTAGTTTCCAGTGTACAAAACAATGTAATAGACATTTACACCCCTCACAAAGTGATAACCGCCCTCTCCCAATCTACTACCCCTCTGACACTGTATATAGCTGTTACAATTCCATTGACTCTATTCCCTATGCTGTGCTCCACATCCTGTGATCCCAGTTTTATTTTTTGATCTAACATAGAATTCATTTTCTTTTTCCTTACTATTCTGAGTATACCTCTGACTCTGATGCAGCCCACTGGATCCAGCCTTGGAATTTACTCCAGAGGAAGTGGGCTCATAGCTAGACTGTCACAGAGTTTTTGGCCAGTGCTTTTAATCTATACTTTGATCTTTCTTTCCTGTGCGTTTCATTTATTCTCCTTTGTTGACAGCATTTTCGGAGCTGCGGCTAGTGGATACCTCTCACCACAAGATGGTGCCCCAGAGTAGTTCAAGCTAAGCCTTTTCTGCTCTTGCTCAGGCCTCTGTCTCTAACTTAATATTAGGAAACTCAAGGCCATTTATCTAAAACTGGGTATAGATGTGAAGACCCAGTTGTATATGTGTTTTTTAAGCCATATCTTCCCAGTTGCATGGAAACTTAAGCAGTCAGTATCCAAAATTGGTAATATTTGAATTGTTTGTGTCTTTACAATAACTTTGTGGGAATTCATATGGAAATTTTAAAAAGCAATTGTCATTCCTCTTAATGAGTCTAGTTGCTATTTTATATCAGGGGTCATTGAAAGTAATCTGCAATCTCAGGATAGCTTTAAGAAAGGAATGTTGTAAGTGACTCTGAAGGAGATACTCGCCCAGTGTCTTGAGGTGTTTGAATCCATGAACTAAACTTTCTTTGTGTAGATGTTTGCTTTTGATTTCTAGCCTAACTTTTAAAATAGTAGCTTATAAGTTTATATGAAAATGAATAGAATACAAAGACTAGTAAATACATGTTAACAATCTTTGGGTAGTGAGGTCCGAGTGCTTTCTTCTTATATCTTCCTTCTAGTCTGTAATTTTCAAGTTTTCAAAACTGAGCTACTTTTCTAATGCATAAAAATGGATGTGTGCGTCTTCTTAAGCGAATCAGAAAATGTTTATTAACCATCCAATATATGTAGAGCCAGCATATGTATTTCCCTAGGCTTGATAGTTAGGTAAGAAAATCATTAGGTCCACCCTCACTGAAGACTGGGACCATATCTTTTAAAACTGTGTAGGCTGTGATACCTACCGTGTGCTTTATACAGAGAGAGGGCTGGGACATAACTTGAATGAACACAGAAGCCATTATTCCTAGCTTTAAGGGAAAGAATTATATTTTACTGGTTATAAAATTTGGAATTTAGAGTCCTCACACTGGCCTTGGTATACTTCTCTGCTTAAGTATGAGCTCACATTCAGTGGGCAGGTTGTGTCTGTTCTGTCTCTTAATTCTAGAATTAATAATTGGGCATAATAAAACCAACTACTGTTTCCTAAAATAATAAGAACAGGGTGGACCAAAAAATCCAATATAAATCCAAAGCATTAAACAGTAATTTAAAAATTCAGCCCTTGCTAATTGATTCAGTGTTAAGTTCTCAGAGAGTCTACATGTGTATTAGACATAACATGTGCTAAAGCAGTGTTTGACACAACTGACCAAATACATGAATGAAATCTTATTGATTAATTTAAATAATATCCTGAAAATCTGCATGGGAAGATATTATGAGTAAGGGGAAGCTAGACTAAAATCAGTGCTTTTTCCAACCAAGACTCAAGAAAATCAAGGATTTCTTCAGTGACCTTCAACTTGTGATTTTTGTAGGCCCAGCAATTCTTAAAAATTAAAGAACTTTTATATTTCTGATACACTATTATATAACATAAATTATAATTTTTCAGTAGCTTTTATTTCTCAGTTTAACAGGTTGTACATGAAATTAGTCTATGGACTTTTCCTTCTGAAAGATTGACTATAGGCAAGCTCACCAAAGTACTAGATTTACTAAAAATCCCAGTCTAGACTTTTGAGAGGAGTTCATGTGCACACAAGACATGTGGGAAACGAAGCGAATGGAGGTAAAGTCATTTGACTGGAAAATAGGCTAGATGATGGATGGAAATTGACAGACCTTTGGAAGGAAAAGGTATCCCAATGAAAGGTGACAGCCTCAGCAGAATCATGACATGGAAAAGTTGGCGGAAAAGTCACTATCTAGTCCAGGCACTTACGATCTTTTAAAATAAGAAGTAGAACCCTTTATTCAGATGAAAACTTATGCAGAATACTAATATATAAATTTGCAAAAGCTGAGCTGTTTTGGATAAAACAGGCTTGGGAGTGTATAGGAAAAAAAACCCATCCTTCCTTGGCCTCCCTATGTCTATCCCAACGGGCTCGAGGGAACACAGTTTAAAAACAACTCATCTAGTCTGCTTATTAGAAAACTCCCCTGGATACAATGGAGTCTGACCATTGGGCAGGTGTTGGACAGTAATTTGTAAAAAGGAAGCATTTCCTCAGGCTTGCGAAGATGGAAATTATTTTAAGGAATGTTTTCTCACCCCTTACCCAGTGTTTCACCACTGGGATTACAAGCTGGAAGAATCACTCCACTGACTTGAGATTCTTCTTTCCTTGACCCTCTTTGGGGCTGGCTTTGTGTTTTTTAGCTTTTACACGTGGTCTCTCAACTAGCCAAGCAGAATCTGCGAGTGCTGGTCCTGGGCCGGAAGCACATGCTGACATCGCGTGCCCGGTGGAGAAAGGATGAGATGGAAGAGGTGCAAAAGCAAGCCAGCTGTTTCTTTGCTGACAATATGTAAGTACGGAAGGTACTAAGTGAATGACACTAGGCTCCCGTCATCTGCTTTGTTAGTTAACCTATTTGCACCATTTTTAAAGTGCACATATGTGTACTCAGCCTCATTCCAAAAAAAACAATTTTGAGGCAGCTTACAAAAATAGTTTCTACAGCAGAATAAATTTAAACAGATGAGATTAAGAAATCAGGATAAAGAAGGAATGGGAGGAAGATAAAGTCAAAAGTGAGGTTAGTACACGGAAAGCATGCCATAAGGCCCTAAGTAGATCATGTAACAAATATTTTACAAATATGATCACCTTCTGTGTTCTTGGAAAAACAGCAGTGAACAAGACCTAGCCCCTGACCTCTTGTGACTTACAGTAAACAGGTAAACAAGTAAACAGGTCACATAATTCCAGGCATTGATCAATGCTATGAAGACAATAAAGCAGCGTAAGTAGAAAGGGATTAGGTAGGGGTAGGTAGGCCAGAGGTTACTGGGAGGGGCGGTCAGGAAAGGGCTTTGGGTGAGGGCAAGTCTGAAGGGAAGAAGTGCGTCATTTGAGAAAGGGGGAGGGAAGAACATACCAGGTAAAGGGAACATCCAGTGTTCAAAAAGCCTTGAGGCAGGAATGAGCTTGTAATGTTTGAGGAAAGCAAGGAGTGTAGACAGGCTGTAGCAGCAAGAGGGAAAGTAGTAGGTTCTGAGGTCAGAGAGAAGGGAGGGACCACATTCCAGAGGACCTGGGGGGGGGGGGGCTCTGGGAGGCAAGCGAGGGGTCTGGATACTACTGTGAGCTACAGCATCCCTGGAAGCCAAAGAAACAGAAACCACGGTTGGTGATAAAATGCAGAGTCCATAAAGTAAGCAGAAAGGAGCTGATCGGGAGGGGCACAGATCCTCGACAGCACAGATGAACTTGAACATGTGTTTTGTTTTTCATACTATCGGCTGACAAATGTTTATTTCCGACTTTGCACAGATAATGAGTGTCCCTCAGTCCCAAGTCTAGGTTTCATTAGGTTGAATGTGATAACCTGAAGATTGGTCAGTATTTCCCAAATAATTTATTATTAAAAAGGTAAAATGGCTCTCGATGCATGAAGCAGGAAACTAACCCCTCATTGAGATCCCACACCTTTTTGGGATCCCTTTCTCCTTTAGCTAAATTCTTTTACTTACTCATGAGAGGGGGTGCTTCCGCCTCTCTAAGAGAACAGGACAATAATGTTCTTCATACAATCACGTTAGGCAACACTGGCAGATGTTAGAGTGAGTGTGGGGTTGGGAATTAAGGTCATGGCCCTGCCACTTTCTGTCTGGGAAGGTGTTTCCTTTCTCTGTCTTCTTTTTTTCATATGTAAACCTCATGGGGATGTTGTAAAGATTAAATGTAAAACTCTTGGCACAGCACCAAGTATGTGGAAAGCATATATGTTAATTGCTATCATCATCATTTTTTTTCTTTGGTGGAAGAATTAGATAAATGCAGTGTTATAACCAAGAAGCCTGTTGGAAATTGGTCCCATGCTTGATTTGGGGCCTGTATTTATTGTATCCACTGAAGTTCCAAACCCAATTGTAAAGATTGATTCATTGGCTTTCTGTGGCTTTGGATTTGAACATTAAATTTTTAATATTAACTCTATTTTCCACTAATGTGCCAAAGCAGCCTTTTTATATGTAGTCTAGTGAATCCCCATGTAATTGTCACCCGGCTCCAAAAATTACTATCATTTGCTAATCTTGTTCCATATAACCCCTCCATGTTTTCTTCTTTTTTTTTTCTTCTCTCTTTTTCCCGGAGATATTTAAGGCAGATTCCAGTCATTGTATCATTTCACTTAAAATACTTCAGTGTAAGGTAAATATTTAATGGTTCTACTGTGGGTCGTTTGGATCCACAAGGCATATCACATATTGTAGTTCAAATCTTATGAGCCAAGGTAGCCACTGCTGTTTTGACAGCACATGTACTAAAGCAGTTGAGAGCTGGTGTTGATGGTCTTTGGAGATTGAGTCACTGGCTCATCTCAAAGCAGGAGATGCCTTTGGGTGCAGACCTGGATGACCAGGTCTAGAAGCTGCTCTGAGAGACCAGTTTCAGCTTTGAGGGCAGCCTTTTATTTTTGGTGGTTTGCAAGGAAGTGTCATCCTGCCCTATCAGTATTATGAATGTTTCTTGATGTTGAGTGAGGAATGAGGGCAAAGGTGCGTTCTGTAGTAAATAAGGCAAATAGGAAAAATGCTCTGGGAACACAGAGAACCAACTTTTGAGCGTGAAGAGAGAATTACTGTTAGAATCCTTCTTTCTAGTGGGAGAGCCCAGTTGAGCTATGAGGAGTCCAAGCATTAGCATTCCCTTCCCCTTAGCTTTCCGTCTGTGTTCTAGATAGTGTTTCCTGCCAGCTAAAGTGGTTCAGAGGTATCACTGCAATCATGTCAGTTGAGAATGCAGAGCCCCTGTAAGGAAAGTAGAATAAGCAGTAAAAAGCACGGTGAAGAGTGCTGTCCTCTGCCTCCTTAAGGGTGTGCTTGATTGTGTCCTTTCTTTTGCCTGGCTCAGCTCAGAGGATGATCCGTTCCTTCTGTATGCCACACTGCACTCGGGGAATCACTGCAAGTTTATCACGAAAGATCTGATGCGGGACCACAAGGCCTGTCTAGCTGATGCCAAGACCCAACGCCTATTCTTTAAGTGGCAGCAGGGACATCAGCTGGCCATTATCAATAAGCTTCCAGGATCAAAACTAATCTTTCAGGTATGTTATCTGTTCTGTACATAATGTCAGCAGAGTCAAGTATATAGTAAGAATGTGGCATAATCAAAGAATGTTGCAAATAGGTGAAGGGTAAGTGCTTTATTTTTCTGTTGTAGTTTGGTATTTGGAATTAGCCAGTTCCTAGAAACAGAAAGACTGCCAGAGAAAAAGTTTTAATAAGCCAACCCCACATTAATTAGTATATTAAAATCACCTGGGATGTCATCAGTTGTGACTTTAGTTATGTTATTAATTACAAACTCTTCATACATTCCTATTTATTTGTAATAGCTCAAAATTCCTCATCCTTTATGGTTCATCACACTTCTGCTAAGTAACTCCATTTTCCTGTTTAATCCACTTCTATGGCATGGTCTCAGTTGAGTTCTCCTTTGATTTTAGTTTAGATACCTGTAAGTGAAAATACAAGGATGTCTCATTGTGAAAGCAAAGGGGGAAAATCCAAAGGCAAGTGACTACAGAAAAAGACACTAGCCAGTGGTATGGCCCAATGGTCAAAAAATATACAAAATAACAAATTTATAAGAAATACAGTATCAAATGATACCACAGAGCTGCAGTCAGCAAAATCAAGACTGTAGGAAATAATATAGGACAACTGAGACGATTTCCTAAACAAGAGTGTAAGAATAATAGAGATGGAAAGGAAAGCTCTAGATTAAAAGAGAATTAAGAGATCATTCAACAAGCACAATGTAATAGTTACCTTCTTTCAATTCCAAACAAATAAACTGTAAAATATATGTACATGCATATAATAATTGGAAATGTAAACAAATTTGATGATAAGGGATTATTAATTGTTAAGTCTAATAATGCTGTTAATCTTATATTTACAGAATAAGTCCTTATCTTTTAGAGATACATACTGAATTACTGACAAAATGATATAATATCTGTCTTTGGGTGGGGGAGAGTTGAGGTAGGGGAAAAGAAGTGGGTGGCGTATGGATGAAATAAAATTAACCCTGAGTTGATAATAGTTGAAGCGAGGTGATGGGTACATGGGAATTCATTCTCTATTTTTGTATATTTGAATTTTTCTCTGTCACATACAAAACTGATAAAGGCAACAAAAGGAATATTGTATCATGGTATGCACACATGCGTGTGCACGTATGTACGTGTGTGTATGTGTGTACACCTGTAGAGGGTCCTCAGCCTTAAAAAGGAGCCCTCCCGGAAAAAGAACTCTTAAGACCAGGGTTCATCTTTACAAAGCTAGCTGTTCTTTGAAAATCCATTGTTAGGTAAGACAGAGAATACATCTCTGAAGCAAACTGAGAAGTTTTCAGAAAATAAAGGCAAATGGCCAGATATCCCTTTAGTGTTGTTCTCAATGTTCGGTTCCCTTTTTAATTCAACAGCATATTCTCAGCTATGACACAGTGGTGCAAACAACTGGAGACTCGTGGCACATACCATATGATGAAGATCTAGTGGAAAGATACTCCTACGAAGTGCCAACCAAGTGGCTTTGCCTACAGAGAAAGACATAAAGACTCGTACCCCCCTGCGCAGTTTGTGTTTGGGTGCCCTCCTGGTTGGCATCAGAGCTCTTACACTGACCCTTGTTTAGACCGTTGCTTCTGTCCTATTTGTCCTGTTTGGTCCAGTTGGTCTGTATGTCAACAAATTGATTTTTTAATTAAATGAGTTATATCTTTTCATAACCAGTTGCATTTTTTCCCCCTAACATTTGTTTCTCGGAGGCTTAGCCAGAGTGGGGGAACTCAGTGTGAAGTAGCCTACATTTCTCTTATTGGGCCATCTAGTTCGCGTACTTGGGCCACAGGTGCTTCTGCTGTTCATTTTGCTACTGCGGACCTCACCTTCCAGGTCCACCAATAGCAGAACCAATCCATCTGGCCCTGAGCCCTGGGTTGTTTCTAACCGCCTTCTCCATCTCTGGTACATCTCATCCTCTTCATGTTAGCTCCTACCCACACTGAATCACATTGGTCTTCTGTGCTAAACTGGCGAAGATATCAAAGCCTCATAGCAGCTCTTATCACCCAATGATTTTGGTTGGAGGCAAGGGGACTATTCCTTCTCTTTAGACTGTGATCTTCTTCATTCTGTAATGCCTTTTCCAGATTGGTTCAATATTTTGTGAACATTTTGTTAATTCCATCACTTGGTATGAGGGCTTTCTAAAGTATACAGATTTTTTTCATTTCAGGTGTGACTTAGTTAATAAAGAGATTTTCAGTAGTTGCCTCCGTTTTGCCCCCTTGCTAGCCACCTCACTGGGCCTTGATTTTAGCTGAAAATATTCAATTCTGCGACACTTTATGACTGTTCTTTCCTTACTCATACATATGGTATGATTTAATGTTCAGGAACAGGCAAAACCAATCTATGGTGATAAAAATCAGAATAGTAATTTTCCAAAGAAAGGGGCACAAGAGTACTTTCTGGGGGTGATGGAAAGTTCTGGGTGATGCTAACATAGGTGTGTATATATATTAGTCAAAATTCATCACACTAAGCACTTAAAATTGATGCATTTACAACTGTACCTTAAAAAAGTATGTTAGCATAAGATAATATTTACATGAAAAAAATGACCTAATTTACATAAAATAGTATACATGGATATAAGTAGGATGTGTATTATGGACAGAGAGATAATCCAGGAAAAAGAGGAGATATTTCATCTCCTTATCTATTTACTGGATTCAACACTGCTGCACACCTAGACTAAAGAGCTCTCCAGGAAAGTGATAAATCGAGAACCAGAAAGCTCTCATAAATCCAACCTGCTGATTTTCTAAATTTCATATGCTGCATCCTTAGAAAACTGTGCTTTCAGTGAGCTAAGCTTTTTTTTCTTTTAAGGAGTTATCCTAATTTTAAGAAAAATTTTAAAAAGCATTTATAGAGATGGGGAGAATAGAAAAAGAAGCTAGAACTTAAGAGCAGGAGAGAACCTTGAAGAACGTAAAGTCCAATAGCAAGTAGCATTTAATAGAGGAGGAACAGACCCAGGAAGATAGAGTGGCCTTCCTGCATCCCACAGCTACTTAGTGGAGACATTTTAGTCATAACCCATCTCTTCTGATTCCTCGCCAACTGTTCTTTCTTCTACTGTACACTATGATTTAGGCGAAAGTAGTTCATAAAAACACAGACTGAATGGTAGACACTCCAATATTTACATTTAGAAACTTTGTTCGCCACATAAGAGAAAGGGAAAACGAGAGGAAGGGAACAGGAAGTACCTCTCTAAGAGCCCACATTTCCAGAACGGCTGTCAGTATAGAAAATTTTGGTAGGGAAATCGTATTACTTTTGAACTCTTTAATACCATTCAAAAACAAAAACCTAATATCTGCTTGAGGTGTAAGTTGAGGTGCGTCTGCCTTCTGTTCAAGGGTGGGGGAACCATTCTAGGACTGCTCAGAGTAGATCACATTAACACAGGACCCTGGGGTGTGCAGGGATTCTCTGATGAAGGAAGGTGGTACCAAACACTGAGGCTGCCTTTTTCTATTCTGGTCACCTGAGTGAAATAAGCTACCTGTCACACGAGGTCCAACACACAATGGGAAGGAGAAATTCTGTAAAAAGCTGTACTGGATGGAGATTGCTAGTGTCTTTAAAGTCAGTGGTAAACAATGAGGGTTTTGTAAGGGCACTGACTCTGCCACTGAAAAATATTTCTAAAGAGCTTTGTCCTTCCCTCTGGCATGCTTCTGAATTTATACTCTTTTTTTCCTCCTGTTGTTCTCTGACCCAATAAAGAGAAAATCTCAAAGGAGCAAGAAGCCTGAGTTCATTCTCTCAGGGCGCCAGTGGGACTACCTCGCCTCAGATGACTTATTCTTCGCATGAAATTAACTTTTCAAGTTTGCACTTAAATCCGATTACTGCTTCCTTGGTCCTCTAGCAGGTTTCCGTCCTCAGGTACTGAAAAACACAGCGTATGTATTCACATTGGATTTCTTTTCCCCTGATAGTTTCATTCTCAAGCAGGAATGGAAAGGAAGGGTGTTATGTCTGCATCTGAATTCTTGCCCATCGGTGGTGAGTCTCATCTTCATTTACAAAAAATAAAAAATTATCGGGGTAATTGAGGGCAAAGCCAGATGGGACCCCAATCTGGTACTGTGACCATCCTTTAGCAATTCAGAATTCAGTGAAAAATGCTTAAAGGAGCCCTTTTGGACCAATTGGGATTATAGGAACATAAACCACTGTGATGAAATGGTGGTATTTAGATTTGGGTATTCGTTCCAGAATGGGACTGAAACAGATAAGGGTTCTCAATAAGAGGGACCAGTCAGCTGGAGCCTCCTGGAACCCACAGGATGAGAGTAGGGTTGCCAGATAAAATACAGGACTCTCACTTAAATTTTAATTTCAGATAAATAACATTTTTTAGTATAAGTATATTCCAAGTATTACAGGGTCATATACTAAAAATATTCATTGTCTATCTGAAATTCACATTTAACAAGGCATCCTGTATTTTTATTTGCTAAATCTGGCAACCCGGTGGAAACTCTATGGGAGAGTAAGGGGTAGTGGGAAATGAAGCATTTGTATAGCCCAGCAGCCCTACAGGAGGCAGGAGGAGAACAAGGACAAGAAAAGGAGCAAAAGGCACCTGGGAGGGAGAAGAAAGGAGAGAAGACCAGCTTTTCCCTGCCTTGTCCCAGCCCATGGCCAGCAGTCTGCTTGAGTCTATAGTATATAAATGAAGGGAGTTCCATTAAGAGATAAGAGGTCTACTTAGAGGAAACCGTAGGATACAGTGGGATGAAAGAAAATACAAGACAGGAACACCAAAGAGTAAATCATGAGAAATTAACCTCTTTTATATGTTTTATGGTGTTTCAAGATTCCCTGAAGCCCTCTCTCCCCAAGTTTGTTCTTTGTTGACAGTATTTTATCTGAGGAGTGCTTCCAGAGACTCAACACACACAACTTGCTTTCAACTGGGAATTGAAGTAAACAGGAAGACAATTATCTAGTCACTGGTGGCAGCTAAAACTACTTTTGCTACCCCAGTTCTCTCAGAAGTACACTGTTACCAAATAGATTTAAATTATTAAGATAACCATGATAATTTGTTGTAAATAGCAGTGTCATATGAAGGTTTTTTGGTAGCTCCTGACAAGACATTTGATGTAGAGCATTCATTTCAACCACATTAAAATGACCACCCCGTCATCTCTTTGGTTTAGTTAAAATACAGCCCAAGAAGCAAATACTTGAGAAGTCACTGGTGAGGGCTTTAATTTCTAATATGGGAGAGACATAAAGAGACCGGGTGGGATTGCCCTACCACTCTCAGCAGGACTAGAACATTACGAGGTGTCAAGTGCATATCACCCGTACATATTTCAAGTCCATTATTAACCCAGGTTTCTTGTGCTTTCTATGACTGCATCAGAACAGAGAATGTCAGTTTCCTGATAGGTACCAATGGAATCCCCTGACAATTCTGCTGTTCATTTGGCTGTGGGGCAGTGTGGTATCCTGGCCTAGGAGAACAGAAAGGGGTCGCCACGTCCATGAAACAGGTTCCTTTGGAAGTGGTTATAGCAGGTCTTCCAAAAGGTAAGTTCCTTGGTCACACTTGTTGCTTAAAATACACTGTATTACCAATTCTTTTAAAATGAATCATTCTGCTATTTCTCTTTTCAATGACTTTGTCCTAGAATCCAAAGCTGCATTTTTTTTGTCTTTTCCAAAGCTGAACAGTCTATTGCCATTAAATTTCTATGCATTTGTATGCCTATTATAGTGAGTGTGTGTGTATGTGTGTAATTTTAACGGATTATCTCTGAACTCTTTTGACAGAAAATGAAAAATTGCCCTTCTTCTAGTTCTACTATTTCTGCCTCGTGTACTCTAATCATAATAATGTAAATTCATAAAGAGGGACAGCTAGGTTAAGCTAGGGCATTGCTGTGTACCGTAAAATACTATTCGCATAGCTGTATACTCGCAAACTGCTCCTCAAGGCTTCTTTGTGTTCCAGAAAGCTGTCACTCCGATAAACAGCTATTGGCTCAAATAAAGGGGTATGTCCTTTAATGCTTAGTTCTTTTCTGGCAGGAGTAGTCAAATCCTTGAAGAAATGGGTCTTTTCCAAGTCAGATCCTCTGAGTTGGAGAATTAAAGAAATAAACTCTGGTCAGACCAAGTTTTGAAGAGAACATCTCAGAATTGTCACTTTACACAGATAAAGAGCTTTTCATTTTTTTAAAAGCAAATCATGTGGCTCTTGTTTGTTGACATACCAAGGGAAGTTTATGTGAGGAAATCAGTACTGAACAGTCTGTGCTTTCTAAACGTCAATAGATTTTTTTTTCCTCTTCCACTCCCATTGCCGTTATCCCCAGAGATTTGAACACCATCCATATTCTGGTTTCATTGTTTCTTAACCTCTAAAACTGATGATTTTCAGGCCCCTGTGAGATGGCCAACCTGACCTTTTGAATTACTTAAAAGTGCTCCAATTTCTGGATTTCAAGCTTTCAATTTCTTCATTTTGATCACAATCTCCTTACCTGCAGCATTCCTTCATGCCAACCACCAGTTCTTGGCCTGTCCCCAGGCCTTTCCCTTCCTCACTTAGAGCCCTCTATTGTCCACCCCATGTGGCTTCACGTGCTTTCTCCCCCACCCCACCCCTCTCTTAAAGCATTCATCTCAGGGATGGCTTCAATATCACTGCCAGGTCTTTCATTTATTTTACCTGCTGTGGTGTCCATCTTAGCAATTCTAAACCTAATTTGGGGTAGCTCCAGACCATTCCATTTCCTCCACTCCTGTACACCAAATTCCCAGAAAAGTCATGAAATTATACTGCTGGAACTTCACTCCCATTTGAAGTCCCCTTTTTGTCATCTTTCATTGAATCCCCAGTAATTTCCTGAGGGAACTTTCCCAATCTTTGCAATTGTAACTTAAAAAGTAGCTCGTCTCTGAAGCCTCTATTTCCTTTTCTGTTAAGTGGGGACGCAGTACTCTCAGATTATAATGGATCGAGAATCACCTGGGGTCGTGTTTAAAAGGCTGGTTCTGACTCAGGTCTGGTGTGCCTGTTGATTCCAATGCTGCAGACCATATATTGAGTCCTATTTTGAGTCGCTTCAAGTAAGCTCCAAGATTATTTAAAAATAATAGTATAACAGTCATGGTTCTAAGTCCTGAGTCATAAGCCCGTCATTCTCACTCTCAGCGGTTGACTTAACCAGCAACTAAAAGCCATCTGTTAGGAGCCTCTTCGGCAAATTCTGCCCTTTCAAATAACTTTCCTACCCTGACCCTTTTCTAGATTACTTTTCTACCGGCTGACTGGAGATCTTGCTCTCTCTCCACTGTTCTTTCTTCCTTTTTTTCCCATCGAACTACAAATACCTTTAGGCTTCTAGTCTGATGAAATCACACTTCCGTAGGGGTAGTTTAGCAGCCAAACTTCTCAAAGGAAGGAGCCATCTCTATCTCTGGTTTCTTTCCAATTCCACATTTGCGGCTGAGCATTTCCACCTAGGTAGCGTGTGGATACTCAAACTCAATCACTTTGACAACCCATCTTCACCCCAACAAAACGACCTCCTGCCTTATTTTATTTTTCCTGCTCCTTCTCCACTTGTATATCCAATCATGTTGATTTTATGTGCAAAATGTCTATTGTGGCCTAGTTATTCAACTCTCAACTACTTTTGCAAAGGAAATAATCCTTTTTTTAAAAGCTCTGTATGTATATGAAGATACTTATAATAGTGTTATTGATAATAATAAAATTGGAAATAACTATATTTCAAAACGAGGAGGAATATAATTTTAAATGTTAAAGTGATTAAAATGATACTTTGTATGTTGGCATGGATTAAAAGCATTTACAAAATGGCATGTCTAATATCCCATTTTTTAAGTGGGAGGGAAGAAAGGAAGAAAGGACAAAAGGAGATACTTGTTATTTCTGAAAGAAATAACATTTTGTTGACTCTAACATGCTAATAGGTATTTTGGGGTGTTGGAATTGTGGATGATTTTTACTTTCTTTTCATCTTCTGCACAGTCTGAAATTGTTACAGTATGTGTTATAGAATGTTAGAATAGGACTCTTCCTGCCTCAGTTTCCACTGAAGCAAAAATACAGTGGATACCAAGATTCCCAGGTGCGTGTGAGGCAAACACCACATACGCAGAATTAACGAAAATAAAGGAGACTGCCTCCCATCTCCTGGCCTCTCAGCCAGGCCAAAGATAAAAGAGTCGGAGGAAGGAAAAGGATAAAGATGTTTTTTTGGAGAGAGTCATTGCCAACCTCTTGGTTCCTTGGGTGCCCTGTGACCCTAGGACCCTGGGAAAGATGCCTCAGTAGGAGGACTTGGGGCTCCTCCAACAGCATGGGGAACCCAGACAAGTGCCTGAGAAAGCCCAAGCCTCCGGGGCCTGACTCTGCCTGCAAATCTAGAGGATGATGAAGGGCTAATAGGCGCTGGAAAGAGCCAGAGATGGCTGCTGCCTTGGGATTGGCCTGGACTGCAGGTTTCCTGAGGGCCAGATGGGGTCAGACAGGTGAGGAAAAAGCTGCCTTAGAGTTGTCTTGGGCTGGAGGGGGACTTTTGGATGCCCACGCAGTTGAGGAAAAAGCTGCACTGGCCACCTACATATAGAGAACCACTGAAGAACCTAGAAAAGTAGGAAGCATCTGCTTTAACCATCTGCCAGGCTCACCAGACCCACCAGCTTTATACATCTGCCAGGCCTAGAAAGCATGAAGCCACGCCCCTTACCCAGCCTCCCCATCCCAGCCCTTCACTGCCCATCCTCCCCCTTGGCTGGCGTCCGGGCATGAGCTAGGAGTGATGAGGGCAGAAAAGCCAATCATGCCCCCACCACTTTTCCACTAAAGGCTTTAGTCTGAAACCAGCCTTAAGCTGGCACAGTAGACATGATGCAATGCTGTTTGGAATTTTTATTGTTACAGAAAGGAATATTCTAATTTCTGAATGAGACTGCATGTGTTACTTAAAGTGACCAAAGCGCTGCATGTTATCTAGGAGGAACAGAGAGGTAATGGGACCTGCCAGAGTTTTCATCTAGAGCCAGGAAAGATTAAAGGAAGAATGGGAAAACAAAAATCAAATTGTAGTTTTATCACAATCTCTTCATCATACAGTTATGAGAACCCAGATGCTTCCATCATTTCTTGTCTCCACAAAGGTAACCCCTAACAGTATAGATTCATTTTGCCTGTTTCTGTACTTTATATAAATGGAATCATTCAGGATATGCTCTTTTGTGGCTGGCTTCTTTCATTCAATATTATGTGAGGTTCATCTGTCTTGTTACATGTAATTACATTTCATTCATTTTCATTATTATAAAATGTTCTATAGTGTGAATATACCGCAGTCTATCCGTTCTACTGTTGATGGGCCTTTGGATAGCTTCCAGGTTTTGCCTATTACAAAGACTGCTTCTATGAATAGTGCATTACTTTTAATAATGGAGGAAAAGCTATTTAAAAATCTCTTGCAGATATTTATTCCTTTCCGTTCCCATTTCTGCCCCAGTTCGGGCCTTCAAAAACTTACACTTGGACTATTAGCAGTAGCCTCCTGATTGGTATTTCTAGCTATAGTTCATCATAAATACTGCCACCAGGTTTATCTTCCCAGAGCTTAATCCTAATCATGCTGCTTCCTTTACTCAAAAACATTAAATGTCTCCCCGCTGCCTTCCAAGCACAGCATAAGTGCCTTAGCGTGGTGTTCAAGGCCTCCTTCCTGCATTTGTACCCTAATCCGGAACATTTGTGTGTCCCAGGCAAACCAGGCCATTGCCATGCCGTAAACACAGGCTCTTTTTTTCCTTCCTCTGCTGCTTTGCTCATGCCACTCCCACTCCATGTCGCACTGTGATGCCACCATCCACACTGCTCCCAACAACTCCTGGCAGTCTTTGTCCTCCCAAGCTGAGCCCCGACAGACTTCTTCCAGCAGGTGGCTTGCGTCCCCTATGGCCCGTGGTCATTTCCCGTCGGCAGTGTTGTGTTGGACTCTGCCTGATGTCCTGTGAGCTGCCTCACATTAACTAACGTTGCTTTCCTTCATGTCTCGTTTTCCCCACCGAACTCTGGTGGGGACCTCATCTGCTTCCTCTGTGTCTCTCCCGTAGAAGGGGCTCCATAAATGTTTGTTGAAGTGCTTTGGAGAAGTTGTTTGAAAACGTCTTCCTGATTTTTACCCGATTCCCACTTCTCCTTTGAGTGAATTCCCCTCTTGCTCCTTGGTATTTTGTGTACACTGGCTAGCTCAGAAACACAGTTTTTGGTGTCTGATGTTTTAGCTGATCCTCAAGAAATAAGAAAATTTCTCAATGCCACCTTTTATAATCATAGCATTTAACCCCACCCCCATAACTTAAACATGTATTTACTTATTAGTTATCTACTCTGTACATGTTGCTGTGATAACTGCAAGTAAAATTGGCTGTGTACATATAAGACACCATTCCAGAGTTTTTAATCTTGGAAATGTTTTAGATCTGTTGTCTGGTTGATTTTTGAAACTCACCTTTGTTTCACCACTATGGATGAAATGCACTCTGGGTTAAGTTAGGGGACTTCAGCTGATGTCCATCAAGTCCTTTTACAGCAAATAGAAAATAAGACTGGAGTACTCTCTCCCTTTCCCATCGATGAGTGGGTTCCCAACAACTGGTTCCTAAATTAGTGACTGAAAATATTGGTGATAATGATCAGAAACCTGATTCATTTACTCTTTCTCATTATCCTAAGAGAATGTGGCTTATTCTGAGCATCAGAGATGACTTAATTTTGTGGTAAGAAAATAGGAATTAGAGGAAGCTAATTAGGAAACCTCAAAGAAGAGGAAGTGTCTCTAAGCTGAAGGGAAGGCTGTTGGGTCTTATTTCCTCTCTGTTCTTGACTCACTTTCTTCGTGCCTGGCCAGCTTCTGCACCTCCCTTTCCCCACCTGATCAGGGGGCTGGAGTGGGGGTGGGAGTAAGGATGGGGGTAGTGAGCAGAGTGAATAAAGTTCAATAACATTCTTAAAGATGCCAAGATGCAGGGACACACCATAGGGGTGAAAGTCTTCTCAGTGAACTGTTTGATCTTCCATCCCCTCATCCACTGTCACGAGTGGGTGAGGCTGCATGTGTGTGGGACGGGGGTAAGAACTGGCTGCTTTCCAAGTTAAGAAAACAGACTGAGTTTCACTTCTGAACAACAGCCGAGTACTGTGCAGGTCTGTGCAGTACTTGGTTTCCAAAGCAAAAGAGCCAACAATCCAGGCCTTATTCACCAGGGCCCCCTCCTTTCCCAGAGAGAAGCTAAGTTCAAGTTTACTAGTAGGTGACTTATTTTCCCTGTAGTGGCTAATATTTTTTCCCCTCTATGCCTTTAAGGTGGGTACAGCATGCTCACCTGTTTGAGAGAAAAAGCCGAGGCTGTGGTCACAAGGTAGTTTGTG
This sequence comes from Rhinolophus hipposideros, assembly GCF_964194185.1. Taxonomy (NCBI): domain Eukaryota; kingdom Metazoa; phylum Chordata; class Mammalia; order Chiroptera; family Rhinolophidae; genus Rhinolophus; species Rhinolophus hipposideros. The sequence goes on along the minus strand of NC_138051.1, from coordinate 18,647,238 downwards.
ACAAGGCTCAGGTTCAAATGCAGTGCTTCTGACGCTCAGAGCTGAGCCTGACCAGGGTTCAGATTCAGGCCCCTCCCCTCCCCATCTTATTTTCACTGGGACATTTGCTGTTCTCTCAAGCTATAAAGGGCTTCCTGTGCTATCATGCCTAAGGGGAAGTTATATGTTAAAAACCACCAACGGTTAAGCCCAAGCCATCTGGGGTCTTCCATTACTTCTTCCAGTATTCTGGGGCGACCCACCAGGATTCTCAGTGTTTCTCAAAGGCTATAGCTTCCAGAAACAAGATCAGTCAAGCATTTAAGAGGGAGTTTTCATTGAAGAGGGAGTTGGGAAAACAAGAGAAATATCAAAAGTTGTAAGAGGATAATACTGAGTTGTTAAAGCTAAAACTCAAGGGTAAACTGAAAGCTGAAGTTTCTGGCTCTATAGACGGGTTCCTGAGTAATTTTGTTAAATCTCCTTTGGGTTGAGCTGATACAAGCTTATTGCTTTTCAATTCAAAGGACAGCATCATTATTACTGGGGATGACTGATATAATCCAGGTACAGAATTATATTGACTGGTATGGAAGCGATGGAGGAAAAGGGAAATGACAGCTGTGTGACTACTGTGTTGATTGAGACCACTTTGTCCCCACCGTTGGTACTGGAGGAGGCGAGAACCGTACTAGAGGTTGTGGACAAGGAGGATGGAGACTGTTGCTTTATTGGACTCAGGTAAGGGGTTTGCAGGGCTTTTGAGTAAAAGCATAACCAACTACCTCATGTAAGTCACACGAGCATACCCCACCACACATTTGGTGCCCCATTTGTCCCTTTCCTTTGCCTGTAAATTACAGAACTGGAGTATAGAGAAATCATCCTTTTTTCCTTCCCTGGAGACTCAGCCAGAATGACAATTCCTAAGCAGTCAACCATAGCTACTGGGGTACAGGAAAAACTACAGGACTGAGATTGGTGTAAGAAAGATACACATAGGGAAAGATACAAATAGAGCCAGGTTCCTGCCCTCAGTCCCCTGAGGAAGCCCCCAATTGGTGAAAGTCTGGCCAGGAGGGCTCTACCTCCTACTGTTCCCCCAGAGCTGCCACATCCCTAGCTCTGTCCTGGCCACAGTTGACATCTGGGGCCCCTTAACATCGGGGAATCCTAACTCACCTACGATACTCAAACACCAGTGCTTATATCCAACTCACAGGGCACTGTGTTTTGGCACCTGCTAATATCACATGGTAACACAGATAAGCTTCATTTTTACATTCCCTGGCTCAATGAAACTGCCCGCAGGGCATCTTAAGCTAAGGGTTAAATTTTTATCTTGCCTTTAAACACTATGTGATTCAGCATGTCTGCAGTCACAGGGAATCTACGCTGCCACTCTTTACCTTTGCCTTATGGGTAACCCCTACCTTCCACCTACCTCCACCCCCAGGGGAGAATGTAGGCTTTGCCAAACGGAGGCCCCCAGGAGATTTTCCAAGATTCACGAGATGTCAAAGTCATCTCTGAAATTTTTCAAAAAACCAGAAAGTCATTTCAAAAAGTCTTAACTTGATGGCCCCACAGAGAGGAAGATCAAATTTTCCACACAGACACAGCAAGTCTGCCCCCCAGGCTTATGTTAAAGCTGCAGGAGTATTTGTACCCAGACTTTGGTGAAAGCTCCCCAGTGCAAGGGGAAGTCCACCTGGGTGAGTAGTTTAGCTGCTGTTTGGCGCCCAGTGGCACATATTCATGAAGTCTGCTTCTAGGGGATTTCCCTCAGCAATGGAGTCGGCAAGGGGTTTGTCTTTCCGAAAGATTTCCCAGAGGAATTCATTTGCCTAGGTGGAAAAATCTCACATTCTAATAGAAAATCTCTGACCTTTCTTTTTGAAATCTGGATTTCTCATTTATTCACAAATATCTTCAAAAAGGAAAAAACCCATAACAGAAAACCCAAATAGTGAGGATGCATGTTCAATGAAGTGATCTGAGTACTTACTTCAATGGTAGGCACTGTCTGATATTGAGAATACACTGGAGAGCAAAAGAGACATGTTAGAATTAGAGGGCAGTGACCACATCTAATTCTAGCTTTCAGTTTGTTTGTATTGAAAATGAGGTCAATTCCTTCCAGGAAGTATCCTTAAAAAGTATTAAAGTGTATATAGCATCCAATATCCTATGCATCTTGCAGGGCCCGGCTTAAATGCAACCTTAAGAAGGAATCAGGATTCATTAACATTTGAAATAATTCTCACGACCCGCAATGTGTGTGATTTAAAATATCCCTAAACTTCATGGCAGTGAATACCCAGAGGTGCTTCACAGCAGCCATGTCTTCACGAGAAGGAACGGATTGCAATTATGAAAACATTTCTCAATTGTTCCCTTCCTTTCTATAGTTTTCAGTTCAATTTACCAGTCATTTATTGAACTTTATTAGCCAAACTCCATGACAGGGATGATAGAGAATACAGAGATGAAAAGTACCCAGCATCTGCCCTGCCAATCTTTGGTGGAGCCCAAGCAAACAACTTTTTAAGTTAAACCATATAATTACCAATATTTGACTGTTTTAACCTCCAAAACTGGCTGTTTCATTTGGTTCAGGTTAATAAAAGATTCAAATGATCAGCACTGGGCATTTAGGAGAAGAGAGACCAATTGGATTTGAGCTGCTCAGAAGAGGCGCTCAGGAGGCACAGGTGTATAAGGGAATGGAGTGAGTCATCAGGCCGTGCTGCCCAGAGCAGTGCTGTGCAGGGGAGCCTGAGAGTAAAAACAGGAGGATGAAGTGGAAGAGAAGGCGCAAATGATAGGACAGGTCAACTTGTAGAAAACTGAACACTCAGTTAAAGACAGTTTTATTCAGTAGCCCAAAGAAATCTACACGGACGCAATTCAATGAGATCTTGCGCAAGAAAAATGATTTCAAGAATGTGGATCAATAAGAAGAGATTCTTCTGTGTCAGACCAGGCAATCTATTATTATTAAAGGGCCTAAATTTAAATAGTGGCAATGGGAATGAAAACGAAAATAGTCATTCTGTAGGAATAATCAACAGGATTTGGTAACGGACCAAACAGGACGGCAACAGTAACAGATACTGTTTAAAGAGTATTTATTATGTGCTACTCTCTTTCCCTGAAAATAAGACTCAGCCGGATAATCAGCTCTAGTGTGTCTTTTGGAGCAAAAATTATATAAGACCTGGTATTATATTATATATTATATTATATTAAGACCCAGTCTTATAGTATAATAAAATAAGACCTGGTCTTATATTAATTTTTTTCTCCAAAAGACGCATTAGAGCTGATTGTCCGGCTGGGTCTTATTTTCGGGGAAACACGGGAGGTACTTCACTTGCCTTCTCTCATTTAATCCTCACAGCAGCTCCTATAAAGTGGATCTTATCCAAATTTAATAGGTAACGGAATCCAGATTTAGGGAGGTTGTACAAGGTCACATATCTAGTAACTGTCTCAAATGGGATTTAAATTTAGGTTTAAATAGAAAAAGGATGCACTTCTAACCCCTGTGCTGTAAGGGATCCATTCATTCAACTAACGTATATTGAGCACTTAATATATGCTAGGTATTTTTCAAGTTGCCTGAGCTATACTACTGAACAAAACAAAGATTCTTGCCCTCATGGAGCTTAGATTGGGGCAGGGGGGCAATAACAGTGAACAAAATTATCAATTATGTAACAGAAAAAAGAGCAGAGTAAGAAGGATCAGGATTATATGGGAACGGAATAGGAAGTTTGGGGGAATTGAATACTGCTGTAAAGGCTTTGGCTCCAAGAACTTGGAAAGTGTGGTATGAGGGGCAGGAACTGGCTTGGGAGGAAAGAGATGAGATAGGGAGCTCTGTTTCAAACATGTTCGGTTTTGAAGTACCATGTGTCTCAATGTGAAAAATATCCCATAGGCAATTACAGAAGACTCAGCACCTGAAAGGGTCCACCTAGAGACCTAGGTTTGGGAGACATCAGCATAGAGAGGGCTGTTGAGGCTGTGGAACTAAATGAGTTCACCCTCCCAGCAGCCTTATAGGAAATTCTTTATCTATGAGTATTCACGCACACTGTAGGAATTAGAGTACACAAAGCTCAGAGTCTGAGAAAAAAGGTATTCAAAAGATCAGGAGTAGGTCCTGAGTGTCGAGCAAAGGGACAACCAGAGCAAGGGACAACTTTTATCAGTACACTTAGGCCTTAGCCAGAGCTGGAAAGTACCGTGTGTGCCAGAGATGCTGTTTGCACTAGTATTTCTCAATCACGTTTCAGTTTTGAAATTTGTTCAGGTTAATAGAAGTTTGTCTTAAAAACACTCTCTTAAGAAACTGGAGCTTCCTTAAGAAACTCCTTAAGAGGTTCTTACAAATATTTTTCTTTTAAATAGGAAGTGAGTTTAGGAGAAAATGCATTAAAGTGATAAGAATCCCTACTTAAGTATTACTTAGAGCAGGCATTCAAGTGCCAGAAACCTTGGTGTATCTGGCCTTCCTGGTGCACAAACTATTGCGGGTGGGAGGCATACCAGCCTAACATCACGTTTTGCATGTTACGTTCATTAAACAGGAGTGTGCCATGCGGTAAAGTCAAAACAGGCAGTTTAACGGTTTGAAAAGCCACCCGGAGCTACCTCGCCTGCTTGGAATTACTCTCACGAATCCGCCCAACACCAGCCTGCTACGAGGTCCATCCCTCTGTTCTTTCTTTAGCAATGAGAGCTACGTAACCTCCTAATTCCTCCACTACACCTGTATCTCAACCTCCGTTCCACTTTTAAAACAAAACTGTCGGTGCTGCTGGCCAGGAGAAAAGTTTGCTCTTTCCTGTGGCTACCAGAACCCGCTCCCTTCGGTACCTAAAAGTAACGGCTGCAGCCATAGCGGCTGCAATCTTTTTCTCCTGCCAGTGGCAAGGAGAGTGGGTGGGTAAAGAGGTCAGGAAGGACGCCTTGCAATCTAGATGCAGGCTGGATATACAGAAGGAACGAGAGACTTGTGAAATACACGATCCATTTAGGTCATCCTGATAGGCAAATCACTACTCTGGGCCTCCAGAAAGTTGTTGCGTTTTTGCTCGAGTCAATTCAGTCTCCGGATGACAGCGCTAAACCGCCACAAGCCGCGTTGCCCCTGGTATCTTGAAACCGCTCAGACGTGAGGCTGACGCAAGCGCACACCGAAGACCCAGCGTCCGCTCTGCCCATCCCCCACCAGGGGCGGGGCCTCGGAGCTCTACGTGGGTCGTGAGTGCGGCGCGCCAGAGCGGAGGAAGCCGGCCTGTGCACCGGAAGCAGTCGCTGCAACTTCCGGGGGGTTTGTACTGGTGCGGGAGCTGCGGGGCCCAGAGATCGTGTTTGAAGTAGTGGGTGCGTCAACATGTCCCGTGGTTCCAGCGCTGGTTTTGACCGCCACATTACCATTTTTTCACCCGAGGGGCGGCTCTACCAAGTAGGTGAGTGAATCGAGTCCGCCTTTGGTCCACTCGAATTGCTCTGTCATGATACGGCCTGGAGTTTAGTCCGGGGCTGAAGCATGGCCGGAGTTGGGACGGGAGAAGGGCCGCGTCCGGGTTGAGTCCCGTGGTGTTCTCACCCCGGTCTGGAGGCGGGAACCGTGGACCCGAAGGCTGAAGGCGAGGCCGCACCGCCTGAACACAATAAAAAGTTGAGGATGGTAGGACGAGTGCCGACCGGCTTCCTGAAGCCTCGTGTTCCATTTTGGCCTGGTGAACTCGTCGTCTCTACTTTTCTAAAGGGTAATTGGTTCCTTAACCTCCAATTAAAACGTCCCCTCTCCGTTTTTCCTTTGCAGCATGGATTTACTTGTCCTGTGGTTAATTCCACACAGGCGTTCAGAGCCTCCTTCTACGTGCCAGATGCTGCTGGTCCTAGGGGTGCAGAGATGTCACACCCTCCTGTACAGAAGCTCACAGCTTGAAGGCAGTGGCAGATAACTTAAACGAATAAAAAGAAAAATGCCAAATTACAAGTATCTACAGAGTTCAGGACGTATTTGGAAAACTGGGAGATAGAATGAATGACAATTCTAGAGCTGCCCTTGAAAGTAACATCCCCTTTAACCTATATGGGTTTGAATAGTTTAAAAGCTGGTTCCTAATTGTGGCTTTAGTGGAAATAAAGTCTAAGCTAGTTACCTGTTATTTAGTATATTTAAACAATATAACTATATTTTGTTGGATCAAAATAACGTCAGGGTTTCGGTTATACTTGTAATGTGGACCCTTAATCGCTCGCCACAGAGTGTTTAGTATCCGGAGAACCTAATTCACCTCTGGCCCGTGATGGTTTCGTTGAGTGAGTTTAGCCCCTCAGTGCCTTGGCGAGGACAGTAACGTAATCATCTGTGCTTGGAAATCATCAGGAGAAAGTTGGCCTATAAATGAGATTCTCTTCACCTGTAAATTGTAGAAATGCAGTTAAAAATTACTTGGAATGAAACCAGTCTATTATAGGGCTACGTACTCTGTATGATAGAGCAAGAAACACATCACATTGGGTAATTCAGTCACCCTTTTAGCTCATCCCCAATTAAAAAACATGATCAACGATAGAACAGAGAGGTAACTTATCCTCAAGGAATTTTCATTTTTTAAAGTCTCAGAGTTTAAAAAATTTTTTCTCTATATTGGTCTGCTTTGAATGTTTTGTTTGTGGTTTTTAATATGTAAACAGGAAAAGTCACTTAGACTACAGTTCGCTTTTGTCTATACTGTATTGTGAAGTCCAGCCGTAAAGCATGGTCTTTAATACTTCCCAGATTGGGGGAGTAGAAAAGACGACTAGAATATAGTGTCATTTTAATACTGTGTTTCCCTGAAAAGAAGACCGGGTCTAATATTAATTTTTGCTCCAAAAGACTCATTAGGGCTTATGTTCAGGGAATGTCCTCCTGAAAAATCATGCTAGGGCTTACGTTCCGGTTAGGTCTTATTTTCAGGGAAACACGGTGGGTTAAAAGATTTGGAATAGAACGTGTAATTCATAGCAAGTTTAATATCTAGACAGAACGATTTGAAGCTCTGCCTTGTTGAGTGAAATACTTCATTTGCTATTCAGGACAATAGGCATTGTATGAAAGGGAAAGTGAAAGAATAGTATGAGCAAGCAGTATAGTGGTGAAGAGTTTAGGCCCTGGAGCCATAACCTGAATTCCTGCTCTGCTCCATACTAGCCGACCAAGTGATACAACTTTAGCCTTAGTTTCTGTTGTAAAGCGGCTAATAATTCCTTCCTTCTGTGCTTGTTTTGAGGATTAAATAAGGTGATGTATGTAGAGTGCTAGCACACACAGTGTTAAGTACTCAGTAAATGTTACTAGATACCTGTTTGATGCTGTGGCTCATTTTTTTGGTCTATTAGATTAGTAGTTCTGTAAACCTGGACTATTTCCCTTTTGATAGTCCCTCCACACTTGTTTCTCATGAAATATATGTACATTTTAATATCAAAAATGCTGTTTATTAGTTTATAGACTTTAGAATCTGCCTAAGACAAAGCATATAAAAATACAGTGTGAACTGTTAACCTTGACAGTAGAAAAATAACAACAAAAATGGGGAGGTGACAAGGGAAGGAAAGATTAATGAAAAAGTGAGTATGCTCCTCATCTAACATAGTTAGCCCTCAAAAAAATGATGACTGTAGTCTAAAGTCGATACATCAAAAAATGGAAGTATAAAGTTCAGTGCTAACCATAATTATAAGCAAACTGTGGACCGTGTTTGCTCCCAAAGAGTAGGGAGAAATTTTATCGTCATTTGTGGGGTGTGTGTAGCAAAACTGTAGAGCTGTATACAGAGCACCTAGCTTTGAAATCTAATATTAGGAATCCCCCAAGTTGTCAGTGGGGAAACTAACGCCCAGGTGGGGCAAATAAGCCAGCTGCTTTCTACCTTCCTCTTCTGTTTGCTGATCTTTTGCTAGATGGATCTGACAGAAGACAGAGGAGAGGAGCATTCACTTGACTTTGTCTGCCAGGGGGACTTGAGCACTGCTTATTTGCTGCTAACAGGGAGCATACTGACAAGGAACAGGAAAGACCAGGAGACAGGCTGAAGAGGACAGTTTTCTAATCTATAACAGAAGTGGCATTGTGCGTTGAAGCGAGGATTCCTGGTTGGAGTGCTTGCTCCACACTATGAGACTTTTCTTCATATGTAAGATAGAGATAACAATTACACCTACCTATAGGGCTCTAAGGATTCAATGAGTTAATAGATGTAAAGTACTTAGAACACTTGTCTGTCACATAGTAGTACTTAATAAATGTTTCTCTGAAGGGTGCTGTCAGTAAGAAACAAGTGGCTGATAAAAAATGGAATCAGGCGTTTCACAAATAAATGGACTGAGAAGTACTACTTGCACCTTTTGCTGTTAGAAAAATATTCTTGTTTTAAAGTAGTATTTCGCAACCCAAATTTCTCACGTCCTCCTTGAATCTGATTTGCAATTAAGTACGTCTGTGTTAGACATGCATACATATGTATGTGTATATATAAATACATATTATAACTACACACAAAAGTAATGAGATCAAACATTGCTATGTTTCCATATCTCATTTTCCCCCTCCCACCAGTGCCAAGATTTCTAATGACCCAACCCAAAGATCACCGTTTTAAAGAGTGTAACATTTGGAGGTACTATGAAATGTGACACACTTCCCGTTTAAATTACGTGCAAGTTAGGGAAAGACAGAATGAACAACTTCAAAAAAAAAATCTTAAAAAGTTTCTACTACCACAGCGTTGGAGTTGAATCTAGACATATCCTGCAGAATATCTGCCTTGCACCAGTAGAATATCTCTTGTTTTTTTAATAACCAAACTTCACACTTACCTGGCAGGGGAGATACCATGATCACGAAGGTGGTTTTCCCAGGGCAAGGCTTATCCATTGCACTCCGCATGTGCTGACCCCTACGATTTCCCCAAATGTGGGAAACTCGACTGCATAATTTGTGGTAGTGGGGGACTGCCTTTGCGCTCTCCCCTTAAAATAAAAATAATAACCAAACTTCATACAATATATAGCTCTCTCAATTCATTTTTGTTTTTCCAGCCTATGTTGATATGCAAAAAAATGTATATTTATCTCCTAAAACTCAGTACAGCATTTTAAAATTATGGATCGGAAAAACCTTGAGTTAATGTTCCTATAATTGGCAAACCTCAGTATCACCTGCAGATGCTTTGCAAAGGGGATGAGTTGTCCCTAAAGGGGATGTTGCTAGCATCCCACTGAGCTTGTCCTGCACGCTTTGTCTCAGTACCTTTTGTATTTATCCTGTGTTTTCCCTAGGATTATGCAGATGAGTCCCAGAAAAGTTGGAGAAGTGTTGGGGAAATTTGTAGGGAGGGAAGCAAAGTTGAAGAAGAAATTACTGTGGAAAAGAGGTCTCTATATACAAAACAACAATTTATTAACCGTTTTGTTTGTGAGCAAGGAAGCGATTTTCATTCTAATCTAAAGATTTGTTAGGTTGAACTATGTGAAACTGCTAATGTTGACTGTTTTTTTACCTGTAAAAATGGCTGTTTCATGTGGTTCAACCAAATCTTTACATGTAGGTATATATTTTGCTATGTATTTGTGTTACAATTTAAGAAATTGGGGACTTGGAGTTGAGCATAATCCATTATAATTTCTTCCATTTAAAAAATGGGATATGAGTTGTCAGTTATCATTTTCCTGCATAATCCTGGACATTCAAGAACAGATTACTGAGATTAATGTAATAGTGTTTGCTATTTTGTAAATTTCTGAAATTTTATCCAAAAAAACAATCTTTAGTGATGGAAATACAGTGTTTAATTATTATTTCCAACATTTGAATTCTGACTTTAAAAAATAAACATGCCTTTTAAATGCTGCCCATATAAACCATTCTATTTTTTCTTAATTGGCCTTCATGCTCACCTCTGCTATAAACTGTGATATTTTTACCCTACCGATATTTCTTTAGAAGATACTCTTTACTTATTAAGTTGTCTCAAGATCCTTTATTCTAGCAGTTTCCATTTTTCTGGAAATTATTACAAAATATATGTTTTGTAGTGGTAGTGTCATAATGGGGATTCATTTATACAAAATTTCGTTGAAAACTACAGTGCAGCAGCAGGTGAGTACTAAAAATAACAGTACAAAGAAGGGTACTGTGGAAAGTCACACTGCCAGGGGAAGCCACAAAAGGTTCCTCAGAATAGATGAATTGACCTAGATGGAGATTAGATAAGGAAATTGGAGGGGACCAGTACATAGGACTGTCATGTGACTGAAGCATAGAAAGTGACAACTGGAAGAGATTGTAGCAAAATTTTCAAGAGATTCAGGTACCATGCTATGGTTTGTCCCGTGGGTTTTGGACAAAGCTGGCAGAAGTCTTTAATGACAAGATTATTGAGTAAGATGGCAGGAGAGTTGAGTGTAGAATTAAAATTAGAGTAGAAAGGGACTGATAGCAGAAAGACTGAGAGAGTCTTATCCACTAATCTGTATAAACCCCAGGGAGGTATTGAGAGAGAACAGGTGGAGAAGAGGAACAATCTTGACTTTATTTTTTTATATCCTATTATGGAAAATTGCAAACAAACAATAGTAGGTAAAATAGTACAGTGAGCCTCATGGACCAATCTCCCAACTCAATTATCAACATGTTGTGGATCTTGTTTTCTCTTTATCCCCTTTCCTAGACACTTTCCCCCTCTCTACTAGAGTACTTTAAAGCAAATGCTAGATATAAGAGTGGATATTTGAAAGAGAAGAGGTGAAGAATCAAGGATGATACCCAGGTTTGTAGCTTGAAAAACGAGTGGTAATACCATTATCTGAGATAAGGACTGTAAGAAAAGTAGCAGTTTTATAGAGAAGAGTTTATTTTCGTATATGCCTGTGAGCGAAATAGGCATTTGCAAGTATGAGCTAAAGATGACAGAATTAGTAGTGGTAATATACGATTAAATCATCCAGGGATAGGGAGAAATGATAGAATCCTGGGAAATACAATTTAAGACACTCGCTGAAGATTGGAAGCAATAAAAGATTGAGAAGGGAAGTCCAGAGAAGTCGGAGATGAATAGTAAGAATGATGCTCTTAACTAAGAACTTTAAATTAAAATTCAGCTCCTCAGTTGCACTAGCGACATTTCGGGTGCTCAGTAGCCACATGTATCGGACAGTGCAAAGATAGAACATTGCCCTCATCACAGAAAGTTCTGTTGGACAGCACTAGTCTGTGTAGAGAGGAAGACAGACAGAGGACTCCTTTAATGAATCCTGGCCAATTCACAAGTGCATTCTCTATTGAGAAACGTTTTTTATGTGTAAAACGTTTTTTATTTTGTAGGACAAAAGTTTATGATGCAGTGGGGGTAGCTGTGTTTTTTGTGGCTTTTATAGTATGCATTATTTAAACAGACCAGATAAGTAATGCAGATGAGTGAAACAGGCTAGGTGAGATGACAACAAGTGGTGGGAACTTGGGAAAACTGCAAAAGATGTGCCAGCCCTCCATGATTTTGCTATGTAGAAATGAGGGTCAGTTGTAAACAGAATTTTTTTTTCCCTAAGAAAAACTAAATCCTGACTTTATTTTATCTTTTAATTAAAATCTTTCTAGAAAACCGTGCATTCTAAGCCAACTTGAGTAACCTGGATTCGGTCTATGGCCAACCTTTGATTTAGCATCTTCTGGTTGCAAACGTAATTTTACATTTCCTTGGTTCCTACTCTCTTTGATTCTCCAATCTGGATGTTGGAGGGTGGAAATACATACTTGAAAATGCTAAAATAAGTGGCAAAATAGGAAATGCTATAGGAATTCAGAGAAAGGGTCGAAGAATCCCATCTGGGAAGCAGAGAAAGTGTCCATGAGACATGGAAGAGGCTTGAGGGGGAAGGGCGGGCTTTGGCTAGGTGGAGATAAATGAGAGGGCAATCCAGGAAGGGCATAAAAAGCAAAGACATGGGTATGGGAAAGATCAAGGTCTATAAACATAAAGGATAATGTGAGAGGAGAGCTGGTAAGTATTGCAAACTTGGCCATAGATGGAATGCTTCAGGCCAAAATTGTGTTCTGAGCAATTAATAACTGTAAGCAATTGAAAATAATGTGATATTGACATTAGGCAAGATTAGGGACAGTGACCCAGATGTAGAATAATCTACAGAGACATAATTGTTCCTTACCTCTGTAAAATCGATAGTACTGTATAACCCTCTTTTATTCCCGATACTGGCGATTTGTATTCTCATATTTCCTTGATTAAGCTAGGGGTTTAAGCAAGGGGTTTGTATTAGTTTCCTGTGGCTATTGGAACAAATTACTGCAAACTTGGTGGCTTACAACAACAGAAATTTGTTCTCTCACAGTTCTGGAGGCCAGAGGTCCAACATCAGTATCACTGGACCAAAATCAAGGTGTCAGGCAGGGCCACGCTCTCTGGAGGCTCCAGGGGAGCGGGCATTCCTGGCCTCTTCCACTCGCAGAGCTGCCAGCATTCATTGGCTTAGTGGATGCGTCACGCCAGTCTTCTAGACAAGCATCGTCGAGTCTCACTACACTCCCTCTTCACAGCACCTTTTCCTCTGTGTGTGTCAAGTCTCCCTTTGCTTCTGTCTTACACTTATGATTGCATTTAGGGCCCTCCAGGATAACCTCCCCATATCAAGATGTTGAACTTAATCACATCTCCAAAGATCCCTCTTTTGGCCATATATGGTCAGATTCACAGGTTCTAGGGATTAGGACATGGATATCATTTGGGTGCCAATTTTTAGCATACCAAAGGGTATATCATTTTGTTGGTTGTTTTTGTTTAAAGAATTAATTTTTGATTTTGCCAATGTTCTCTTTTTGTCTATTTCATTTACTTGTGATCATTGTTACTCTAATCTGGGTTTACTTTGCCCTTTTCTAGCTTCTTAGAATAGAAACTTAAGTTTTTATTTTTTAGACCTTCTCTAATATAAACAATTAAGATAATTAATTAATAAACAATATAAACAATTAATTGTATTCATTTTCTTGCTGCACAAAAATTACTACAAACTTAGCTTAAATAACACACACTTACTGTTCCACAGTTTCTTTAGATCAGGAGTAGTCGGACCGGGCTTAGCTAAGTCCTCTGCTTAGTAGGATCTGTCACAAGGCTGCAATCATGATGTCATCCAAGCTGTGTTCTCATCTCCAGGCTCACATGGAGAACAATTGGCTTCCAGGCTCACTGAGATTTTGGGCAGAATTCATTTCCTTGCAGTATAGGACTGAGGGCCCCAGCTGATTCCTGGCTGTCCACAGGGGCCACCGTGGTTCCTGGCCATATAGCTAGTACTTACCAAGCCAGTAAGAACAATCTCTGGAGTGAGTCTGCTAGCAAGACAGTCTCATATACAGTGGTACCTCAGTTTTCGAACGTCTCTGTTGACGAACATTTCAGTTTACAAATGCCGTAAATTTTACGGATCTGTGGTATCATTAGGTAGTAAAGTTCATGCTAAATTTGCAGTTTTAGGGGTTGATTTTAAAGGTCTGGAACGGATTAATCCATTTTGCATTACCTTCTATGGGGAAACCGTGCCTTGGTTTTCGAATGTTTCAGAACTCAAAGGGTCTTCCAGAACTGATTACGTTCGAAAACCGAGGTAGTGAGTGAGACAGCCCATCACTTTTGCCATATTTAGTTTTGTTAGAAACAATTTTACGGGTCCTGCTCCCACTCAAGTGGAGGGGATTACACAAAGGTGTGAACACCAGGAGGCAGGGATTGTGGAGGGGACGCCACCTTAGGGCCTGTCCGCCATAGGAAAATCCCTTCTGAACACTGTTTTATCTGCATCCTACAAATATTGTTATCCTTTTATTACCATTCAATTCACAGTACTTTTAAATTTGCCTTGTGAATATTTCTTTGACCCATGGATTATTTAGAAATGTGTTTTTAAATTTTCAAATACTTAAGGATTTCGGTACTTTAGAATTTATCAAGACTTGTCTTATGGCCTAACATATGATCTGTCTTGGTAAATGTGCCATGTGCATTTATATTTTACCATTATATCACCACGTACGTGTATATTCTTTAGTTGTTCCCAGTAGTATTCACAGATACCATCTAGGTCAAATGTTTGACAGTGTGTTCATGGGTGTGTCTATCTACTTTGTGTGTGTCTCTAGCAGTTCCTGAGTGGCAGTGTTAAAAATCTTTAAATGGGTGGGATTGGCCATTTCTCTCTTAAATTTTGTCAATTTTCCTTTCATTCATTTTGAAGTAGTCTTATAAGTACATAAATACACTTCTGATATGTCTTATGAGTTGATTCTTCAACCATTTTGAAATATTCTCCTTTATCTCTGAATATTTTCTTTGTCTTCAAGTCTACTCTGTCTGATATTAATATAGCCCCTCCAGCTTTCTGGTGCTTACTGCTTATATGGTATACTTTTTTTCATCCACTTTTTAAAATATGTTTTTAGTAGGCAGCATATATTTGAATCTTGCTTATTTATCCATTCTGATGATTTCTGCTTTCTATGGAGTATTTTGTCCATTAACATTTAATGCAGTTATTGACATGGTTAGATTTAAGTTGACCGTTTTATTATTTGTTTGTCTCTGTTTTGTTTGCCTGTTTGTTCCTCTGTACCTCCTCTCTTGCCTTCTTTTGGATTACTTGAATATTTTTTAGAATTACATTTTAATCTCGCTTCTTGGCTATTTTACTTTTTTTTTTTTTTTAGCTTCTGCTCTAAGGACTGTAATACGCATGCTTAACTTCTCCCGGTCTTAGAGTTAATATTTATCACTTCCCATAAAATATACAAACCTTAAAATCTTGTAAGTCCGTTTACTTTCTATAAATAATACATCTATGTATTTTATAAACTCCACAAATGTCATTTTTGTTAGGTAGTTTTAAAGAATTAGATTTAAAGCATCTTATATTTACCTTTATTTTATTTTATTTTTGGGGGGAAGAGGAACAGGACTTTATTGGCAAACAGTGTGTACTTCCAGGACTTTTTTTCCAAGTCAAGTTGTTGTGTTTCAGTGTTAGCTGTGGAGGGCGCAGCTCAGCTCCAGGTTCAATTGCCATTGCTAGTTGTAGGGGTCGCAGCCCACCATCCCTTGCGGGACTCAAGGAGTTGAACTGGCAACCTTGTGGTTGAGAGCCCTCTGTCCCATGTGGGAATCGAACCGGCAGCTTTCGGAGTTAGGAGCTTGGAGCTCCAACCGCCTGAGCCACCGGGCCGGCCCCTATATTTACCATTTTTTGATGTTCCTCATTTTTAAAAATCAGAGTTTTCATT
Source organism: Rhinolophus hipposideros (assembly GCF_964194185.1). Classification (NCBI taxonomy): domain Eukaryota; kingdom Metazoa; phylum Chordata; class Mammalia; order Chiroptera; family Rhinolophidae; genus Rhinolophus; species Rhinolophus hipposideros. The sequence continues at coordinate 18,631,898 of NC_138051.1, read as the reverse complement.
TGGTATCATTTTTCGTTCAGCTCAAAGAACTTCCTTTAGCATTTCTTATTGAGGGTCTGAAAATGTCTTCATTTTACCTTCATTCTTGATGGCTATTTTTGTTGGATATAGAATTCACTGGCCCATGTGAGAATTGAACTGGCGACCTCTGTGTTAGAAGCATGGCGCTCCAACCACCTGAGCCACCGGGCCAGCCCTCTGTTGCTGTTTTCATAATTACAAAACATGTTTATATTCAATTTAAATACTACAGAATATAGAAAAGGAATATGTCTCATCTGCACTTTTACTCTCCAAAGGCAATTATTAACTGAACTTAAATGGTGCCAAAGTAGTTTGTTATTATGCTCATTTTGATCCAGTTGTTTTAACCTGGGAATGGTTTGACAGCAGCTAGAAGTACACAAGCTGAAATTTGTGATAGACATACTAAAGAATCCTGTGTTGTAGGTAACATGAAAAATGCAAAAAATGTAATCCAGAAAAATTCAACTTGGTAGGGGAAAGAAACAATGAAAAATAATCTAACAGCAATTAGAACTACATATGGTCATATTAGTTAATGAACAAAAGTTAACAGAAATAATAGGTATTGAGAAAATTTAGAGCAACCTAATCTGACCCAGAAAAACCTGACTTGGTAGAAATAATGGCCACACAAAACCATCTTTTAAAATGATAAAACATAATTGATAAAGATTTGATTTGATTAATTAAATCTTTATTTGAAATTTGGTACTTGAGTCTGATGAAAATGATTTCGGTAAAATTAAATTGGAAAGAAATGGAATTGGTTTAACTATGACTTATTATCGTCATTATTTTGCCTTTGCATGTCTTGGACGTCATTCCATGTTAGCTTTTATAGCTCTATCTCATTCTTTTTAATGACTGCTTATTATCCCATTACATAAATCTACAATGATTTTATTCTACCTTTAAAAAAAACTATTCTGTTTTCCAGAATATGCTTTTAAGGCTATTAACCAGGGTGGCCTTACATCAGTAGCTGTCAGAGGGAAAGACTGTGCAGTAATTGTCACACAGAAGAAAGTACCTGTAAGTAATACTGCCCAGACAGCCAGTTATTACATAATATAATGCCAGAATTTTTCACAAGTTTGTGCAAATGTATATTACCTACCTATATATGTTAACGTTATTCTTACTTTGACTCTGCTTTTCTATCTGTAATTTAAGAAGTATTTATTGAGCAGCTATGGATAGTTTAACTGAGTAAACAATTAACATATTAAACTTTGTGATATGATTATAATCACAGTGGAATTTCTAGGTCGTTTGTCTTCAGGACCTTGAAACATGGTTTGGTGAGCTCTAGTTCTTGCCCAGAGAAAGCATAATCATCTAAAAAGTGAAAACGGGAAAATAATTTTAAACAATTTTTTAAATTGGTTATAACTTTAAAATGAACAGAAGACATTTATTATGTAGTGTATTGTTATAATTCCATAATTTTTTAAAAATTATATTGGGGAACAGTGTAGTGTGTTTCTCCAGGGCCCATCAGCTCCAAGTCGTTGTCCTTCAATCTAGTTGTGGAGGGCGCAGCTCAGCTCCAAGTCCAGTTGCGTTTTCAATCTTTAGTTGCAGGGGGTGCGAATTGAACTGACAACGTTGTTGAGAGCTCACGCTCTAACCAACTGAGGCATCTGGCTGCCCTACATAGTATTTTTTAGCACTATACAGAGACCTGCGATTTTTTTTTTTCTTCTTCTAATTATCTTGATTTTTCATTTTGTTCATTAGGACAAATTATTGGATTCCAGCACAGTGACTCACTTATTCAAGATAACTGAAAACATTGGCTGTGTGATGACAGGAATGACAGGTAATTGATTCGATGTCACATATAATACATTTGTTATTTTCTTCAAATTATTTTTGAGTTTTTTTTTTTTTAATGTGGGTTTATTTCTGCTTCTGAATTCTTTTTTTTTTCCCCTTTCTTCCGCCGCCCCACCCCCCTTCAAGCTCTTGTTTCTCGGTCTAGTTGTGTAAGACACAGCTAGCTCCCTGGCCCATGCTGGTATTATGAGCCTTGCACTCCCTCTGGCTGACTGGCTGAGGCAGTCGGTCACCAGTCATCGGTAGGCTGCTCCTAGCAGCTTGCGGCAGCTCTCGCCGGCTCACAATGGCTGCCAGCCACTCACGCTGGCCACCGGTCATTGGCCACTCATGGCAGCACACGGTAGCTGCGGCAGCACTCAGCAGCTCACGGCAGCTCACGCCAACCTCCCGCTGCTTACAGCAGCCCAGCTCCAGGGAGAGCTGTTGTTCACAGTCTTAGCTGTAGAGAGCACAGCTCATTAGCCCATGTGGGAATCGAACCAGTGACGGTGGCGTTAGGAGCACAGCGCTCCAACCACCTGAGCCACCAGACCGGCCATAGTTTTGTATTAATTTTTAAAGGCTCCCTTTAGTGCCTGATTTTTCAGTTGATGTGAGTAGATTTCCATTCTTCAAGGCTAGTATCACTATCTTCAAGAGTACTGTGAGCTCTTTTGAAATCATAAGTATAATAGAATTAGATATCTATGCTCCTGTTAAGAGAAACTATGCTGAGGTCCCTCTCATAGATGGTTTATTTCAGATGTAGTTAATGGTTTAACTGAAGTCAGTATATCTCAAACCTGGTAATAATGACACTAGTTAGAAGTAGGTGAGAATTATAAAAAAAAATTACTTTGTGTTTTAATTTTCTGAAATGAAGGGAAAATTCAAGCTTACAAAAAAAGATCAAGAAAAACATTATTCTCCTTAAATCGTATTCTTTAGGGAGATATTATGCACTTGCAGAAACTATTTTTACAGCTGATGAAGGGCTCAGCAGTACTGTGTATAGAACTCCATCTTAAAATTTTTTCCCTTTTGTCATGTACTTGTTGCTGAGTCATTCACTATTCATTGGTGGGAGAAAAAGCCATAGTGACTACTACTGCTTTCCTTAAGTCATAATGGGGAGGTATATATGGAAAATTGTCTGACTTGGGGGTTTATTCTTTCCTTCTAAAGAACTAAACCTTTGTTTTGTATGTTGTTAGCTGACAGCAGATCCCAGGTACAGAGGGCACGCTATGAGGCAGCTAATTGGAAATACAAGTATGGCTATGAGATTCCTGTGGACATGTTATGTAAAAGAATTGCTGATATTTCTCAGGTCTACACACAGAATGCTGAAATGAGGCCTCTTGGTTGTTGTAAGTATGCTAAGAAATCTCCCAAATAATTGATGAATTAGAACTTTTTTAGAGAACGTTCGTAAAAGAAAGTTATTTCAGTATCAGCTGGGCTCTGAACATGTGGTTTGGAAATTATATAAGGTGTGGAGATCTTTGGACTAAATTAGCAATGAGAGATAGGTTTCAAAACAGTATTTAAGGTATTTAAGTTTTAGATGCTATTAGACTTTTTATTAAAATATTTCTATTTTGGGATACAAGTCGCTGTTATGTTAGGCTGTTGTAATGAGGGTTCTGCAGTAATTCCAGTTACTAGTTCGATGGAAATGCCTAAATTAGGCATTTTAACAATATAGCTGTTTCTTTTGACCATCCTAACGAACCAGACATACCGTGCCTGTGATTCATATTTTTAGCATATGTTTATTTTTTTAAAAAACAAGTAAAATTTCATTGGGAGAGAAATATGGTTTACCAATTTTAGACTTAAGGTAATAAATTATCCTGTAAAATTCAGCACATTTTTTGTCTAACATTGTGTCATTCATTTATGAGAATTAAAGCAATCAACATAATGATTTCTCTTTAGCATATGATCCTATTTTTTGACCTTTCACTTAAAAATTCTCACTTGATTTCTTCAGTGATGCTTTCTTCTCCTCCTCATTTTCCTTGGCTTACCCTCTTCTGCTGGTTCTTTAATGTTGCTCACTGGGTTTCCCTCCTTGGTCCTTCTTTCTCTCTTTGTTCTATCTGGATGATCTAACCCACTTGCATGGTTTCATTTACAACGTGTATGTCAAACACTCCCACATTAGCTTTAGCCCTGTCTCTTCCTACATGTCCCACAGATACGAGGTATGATCAAAAAATACAGTGAATGTTTAAATAAAAAAATGTGTTACAGTAAAAGACAGATTGCCATTAATGCCCCTCAAAATACTCCCCCTCACTTCGAACACATTTATCCCATGATTCTTGCCACTTTCTGAAGCAGTTCTGGAAACCCTCTTTCATGAGTGTCTTTAATTGAGCTGTTGTGGCTGCCTGGATGTCCTGAATCAATTCAAAACGTTTACCTTTCATGGTCATTTTGACTTTGGACAAGAGCCAGATGTCACATGGTGCAGATATGGTGAATAAGGTGGATGAGAACACACCGAAATGTTTTTATTTGACAGAAATTGCTGTACCAGAAGTGATGTGTGACACAGAGCCTTTCCTATTGTGATCAAGAAATACGGTGAATGCTCCTGCCGAGTACCATCCAATGGAAAGGCAGGGATCTTCAATACGGGACGCAACGCATCAAACCTTAGTAACAGTGTGACAAGTTTTAGCTTGTTCGGTGCAGTCGGGTGTGAGCTACGGTGGAGAGAAAGTGTGTTTTAAAGTGTTCTGTAAATCATCCTCCATCATGACAACTCTCCATGTCACACATTGCTTCTGGTATATGGCAATTTCTGACAAATAAAAACATTACGGTGTGTCCTCATCCACTTTATTCACTGGATCTGGCACCGCGCGACTTCTGTTCTTCCCCCAAAGTCAGAATGATTCAGGACATCGAGGCAGGCACAATAGTGCAAACAAAGACAAAAAGAGGACTTCCAGAACTTCTTCAGAAAATGGCAAGAATGATGAAATAAGTATGTTCGAAGCGAGGGGGAGTATTTTGAAGGGGATTAATGGCAATGTGTCTTTTACTGAAATAATTTTTCTTCATTTATGTACGGTTTGATCACACCTCGTACTTCAAACTTGAAATCATTGCTGTTTTCCTACTTTCATCTTCTACTTCACTTTTCTACCCCCCCACCCTTGTCATCTGATTAGTCATCAAGCTTTTACCTCAGAATATATTTCTTCTCCACCTCGGTCTGAGTCACTTTTTTATCATCTCTTGCCTTTGCCACTAAATTTACCTGTTTCTCCTCTCCCCTCTCACTCTTTCCTAGTCTGTCTTCCATATTGCTGCATTTCTAAAATCAAATTTTGCTTGTTGCTCCCTTGAAAAAACTGATCCTCATTGGCTGTAGTGTAAATTTCAAACTCCTTAATATGACGTGCAAGGTCCGTTATAGCTTATTCCTATGCAGCCTCTTTCTAGTACTGCTTTTCTCTCCCATCTGAAGCCCCTGTAATACAGAGATCATTTGTCATCCCTGGGTGTACCCTGACCTCTCATGTCTAGTTCCTTTTACCATGATTGCCCCTTATGTCCTTATCACCTTACCCTGCTCATCTTGCAAGACCCTGGAGTAGACAAGTGTTTCTTGTTTCACCCGAGGAATAATTGGATATCTCTTTTGTGTTGCCCTTGGACTTTGTATATATCAAGTATAAACTGTAAAGAAAATTATAGGGTGACATAACATTTGAATGAAGCAGATACCTGATCACTGTCAGTGTTTGTCAATAAAATAAGGTTGAAAATTCCTCATTCATAGACCAAATCTTCAAAGAGAATCCTATAAAAAAAAAGGTTCAAATCAAGAATATAAGAAAACAGGAGTTAAGTCATTCTTTAAATATTTTGTTACCTGCTCTGCTGAGTAGAAAGAAGTTTGGTGGTGATAGCTATTATATTTGTTATATCATTCTAAAAACATGATTAGATATGTAATAATAAATTTATGTGTACAGAATTCACAGTTTGGTTTGTACTGACGACTAGGGGAATGTGTACCAACAGTAACAAAGATGGGCAGTGGGGAGGAGCAAGTAGCCCCAGGTTATTTCACTTTGCAACAGCATCCTCAAGGTGTGTTCCGTACACTTTTAGTTCCCTAGAGCTTTAATATGTAGTTCTTAAATTTAAAAAACAAAACAAAACTATTCTTTGGTCAAGTATATTTAAGAACTACTTAGCTCAAGTAAGTCAACCTACAGCAGAACATTTTAGAACATTTAATATGCTATTGTATATTATTTTGTCTAAAACAATTGTAGGAAAAGTATATTTTCCACACTTACTTGACCAAGTAACATCTTGAGGGACTAGGGTTCAATGAAACACGCTTTGAGTAATAGCAAGATTCAAAAAATTGTAAATTACATTTGTGATCATTTGAATTTTCTAAAAATCATCTGTGATAAAACCTTTTAAGAAATGGAAATATCTGTTACCTAATTTATCTGTGGTGATAACCAGTATTTTGTTTATCAGTTTTAAAGCAAAACACATATTCTAAAATAGATGGCTAGATTTGCTAGCTGTTGTTAATGATTAACAACAGCTATGTGACAACACGAGAAATTTTATTGTATAAAGGTACAAGATACTTAATGAGGGTCTTTCTTTCTTTTTTAGGTATGATTTTAATTGGTATAGATGAAGAACAAGGCCCTCAGGTGTACAAATGTGATCCTGCAGGTTACTATTGTGGGTTTAAAGCCACTGCAGCAGGAGTTAAACAAACTGAGTCAACCAGCTTTTTTGAAAAAAAAGTGAAGAAGAAATTTGATTGGACATTTGAACAGACAGTGGAAGTAAGTTAGCCAAAAAAAGCTGAGTTTTTTAATGCTACATAGAATAGTGAAGATCATTTACATAATCTATAAAGTCTATTCCTGGGTTATATCATGAGATCCAAGTTTGTCGGCTTAGCAATAAAATGCTGTCATTCAGCTGACATAGGAACAAGAAGGACTACTTTTATTCAGTTAATTCCCTACCTCATTTCATAATGTATTTGAAATTGCTTTCAACAAGACATGTATAAAAATGGGAAAATATAACTAAGAATAGGAACCAAGACCAGGCCCAAAAATCGGCATGGTTCTTACTCAAATTAGGCTTAAGCTTTTTGGTAGCCAAAGCAAAAAAGTTGAGTCAGTAATGTTGCTCTTATGGTCCTTAAACAAAAATAGTCACACACCAAATTCTCAAGGGAAGCAAGCATCTTCCTAGTAAAAGAAATGCTCACAGGATGACTTGGCAGAGAAATTATGTCTGGGATGCAAAAATAGAGCTAGCCTTATCCAGGGTTCTTGAGGGGATTATTCATAATGATGGGAGCTTTTAAATTTATAGGACAAGCTAAAATTCTATACAGATGTTTAGTAACATTAGACTAAAGAAGCCTCTTATTTACTGCCAAGAAGTTAAAAATTTTATGTAGATTTTTTGCAATGAGGGTCTGGAAGACACCTATTCTAAAGACAACATGATTCTGACAAATGACAAAGGAAAAATTACCATCTAATACTTTCTTGTTTTGTTAGTATTATTTATACTAACAGGAGATAAAAAGCCAGTTCTCATCTGGTAGCTACTATGCCCTATTTAAATGTTTCTTAAAGTTTTTTTGATTCATAATAACAATCACATCAGATACAGAACCTCTTAAAACATTCTTAAATTATTACTGTAAAAAAAATTATTACTGTAAATTCCTTTAAAGGAAACTATATCATTCATCTTTATCCTTCTCACCTCCCCCCAAGTGCTAAGTATAGTGCCTGACACGTAGTGCTCATCAAGCAAATACAGTTTTGTGTAAATCTTCCATTTCGTTTGATGGACCCCTTTGATTTATGGCTGGGCTGGTATAAAGTTTCTTGTCATTGGCAGGTGACATTCGAGTTAAGCAATCTGTTAGTAAGGTGTAGCTATAGGACTACATCACTAAAACATGGAGCAGAAACGAATGGCTGTGGCTAACCTTTGATTTGAATAAGGTTGGAATAAGAAAGTCTTGCAATCTCTGAAAAATACTATATTTCAACGTTGATGCTTTTTTCAGACTGCGATTACATGCCTGTCTACTGTTCTATCAATTGATTTCAAACCTTCAGAAATAGAAGTTGGAGTAGTTACAGTTGAAAATCCTAAATTCAGGTGAGTTATATTATCATCCAGGTACTTAAAGAAGTACTTTGCCAAGTGATAAATTCCAGCCTAGAAATAGGTGGAGGTGTGGGGGTCCACATGTCCTGTAACTTGGGGAAAAAACATTTTCATCTTCAGCACCTGAGAGGTTTGTTTTAAACTTAATGGGTATTTCTGTAAGACAGACATAACTGTTTTTCTTCTCATTTCAGGGGGATTTTATATCTTGTATCAGGGATGACATAAAATAACCTTTATGTAAGGAGTAAAGTAAGCATAAGTGTTTTTCTTTTAGCTTAAGGCCAATAGAAATTTAACTGTCAAAATAGTAGTGTTCAAGTTTTTCAGGTAGAGCTTTGATTATTTAGTGGTTATTTAAGTGGAGCTTTGAAGAGCAATATGAAATACTGATATACATCAGACCCTATCTGGAAATCTTTGGAAGCCCCAAATTTTGAATATAGCTAATTGAATTGCAGATGCTGAATGTCTATCTATTCTTACTCATTCAGTGATTAACTTGCACAAATCAACCTTACATACAGCTTCCATGAGTCAAATCTATACTGGGTGCCTAACATATATCAGATCACTTAATTCTCCCAGCAGCCCTGTGAGATCATTACTCACCATGAACCCAAATGCTTAGTGAATAGTGGAAAATACTTCACTGAAATGCACAGGTGCAAGGAACTGCTGGAAGACATGTTAACTATCATGTGTATGTACTTGGATCACAATTATAGGACACATGTCATGGTTAGAGGTGGGGAAAAAGGTGGTAAACAAAGCTTTACCAGGCCTTGAAGAGTTTTTTGTTAGTACGCTTTTTTCTTCTAATTTGTTCTTTTTATTGCCTGCAGGTAAGTGATATAAACATGAAGGATTTAAGAAAAATTCATAGAATTTAAAAAAACAAGTTTATGCTCTTTTTCATGTAGGAAAAGGTTGTCTTTTTTTTTAAGCAGTAAAATTCCAGCATTAGCAATTTACAAATCTCTCTAAAGGACTTGCAGTTAGATCTTTTTGTCTTTTCTGAGACCCTCCTATAACGTTTAAAATTTTTATTTCCATCGGTTAGTTAAATAGTTGAGAAACCAAGATCCTTCATCAAAAATCCCTTGTATCATTTATAAATTCTGCGATAGTGTGTTTAAGTAATAACTAGACTATATAACATAAGCATCAACAACTATATAAACTACTTTGTACTAAAACATGTCACTTTGACAAATTTCCCTTTTTAGAAGTCCAGCAGTAATAGGTCCCGTTAAAGGTTTCCAAGCAGTTGATTTCTTTGGAAAATAGCATATGGTCAACGTGGGGTACTTGCTCATCTCTCAGCTGATACAAACTTCAGTCTATACTAGGATAAAGTCATTTTGACATGAGCTAAAGTAGAATACCTTACGTGTAATTTTGCTTTATATTTGAATGTTTTCTATCATAGCTACAACTAAAAGGGTTTTGTTTTCAAAAGACCTAATTCTAGATTTGACGTGAAGTAAACTTTTTTTTGTATAGACGAAGTTAATATGATGTCTGGGAATTCCTTCAAAATAATCTAAAGGGATGAGTGGTGAGTCATAGATTTTTTTCCAGAGATTAGTTATAAATTGATAATTGTTGAAGTTGGGTGTTAGGTACATGGGAGTTCATTCTATCTATTTTACTTTTGTATGTGTTTGGAATTTTGCATAACAAAAAGTTTTCGAAAAGTAAATAATGGGTTTTTTTTCCCTTTGCCTTCTAGGATTCTTACAGAAGCAGAGATTGATACGCACCTTGTTGCTCTGGCAGAGAGAGACTAAACTTTGTAGCTAGTTTACCAAATCCATGACGCCACTGCCTGTGTGTTAGGTAACAACAGACCAACATTCTGGAGGCCCCTGGATTGAATCAGAAACGAAACCTCTCCCACTCCTGCCACTGAGGTGGTTAGGACTCTATAAATAAAAACAGTGCTTTTGGAAAATAACTGCATGCTGTCTTTTTTACCTCCAATTTTAAATATGAAGACTTTACTACATGCAGACTGTCAAATGTTCACCATTTCCACATTGTAGATTTATTCATTTTGCTGACAGATATGCAAGTTTCTGTGGCTTAGGAACTTAATTACTAGAAATTTAAACTATAGCTATGGCATAATTAATAGCACACTGAAACTCTGGTTTCAAAACTTGCTTTGACTGTAAGTTGGCAGATGAGGCAAAGCCTGTATTTTACAATTCCTCATTCATTCAAAGGAGACACTCCTGAATCTGGACCCCAGGTTCCTTGGCGGCTTTAACTGTAATAAGAACGTTAGCATTACCGAGCTTCCGTAGTTTGGAGATGCGCATTTACTCTCTGCTCGGTAAGAACCAACATTCAGAGCAGAAATCATAGGTACTTTTGGGAAAGAGTGGGGCTAGAAAAGTTGAGGAATATGTGTATTTTCTATGCTGCCTCAAGGTGAATTACTTAAAAAAAAAAATTAAAGTAGACTAAGGAATTGGTCTACCGTGTTTCCCCGAAAATAAGACCTAGCCGGACAGTCAGATCTAATGCATCTTTTGGAGCAACAATTAATATAAGACCCAGTCTTATTTTACTATAATACCCAGTCTTATATAATATAATACTGGGTTTTATTTTACTATAAGACGGGGTCTTACATTAATTTTTGCTCCAAAAGATTCATTAGAGCTGATTGTCCGGTTAGGTCTTATTTTCAAGGAAATACGGTATAGAAGAGAGACCACCATAAACAATGTTAAGGAAAAAAGAGCAAACTATATTTAGAATAATCTGTTTTTAAATACAGTTTGGAATAATCTGCTTTTAAATACAGTTTTTAAAATTCCCAGAGTGATTCCCTGGCGACCTGAACCACTAATTGTTAAGATGATCCCAAACTACTGAAATGTCCAAGGCCCACACGTCGCATTCCTGTGTGCACTGGGTGGATTGGTGCTGCTGTGTTTCCTCATGCAGGTGAGTGTGGCTGTTGGTCTAAACAGCAACCCCTGGAGTCAGTTGCCCCTGTGGATGTAGCCACCAGGCCCACAAAGGGGAGGCCATGTGAACTTGTGACCACTTGAAGCAGGAAACTTCACCAGCCACATCCTCTTCAGAGCTGAGTCATGAATTGGAAAGTATCCTAAATGGGAAGCAGGGTTCTTCCAATTTCGGGCTGCTGCTCTGGGATTACCCATCCAAATCCACTAGGCTCTAAAGAGGCTGCCATCAGTTTACGTGCGGTATATGTAGTAGGGCTACTTCCATGAACAGATTCTGAACTTCTGTACCCTTAGAGCCCTGACTGACTGCACCCTTCTGAAATTGTGGATGAGAGCATAGCAAATGACTTGGTCTTTCTATAAGAAAATACCTTCTAGCGATAGAAAACAAGAATTCTCTTTGTTAGAGAAATAAGGTTTTTAAAATTAATAATGCAAAATCTAGATGTAATTTATTATAAAACAGTTTTAAGTAAAATTGTTTATTTCATGCTTAAAACTGGAAGAAATAGAAAAGATCAATTTAAGTATATGAACTTTTTTTTTAAAATATACTTAAATTGATCTTTTCTGGATAAGATGGATAAGAAGAATTAATGCAGGAATTTTATACAAATGCTAAGAAAAATATCTTAAAACTTGAAATGTCTTTACCCAAAGGGCATTCTGATAAACTCCTAGTAAGAAATATCAGAATACGTTTGAATAGTGACATTCGGGGGGATGTGTCCAGACATGTATGAATATGAAGCTATTTGGGTAGACATCTGGCTTTCCTTCTCTTGGTTCCTATTTTCATGAAACAGCTTTGCACCATTTAGGTTATAAGTGAACAACAAGCCAAGTATTCGGTTCCCTCACTAGCCCCCAAATCCAAGATTCGGATTTGTGCCACAACCAAATTACTCCATGAAGGACCTTAAGGATCTCCCTTAGAGTCAGAAATACTATGATTAAATTATGTTCCAACTGGCTACTGTATTTCCAAAATAAGTCTTAACAGCAAACGTCATAATGGAGAATTAGTGACAGACATTTCCACTGCAGTCAGGAATGATCCCAGGATGGCTGTTAACCTCCATTTGTTTTACATTCCATAAAATCCAGCTAATAAGAAATGAAGTGAACTAGGAGAACAGAACAATAGAAAAATGTACTAGCAACACAGGTCACAAAAAAACGATTAAAAGTATAATGCACTTGGTACATGGCAAGTAATAACGGTATGAAGGAATGATGTATATTAAAAGCTATCTACTCATTCTGGTGTTGGGAGGATAAATAGTCACTTTCTGAAGGGTAACTTGGGAATATGCCTCAACAACAACACAAAGTAATTTGTAAGAATTTTTTCTTTTTGGTTTTTTTTAGAGTAATTAGAGATCCGAAGTGATTTTACTTTTATTTCCTTCACTTTAAGCCAATCATGAAATTTCACAGTGATTCTGGGGAGGGGGCGGAAGGAAGGCGGTGTTAAGGATCCTCGGGCTGTGGCCCAGATGGCCCAAGGAGGTGCAAGCCGGGCAGGCCTCACTGGGGCAGCTGGAGGAGCACCGACTGCCCGGCCGGCAGGCAGGTAGGTGATATTCCGAGACCGTGAGAGCTGGTATGCAATGTCCTCTGCGGCTTCCAGCTTGCGCAGCTCAATGAGGCCGTTGCCTGCAGTGGCAAGCGAGTTGGCGATCAGCTCAGCGGCCTTGGAATCGCCCTGGGGAGAGATGATGGCCGCCTTCCTCTGCTGCTCGGCCTTTTCCACCACAAATCTAGCCCTCTCCGCTTCCTGCTGGGCCACCTCTTTGGCTTCTACTGCTTCTGTGAACTCCTTCCCAAAGGTCAGATGAGTCAAGGACACGTCATCCAGGATGAGCCCAAAGGTTGCGGCTCGCTCTGTAAGGTCGTCGCTCACCTGTCTGGAAACCAGCTCTCTCTGGGTGATGAGTTCTCCAGCACCAAAGCGAGCCACCACCGACTTGAGGATCTCTGTAGTGATAGAGGGCAGCACTCGCTCGTCACAGTCCTCTCCAATGCTGGTGAAGATGCCGGGAAGCTGGCTAGTGACCGGCCAGAAAAGTATGCGCAGGGTGATGTTGACTTTCTGTAAATCTTTGCTACCAGTGATTACTGGCACATTCTGTGGTCTAGAGTGGCAAAGATAATTGGTTTCTGTACCCAAGGGATGAGAAAGTGAGTCCCTTCCCCTACCACGATGTCCTGCACTCCACGGAACCGGTCAAAGATGACAGCTCTGTGCCCAGGGTCCACATTATACAAGGCAGAGTTCACCACGCCTCCTGCAACGGCTAAGGCCAGGCCAAACTTGCCAATGGACTCAAACACTTTGGCAGCCATGTCTCCTCCTGCTGGACCCACTCACACCTGCTTCCAATCTGACCTGCACATGAATTCCCAGGATTTTTTCTAGGGATATAGTTAGAGATGCAGAACGATGTCAGTAATTTTTATGTACAGTAATAAATTACATTGCATCCAATATTGTGAAATATTGTACACATTAAAATACCTGTTTTGATGAATATTTAATGATACAGAAAACATTCACAGTGTAATACTACAGAAGAAACAGGATACAAAACATACAGTGTGATGATCCCTGCAGCAGACACTTCTGGTACCCATTTTATTCCCTCTGCCTGGACAGTTCTGACTCCTGCCAGCAGTATCCCACCTCCAGGGCTCCATGCATTTATCTGCTTCCCTGTCTCGGGCTTCTCTGAAGCTTTAGGCCTTCTCTGAAGTTAAAGTCTGTTTGGTCTGTGCAGGTCTAACAACCGGGAAGTGTAAATGCCACTGAAGCTGGTGAATACATGTCCCAGCCTCATGGGGTAATTCTGGGATGGGCCATAGAGAACTCTGAAACTATGCAAACTGTGCATGTCTTAATTTCCTGGGAGAGACCCAGAGCTTTCACCAGATATTAAAAAATTATTTCCTAAGAAAGGCAGACCACTGGCAGAAAGGAAACAGAAGGAAACAATAGAATGTAAGCAGTGGTTATTTCTGGTGGAAATGATTTTGGTATTTAAGATGGAATTATGAGCACATTTCATTTTTTCCTTTATAGTCTCTATTTTTAATAAGGAATATGCATGAAGTTAAAGATGGATGAGTTAACTAATGTGTTAGCAAATTACAGCTCAATATTTTGCTGCCATTAAAATGTTTTAAAAGAATTAAAAATGACATTTAAAAATGCTTATGACATAATTCAGAAAAAAAACAAAAGATTGTTTACAAAGCCCATGACTTCAATAATGTAAATAATACATGGAGGGAAAAAACTCCTGACCTAATAAGTATTTATAGGAAGGTTGCAGGATACAGGTTAATATACTAAAGTCGATCACTTTTCTGTGTACCAGCAATGAACAATTAGAATTTTAAAAACACAACAATACCACTTACATTAGCACCAAAGAAAAATAAAATACTTAGATATAAGTCTAACAAAATGTGGACCAGATCTATATGAAGAAAACTATAAAACTGATGAAAGAAATCAAAGATCTAAATAAATAGTCCATGTTTATGGGTAGGAAGAGTCAATATTGTCAAGTGTCAGTTCTTAGCAACTTAATCTATAGATTCTGCACAATCTTAATTGAAATTCCAACAAGTTATTGTGGATATTGATAACATGATTCTAAAGTTTACATGGAGAGGCAAAGGACCCAAAGTAGCCAACATCGTACTGAAAAATAACAAAGTTACAGGATTGATACTACTTGACTTCAAGACATAGGACCACAAACCTACAGTAGTCAAGACAGTATGGTATTGGTGAAAGAATAGATTAATAGAACAAAATAGAAATCCTAGAAATAGACCCACACACATACATAATCAACTGATCTTTGAAAAAATGAGCAACAGCAATTCAATAGAGAAAGAATTGTCTTTCTGGAATGGTGCTGTAACAATTGGAAATCCATATGCAAAAACATAAATCTAGACACATATTCACCTATCACAAAAAGTGACTCAAAATGGATCATAATGTAAAATACCAAACTATAAAACTTCTACATAATAACATAAGAGAACATCTAGGTGACCTTGGGTTTGATACAGTACCAAAAGCACAGTCCATGAAAGAAAATTCTGATAAACTAGACTATTAAAATTGAAAACTTCTGGTCTGTGAAAACACAAAAGAATAAAAAGACAAGCTACAGACTGGGAGAAAATATTTGCAAACATATGATAAAGGACTGGTACCCAAAATATATAAAGAATCCTTAAAACTCAATAAGAAAAACACCCAATTTAAAAATTGGCCAAAGGGGGTGGCCGGATGGCTCAGTTGGTTAGAGCGTGAGCTCTGAACAACAAGGTTTTTAGTTCAATTCCCACATGGGATGGTGGGCTGCGCCCCCTGCAACTAAGATTAAAAACGGCAACTGGACTCGGAGCTGAGCTGCGCCCTCCACAACTAGATTGAAAAACAATGACTTGGAGCTGATGGGCCCTGGAGAAACACACTGTTCCCCAATAAAAAAAAATTAAAAGTAAGAAAGTGAAAAATAAAAATTGGTAAAAGATCTTAATACACACCTCACCAAAGAAGATACACAGACAGCAAATAAGCAAATGAAGTCCAACATCGTCTGTCATCATATGTCATCAGGAATTGCAAATTAAATCAGGAATTGCAAATTAAAACAGTTAGATACCACTACAACACACCTATTGGAAGGGAAATATTTTTTTGACAATATCAAATGCTCGTGAGGATGCAAAGCAGCAGGAACTGAGAATGCAAAATACTACAGCACCTTTGAAAGACAATTTGGCATTTTCTTAGGTAAACAGCCTGACTATAAGATCCAGTTTATGCCCACACAAGAAACTGCACCTAAATGTTTATAGCAGCTTTATTCATAATTGCCCAAAACTGGAAGCAACCAAGATGTCTTTCAATACGTGAATGGAAAACAAACTGAAACATGCTGACAATGGAATATTACTCAGTGCTACAAAGAAATGAGCTATCAAGCCACAAAAAGACATGGAAGAACCATAAAGGCATATTGTAAGTGAAAGAAGCCAGTCTGGAAAGGCTACATACGGTTTGACTCCAATTACGAGAAAGCCCAATTCTGGAGAAAGCAAAACTATAGAGACACTACAAAGATCAGCCGTTGCCAAGAGTTTGGAACAGGGGTGAGGCAGGGCCAGGGAGAGTGGGGAGGGTGGGGAGTGATGACTAGTGAAGCACAGGTTTAAGGTGGTGAAACTACTGTTTGATAGTACAATGGCAATACACGACACTATGCATTTGTTGAAAACCCAAAGAAAGGAAAGAGTATAACACAAATGGTGAACCTTAATAAAAACTGAACTTGATAATAATGTATTAATATTAGTTCACTAATTGTAACAAGTGTGCCACACTAATGCAAGATACTGATAATAGGAAAAACGGGTGTTATATAGGAACTCTAAATACAATCTACTCCCTTTTTCTGTAAATCTAAAACTGTTCTGAAAAATAAAGTATTAATTTTGTTAACGCAAGGGGTAAATCTCGAAAGATAATACAAAATGTTCACACTGGTTACGAATAATTTTTCTCATTTCTTATATTTTTAACGTATTTTCTAAATGTTCTTCAATACATCAGGTATTAACTTACAGAATCAGACCAAAATTAAGTCCTGAATTCTAAAAACCTATACTCCAAAGCATGGACTTTTTTAAACCTCATTAGGTTTTCAGTCTTTATGAGCAGATAGGCCCAGGCTTTCCCAATAAAATACCAAAATAAAGGTTTGGATATTCTTACCCAATGTTGAAGTGTTCTCACATCCATCTGTAGCATTACCTGGAGAGAAGCCTTACTCAGCTGGTCACATGCTGGCCAAGGCCCCTTCTTCAAACCCTGTAGGAGGAACTTGTTTTCCTTAGTTCAGGGCCACAGACAAGCCCTAACCCAGGTGGCCCCAACTCTGCACATTTCCTGGGTCAAAGCCATCCAGCTACACACAGCACAGGTGCCCCCGGAACAGTGGAAAACAGCCTACAGAGAGAGCTCCCAGGTGGCCATCTCACCTGTGACCCATCTGACTGACTTCAGGTCTGAGTGGCCTGTCCTCCTGCCTTAGGACACTGCCTCGCCTTAGCTTTACTATTGTTTTTTTCAGTTATGGTTGACATTCAATATTACATATTAATTTCAGGCGTACAGCATAGTGATTACACATTTATATAAGTCATGCAGTGATCCCCCCGATAAGTCTAGCACCCACCCAGCTGGCGCTACACATAGTTGTTGCAACACTATTGACTATATTTTCTGCTGTACTTTACATCCCCATGACTATTTTGTGACCTCCAATTTGTACTAATCCCTTCACCTTTTTCACCCAACCCTTTATCCACCCCCCTTTCCTCGCAACCATCAGTTTGTTCTCGGTAGCTATGAGTCTATTTCTGTTGTGTTTGTTTGTTTGTTCTGTTCTTTAGATTCCACATGTAAGTGAGATCATATGGTATTTGTCTTTCTCAGTCTGACTTACTTCACTTAGCAGAATACTCTCTAGGTCCATCCATCTCATCTCAGCGTCACCTTAGCTGTAGATGGAAGCACACCATTCGGCTGGTGTTTGCTTCTGACTCAAAAAGAGCTCCCCTGGTAGCAAAAAAGCACGATTTGCCTACTGACCCCTCTATGCAAGAAGAAAATCACTGAGCTCAGTGTGGTTTGAAATTCTCTGCACTTCCTATGCCCACATCACATGAGGGTAAGCAGTGAAGACTTTTAAACTGAAATGTGTGAGACTGCTGGTTCTTAGCCAAGGTTTCACATCAGAACCATCAGGGAACTTTTCCGAAGTACCCACGCCTGGCCCCCAACCTCCATCTCTCCATCAGGGGCTCCCAGGATGCTGCCCCCAGCACGTGTATGCAGGGGGAAATTCCTCAGTCAGGTCTGCTGTTTGCCACTGGTGAGGAGGCATTGTACGAGGTGACTGCAGGTGGCACCCTCCGAGACAAGTGTACTGGGGGCTCATCCCACCTCTCCACCTCCTTTGGTTAGGAGGACGCTGACCAAAATACCCGCATGCTGAGGAGTCAAGCAGGTTTCTAGGAAACGTGTGCATTAGGCTCGTGTTATCTGTGCCTTTGCTGACATCCTTGACTCCTAACGTCAGTCAAGGGGACAAAAAATGCAAACGTCTATCGATAATTAACCCCTCTCAGCAGCCCAGCTTGTAGCAACCTTACCCTTGGTTCCCCAAGGGCTCAAGGCAGACCCACCAGGGCTTTCTATAGACCTCTCTCCCTGAGAGGCCTTCCCCAGATCCAGAGGCATATGGAAGGAATCCAGGGAAATACGCATATTGGAGAAGGGAACGTGCCCCGTCCCAGAAGGCAAGTGGTGTTGCAGAAACTTTGGTGAAGCGAATGATGTCCCTTCCGAGTAGTTACCACAAGATCATCTGCATTAGAAGTATCTTTCGCACAGAAGGCAACATCTGACCTTATTGCAGGAGGTTAAGTTAACCTCAAAGTTAACCCAGTCGTGGAGGTTTTACCTAGAGCTGCAGTGATTAAGCCTCCACTGGGGACAGGAATGAGGATGGAAAGGAGAAGCAGAAGAACAGGAAAGGACTGGTTGGCCTGGGCAGGGTAGGGATGAACTGGGGGGAGCCCCAGCTAACAGCCTCAGAGTGCCTGGCCCAGCTGGGGTTTTCCAGGGAGAGAGGCCGAGAGCAGCAACTCGGTTATCAACTGGATCTAGCTGTCTAGTTGATAAGTACCGTCAGAGCCACGTTTGCCTGGGCCATGCTGCTTGCGAAGCCTCCCGGGGCCTGGCAGGCCCGTGTTTCAGGGAGCTTATAGAACTTCTTACAGGAAGGGAAGGCATAGAAAGCTTCTGGGAAGATGGCCATGCCGGCATTTAAGTGGTGAACACAACCTGGGACAAAATCACCCCCTTCAAACAAAATAGCTCATCGATCCTAATAGAATGGCTACGGAGACCGTTGCAGGGTGACCTGGAGTAGGCCACCAGCTTCTCTGTGCCTCTGCCCCCAGCAGGCACCTGAGAAAACGTGCTTCAAGAGGGACCCAGGAAGGATTGGGCAAGGGCCATGTTATTGTACCATCTCCTGTCACTGGGGTACAGTTCTCTTAGTTCTTCGTGATCAGCAAATACGTGTGAGCCCCTCCTCAAAGGCAGAACCTGCTTTGGGGCCTGGGGACAGTGATAAACAAGGCAACATGGGCCAGGGACTAAGAATGTGGGCCCTTGGATCTCTTGCAGAGTATCCCCTCCAAGTTTGCTCTCACTGAGGTATCTTTGCATCCAGTCTGCATCCTGCGAGGTGGGGGCTTGCCCCTTTGCAGACACAGGCTGGGTATGAAGGCATCGTCGTCTACAGGCCTCCTTCCAGATGGGCTCCTTTCGGGGCACCCCCAGGGAGGAGCAGTGACCTGCCCGCCATCGGTGAGAAAATGCCACAAACAGCTTTAATCTGTAATGTGCATAGTACACTCCTTTCCTGCCACAAACTCTGTGGAGATCCCTTCTGGGTTTCTTTTTTCTTTCTTTCCTTTTACTTCTGTTTCTAAAAAACAAAACGTCATTGTAAAACAGGGTAGTATGCAGTTTCTTCTACAGCAGGAAGGGCTGCAGGTGCTCACAGCTGATTTCTCATTTCTGAAAAACCCCCCGTCCCAGGCCTCCCTCATACAATGTGGAGGGAGCTGATGGCCTTGGAAAGAGGGGCTTTCCATGGAGGGGAATAAATGGTCACATGAAGCCCTGTCCAACACCTAGACACCAGACAACACAGCAAAGCTGGGCATAGGGAGGATCCCGCTGAAAAGGTCATAGCCAACACCTCCTGAGGACAGCACACCCGCACCAACGTCTCAGCCCTGCATTTGCTCCATTTCAAACTGGGCCTCAAGGTGACCCAGGTGACAGAGGCACTGCTTAGGGAGGTGGGGAAAGGCGCACTTGCATTCCCAGGCTTCCATCTACTAGATGCCAGTGCTAAGGAATTCAAGTCTCCCACAAACAGCCTCACTGAATTTTCAGTCCACATCGGAGTACTTCACAGCCTGCGTTTTCTCTTGTGTAAAATGATATAATCATAAGATCCATCTCAAAGGGATGATATGAGCATAACAAGACATAATGCGTTTAACTGCTGCAAAGAATAGTATATACTCTCTATCAACAGGGGATGGTGTCACTCTTCCAGAATGGCTCTTAAATGCTTTTAAGTTTCTAAAGCATCTTGACCTTGCAAAATATGATTTCCTGAGTACATTTTCACCCAAGTAGCAGAGTCAGCAAGGCAGACGCCAGCTTGCAGTTAAAAAGCCTCCCTCCCCAGACAGGGCCGAGCCTGTGTGCCGCTGTGTAAGCAGCATAAAGCTGGCAGTGCAGCCAGTGAGCCAACTTTCCCATTTCTTCTGGGTGATGAGGTTCCTTACTGGGCCCTCCATCACTTGCTTATTCATATGATACTCAGAGGCCTCAGCTTTGCCCCCTGGTCTACAGGGCAAGCCCTGCCCTGACTAGAGCCTTCTCTTCCTGGAGGAGCACAAAAGATGACATCAGGAAGTAGCTGCTTCAAACACTCCCAGAAACTGAAAAAGTCTCTTGGAGCTCTGAGGAGACCCTGGGCTCAGGTCAGCTCCCACTCCCTTCCCCTCACAGGGCCGGCAGCGTCCTCAAGAGCTCTGGTGGTCCTAGCTCAGCTGGACCCCAGCACAGAGATGTGAGAGCCCTGGCCTGCCTGACCAGAGGCTCCTCACCTTCGGTGTCCTGGGGCTGGGGCTGGAGCCGATGGAAGGAGGCCAGAGGGCTTGTGCCTCTCCCAGGGAGTGTGAGTCAAGGCCAGGGCAGAAGTAGGGACAGAGGTGGAGCCCTAGGGAAAGGAGAGAGAAGAGAAGTGGGAAACCCCTGCGCTATCAAGCTCCTCTCTATAGCTCTGGGCCAAGCCAGGGAGCCCTGAAGCCCAAGGGGCATGGGGGGGGGGGAGGTATTCCCTTCCAGGACATACAGTCCACCTTCTCTTTATATCCTTGCTGAAAGAGTGGCCTCTTGAAGCCTATTTGTACAGGAGGAATTTTGCCACCTCCCAGCAGCTTTTGTCACCTATGGAAAACTACAGGTCAGCTAACAAACTAGCTCGCTTATCAGGTGACTGGAGCCAGGAAGACTGCAAGCCTTGTGATGGGGAAATCCTGTCTTGCATGGCTTCCTTCCTCCTTCCTCTGACTGGGCCTCACCGGGGTGGGAGGCCTTCCTGGGCCTGGCACCCCG
The DNA here is from genome assembly GCF_964194185.1 of Rhinolophus hipposideros. NCBI lineage: Eukaryota > Metazoa > Chordata > Mammalia > Chiroptera > Rhinolophidae > Rhinolophus > Rhinolophus hipposideros. Next base: position 18,610,556 of record NC_138051.1, on the reverse strand, counting down.
GCTGCTGGGCTCCCAGCCAAGTGTCCAGAGGACACTCCTCCTGACACCTGGATCCTTCTCATCTTCCTGGGGCACAGGAAACATGATGCTCCCGCTGTGGAAAACACCTGCCTTTCCAGGGCCTCCAAACAATCTGCTCCAGCCTGGTTTTCTGGGAGAAACTGAGGAAGAACATTAGTCAGGGGCATTTCTATCTTGCTTTGTACTGCATCAAGCTCACCTGGCTTCTGGCAGGCCTCTTACCAAGCAAGGGTTGAGTGACACTCCATGTGAACATGCCAGCACACAGCCATGCCCTGCAGGTATTCCTCAAGGCCTCAAGCCCAGCAAAGTGCTCTATTCCACAGTGTCAGTTGAACCTTACTTAAAATATCTGCCTCTGAGCTTTAATAGTGACTTAAATCTAAAATCTTGCAATGACTGGAATGCTGCTTGATTTGTTTAAAACAACATGACCCCCTTTCCCCCACCCCACCCCCCAGATTCTCAGCCTACTTTGGAGGGTTGTTGGACCTTCTCTATATGCAGAAAGCAGGTCTGTCTGCTCTCATTTCCTAATGGCCTCCCCATCCCGACTCAGGGCACACTCCCACTGAGCCCAGAGTCATGCCAGTTCCCAAGTCACAAGAACAAAGAGAAAGGTCAGAGGCCCGGTTTCCACTCCCCTCCTCCTTCTGTTGCCCCCAGTATCTGCTCCAGCAAGCCCAGAGGTCAGGCCCCTCCCCAGTGCAGTCAGGGCCTGAGTGGAGCATGGGCCGATGCCCCCACCCAAGGTGCAGCCTCAGGTGCAGGAGCACTGTGGGAATTTTCCATCTTGCTTTACAGCCTGGTTGGCTCCTCCTTAGATTATCATCCTGCCAAAGACACAGACCTGGGTTGGGCAAGCTTTCCTGCAGGTCACCATGGGCGGTGCAGGGAGTGCCTGGGCCTGCTGGGGTCCTGGCTTTCCCCTCTGCAGCTTGGAAGGGCAGAGGAGGGGTTCAGAGCCCCAGATATTGCTCAGGCCAGAGCCTCAGGCCAAGGCCGCTTTCCCCCTGGTTGTCTGCATCCTCTGCCTCTGCCCAGGCCTGTTTCCTCCTGGCTTCCTGCTCTCTGGTTTCCTTGGCTTTCCCTCTGGGCAGCAGCTCCCAGCTCTTCCAAAAACCCCTTCCAGGAAATGTGCTTGTTGCCATGAGATAATGCAAATGTGCTCCTGGGGCTGGCTAGGCAACAGCAGTCTTTGTCTCCTAGAGACCTGGAGAAGGAGGGCCAGGCAGGCCCCTGCTCCTGTGTCCCCTCTCCATCCACCACCTTAGAGGACAAACACCTCTAAGCCCCACAGTCCTGGGGAGTGACAAATGCAGGCACACAAAGAAGGGCAGCAGATCCTGGCTGAGAGGCTGTTTAGGGGCGGGGCCCTAGCGTATGCCCCTCCCTCAGTGTGGCCTGAGACACTGGAACAAGGAGCTTGTGACCAGAGAAAGATGAATGACAGCACCCAGCCAGCTGCATGCTGCTGCACAGCACCCTCCCCCCGAGTGGCATGGGGCAGGAGGTAGGGGTGGGGGTGAGACCCCACAGGCAGGCCCCAAGGACTGCCATCTCCAGAGGAGAACAGGGTGGGGGGACTGTGTAGACAGTCACCAAGCAGAATTGATGTCTGTATTGATGCCTGACCCTCTCAGTCATGGGATCCCTGCAGCTCTTCGCCCCCGTCACCACCACCTGTGCTCCCTGAGCTGAGGGACTGATGAGAATGCTATTCGCTCCCAACTCTCCTCCTCTCTTGCAGCTGCTGCTTCCGTGATACGGCCATGATTGCTCAGGAGAGGAACACGAGATGGTAGGAACCTCACTAACCATCGTCTATGTACTAGGCCCTCAGTCTGCGCTTAAAATAAACAAGGCCTCCATTGACTCTCTCAATAGTAATCCTATGAGATAGATATTTTCATGCCAATTAACGGATGGAATTCTGAGGCTTAGAAAGAGATTAGTGACTTGGCCAAGGTCACACAGATGGTAGGTGGTGATTCAAAGCCAAGTCTCTTTGGTGTTCCGTGGCCATGGAGACTTTCCTAGTTAAGGGGCTGCTGTGAACCGGAACACGCAGCCCTGCCTTGTGAAATCTGGCACAGTTCATCCACATTCTCACTCAACTCCAAATTCCAAGTGTCACAGCATCTTTGCACCTATAAAAGGGGGAGCCCAGACACTCCCTTGAGGCCCCTCGAAGATGCAAGTGTTTGAATCTAGCTCAGCTTCCTGAATTGGCCTGGGACAGGCTAGTGGGAACCAGCAATGACAGATAAGAATAGTAGAGCAGGCAAAGCTTTCCTGTTTCCACACTGAGAGACCTCCAAATTAGGGTGTAGACCAAATGAGGTCTAAGGTCTAACAAGAAGCAAGCCAAAGTAACTTTGCCTCATGATTTCAAAGCCGAATTTGCCTCATGTTGGATGGTATTATCCAGCTAAGTTTATTCACCTGGCCAGCTATGTGGATCTGACCAGCCAGAAGCCAGGGAGAGGTTTAGGGTTCAGGGGCTGAGCCTGTTTGCTCGTCTCCTGCTCAGGCCGGGCAGCTTCTCCTCACCCACTGTGGCAGCTCTTGTGGGATGAAAGACTGTAGGCCGGAGCTAGGATCGGGACTGGGAATTATCCTGGCAAAATCTCTTCTTCCCACAAAGGGTATTGAAATACTGATGCAGTTTGGCAAGTCCTAACACAGGCCTCAATCATGCTGCCCAGTCTCTCAGCGAGGGCCTTGGGGCAGCACCCCCACACGGGGCACCCCCACACCACTCCTGGGCTGCAGTCGAGGAGACATCAAGCTACATGTGAGTGCGCATCTTAATTGAGGACTGAAAGCTTGTGTAATGAGGCCCACCTGCCTCCAGACAAGCGCCAAGTGCCTCTGCTTGGCTGGCCTCTGACCCTGGAGAGGGGTGGCTGGTCGAGGGCAATGTCCTTGACCTCCCTGAGGTACCCCTTGGACCTCTCCACCCCCTTCTGACCTTCCTCACCAATCAGAAAGCTCACCTCTGCAGTGTGTCTGCAGCCTAACAGTTGTGGGGGAGGCAAAGAAGTTATGCCATGATGCCTCCAGGTTTTCAGCAGCTGTGAGCTCTCTCTGTCGCCTCATGGTTTCAAGCCTTTCTTTTGGAATGTTCATTTTTGTCCCCAGACAGCATCACCATCAGCTGTGAGTGCCGAGGCCAAGGACTTACATGGAGGCAAAATGCATTTCAGCCTTGGGTTCCCAGATCCAAGGCCACCACCAATCCTCATGTTTCATTTGTTCAAGCTGTTTTGTTAATGGAAAAACCATTACTGAGAATATGAGGGAAGGGGCTCTCTTTGTTTGTCGATTGGAGCACAGGCAGAGCAGGGGGGCTGCCAGCGAGGAGAAGACCCCTTTCTGAGATCTTGTGGCAGAGTAGGATGTGGGGGCTGATATGGACCCAAAGAAAGGTCCTGGGGTCTCCAAAACTGCCATGTCCCACGGTGAGCCACCAGTTCCAGCTTTGACCTATGTACCACATAGGTCAAATTTCCAGGGCTCTGGACCCACTGGCCACCTGCATCAGAAACGCCTAAGTGCTCGTTAAAATTACATGTTCCACACACCTAAAGCTGAAGCTGAATAACACTGTATGTCAACTATAATTTAATATATATATAGTCACAGGATATGGAGTACAGCATAGGGAATAGAGTCAATGGAATTATAATAGATATATACGATGTCAGGGGGGCAATAGATTGGGGGACGGGGGTTATCACTTTGTGAGGGGTGAAATGTCTAACTATTGCGTTATTTTGTGCACCTGCAACTAATAAAAAAATTACATGTTCCTGGGACCCACCCTACACATTCTGATCTCAGAGGCAAGGAAGAAGGACAAAGGCTCTTCCTGCTAACCATCTCCTCTGACCCCAGGTGACTCTTGTACCCTCAAGTTTGAGAATCATTGCCCTGCATACTCAGGTCAGAACCAGACTGGGGGCAACTCTATACAAAGAGCCTGTTTCCTCTCCCCTAGCCTCTCCTCCACCCCTGACATTCAGCAAGAGCAGCGTTTCTCAGCATCATGGCATTCTTCGCAAAGAAATGAGTGGCCTGGCCTGAGGAGAAGCAGCCTGTCCTCCCAACTCCAGAGTCCTCCTCCCCCGTAACTCTGCTTAGACTTTGCCCTGTGGGATTCTGGCCAGGTTGACAGCATGGGAAAACCCTGTGGGAGCCCGGACATCGCAGAGGAGGCAGAGTGGGAGGCATCAAGGAGGGCTGGGAATTCGTCCTCCCCTGGCTGCTGTCCTAGTGCTCCCCTAGTGCTGCCACACTAGGCAGAGGCCTTAGGCTTCTCTCCTCAGGGTGCCCAATGCACCCCATTTCAGCGCACCCACCCCTTCCTGCTCCCTCCTCTGCACCTCTGTTCCAGGTAGGCCTCCCCTCGCCAGCTTGTAAATTTGGATTCATCTTTCAAAACTAATCTCAGCTCCCTCACTTTTTCTATGAATCGTTCCTGCCATCTTGACAGAGAACCAGTCTCTCCCTCCTGTGGTGTCTGAGAGGTGGCAGATCCCTTAAATCTGCAGTCACGTCCTTCATGTCTGAGGCCCCTCCTGTAAGCATGCAAAGTCTCCCTTTGGTGAGCAGTGGCAGCTCGGAGTAGGTGGGCAGGGAGGTTGGTTCTTCTTAGTTTGGTTCTGTGGTCTGAAGGTAGTTCGAGGCTTGTTTTTCCTCTGACGATGGTTTGGGTGGGTTTTCTATTATCTTATTTCAGATTGAAGCAAGGCCAGCCCAGCCACACTTTCAACACTTCATGCAGGCCCATTACCCTACTTTGGCTTGCTATTTCCTCCTTACGCTGATTGCAGCTTGCAATTACGTTGTTTGTTTTCTTGGTTTTTGCTCGGCCTGCTCACTGACATGTCAGTGGGAACGTGGTGCACTCGCTTCCCTACTGACTAGTCAGAGACAGTGCTGCGTGAGACCCACTAGGTGTCCAAGGAATGTTTCCTGACTGAGCGAAGAGGGCTTTGAGTTGGCATTCTTGTGCATTATGTAAGGAGAGGAATGAAATTAAATCACGGGTCCTGCCCCAATGGCCTCACTTGACAGGCATTCACCCTCACAGTTTCTATGTCTCAGGTCACACGTAGGCACCTGACTGATGCCTGGCCTCAGCTTCCACAGGCTCATGCCTCAGTCAGATTCTGTGTGACTCAAGCCCCTTGGGGTGAAATTTGATGGGTTTGGAGATGACCCTGACACAGTGGCAGAAGATAGTACACAGGCAAGAAAGGACGAGAAAGCAAACAGCCTGGGGAGGAGAAAAGGGGTCTGGGCTTTCTTACTGGGGGCTCCTCTGCAAACCTGCTGGTCACTTCCCTGGCTGAGAGCTCCCCCAGGAGCCTGAAGCATTGATATACCGGGTCAGAGGTGTAGTCCTGAAAGTGTCATCCTGTCCTCTGGGGAAAAGCACCCCAGGCCAGCAGGTACCCCAATGCACAGGGCTCATCTCTCAACAGCACCTGCCTCTGACTCCAGCCTGGTGGGCACCAGGTATCACCCTGCACAGGGCTTTTGTGTGATTTGGGAAAAGGTGACCCATCGTCCAGATGGACACAGCCCAACGCTCATACCTCAGCCCACACCTGCACAGCTGTACACAGCAACTCTGACCCCAGGAAAGTCCCCAAGATTTGTAGGAAAAGGAAAGGCAGATGCAGTACGTTCTCCACCAGGCCTCTTCTCTGGGTCTTCCCCATGCATTCCATCCCATTCTAGTTCCACAATATCCCAGCTGGATGAACCTTGGGCCACTCACTCCCTCAGTAGGAATTTGGACCCTGGACCCTGGACCCTGGAAGGGGCTGAACCTGCCCCACAAGCAAGGATTCTAAGTCAAATTTCTAGCTGATTGGCCAGGCTGCCCAACCTGGCTCCCCTTGAAGGCCTGGCTTGGGCTCCTGCCCACACCTCCCTGCCCTCTGTCCCCACACCTCCCGAAGTGTTTACCACACAGAAGGAGGCAAGCTGGGAAACTCCCCAGCAGCCTGCCGCCAGCTGAGTATAATTAGGCCCGCCGCTCCCACAGAGGCGACACTGGGTGCTTGCCAAGCCCCTGCCTTCTCCAGCTGGTTGGCAGCGCCTCAGGGCAGTCGAGCCTCCCAGCCTGCCTCCACTCAGGGAAAAGCAAGAGCTGAAAACAGAAGGAGAAGAGGGGAACAAAGCCAAGATGGAGAGGCCAGCAGAAGCCTTGGAGTGGCCATCTCCCCAGAGTCACCTCCTCATCTCTTGCCCTCAGCCATTGGAGGAGATGCATCTCTGAGCATCTCCAGCCAGCAGTTGCCATGGCTGGCTGGGGATTTCCACAACAGAAGCCTCCTGGTCTGGTGGGGGCTGGCCACAGGGGCCTCAGCTGTCCCCAGTGATGTTTCAAGTGGTTTTGCTTTTGAGGAACCTGCTGCCCAGGACTTCAAGGGCCTCCCCTGACCCATTCATGTTTCAAGGCCTCCACTGGCCACAGCACTGCTCCTGCATTGCCCCACCCTTCCCCGGCTCCTGCCCATCTGCTGCTGGTCCTGGGCTCCTGAAGCTGAGCAATGAATCCAGGCTGTACTGAAACTCTGGGAGATGGACAGAGGCTCCAACAACAGCCTATCACCCCCAAGCAATGACTCAAGCCCCAAAAGCCCCAAATGCACGCGATCTACTCATGTATCCCCAAGGACCCTACCCTACTTAGAGACATGCTGGCCCATAGCTTGTCACTTCAGAGACTATGAAGAAGAGAACGAGAGCAAACCCTTCTTACTGTTGGGGCAACAGGGACAGTCATGGGTTCCATCTCAACACCAGCCAGCTTTTCTCCCTCACACTGTCAGAGTGTCACAGCCCACCCAGACTGAACTTCCTCTTTTTCTTTCTTTTCTTTCCTTTTCTTTCTTTCTTTCTTTCTTTCTTTCTTTCTTTCTTTCTTTCTTTCTTTCTTTCTTTCTTTCTTTCTTTCTTTCTTTCTTTCTTTCTTTCTTCCTTCCTTCCTTCCTTCCTTCCTTCCTTCCTTCCTTCCTTCCTTCCTTCCTTCCTTCCTTCCTTCCTTCCTTCCTTCCTTTTTCTTTGAGGGATTCGTGAGCTGGGAGCCACCTTTTCTGGATTCACTGCTCTTCTTTTTTATTTTAACTTTTTTATTCCCATCCCCCTTTATGCCTACCCTTTGTCAATCATCAGCTTGTCTTCTGTATCTATGGGCCTATTTCTATTTTGTTTTGTTTATTCATTTGTGTTTTTAGATTCTACATGTGAGTGAGATCATATGGTATTTGTCTTTCTCTGTCTGACTTATTTCACTTAGCATAATAGCCTCCATCGATGTTGTCATAAATGGCAAGATTTCATTCCTTTTAATTACTGAATAATATTCCATTGTATATATGTACCACTTCTTCTTTATCGCTTCACCTATTGATGGACATCTAGGTTGCTTCCATAGCTTGGCTGTTACTAGTAATTTTGCAGTGTACATACGGGTACATGTATCTTTTCAAATTTGTGTTTTTATTTTCTTCAGCTAAATACCGAGAAGTGGAATTGCTGGATCCTATGGCAATTAAACTCTATTAAATTAAACTCTATTTTTAATTTTTTTGAGGAACCTCTATACTGTTTTCCATAGTGACTACACTAATTTACAATCCCACCAACAGTGTACAGGGGGTTCCCTTTTCTCTTCATCCTCACCAACACTTGTTGTTGTTGATTTTTGATGATGGCCATTCTGACAAGTGTGAGGTGATAACTCAATGTGGTTTTAATTTGCATTTCCCTGATCAGGCTGAATTTCCAAACCCTTTGAGGTAGGAGGAGCTCTTTTTCCACAAGCTACCCCCTCCCCACCATCCAGCCTGAAAGGAAAGGTCCTTGTAGGGCCAGAGCTTTGGAAGCTCTTGACCCTATAGCATTGTAAACCCTTAACAATGCTATTGTTTCCTGCAAAGGTGTATTTAGGAACTTTAGTGCAAAATATCTAGGCAATTCTGACATTCGCAAAGGCCTCTTTTATGTTCCCTGAACTAGCCAAACTACATTTTACCTCAGGGCCTTTGCATTCTCTGTTTCCCCTGCCTGCCTGGGTGACTTTCCCTAGTTCACTTCATAACTGGCGCCTTCATCGCCTTCATCTCCTTCATCCCCTTGACCATCATTCCTAAAAGACTCCCTGCACTCTATCACAACACCTTCTTCATTTCTCTCATCGAACATTTTAGATTATCCTAGATATTTGTTTATCGTGTATCTTCTACCACTAGCATATAACTTCCATAGGGCAAAGAACTTTTCTGTTTTGCTCTCTATTATTTTCTACTACCCAGCACAATGCATGATGCATAATAGGGTGCTCCATAAATATGTGCTGAATGAGTGAAACGCCAACATGTCTTTGAGCCTGTGGCCTGGCCCTGACCTCTTCCCCAGGAACAGGCATAGATCACTTGATCACTTGGGAGGTTCATTTGAAAGTGGCTACTTTGATTCCAGAGAGGGTCTTCTTACCACTGAAACCGCTTCCGGCAAGGGTCTTTACCCCTGCTCCTTCTCTAACTGAGGCGTGAGGTTTAAGGAGAAGCCTGAGGCTTGCAGGCATCTTAAACCATCCATGTGATGCTCGAAGGGGCTGCCAACCACTTGCTCTATATTCTTGCTGATGAAGATCCCATCTTCCCAGTGCTGGCCTTGCAGACAAGAATCAGAAACTTCCGGTCTGTGGTCTCTTGGCCTCTTTCCCAGCACGGCTTTCTGTGTGCGTGAATGGGAGGGGCAGGCACTTCCTTTATGGTTTGTCTTACTTCTCCCTTACATCCAGTTCAATCTGAACTTTGACATTCAAGGCAGGAGTGAGGGGAGCAAGGGTGAGATTATCTAGAATCTTTTTTTCCTAGTGTTGTCTCAGCCCCTCATGATTTAGCGTAGCAGGATGGTCTCGGGGGGTTGAGAAGTTATCCACTGGGTATTCTGGAAACACACTAAAGGACAGATACACAGACATCCCTGGATAAATGTCTGGCCAGGGTCTGCCTGCTTGGGAGGTCTCAAGGACTGTAAGGAAGGACCTGATACCATCCATAAACCACTCAAGGAGGGACAGACCTCACCCTGGAAACAGGGTCAGCATCAGAGGACATGGTTTTCCTGTGGCCTTGGTGTCCTGCATTCCAGGCAGTGGAGAGACTTACAGCCTCAAATATGGGTCCTAACCTGAGAATGAATCTTGACACCACCCTCACCCTTGGAAGGCAGGTGGCATAACGCAATGCCGAGAAAAGGCTTCTTCCCCACAGCCCATCATTCCTAGTACTGCCAAGGCGGCCAGCTTATCCCCAACCCCTGCCTCTCCCAGGCACCCACCAGATTCTGTCAGTTCTCTTTGCCACCTCTCAGGCTTCCTTTCCTTCCTCCTCAGTCCCCCGTCCCTCCCAAAGGATGCTATCACCTCGAGCCCCAAAATGGTGACCCTGACACAAGTCCTTTCTCTAACCTCTCCTCATCCCTCGGTGAGATAATCTTCCTTAAAGCCTAGGTTGCAGCACATCACTTTCCTGTACTGCCTCTTGCATAAAATCCTAACTCTTCAGCCTCCTGTTAGAGCCTTTTTGATGCCACCCAAATTGTCCTCCGAACCTCATCACCAGCACCTCTCTACATTGGTCTGTCTTTCAAAAATACCATTTGTCCATCCGCTCATTTATTTATATTTACCATGATCAGAGACTGATATGGAGAGAAATTATCTTCCTTTTTGTGAAGGGGCAGGGACAGGGGGTGAGGAAGTGACACATATATCCACTGACAAATGCAGACATGTGGAGTGTGACCTTTGACTTTAAAAATGTTTAAAGTATTTACTGACTGATTTTATTGTATTGGTGGGCTTATAAAATAATGTATTTAAAACTATTTTCAAAAATAAAATTATTTTAAGAGACAACATATACATTACAGCAAATAAAATACTTATTTATATTGATTATCCCAATATTTAACCATTATAAGGAAAGTATTATTCTTGGTACTTTGATATTATTCTTGTTCTTTAATCACTTTCTTAACTATATCTGTCTCTAAATACCATGCTGTTACCAGAGAGTGGGCTTTTCTCAGCGCTGTGTCCATGTTTTTGGTGTCTGGAGAAAAGAATTGAATGAGACACAGAAATAAAGTGGTGAAAGAGTAGTTTATTAGAAGAAATAGTACACTCCAAAGAAATAGGAGCAGACCTGAGCAGCAGAGAATGGCTCGAGGGCCCAAGGTGGCATGACTAGGAGAAAAACTATACGTCAAAGGATTTGAAGCGGGTCCCAAGCAAAGGGAAAGCTCAAGAAGCTCAAAGGGCTGGGACCAGCGAGGACTTGGAGTTTTTATCCATTTTTCTCTAGAATGGGCTGTTCCTGTCTGGGCAGTGGGACCACTTGATTGACACCTGTGATTGACAAGAAGCTATTATCTCATCTTTTTAGACTGCGCATGTTCCTTCCCAGAGTTCAGTCTGTTATTAATGAACTTCCGGGCATATGTATGATATTATAATGATGGTATAATGAGGCCCAAGTGCAATGAAGGCCGTTGTCGCCTTTACTGCACAGGTGTAAGTGGCTGGTTTAATCTAGTTGGGTATTTTGTACCCATTTGTTCCTCATAGGGGTAGGTATTACATTTCCCTGAAAATAAGACCTAGCCAGACAATCAGCTCTAACATGTCTTTTAGAGCAAAAATTAATATAAGACCCAGTCTTATTTTACTATAAGACCGGGTATAATATAATATAATACAATATAATATAATATAATACATAATACCGGGTCTTATATTAATTTTTGCTCCAAAAGACATGTTAGAGCTGATTGTCTGGCTAGGACTTATTTTTGGGGAAACACGGTAATTACAATGAAAATGGGAAGTTTTGATTAGAGAGGGGAGGTCTTTTGGACAATTGCATTCTGTGGGTTATGCAGGAATGCAGAAACCCAATGCCTATCTCTAACTGCCTGCTTTGTTTTCCCCTTGAGAGACATGATCCCCATAAAATCTCTGTGGGAAGTTGAGGGACAGAAGGTCTTTTCTTCTGTATCTGCTTCCTGATGGACAGGGGCGTAGCACTGTCCCTACCTATTGCGGGATTCATGGAACTCTCACCCTATCTGACCTCAGATAAGAGGAAGTGGTCCTGAGATCCTCCTGGAAGACCATGTTGGCTTCTTTGGTTGAGAACGGCAATTTTGCTGGGGTATCCTCTGTATCCCCAAGGCCTCTGAATGAGGAAAAATAGATTTAATTAATAAATCCGTTAGCTCTATAGAGCCTGTGGCCATTCAACCAGTCATTCAGGTGTCGTTAATTGTCCAGGAGTTAGGCCTGGAATGGTAGGAGAGAACATTAGGCCTCAATGATTACAATCAACAAGTATGAATCACAAGATTTAGGATTCAGCAGAGGTAGGAGCTAAAAAACTGGAGAAAAGGAAACTTAAGGAGAAGGAAATTTAAAATTTCTATAGGAAAGGAAACAAAGTTTTTCAGTGGGGGGTTCTCCTCATTGGCCTGTATCAATGCCACGGGCGTTGTTTTTTTTTTGAAAAATGTATTACTTTCAACATGGGCTTATTTTTAATTTTTCATAACATTGCCTGCACACCCACTTAAAGTTGTACTTTAAAGTTAATAAATTTAACATTTTGACATTTAATTTACTCTTCTCTCCAGACCATATTTTCAAATGAGAATTTACCCTCTATGTAAGTGTTGAGGTACATGGTAAACTCAGAGAAATTCTGTAAGTAGCGTCTGTTTTCAATTCTGATTTTTCATATCGCCGTTTGTCAATCTTTCACAGGCTCCGAGTTTCTACACACACTTAGCAGCTGGGAGGTGTCTAGGGATGGGCGTCCCAGCTGGAAGGAAACCTTGTATTAGCTGTGTGGCCTTGGGCAGGGGCTTCCCTCTCTGAGCGTTAGTCTTCCCCGCTCTGTAAGGCACTACAATGCCACCCAGCTGGCCTGCGTGGCGAGGGTTTCATGACAATGGACACAGCGGGCCCAGCACAGTGCTAACACTTAGAGGTGCTCGATGAAGAGATGTTATTCCCACCCGGATGCTCAATGCTGGTGCCCGCTCCCGCCTCTCACGATGGGCCTGCTCCATTGCATGCTGCCTCGGGAGACACAGTGGGAAGCTTTAGGTCTCACACACAGGCCGGATAAATAATAGCCACAATTCACATGGTAGTGTTTACCCTGTGCCTGGCTCTGTTCTACGCACTTTACATGGACATCAACAAATGTAATTCTCAGAATGGCCTCTAAGACAGACCTAACTGTTTCCCTGTATTATGTAGATCATGATGCCTAAGAATGCCCAGGTAGTTAAGTGGTGAAGCCGGGCTACACGTCCAGGCAGGTTTGCTGCTCTTCTTGCAAGCTGTCTCAGAGACCGTCCCTTTGTCTCTCCAGATCCTCTCCGCCCTTCTCTACCCTGCACTTGGTCTGGAGGGGCCCACCCATCTGACTGATCCTGTGCCACCGGGCGGGCTGCCTTTTGCTGTAGGCCAATGAGGAGCCCAGGAGATATCCTAGGGAGGGAGGAGAGGGAAGTCGGTATTAATTGTTCTGCCGCCCTCCCTGCTAAGTCACCCAGGCTACCTGTGACCCTGGAAGGAAGGTCACAGCCTCTGTCAGGCCATCTCTTCCAGCGATGTCCTTCCAGATCCACGCAGCAGTTGAGTGCCGTTGCTATTGACACGAGGCTGCAGCAACATTTCCTTTGTCTCCTTCCCCTTCACTGCGTTGTAAATAGTCCCTTTGTAAATGGGCGGGCCACTACCCTGTACCACTTCTCAGCCATCTAGCTAAGCAAGGCTTAGCTTGTCCTGGGGTCTTAGCAGTTGACTGTTTCTTTAGTTGTGCAATCATTACCACCATCCTTCTTCAAAACTTTTTATTATCATCCCCAACGGAAACTCTGTCTCCATGAAACACGAACCCCTTGAAAGAGTTTTCTTTTTTTGTGAATCATTCCAGAAACGTTTTATGCATATTCAAGCAAATACATACCAGGTCTGACAATTAAGTTTGTGAACTCATCCTAGAAAAAGTGCTACATACCTTATTGCTGAATATCACTGATACAGGATTCTGATGAGCCCCCAAATGATATAGGATTCTGGTGTCTAGTGCCCAGAAAGCGTGGTCTCACGTACTCGAAGAATTAGAACATGGACTTGGAAGGAGAGGTAGAGGAGCAAAGATTTTTATTAAAGCGAAAGTATAGCTCTCTTGCGAGAGGGGGTACCCAAAACTGGGATGCCCACTGGCTATGGCAAAAGGTTCTTATTTTATACTTTTTCTTTATGCTTGGGAAAGGGAGCTGGCACCATCAAATGGATTCTATCAGACTTGCTCTGTTTGTCCAGCCTGAAGGGATTTACGAAATAAGCCATTTATCCCCAGAGCGCAATTACATTGTTGTCCTGGAGTGAATTAGTCATTTCAGAACCTGGAGTTCCAAGATATGGCTGCCTTTGTCCTGGAGTTTCAAGATATGGCTGCCTTTGTTTATTCTACCAGGGACTTCCCTGTATTACCTAACAACACGCTAGCTATCCTGTCTCATCACTGTGGTCACCCTTGAAGTACTCCCCTTGGGAAGCTATGCACCACTGCCAGCATCTAGTCCACCCTTCAAAACAATTTTGGAACTCTTTTTCTGGAATGGCCACCAGAGCTGTTGTCATATTACCCTTGATGTCCTGAATGTCATCCAAATGTCTTCCTTTTAATATTTCCTTTATCTTTTGGGTAAAGAAAGAAGTCACTGGGGGCCAGATCAGGTGAGTAGGGAGGGTGTTCCAATATAGTGATTTGTTTACTGGCTGAAAAATCCCTCACAGACAGTGCCCTGTGAGCTGGTGCATTGTTGTGATGCCAGAGCCATGAATTGTTGGCGAAAATTTCAGGTCGTTTTCGTCTAACTTTTTCACGCAGCCCTTTCAGCACTTCCAAATGGTAAACTTGGTTAACTGTCCAGTTGCTACAAATTCATAATGAATAATCCCTCTGAGATCAAAATAGGTTAGCAACATCATTGCAACAAGTTCGTGAATTTGTTAGACCTCCTATAAATAAAAACACAAATGATAGCTTCTTTTTTACACTGTCTACATCTTGCTTTTCTCACTTACTAATACAGGATATCACTTCACATCAATACATAAAGCAATTCTTCATCCTTTGGCTCAGCCTTCTCCTGTACAGATACTCTATGTATATTTAGGCCTTCCCTCATTGACGCAAACTGGGTGCTTTCAATCTTGTGCTATGGTTTGCTTCTACCTCCTGACCTTCCTATAAGGAAGCTCATGACCTTCCTAAAAGGAAGACCAACTACTGGCATGACTTCAGGGCCTTCCAGACCTCTGGGTTCCTGACCTGCCCTCTCGGGAGACTACCTGCTCCTTCACCCCCAGCTGTGGGCCCTGTGTCCTAGCTCACACTCTCCCTAGTGGCCTGTGTTCCAGATATGACAAACCACAGTGACACAAGGTAATCAGAAAGGGCCTCAATGTCTCCATGGCAGCCAAGGGTGTGGTTGCCTTCCTAACACAGGCTCCTGGGGAACACCTGTAGGGGAGGGGGCCTGGTTTGCATCTGCACAGGTGAAGAGGTTTCCAAACGTTTTTCAGTTCCAGCTGAATTTGCTGCCACCTACTCTGAGATGCAAGGCCATTGATAGTTTATTTATCTTTTCTTTCCACACCCTATACTGTTTTCTCGTTCTAACACTGGCATCATCATCTCCACCTTCTAATTAAGAAAGAAAGAAAGAAAGAAAGAAAGAAAGAAAGAAAGAAAGAAAGAAAGAAAGAAAGAAAGAAAGAAAGAAAGAAAGAAAGAAAGAAAGAAAGAAAGAGGGAGGGAGGGAGGGAGGGAGGGAGGGAGGGAGGGAGGGAGGGAGGGAGGGAGGGAGAGAGAGAGAGAGAGAGAGAGAGAGAGAGAGAGAGAGAGAGAGAGAGAGAGAGAGAAAGAAGGAAGGAAAGAAAGACTTGTAGAAAAAGAAAAAGAAAATGGTGGAGAAAACCCCCATCTTCTCCAACAAAATTTGACTCAAGATTTACGGAAAAATTGCTTTTCACATAATACCTCTAATAATAGAGAGTACTGTGTTTTGTGTTTTATAAATACACACACAATGCCCGAGGAGGTCTTACCACCCTGTGAGGTAAGTACTGTACTGTTTTGTTTTTTGTTTTGTTTTGTTTTTCACCACTTTACTGATGAAGAAAGAGGCTCAGAGGCGTCATTGCCAGAGGTGGAGCCAGACCCTCCGCCTGACTCCAAATCTCCACTAATGTCTACAGTTCCCAAATGCATTTGGCCTGTACCCACCCACCCACACAGCACCCCAAACCTGTCAGTGAATGGTGCTGCTCAGAGACGTTACTGAGAAGAGGGTTAAGTAACATAAAATAACCAGAGGTAGCAAGGCTCTGGGGGTAACTGGCACAGATGTGGGGGTAATGGGGCCAGCAAAACTAGGTCAGCTTGCAGACTGAGCTCCAGGGGGATGCTGGAGAGGACAGTTAGAAATGGAAGGAGGGCCGAAGACCAGCTGAAAAAAAAAGTTCATGTGCTGTCCTGAGAGCTGGCCCTTCCCTGAGAAAGAGAAAGAAGGGCACAGAGAGGGGATCCTGGGCAGGGAGAACCCTCTCGGTGTGCACCTGGCTGGATTATATGGCAATCTCCACTTCTGGAAAATGTGGCACATCACGGAAAAAACCTTGCCCATCATGACCAAAAGGCTTAGAGGTGGAGCTTTGATTCGGCTGCAAAGTAAAGATGGAAGCAGGTATGTAGTAGGGCTGGGATAAAACCACTATGGGGAATAGATTCAGTTGTGTTCAAATGAAGACTGGTTCTTGGCACCTCCCCACAGCTCCCCTTCCGCCTGAAGTCTGAGGTCATTTTGGACTGTCCATCCCCTTGACCTGAAGAAACAGAAGCAAACAGGGATGGAGGCTGGGGGAGATAAACTTCGGCAGGCAGACCTCATCCACAGACAGTGCTCTCTGGAGTAAACCTTTTCCCCTGGTTCCTTGGGAGTCAGCCAAGGAAAGCCTTCAGGAGAAAGCAGAAGCCTCAGAGGCCACATGTGGGGAGCCTGAGTCCCCTCTCACTGATGCTTCACCCTTCCTGGCCTTGGAAAGCACCAAGGAGAAGGACATCCTAGCTTGTTAAAACCCGCAGGTGCTTCACCACCACACATCCTGACTGAGTGCCCAGTTGTGCAGGCCCATGAGGGTAGACGCCACAGAGGATAGCAAGATGGGCCAGCCCCCACCCGCTAAGGGTTTCCGGGGAAGGGGAACCAGCAAACACACAAACCACAGCAGCCCCAGATGGTTTCATATGAGGGTCTAAGAGAGAACAGGCCAGGAGCAGCGAGGGGTATGGCTGAGAGTTGTTGGGAGAGGCTCTGGGAAGTACAGAGAGTTTAACACCCATCTTCTTTCAGCCTGATAAGCTTTGGCCTCTCTGCTCCCCCAGGAAACACACACACACACACACACACACACACACACACACACACACACACACACACATTCTCTCTGACCATTCTGTGTGCACCGGCTCAGGGAAGGGATGTGATGACAGAAAGAGGAGAAAAAGTATAGAAAGAAAGCCTTCCTGACCACTGAGTGCCAGAATTCTGACTCCTTAGAGGACTGTAAGACACCAACATAGATTTTGGGAGCTGCTTGATGAGGAATCCTGAGGCTTGCCCATCTCTCCAACTAGATAGAGTCCATAGCTTGGGAAAAGAATCGAGTAAGGTGTGTGTGTCGTGAGATATATGTAGATTGGTCTAGGTTGGAAACAGTCATGTGGTGTGTCAGGCAGATGGGCCTCTCCGTCGCTGTGGGCAGCAGAAAGAGTCCTGTGTACTTGGAGTGCAGGGGCATGAAGGACAGAGCAGCTGTGGGGGCTGAGGGACAGGAAGTAACCAAATAGGAAATTCTAGTGGGTGCCAGATGCACAGCTGGTCTGGAGGTTCAATGGAGCTCCGACCTTCTCCCAGGTACTGAGCAAGTCCTAGACTCAGGACCATCCCAGGAACTTTGAGGGGACAAAGGGACCAGCCAACCTCTGAGTTGAACAACATGAAGTGTCTGCCACCTCAGGGGAATGGAAACTAAAATGTAAAGATGAGAACGAGTCACCAAAATCAATTCCTGCACATCCAAATGTATGTATTGAAATGCTAACCTGCAATAAGACAGAAAGCCCAGAATGTACAAGGTCATTTTATTTATATATATATAAAAACCTACAAACAAAAGACAAAAAATAACCAGAAGAAATTATTATACCATACATGAAAAAAATACTAATTTCCTTCATATATAAAGGACTCTCATAAATCAATAAGATAAAAACTGTCAGGGCTGGCCCAGTGGCTCAGGCTGTTGGAGCTCCGTGCTCCTAGCGCCAAAGGCTGCCGGTTCGATTCCCATATGGGCCAGTGCCAGATGGCTCAGTTGGTTGGAATGGAGGCTCTCAACCACAATGTTGCTGGTCTGACTCCTCAACTCCTGCAAGGGATGGTGGGCTGCGCCCCCTGCAACTAACAACGGCAACTGGACCTGAAGCTGAGCTGCGCCCTCCACAACTAAGATTGAAAAGACAACAACTTGACTTGGAAAAAGTCCTGGAAGTACACACTGTTCCCCAATAAAAAGTCCTGTTCCCCTTCCCCAAATAAAAAAAAAATAAGATAAAAACTGTCAATCAATAGGATACTTCATAAAGGATATAAATAGGCAGTTCACAGAAAAAGAAATATAAATAACTTCTTAACATTTGATCCATATTCCTCAACCATAATTAGAGAAATGAAAATTAAGATTACAGTGAGATACGATTTTTTCACCTATCATATGGGCAAAGAATTCTAACTTTAACAAAGCTTGTTGCCGGTAAGAGAGAGGACAGGGAAGAGCCTCTCTCCATAAATGTTGATGGGAGGGTGAATTGGCACAGCATCCATCTTTGGAAAGCAAGTTGGCGATATACATCAAAATTAAAGTACACATTTCCTTTCACCCTGCAATTCCAGTTCTAGGAATTTATCCTGCAGGTACATCCCCACATATCCATAAGGATGTTTGTCCAAGGATGTTCGCAGTAGCATTATTTGTAGTGGCAAAAAAAAGGGGGGGGGAGAGGAAACAACCCAAATGTCTATTAATAGGGGACTGGATAGATAGATAGATAAATAGATGATAGATAGATAAATGCACATCAGTGGAACACTAAGTGTCCATTCAAAATAAAATAGATCTGTGCATGCTGATATGGACGGAGATGTGTTAACTAAAAAAAAAAAAGCAAGGGGCAGAACACTGTATAGTTGTCTGCTATTTGCATTTCTTAAAAAGAATCTATATGCAAATATATGCATGGTTATGCATGGACATTTTTTAAAAGGCACAGAGGTTAAACAAATCCATATCCATATATTCACATGGGATAATTTTGTAGTGTTTGAATGGTTCGACATCTCTGGACGTTTTATTTTTATAATAGCAGGATGAGGTAAAGGGTGAGCAGGAGCAAAGAAGCACTTCTGCTGACCTAGGAGCAGGGAGCCGCAGGTTTGTGCTGGGAGTTAGTGCTTTCCACGTGGACAGCCTCAGACTTCAAGGACAGGGGCTGAGTCACAACCACCCTGGAAGCTGTGACAGAAGTCCACAACCTTCCAATGGCAGGCGTTGGCTACATGTTCCAGAACAGTTTATCCTTGGGGAAGGAGCGCTGGGGGGGCTCCAGGTGAGGCTGGGAAGGACTGATAAGGAGGCATCTACAGGAAGTGACAGAAAATTAGCACTTTGTCCTCGATGGGCTGTTGTCACTCTGCCAAGAGTTGCTATTTCTCAGCAAAATCTACCTAAGCTCAAAGGTGAGATTGGCAAAGAGTTTTAAAGGGTCATTTTAGATTACTAGGAAGGATGAAAACGCTTGCACAAGATAGAAGAAATTCAAAGCCTAATAATAAGCAGTCAGGGAACAGGAAACATTGATTTAAACAATGTCAATTCAAATTCAAACAAGCGGATCCCATTATCCATCTATCAAATTAAAGTGTTAAGGACTGCTACCCTGTTTCCCCGAAAATAAGACCTAGCCGGAAAATCAGCTCTAATGTGTCTTTTGGAGCAACAATTAATATAAGACCCGGTATTATATTGTATATTACATTATGTTGTGTTGTATTGTATTGTGTTGTATTGTATTGTGTTGTGTTGTGTTGTATTGTATTGTATTGTATTGTATTGTATTGTATTGTATTGTATTGTATTATATTATATTATATTATATTATATTATATTATATTATATTATATTATATTAAAGAACCGGTCTTATATTATAGTAAAATAAGACTGGATCTTATGTTAATCGTTGCTCCAAAAGACACATTAGAGCTGATCATCTGGCTAGGTCTTATTTTCAGGGAAACAGGGAATTCAGTGTTGGTGAAGGTATGGGAAAACAAGCTTTCTCAGGTATGGCTGCAGGGAGTACTGGATTATAACCCAAAGTATAAAATAAGTCCATATTGATATAAATAAATGATTGAATAAATTAATAAATGAAGAGACATATCTTCTGTGCAGAAGAATTTAAAAACAGAAATGCATACAAAATACAAAAATGCTCAAGACAGTGTCTTGGCATTTTCAGAAAAGAATTATATACTTGTGTTACTTGTCTATAAATATTTTGCTTAGAAGAGCTTCAGAAATCTCGGGGAGGTACCATTTTTACAGCATTAAATTTGCAAAGGTACATATACATATACGTATTTATACATATGCATAAATAGCTATACATATGTTTTGCAAATTTAAATGTTATATATAAATATATGAATATAAATATATATATACATATATATATACACATATATATGCTGTAAATCCTGGCAAAATTGTAAGAAACTTAATATGTGCATCTATTATTGTGAGCATTATAAGTTCATACATGCCTTTTGAACAGCATCTTGGCAATATCTATCAAGAACTAGAAAAACATTCATACCCTTGAACACGGTAGTTTCTTTTCTGAGAATTAATTCTAAGGAAACATAAATTAAAAAAAAAAAGACAGCAAAGAAAGCAAAATGCATTTGTGCTGTTCTCTAATTTAAATGAACAAAACTGGAAACTAAATGTCCCACAGCAGGTTACAAAATGACACAGTCCCTTGGTGGAATATTATTTAATTACTAAAAAGGATGACATGGGGACTCTATAGGAACATGGAAAATGCTGATGAGCACGTATAGGACAGAAGTATAAAGCAAAATGTGTAACTATCATTAGAACTTTATAGATGTAGGCCCCATGGGCTGGAGGCCTAGGAAACAGAACAGTTGGGCCGTTGGCACCTGGACCCTTTCCCAGCTGCATCACACACCCAGCCTTTCCTGCCTCCTCCTGGTTCTTACAGCGGCCAACTGCATTCATCACCTAGTGTGCTTGGGCCACAGAGAGGGTACTCCACATATATGCTGCAGGAAATACCTTGTTAGTGTTGCTATGATGCTCTGTAACACCACTACAAAAAATTCTCCTACATATCTACCGATGAACCTGGATTCAAAGTTGGACAGTCTCTGTCAATGCCTTAGTCCCCACCAAGGCCTAACCCAAACCTCCCACGACTCACACATCCTATTCAGAGTTTCCATTGTTATCTCACAGCCAACTACCGGCTCTCTCAAACGGGTGCAAGAAAGCCCCTGTGTGCCTTTGTCTGAAGCAGAGGACTTTTTTTTTTCTTTTTCTTTTCTTTTTTTTTTTTTTTTTTTTTTTTTAAGCAGAGGACTTTTAAAGGTCAAGCAGCACTCAGAAAACAACTGCTTAAAATGGGAAAGCGTTTTCCAGGGAGATGCTTGGATCCTATCTGGAGAACCTAAGAATCATGACCCCACACCTGTGCTGGTTTCCTTTCATTTCAGCCAAAGGGGTGGAGCTAAAGACCTTTACAGCTTGGTGGGAACTAGACATAGAGCTGGGAGCTGCACTGGTCACCCAAGGGGCAACTGCACTGCAACAGAAATGGCGTATGGGCCACAGAAGTAAATGTTCTCGGACACATTAACAAAAGTAGAAAGTAGGTGACATTAATTTTAATATATGTTGTTTAATCCCAAATCTTCAAAATATGATCATTTTAACATGCAATTGATAAAAATTATTCTTATTTATTTTATTCTTTTTTTCATGCTAAGTCTTTGAAATCCAGTGTATATTTTATACTTATAGCCCATCTTAATTCGGATCAGCCATATTTCAAGAGCTCAATAGTCATATTGGGAGCAGAAGCTACCATATCAAACAACACAGATCTAGAATTTTTTTGTCTCGTTTTCTTCTTTTCACTTCCCCTCCCCCTCTCTCCCTTTCTTCCTCCTTTCTTTCCTTTCTTCCCTCCCTCACTTCTCTTTTTCTTTCCTCTCTCTCCTTCTCCTTCTCTCCTTTTCTTTGTAAAAAGATCATTCTTTGGAAACTGAGACATATGTCTACCTGCCTACAACATTCACCCAGGCAGAGAATCCTGGGAAATCTTATTTTCCAGAATTCCCTGCTGTGCAGTGGCTGTTCCTTCTTGAGTGCTGCGGCATGTATGTGAGCAGACCCCTTTCTTGGGCTTCTGGCAGCCCTCTGGTGAGACTTCCCTGAACACATGCAGCCCCCGTGAGCTCATCCTCCGTGGCTGTAGGAAACCAAGGTGAGCTGTTTCTCCCTGTGGAGTGATGGGGGCAGGCTTACGCAGCCCCTTCATTCTTTTCTGGAAGAGTGTTCAGTACTTGGCAAGATGCCCCAGGTCTTTTTCATGAATTGCACTTTGCCCTGGAAATTGGCCAGTGGCCAGAAGTCTCTTATAGCCTGGAGAGTCCCTGCATCCATCTCTGGACCTGAGAGAAACTTTGAGCCCAAACGTAGGGGTCTCACATAATTATTTACATACACCGTCACATGTCCCCTAGCAATCCTGGAAAACTGCTCTGGGAAACAAACTCCTGGAGAAGAGCTCTTGAGAGGAAGACTTTTGAGGGAATGGGAGGGATACAGAGTAGCATCATTTTACCAGAAGTTATTACTCCTTTATTTGCATTTCCTTTCATTATCAAAGTAAAAAATAAAAAACACACACACACACACACACACAGAACTGCAGTTATGCAATGTTTTATGTAGTTGCTATGAGCCCAAAAGTGCTCCCTGGGCTGTATGAGTCGGCACATCCCTGGCTTCCCGCACTCAGGGCAACAGGAGATACTGGGAGTTTCTCAGACGTTCACAAGAATGTCGAGAGAGTTCTGAAGAATCACAATTCCTTGAACTTCTTGTGGGAAATTGCAGTCCAGTTTCCTTTTAGAGAAGTGGCCTTTGAAAGCTATTTGCCACGAGAGTTTTCATTTGTTTATGGTGCAGAGAGTGGTAAAAATGCACTTCTGTGGAAGCCCCCAGCAAGCAAAAACTCCTGCTATGGAGATATCACTGCCCTAAGCATAGAGAAAACTTGAATTCTCCAGCTGGACACCAACGCCTGCTGAATTCCTGATCCATTCAGCTCTGTGTTTTGGCCTTTAATGTGATCAGCTTAATAAAACTGTTAATGTCCTTCTTGTTATCCTTTTCTCTTAGGGACCCAACCCTTGGTGTCTCCCCTGCCTCTATTCTCTCCTGCCCTGTAGGTATCACCCTGGAAACCAAGCGTCCAGGGAGACTAGCGGGGTCTGCCTGCCACTCAGTCTATGTTGCTGAGCTCTTACCTCCATTGGAGTCTCTACTTGTTGAGGCGTCCCCTCTCTGACTTCCAGTCCCCACCTGCCAGGTGGACAATTAGATTCAGTAAGGAGAAGGCAAAGAAAGAGGAGAAAGGAAAGGGGGTGGGGAGCCAACCCAAGCCAAGAGGCCAGGGGCAGCTGCTGTCTAACCCACAGGCACAACTGAAGGTGGGGATTTCAAGACCCAGAGGAGATGCTGTGGGGCTGGTGGAGCCCGTGGTGTGGGAAGCCGCCTGCCCACTCTGTCGGGGCAGCCTGACCAAGGCCCACAAGTGGCTGCTCACTTCTCCCAACCTGGCCAGGGCTTCTTAGCACCGGTCACCAGACCTTTGGTGTTTTTTTTGGTTATTTTTTTATGGAGCACCATAATAAAAAAATTCTTGAGGGTCTCAGCCAACACGGACTTTGAATAATTTAGTATGCAGGCATTTTGCCCCCAGCCAGCTGTTAGCTCACTCTGTGGAAGTCCAGGATCCTTCATGGGAGACCACGCAAGCAACACTACTCTAAGAAGCAGGATGACAGGGAATACCCACATAGGAAAGTATGGGCTGAAAGGTTTTGTACCAGCTTCACTTTGTTCTTTTGTTTTTTGCTCAGTCATCTAACAGACATTTATGGGAAACCTAGGGGTTGGGGACATAGAAGTGAACACTCCTAGTCTTGCCTGTGAGGGGCCCCCACCTGGACAGCTGGAAAGGCCCATCTCCTGTGTATCTCTGGTTTTCCCTCTAGGAGGTGGAGAGCCCTCACTTTTAAAAGTGCCTACAGAGCAGTTTTGCCCTTCTGTGAATGAGCTTTGGCAAGCACACGGCTGAGTCAGTCTTGGTGACACAGCACGTGGCTTTAACTGGCCCAGAAGTATGACTGGCACCCCAGCCTGTGCCTCCCCACCCTGAAGGGTTCTGGATGAGCCACTGTCAGCTCAGAACAAGGGATCCGAAGACTATCCCTCTTCTTTTCTAAAAGCCTGCTATTGAGTTTTAAGACCTTGTCCATACATGGCGATTTCCTTGAAGGCAGTTGAAGTAACCACTGATTTTTGTTTAATTACTAAGCTAAGTGCCTTTTCCTAAGGAGCAATTTCCCTGGCAGGTCTCCAGAGCTTGAGGGGAAGGTGAGGAATGTTTTCACTTGGGATATGAGCGGGGTGATTAGGCCCAGCTCAAACAGCTTGCGGGGGGCACGCCGATTCCTGACCCTGGAAACTAATGGCTGACCTTCTTGGGAGTTGGCGAAGGGTCTGCCTCAGCCAGAGTCTTCTTCAGCCACACCCCAGAACTGGTCCCAGCTCCTGATATGCTCTGGGTCTGCTGTGACCCACAGTGGATGTCTGCCTGACCTCCCTGGAGGGTCCCCACCTCTACTATGCAGGACAGAACAGTCATGGGAGAAGGCAGTGGGCAGGCACCCCAGTGTCCACTGAGGCCACGGGAAGCCAGGCAGCTGGTGGCTTGTCAGTGGCAGGCGGAGGCCTGACTCATGGCCCTGTCATAGCCCTTTGTGGAAGACTGACCCACAGAGGAAATTACACAGCACTCTGTGGCCCATGGTAGAGGCAGGGGCTTTTCCAAGTACATCAACCGGGAAGCAGCTTTCACCCACACCAGAATCTAAGGCTTGGGGACCCCCATTAAATTCACGTTAGTTCTGCTGACTGTCGGAATGAGGTGGCCACTACAAACGCTTTGCAAAGTTCCCCACTGGCTGACAGGGAGCCCACAGCCCCAATTTGTCTGTGACAGAGCTGCCATGCTTACCCAGACAGTTTTCTACACGTAGTTCCTCGGGCTTCAGCCCCCAGCTGTGAGTGAGTCCTAGCTTGAGACATCACACAAGGGGCAGACCACTGAGGAGGATTCTGTTCCACCTGTTCCCTCACCAGAAGTTCCTTCCACTTCTGTTCCCTCACCCACTCCAGATCTGACACCCCAGGGCTATCCTGCAGTGAGCCAGAGGTGGAGGGCACTGGCTACCTATCCCCCAAGGTAGGGGAGAAGGGTGACTAAGGGGCTGGAGGGAAGAAATGATGGGCCGCACTTGCGGTCCTGCATCTGGAGGTGGTCCTAGGAGTCCCCTCTGTGAGAACCTTCAGCCCCACGAGTCTCTGTGATGGGTTAGAATGTTCTCCTGGAACCCAGAAGGCAGGGCTCTTGTGTAGAGTCCTCCAGCCCACCTGCGCTGTCATCTGGGCCAAGGCCTGCATGGCCATCCCCTTCCATGACAGTGGCCGGGATGACGATGTACCAGTTCTGGGGAGGCTACCAGGGTGGGCAGTTGCGGTGCTGCCTCTCCCGGAGCCACCAAAGGAACAAATCAAGTAGGTGTGTAACAAGAAAATATCACCCAAGGACTCTCCTTCCGTGTAACCCAAGCTCCAGTTATCCCTAAGCTCCTATGCCCTCCTGCTGTGCCTGCTGTTCCCTCAGCCTGACAGCTCACCCACTAGGACCCCCAGCTCTGGAATACCTCCCCAGACTCCTGTTAGTGATCCAATTCTCTCCTGGGCTCAGGTCTGTCTCAACTACCAGCCTGGAGACTCCTGGAGGCTGAGACCAGTTCTTGGAGGGTCTGGCCCCCTGAACCTTGCACAGTGCCAATATGTAGTAGGTGCTTAACATTTGCAGAAAGTCTAGTGGTGAAGCCGAATGTGGGTGTGCACACGTGTGTCTGAGGACAAATTCACAGTGCACCCATTATGCGCCAGGCTAATGTTAATAAGCCCTGTACTCAGGGTATCTCATTTAATCAGCCTCATTTGCGTGGTTGCTTCTGAGTAATTCTGGGGTAGCTTTTACACAGATATTCCTCACCTCATGTGGGGAGGCTGCGAGCTCTATTTCTATTTTTATCCCCCCCAATTGAAGGGTGCTCTATTCACAGGGCCCTTTATCTCCCCTGGAACTTTCTCCAAACTAGAACCTTTAGGTTTGCAAAAGGAACTTGTTACTTCATATCCAGTTGCCTCATCCCTCTTCCTCTAAGCCCTGCAGGCCCCAGGGCTTGGGTCACCTCTTCTAGAAGACCTCCTTCCCTCAGGCCTCGTTCTGGGCTGAATGGGGGCAGGATCCCTATTTCCTCCTGGAACCTGGGAACTACCTGGGGTGGGACACGGCTCCCTTTGCCCCAGCTCCCAGCAGTTCAAGGGTTCACTTGAGCTAATGAGCCCTTTCCTGCAGCAGCCTAGCAGTGGGGGCAGACTAAGACCTTGCATGGCTAAGGAGCTCCCCTGGGGCCCCTGCACACCCACTGAGGTTGGCTTATTTTAATTCATCCCAGCCCTAGCTGAGCAACAGACAGTGCAGTTTGGGGTTGAGGTGAAGTGGGGACTCTGCATTGTGACTTTTCATATAAAAAGAGCTTGTAGTCATTCTGCATTTGATCTTTACAACCACCCTGCATGTGGGTAGGTGGGGAGGGCAATTATTATCTCTAATTTACAAATGGGAACTCTGAGACCCAGAGATTAAGGTCACTCAGCTAATACACTGAGTGTCTTTTGAATTCCACCCCAGGGTCACTTTCTACCACTAAGTGCCACACAAGGGGGTCTGGGTTCTGGCATGTGGACTAGAGGAGGCAGGCTACAGAGAGAGTTCTGGGACAGCTTTCCCTAGGGAACAAAGGCCAGGAGATCCTCCCTCGGCGCCACTTACCAGCTGGCTGGCTCTGGCTGTTAAGGAAGCCTGGAAGCTGCAGTCTCCTGGGGGGTAAAACAGAGCATGTGCTTCTCTCTGGGCTGATATGTGATGAGAGCTGATATTAAGGTAACTTTACTGTGTACCAGATAAGTGTTTTCCAGAGATGGGCTCACTTATTCCTCAGAAAATTCTAAAAAGCCGTATGATCATTCCCATTTTACAAATAAAAAGAGAAGTTAAGAAACTTGTCCAAGGTGAAAATGCTAGGAAGTATCCAATTAATGTTACTTTTTTCCCCCAACTCTTTTTAGACCACTCTTTGTGGGCAAAAGTGAGACTGGTCCCAAAAGCCGTGCTCTGAACATGAGATCAAGTGTTTCCTCATTCCTCTGCTTACCCAACAGAGGTGTACTTTCACTTGGTAGGTACAACTGTGGGTGGTTTCTTAGATTTTTGTAAAAGCATATAATATTTGATGTTGCTGGGAAAAGAAGTATGTTTATTTTTGTTTTTAAGTCATTTGCAGCCAGTGGCTGTTTCCTTCAGCTGGGACTGCACAAGAGCGGCTGGCAGGGAGAAGGGACAATGGGTGAGCAGCTCAAGTTTCTACAGTTCCCCTGGTGGAGCTTGTGATTCAGTGGCTTTCTTGATCAGAGGGCCCAGACTGCTTGGGCTGGCAGGTGACAGTAACTGCCAGGCAGGAGAGGCTCACTTGGGGCCTCGTGGCCAGCTGGGCTGCAGAGCTGGCAGAGACTTTGCCAAAGGAAAGCCTGCCTTCCATGAATGATGGCGGGGGTGGGGGGTGGGGGTGCAACCCCAGGGTGAGGCCGGGAATTTTGGGGTGACTATGTTTGACTCTTGAGACATCTGGATGCAGCTATTTGTATACGATTACCTCTATACTGCAAAGACAAAACAAAACCACTTAAACATTAGCTAGCAGGGCTGAACACTCGTCCCTCCGGTTCCTCAGGGACAGTGGCACTGAGACTCCTCGAAGGGGGAAGGAGGTCAGGCAGATCCCACCACGGCAGGGGGTGAGGCCGGCCTGTACCTGGCCTTCCCCCAGGGTTTCTCGGGGCTCAGGCCCTGCTGCCCTCTCTCCCCCGGCCAGTCCTCGAGGGTCACCGTCACCGCCACTGCTACGAGCTCCGGGCCTGCACTAAACTTTCTGGCTCCCATACCCTGCCCCTGCCTTTCTAAACCCTCCCTTTATTAAACTTTCTCCAAATTACCTTCCGTGCGGTCACAGCTGGTTCCTGACTGCCACCCCAGTGAGGTGCACAACAGCTAATTTATCGCCCAATCAGAAGGGCCTCCACACACGCCACCCTCCATTCTGGGGGCCCAGAGCCCTGAAGATCCCAGCTTCATGTATTTAAAGTATACGACCGGGGCTGGTGTCTGGAAGCATGAATGCATAGGGGGGGATGCGGGTAGGTGGGGTGGTGGTGAGGTCCTTAGGAAACTGACAGATGGATGTGCTGAGCACATTCCTTGAGATGTGGGGCCTCAGGGGCAACGGGAGGGTGGGGCCACCCCAGGACCCAGTGAGACTTCCTCTCTGCTGCGGGCTCCAAGGCGCACAGGACCCTTCAAGCTGCTAACTAACCCCACCTGCCTTCTCCCCCACAAGCTCCAAAAGTAAGATGGGAGGGATGACACCTCCCAGCTCCCGAGTCAGCCTCCAGTGAGGGGCACGGAGGCTACTTGGCACTATGAGGAATGGGGGAGGCCGGGAGGTGGGTGTGCTCCAGGAGATGCTGTCCTTTTTGGCAACTGCTCCTGTCAGATTTTGGAGAAACAGGAAACGCTCACAGGCTGGTCCACCCTTGGCAGATCCAAAGAGCAATGTGAAATGCATCCAGTTACCGTAACGTGAGTCAGCTGAATCCTGTTGGGGCTTCTTCCCCAGGTGCATAGATGTGGCTGGGGGTGGGGTGGGGTGAGGGCAGGGCTGGAGATGAGATCAAAGGATCCTAGACTTTGCAAGCAGATAGAGGTTTTGGAGCTTCTGCCCATCTCCCTAATCACCCTAATTTCACATACAAAGAAGAGGCCTGGGTTGCAGAGCCTGGCTAGGACCCAGGAATCCCAGCTGCCAGCAGCACCCTTCCATCGAACCCTGCTCTCCTCTGGCACTGAGCTGTTTTCAGAGCAGTTTTTCTAAACCCTTTGCCAAAGGCCTGGAGGCTCAAGTCAAAGAGACTTAGTTGAAAACTGGTTGTTCAGAAGCTGGGGAGGGCTGATCCTGGCATACTAAAGAAAGTACATGTAGCTTCCTGAAGCTCTTCCTGAGGGTTCCGACTGCATTGATTGTACCCTTGTCCGAAATCCTGTCTCTCAGGGTCTCCCAAGGTAGACTGGAAATGCTAACATTCATCTCTATCCATATTTTCCATGAAAGGTTGGTACTCCTTCCTGCACAGTGCAGATTCCTAAGCAATTTTCTACGTCTCCCTTCAGGCACAATCTGAAGAGTGTGTGTTGAATTTGGATGGACAGTCATTCCGGGAGAGAAGCCACAGAAATCCAAGGATTGAGACTACAAAAGATCTGAGTGCTGATGTCTGGGCCAACCATGCTGGGACCAGGCCCTTTTGCAGCCCAGGCAGGGGTGGGAGGAGATGGGGGTAGGGGTTTGTGCCTGTCATGTGGGGTGTCATGTGAGGTCTCAGCTCCCGCTCCCCACATAAGAACGCAGGACATGGTGAGGCCAAAAAACACTCACGGAGCCATAGATAGGGGAGTCATACCTCTATAGTCTCACTGGTGGCTGGAGACACAGGAAGCAGGAGCTACACTATCTGCAACCTGCCATCCACTTCTCTCTGCCAACCAACCTCACTTGCTAGCTGCAATCTGCTGTGTTAACTGCAACCCGCTCTTGCTAGCTCGTTCTTGCTAGCCCCCATTTTCTGCTAACGTAGCCACAGCAGTTATATTAGTGACCAATGGCTCACTGGTTACAGCTGACGGCCAACTAGCCACAGCTGATGGCCATCCAATCACAGTTGATGGTCATTTACTACCCAAGTGAGCACCTTTCCACATGAGGGTGAGAGCCTGGAAACTGCACTCCTGACTCTGTCCCCACAGTGCCACATTAACAGGGGCCAGTTGGGATTGTTTTCTGAAGCAGGGAAGATAAAAAGACTTCTAATTCTTCCCACCACCCTACAACTACTATTAATGGTTGCATTAGTAAGAATTTACCATGGGTCAGATGTTTGGATTGCTTCTTTCAACCATATAGGTAGAAACAACTAAACCCCCCAATGTAAAGATGAGAAAGCCGAGGCACAGAAAGGTTAAGTGACCTGCTCAAGGCCTCGTAGCTGGTAAGTGGTGAGGCCAGGAGCCTGTCATTGACCACTATGCAGCCCTCTGAAGTGATTCCGTGGTGGCCTCCCTGCCCCAGGGCATTGAGAGTCCTCTGAGCTGAGTCACAAAGGCCACCCAGGCAAGTTGGGTTCCGAGATCAAGGAGGTTTTTCTTAGTTTTGTCACCCTGAGGACTGCAGTAGTTCTATGACCCCTGAGCTGTGGGAAATCCTTGGTCAGCCTCCACTGTTGGGTGCCCAGTGGGCCTCTGAGGCAGAAAGTGGGAGTTAAGAGGACACTGAGTGTGCTGCTCGCTTGTGGCTCGCTTCGGCAGCACATACAGTAAAATTAGAACGATAGAGAGAAGATTTGCATGGCCCCTGTGCAAGGATGACATGCAAATTCATGAAGCGTTCCATATTTTTATAAAAAATCTTAGAAAAAAAGAGGACACTATGAGGAATGCCTGACCCTGGTCCTACCCCCTGGCACTGCCTACTG
The DNA here is from genome assembly GCF_964194185.1 of Rhinolophus hipposideros. Classification (NCBI taxonomy): domain Eukaryota; kingdom Metazoa; phylum Chordata; class Mammalia; order Chiroptera; family Rhinolophidae; genus Rhinolophus; species Rhinolophus hipposideros. The sequence goes on along the minus strand of NC_138051.1, from coordinate 18,580,202 downwards.
AAGAGTGGGTAATGGAACCCTAACCAGAGCCCTTGGTTATTCAAATAGACTGTGAAACAAGGCTGGAAACGATTCAGGACTAGGAAGCCAGAAAAAAAGAATAGGAAAGCTGCCTTCCCTTATCAAGATCACAGCGGGCCAGTTCACTGAGCAGTTGGAACAAAAAGTTCCAATTAAAACTCAAAGTAGCCATTGAAGGAGATAAGTTGGGAGGTAAGTCAACACTGTGTAGCCAGTCCACTCCTTTCCCAGGGCAGGGTCCTGGCAATCTTTCCAGCCTCTGTGAGCAGAGCCCAGAGCAAACAGAAAGGGTACATTCAGTTTAGAACCTCCTGAACCCAAAGCTGTCCTAGCTGTCAACACCCGTGTCTTTATACCTTCTGTGACATTTACTAGGCTACTCATTGTACTCATTTCCTAATCAAGGGAAAAATGGAATTTAAAAAAAAAAAAAGTCTTGGGAAATCTAAGAAGCACATTGCCGGAATACCTCAGAAAGGTGACTCAGCACTTCATTTCACAAAGGGAACCAGAAATTTCGCAAACGCAGTGTTCTTCCCTCTAAATTAGTGGATCAAATCAGGAACCTGACAAACTTTTTGCTGAAGGCCCAGTTCTAAGCCTCTTGGTTGGCAGGACTAACTCTCTCACCTTTTCAGAAATGGTTGAGTGTGGCATGGCTGAGTGACCTGATGCATTTCTGCAGCGGATCACAGGCTGGTTTGCGCCTGGCAGCAGGGTCTTCTGGAACACCGGGAAATGTTGAACTATTCATCCATCTCATGAACCAGAAGCAATAGTGCCAACAGAAAATGTGCCTGTGAATAGGACATGAAGTCACAATCAAAAGCAGTGTCCAAAAAAAGATTTTGTTCGTAGCATGATCAATGGTTTTCTCGTTTTTTCATTAACAACCATTTAGTCTTATAAATACATTTTCTAAAATGTATATGGACATTAACTCTAATTAGTCTAGAAATGGGAAGGATGGAAATAAAGTTTTGTGTTTTTGTAGTAGCTTGTTTTGCAAAGTTACTTCAGTTGCATGTTTTTTAAAAAGTACTTTCCCAGATGTCATGCCTTCCTTACCAATTTGGGGCTGGGAGTTGGCTGTAATTTTCCTAATTTTGCACAGGCCTCACATGTGGTGCATTGCAGCCAACAAGAGCCTAATCAGCTTTAGAACATCACAGCTGTACGTGTCACATCATGTCACCCACTTGCTGATGGCAACCACACCACGGTTTGATCTGGAGCTGACTGCAGGAGTTGAGAGAGTTTAAGACTTGTCAGTGAGTCCCCAAAATGTGCCTGAGCTGGAGACTGAGCCCAGCATTGCAGCAGCCATGAAGGCTCAGGACTGGAGGGGGTTTCTGAAGCTGGATGACTTCTTGCTTGTACGCATGCACACACGCACAATCACATGTACACATGCACAATCGTTTTGTTTGATGGTGGAACTTCTTCCTTCCTGAGAACCACCTTTCCATAGAGGTCCTTGTTTTCTCACTCCTGGGCAACAGCAGCAGCTTCCTAGCTGGGCTCCCTTACAGCTCCCTCTGTATCCTACACTCTGCTAAATTTCATGTTGCCCTTTAGCCTGTGACGTCCCTGGATAGTATGGCTTCCCTGTTGCCTGTAGGTAAATCCTGGCCGTAAGAGTCCTGTGTTCTCCTTGAGAGGCTCCAGATGGACACCCATCTTAGCACATTCCCCTGATGGAAAACCTTGTTCTTTCTTGTCGGTCCAAATCCAGGCAAGAATTTGGGGCTGGGAGTTGGCTCTCTGGATCTGGTTTAGTGCTCGCAGGAACTTGCCTTGGTTTGGGGCAGTCACTGACCCTTCCTGGGGGCTGCTGCTATGATCTCTAGAAGGCCTGGAATGTGTCAGGGGCATGTTGGTGATTGAACACCAACAGTTCCTGATGGAACAAATACTATGCAAAGCCCCTCCCACTCTTGTTTACCCTATTCTTTTGTGAGGCCCCAGCCCTGGCAGAAGGCATAGAGGGACCATCCAAAGCACCCTCCCTTCCTCAGCCTCCTTCTTTTGTCATTACAATCCTGTCACAGTTGGGCTTGTACTGTTGGACCTCAGAAAAAAAGGAGACAGACATTGATCCCAGGTCTCCAACGGCACAGAGCTCACCATCGGCTCCAGCCATGTGGACCAAGGCCTGTCCAGTGTGCAGTCTAGGATCAGTGACATTGCAGTCCACAGGACCTTCCCCAACGTCCCCTGCTCCCCAGGCCACCACCCTGTGTCATGCTGTTCTGTGTGGCTTTCTAACCGTCATTAGAACCCGTCTTCTCCGTAAAACCAAGCCCTCTGCCAGCATAGACCTCACGTGAGGTGGGCACCCGCTGGCTGGCTCTCCAGCTCACAGTGGCCCTCCTTCTGCTCACCGTCTTTGATCTGCCTGGACCCATCCAGGGATTAAGAGCAGGCTGTCAGCACTTCCATAGGTCATAAACATGCCCCACTTCTCAGGATATAATTAGATCGGTTTGAGGGTTTGAGCCCTCTCCTTAGGAGTGTGTAAGTGAGTGTGTGTTTGTGTGTGTGCGTGCGAGAGAGAGAGAGAGAGAGAGAGAGAGAGAGAGAGAGAGAGAGAGATTTGCCTGTCTCCATTCCGGGCCTGTCACCTGTGAGCTTGGCAGCCACAGCCAGGCTCTCCTGCCATAGGACAGGACACACAGAGTGAAAACAGGCAAAGCTCCTCTTTAGAGAGGAGCACAGGTGGAGGCCCAGGTGGCTTCTAATGGCCTTTAGCCTCACTATTTCACTGTCCTCAGCGTCAGTGAACCTCTGGAGCCCTCCAGGAGCAACTGTTACTTGTGCCACAAGTCATGCCCATGGCTTCCGGGGTTATACTTCTGTGTCCCACCACTGGCCTTTGTCTTAGGACTGGGTTACAAATTAAAAGTGGAAACGGCATTATTTTTTCCCCTGATAATTAAAGTAATAGAGAAAAGCACAAAGAAGACAATAAAAGAAATCTCTCTGAATTATTGTTAATTCATTTTTAGGTGTGATAATGCTATTAAAAAGTTATGCATTTAAAATATAGTCCTTATCTTTTAAGGATAAGTACTAAGATATTTAAGGAGGAAGTTACAGGATACGATGACTGGCGTTCACTTCTGAATAAGATGGGGGAAGGAGGTGTAAATGAAACAAAATTGCCATGAGCTGAAACTGGAGATGGGGCTTCATTTTAATATTCTTTTTACAGTGGTATATGTTTGAAATACTCCATAAGTTACAAAAAACCCAGCCCGTCTTCATTCAACCACCCAGAGATAACCACTATTAACATCTTGGGATATTTGTCATTCAAATTTGTCATCTGAATCTACTTCTTATGTTTAGGGGATGCCCTAACAAGAAGCAAAAAAATGCCAGGCATTCACACTGCCAGCCTCCCTTGCATGGGCACATGACTGAAGCTCCAGCAGTCACACCCTTCTGCCTAGCCCTTGAATCAGAGGCTAATAGTGGGAGAGGCTAATGTGCTGTGGAATCCATTCCAGCCACAGTGGAACAGCCCAGGCTGCAGTGATGAGCTCACCGGCTCTTCTCGCTGGCTCTCCAGCCCCACTGGAGATTCTGAGGGCTCCCCCAAATCCTCCTCACAAATTTCCTTGCTGCCTAAATTATCCAGAATTAGTTTCTTTTGCTCATAACTCAGAATCCTGGTGGGCAGAACATGTCAGTATAGTTTTTTGTTTATTGATAGGATTATACTATGCAAACGTTTGGTGAGGTGCTCTCATTCTTCCACTGAATAACATGTGGAGGGTGTATTCGTGGGCACACAGACCTCCTTCATCCTTCATTCTCTCAAACACAGTTAATGCTGCTACAGGAACCAGGGCTCTCTCCTTCCCTGCCTTTCCCACTAGTGGGCTGGTAGAAGGAAAGGAAGGGTCTCCGTGATAAAAGTTCACTTTCCTCAGAGTGAGGCAGGGTGGGAGTACCTGGCTGGCCTGAGGGTGTGCCTGACCAGCTGGCAAGGCCCCAGGAGAGGAGCATTCATCACACTCTATCAACAGTTTGTGCTTCCACTGAGACGTGGCCCCTGAGTAGCCTGCAGCCTGGCCCACTACTGACCACAGGAGCAGAGGCCTCGTCTTCCATGGCTTCACAGGGCCATCCGAGGTCAGGAGCCTCAAGGCTTGCACCCGAGCCTGAGCCCATGACAACCTTCCGTTTGCCATGTGTGGTCAGGCGCCTCATCGATTGTCTCTCCTTGTCCAGCCCCATGGCAGCTCCTGCGGGTCAAGTCTGCACTGAATGTGCTCCCCGCATCCACCTGGTCCCCCCACCAGGGAACCATGTGATGTGGCCGAGATGGGCTGTGAGGGTGGAGTCCTGGGGTGAGGAACAAGGTCAGGGAGCATCCCAGGGACAACTAGATGCCCCAGTTTGTCCTTAGAGGATCTGGTTCCTCAGGTCCTGGACAACCCTGAATGATAGAGGAAGGAGAGCTGCTTGGAGGCGACTGCATTCCAAGGGGAGGTTGTCAGATGGCCTCTTAACGTTACTAAAATGAATAATCCTAATAGTAGGAGCTGTTGTCTACGGAGCCCTACTATATGTGAAGCACTTTGCCAGAGCTTTACAGACACTGTTAGTGACAGTTAAGCATCACAGCAACTCTGTAGGGCAATTGTCTCACCCTCTTTATAGATGAGAAACTGAGAAGCAGAGAGGTTAAGCAACTAGTCCAGGGTCACACAGATTAGGGCCCAGAGTGGGACCCAGATTGGTCTGACCTTCAAATGGCTGGGCAATGACTCTGCAGACTGCCTCTGTCATGACAGCTGCCACGGGTGGTGCCTGCTAGTCCTTTGAAAAGTGCCCCTTGAAGTGGTCTCCCCCAGGCCCCACAGGCACTTGCTCACTGTACCCATCTTTGCCCCAGAGGATGAACTGAAATGTGGTCTATACCTAATCACGAATTACCTTGAACAAAGTTCCCCAGGAGTCTCGGAAGAGGCCTCTCCCCCATCCCAGCCCAGTGTGCTGAGATTGTGTCCAGGACTGTGTGGTGAGTCCATAAGAAACTGAATTTCCTGTGCATTTCCAGCAACTCTATTAGTTACTTTTCCAATACTCCTATGAGGTGCCTTTCCAACTTTTCCAATAAGGAAATTTTATAAAATATAATAGTAGTAGCAGCAAATGGCCTCTCAGAGTAAAATGGTTTACATGACAGCCAGAGTGACTTAAGGCTCACAACAGCAGCTGTGGAAAATGGCAGCTGTTGAGGAGTTTCAAACATCTTCAGTAAATGAGGAGACTCACCCTAACCAGGCCGCTGATAAAGAGACTTGGAGGCAAAAGTGGCAGGGTTTGAATCCCAGTACCCCCACTTTTCTTAACTACCTCACGTGAGACAAGTGACTAACCCTCTCTGAACCTCAGTTTTCTCATCTGTAAAATGGGGATGATGATGTCCACCCTCAGAGTGATCATGTATATTAAATGCCCAGCATAAAGCCACTGTTTGAGAAATCATACCTACTATTATTCTTCACAAGTTCCTGGATTACATGGGTCCTTTACAGTGCAAATTTGTGATGTGAACTACCAGCTTTTTAACAGAGATGCAGCTATGGCTTGTCAATTATGTATGAAATTACAGAACAGGTAAAACTTGTTTTTGATCCCTCTTCCCTTCCTCTGTGCTTCCTGTGTACAGTTTCCTCTGTAAACGCCTTGTCAGTACCCCCAACGACGCCCCCACATCAGTTCATGTCCTGAATTTTCAATCTTTTTAATGTGTCAGAATGTGCCTTTCATGTGTCCTCATATTCCCCAGGATCTTACTCTGAGCCTAATGACTAATCAGACTGAGGCCAAAAGTACCCCCTCCTGCCCCCTAGTTTACTGTCTACATCAACATGACTTTGTTCTTCCATTATTCATTACAATAACTTTACTATTCCAAGACACTCTTGCCCAGGCAAATAACTTGATTGTTCATTACAGGAATTTCCCAAAAGTCCGATCAACTCTTTAATACGTAGGAAACATTGACAAACAGTTCAGCATGAGCTGCTGCAAACCCCTTGCCTTAAAAATCCTCATCTTGCTGTTTCCAAGCCAAACATGCTACATCATGAAATGTCCCCATTCCAATCGAACCTTTGAATTAAGACCCTCCTCTTTAAACCAAATTTGAAAGTCTCATTGAAATTTGACCTTGTCTCTCTCCTCTGGGGGTGCTGTGGGACCACGGGTGGAGGGCTGTGTGCACAGAGCCCCTGGAGACCATAGCTGTTGAACGCATTTCAGACCTGGGACACCCTAGACGGACCCTTCCTCAAAGAAGCGAAAGCTTTTACACCATTTGACTTGTACAGCATATTATGTTTACATATCTATGGCTTAGGCCTTTTCTTCAAATCAAAGGTTTACTCTTTGTTTTGTGGAAGAGAACTGAATTAAGTGCTAATACACATAGAGGTTTGTAGAGCCTCAGCTGCCGCCTTAGCAACACAGGGTGGGCCCCATGGCGAGATCCTGCCCTGGGAAGTTGCCTCCCAACGATGGGGGGTAGGAAGGCACTGGAAAAAGATCTTTAAAAAACCAACATAAAATCGAATCAACACTAGAACATTTCACCTGAAAGAAGCTCATTCATCAGTCCTTAAAGGTTGCATTTGCTTATTTGTTTTGGGCTTCCCTGGAGATGAATATTAAAATACTGTGAAGTTGTAGAAAGTCTGACCAAAATGTTTAATGTGGTGACTTCGGGTAGACCTAGACTCAATCAGAAGCAAACATGGCCCACACAACTGGAAACTCCTGGAAGGAGAGACATGCTTCACTTCCTTTTACTTGGCACCATGTGAAACTGACATAAACATTCGGAGGAGGTGAACTCCTTAGGATTCCTGTCCAGATCTGCCTGAGTCCCACTCTATTGTCCAGTTTCCTGAGATCCTCCATCTTGCATCTACTGCATTATTATATCGTTGCTGTGAGACAGACATTCTTTCATGAACCCGACACATCAGAAATTCAAACCAGCCTTAATAGTATTTATCCAATTTTGGTAGGATACCAGTAACAAATGTGCAAAAAAAAGAGTCAGAATTCATGACCTGAAATCATTTTAGTTAGTGGGAATTCCCATGCACGCTTGGAAGCCGCTTTATACCACAGGTTGGGAATGTGGACCTGAGTCCACCCAAGCCTGGCTGTGTGACCAGGGCTGAATTTCTTAACTTGGCTGGGTCCCGGCTTCCTTACAAAAAAATATGAAAATAATAATCGTACCTGTCTCACAGGATGGTTTGAGGATTACAGGAGTTAATATTTGTAAACCACTTAGAATAGGGTCTGGTACGCAGTAGTTGTTTAATAAACATAAAGTAAATATATTCTATTACTTTATTACATAATATATTATCATAGATCAGTTAAATAACAGTTTGAATAAAACATTGTACAAAATGAAAATATGACAACTTAAAAGTTTTTTTTTTTGTTTTTTTTTTTTAATTTACCTTTGGGCGGCCGGATGGCTCAGTTGGTTAGAGTGCAAGCTCTTAACAACAGGGTTGCCGTTTGGATTCCCACATGGGCCAGTGAGCTGCACGTCCACAATTAGATTGAAGACAACAAGCTGCTGCTGGGCTGCCAGATGGCTCAGTTAGTTAAAGCATGAGCTCTTGACAACAAGGTTGCCGGTTCAATTCCATCCATGGGATGGTGGGCTGTGTCCCCTCCAGCAACTAGATTGAAGGACAACGACTTGACCTGGAACTGATGGGTTCTGGGAAAAACAGAGTTACCCAATTAAAATAAATAAATTAATTAAAAATTACCTTTAAATAGCTGAATATTTTCCATACAGTCTATACTCAATAATTTTTTTAGATTAGTCAATATGAAATGATGGCAACATTTTAGGGGAAGTTATTCTTTATTTAAGGTTTTTCCTGGTGCATTTTAGTCAACTGCTTATTAAGTCTTCTCATATTCTGATAAGGACATAGTGGAGATTTTGTCATAGGGAAGCAGTTCTCTGTCCCCTCCTTTCAGGAGGAGGCCTGGTCGCCGCCTCCCCCAACACACCATAGCAACCCCATACAAAGGTACAAAAAGCTAATTTAAAAACCAGCTTTTCATCTTTAAAAAAGTTACTGAGAGTTAGAAAAGCCTTTTGCCAAGTCTCTGAATATGGAGTTGATGTACAAAATAATTTTATCTTCAAAAATCCCATTGAGAGGTTACCTTTCCTTAGAATTTAGAATGTACATGGGCCAAGCAGTGTTATAATAAAACTTCATTGTCTTCTAAGTTGACCAGTTTGTTAATATATGACCTAGGGGTTCTCAGAAGGTATAGGTACAGAGTTCCCCGTCAGCTTGGTGTCTAAGACACAAATAGAAAAGGAAAAGGGAAAGGACAGACTAGAGGTAAATAAAACAAAACAAATAAGTGAACCAAAAGGGAAAAAACAAACAGACCAGCTTTTCATCTTAGTGAATTACCCTTCAAATGCATTTCCTCCTTGATTTTTGTACCTTTCTTAGAACTCAGATGCTTACGTCTTTGGCCTTGTATTGTGTCAGCCACTTCCCTTGATGGCGGGTTTGTTGGCCTTGGCCCCTATTTTAACGTCAGTGCTCAGCATCCAACCCTACTTAAATTTTTTTTTTTTTAAATTGGGGAATATTGGGGAACAGTGTGTTTTTCCAGGATCCATCAGCTCCATGTCAAGTTGTTGTTTTCTATCTAGTTGGGGGGGGGGGGCGCAGCTCACTGGCCCATGTGGGAATCCAACCGGCAACCTTGGTGTTATGAGCACCGCGCTCTAACCACTGGGCAAAACCGGCCGCCCCAACCTTACTTTTCAAAAGACTCCTATTTCTGATGCTAGATCATCCTCATGAGCAGTTGCTCAAGGGCTTATCCTGGTTTGCACTGGTACCCAGAGGAAATGGCAGAGAGCGCTAACCTTATCTAAACAAATAAAATAACATTTTATTAAAAATGCTCTTCGAACTCTTGTCCTGGCCATTCGAGTGCATGTTGAGTTTGAGAAGTTCTAGACTAAGGCAAACACATTATTTGTCATTAATTCAGACTAGTCACTAAGAGCTTCAGGGCTCAACTTCGTAATCTAGGACCACACACAGATACAAAAATGAACAGGTATCCTGTTGTGGATAGATTATTTCATGCCGGCCTGGAAGTGAGTTTTGTTCTGAGCTTTGTTTCCAGCCACTTGTCTAGAGGGTGCTACTGGTCACTCGGGACATAAAATGAGGGAATAAATAGTACTGGCCTCCGGGGCAAATAACTAGCTAGGGTGTAAGCTCCTGATCTTCATCCCTCCACCTCTGATCTGAGCTCACATCACGTTCTGTGCTTCATTTTACCATCCTGTCTTATATGTATGTGCTTGTTTGTCTCCCTGTCCACATAAGTGAGGAGCCCTCTGAGGCAGAGACCATGACTGGTTCCTCTTTGTATCTAGCGCCTGGCACAGAGCCTGAAGAATAATAGTGCTTTGTAATGCAAATGAATGAATGAGACAGACAGTCCACACAGGATATCCAGTTTCAGTTTCTGTAGTGGTCCCTTCAAGTGGGGAAACGACCTAGGATATTCCTGTCCAAGTACCAGTGGTTGGAGAATGCTTGTTGGGCATGTTTCTGACTGGAGTTCCACTCTGACCTTTCTTGCCAAATGAAACTTCAACTACACCTAGAGCAAGTTGATGAAAATCAGGAGGAAAGGGGGCGAAGGAAGAACCCATCTCACTGACTCAGTTCTGTCACCACTTAATCACTTCCAGTAGCGATTGAAGTTTCAATGCAAATACCCCAGAGCACCCAGCAGCCGGCATTTCCAGGCCTCCCATGGAGGTCTTCAAATTGCTCACACTGGAGTTTGTTCCCTCCTGAGAGAAAAACCCTTCCTTCTGGAAATGACTTGGTTCATGTGACCTAGAAAGGAAATTTATCCTGAGGATGAGGCAGGCAGAAAGAATCAAGGAACTAAATTCAAGGAAGTTGCTGATGTGACTTTTTATTTCCCTCTTGTATCACTTCCCTTTTTGTCAAGGCCCCCTTATTTCTACCTGTCCTAACAGGACCTTAAGCTTCTTGGAGACGAAAAAAAGTGCACAAAAGGTTCTCAGTCTGCTGAGCTATTTTCTTTGAAAACTTTTATTTTCGTTTGCTTAGAAATTTGAGGAAGACTTTCTACAAATTAGAGTGTTTCAGGTCTAAAATTTTTCTTTAGGGAACTCCAGCACAACAACTGATGGCACAAAGGAAAGAAAGGGGGTTTAAAATAAAAAGAAAAGGAGAAAAGAAATAAGAAGAACAAGGGAGTAAGAAGTCGGGGCCAACTTCAGTCCTTCGCTGGGCCCAGCTACCTTAGGATTTATTTAGATGATGGAATCCACCCTGAAAGTTGGGGTCCTGAAGAGCAGAAAAGCTGAAGCCAGAAAGGTGGGAGGCTGGGCCCAAAGGGATCAGAAGAGGCCCTATTCTGCTGTGACCATGGAAGGTGACACCTCTACACAAAAGCCGGTCACCAAGGAGGCTGAGGAAGAGTGGGTTACATTCCTTTGTCTTGCGTATCCAACCCTCTAGCACAGAATTAGTGAGAGTGATGGGCAACTTGGCACAGATTCAACACCATTACAGGGAAAAAAGAGGCCTGCCTGAGAAGTGGTTAAGGGCATCATTCCAAAATTGGGAGCCAAGTTTCCAACCTTTGTTCTTTGTGGTGGCTATCCCTCCCCCTAGCCCCCCTTACCTCTTCTACTTACCAGCTGAGAGAGCCAATCGATGTTCATGTGCTAGATCAGATAACACCTGTGTCAGGTGCTCTGGGATGGACAAGGAATTTCAGTGATGGGCCTGGAGCACTTTGAGAGAAGGCAAGATGGACAGAGGGGTCCCCACTGCGCTCAGCTCTAGATGACTGAGGCTTTGACCAGTCAGTCCAGTCTATAATCATACTCCTTTACATATGAAAGACCCACTAGTACTGGCTTCTTTTTGGTCTGAGAGGAAGGTGATCATTATATTCACTTGACTTTGACATCAGTTGGGGATCAGGAGAGGGAGAATGTAATACAATAGTTACGCTTTCTTAGGTGTAAGCCATGAATTGTATTTATACACGTTAGCATTTTATAGAATGCCATAAACTTTCTTTCACTCCTCTTTCTACCTAGGCAAGAGATGCATTTTTAGCGATGAAAACATCGAAATTCAGAGTATCTAAACCCAAATTTCACAAGTTATTGTTTTCTTGTGAAATCTGCTTTTGTAGAACCATCCAGTAGAATTGGAATGATTGAATTCTTCACGCCTTTATTATCACTTCTATACTGCACAGCTGGTAACAACACAGGTTTGGTGGAAAGCATTTAAAAGATGTTAACCACCTGAAAATAAGAGTGTATTAAATAAATTAACCACCTGCCTCCACTGCAAGGAGACCCTGGATAGGACATTCTCTCTGGACTTGTTCTTCCCCTGTGAAATACAGTATGTGATGCAACAACTTGTAGTTTTCTTTAGCACTATGTGCCTGGCACTTTATGCTTCTTACATGGATTGTCTTCTGCGGTCTTCACAACAGCCCCGTTTATAAGTAAGGAAACGAAGGCTCAGATGTGGGCACTTGCTAAGAAATGTTAGTCCAGTCCCACTCCTGAGCCCATGCCCTTAGGAACTTCCAGTATTATAGGTAGGATCTTTTCCAGCTCTAGAAGATGTGAATTCTGCATATTCCTCTTGGCCAAAATCATTTCCTAAAGTAGAAGTGTCCTGGAATAATTTAAACCAAGATGAAACAAATGACAATGGGGAGCCTTCCTGCTATAGGCCATGTAGCTTACTGCATCCCCCGCCCCACCCCGCCTGTTTCCTATCATCTTGCAATCTTGCAACAGCCTCCCCTCCTACACACTGGGCACGGGGCTGCCTGTAAATCTGGTGTGTAACAGTGTGAGAAGCTGCTCTCTGAAAGGGTTCTGTGGCTGCCTGTGGTAAGTGCTTTCACACAACTCTCCACCTCCACCTGAGGATCAAATGACTCTCAGAACAGGAGTCCCACGGCGGGTGGAGAAAATGATCAGGATAATTCTGTTTGTAAAAATCTGTTTAATAAATATACATCTTTAAAGTAGCAAAATAATTACCAACAAAATACACTGTGTACACCATTTACAGGAGGGTAACACAAACCTGGACAGGTAGTGACTTTTAAGCCCATACCACTGAAAGGTTTAACAACACCTCATTGCTACATGTCACAGGATACAACTGGGCTTAGCCACTGAATCCATGGTGGTTCAATCAAAAAGCACAATAAATAAAATGTAGTCCTTTCATCAAATTTTGGATCACCTTCTCTAAAAACCCCACAATGGTGAGGTTTACAAAGAGGTTTTCTTTGAATTCCAATGCTCTTTCTTGTCCCCCTTCCAAAGTTCACAAAAATGAGGGCTGATCCACCACAGTGAAATGTCTCAGGCCAGGCAGTGTGGTTGTAAGTACACCCTTTTGATTTTTTTTTTTCTTTTCTTTTTTTCTTAGAAAAATAAAACTCTCTGTTTGTACAAATATATAAGTCCATGTTCTTTCAGATACTTTCCAAAGCTCATAATTTCAGGCGCTGGCCTCCAAACACACAGTCATCATATGGCAGCTAAAAACAAGAGGAAAAAAAGCATGTTAAACTTCCAAAGCTTTTGCTAGGGGTGCTGGGATAATGGTGAGGGCTGCCACTGGAAATAACCCAAGTATTTGTGGACTCCACTCTCTATAACCCAAATAGAAATTAACTTCATGGACTGAGGTAATTTTCCTTTAATGCTCTTCTTTAAAAAAGGCAAAAAGACACACACTTGGGATATACTAAAGTTTGAGAACTTCATTATGTTGAGACCTTTGGGTAAAGAGCAACTCTAGGGGCCTGGGATGGTCCAGATAAAATGACCATCTCACTCTTTTTTGTAGAATAAACTTGAGACTCACCTCGTCCTCTGTGAACTCTGACTCTGTGTCATAACTCTCTTCATCTTCACTCTCTGGCAGCATCTGAAGGTTTTCTAGGGTCAGCTGGCCCAGCTGCTGCTGTATCCGGGTGCTTGGGCGGCCCCAGGTGAGTTGATATGGGGAGTAGCCCTGGTAGGTGACTCTATTGACATCAGCCCCACACTTCAACAAGAGCGACACCAGGTCAGGATTCTGTAAGTCCACCGCGAGATGAAGGGCAGTTCGGCCATTACATGGCTCCTGAAACCAAAAGGAATTTGAGATGCTTTTGGCTGAATTTGGAATTTCTCCTTGTAACAAGGGCACATGAAGTCTGTGCGGAGGGCGCTGAGCCTGATGCCCTCCACCTGGAGGCATGAAGCACTCACCTGAGCATTGACATCAGCACCCAAGGACACCAAAAGCTCCACGATGCCCAGGTAGCCATGGATAGAGGCTAAGTGCAGACACGTGTGGCCTAGAAGAACAAAAGGAAAAAAGTATAACCACTTGTTTCAATCTTCACATCTGAAACAAAACCTTTCACCTATTCTTCTAAGGGACAAATTCTTCTGAATTTGAACAACCCAGTATCTGGGATATGAATGAACTTTATAAAGGCATCAAATAGGCCTTTTACATACACATGTTCTCAACCTATCACATGCTGATAGTTTAAGCTCTTGGCTGGACTCCCTAAGTTGGCCCACCTCTCCCTTCCCGTGTCACCCGCCCTCTGATGGGCAGGGCAGGCAGACGTACCGTTGTAGTTGGTGGCCTGCAGGATAGAATGGAGGTGCTGGGTCCCACAGCTCTGAGTCAGGACTCCCACACTGGCCAAGCAGCCCTGCTCACAGGCAAGGTGTAGGGGGGTATTTCCTCGAAAGTCTCGGAGCTCAGGATCACAGCCAGCTTCCAGAAGTGCCTCAGCAATTTCTGGCTGGTTAGTAATCACAGCCAAATGGAGTGGAGTCTACAAACAGAAGAGGGAACAGAAAGAGGATGAAGCCACAGACCAAACCCACAGTCTGAGTCCCCTTGAACCCCAGAGATCCCTAGTTTGCGGGGTTGCTGCTCCCAGACAGGTGCAAAGGGCCAGGCAAATACCAAAGGCCCCAGGTGGGCTTCATATAGGCCACAGCAAATTAACGGGATGTTCTTTACTTTCTAGAATGCGGGCTGATTCGGCTGTAAAAGGTCAGGGAGGATAATGACCACGACCATTAATCTATAAAGGATTGGGAGCAACTGTGCTAGACCACGGGGTCAGAGAGGCGCGGGGTTGGGCAAGAGCCGCACCTGCTGCAGGTTGTTCTGGAAGTTAAGAAAGGCCAGGTCTCCCTTCACTTGGCGGACCACTTCCAGAGTCAGTGCCTTCTCCTCGTGGATAATGGCCAAGTGCAGGAACCTGAGAGGGAAAGAAGGGAAAAACCCCCAGGGCTGGTGAGCACAATGCGTGGGGCCCAGGGAGGCGCGCGCTGCGGGGGATTGCGCAAGGCCGGGGTTTCTGAAGGCCGAGGCCGCGGTGTTTTCCGCGAGGTTATTATGAGCTGAGTGTTCCTGGCAGGCGCCCAGGGACTTTCCGGGCCCCCCCAGCGCCCGGGCGGGCGCCGACCAGACCGCCCCGCCCTCCCGCCGGGCCGGAACGCCCTGTACTTCCCCTCGCGGCGGCGCCCGCCCGCCCGCCGGCCAGAAACTCCCCCTCCCCCCTCGTGCCAGCGGGGACTTCGCGTCCCGCCGCCCCGCCCCCGGCCGAGAGGACCGGGCCCGGGCAGGGGAGTGGGAACGGCTGCAAGGCCGAGCTGCGGCCCCGCGGCCCCGGGGACGCTCCCCGGTCCTCTGCGCTCCTGCAGCTTTCCGCGGCCTCGGGGTCGGGGCATAAACCCCGGGTCCCGCGCCGCCTCGCGCGGGCCGCGCTGCAGGCCCGGCGCCCCCACCCGGCCCGGCCCCCAGGCCCGCGCCACTTACGAGTCTCCGTCCTCGGTGAGCTGCTGCTTCCAGGGCTCCGCGCTGCGCGGCGCCTCCTGCGGCTCGAGGCGGATCTCCCGCAGCTCCTTCACCATCTGCTCGTACTCCTCGTCCTTCATGGAGTCCAGGCCGCTGTCGTGGCGGTCGTCCAGCAGCCGCTCCTTCTTGAGCGCGTCCCGGGGGCCCTCCATGGCCCAGTCCTGGGCGTGCTCGGCGGGGTGAAACATGGCGCGGTGGCTGCTCAGGCGCTGCTCCCCAGGGGCGCTCGGCTGCGGGCTGCGCGCTGCCTCCTTCGCAGTGTCGCAGGCGGGTGAGGACTGTTGTGGGCTCGGCAGCGCCGCCGCGGCGCCCTATAAACGCTGGCAGGGGATTTCTCCGGGGCGGGGTCAGGCGCGGGGAATTTCCAAGCCAGTCAGACCAGAAAAGAGAACTGGCCTCGTCTCCGGCGGAGGGAAAGCAACCCGAAGCAGGGTTCATCAGAGAAACTCCCAGCGATGAGCCACTGGGGTCATGCACAGGGAACTTTTTGATGAACGCTGAGTGGCTGGAAAGTCCTCCCGACCAGGCCCCCTCCCGGTACTTCCCTGCAGCCTGCACTCAGTAATCTCGTCCCTCTGCAAGAAACCTTCTTTCCCTGGGGTTTCCCACGAGCGATTGGATTTGGGGTCGTCGGCTGCACAGATCCCAAAGATGCACACTTGCTGGGCGGTTCCTCCTTGGGGTTTGCCAACCTGCCGGTCTTTTCCGTTTTTTCGATCTTTTGGAAACGCGAGTGGAAATGATGGCTGGGTGTAGGGATTCGTTTCCTCAAACTTCTGTCTGCAGGGAAGAACGCACTGGCGGGGAGAAGGGCTGCCTCTGCGTTCCTGCTGACACCAGGGTGTTTGCAGTGCAGGGACACGTAGCATTCCCCCAACCCCCCTCAGGTAGAAGTTGTGCACGTTTTGGCGTTAAAAACATAAATGCTTGGAGAGCCCTCAGCTAGTGTCCTCGGGACTAACAATCCTGGTGACTGGGGAGGAGTAAGCACTCTGCCCTCTCTCCCCTGTATGTGAGAAAATGCTGAACACGAACTTTTTTTTTTTTTTTTAAAGTAGGGCAAGGTAGTAGAGGTTATAGATACCTGACAATAACGAAATAACTATTGAGGTGGCTGGTTGTGCTCCCTGAATTGCACTGTGCTGCTGCAGAGAATGGATCCTGAGCCTACTTCGTGGCAACTTTCCAGAGGCATTTGGAGAAGGAGGCTGAAGAATGGGTTGAGTGGTGCCTTGCCTAAGATTGGGCCTTAAGTGATGGCTAAGAAAGTAGCTGCTAGGCATACTGCAGGAAGCTCAAGGCAGGCCCACTAGTCCCCATCCTGCCCCTCCTGGTTCCTTGCTCTCCTGCCCTGGGGTGGGCACCGGTTGGACTTACCCATGCAATGTGGGTAGGCACTTCAGGCTCACCCATCCTCTGTTTTCAACTACAGAAATAGGATGTATACTCTCCTCTGCACCCTCACCTCCTAGCCAACAAGCCAGTGAAGTTAATTGATTGACCCTTAGCATTGGTCCAGGCAAAACAAAGCAACTTTGGCCCAAGTTCTTCAGTTTGCTCCGGGAGGTCTCTCATAGTTTTGCAGATTTATGAGGGTTGTTGCAATCATCTTTAATTTGCCTGGCCATGTACTTCCCTCTCCTCACCCCTCACCCCAATATCTGAATGTAGGGAATCTGGGTCAGTGAGGGTGACAAAATATGGGCGGGGGGGGGGGGGAGTAAAATCAAGAAATAAAACCTTCAGGGTAGTAATGATCACATGCTAAAATGAAAACTTCCAAGGGATAGACTCTACTGTCTCTGTAGGCATGTGATATACAACTACACAATTTTTCAGGCAAGGTGGAACAGTGACTATAAGTAGAAGATCTCAATTCCAGGCTCTGTCTCTAATTAAGTGCATCTTAATTGGAGGTATCAATTAACTTTGCTGTGGTATACCTGCTTGGATTTAATGCTTTTTGGGATTTTTTTTCCAGCTTAAAAATTGTATTAGTTGGCCACACATGCATGTATAAAACCCTGCTTAAGAGTGATCATATCTCTTGGAAATTCACAGTATATATTTTTGGAAGGACTCCAGCACCTTATGCAACACATTGTTCTCAGAACTAATCTTGTAAGATAGGTATTGTTCCTACTTTCCTAAAAAGAAACTGAAATGCAGAGAAATTTACCCAGGTACCCCATGGCAGTTAATCTAATTTCTATCCCAACATATTAATCATTTTGCCAAAGCTGTTGTGATATTAACACTTTTGAAAACACATTTTGAAAATGAGACTGAATATGTTATAATTTGGAAGATACTCAAAGTATTTTCTGCTCCAATTGTTGGATAAAAATAGAGGGTAGATGTTTCCTTATCGGGGGTATTCATGTCTGTAAAAAAAAAAAAGTACAGAAAAGTCGAACTCTAAATGCCCCACTAATACAGGATACCATAGGAGAGAATTTTTAGCTGCAGGTTTCAAATGATTTTTAAAAAAGAAAATCGTAGAAAAGAAAGAAAAAAAATCATGCGTAAGTAAAAGTATCTCGGGAGTAAGTTTCTTTGTACCTCTTTTAATGACTTTATGTTCTTGATGGCCTTTAGGACCTAGTCGTCTTTATTCCCAATTGTTTAGTGTGATTCTTGGTGGTAAGAGTCAGGCTCAGGTGTTCTCTGATTTGTCTCACAGGTTTTGGGAATTTGGGGAGGTGCCAAGCCTTGGTGACCTGTCCCTATGGTGGGGATTCCCTAGGAGGTACCTTTTGTTTTTCTGCAACCTGGGAGACAATTTTGAATAATGTGATCCAACAGGTTTTCTCTCTATCATCTGTAGCTCTCTACATTGAAATCAATAAACATTACAACTTGGGCAATAAAGAACATACTTGGAAATCAGAAAACATGAGCAGAAGGGCCAGAAGAAGACAGCAAAACTGACTTCTATTTTAGAAAGACCTTTATGGACTCCTGGGCACTTAGTGTTCTCCCCACCTCATTGTCACACATTTTAGCTCATCTTGACCATTTTGAAGATGTTAAACCTTAGGTAACTTATTTTTAAACGTCATTTGGCTTTTTTCTTTTGACTGCAGAATGCAAACGAATGATTCTGTTAACCCCGAAGCTGCTTTATAGTTGAGTGCAGAATGCAGCCATAGAGAAGGAGAGGATGGCCAGGGATGTTCAGGGGCTTCACTGTGGGCAGGCGAACTCCTCTGGGAAAAGGAGCACCAGTGGGTGACTGCATTGATTCTTCCTGGGTGGGAAATGCACAATGTGGACTGAACTTATGGCCTGAAGAGCCCAGTGGCCTGGCAATGTGGAGATTCTTTTCTAAGTTCAGCCAAGTGGACCGACATATTTGGCTTTTCCTAATATCATGGGCAGTGTGTCCTGTGCCAGTTGCCCTGGCTAATTGAAATTGTTTCAGCCCTAGCATATAGAACTGCAAAAGGCTACCCATCACTCAGTGCAGCCAGGCTGGGAGAGAGAGGAGCCGCGACAGAGTCCTGAAGGTTAAGTGAGTCAGACACACTGCTGATGGACCGCGCTGCTGTGAAATTTGGAATTTATATTCTGCTTCCAATCCCAGGCTCAGTCTTCTTTCCACCTCTAGTGGTTAGCAACCACCTCCATCCATCCCCCTCAGAATCTGAGCTCCCAAGCTCTGAATTTCCCCACAGAAAAACAGCTGTCAGGACCTTTATTCATAGTGACCTGCAAATAAGACGGTCAATGCCTTTATGTGTATCTTGCTACAAATTCTGCGCTTTGATGAGGATCAAAGTGTTAAAGGGTATCAAACTCAGATACTTACCTTGTAGGGACCAGACAGGTTACACAGAGGAGTGAAGGTGGCCGTGTGAGTCCAAGAGGGAATGGTGGCATTTTCAGCAGTTGGCCAGAGAGCATGTCCCACAGCTCAGGCAATGTTTGCCAAACAGCACTTTGCATTCAGTACTGATGTTATTTAAGGAAAAAAAAAAATCAAAACATGGATTTTGATGTGACCATTTTCAAGTTTTAAAATATTGTGAAAACCAAACAAAATGCATTTCTGCAACTTTTGGCGACATGGAGCCACAGGCCCTGAGTTTACAACCTGTTTCTCAGCCAGGGTATGATGTTTTCATGGTGCTTCGGGAGAAGGCACCTTCAGCTCCCGTGGTGTCGGGGGGTCTCTGCTCCTCTGTGTAAACGGAGGCCGGGGTGGAGTGTGTCCATCTAGGAAATGTGGTCTGCCCTGGCAGGCAGAGTTGGAATCAGAGGCTCTAAGCCCTGAAAAAAACTTGATCCTTCCCTCAAAGAACTGTTCGACCCTACACTGTAAAATTAGCATAACAAATTCAACCAAGTTCTGGTTTTTCTCACAATAAACATCTTTTTGAGGTGTTCCTGCTCTGCTGGTACCCCAACCTTGTGCCCAGCCTGCCTGTTGGGTAACCTGCCGTCAGGGAAGGAGGAGGCCTGCATGTGTCATCCCTGCATGTGTCAGCCCCCAGCCAGGATTCCTGGCTCTCCCTTTTCACTGTTTGTAGGCAGTAACCAAGGAGTACCTTCCTGTAGGGGTGTAGGTTGTTCATGTTCTGTTGTGTTTGGGAGAAGTAGTTGGATCAGGAAGAGGTGTAGGCTTAACAGCACATTGCTTCCTCTTCATGCCAGTGTATGTGCTCGTTTTGTCTTGGGTGTAAATTCATCCCGAGTTTAGTCGGGGTGTGAGGGGACTTAGCACTAGGGCCGGTCCACACGAAAGCCTGGTACTCAGCTCGAGATGGTACATAAATGAGACGATATGGTGCCTGGTCTTGGCACCATAATCAGGTGAGGAGCTCATGATCCTTTTCGCAGCAGAGGCAAAATCCACCACCAGAAACTATAGGGCTATGGACATTGTTTTCCCTCTACGGTCTAAGGTATGGGGATTGGTTTAGGACAAAGGTAAACAGAATCACAGCTGCCAAAAGATTTGCTTCGGATTACAAGTAGGTGAAAGATTTAGGAATCTTGACCCTCAGCTCTTTCTTGCAATTACTAAGCTAATGACTTTCCCAAACCTCCTTTCAGAGTGTCTGTTCTCTGGAATAGAGCCCCAGATTACTTGGATAATTATTAAAAATTGAGATGTCTGAGGCTATGAATGGAGGATGCCTCTAAAAATATTGATTAGGAAAGTTATTTTTTGGCTGATTTTTAAATACTGGAAGCCAATGAGAGACAGAGTAAGAAGGGTCACGAACAGAAGCCGGGAGAAAGGGGGAAACTGGCCTGGAGCATTTTTCCTTTGTTCCCAGGTCTCAGCTGTCAGAGTCCAGTCCCATGACTGTGACATATGCCCTCTGGATAAGTCACTCAGTTTGGCTCAGGAATGCTCATCTTTTCCGATATCCTAGGGCTGTTTATAGGCTACAGTTCAGGGATTATTTTACCAAGAACACTGATATTTTCAGAAAGTGAGGTAGATGAATGCCTCACCAAGTCTCTAAATGCTAATATTTGAAAATTGGGCCAATTTAGGAGAGGAGAGAAATTAAAAAGTGTGAAAAAGAACGTAGGGGTGCCCCCTACATGCGTTGATGGAAACACAAGAGGGGGGAATGTGGGTGAGGTGACAGCATGGGTATTAGTCTTGGTAAATAGTCTATCTGGGTGTTGGTTTTGGTAAATTATCTGAACATGATGGAGAGCAGGAAAGCACAAGTACAACCTAGTGGCAAAGATGGCTCTGCTGCCTTGAAGGGCTCAGATCCATCTCCAGGTGGCCAGAGCATCAGGACAGGGAGGTAGAAGGAAGGATGGGGATTCACAGGAAGAAGAGGAGGCTACATTCAGGGCAGGAGCCTGGAATAAGGGGAGTTAAACAAGGAGGGACGGGAATTTTTCCTTCAGAAATGTCTGTCCAGACGCCAAGAGGAGCATAGTATGGATGGTACTGTCTACAGCGACACCTTCAGGCTGCCTGTGGAATAACTGTTCTTCGAGGAATCCCTTTTTTGTTGTTTTTTTTTTTAATTAAAGTTTATTGGGGTGAAAATTGTTAGTAAAATGACATAGGTTTCCAGTGTACAATTCTGTAATGCATCATCTGTATATAACGTTGTGTGTTCACCACCCGTAAGTCACATTTTCTTGAGGGGATTTCAGAAAGTTGGGTTGAGGATGTATACTGGGACGGGACGTTTAGATGTGGCTACAGTACATCATTTATCACAGTCCCAGGGGGAAGCTGTGAGCGTTCCGTCTCCTGAAGTCCCCATAGCGGATCAGTTCAGTTCATTCTGCTTTTGAAATGACTCCAGCCCATCCCCTTTCCAGTTCTACCTTCCTCACATTAGTACAGGTCCTGTTTTACAATAGTAGCCTTTCAATTTGTTATTTATACATTTATTGAATACTTTCCAGGATCTGCACTTGATACACTCTATCCTACTCACTTAGGTGAGAATCAGTAGCTCTGTTTTAAAGAAACCTGAGGCTCAGAAGTGGTAAGTCACTCACTCAGAAGCCAGCATTCAAGCCCATCACCCAATGCTGCCCTCCCATTGTTCTTCTCCATACTCAACAATGTTGTTTGACTGTCCTATTTTAAAATTTTCAAAGGTATTGGCACAAATTATAGGTTGTATTATCTGTGGTATTAAAAATTAGTTGGTTTTTAAACTGAAACATTTGCACATAGTTAAAAAGTAGTTTAAAAATTCAAGAGATCAAAAAGGGTTACAATTACACAATTACAACTCCTTTCACTACAGTTTCTAACACATTTTCATCACGTAATTTCCTGTAACACAACCCCTCGTGACCTACCATGGCCTGCAGGACAGAGTCGGAAATCCTCTGGTAGCATTGAAAGCCCTCCAGAGTCAGACTCCACGTAGCTTGGCCACTCCTAGTCCCAGCAACACTCTCCCCGCGCTGCTCTGGCTTTCACTGGGACATGTTCTCTGCTTTCCCTCCCTGTCCAAGGACCAACTTCTTTCCACTTCCTTGCCAGAACCACCCTTACCCCCACCCCTCTACTTTTCCAAGAGTCCTTCCCTGACTTCCTCTCCTTGGAGTGTTCTTCCCTCTTCTGAATCTTTTCTAATTCTTATGGTCTATCTTGGACATTGGGCCCAAGGTCACACATTGCCTTGTACTGCTTAGTTATTGCTCATATCCCCTTTGACTCTAGTTAGGCACTTCACGATATGGGGTGGGTGGGACAGAGAACACGCATTTCTTCTGTGTCTCCCTTGTCCAGTCTATTGTTTAAGGCATAAGTATCCTCTGTTCTTTAGACCCATCGTAATTGTTCTTTGACTCTTTCTCTGTTATTACCTCACTCTGCATCCAATCAACTTTTCTTCTCTATCTGGAAATTATCTCAAGAGCTCACCTGGTCCAGCTTCTACCTTGTAGTAAGATGTTATCGTTCCCATTTTACCAAGGAAGGAGGCATTGTGGAATAAAGGGTGTTAGGACAGGAGATAACCCATCCTGGGGCCGGAGCCCTAGTAAGAGGAGTGAAGACATTATTGATAGACCTAAATAGTGCCCCCTTCTTTCCTCTTCTGCTGACTGATACCTCTAGGGTGGGACCCAGGTTCAGGAAGAAAACTTGCCTTCTCACAACCTTCAGGACGGAGATAAATGAGGTCCTGGAGACTTGCTGATGGCTTAGTCAAGCTCCCCAGGACAAGAGATCAAAAAGGAAATTGAGGCAGAAGCTCTAGTTTAGTATCCCCTGTGTCAAAAATCCTTTGGGGACATAGAATGAGGGGAAGGAGGCTGAATCAGTCTGGTTGATTGAGAGATTGCTCAGCAGGGCGATACATCATAGAGCTCCCATTAGTGGGCTGCAAGGCTGAAGCCCATGGACATGTGACTGGCTGGACCCAGCAGAGGTACAACTGTTAAGGCCCAGCTGCTGCCCTTTCACGGTGAGCTTTCATGGCTTTCAGAAACGGCAGCATTTCCAACACAAAATATCATCCCCCTGAGAGCTTGACCTCGTTTAACAAAGCTTATATAAACTAACCTAGTCAGTATTTAAAATGAAAAGTCCTTGGTGTGCCAAGAATGATGTATAGTTTGTAGTCCATCTGACTCAGGCAACATCCAGCACAATTCATTTCCCAGATATTTCTCCTAAAGAGAAAATCCTGGGGAGGAGTTTAGATTATCCAGAGCAGGCTCCACATCACATCTTGGACTCTGCTCACAGAGAACTTCATTCAAATAACATTACATTATGAACATACGCCAAATTGTTTTTATTAAAGTAGCACAGGGAGCTATTAGACATTTCAGATGTCAGGGCATCTTGGCAACTTTCCACTGTTAAAGACTTCTCCTTCACACTTCAGATCTTTTTATTCTCACTTCATGTCTAGCAATTTGTCAGGCCAACCTTGGGTGATTCATATTGGCGACAGCAAGATTGAAAATGAACATAGAGATACATGGGAGGGTTGCTGTCTGTAGGGTGTTGAACTGAAGCTAAAAATAGGCGGGGGTTCCTGGGGCAGCTGGCTTCGTGGCCACAGGCACCACAAAAGGAAAACTCAACAGGGGGGATCTGCCCACCAGAGAGGACAAAAGCCCCAACCTTTGTTATCCTTTTTGCCCCACAGCAAAAGCTCAAGGTGACAGTGAATTTGGTGTTTTCAAAATGTCACAGCTCCCACAGACAGGCTCTCACTCCTTCCCACCCCCAGACCACGTATCAAAGGTTTTCCCTCTGGGTAAATTCGCTTTCTTCGTTCCTGCTGCAGAATTAGGCACTGATTATCTGGCCTCAACTACCAGTAGCTATGTTTAGTCAAAGGACTGGTTAAGATAAAGGAAATGTGACATAGTGACACACATGGCTAATATGAAAAAAGAAATCTCTAAAGAAAAAAAAGTGCTATATATAAAGAAAAAATAAACATTAATTTGTTAAGCACTTATTTTGTGCCAGGCATTGTGCTGGGGTCTGGAGGTATAAAGAAAATAAAATGGGGCTCCTGTTCTCAAGGAGCTTATAGGCTGGTGGATAGATAATCAGGTAAATGAGTGATTCTGGTGAGAAGGAATAAGGGCTGTGGTTGCAGTAAGAACAAAGTGATCAGGGAGCATGGAATGGGAAGCTCAAGCAGCCTGGGAGGGTTGGTAAAGGACAGCTTGTAAGGGCCAAATAGAAGTCAGAAAGGGAGAAGAAGGACATGCCAGGAGAAGGTCGAGTCTGTGACAAAGCACGGAGAAGCGAGGCAAGCAGTTGCACCTGGCGTCGTGTGTGGGAGAGGGAGCTGAGAGTGCTAAGCAGGCAGGACCTGGTGCTGGCTGTGTGGCCGAGCACAGAAGCTGGAACAGCACCCTGAAAGCCACGGAGAGCCACTGGAGGACTTTACAGGGTGGCCATCTTCCGTGTGTGTTTTGGAAGACAATGTGGCAAATAGACGAGTGTGGGTAAGGCATGAAGCTGGTGACCAGTTAAAGGCAGCAACTGGAGAGTGAAGAAAGAGATGGCTAAAGAGAGATCCCAAAACAAGGATCTACAGGTCTTGGTGACTTGACTGTATGAGAGGGAAGGTGAATAGAAACATCTAGAAGCTCTGAGTTTCTGACTTAGTCTGCTCGGTGGGAAAATAGGAAGAGTGGGTTGGAGGAAAGATGATGAATTCTGTCTTGAGGTGCCTGGTGGATATATAACAGGTAATTCAATGTGGGGAGTTCTAAGAGAATGACATAGTTGGAAGTCATCAGCTTATTTGAGAAGTAGCTAAAGTCAGGGCACAGACAAAGCCACCCAGGAACTGTGTGTAGCGTTCCAAGGACAAAGAGGGAAACATCAGCATTTAAGGAGTGAGCTGAGGCTAAGAAGCCAACAAAGCAAACTGAGAAAGAACATCCAAAGGGATGGGAGGGGAGCCAGAAGAGGGGGCTGTCCCGGAAGCTAAAAACAGAAGTACAAGATGGTCTTTGTAAAAAGTGTCAAATTTGGCAAGATTGTGTGTCATTGTGAACTCCTTGCTCATTCAGGCTAACTGGAGAAGAAAAAGGCCAAGCTGAAAGAAAAAGTTTTCCTTAAGGTATGATGTTTAATTACTTGCAAATATACAATTACAGGGCTGAGGAAATGATAAGCCTTAAGGGCTGTGATTGAAAGATTAATCATTAGTGCATTAAAAGCATATAATAAAAATGTATCATCTCTTTCACTTTGTAAGTAAACAGATGGAGGAAGATGAAGTTAAGGGGTATACCCAAGGTCACACAATTAAAAAGATCAGAACTAGAATCCAGATCTCTAGATATTTAGCTCACTGTTCTTTCCTCTGTATCAGTGGTTGGTTCTCAAACTGCAGCTTGCATTAGAGTCACCCGAAGGGCTTTTATTAATTAAATTTTTTTAAATTGTTAAATTACAGTTGGTATTCAATATTAGTTTCAGGTGTACAGCATACTTGTTAGACGGTTATATAACTTATGAAGTGGTCCCCTGTAAGTCTTGCACCCACATGACAGCATATACGAGTATAGTTATTATAATATTGAGTATATTCCCTAAGCTGTGCTTTACATCTCTGTGACCATTTTGTAACTGCCAATTTGTACAAGATATCTCTCCCGATTCTTATCCACCACATGCAGGTGTGGGACCAACCTGTTCCTGGTCTCCACCCCTCCTACCAGTCTTGATGTGGCTTCTTTATATCCTTAGTTATAGGGCTTCTGTTTAGCTGACATCAGGTGGTTCTCAAGAGTGGTTTGTTCTATAATTGAGCTGTAATTTTGATGTGGTGCTGGGAGGAAGTGAGCACAGTGTTTACCTATTCCACCATCTTGACCAGGAATCCTAGAGTCACTTGGAGGGCTTTTAAAATGCACTTTGCTGAGCCCCACCCCCAGAGATTTTAATTCAGTAGGTCTGGGGTGGGGCTTGAGAATGCATTTCTTATAAATTCTATTGTTTCTGTATCTTTAACACTTAAAAGTACTTGAGGATTCTAGAAAACTATTAGGGTTCCCATTTTGCTTAATCATTCTCTAAGAAACCCTCAATATAATATTAATTTGCTTAGAAGTAATATTTGTGTGGATCGGTGTGTCCTTGTGGAAAGTATGATGATGGAACTGAACTTTATTCATTCAAAACTGTTTTTGCCCAAGGTCAGCAGAAGAAAGGAAATAACAAAAATCAGAGCAGAACTTAATGAAATAGAGAACAAAAAGACAATAGAAAAAATTAATGTGACAAAGAGCTGGTTCTTTGAAAAGATTAACAAAATTGACAAACCCTTGGCTAGACTCACTAAGATAAGAGAGAAGACACTAATTAACAAAATCAGAAATGAAAAAGGGGAAGTTATCACGGACACCACTGAAATACAAAGGATCATCCAAGAATACTATGAAGGACTATATGCCACCAAATTCAATAACCTAGAAGAAATGGAAACCTATGATTTCACTGATATGTGGTATATAAACCCCAAACAACAAAAGTACAAGACAAACAAATGAGAAACAAAAACTCATAGACACAGACAATAGTTTACTGGTTACCAGAGGGTAAGGGGGGTGGGGGGAGGGAGATGAGGGTAAGGGGGATCAAATATATGGTGATGGAAGGAGAACTGATTCTGGGTGGTGAACACACAATGGTATTTATAGATGATGTAATACAGAATTGTACACCTGAAATCTATGTAATTTTACTAACAAATGTCACCTCAATAAATTTTAAAAAACGAAACAAAAAAACCCTCTGTTTTGCGCACTTACACTGTTCTAGACACTCTTCTAGGCATTGGAGATGTAGTCAAAAACTGCCGTCGGGGACCTTATCTTGTGCAGGAGATACAAACATACTAGGTATGAAGTAAAATATATGTTAGTGAGAGTGCTAAGGAGAAAAATGAATCAGGGAAAAAGGATAGAAATGTCAGAGCGGGAGGACATGTCGAAATTTTCAGTAGAGTGGCGGGGAAGATGGGAATGCAGTATTGAAGAAAAGCTCTGAGGAAGGGAGAGAGTTAGGTGCCTGGACATCTAGGAGAAGAACAGTCAGGGCAGTATTCTGTGAGTACTAAAGCCCTGAGGTGGGGGCACTCTCTGAGAAACAGCAGGGAATAAGGATGGGTGAAGCGGAGTGAGTCAGGGGAAGCGTAATAGGAAATGAAGTCAGAGACAACAAAAAGTCAGATCAAATGCTGCGATCTTAGGAACTAATTTTAAACATTTAGGAAATTCTTCCATAAAATGTCACTCTATGTCTCTCGTACTAAATTGTACTATTTACGTGTGAGGAAACATTAGGTCCCAAACTTGAGCTGTGAACCTCCCAATACTGAAGGGTGATAGCAGTTCCCTCCACCAAGTGGCTAATGAGTTTGCTCAGCTGCTAGTTTCCCTAAACAATTGAATATAGACCAGTCTGGAGAGACAGATATAGAAGGAAATATGTTTCGTTGGCCACCTTTTATGTATGTATGTGATTTACACTCACCCACCCACCTACCTCTTCACCAAATTCTGAGGTAATTGCCCTGGCAATGTCTGGCACATTTTTTTTGTATTACAGAATTACATTGTCTACACTTCTGGGAAAAAATTGACCTCACCCAGATGAGTTGTGGGTGGTGGCTCAGACTTTCAGTTTGTCAGCCTGCATTCTTTTTATGGTCAAGCCTTTCTGGCCCACCCCACAACCACCTGTACTGGGTGGGGGGACTCATTACACATAAAAGACAGACTGGAAAAAAAAAGATAGACTAAGATGTTTTGTCTTTCTGGAAGATTACTGAATTTATATTCAAACATAAAGAAATCTTTAAAGTGACTGTTGCCACAGTGAAAGGCAAAATACTAGGCTGGGTAATGAATCATTGTTCTAAGAAAGTTTTGCATTTTCTTATGTTTTCACATAAACAGTCTGACCTGGAATAGAATTGGGTCTATGGCCCACTGAAGTGCTTAACTGTTGTTTGTGAAACTTGGGCTAGGTCCTGCATAAAAACTTGTGTCCTACACCTCTGAAAAACGTTTTCACACTGGTACATGAGAAATAGTTTCTAGCAAAACAAGAGGATTCTAAGCTTCCCTCAAATTTTGGTTCTGCGTCTTCAGAGACTACATTTGTTTCCTTGAACAGGGTATAGTTTTGAAGCCATATTGGCAAATTAGCAAGTTATCTGTGGATAAAGATTACAAAGTATTGGATATAAAAACGCAATGACTTTTTTCTTCCCAGATGCTAATTGGCTGTTAGTGGCCCACATAGAATAGAGGGTAACTTTCCGTAGGTGAAGTTTCCCACCTGTCTAGAACAGGCATGCTGTCCCACCCAGAAAGACCCTGCTCCAAGACCCTAAGCGACTGGCTCTTTGGGGCAGGGACAATTTCTTATTGATCCCTAGACTCTGAGGCAGTAAGGGCTGAAGTGCTAATAACTTCTTTTATGCTTAAAGCATGTCTCAATAGCCTCACTGAGTGGTCTAGCAACTTGGGTAAAACACCTCTAGTGTTTGCACCTAGGAAGAGTATTAGGGGAAAAGAGGGACCCCAATTCCATTTACTCAGGAAGGCTTTTGTGCTGGAGTTAGTTTTGACGAGGTTAATCTGTTAATTAAAAGAGAGGAAAAAGGGAACTTGGCTAATTCCTCTTTTCTTTTGCCAAATGAAACAATATTGTGGATGGAGAATCAAGAATATCTTTTTGGAAAATAACTAAATGGCAAGCACCCTACACTCCTATTTTCCTCCTAATGAAACAAACAATCCCAAATGCCAGACCACGAAAGCAAAATGCTTAATAGTGACCCCCTCACCCCAGTAAGCCACTGTTCGTTGTCTCCACCAACAAAAACACATTTTATGGCCCAGTCTTTACGTGAATCATTCTGTGAAAATGATAGCAAATGTAATAACTCCGGACAGCTGCAATTATCTAAATGTCTCTCTATTAGCCATGTGAATGGCTAAAGGCTTCTAATCAAATCACAGTGAATGCTAATTGAAATCTAATGTGTGTGATTAGGTATCAGAATTTGATTCCAAAATTGTTAAATACAGACAAGGTCCATCAAATTACACTAAAAATATCGTAACCTCAATGGCAAAGGAGATGGATTCTTTCAATAAACAGATCCAACTGGAACTGGTTTGTACGGTGTCACCGCCACCTACTGGGATTTAGTGGAACTGCAGAGACTATCTCCTTCGAAGTGGGGCACAACTAACTGTAATGTTGTGGTTGAATATAATTAGTGATCGTGGAGAACATTAACAATGTTCATGTCTGAAAGACGCAGCCAAGAAGAGTACAGCTAGGAGGGCACATGCTGGCAAGAAGTAGAGGTGAAGTTGGATGGACTCAATGGGACCAGATCATGGAGTGCTACTGAGTGAATGGCAAGAGAAGTGAGCCTTAATATCCCATGTCGCAGGCGGCTTCCTTCCTCTCTTAGTCTCTGCTAATGGAAGACTCACTGTTTGTAGTACCTCTAGAATAAATGACACTTATTGAATCTCTAATGTGGTATGAACACAGTCTCAAAATCTTGCTGAGTAATAGAAGTATAAAATGTGGTCCCTCTCTCAGGCAGTTTTTAATCAGTTCTGTAGAGTGACTAGAGTCCATGATTATACTAGCAGTTAAGGACTGACTTTTGTCATATTCCAGTCTCCTAAGAAAGAATGTTTGGATGTAAATTTTTTGAGACTTTGCATGTATGACAGTGCTTTTCTTCTAAAATCATACTTGAGATAGTTTGGTTAGAAAAAGTATAATTTTCTCTCACTTGAATGCATAGGGAAGCTTGACTATAAAATATATGCCCCTAGAATGTGAGAGGTGGTTGAGGGATGGCTAGTCAGATTTGTTGCTTAATTTATTAATTACATAAACTTAAGATCTATGTATCTGTATATTGGATTTGGCCTGAATTAACCCTGATATTTTTTCCAAAAAAATTATTGTAAAATACACATAACATAAAAACTAATATCTTAATCATTTTTAACTATACATTTCAGTGGTATTAATTACATTCATGGTGTTGAATAACCATCACCATTGTCCATCTCTAGCACTCTTCATCTGGCAAAACAAAACTCTGTACCTATTAAATATAACTCCCCATTTTTCCCTGCCCCCAACCCATAGCAGCTAGTATTCTACTTTCTGTCTCTATGATTTTGACCCTGCTTTCAGTTCTTTTGGATATATATATACACCCAGAAGTGGAATTGCTGGTGTGGAGACAGAGTCCCGGAGAGCAATTTCCAGGCTCTCGGCTTCACGTGGAAAGGTGCTGGCTCGGTTAATCAGATGGCCATCTGCTGTGGCTGGGTGGCCATCAGCTGTAACCAGTTAGCCCGCCATTAGCCACTGATATAACTGCTGTGGCTACACTAGGGGGTTGGTTGGTTGGCAGAGAAGCAGACTGCGGATTTCGGCTAGCAAGTGGATGGCGAATTGCGGATCATGTAGATCCTACTTTCTGTGTCTTGCTCGGTAGCCAGCGAGACTGGGGTGCAGGAAGACCCCTCGTTGGGGTACTGGCGGATGTTTGCTTTTGTGTCTTGACCAGCCACCATTGAGAATATAGTGGTATGAACTCCCCTATCTATGGCTCCGTTGTTGTTCCTTTTTGGCCTCACCATATCCTGTGTTCTGGTGCGGGGAGCAGGAGCTAAGCCCCTGCATTACAGCTGGATCCTATGCTAAATCTATTTTTAGTGTTTTGAGGAACCTCCATGCTGTTTTTCACAGTGGCTTTACCATTATGTATTTACACGACCAGTGCACAAGGGTTCCAATTTCTCCACATCCTTGCCAACATTTGTTATTTTGGATTTTCTGATAGTAGCAATCCTGATAGATACGAAGAGGTGTCTAATTGTGGTTTTGATTTGCCTTTCCCTAATGATTAGTGAGGTTGAGCTTCTTTTCAGGTGCTTGTTAGCTATTCAAATATCTTCTTTGAAGAAATGTTTATTCAAGTCCCTTGCCCATTTTTGAATCAGGTTGTTTGGGTTTTTTGTTGTTCAGTTTTAGGAGTTCTATATATATTCTGCATATTAATCCCTTATCAGATATATGAGTTGCATGGGTTGCCTTTTCCCTCTGTTCAAAGTGGCCTTTTGTGTGTGTGTGTGGGGGGGTTACCAAATTGCTTTATTTGAAGGAATGGTACAAATGAAAGCTATTTTGGTAAAATCTATAGAAAATGTAACCTCAACATGCGGATACTGCCTTGGTGACCAAAGAAGTCACCTCCGTGACCATGGGAAGCCAGCCTAAGGCTTAGCTGTCATTATCATGGTCTCCCTGGGTGTGCTTGTCAAACAGATACTTTGCCATGCCAGATTTCCCAAGCCCCCATCCTGCCCAAGTTGTTTTTGTAGTCCCTCAATTTTTTGATGGATTTCACCTGCTCATTCAGGTAATGAGTCTCAACGAAACCAGTTGTTTCTTTTGTCAGTTGCCAGTTTATATAGCTCCAGTAGTGACCGATTTG
The DNA here is from genome assembly GCF_964194185.1 of Rhinolophus hipposideros. NCBI lineage: Eukaryota > Metazoa > Chordata > Mammalia > Chiroptera > Rhinolophidae > Rhinolophus > Rhinolophus hipposideros. The sequence goes on along the minus strand of NC_138051.1, from coordinate 18,548,689 downwards.
GGCTTTCCAAGTGTAATGCACACTCCATTGCATTCAGCCCATTCTCCCAGTCTTCACAGTGAAGTTTCTTGATATCCTGAAGAAATATTCAGTCACCTCGTTGGTTCTGCAGCTTCATCCGTTTCTCAGTATGTTCCCTCTCCTTATGAGGTTGGTGAAGAACATATTTGGCAAACTTCTTCAAAGCCACATCATTGCAGTTAAAGTAGTAAGACATGGACAGATAGATGCAGGAGGCATGGAGCTCCAGGTTGATCTGGGGGTGGATGGTAGCCCCTGGATCCTTGTGGTAGTTCTGGCCCCCCAGTGAGGTGGATGCAGTCGTCATTGCGGGTGGGTGAGGAGAGGTGGCAGCCGCTGCCCAGCTCTGGAGCAGCAGTGGGGACCTTGGGGTGGTCTGACAGCACTGTGAGGAGATGGGAGGGCTGGCTCTGTGCTGACAGCGGGGCTGGAGGGTGAGCGCCTGTTCCCTCCAAGCACTGTTGAAGCAGGAAACTATGCCAACTCTTGGGGAAGACTGGTGGGAGTGTCCCTCAATGCACAAGGTCACAGTTTTTGATTTTCATTAAGTTCAACTTGTCTGTTTTTCCTTTTGTTGCCTGTGCCTTTGGTGTCATATCCAAGAAATCATTGCCAAATCCAATGTCGTGTAGCTTTTTGCTGTTTTCTTCTAAGAGTTATATTTGAGGTCTTGTGTTTAGGTCTGCGATTCATTTTGACTTAATTTTTGTATATGGTGTTAGGTAAGAGTCCAACTTCATTCTTTTGCATGCGGATATACAGTTTTCCCAGCACCATTTGTTGAAAAGACTTTCCTTTCTCCCATTGAATGGTCTTGGAACCTTTGTTGATAAGCAATTGACTATATGTGTAAAGGTTTAGTTCTGGGATTTTTATTCTGTTCCATTGGTCTACATGTCTATTTTTACTCTAGTGCCATACTGTTTTGGTTAATGTAGCTTTGTAGTAAGTTCTAAAATCAGGAAGTATGAAACCTCTAACTTTGTTTTGTTCAAGGTCATTTTGGCTATCCTGAGTCCCTTGAGATTCCATATGAATTTTAGGATGGCTTTTTCTATTTCTGCAAAAAAATGTCATTGGGATTTTGACAGGGATTGCGTTGAATCTATAGATCATTTTGGGTAGTATGAACATTTAAACAATATTAAGTCTTCTAATCCATGAACATGGGATTTATATGTGTCTTCTTTAATTTCTTTCAGCAATGTTTTGTTATTTTCATTGTATAAGTCTTTTATCTACTTAGGTAAATTAATTTCTAAGTATTTTATTCTTTTTGATACAATTGTAAGTGGAACAGTTTTTCAACTTTCCTTTTTTCAGTTTGTTCATTATTAGTGTATAGAAATGCAACTGATTTTTGTGTGTTGACTTTGTATTCCAAAGTTTTGCTGAGTTCATTTATTCTAACAGTTTTTGTGTAGAATCTTTAAGGTTTTCTACATATAAAATTGTATCATCTGGGAACAGAAATAATTTTAATTTTTCCTTTCTGATATGGGTGACTTTATTTTCCTAATTGTTCTGGCTAGGGCTTCTAGTACTATGTTGACTAGAAGTGGTGAAAGCAGTCATTATTGCCTTGTTCCTTATCTTGGAGGAAAAGTTTTCAGTCTTTCACCATTGAATATGATGTTTTCTGTGGATTTTTCATATATGACTTTTATTATATTGAGGTAGTTTCCTTCTATTCCTAGTTTATTGAATGTTTTTTATTATGAAAGGGTGTTGAATTTGTCAAATGCTTTTTCTGCATCAATTGAAATGATCATGAAGGTATTTTTTCTTTCACTCTGTTAATGTGGTGTATTACATTGATTGGTTTTTGTCTGTTGAACCCTCCTTCCATTGCAAGAATAAATCTCACATGGTCATAGTGTATAATCCTTTTAATGTGCTGCTGAATTTGGTTTGTTTTTTGTATTTGGTTTGTTTTTTGGTTTTGTTATTTGTATTTTGTTGATTTTTGTATCGATGTTCATAAGGAATATTCGTCTGTAATTTTCTTGTAGTGTCTTTGTCTGACTTTGGTATCCGAGTTATGCTGGCCTCATAGAATGAGTTTGGAAGTGTTCCCTCCTCTTCAAGTTTTTGAGAAGTTTGAGTACAACTGGTATTAGTTCTTTTTGAAATGTTTGGCAGAATTCACCACTGACCCATCAGGCCCAGGGCTTTTATTTGTCAGGAGATTTTTGATTACTGATTCCATCTCCTTACTAGTTTAGGTCTGTGCAGATTTCTGTTTTTTTATGATTTAGACTTGGTAGGTTTTGTGTTTCTGGGAATTTGTACATTTCATCTAGGTTATCTAATTTGTTAGTGTACAATTGTCCATAGTACTTTCTTATAATCCTTTGTATTTCTATAGGTTTGTTAGAAATGTCCCCACTTTCATTTATTTTGTTTCAGTAATTTCTATTTTCCCTATCTTTTCCTAGTCAATCTAGCTAAAGGTTTGTTAATTTTTTTGTTTTCAAAGAACTGACTTTTGGTTTCAATGATTTTTGTCTATTGTTTTTCTACCCTCTATTACATTTATCTTTGCTCTCATCTTTATTATATCCTTCTTTCTGTTAGCTTTGAATTTGTTTCTTCTTTTTCTGGTTTCTTAAGTTGTAAAGTTAGGTCATTGATTTGAGATGTTTCCTGTTTTTCAATATAAGCATTTATAGTTACAAATTTCCCATTACCACTGCTTTTGCTGCATCCCATAAATTTTAGTATGTGGTGTTTCTGTTTTCATTAGTTTCCAAGTATTTTCTAATGTTCCGTGTGATTTCTCCTTTGATTCATTGGTTATTTAAGGGTCTGTTGTTTAATTTCTATGAATTTATTTTCCAGTTTTCCTTTTGTTATTGATTTCTAACTTCATCTTGTGGTTAAAGAAGATGATTTGTATTAGGTTGGTACAAAAGTAATTGCGGTTTAAAGGGTTAAAAAAATAATTGCAGAAACCACAATTACTTTTGCACCAACCTAATAGTATATCTTTTAAAATCTATTGAGACTTAATTTGTGGCATCACACATGGTTTATCCTGGAGAATGTTCCATGTACACTTCAGAAAAATATGGATTCCGTTTTTGATGTTTAGCGTGTTCTATATATGTCTGTTAGATCTAACTGGTTTATTGTGTTGTTCCTTAATTCTATTCGTTCTATCCATTATTGTGAGTGGGGTATTGAAGTCTTCAGCTATTATTGTGGAACTATTTTCCCCTTAAATTCTGCAGTTTTTGCTTCATATATTTTGGTGGTCTGTTATTAGGAGCATAACTGTTTATGATTGTTATATCTTCTTATTGTATTCAACTATTATATATATATATATATATATATATATATATATATATATATATATATAAAGTCCTTCTTAGACTCTTACAAAATTTTTTTGATTTAAAGCCTATTATGTCTCATATTAATATAGCCACCTCTGCTGTCTTTTGGTTACTATTTGCATGGAGTGTATTTTTCTATCCTTTCACTTTTAACCTATTTGTGTCTTTGGAGTTTCTTGTAGACAGCATATAGATGGATCATTATGTTAAATCCATTCTGCCAATCTGTCTTTTGAATACAGAGCTTAATCTATTTACTTTTTTTTTTTTTTTGCCTTTGAGGAATATTTTATTTGCATTATGCCTGTAAAGAAATAAAAATTCAGCCAAATGAAGTGCATACAGTCAATGGCGGTGATGTTGGGAGTCAACAGATGTGCTTAACACTAAACTTCAGATGCACGTTCTTCCTACTGCTCTATACCACCCACCATGCCATTCACCATTAGCCTAGCTTTTGCCTGTTGCTCTGGCTTGCTTCTGATAAAGTTATGAGTTTTATTCCTCAGTGCATCTCTTTTTGTTGGTTTTTCTGATAATCAAAATCATGCTATGATAGTTATTATGGTGGCCATATATTTATTAGTGGCCATATATATCACATTAGGCCAAATGTGTATCAATATATATATTTTTTTAAATTAAACTTTTGGGGTGACAATTGTTAGTAAATTTACATAGATTTCAGGTGTACAATTCTGTATTACATCGTCTATAAATCCCATTGTGTGTTCACCACCCAGAGTCAGTTCTCCTTCCATCACCATATATTTGATCCCCCTTACCCTCATCACCCACCCCCCACCCCTTACCCTCTGGTAACCACTAAATTATTGTCTGTGTCTGTGAGTTTTTCTTTCTCATTTGTTTGTCTTGTTCTTTTGGTTTATATACCACATATCAGTGAAATCAAATCTATATACATTTAAAGTAATAACTGATAGAAAGGGATCTCTGTCATTTTGCTATTTGTTTTGTATATGCCTTATAGCTTTTTTTGGTCCCTCGTATCCTGCATTGCTGCTTTCTGATGGTTTAAATGATTTTTGTTTGTTTGTTTGTAGTAAAGCATCTTAACTATTTTCTGAGTTCCTTTTGTGTATACTCTAGAACTGTATTCTTTGTGGTTACCATGGGGATTACATTTAACATCTTAAAGTTATAACATTCTAATTTGAATTTATGCCAGCTTAACTTTAATAACATACAAAAACTCTGCCCCTATACAGCTCCATCCCCATTCCTTTCAGTTATTGATGTCACAAAAGCACATCTTTATATATTATATCCAAAGTAATAAACTAATAATATTTATAATGCATTAGTCACTTAAGTTGTGTAAGAAACAAATTGTGGAATTCCCAATCAAAGTCATAATAATACTAGCTAGTACAGTAATTGTTTTTTTAAAAAATGTATTACTGTCTTAAATCATGTAGAAAACCAAACATAGAGTTACAAACCATTTTTACAATAATACTAGCTTTTATAGTTGCCCACATATTTACCTTTACTGAGATCTTTATTTTTTCATATGGCTTTAAGGTACAGTCTAGTGTCCTTTCATTTCTATCTGCAGGGCTCCCGTTAGCATTTCCTGCAGGGCAGGTTTAGTGGTAGCAAACTCCCTCAGCTTTTGTTTGTCTTGGAATGTCTTAATGTCTCTCTTACTTTTGAAGGAACGTTTTGCCAGGTATAGGATCCTGGCTGACAGTTTTTTTCTTTTAGCGTTTTGAATATATTAGTCTACTGCCTTCTGGCCTTCAAGGTTTCTGATGGGAAACCTGCAGGTAAACTTATAGAGGATCCTTTGCATGGGATGTGTTGCTTCTCTATTATTCCTTTCAAGATTCTCTCTTTGTCTTTCAACTGTGTGATCACAATGTGTCTTGGTGTGGGTCTCTTTGAGTTCATCCTACCTGGAATTTGTTGAGCTTCTTGGATGTTTATATTCACATCTTTCATCATACTGGGACATTTTCAGCCATTATTATTTCAAATAATCTCTTCCCTTTTCTCTCTATCCTTCGAAGACTTCCAAAATGTGTATGGTGGTTTTCTTATACCATAGTTCCCGTAGGCTCTGTTGACATTTCTTTAATCTTTTTTCTTTCCTTTCCTCATACTTGATAATTTCCATTGTCCTATCCTTTTGTTCATTGATTCTTTCTTTTGTCTGCTCAAATATGCCTTTGAAATTTTCATTTCAGTTATTGTGCTTTTCAGTTCTAGAATTTCTTTTTGGTTTGTTTTTAGGTTTTCTATTTCCTTATTGATATTTCCATTTTGTTCATACACTGTTTTCTTGACATTCTCCATGTCTTCTTTTAGTTCTTTGAGCATTTTAAACAATTTTTAAAAAGTCTTTGTGTAGTAGGTCCACCATATGGTTTTTCTCTGGGAGAGTTTTGTGGTTTTTTTTTCTTTGAATGGGCCAGACATTCCTGTTCCTTTGTATGTTTTGTGATTTTGTTGTTGAAAACTTGAACATTTGAATCTAATGATATGGTAGCTCTAGAAATCAGATTCTCTCCCTTCCCCAAAGTTTGCTCACTTTTGGTTTTGTTTTGTTTTGCTTTTTAAGAAATTGTTGTAGGCTGTCTCTTCCAAGGATAAGCTTGAGGTGTAGACTTAAGGTCTTCTCAGGTCTTTTTTGAGCCTGTACCTTTCCTTGGGTATGTGTTCAGACTGAGTCCATGTTGTTCCAAGATTTGAGTCTGAGAAGACATAAGCCCAAAGAAAACACCAGGTGGTTGAGTGTGAGAAATAGGTTTATTGAGACTTACTGACCAGGAAGAGTTTCTGGGAGTGGCTGACCAGAGGGGTAGTGATCCGCACCCAGGCAGAGAAGAAGCAAGGTTATACACATCCAGCAAAACAAAGATCATCCTGTGGGAGAAATCATCTGGCAGGTCCTGCAGGCCTGCTCTCAGCACACAGTGTCCCAAGAAGCCAGGAGACCTTGACTGCTGGCCAGCATACAGAACTGATTGTCTGAGAAGCAGCATTCCCGTGGAGCCAGGAGACCCTTGACTGCTTGCTAGCTTATCTGCCTGTGGGCCAAGTCCCAACATTCCACCCTCCAACCCCCCCACCCTGCCCCACCATCAGTCATAGCTCCTGCATTCTTGTGGGTTAAAGATGTACACTGTAACCAGACACTGCAACAACTATACAGGCAAAGGAAAAGCAGAAACAGGCCCAGGAGGAAAGCAACAATACCCAAAAGTATGAGGTGACAGAAAAGGGTGAGGAAGGCTAACCAACTAGAAAAGGGGTTATACATAGAGAGCCCTGCTTTATGGGGGCTGAGGGTTCTGAATAGTGACATGGGGAGGGGTTTCAAAGACAAGAGTTGGAGACATTACTAGCCTCTGTTCTATACCAATACCTCATGGGGCCTAGATCCCCAAACACTGAGGCTTGGTTTGTCAATGCCATGGCCAGGAGATTGTGTGTGTGTGTGTGTGTGTGTGTCCATGTCCCTATGGGTATGTCTGGTGGCATTTTGCAAGAGGAGATGGTTTTTGGTGCCTTGCTGGGGCATGAGACTGTGTCGCTCAGTGACTTGAATTTGGAGGGCCTGGTAAGGCCCAGCCGTCAGGAGAATGTATGTACTGGGCCTTTTTCTTCAAGAAGAGTCGTTGACAGTCCTGAGGGTCTGGTGCAACAAGGCGGTCCACCCTTGGAGGGAGGTGGTCTCTGTGTTTTGTTCTTTTAACAGTCCATTGCTTCGTTTGATTAGGCTGGATTGTAGGGTAAATGAAATGATCATGCCATGTCATGTCGTTTGGCCCAAATCTGGGTAGGGTCTCCAGAAAAGGGTGTCCCATTGTCACTGTCAATGTGTGTTGGGAGCCCATAAGCTGCTCTTAGGCATTCAAGCCCCCAGATGGTACTCCACTGTGTGGCCCGTTTATTCAGGAAGGCCTGTGGGAGGCCAGTGGCTGTATCCACACAAGTCAGGTGTATTTACAGCCCTCGGACAGGGGAAGAGGTCCTATGTCGTTGACCTGCCAGTGACGGACACATTTGTGTTGTCTGCTGATGTGCCCCATGTGTTGCCCCACTTGTTTAGGGCATTGTTGACTACATGCAAGACATTGTTGACAGAGAGCTTTGAGGTCTTCTGTTGACACATCAAGGTTGTGTGGCCATTGTGCTATGTCTTCTTTTGGTGTTAGTGGGGCCAAGCGCAGGTGGTCGAGGCTACCTGCCTCATGATTTCCAGGTCAGGTATTTAACCCTGCATGAGCTGGGACATGGTACTCTGTGACAGTTTTCATATGGGCAAGACCCATATGACTTGCCATAAGTTCTTGTCCCACAGTGGTCACTTTGGAACCATCCAGTTATTTGCAGCCCAGGTGGGGAGCCATAGAGTAAGGCCCTTGAAGACCACCCAGCTGTTGGTATACAGGGTGAGTCAGTTGCTTCTAAGACAGTCACCATCCATGCTGTCCATATTTCTGCCCAATGGCCACTCTGCCCCATTCTAGTATCCCACCATAAGGTATTGGTGAGGGGCTGTGCGGCAATGAGTCCATTGGGGCGGCTGCCCTGCTGTGTACCAGACATCTGGTAGGATCCTTTCCCGTCCTTCCTTCACAGGGGATGGTTGTTTGTATATCAAGTGTGTCAGCAGAGAGGCCTGCAGCGAGATAGGTCACGAGTCCCAGGACAGTGTGTATCTCCTCGCTAAGGGGGCTGGTTGCAAAGGTGCCGTGCTGCTGTAAATACGCGTGCCATTTAGTCTGGGCAGCACCCGCAGCGGCTTCCGCAGCGTGACCATCTAGCAATCGGGAGGGGAGTCCTTACGGGGACAGGGACCGTGCTGGCGAGGGTTCGCACTGATGAAGGGCGCGGTGCACCTCACAGCTGTTTTCGTTGTTTGGCTCCTTTCTGTAATTGCAATCAGAAGCCAAGGGGCACATGCCGTCCGTTTTGCCGTTGCCATAGGCCCCAGCCAAAACTCTCCGCGGCACTCTCCACATCCTGTTCACTGGCACGCCAGGTTGAAGCGTGCCCAACGTCTGTACCTTGTTGACTGCCCGTTTTGCTGTGGTGACTGCATTGTGTGTTGGGTTTCCCAACCCCAAAGCATCTTCTTCTTAACCAGTCTGTGTAATGCCAGCATTATGGCTTGTGGTAGGTAGAACATTGCACGCACGCACACACACCTACACACACGCACATATACACACACACACAGACACACCACCCCCAGATGTCCTTGACCTAATTCCCAGATCCTGTGCACATGTGGGGTTACATGGTAAAGGGGAATTAAAGTTGCAGGTGGAATTAGGTTTGCTAATCAGACGGCTTTGAGGTGGGGAGAGTATCCTGGATTATCCAGGTGAAGCCAATGTAATCCCCAGGGTCCTTATAAACGGTAGAGGGAGGCAGAAGAGAGAGAACCGGAGAGAGAGCAATGTGAAAAGGACGTGGCTGACATGACTGGCTTTGGAGATGGAGGGATGAGGGCACAAGCCAAGGAATACAGACAGCCTAGGAGCTCCAGTTTAGGAGCGGGAAAGCGGTGAGGAAATGAGCTCTCCTCTGCAGCCTTGGGGAGGAACACCGTCCTGTCAACACCTTGATTTTAGCACAGTGAGACTCATTTTGGGTTTGTCTTCCAGAATTTTTAGATAATACATTTATATTATATTATATTGTTCAAACCACTAAATTTGTGGTAAGTTATTACCACAATGCTTAGCACATACTGAGGGCAGCAATAGGAAAACCAGTAGCTGGATTGACAGGAAGGGAAGCTAAAGGTGGGGAAGCAAGTACTGATTAAGGTATTGTTATGTATGGGCAAAGCAGTAGACATGAATTGGAAGCCCAGTTGAGATTCCCAGTTCTGCCAATTACTACTACCTGTGTGACTCAGATCAAGTTACTTGACCTCTCTGTGTCTCAATATCGTCATCTGTAAAAAGCATTGATAGTGACACCTCCTCACCTGGCTGTCGTGAGGATGAAATGAGGCAATCTATGTAAGCCTTTAGCACAGTGCCTTTGGGAAGCCCTGTGGGAAGATATGTGTGAGCTGCCGAGGCTTCTATCACCACTTCTCCCTCAGCTTTTATATGGTCCCCCCCGCAAATATTTAGGTGTTTATTTACGAAATCATCTTATAACATACACATATTGAGCCGAAATTCACTTTCCATATGAAGTAACACAGACTAAAATTACATTAGAATTTTGTATATAACAAGGTTTTATTTAGGAGAACATTCAATTAAACCCACCCCACCTCTAATCATATTTCAGGCCAGGTGACTCCTGCATAGCAGATGGCCAGCCTTGCTTTCCAGAGAGTAAAAACAAACCATTTCAGTGGAAGCAGTTATTCTTGAAACTCTGATTGGCAACTGTGGCTCCAGGTTAGTAAAATTAAATTTGCTTCTTATTACTCATTATCAGGTACAATTTAGAGTGTCAGTCACTCTTTTATTAAGTTTTGGGAATGATTCAGAATATGTAGATCTATATAATATTAAATATAGCTCTAATATTTGCAATTAAGGATACTCTCAACGTAAATTTTTTACTTGATAGCCCTTCTAATTAAGTCAATCATGCCATATTAAATACACAATTCATATAATTATATATAATTTCAACTTTTTATTTTAAAATAATTTTGTAGTCACAAAAGTTGTCAAAATAGTATAGAGTTCCTGTATCCTTCACTCAGCTTCCTCCGATGATAACATCATCAAAACCAAATTATAGGTATTTATTCAATAATACCTAACTATGGACTTTATTTAGATTTCACTGTTCATTTATTTTTTAATATTTTTTTTATTGGGGAAAGGGAACAGGACTTTATTGGGGAACAATATGTACTTCCAGAAATTTTTTTCCAAGTCAAGTTGTTGTCCTTTCGGTCTTAGTTGTGAAGGGTGCAGCTCAAACTCCAGGTCCAGTTGCCGGTGCTATTTGCAGGGGGCACAGCCCACTATCCCTTGCGGGACTTGAGGACTTGAACCGGCAACCTTGTGGTTGAGAGCCCACTGGCCCATGTGGGAATCCAACCGGGAGCCTTTGGAGTTAGGAGCTCCAACCGCCTGAGCCACCAGGCCGGCCCTCTAGATTTCTCTGTTCTTACATGAACTGGTTTATTTATTTATTTTTTTCCTATACAGTTCTGTGAGATTTTATCAAGTGTCTAGATTTGTATAACCACTACCACAAACAGGATACAGAACTGTTCCATTGCCACAAAGAAACTCCCTTATACTACCCCTTGTAATGACACTGTCCCCCATAACCAACCCCTGGCAATGACTGATTTATTCTCTATCACTATAATTTTGTCAGTTAAATTTTACAATAAGAAAACTTTTGAGATTGGCTTTTTTCACTCAGTGTAATGCCCTTGAGACCCATCTAGGTCATTGCATGTGTTAATACTTTGTTCCTCTTTATTAACCAGTAGTATTCCATTTTATGGCTGTTACCACAGTCTGTCCATTTACCGATAGATGGATATTTGGGTTGTTTCCAGTCTTTGGGTCTTACAAATAAATCTGCTATAAACATTCATATATAGGTTTTTATGAACATCAGCTTTATTTCTCTAAGATAAATACCCAGCTTTTTAAGGTTTTAACAGTTAAATAAGATCATTAATGTTAAAATACTTTACAAATGACAATGCTCAGTTTAAATTTAAGATATATTACTGTGAATTATATTAATAATGATAGATAGTGACAAAATGCTGGAAGAAATATAAGAAAGTGGTAAGAGTTGGTGACAGATGGGATGTGAAAGAAGACCACGTTTTGCTCTGTTTTCTTTTGGAAAAAATAAAATGATGTTTGTTAGGTAACAGTGTGAGATGCTGGGGTAGCAGTTCATACGGTGGAAATGTAGGGTTCCATTAAAAACAAAAGATTGAAATCTCTTGGTACACTGGCAGGGCACCAGTCTCTAGAGGATATCCACAATTAGTGGATAGAATGTTAATCGGAAGAAAGATGAACAGAGACAGACAGAAAGACAGACTCATTCATTCATACATCCAACAAGTATTTACTGGTTCCTGTTTTTGCCATTCGTTGTTCTGGGCCCTAAATACACCAGTGATATTCACTACTAGACAGGATTTCTGCATTTAGGAAGCATAATGCTAGAGAAAAAGACAAAACAAGGGAACATATAAAATAATGTCAGGCAATGATAAATAATATGAACAAATATAAAGCAGGGAAAGGAACTGGAGAGAGACTGGACGGTATTTTAGAATGTACAGACAGGACGTCTTTTTCAAGGTTGGTGATAGCTTTTGAAGTTTCTGGGGAGCTGAGGTCATATGAAGATAAAAATTGAGCCAAGAAATTCCAAAAAAAATAGAGGATTTGGGGTAATGGGTAGTTCATTGGGAAAGAGCCTTCCAATCCTTTAACCGACCCCAGACGACTCCCCATTACATCCCAGTGCCTGAAACAATGCTTAGCACACACTGAGTGCTTTATAAAAGTTAACTCACTGATTAGTTACAGAAAGGACTAAACTACCCAAACTTATTGGCTTTCTCTGACTTTCACCTAATCGTGCTAGTCCTACAGAAGAAAAGCTTAGATCACAATATTCACACCTATCAAAGCAACAGGTATAGCGCGTGTACGCACCTGCCATTTTGAATGTTTAAAATTTTCAACAGATATGGTGCTTTGGAAATATTATTGCATGATTTGTACACTCATATTGTTAGGCCTAGCCTAGATTTTAATTTAAATTACTTTGTGTTAAGTTCAGTTCCAAAAATATTTTTGTGAAGTTAACTGTGTGCTGCACTAACCTGTAAGGGCGCAAAGATAAGTATGACACAATCCCTACCTGAATTTATTCAAGATGATGTCCCCTCTCTGTGATACAAATGTGGCAAACCAAGTTTATCTAATCTTAGTTCATCGCTGATGTTTTGGGGGGTTGGAGGAAATGCAAAATTCTTAACCTTAGATTTAAAAAGGTAAAACTCCTTAATCATGTTGTTAGCAGTCCAAAGTCGGTGTGCTAGATGCTTTGAAAAGCCAAAACTCAAAGTGCCAACTGAGAAGATGGGAGCCCTAATGGTTCCTCAAATCCGTCTTAAGAGAGTGCAGAGTTCAGCCTTCTTTTATGTCAAGGGAAAGGGAAATGGGAGGGGCTGCTTTTGTAAAAACTCAGGCCTCAAGTAGAATTCCTGTCTAAAGCAGAAGCTATTAGCCTGAAGGCCCTAGGAACAATGCAAGCTTTAATTAGATGAAGTCAGAGATACCCAGCATTTCACTCTGTTACAATATCTCAGCTGACAACACGTAATATTCCTAGAAGGCCTTATAGAATTGGGTAAAGGATTCAACAGTGAGGGAAGCAGCGCTTCAAAGGGTAGAAATGAGCTACATATTGGTTGGTGGTAGGAAATAGTGGGAAGCAATCATTTAACTACATCATTATACATTACAAAGCCTGGAACAATTTTCCTGATTAGGGAGAGGCATTGCAGGGCTCTCCCATCTACTGGTCTCTGATCAAAATGTGTTTGCTAGGGGTGGGTCATTGCCTTCTTTCTACTGCAGTGTGTACCAGCACCCTTCCACTCATCACCCAGTTCTCCTTAGACTTTGTTTTGTTTCGCCTGGCTCCATTCAGGGCCTTGCAAATAATGCCTACAGGTTCAGTTTTGTCACTATAGAAATCAAATGGGCCTGGAGGTTATTTGGTTTTAATTATAATTCACTAAAACAATCAATGTAGAGGATTTAGTCATTCAAATGGTTAATGGAGGGACATTTAGGTAATTACAACTGTTGAATGTTCTTTCTTCGACTAATTGTTTTTATTGAACAAGATTTAGATCTATCTAGTCTTGGAAAGAAGTGGTTGAAGCTGTGGGCATCAGAGGCCAACATTTTGGAAAGATGCGGTGGTGGGAGAACTGGGTCCTAAACCTGGCCCCTCTTCCTACTCTGCTTCAATATGGTCATATTCTGAAGAATAGGTGTGCAGCAAATAATCTCTTGAGGCTCTAGGAAAACACTTAAGTCAGCTTCTGTCTATATTTGGATACTTGTGCTCTCAAGTAGCCCCCTAAGTTAGCAGTAATTAATAATTAATCCATGTACTTGGTATCATGTTTTCTTTGATAAATGGCCTTAGCTTATACATGTGGGTCTCCTTTTCTCAAATATTCTCCTTCATCTTTGCTAGCAATCCAAATCTTATCCTTTTTTACAGGCTGATTTCAAAGCCACTCATTCAAATTTATTCATTCTTTAGTCATTTATTCAAATTTATTATTTCAACCAACCAACAATGTGCCAGGTCCTGTAGATGGCCTTAGAGATTACAATAGTAAGAAACTGAAAAAAATTCTAAACTTGTTTCCTGATGCCTATGCTTTTGTGTATTGTTGAAAAATTCTTCCATGATACTAGTTCGAATTATTTTGATTGGATATTACCTGGCCTTTGTCTTGTCGATGAAAGGTCTAGCCTAAGAAAAAGTCTTATAAGTGTTTCTTTGTGTCAAATTGACAACAATTGCCAGGAAGCAAAGTCTCAACGGATTGAGAACATGCTCCAGAGAATGGTAGTTTTGCAGCTTATTTAATATATTAGAATCAAAGGAGGAGAAGACATAAGGAGGATTAGTTGAAATTCATTGGTGGAAGATTAGGGAGGCGGGAGAAAGCAAAACTGGGAAATCTCTGAGACTGGCTAAAAAGCAAAACGGAGAGACACATACTTCTTTTACATTGGTAGGTATAGGATAGTTAACATTTACAGCACGTAAAGATGGTATGTGGGCAACAAGATAACAATGTGGTCTCATGCTTTAGTGCTTGTGGTTGTGCCTTCAAGGAAAAGAAAATTACTCTGACATTTCAAAGGTATGTTATCTTAAATGCACAAAGACAATAGGCAATTTCAAAGTTAAAGGTTGACCTTTGTCAAGGAAGCTACAGGCATAGGACATGACTACCCACCATGACCTGCTTTCAGTTAGGAATTTTTCTGTTCAGATCACCTTGTACGGTTATGTGTTGTCTGGATTTGTAAAGACTGCTATGTGCATACCCCTCCCCCCAACCTGGCTTGTCAGGTTTAGTATGTGGCCCCTTTTTCACCCACAATCTACAGTTGTCAAACATAAAATGATGGTAACGATGCTCCAATAAAATCCTTAAAAGCACTAAATGATAATAGCTGAGATTAGAAGAGTAAATTAAATATAAAATGTTTGAGATCTTGATAGCAAATAACTCACAGAGACTATGCTAAAAAAATTGAAAATACTGATTTTTTTGTTATTTAATTTTTAAATTATAGTTGATATTGATATTCAATATTTTATATTAATTTCAGTTGTACAGCATAGTGGTTAGACATTCATATAGTTTACAAAGTGATCCCCCCAATAAGTCTAGTACCCACCTGGCACCATACATAGCTATTACCATATTATTGACTATATTCCCTATGCTTCACTTTACATCCCCACGACTATTTTATGACTACCATTTTTAAATTCTTAATCCCATCACCTTTTTCACCAAGCCCCCAACTCCCCCTCCCATCTGGCAACCATCAGTCTGTTCTGTAGCTATGAGTCTGTTTCTGTTTTGTTAATTATGTTTTTTTAGATTGCATATATAAGTGAAATCATATGGCATATCTTTCTCTGTCTTATTTATTTCACTTAGCACAATATCCTTTAGGTCTATCCATGTTGTTGCAAATGGATAACTTGCCACACATTGTTACTGAGGTTCGATGCGCCACTTCCCATATTGAAGATCCCTGTCTTTCCGTTTGATGGCACTCGGCAGTAGCTTTAACCGTATTTTGTGATCACAATGGAAAGGCTCTGTGTCACACATTGCTTCTGGTGTACAGCAATTTCTGTCAAATAAAAACATTACAGTGTGTCCTTATCTACCTTATTTACTGGATCTGGCACCGTTTGTCTTCTGGCTCTTCCCCAAAGTCAAAATGATTCAGGACATCAAGGTAGCCATGACAGCACAGCTAAAGACACTCATGAAAGAGGACTTCTAAAACTGCTTCAGAAAGTGGTGTAAGAGACTGTTAGCATGAGAACTGCTATCTTAAGGTCAGGCTTATCGGCCCCTGGCTTGAAACACAACCTAAGTGTAAACACAACCTGACTGTAAATTCCAAGATGTGGGCAGTGACAGCAAGGAGACAAGCAGTCCTGTAGCTTATCTTATACTCTTTGAAGCTGTGTAAGTCCTGCAGTTTATCATATACTCCTTAAAGCTATGTAAGTCCTGTAGTTTAATTACTGTGGGCCTTGAAAATGCTATATAAACCCTGAGTTTTAAGTGTTTGGGGTCCTTGTTGAAACCCGCTGCGTCGGGCAGATACTCGGACCCTAGCTAGCTGGAAATAAACCTCGCTGTGTGACTTGCATTATCGTGTGACTTCTGTTCACATGAGGAGGGGTTGACTCCGGACCCTAACAGTGGCAAGAACGATGGGGTAAGTGTGTTTGAAGCAACGGGGAATATTTTAAGGGGAATTAATGGCACTATCTTTTACTGTAATAACTTTTTTAAAAAAAGATTTTATTGGGGAAGTGGAACAGGACTTTATTGGGGAACAGTGTGTACTTCCAGGACTTTTTTTTTCCAAGTCAAGTTGTTGTCCTTTTAGTCTTAGTTGTAGAGGGCACAGCTCAGCTCCAGGTCCAGTTACCATTACTAGTTGCAGTGGGCGCAGCCCACCATTCCTTACGGAACTGGCAACCTTGTGGTTGAGAGCCCCTGCTCCAACCAACTGAGCCCTTCCGGGAGCCCAGTGGCAGCTCAGCTCAAGGTGCTGTGTTCAATCGTAGTTGCAGGGGGCACTGCACACCATTTCTTGCGGGACTCAAGGAATCGAACTGGCAACCTTGTGGTTGAGAGCCTGCTCTCCAACCCACTGAGCCATCTGGGAGGCAGCTCAGCTCAAGGTGCTGTGTTCAATCTTAGTTGCAGGGGGCACAGCCCCCATCCCTTGCAGGATTCAAGTAGTTGAACCGGCAACCTTGTGGTTGAGAGCCCACTGGCCCATGTGGGAATCGAACCAGCAGCCTTTGGAGTTAGCAGCATGGAGCTCCAACAGCCTGAGCCACTGAGCCGGCCCTGCAATAATTTTTAAATTTAAACATCCACTGTAGTTTTTTATCACACCCGTATATATAAAATATATATATATGTATAGGTGTGCCAAAAAATGTATACAAATGGACATTTTGGTAAACATTGCTCAAGCAGTAGTTTGCCATAATCAGAAGTGTCTGGATGATGATGGTAACTGCTTTGAGTACCTCTTGCAATAGCGGAAGTCAAATGTGACTTGTATTCATCTTTTGTTATCAGTATATATTATTACAATTTTAATAGTTTTCCTGTCTTAAAGTGTGTGTGTGTGTGTGTGTGTGTGTGTGTGTGTGTGTGTACATATTTGGTACCCTCTGTATATTATTGAGAGCAATAGAGTTCACTGCCTATGTTTTCTTCTAGGAGTTTTATGGTCGGTTTTGGTCTTGCATTTAAGTCTTTAATCCATTTCGAATTTATTCTTGTACATGGTATAAGATGGTGTTTTATTATTTTTTTATTTTTATTTATTATTTTTATTATTTTTTTCGTGTATCTGTCCAGTTTTTCCAACACCATTTATTAAATAGAGTGTCTTTACCTGACTATATATTCTTGCTTCTTTTGTCATAGATTTTACTATGTAGGCATGGGTTAATTTCTATTCTGTTCCATTGATCTATGTGTCTGGTTTTATGCCAGAACCATGCTGTTTGATTACTATAGCCCTGTAATATAGTTTGATATCAAGTAGCATGATACCTCCAACTTTGTTCTTCTTTCTCAAGATTGCTGTGGCTATTTGGGGTCGTTTGTGGTGCCATATAAATTTTAGGATTATTTGTCCTAGTTCTGTGAAAAATGACATTGGTATTTTGATAGGGGCTGCATTGAATCTGTAGATTGCTTTGGGTACTATTGACATTTTAATGGTGTTAATTCTTCCTATTCATGAGCATAGTATATGCTTTCATTTGTTAGTGTCTGATTCAGTTTCTTTCTTTACTGAAAGGAATGATTATTTTAAAGTCTCCTTTATGTTCATGTGGTATTAAGTCTGGGTTTGGCCATATAGACATATTCTTCTTTTTTTTCTTTTTAATTAAAATTTATTGGGGTGATAATGGTTAGTAAAATTACATGGGTTTCCAGTGTACAATTCTGTAATACATCATCTATGTATCACATTGTGTCACTACCCAGAGAGTCAGTTCTCCTTCCATCACCATATATTTGACCCTATTTACCCTCTTCTACCACCCCTCTCCCCCTTCCGTTCTGGTAACTACCAAACTATTGTCTGTGTTTATGAGTTTTTGCTTCTTCATTTGTCTTTTTTTGTTGCTTTCAGTTTTATATCCCACATATCAATGAAGTCATATAGTTTTCAACTTTTTCTATCTGACTTAATTTACTTAGCATGATAATCTCAAGATCCATCCATGTTGTTGCAAATGGCACTATTTCATCTTTTCTTATGGCACATATTCTTTATCCATTCATCTATCAAAGGACATTTTGGTTGTTTCTATGTCTTGGCCACCGTAAATAAAGCTGTACTGAGCATCAGAGCAGATATATCTCTACAGATAAATGTTTTCAGGTTTTTTTGGTATATATCCAGGAGAGAGATTGCTGGGTTATATGGTAACATCACTAGTCATCAGAGAAATGCAGATAAAAACCACAATGAGATATCACCTCACCCCAGTCAGAATGGCTATATCAATAAGACAAATAATAACAAGTGTTGGCGAGGTTGTGGAGAAAAAGGAACCCTCATACCTTGTTGGTGGGAATGCAGACTGGTGCAGCCGTTATGGAAGGCAGTGTGGAGGTTCCTCAAAAAATTAAGCATATAGATATATTCTTAGTTCTTAATGTAGATTGCTTACTTGATCCTTATCACCATATCTTTATATCACTGTATCAGCAAATTTCATCAATTCTACTTAAATATCTTTTGGAAACTGCTCACCTCTCCTTTCCCTCCTTCAGGGAGACTTCCTGTAGAGCCAGCCCCACCTGACCTCCCAAAAAACAAACTGGCTGATTTAGGTGGTCCAGTAATCTCGAACTTGTCTCTATTACACTGTATTATAAATGTTTGGCCATGGATAGTCTTTATTAATCTGTGAATTTCTTAAATCTAGGCATGATGTCTTATTTATTTTTGTGTTCTCATCACTTGCAGAATTCCTGGCACAGGATAAGTACTTAATAAATGTTGGCTGAATTTTCCTTGGCTGAACCAAGGAACAGTTTCCTTAAAACTCACAAGGGGGCAGCAAGGAATACAATTTTTTTCCATTGTCTGCAAAATCATACATCTTTAGACCTAGAAGAAACATTAGATTAGTTGAATAAACTTTTCTTCTCAGAAGGCTCAAACATTTTTTTTTAGAGAAGAATTTTACTTCACTCATGGGAACTCTTTGATACCTGCCTCACTTCCAGGCTTTTAAAATGTCATGTAAGTACACAATCTGTTGGCCATCCTCACAAACACATACAGTTGGCCATAGCTCTGTGCTTAGTTGCCGCAACAGCCTTTAAGATTATATAAAATAATATGCACTGCCCTAAATGGAACTTTCTGAGCATAGCATTTGTTTGGCTTCTTGATTTCTTACATAATCACATAATTTTACCACTGATTCTTTAGTACTAACTCCCCATTTTCAGAGATGAAGAAATGGAGGTCTAGAGAGGTTAAAGGGTTTGCTTTTGTTTACACAGCAAATTAGTGATGAACTAGAACCAGACTCCCAATTTTCTGACCCTGAATTGTATACTTCCTTTATTGTCTGAAGGTCAGGACCCAGCAGATGCTTTGG
Source organism: Rhinolophus hipposideros (assembly GCF_964194185.1). Lineage (NCBI taxonomy): Eukaryota > Metazoa > Chordata > Mammalia > Chiroptera > Rhinolophidae > Rhinolophus > Rhinolophus hipposideros. The sequence continues at coordinate 18,529,376 of NC_138051.1, read as the reverse complement.
TTGGAAACAAGCATAATTCAGGGTACACTGACTTTAGTAACCAATTCCTACTGGACAAATGAGTGTTTACATTTCAGCCTCAATGAGGTTAGTTTTAGCATCTAACTATAGTGAACAAGAGTTTATACATGTTCTCCTTCTTTTTCTTTATTAACTAAGGAAATGCAAAACAAAAAAATAACACCTTTGCAAACTTACAATTCTAAAATAATACAATTCCCATTTTAGGGAAGGAAAAAAGTTTTCCTGAAACCTGTTACATCCCTGGCTGGGTCTGCAAATTAAACTGACAAAGACAAATTCACAGGAGAAAAGCATACAAATTTTATTGAATTTTTAAGTGTATGTGGGAGCCTTCACAAGAGAATAAAGACCCAAAGAAATGATCAGGCAGAAAACTTTTATACTTTTTAGACAAAAAAATAATAAATTTGTGAAGAATTGACAAGACAGAGAGGGTTAGGCTGAAGGGTAGTAAATGGTGAAGAAGTAACTAGGAAGGTAAGGATAAGTTTAACAAGGTTTGTTTGTACAGCCTTCTTGGCCCCAAATATTGTCTCTGGTGATAAGAATGTCTTCTTTCTTCCTGGTACAGGGGAGTTTTATGACCCGTTTCAGGGAAGAAGGGCAAGGGTGAGAAGGTCAAAGTGACCTTCCTGCTTCTGCTGTTTTTTTTTAGTTCCTTCAGCTTAAGATTTTTAACATGTCACTGGCCATATTTTGGGTGTAGCATGTGCTGGACTCCATCACTACTGAAATAGACATTTTGAAATATCTTTGATGAAAGGAATTTTTTACTGGTTCAATTATTTGTTCTCAAATAATCAGACCTTGGTCTCTAGAAAAGGGTATGCTTTTCAAATGATTTAATATATATTTTTCTAAATATCAGAGTTTAAATGCTCTTACTAAAAATTCAAACACTAGAGACATATGCCACATGGATATTAATAATACACCATGGCTGTCACCCTCAGAGATAATCATTATCAATTATTTAGTATTTCCAGTATATATATATACTAGATATATATATATATAATTATTTAGTATCTCCAGTATATATATATATATATATATATATATATATATATATATATATATACTGTATATATATATATCTAGTGTATATATATATATACTAGTGTATATATATATATACACTAGATATATATATATATACAGTATATATATATATACCAGTATATTAGTATATATATACTACTAGATATTATTGCTTTCCCCCCCAAAATTGGGATCATGTTATTCACGTTTTTTAAATTGAGGTCAAGTTCACATCACATAAAAGTCACCATTTTAACCAATTTAAAATGTTCAATTTAGTGGCCTCTAGTATATTCACGATATATGTGCAACTATTACCACTATCTAATTCAGGAATATATATATATTTTTTTATAAAATTTTTAAATAAAATATTTTATTGGGGAAGGGAAACAGGACATTTTTGGTGAACAGTGTGTACTTCCAGGCCTTTTTTCCAAGTCAAGTTGTTGTCCTTTCAATCTTAGTTGTGGAGGGCGAAGCTCAGCTCCAGGTCCAGTTGCCGTTGCTAGTTGCAGGGGGCGCAACCCACCATCCCTTGCAGGAGTCGAACCGTCAACCTTGTGGTTGAGCGCCCACTGGCCCATGTGGGAATCGAACTGGCAGCCTTCGGAGTTAGGAACATGGAGCTCTAACCGTCTGAGTCACTGGGTCGGCCCCTCAGGAACATTTTCAACACCCCAAAAAGGAAACCTGTACCCCAGTGTTACTGGACAAAACCAGTCTGAAGGCTCAGTAGTTGCCTGTGAAAAGACAACTCCAAGGTGATTTAATAAGAAGGAACTTTATTGCAAGCCAGCAAGCAAGGACACACCAGGGATCACTTCCAGAGCAGTGTGTCCCTGAATAAAGCATCTAATCCTTATTTCTTAGGGGAAATCATACATAAACATTGAGGTGGACTTTCTCATTGCATGTAAAGGTGGGGACATTTCCCTTGTACACACAGTCAGGAAGCACGGCCATACATACATCGCATATTCAAAAACAGCGGGAAAATCTCCACTCTGGGAGATTTTAGCATTATGATGGTATAATGAGTGTGTAATAAGGAAAGTTCATGAAGTTCCCTGTTGGGTCCTTCAGGCTGCCCCAGCCGTCTTCGGTGTTTCAGCCAGTTTACCCCTGTGGCCCAAAACATCCTGGACTTGTTTCTGAAAAACAGTTCTGGCAATCAACATCAGGGATTGCATAGGTATGGATAAACATCTGAGTAAGTCTTGGTCTTTCTGTGAGACTTTCTGCAAATTACAAGATAGCATTACACAAGCCTTATAAATTTTAGAGTGATCTCAGTGGGTTTACAGGTTAATCAAGGGAGTTATAAACTCTAAACAAAGGTTAATCTATGCTTGACTACCTGCTAGGTTACGTGTATAAATTATGTTACACTATTCATACCGTTTTGCAACTTGCTTTATTACTTAATGCATTCTACTATGTAAAGGTATGTCTTATTCTTTTTAATAGTTTTATAGCATTCCATTATAAGTACCATAGTTATTTAACCAATATCAATTAATGGACAGTTGGGTTTTTCTATATTTTAAACATATTTACAAGCAATGCTGTACTGAACACTCTTGAACACTTACATACTTATGTGAGACAAATGATTAAACATAGAAATGTCGAAGGAATTGAGCATTTAAAATGTAATCAAAATTGCTACATTTCTCTCCAAAAGACTTGTACTAATTAGCAATGCCGATGAGAGTATTTCCCCATTTATGTTTTCCTTCCCTCTGGCCAACACTGAATATCATCAATTTTTACATCTTTGCCAATCTGATAGATAAAAATAATCACACTATTGTTTTAATTTTTATTTGATTAACTATAAGGAAAGTTGAGCATTTTTTAATGGTCATTAGCATTTTTTTGTTGTTGTTGTTGACTTGCTGGTTCATGCTCTTTGTCCATAGTTCTACTGAGGTGTTTTTGTTTTCCTTATTGATTTTCAGGTAATTAATAAGAAATTTTTGTTTTGAAAGATCTTTTGGGTTCTCATTTTAAGTAAATTTTTTTCTTTCCCTGTCCCAGAAACACGTTTTCTGGTTCTCCTATGTTAAGAGCTTTGAAGCTACTTAGTTAATGAAACCTTTTCCTGCCGAAGAGGGCTTGGTCTGTGATATCAAAAGAATGATAATACCCTGTTTCCGTTTCCTTTAGAGCCATCATCCTCTTTTCCTCTCACATTAACTGCTTTGTGTTCTCCCTCCTTGATGCATTTGACTTTAGTTTTTTCACGTAGTACTTTCTTGATAATATCCAGCTGCATTGTATCAGAGGAAAATTAATTTCTTTGGAGTTTTGAGTGCATTGTACAAGAAAACTCCATTGCATTAGTGTTCTTTTCAAGATATGTCAACTTTTTTTTTTTATCTTAACAAAAGAGTACCCTTTGAGTTTAACTATTCTTTGGAGTCCACCTGTTCTAAATGCTTTTTGGGCTCTGTGGGGCTCTGTGGGGCTTCTTATGTGGGATAGGCCGGAGAAAGCGAAGGTCATTGCGGCCCTGTGGGCTGGGAAGTGCTTGCTGAGGCAGCCCGGATGCAGGACTTATAGTCCCAGGAAGAAACACTTGCTGAGTCCTCTTTGGGAGATGAGGGTGAGGTCAAGGTTGTCCCTCACCCCCAGGACAGCCCAGGCGAATGACTATGGACTATGGGGAATTGCCTTCCATCCCTAATTTAATGGACCGCTTGAGTGTTTGGGAACATACCACCACGTAGTGGAACTGGCGGATGTTTGCTTTTGTGTCTCGACCATCGCCGTGGAGAATATATGAGAAAGTCTGGCTGTGCCCAGAAAGAGTGGTGGTACCCTGAGAAATCCTGGCTGTGTCCAGGAAGTATGTAAGCACCTTGACTGTGAGTCGCTGTTATTCCAGCGCGGTACCCTGAGAGGCCCAGAGAGAATGGCCCTGAGAGCCCTGGCTGAGTCCAGGAAGTCTGGCTGTGTCCAGAGAGAGTGGCAGTGCCCTGAGAAACCTGGCTTTGCCCAGAGAGATTGGTGGTACCCTAAGAAGCCGAGGAAGTCTGGCAGTGCCCAGAAGTACTGGTGGTGCCCTGAGAAACCCTGGCTGTGCCCAGAGAGCCTGGCTGTATCCAGGATATTGCATTCACCTCCAGGCTCCTCGCACAGGGCCCCTCGCGGAAGATGCTTGTCGCATAGATTGTGAGGCGAGACCCTGTAGGGGTGGAGTGTGGGGACAGAGCCAGGAGTGCAGTTTCCAGGCTCTCGCCCTCACGTGGAAAGGTGCTGGCTCAGGTAGTAAATGGCCATCAACTGTGATTGGATGGCCATCAGCTGTGGCTAGTTGGCCATCACCTGTACCCAGTGAGCCACTGGCCACTAATATAACTGCTGTGGCTACGCTAGCAGAAAATGGGGGCTAGCAAGAAGGTGGTGGCTGAGCTAGCAAGAGCTGATTGCAGAGAGGCGGCTGCCAACAGTGAGACTATAGTGATATGACTCCCCTACTTATGGCTCCGTGGGTGTTTCTTTTTGGCCTCACCATGTCCTGCGTTCTTATGTGGGGAGTAGCACCAGAGACCCTGCAAGACTCCCTGCATGACAGGCTCCCAGGATGAGGACCTTACCTCAGAGCCAATGACAGCCATAATTTCTTTGTCAGAATGGGAATGTTTGACAAAAATACGTGGTTAGCAGGTCATAGGCAGTTTTTCTAAGCTCCCTGTAGTGGGAATGCTTTTCTCTTACTTAATTCCAATGGCCACCCTGGCTTTCTGTGTGCTATCTGGTAGTGCTTTGCCCGAAAACAGCAGCAGTGACCTCAGAGGCTAGTTTGAGAGATTAATGAAGCCTTGTGGGATCCTTTGCAAAGGAAGAGCTGGCCTAAATGGGAGCTGTGTTCTATACAACCTCAGGGGAGTTGAAACAAACCAAGGATGAAAATATGCTGCCACAGCTGCTGTAAGTGATGTGAGGGTAAAGTGTTGACAACACACAGATCCCCAGAGAAAATCTGGGGGTGAGGCAGTCACAATACTGCTGTTTTCATGATCTTAGCATTGATTTTCAAATAACACATTCACTTAAAGCCCATCCTGACCACCATGTGATGTGGGTTGGGTTGGTTGTGCAAGGCCCACAGCACCTTCATTATCTTTACCACCAAGCATCAGTGTGAGAGCAAATCAGGGATTCTCAAATTCTCAAATCAGGGATTCTCCCTTTTCAGCTCCCAGCTCATAAATCAGCTTTATTTGGAGATGAGTTGAAAGAGTCAAGCCAACAAGACTTTTCCTTTCCATGCCTTTGACAATGAATAGAATAAAGCTTTGTTCTGTTTTGTTTTTATTATTCAGTCACCTTTCTGTAATGGCCTCCGCCTACCATTCTAAAGGGAGAGCCCTTGTACTCACCTAGGTGGTTCTTTTCTAGGGTTACTTATGCCACTGGTACCTTTAGAAACATTAGTGCCCACACTTGATGGCTTCCTGACTGTTACTAAGGTCTGTTTTCAGTGTTTTACATTTATTATATAATTAACCTTTCCTCAGTTACGTATATTACATAATGTTGCTGATAGAAAATCTGGCAAATGTTGCAAAGTATAAAGAAGAAAATTGAACATCAACTGCATTCTTCTTATTAAAGATAACTGCTATTAATATATATCCTTCCATGTTGTATATACATACCCTGTCAACGTAAGAAACATCCATACCTGTAGAGGACTTTTATGAGTTTATTTGCGCCAAACTGATGACAGTTGCCAGGAAGAAAAATCTCCACTGATTAATAAAGTACTCTGGAGAATGGCAGTTTTGCAGCTTATTTTATACATTAATATCAAAGGAGGAGACACAAGGAAGGTTACATGAAATCCATTGGTGGTAGATTAAAGTAATGAGAGAAAGCAAGGCGGGTATAAATCTGACAGTAGAGAAAAAGTAAAATGGAGAGATACATACTTCTTTTATGTAGGTGGGTACAGGATAGTTACCAACATTTTACAGCACATGAAGATGGTATTCGGGGGAACAAGATAGCAATAAGGGGTTCTGTAGTCTTGTGCTCTGGTGTAGTGGGTTGTGCCCTGAGGGGTCCGGAAAAAGGGATTACTCCGACATTCCAGGGCTATGTTATCTTAGATGCAAAAAGACAGTAGACAGGCTCACTTAAGGTAATGATTGATCTTTGTCAAGGAAGCTACAGGCCAATGATGTGCCTACCTGCCATGACTCACTCTTAGTTAGGAATTTTTATGTTCAGACCATGCTACGTGGTTAATCTCAGCCTCTGAGTTTGTAGGGCTTGCCGTGTTGCCCTCTCCTGAGCATGTCAGGGTTAGTATGTGGCCCCTTTTTCGTCTACAACACAGGTCTCATTATTCGAGGTAGTTATTTCCTATATAGTCACTATAAACAATGAATTAGTGAATACCGAACTTCTGATCCTAAGAGAAGTACAGGGTTAGGTTCTTGTGAGCCTCTGGTCACAACATTTTCATTAATCCGTCAACACATAACCTTGTTTTATGTGTGTTTCAGTGTGAACACAATTTCTTTAATATAGTGAACTCATTAACATTGAAATCATGGCCAACATCACTAAAATTCCTGAATAAACCTTATCAAACACACGTATTTTCTTTGTGAGGCAACCACAGCTCTTTTGCTCGTAGGAATACTAGATATCAGTTTGGCATTACAGTTGGGGGCCATTTAAAACAGTGAAATTACAAAAAAACAAATACCCCACAAAAAATGTGAAATGCACGGCAGTAAATAGACTGTGAAAAGGACACCGGTTTGCCGGAAGGGAGCTGAAACAAGAAGGCAGAGTGTTGCCTTGTGTGACCTCAGCAGGGAAAATTTTTGTCAGGAGACTCAAATTTTTTGTCACTTTGTGAAAGTCCACAATTGACCACACAAGTGCTGCAATTACTGGTTTTGGGGTCACAAGTAATTTTTAGAAAAGAGGTGAATTCACAAATACAGAATCTATGAATAATGAGGATTGATTATAAATTGTAACTGTTTTTTTTTACTTAACAATATCTGGATTTGAATCAGTATATAGCAGTCCAAGATATGAATGTACCACTGCTAGTGTGTGACATTTAGATTGTTTTCAAATTTTGACTCTTTTACTGTCATCCTTGAATGTAGATCTTTATTCATATCTGTTATTTACTTGGGTATATTCCTATAAGAGCAGTTATGAGTCTAGTCTTTAGAGACAGTTATGTTTTGCATAGATAATCTAGTGTGAAGCCCTTATGTGCATAAGGATATAGTAAGTACAGGATATAGTAAGTGTCTATATCCTGTATATTTCAAAGGTCTTTAGGTCTGGCCTTTGACAAGCTCCTGGGAGAGAACCTCTAAGGCCTTGGAAAATCCTGCCTGATAAGAGCGTCTTTGCATAGTGACCACAGGCCATGCTAGATAGTCTATGTAAACAATGTGATTTATGGTGAACACCTCGTTTGGTTTACCTGGGGTGCTGGGTCACATTGTCTTAGACCACTAGGGAGGCTAGAGACTGACTAGCTATGCCAGTTGGCTTCCAACAAAAACCTTGAACACCAAGGCTCAGGTGAGTTTCCCCGGTTGGCAACATTCCACATGTGTTGTAACATGTGTTGTCTTACATTGTTGCTAGGAGAATTAAGCACTGTATGTGGCTTTGCTGAGAGAGGAAGACTGGAAGCTTACGCTTGGTTTCTCCCAGACTCTGCTCCAGGAAACTTTTTCCTTTGCAGTAATAAACCATAACTAACCACAAGTATAATAGTTATTCTGAGTTCTGTCTGTCCTCCTAGTGAATCATTGAAACTGAGGGTGATCTTGGAGACCCCCCCCCAAACATAATCCATTTTTACCGAGTCAGAGGGGCAAAAACATGTATACGAGTGGACACTTTGGTCAACGTTGCACAAGCAGTAATTCTCTGTAATCAGAAGTGTCTGGACGCTGAAGGTAATCACTTTGAACACCTCTTATAATTACAGAAGTCAAACGTGATTTGTATTCATCTTTTGTTATCGGTATATATTGAGTATTACAATTTTAATACAGTTTACCTTTCTTAAAATGTGTATACATTTTTTTTGGCACTGTGTATTTATGCAAACAGGTAGGAGTCTGTCCATCCAATCATGTATGCTATATTTTTGGGAGATTTAAGAGATTTTCAAGGGTAATTAGCTTTACTGTACTTGCTCTTTTGCCTTACTTTCTATTTTTAGAAATCAGTTCTTCTCAGCTGCAGTTCTTTTATTGAACATCTTTTCAAATGCTTATTGGCCATTTGAATTTCTTCCTCTGAATTGTCTCTTCAGATTCTTTGTCTTGGCTGAATTGTTTTTGAATTTAGAAAATAATAAGCACATTCACCTATACAGAAAGGAAATCAAATTTTATTTCTCTGTTGTGCATGGAGCTTGGTGTTTCCTATATGGCTACTGCTTTGCTTTATCTAAATAATCCCTAAAATTGCTCAGCCCTCAGGAATATCAGCTTTCTTCAATATTTAATTTTCTTATGTCCTGCCTCTATTTTTAAGTCATGTCTGTCCCACCAACAGTCTCTCTTAGGCCTTTTTTTTATATGCACAAAACTTAACTGAATTTGTTGATTTTTCTTTTCCAATGTCTCTAATGTATGCATCTTCCTTTACATTAGACTTTAGGCTCTCATATTTGATTATTATAATAACTTTCCCATGAATTCAGCAACTATTACCTTCAAATCCATCCTGCAGATGCCAGACTAACTTTCTTAATGTACGGGTTTCATTGTACCACTCTCTTGCTCAAAATCTTCCAAGACTTCCTTTAGGTTCTCCTATTAGATGTGGGAACTTCTGGGTGTACAGAGCCCTACCTTCTTGGTTACTCACGGAATCAACTTCCAAGAGAAAGGTCCTGAAAAAGGACAGAGTTTATTTTCGTGTGGTTGGTCTATATGTAGCTAGCCAATGAAAAAGTAAGTTGTGACCCAGGAGGTTGAAATGGCAGGAGATGTCAAAGCTGCAAAGGTCATTAAAGCACCTTATGCTAAGGCAGTTATTCTATTCAGTGGCAGAATCAAGCTTGAAGCAGGCTGAGAAGAATGTGCTCGATCATAAAAGGCTTGTATGTACTAGACTCAAAATCCTAGTTGTAATATGTTTTTATGTTTGGCCTTTTCTTCTGGGGGGGTCTCATTCCTGTTCTCTACTTTTAGTCTGCACTGCGAATTGGGGTAGATTCTGGGTTTCTCCAGGTTCTTTCAAGGGAAATCTGCTGAAGTATTAGGGATATGTGTAAGGCAGGTTTCAGGTCTCCTAGGCATTACCCTCAGAATCTAATTGTTCGTCTATTTATATACTTCACTTGGACACACAAGTACCTTCAGTGGGGGGGGATATTGTGGAATGTGTAGGGTTACTGGAAAAACTAGTGGACCAAGTTTTTGTGGGTATATAACCCCAGTCCAGACTGGAGTTTGGACTTTAATGGCTAGGATATTAAAAACAAAGTTGCTGCTATAGGCCTTAATGGCCCACAGAGCCATATCAGGTAAAGTGGCTGGAGAAGGCTGCTGCATGAATGTCAACAGAACCAGCTTCCTGTGAAATCTCCAGCTGAGCTGGTGCAGGTGCTGGGACCCCTGATAGTCTGTTCTATAATCCATTTCTGGGTGAGGCCCCATTTGTCTGACTGACTGCTTTCTTCAGACAAAGAGCTGAAGATCTGAGACTACATTAGACACGGGTACTGGCAGAAGAGAGCCATCTGTCTCTGTTTTGACTCAACTTGCAGGAAACCTACAGTCAGTGGAGATGTCTCCAATGTGGAGTGCCTCCAAATGGGTACCAGGCGTCTCCCAGGTAGTACTGAAGGCAGCCATCAATGCAGGAGCTCACCCAAATGAGCATAGGTGTTAGACAAATGCATTTACAGAAGAAGTATGTTTTGGCCAGAAGAGCATTTGTCTAGAGCAGACCACCAGATCTCTTCCCTGGAAGAGATTATAATTGTTGATCTCGGTTTGGGTCCAGGAATCTGAGCTTCTTACCCTTAGGGAGGCTTGGAAAGCACTGGCCTTGGGTTCATTTGTGAAAAAATAGCCCTAACTGAGTTTAGAAGTGTTGGCCTTTTCCAGGAACAGGCACTGTGGGGTTGAAGGAGGTTAGCATTGTAGCACTGGCTAAGTCTCTTTAGTTTGCTGAATAGCTTGGATTTATCCATCTAGGAACTGGATGAATAGCCCTCCTTGAATAGCATCATAAGCAGGGTGGTTACGCTGCTGAAATGTGAGATGAACCCAACAAACGTCCTTGATGATTTGGAGAGGAGGAAACAATTTAGGACTGTGGAGATTTTGTTGGGATCAATCATTTGAACTTCTTGGATTAGGAGACATTAAGCCTTAAGAATTTGATCTCAATAGGCTCCTATTGAATGTGCATTCCCAGAAGGAGCAACCCGGGGTGGTGTCAACTGAGGGTTTGTATAAGGTCAGATCTAGAGAGTACACGTGTCATCCACATGTAGTTGTAGGTACAAGGTCTGTGTGTGTGTATACACACCCATAGAGGGTGCCAAGAAAATGTGTACACATTTTAAGAAAGGAAAAACTATTAAAATTACACTGATGGTAACCACTTTGAGAACCTCTTGTAATTGCAGATGTCAAACGTGATTTGTATTCATTTTTTGTTATAGGTATATACTATTACAATTTTAATACAGTTTCTTCCTTTCCTAAAATATGTATACATATTTTGGCACCCCTGGTGTGTATATATGTATAAATATATGTGTGTGTGTGTATATATATGTATATATACACACACACACATATATCTTCTATTTCAAATATTTTGCAAAGAAAGTTTGCATCAAAAAAATTCTGGGGTTGTCGGATGGCTCAGTTGGTTAGAGCGCGAGCTCTGAGCAAAAGGGTTGCCGGTTCAATTCCCACATGGGCCAGTAAGCTGCGCCCTCCACAACTAGATTGAAGAACACAACTTGGAGCTGATGGGCCCTGGAGAAACACACTGTTCCCCATTATAAAAAAAAAATTCTGACGCTAGCTCTCAAGAGAATAATAAACTTTATTTTGTAATAAGAGCACAGATAAGGAAAGTAATGCATATACTTAAAATATTCCATAATAATTAAATATTCCATATATGGAATAATTGCATATTTATTAGGGTCAACAATCAATGTTTTGATGTTTAAGGAGAAGAAAAGGAAGGAAAATCTGTAAATGATCAAAATTTTGAAACTACAGGAAAGTTGATGCTACCTCTAATCCAAGAATCTAGGAATTTGTTAATGTTTTGTATATATTCTGCAGTATTTTTTCATATACATTTAAAAAATAAAATTGAATTGTATTACAGTTTATACCCTTTTTTGTTACTGCTGTATCACTAACACTTAATCTTTAAAAAGGTAATTTTCATATATCTAAGTACTAAAGATAGTTAAATCATACTAACCAGAAGTGGATTTTTAACAATTTAACAATATGTGGATAAGCCATTTATTTTTCTACTCATCTCTGGCTTCTTAACAGTTGATCTCTCCAAGATCATTTCCATCCCATTCTGTTTTTGATTATATACATGTTATATTTGTCAAATGGCTGAATGATATAAAATTGGGGGTGCTTGACCATTTTTGACTACAAAAATGGCCATTTCACACACATATATATGTATATACTCGTACACAATGTATTTCGTGTTTATCCTATATCTTGCAACTCCAAAGGTCCTTCAAGAGAAGTAGTCTGAATTTGTTAGCCTGTGCCTCATAAATTAATTTTTAAGTGATGCTTCCGCTGCCCCTCCTCTCACAGGTTGCCCTCGTGGCACTCAGTCTCTGTGAGTCCTTATCATCATGAACTGAGCTCTTCATAGGAGGTGGGGAGGGCAGAGAGAGGGGCAAATATTGAGGGGAGCTGGATAAACTTGCTGAACAGGCAGCCTTTGTGCTGGGGTCTGCTGTCACTCTGCATTTGCTCACTTGCGTTTTCTGATGATAACCCCGACCGGCTTAGAAATGTCAGGGGCAGCTGTGGATGCATCAGACTTAATAGTGAGGCCCCGCTCAGTGGCCTCTGTTTCTTGCTTTCCTCTGGGGAGACACGTTTTAAGTGTGCCTGAATTGTGTTTTTTTGACAGATTGTTGCAGTAGGATATTGACTCTCTGATCTGAAGCCAGGCTTGTCCCAGGGATTGTCTGCTTTTCTAAGAGCTAATAATGAGAATTGATCAATGGTGGTGGTGGTGGGGTGGGGTGGAGGTGGAGGGAGGAAGAAAAACAAATCCTGATAATTGTTCAGAGACCACTGAATTCTGGAGCTGTTTGGCAATTTATCTCTTATTTTTCTCATCAGAAATGAAGCAAGTTTTTAATAGACATTGTGCAACTGAATTAAAGCAAAGTCAAGCCAACAAAGCAAATCTACAAAGCTGGCCTTTTCTTTTCGTTAATTTCCCTATCATTTAGTTCTCATCACTACTGTATCCACATAGGTCAAGTCTGATTACAGCTAACCCCATGGGGAATTACATCATTTTCAATGTAATGGAATTTCATTATTGCTAAGGGAAGATGGAGGATCGGGTTCTAATTCACCCCCTGGGGAAAGAAAGATAAATACCTACCCTTCTGATTAATGGTGATTCCTCATCCTCAAGCAGCCAAAGGAAATCCATCTGCATGAGAGGGGACAGGGTGGTAGAGATACAAGCCAATAATAATTTCGTTTTTTAAGTTGGAACTTCCTTCTTTTTGATAAGTGATCTCCTTCTTCTAATAGTTTGGCCAGTTTTACTTTATTTTAAAGCACTATTTCTTGATTCCATAGTCCATCTCAAGCTCCTTTGTTAAAGGGAACCATCTCATCCCATCTCTCCTGCAGCTCACCCCACAAATTCTGACATGACTCTTTAAAGTGGCATGCCCCCTGTTGGGAAGCATTGTATCTTCTGTGTCACACTTAGGCAAAACTATTTTCTTGAGCTTTACTTTTTTTGTTTGCAATATGCGAACAATAGGTTGTTTTCTTCCAGATGTAAAATTATAATATTATTGATTCAGTGCTTTTTCAAATTAGGTGTGCTTCTCTCTCTTGCTAGCCCTTCATACCCTAAAAATTGTCTCACTCTCCAGGATCTTCTCAGAGGAAAGTACTGACTTGAAGAAACTTTTTCTTTTGTTTTTGAGTGTATTTGTTTGTGTATGACTTATAAAGTTTATATAAATTTCTTTCTTTTTATTTTGAGGTATAATTGACATATAACATTATACTAGTTTAAGGTGTACAACATAATGATTTGATATTTGTATATATTGTGAAATGATCACCACAATAAGTCTAGTTACCATCCATCACCACACACATAGTTACACATTTTTTTCTTGGGATTAGAAATTTTAAGATCTATTCTCTTAGCAACTTCAAATATATAATACAGTATTATTTACTATAGTAGACATGCTGTCCATTACATCCTCATGACTTATTTATAATTGGAAGTTTGTATCTTTTGAGTCCCTTCACCCATTTCACCCCCACCCCATACCTGCCGCTCCCTAGTCTCACCTCTAGCAACCACCAATCTGTTATTTGTATCTATGAGGTCGTTTTTGTTTGTTAGATTTCACATATAAGTGAGATCATACAATATTAGTCTTTGTCTGACTTATTTCACTAAGCATAATACCTTCAAAGTCCACTAGTGGTGTTGCAAATGGCAAGATTTCTTTCTTTTATGTGTATGTATGTACACACACACACACACACACACACACTTTCTTTATCTATTCATCCATTGATGGACACTTAGGTTGCCCTCCAGAGGAATTATATTAATTTACACTTCCACCAGCATGTATGAGAGGGCCTGTTTCCCCATAGCTTTGCTAACAGTGTGTATTCTCAAACTTTTGGATTTTTGCCAATTTAATAGCTGAAATATGATCTCAGTGTTGTATTAATTTGCATTCCTCTTATTATAAGTGAAGTTAGGTATCTTTTCCTGTGTTCAAAAAATATTTTTATTTCCTTTTCTGTGAATTGTTCCTATCTTTAGCTCATTTACTGTTGAATTGGGTTGTTGATGGAGCTCCTTCTAGATAAAGATTTGCATTTTGTCTGTGGCAAGAATGATAAACATTTCCCTCCAATTTGCAATTTGTTTTTTGACATCACATATTGTTTTATTTTTGCCATGGTAAATTTAAAAATATTTTTATGTAGACTATTTATATTTTCTTTAATGATATCTGGCTATTGAGTTATACTTAGAAAGACCCTTTCCTATATCAAGGTTATAAAGGAATTTTCCTTTTCACACTTTTATGGCTGACACTTCCTTCTTTCCTTCCTCCTTTTCTCCCTCCCTTCCTTCCTTCCTTTGGATCTGTGATCTCTATATGGAGTATTACTAGTGTGTGGTATGAGGTATAGATAATATTTTGTGATGTTAACTATTTCCATACCCATATGTTTTCTTTTTTTACTTCCTCCATTTAAGTAAATAGCCTATTCAGGGTCTCTATAAGGCAGAAAGCAGGGGTATCATGCATAAATTTTTTGGCTTTCATTTCTAAAAGCTTAAGCTCTTGGGAAATTTTAGAGAGTTTGTGGAGAAGTAAAAAGGGAGGATCAGGTAGAGCTAGAATGTCCTGGAGAAGTGGGGTAGAAAGTGGGGCTTCTGCCGAACTCCAGGCATATGGGATTTAATCAGTTTAAAGGAAGATTCCAAGTCCCAAATATGTCAGTGGAGCAGAAGAGAATCACGGATACTGAAGGTGCCATTTATACAAGATCATGGAATACTCAGTGGTAACCAGTGTACAGAGGTGATTGATTGCAAGAACTAGTCCTACCCCAATTTGCCTGAACCCAAAACACAGATCAGAATCTTGACACAATTTAGAATAGGGGAAGGAAAGGCTTTAAAAATAACTAATTTTAATTTTTCCAGTAGTTGAGGAGATGAAGGGGGCTGGAGTCAGAAATTAAGTTTTTATATAAATGAAGTGATATCTCTTGCTGCCTGAATTTTTTTTTTAATTATCATACCCACTACATAGACCTTTAGGCAAGCACTATTTATTATATCTGGTAACTTACACCTTACAACTCACTAAACCTGCCAAAGTTTCACATAAATGATTAGAGAATTCTATCTTTTGAGAAGTCAGAAACTTAGTTCCAGGCTTGTAGAACTTGTATTTGTCAAGATGTTCTTGAATGCAACTGGGCCACAGGTTTTTGTTTGGTGTGGTGTTGATAAGGGTTGCAGGGCTGCATGTGTGGTTCAGATACAAAGAATTGAATTGATCAATTCTCGGTACAAAATTATTATTCTGTGCAGGATCACTCTCCTGTTTTATTTGCCCCCCTTCATTCCCTATCTCACCCCCATTTTCTTCAAAAGCACCCAATCTACAGGCTTTTCCATGATCACGCATAGAGGTTTGGAATAGTTCAAGTATCTTTTTTAGAAAACCAATTCCTGTTGACTAATATAGGTGATTGTGGAACAAGCAGCAACAGTATAACAAGCAAGTTGCAAAAGGAGCATAACTGGAGTTGGATAATATTCTAGTGGACTTTCTTCACCTACAAAAATGAGGTTAATAATGAGGTTAATGAGCAAGTTATTACCTGTCCTTTATGTAACAGAAAAATAGGCAATTAAGGAAAATAAAACATACTTGTGTAATTTTGAATTTTGATTTTGAAAAGAAAAGTCATATAACTATCAGAGAGCTTTCAAATATTGAATAAACTAAGTAAAGAAGCAGCAGAAATCTTTGAGTACTAATGGGAAATCTCAGAAGTCTTTATTGGTATGTCAACTACTCTAAGATTGTGAGGGTAACTCACTGACCTGAAAAACACACATTTTAAACCAGTGTGAGATGTGGCTAATTGACTAATCAGAGTAAGAAAGACCCAGATGACTTTTTAGAATAATTCACGTCAGAGTAGATATTGACAGGGCAGATGGTGAATGGTACTGAAAGGCAGATTTAATTTATTTACTCTTTGTTTTCTAGTTTCTGTAATTTTAATTAAAGTGAATAAAAACAAAATCTTGTCTGAGCATTTTTTTCTTCCCAACATGAAAGGTGTTGACATATCCTATCATTGAGTCGAAAAGATAAAGACAAGGGAAAGGATTGGGATTTGGTGTAAATTAACATATCACAGGGCTCTTGTGTCTGTAAAAGGTGAGGAAACAAACACATGTGTTAATGTAACTCCAACTATAAAGGAAGGCTGTCAAGGCATGTGGGTGTGCTTGGCCACATGCTGTTGATTCCGGAAATGTAATTTCATTTGAAGGATTTTATTGTAATTAACACCGGGAGTTGCACCAACTCAGAACTCTTTATTATCTTGGGAGAAGAATTATAAAATGTGTGTACTTACAAAATAGGGTTCATATTTTGCAGAGGGTTTATAATGCTAATGGGTCTTGGGAACCTTCTGGGATTATGTCCTCAAGCTTGCAATTAAGCTTTCTGCTTTGCCATCTCAAGTGTGGTTTACTTGGAGCATTTCATCTTAAATGGTATTTAAAAGAACTTCAGAGCTCCCGGGGCAGGGACTTGGATATTGTTCTTACCTCTTGCAAAGCACCAAGTTCACTGCTAGAGAAAACTACCAGTCACTTTTTATGTGTACATGTGGTTATTCCTTTAAGTCTGGCAGAGATTATCTCTAACATTTAGCAATTCACAATCACATAAAGTTTACATGAGTACATTAACAGTATGTAGAGGGTGTGCTATTTTAATAAATAAGCTAAAATTTTTGAGACTTTATGTAGATAAAGTAGACAGGCTAAACCAAAGGAAAACTAATTCATGGATTTCTTCACATAGCGAATCGGTATTGCTCATTTCCTGAGGTGTCTGGAATAAAATCAAATCTTAGATTTGGAAAAGAGCTACCTGGAAATATTAAAACTCAAGCTTTAGGATAGGATCTATCTGCAGTTGTCTGCGAACAACTTGGATACTGTGAAAGCAGAGTCCGCCCTTTCAAACCTCTCCTTGGGAAACTAATTAGCAGAATAATAAAAAGGCAAGATACGCTCTTGTCTTTCTTGTTGGGGATATAAAAAACAGTAGTTCTAATTAGCAATAATTAAAATTTAATTAAGAAGCTCTTTGCAATCCACCCCTCCTCCCTCCCTCAACTGGTGCTTGCCAGCTCTTGGTGGTGGAGCTGTTTTTATCCCTGTGGTGCTGAATCACAGCTTAGTCACAAAGCCTTAGATCACAGCTTACCCAGCCCTGAGCACTAATCACTGCCTTCCAAGAGTGACAAGTCTATAGCCTAGATCTGAATAACATGAGCAATTTCTTCAATTTTATAATCATAAATTGTGATTCTTTTTTCCTCTTTATCAGCTGATTACAGATGCCATTGCTTCTGCTTTTTTTTCAGTTGTTCCCCCAGTTCTACCCCTTGTTGAGACAAGAGGACAGTAGTAGACCTCCAAATGTATGACAGGTTTGAACCCAAATTTCAAATTCTATGCTTTAAAGTAGAGCAGAAAATTGGCTTCAGAATAAAAGACTGCAACATTGGAGAAACCACACATTTAAAAAATGAAAGTATTTGACTATTAAAAATAAAAAAGCACACTGTAGATGAGGGTTAAGGAAAGCAAATACAATACTTGATGCTCATCACAAGGTTTATAGAGTCATCTAAGTCTGAACTTGAAGTTAGAATATTTCAAATTGTAAAAAGGAACTCCTCTGAATTGTGTGCTTTAATGTGGTTACAATGGTGAATTTTATCTCCATAGAAAAAAGAACTCAAACTCTGACTTTGTCCTAGTTTTCAGTATGAGAATTAATCACATAGTTTACAGAGAGGGGAAAAAAACCCCAAGATTTGATAGCTCATTATGAGCAAAAGAAAAAGGAAATAATCAAGAACAGAGGGAAATTGGGTTTTTAAAAGCCGTTGGACTAAGAAATATAACCTCAGTTCTTTAATTATTAAGGGAAAGGGCTTTGAATCTGCTCCATTATCTTAATTATGTTTCTGGAGCAAACATTATTTCAATGTGATAAAAGATGACATGACACTAAAGGTAAAGCCGGAGCAGATGTTACATGAGTAACAAGCCAATAGGCCCGCATTCTGGTAATTTCTTCTCCACTAGACATGTTCTCATTAATCTGTGATTAATAGGATTTGAGTATAGTAAATGATGATGATCTATTGTCTGTCTTTGTTGAGCACCGTGGAGAGAGTAATTTGTCAGCTCAGCTTTTGTGTGACTATTTAATAGCAAAGAGGGAGAGAGAAAAGACGCTAATCTTCTAATTGGCATCTATAGAGAAGGTCTAAGAGAATACTGCCTGTATGGAAATAGCCCCGTATAATTTTTATGCCTGAGAAAAGCAAATGTGGACTATATTTATCTTTTATATAATTGTGCCTTATCTTATAGAAAAAAAAAAAGCCAGGGGTGGGGATAAAGAAAAAACAGCAGTTAAACAATCTGAAGAGATTATAAACTAACATTTACTAACCTGTTTATGAGCCTTTTTCAACCGTGGTGACTTGCTTAAAGTGGGCAAAAATTTTAAAAATCACTTTTGGTTAAAAAATAATTGCCCAGATAGATAAAAAACAATACATGTATATAAAATAAAAAGCCACCACCATCATTACTCCCACCACTAACAACACAAAATGCCTCGACATTATGATTGTAAAAATTTTAATAAACCAATCAGACATTTTGAAGTAAAATGATTTGTTGATTCGTCCTATCACATCTGTGGTGGAACCTTCTTAAAATGCCTATACCTAGGTGTGAAATTGCTTTTTCCCTCTTTCCCTCTCTCTCATTTTATCTTTACAAACTTTCTGTACATTTTCCTGTACTGTCCCATTTGCAGAAAATGAATAAGACAAGGTCTCACTGGGAGAAGATATTTACAGTGCATAAAAGCAACAAATGATTAGCATATGCAGACTGTATAAAGAACTACTGATTAACCTTTGGGAGGAATTGGCAAAGATTAAAAACGGAGAATTGACAAAAGAGAAAATATATGGGTAATGAACATATGACTAGATGCTCAATATAACTAGTAATCAGGGAAACTGAATAAACTCCAAACAATAAGATGCCATCCATACCCATCAGATTGGCCAAAATTAAAATGTTTAACTAGACCAAATAGAGATTCAGACTCCAGTGGGAGTAAAAATCAGACAATCACTTTAGAGAGCAATTTGTCAATATCTAGTAACTCAATTTTGATTTGTCAATATTTCTAGCAATCCTAGAAATATTGCTTTACTTCAGAGCAACCATTGCACATGTGCACAAAGAGACGTGCTCAGGACTATTCACTGCAGCACTGTTTATAATAGTGAAAAATAGTGATAACAGTAATAGTGTAGGAGTTTTGGCATTTTTTTGGCAAAAGGACAAAAACTGGATTCCAGCTTCTAGGAACAGTGCTAACTAAAATCATTAAACTTGTCTCTTCACCTTTGTTTTCATGAACCTGAGACGTTACTTTAATTTCTTTTTGCCTCAGTTTCTATATCTGTAAAATAAGGGGGTTGGGTAGAGAATCTTTTAAGGTTCCTTCCAGTTCCAAGTTTTAAGATTCTATTTTTATCCAAAACATTAATCCCGATTTAGATGAAACCAGAACAAATGAAGAAGATTTTCCAACTTTTTCCCCCAAGTTAGTAATAAAAGTGCGTTTATTTATGAAACGTTATGGTTCTTATCAAAAGTCAAAGGAAAGGTTTCTATCACGAAATTGGAAACAAACCATTCATTAGGGGAGCTAAAATAAACAGTTACTTGTTCATGATTAGATTTGGAGAAGGAGATTTAGAGATCGTGTGTGTGTGTGTGTGTGTGTGTGTGTGTGTGTGTGTGTGTGTATGTAATTCCTCCCTCCTTTTTTTCAAGAAGTTCATGGGAAGAGAGAATTGGAGAGAGATGAATCAGATTTTGGACATTAAGATCTGCAGATGTAAGTTTTTACTATAGGGGCTTCTGAGATAAGTAGAAACATTTTATTCTGTATATTAAATTTATACTGCATATTAGATTTCTGAACATCACAGGATTTTGCATCAAGGGTGATTATTTTCAGATTGGGCAATGAATTGAACTTCTTTTGTCCCACATGCTGAGCTGCAAATACACTAGTGACGTCCTGCTACATAAGTCATTCTGCAAAGTACTCTCTTGTTTTTCTAGAATAGTAACTCTGAATATAACATAAAGGGACCAGAAAGCAAAAATGTAGCTGTTTGTCATAATAATTCCAAGGCTCTGCTCAGTGATAATATTCTGTTGATAGTAAGTTCTTGATAGCCTCCAGTCCTGACTTTGTGAGAGGTTGATTCTGCAACATTCCTGGTTCAGAAACATTCTCCTGGAGGACAGTGAGTTAGAGAAAGGAAGAGAATCTTCTACTTATGTTCCTCTTGCAATCAGTTTCAACAAATTAGATATTAAAGTATAGAACCTCTGAAATCTCCTCAAACTGTTTGCTTTTGTTTGTTACAGCCTTAATTCCAAAAGCCTTTTCCGTTTTTGGTTGGTTTGGATTATAGTGTTAAGAAAATACTGTGGATTATTTGGGTTTAGTTGGAAAAAGAGACGATTCACTGCATTTCCTTATTTTTTTTTATGAAGTGTACTTGGCATATTAGTTATAGGTGTACAGTGTTGGGTTGGGGACAGGGAAACTTACCCCTTACACCTTTAGTTCTGGCTGGTCAAATAATTCAAGTGACATAGCAGATTGAGAGGAGAAAATAAAATTTTAATACCTGCACAAGGGGGAATTCACATACGCATGAAAATTCCAAAGAGAACCAGGCAAAATGAGGTATATATGTCATTTTGGACTAAGAAGGGGGAGGTAGGCAATTCACAGCTGGGTGAGAAAGAGCAAATATTTGGTAAACAAATTCTTTAAGGGCCACCTAGAAACAATGGGACACAAAGGGGGATCTAACAAACAGACTTTTGCTTGGATCCTCCCTGTGTGCCACACTTAATTCATATGTGCTAAGGTGAATATGCTAATGTTTCCTGCCTGAAGCAGGTTTTTCTATCTGAATCTCTTTAGGCAGGTAAGGGGGAGGTTTAAAAACAAACAAACAAACAAACAAAAAAAACCCCCAAAACAGAAAACTCTTCCTGAGTTGTTTGGCTTTAATTGTTTTTGGCTCAAAATTCATCATTTGCATGCCAGGGTGGCATATTCTGGAGAGACTGGCTCCCAAACCTCACCACAGCATAATGAGTCAATATTTGTGTATATTGTGAAATGGTAACCATAGTAAGTCTAGTCAACATTTGAACCATACATAGTTATAAACTTTCTTTCTTGTAATGAGCAATTTTAAGAACTCTCTTTCACATAAATAACTATTATGAACTATAGTCAATATGCTGTATATTATATTCTTGTGAATTACTTATTTTATGACTGGAAATTTGTAACTATTGACCCCCTTCACCCATTTCGCCATCCCTCACCTCCCTGCCTCTGGCAACCCCCAACCCGTTCTCTGAATCTATGAGCTCGGTTTGTTTGTTGTTGTTATTGTTTTTAGATCCTGTGTGTAAGTGAGATCAGATGGTATTTGTCTTTCTCTGTCTGACTTATTTCACTTAGCATAATGCCCTCAAGGTCCATCCATTGTCAGAAATAGCAAGTTTTCATTCTTTTTTGTGGCTGAATAGTAGTCCATTGTGCATATATAGCATTTCCTGCTTTAATCTCTCTTTTTTTTTTTTTTTTGCTTTTGTCTTCATTATTTTACAAAACATATTCTAAAATTAACTACTCTTGTCATCAAAGAAGAGGTTTTTGGTGTCATCACAGGAAAGAATTCAGTGATGTACCAAATAAGCCAAGCAAGCGGTAAATTGATTAAAAGAAAGGAAATAGACACTCTCATAATGGTGTGAGAGTGAGCAGGCCCAGAAGAAGAGCAACTGCCCCCAAGAGCAAAAGAGGCTTAGGATTTTATCAGAATGAGGGCATGAATTCGTTTTAGGGGTGCTGTTGTAGGTGTCCCCAGGCGGTAAGCGCTACCACTCCCTCCCCTCGGGACTTGGATTCCCTTGTCCTTACTTGACTCTTGTCGGAACTGTTATGGTGGTACAGGGGGTGGAGATTTTTCCTTGCCTCCAATGCTATAATGACAATATTATGATTTATTATCATTAGTTGAAGTTCACCTGGAAGGGCACGATGGCGTCCTGAGACACCAAAATCTGGTTCTAGCTGGTCTAGTAGCTGTACCTTTTCTTAAGAATGATCTCATTTCCTCTCTCTTTTGTTCCCCTTTATTTCTTCCTTTCTTTTCTGCCCCCTCTCTCCCCGTGGCCCTATTCTTTCTGCCTACAGTAAGACTCCTGGCTTGCAAACCGCTCATCCAATATGAGGTTAATATCCAAAATATATAAGGAACTCATATACTCAATAGCCAAAAAACAAATAACCGAATTTAAAAATGGGCAAAGGCCCTGAACAGACATTTTTCCAAAGAAGACATACAAATGGCCAACAGGTACATGAAAAAGTGCTCATATCACCAATCATCAGGGAAATGCAATCAAAACCACAATGAGATATCACCTCACACCTGTGAGAGTGGCTATTATCACAAACACAAGAGATGAGTGTTGGCAAGAATGTGGAGCAGAGGGAACCCTTGCACACTGTTGGTGGGCATGTAAAATGACGCAGCCAGTATGGAAAACAGTATGGAGGTTCTATAGAACAACCATATGATCCAGCAATCCCACTTTGGGGTATGTATCCAAAGGAAATGAAATCATTATCCCAAAGAGATATCTGTACTCCCATGTTCATATCAGCACTATTCACAATAGCCAAGGTATGGAAACTACCTAAGTTGTCTGTCAGATGCATGAATAAAGGAAATAAATGTGGAATACATACATACACAATGGAATATTATTAAGCCTTATAAAGAAGGCAACCCTATCATTTGCAACAACATGGATGGACCTTGAGGGCTTCATGCTAAGTGAAATAAGCCAAACAGAAAGACAAATATCACATGGTATTAACTATGTGGAATTTTAAAAAGTCAAACTCATAGAATCAGAGAATTGAAAAGTAGTTGCCGGGGGCTGAGGGTTGCCAAGAGCTGAAATAAAGATAGAGTTGGTAAAAGCATAAAAAAATGAAGTTATAAAATGACTGAGGTCTAAGGATCTGATATATAACATGACTATAGTTGATAACACTGTATTGTGTAATTGAAATTTGCTGAGAGTCGAACTTAAATGTTCTTATCAAACAAAAAAAAAGTAAGGTGATGGATGTGTTAATTAACTTGAAGGTGGGAATTCTTTCACAATGTATATGTATATCAAATCCTCATGCAGTGTACTTTAAATATCGTAAAATTTATTTGTTAATTATACTTCAGTAAAACTGGCAAAAACTTAACTGCTCCTGGCTAAACCTAACAGTCTTTTTTTCTTTCCTCGTGGCAAAGCTTTTTTCACTTTATTTTGAAATAATTATGGAGTCAGAGGAAGTTGCAAAAAACAAAGAGAGGTCCTATGTGCCTTTCATCTAGTTTTCCTCCAATAATAACATAATAAAATCTTATATCATGTATAATGAAACTGAAATTTCAGCTGTTTCTATGCAGTCGTGTGTGTGGCTGTGTATAGTTTTGTGCAATTTTATCAAATGTGTAAGGTTTGTGTTATCATGATCATAGTCAAGATACAGAACTATTCCATCATCAGAAAGATCCCTTATGTTATCCCTTTATAGTTATTTCTACCTCCTTCCCATTCCATGAATCCTGGTAACCACAAACATGTTCCCTATGTCCATAATTTTATCAGTTGAGAATGTTACATAAATGGAATGATGTAAATATGCAAACTTTTGAGATTGGCTTTAGTCACTGAGCCTCTGAGATCCATCCAGGTTGTTGCATGAATTGCCAGTTCATCCCTTTTCATTGCTGAATAATACTCTGTGCTATGTATCATAGGTTGTTTAATCATTCACCAGATGAAGGATATTTGGGTTGTTTCTAGTTTTTGGTTATTATGAATAAAGCTGCTCTGAGGTTTCACGTACAGGTTTTTGTGTGATGAATAGTCTTTTAAAATCTTGAAGTTAGGGGGACGGCCCGGTGGCTCAGGCAGTTAGAGCTCATGCTCCTAACTCTGAAGGCTGCCGGTTCGTTTCCCACGTGGGCCAGTGGGCTCTCAACCACAAGGTTGCCAGTTCAATTCCTCGAGTCCCGCAAGGGATGGTGCGCAGCACCTCCTGAAACTAAGATTGAACATGGCACCTTGAGCTGATCTGCCTTCTGAATGGCTCAGTTGGTTGGAGCATGGGCTCTCAACCACAAGACTGCCAGTTCAATTCCTCGAGTCCTGCAAGGGATGGTGGGCTGCGCCCCCTGCAACTAGCAATGGCAACTGGACTTGGAGCTGAGCTGCGCCCTCCACAACTAAGACTGAAAGGACAACAACTTAACTTGGAAAAAAGTCCTGGAAGTACACACTGTTCCCCAGTAAAGTCCTGTTCCCCTTCCCCAATAAAATCTTTTTTTTTTTTTTTTTTTTTTAATGGGAAGGGGAACAGGACCCCATTGGGGAACAGTTTGTACTTCCAGGATTTTTTCCCAAGTCAAGTTGTTGTCCCTTCAGTCCTAGCTGTGGAGGGCGCAGCCCAGCTCCAGGTCCAGTCCCCGTCGCTAGCTGCAGGGGGCGAAGCCCACCATCCCTTGCGGGACTCGAGGAATTGAACTGGCAACCCTGTGGCTGAGAGCCCACTGGCCCGTGTGGGAATCGAACCGGCAGCCCTCGGAGTCAGGAGCACGGAGCTCCAACCACCCGAGCCACCGGGCCGGCCCTCCAATAACATCTTTAAAAAAAAAAAATCTTGAAGTTCTCTTCTGCTTTCACCATCGTTGACTGTCTTATTCTTAAAAACAAGAGTCCCTCATTTGGATGCTTATATTATGTTTGTTAATTGTTTCTCTTCAGCTCTTATGTTTCCTGAAGGGCATCTGTGGTTCTCTAAGACTCAGAGGTTTTCCTCACAGGGCAGCTGGTTTCTGGAAAGGTTATGTACTTGCGTAGCTTCCTGTGCTATTTTTTGTGCGTTACAGTTCTACATCTGTAGACAACTAACTGTCTATATAGTTTCTCTATTTGTGTATTATACCAGCACAAAAATGTTTGCCAAAAACTGAATTTTTTCCTATTGTTTGCATTCTGATAGCCTTCCTAATCTCACCATTCTCCTGGTTGCCTAGGATTATAGTCCTGTAATTGTTTTTGATTCATTCTTTTCCTTAACCTCCCTGTTAATCATGCACCAAATTCTGATTGTTCTGTCTCCTTGTCTTACATTTTATTTTTTCATTTCCTCTATTCTTTTTCAATTCTCAAGCTATCATTCTCATCCTTAGTCTCTCTTATATCTGTATTATTACATTAGGTCCTGTGGCTAGTCCTTTTGCTTTTTCCTTCTACTTAATTCTAATCCTTCGTACACATCACTATCAGAAGGGTCTAACTTTCCTATAGTATCATTATGATACTCCCTGTTAAAGAATCTACATTAGTTCACTATTTTCTATTATGTATATATATAAAATAGAAAATACAATACATAATGTATATATATATATATGTCTCAGCTATTATATATTGTCAGATACTTTAGTCATCTGATTGTCTACCTTTTCCACATAATTTTCTTTATCTTCATACTGACACTGTATTTCTGATGGAATTTCCCTTATGTGTCTTCTTTACATGTTTGAAAATAGTATTTCATTATAAGTGTAATACATGTTCCATATTCATTATAGAAAATTTGCAAAATACATAAAGGCAGAAAGAAAAAACCCATAATACTATCTCCTAGAGTAATAGCATACTATATTATATGTAGTATATAATAACAATAATATTGTTTTACTTCCTTCAATTCATTATTATTTTAAGGGCTTAAGATACATGCCTTTGCATTTCCTTGTGCTTAAATAGCTCTGTGTGTGTGTGTGTGTGTGTGTGTGTGTGTGTGTGTGTGTGTGTGTGTTTACTATCTAATTTTATTTGTGGAGTTTTGCCTCCCAAAGATCATAAGGGCATCAGGAACACTGAGAGGAATCATGGGGCACTTTGTCAAATTTTAGGACGACTTCCCGAGCCCTGGGTCATTTGTCTGTTCATCCCTTCTTTCTTACATAGTCCATTGATGTGGCCTGGTTTCTAAATTCCAATGCATACAATCCCAAAAGATTTCCTTTTCCTATCAAAAGTGCTAAGAAGTATGATAAAGTTTTCTAAATTTTCCTCCATTGGACTGTTTTAGGAGTAAACATACCAATTCCTTTTTATTTTTAAGTTTTAAAAAAATAATTAAAAAAAAAATCTTTCTTCTTTCTTTCATTTTATTTTAAACTAGTAGTAACTTTACAGAACCAAAGAAGCAATAACGAACTACTTTCATTTCCCCAAAACATTTTAGGGGAAGTAGTCACAAAAAATATTTTAAAAAATTGTTGTACTTCATTTTCCTTTCAATATAATTGAATATTGTCTGTTTTCCCAGTCAAGTGAGATTTGTTTAAATTGCAAGGAAAACCTCACATTCCCCACACTATTATTTCTAATTTCATTGTTTTTCCTACCCAACATATAGAAAAACAATCCAAGATATCCCCTGAGAATCAATATGTGACTCTTGAGTAAGATAGAATGGTTTTAAATCTGAGCTTTTTTACTTACGAACGGCCTGTCCTTGGGAAATTGACCTGATTTCTATGATCCACAACTTTTCCCTCTGTAAAATGTAGATAACAAAAACTTAGCTCCTAGGGTTATTGAAATCATTAAATGCAGGTGAAGGGCCTAGCTTAGAGCCTGGCACAAAGTAGTCCCTCAACAAATATTAGTTACTCTCTCCCTCCCTTTCTTCTTAGAGTACCTTGAGTGTTACCGCAGCACCTATGGGAATACTTAATTTGCTTGCTAAATGAATGTACAAAGATTTTCTTCACTCCTGGATAGAAATTCCTCCTCCACCGCCACTCATTTCCTCCTTTCTTTACTGATGGCTTAAATGAAATGCAATGTGTCTGATAACTTCCACTACATCTTTATTTTAAATAAGTAGTTTGTACATTATTGTACACCCCTGAAAGATTGGGAAGCCATATTATGAAAAAAATGACAGAGTAGAATAGATCCAGTGTTTATAGCTACAGTGATTGAATGAAAGGAAGAGGACAGGATTGGAAAACATCATTAAAATATCCCTAACAAAGTCAGAAAAGTTCAGACAGTTATAAAAAATTATGTTAAGTTCAAGCATGCATAAAATTATATTAAGATTGACTTCTGGCTATAAAGAAATGAAGAGGTTGACAAATCCTCTCCCCCAAAACAACTACAAAACTGTACAAAAATTTCAAAATCAATCATTTCAGGGCTCAGGAAATCTATAGGGCTCATCAAACAGCAAATTGAAAAACGTACATTCAAGAACAACTGCTGAACAATGAGTCTTCAATTCAAGAGTGGGTGTCTTTGCGTGCGGCTGCGTCCATCTGCTGCCCTAGTTTGCTGGGGCTATTGTTCTATTAGGGTGGTGCTGGCTGTGAAAACCAGTAGCTTTGCTGCTGCAGGAGACTAGCTTGATTTGGAGTAGAGGGTGGAAAACCCACACCCAGCAAACAGGAAAAGCCTGCAGCTCTCTTAGCTTAGGTCTTGGTTAGGGAAAAATGTATATCAGTGGACTATTCCGAAACTTAACAGACAAATCCTAGCAATAAGATAAATCTTTTTCCCCCAGTTTTATTGAGCTATAATTGACATACATCACTGTATAAATTTAAGGTAGCATAATAGCATAATAGTTTGACTGACACATTTTGTAAAATTATTACTGCGATAAGTTTAGTTAGCATCCATCATCTCATATGCATACAATAAAAAGAAAAGCTGAAAAAAAAAAACCCCAAACAAAAAATTTTTCCTTATGATGAGAATTCTTAGAATTTATTCTTTTAGCAACTTTCATATATATCATAACCAGCAATATTAATTATAGCCATCATGTGTTACATTACATCCCTAGTACCCATTTATCTTATAACTGGAAATTTATGCTTTTTGACCACTGTCTTCCAATTCTCCCTCTCCCCACCCCCCACCTCTGGTAACCATAAATCTGATATCTTTTTATGAGCTTGCTTTTTTCTTTCTTTAGATTCTACATAAACTAAGATAATATAGTATTTATCTTTCTATGGCTTATTTCACTTAGCATAATGCCTTCAAGGTCTATACATGTTGCAAATGGCAGGATTTTCTCATTTTTTCATAGCTGAATAATATTCCACTGTGTGTGTGTGTGTGTGTGTGTATGCACACATACATTGTACAACTTCTTCATTCACCTAGTAGTAGACATTCAGGTTGATTCCAGGTTGTCTTAGCTATTGTACATAATGGCAATAAGATAAATTTTGATAAGAATGCCACACATCTCTGGCTGCCTGGGAACCTACAGTCATGTGCATTGGAGACCTAAGAGGGCCCCACAGCAGATAGTGAAGTTGTGGGCATACTGAAAAACTACCTAAACTTTAAATGTATCACTAAAGCGAGCACAGATCCATCAGCAGAAAATGGAAATTTTAAGAGTTCAATGTATTTGAATTTCTCTGGCTAATTATTGGCTCACCACTAAGCTATGTAACCACAGGGATAACTACTAGGAAGTCAGGCTGAAATATAAAAATGAAAATTAAAAAACCTGAGTAGAGCTATCAGTGGCCACATACATTAGAGGTAACAGATTATTCAGTTTAACTCCAGAAAAGTTACTTAAAACAAAACAAAAACAAAAACACAACTAAAATCTGCAACAACTAATATCTGCAGGGAGGAGGGAAGAATATCAGAATCCAGAATTGCCACAATAAATTACCTAAAATGTCCAGATTAAAAAAAAATTAAAAGGCTTGCAAACAAAAACAAAAACAAAACAAAACAAAAAAACCAAGAAAGTATAATATATATTCAGGGAAAAAAAGCAGTCAATGAAAACTGTCTCTGAATAGGTCTGGATGTTGGATTCATCAGACAAAGACTTCAAAGCAGTTATAAATATTTCAAAAACTGAAGGAAACCATATTTAAAGAACTAAAGAAGAAACTAATTACTCAACAAGTAGAGAATATCAGCAAAGAAAATTTATATAAAAGAACAAATGGAAATTCTACAGTTGAAAAATTCAATAACTGAAATAAAAAGCCTATTAGGTGTATTCAATATTTATCCAATTTGAAGACTAGAAAGGACAAGAAGACTTAGGAAAACCAAAGACCTTATATTAAGCTTATCAACATCCATCTGAGAGTCCCAGAAAGAAAGGAAGAGGCAAAAAAACAAAACAAACAAAGCAACCCTAAAGACTTCTCAAATTTCAAGAGTTTTAATCTATAGCACCAAGAAGATCAGTGAATGTCAAGTTGGATCTGTCTGGATACATTGTGAAAGACAAAGACAGAGAAAATCTTGAAATAATAACAACAACAACAAAAATAACTCAAGTACAGGTGAAAAACAATGCAATCAATGGTGAGTTTCTCATCAAAAACAATAAAAGTCAGAAGACAGTGGAATGACTTAGTGAAAGTACTGGAAAAAAGTATCAATCAAAAATTCTATATCTAGCGAAACTATCCTTAAAAATTACAGGAGATGACCCAGCAATTCTACTTCATGGATTAGTGGGTCAGATAACATCCAGTTCATGGTAACTTGATGGCAGAAAGCAGATGGATCTTGGAGAATCACAGTGGATTATCATAATCTTAACCAGGAGGTGACTCCAATTGTAGTTGCTGTTTCATTTGTGGTTTCATTGCTTGAGCAAATGAACATATCTCCTGGTACCTGACAAGCAGCTATTGATCTGGCAAATGCTTTCTTCTTGATACCTGATTGATTACAGTGATGTTTTGGCTGTCTTGGAATTAGTCACATTGCTGAGTTAGAGTCCAGTAATTCTTGAAAAATCTGATTATTTTCCTTTGGGAAAGGTTAGGAGAAAGATGAGTAGTATAAATTTTTGGCAGTGTAGTGACATCCTTCCTCAAGGAACCAATCCTCCCCTTAATTCAAGGAGTTCTATAAACTGGCTCAAGTATGAAAACTGGTTGAGGATTGATGACTCTGTTTTGATGATTCAAGTTAGAGCACTTCAAGGATGCTGGGACTCCCCTCACAAATTTATTTCTCATGGTCATGATGAAAGGTGTGTCCTCTAGATTCTCTGGGGATGAGTGAGCAGTTCTTACATGATAACGCCACTATAACATTCTAATCTTCCTAAGCCTTTTAATGTCTTTCTCTATAGTATATCAAGGCAGCTCTGGAGTTTCTTCATTTAGTGTAAGTGACCTGTTAGTTTATGTTTCAGCCAACCAACCAAATAAACTATTATAGCCATTTCTAATCCCTTCAGCTAAAACATTGACTCTAGAATCTTTGTTTAGTGGCCCATATCAATACATTTGACCTGATCTAATTTTATAAACCTTTTACCATTATCCCGCACCCTTAATATTAATTGCCATACATCTTTTCCCTATTTCTATGTAAATAAGAAAAACTATGCAATTCTTTTGGTGTGTAGCATACCTCCTCGTGGGTCATGCTTTGCACCTCATCCTTTAGGGACTGCTAGGACTTGAATCTAGATCTAGAAGCAATGGGGGATGGCAGGGGTAGCTCCTGAGGAGACTTAGAGGTGTCTTGCGAGGCACCTACTTCGGGGGACGCCATTACAGACTCTTCAGGTAAAGCAGGGTTAACCTTCTTAGATAGGGATGGAAGAGCTGTTCTAACTGGCAAACAAACTAAGCAGAATTTAGAAGTTCAATGTCATCAACTTCATTGGGGTCTTCTCATATGTCCCCATTCTAATTGCCAGAGGTTACTTTTTTGTCTACCTAAACAAACTTTAAATTTTACTTTAGAATCTTCATGCTTATTTTTTATTGCATTTTAATTAAACAATGTCACAACACTTTGAAACTAGATTAGAATTTAATGAGTAAACATCCAACTATGAAAACAATCCTAGCTATACAATTTAATAAAAATTTAATTGAGTATATTAAAAGTTAGACAACATTGGAATTTGAAGGCTATCTAGCCTCGTGATCTATGTAGGCATAGCAATCCATGATTTATCCATTCATTCAACATTCAGTAAACATTTTATTGAATATTTCCTATAGGCTTGGCCCTGTGTTTGGTACTGGGGATATAAATATAACTAAGACACAATTCTTACAATCAAGGAATATACAGTCTTGTGAAATACAAAGTCTGAGTCACTGCCTAATCTTAGTGGACTTCCTACTGTATGGTAATAGCCATCAATCAATAGCAGTCAGAATCCCCAGGGGATCATCTATGCCCTAAAACTTTGCCCAGCCTGCCCTTCTGAACTATTCTTGAGTATAAATAGGGACAATAATACCTGTGTGAAATGGTGGTTAGGAAACTTGGTATGATCCAAAGTAATACAGAGTTAGGCACTTATAAGTAGTAGCTTTTATGAGTTGATTTTAAATATATCCTAACTCAAGTTCATGGAGCAAGTGGTATTTATACCACTGCATAGTCATAGGATTTGGGTAAGGTAATCATCTGAGACTCAGTTCCTTTGTATTCTTTTTTCCCCCTTTGTATTCTTTTAGGAGAAAAGATTGTAGACTTAAAATGGGCTTAATGGAACTCTCTCTGGTTATTGCATAATAGAAGAATACCTTTTGCTTACTTCATATTCTTGTTACATGTTCTAATAGAATCAAGTTACTTTTCTTCTGACCAGTTATCTCAACTTGTAATTATGCACTGATGAGTATGATTACTTGATAATGTCTGTCTTTTCCTCTAGATTAAATGTTCTATGACAGCAGGGACCATGTTTGATTTTGCTTCTCATTAGATTTCTAGGGTTTAGCACAATGCCTTGGACATGGTCACCAGTTAATAAGCAGAATGAATAAATGAATGAAGGATCAATTAAGAGTAAAACACTGAAAGGAATTCTATCAATATTATGAGTAAGACTACTATTTGTTAACACTATCGTATGAGTTGGAGGTGATACAATTAAACGAGAGAACAAAATATGAAAAACATTGACGAGGAGAAAATACAATTATTTACAGATGATATGATTATGTATGGAACAACCAAAAAACTACCAGAAATAATAAGATAAGTTTTAATAATCTAGTAGTTTAAAAATAAATTTATTAAAATCAATAGCTTTCTTGTATACCAACACTACTAGTCAGAAAATATAATTGAAAAAAAAGTATCTTATTCATAAGAGCAACAAAAACTATGATGAGGCTAGATAGCCTTCACATTCCAATGTTATCTAACTTTTAATATACTCAATTAAATTTTTAAATTTTTATTAAATTGTATGGCTAGGAATGTTTTCATGGTTGAACTTTAAAGATCTGCCAAATGGAAATTTTAGAACTGAAAATGCAGTTCTGATACAAAAATACAATAACTGACATCAAAAACTCAGTGAGTAGCTTCAATAACAAAAGAGAGGAGACATAGGAAAGAATCAGTGAACTGGAATAGAACAGTAGAAATTACCCAATATGAAGAGAAAGAAAACACACTGCAGAAAAAAGTTACAGAGTAAAAATATAGTACTATTTTATTTGTCCAAAAGAAAAAAAACATGTTTGCATACCTACACATACACATTTGTAAGTAAACTCATAAAAAATGGGGTTTAAAAGGTTGAACATGTTACATCTAGAGAAAAAATTGAGAGAGTGGAAGTTGGCAAAGGAACTTCCTTTGGCAAGGAACTTTTTGCTCTATATTCTTCTGTATTATTATTATCAATTGCACCACCATATTCATGTTACTTGCATAATATAAAATATTCCTACATGAAAGAAAGCTTGCCTTTTTTATTTTTCTAAGATCTTTTATGTCCCAGAGCAGAGTTTTATGGTTTTCTCTCTACAAGTACAAAAACAAATCGTATTAGACTTTCCCTAAGTATCATAAAATATTTAATGAGTAAACAAGTAGAGAACTTTGGAAAAAAGTGAAATGGGAAGAGTAAGCCATAAATCTAGAAATTAGAATCAAATTTTACCTCTGGGATACTTCTACTGAAAATTAAAGGATAACGTTTTGATACTTTGAAACAAGTGAGAAATATGCTACATGGTGATATGTAAAGAAAAGAAAGTGTAGTCCAATCCACTAGGAAGATTTCGATCCAAAAGGAAACAGTTTTCTCCCCCTGCTAGTCAGGCAGAAATCTAATTACTCTGGTTTGATCTACTATGGAGAGGCAAACCTGAGAAGTATAGATTATAAACAATTTTATTGATTTTAATCTTAGATATCAACAAATGAAGGTTTTGCACCTTGCAAACATTTACTTAGCTGACCTAGAATAAAACCCCATCGATAATAATAATTTTTGTTTTACTGTGATTTGTTCTAGTTTCAATTATGGAGTTGGCTATTTCATAGTCCCTTTCTTTATGTGACTACTTTAAAGATAATCTCTCTCTAGTTGACGGTTTAATGTGGAACTATTTTTCATTTCATATAATGTTTTCAATACAAAACTAGAATCAAAGAAACGTAAAGACAAACTATGGAAAAGTTGGGAGCGTAACGAAAAAGCCTCTTTTCCTTTAAATTGTGTCAATGCTCGTTATTGTTTGACTAGTTCAGTCCAATGAGGCATTGGAATGAGATCAAGCATATGTATGTGACATGTGTAAAGGAGAATACTCTCTCCCTTCCCTCTTGATTTCCTCTGCACATGGGGCAGTCAGAAGACCTAGATTCTGGACCCAGATCTGATCCTTATAAGCTGAGGGACCGGATGTTGAAGGCTTATATGACAAAGACCTGAGAACTAGCATTCATTGCTCCTTCACTCCAGGCATGGTGCTACATACTTTATACACAGTCTTTCTTTTTGTCCCACAACAATTCTGTAAAGTAAATGGTATGGTCCCTTCTTTTGTTTTTTATTTTTTTAAATAGATGAGGGAATTAACTTTTGAGAGTTAAGTAACTTGGCACAGGTTACACAGGAGAGAAATATTTTGAAGATCAGATAAAATAATGTTTAAGAAAATGCTTTGAAAATTGTAAAATGCTATATGGATTTTAACTGTTACTACTTCTGTCCTCAGCAAAGAAAGTCAAAATCTGTTCTTTCCTAGTGCTCTTTCCAGACAGGTGTCCACCCATTCTGCGTTAATATAGCAACTGTTTCCATTTCCAAAAAGGGCAAGATTAGTATTTGCAAGGTATTCTGATGGCCCTACAATGACAACTGAAATAGTTATTTTGCAAAGATGACAGGTCCAAGAGGAAAATAAAAGGAAATCCACTTTTCTTGCTACTCTGTTAGAATTTAATCAAATCTCAGTGTATTAATAAAATGGTGAGTTTTATTGTATGTGTGGGAATTATTGGGCTGATAAGGGCCTTGCATCCGAATCTGTCTCTCGGGAAGGGTCACTCTTTGCTCTTATGACTTTACTGTCTGGTCTCTTTTTATTCATACAAGCAGTGCACATACAACCTATTTGTCAACTTCACAAGCACTCAGCTGTAAACTGAAATCACCCTCAGATTATCTTGATAGTTGGTGTGCCCTGAGAGATGAGACTGTTGCGTCCCCAGCTGCCCCACTCCTGAATGACTGGCAACTTCTTTTGAAGAGGCTGCAGCCCTTTCTCCCATACTAAGGTTATCAAAACGCCCACCATTCAATTGTGTTTTCCCTAGTGGTTGTAACTACTATTAGAACAATTAACCTTCTTATGGGAATATAATACCAAATAGTAGGGAAAAAGAGGCAAAACTTCATTCCCACGTTCTGACTGGGACAATGTGGTTTGTTACATCTTTTCTCAACCCAATGTTACTAATGATATTTCTAGCTTATTTTGCTTCTCAGGAGTCAAATCATCAAATATAGCGTTTTGTTAATTTTCATGATCCTGATGCATTATGATCTGCATTTATTTAGTTGGGAAGACAGGAAATTCTCAGCAGGCCAATTTAGAAAGCACTAGGAAAAGCTTCTCACTGGAGTGAGAGATTTGATCATATGACACTTCACCATACTTTTGCATGTCATAGCAAGTGACCTCTTTTTGTGTTGCATGTTTATTTCTCCATAAGATAACTTATCTTTTAGGGATTTAAGCAAGATAAATGAGATATGTATCTAAGGTTGTATCTGTGATCCATATTGACTCATAATTGTTCTGCTACATTGACATGCCAACAGATTTCCTCCTCTTAAAATTCTTTTTGTTACCTCTGGCTGTTTGTTTGGAAGCAGTGTGGGCATTGACAACTGTGGGCTTTTCTGGGACCTGGAACTGGCTTTTAACTGCAAAAACCTCCAGAGCAGAGTGTAATGCATTCTCAAAGTCATGGAGCAGTCTTTCTCACGGATGCAGAACTAAGGTTCAATTCAAAATTTTGAGGAAGCCCAGATGGGTTGTCAGGGCAGGCTTTCCAGAGGTTGGTGTTAACATTGTCCTATCCATTATAGATTTCAGCATTACTCCAAGCCAGCTGTTTCTTAAATGTATACTCTTGGTCATGTGATGTGTCATGTAAGGAGAGAGAAGGAGTTGAAAAATGAGTGGTAAGACTTATTATTCTTTTGGTAATACATATTTCACTTTTTACTTTTTTGGAGAAATCACTTATTGAGTACAAAACTGGTGGCTTTATGTACACTATCTCATTTAATCCTCATAACAACTCAGTGAGATATATACTATTATCAACTCCATTTTATTAATATGTATAACAAACTAAGAGAGGTCAAGGATTTGCCCAAGGTCACATAGCTTCTAAGAAGCAGCATTGGAAATCACTTTTTGGGCTGTGGGAATCCAAAGTCTAGGCCTTTCACTGTTATCCCATATTTTATTCTATGAGGTAGGTTTATTATTCAAAGTTGTAAGAAAATCATATTATTATGCAACACATAACTTAAATTCACCTAAAGAGATTGTTTCATACAGGAATTCTATTGTGAAATCTTTTACAAAATGAATATCACTTCCCAGACATATCTATCTGAATCCATATTTTCTTAGATATTAAATATTCTTACAGTGATAGCCATAAATTTGTAAAATTCAACAAATATTGGGCACCTACGATGTGCCAAATATTGGAGAAAGAATAGCGATGAAATCGTACATAGTTTTTAACCTCTTGAAACTTATTGTATAATGTTGTATATTGTTTCTAGGCTTCTGGGACTCTATCTGATCATCTCTTTGGGCTTAAGTACATCTTCTATGTGCTTTTATTATAAATAAGTATAATAAAAATTATACTAAAAATATCTGTGTACCCGTCATACAGTTAATAAACAGAACATTATCAGTGAATCCCTGTGACCCTCTCCCTAATCGCATCCCCTTCCCTTCCCTCTAGAGAGGAACACACTGTCCTGAAAGACAGCCATTAGCTATTTTTTTATTGTGTTAAAATATATATAACATAAAATCTTTTATTTTAAACATTTTTAAATGTAAAATTCAGTGACATTACATTCACAGTATAGTGCAAGCATCACCACTATTCCCCAAACTTCTTTCTGTATCACCCCACACAGAAACTCTGTAAGCATTAAGTAATAACTCTCCATTCTCCCTTCTACCCAGCTCCTAGTAAGCTCTATTCTATCTGTCTCTATGGATGTGCTTATTCTATATCCCCCTCCCCCACCACACACTGAGCAGAAAAGAGAGTTTTTAATAATAGGCTTTGGTCAACTAGGTAGCATTTGGAAAGGATCTTCTCCACCCCCCCCCATTTTATTGAGATATAATTGACATATAGATAGCACTGGTTAAGTTTAAGGTGTACACCACAGTGATTTGATATATGTGTATATTGAAAAATGATGACCACAGTAAGTTTAGTTTATATCCATCATTTCAGAGTTACACATTTTTTTCTTGTGATGAGTACTTTTAAGATTTACTCTTTTAGCAACTTTCAAACATACACTACATTGTTGTTAACTATAGTCATCATGCTGTACATTATATCCCCAGAACTTATATCTGGAAGTTTGTACCCTTTGATCACTTTCACCCATCTCTCCCATCTCCTGCCTCAGGCGACCACAAACGTGGTCTCTGTTTCTATGAGTTTGGTTTTTTAGATTCCACATGTAAGTGAGATCATACAGTATTTATCTCTGTCTGACTTGTCTCACTTAGCATAAGGCCCTCAAAGTCCAGCCAAGTGGTTGCAAATGGCAAGATTTCCTTCTTTTTCTATGGCTGAAGAATATTTCATTGTATATGCCACATTTCCTTTACCCATTCACCCATTGATTGACACTTAGGTTTTTTCCATGTCTTTCCTATTGTAAATAATGTTGCAATGAACACTAAGGTGCAGAGATCTCTTTGAGAGAGTGATTTCATTTCCTTTGGCTATATACCCAGAAGTGGGACTGCTGGGTCATATG
Source organism: Rhinolophus hipposideros (assembly GCF_964194185.1). Classification (NCBI taxonomy): domain Eukaryota; kingdom Metazoa; phylum Chordata; class Mammalia; order Chiroptera; family Rhinolophidae; genus Rhinolophus; species Rhinolophus hipposideros. The sequence continues at coordinate 18,491,659 of NC_138051.1, read as the reverse complement.
GTAGTTTTATATTTAATTTTTTGAGGAACTTTGATATTGCTTTCCATAGTGGCTGCGTGAATTTACATTCCCACCAATAGTGCATCAGGGTTCTCTTTTCTCCACATTCTCACCTACACTTGTTCTCTCTGGTCCTGACAACAGCCATTCTAACAGGTATAAGGTGATATCTCAGTGTAGTGTTGATTTGCATTTCCCTGGATTAATGATGTTGAGCACCTTTGCACGCACCTGTTGGCCGTTTAGATATTTTATATAAATGGAATCATAGAACATTTTGTCTTTTTGTGTCTGGCTTATTTCACAGCATGTTTTCAAGGTATATCCATATTGTAGTATGTTTTAGAACTTCATTTCTTTTTAAGGCTAAATAATATTCCATTGTATGTATATACCACATTTCGTTTGTCCATTCCTCTGTTGAAACAATTTGGGTTGTTTCTATCTTTTGGCTATTGTGAATAATGCTGCAATGAACATTGGTGTACACGTATTTGTTTGAATCTCTGTTTTCAATTCTTTTGGGCGTATCCCTAGGATTGGAATTGCTAGGTCATCTGGTAATTATATATTTAGGTTTTGGAGGAACTGTCAAACTCTTTTCCATAGCAGCTGCACTGTTTTACATTTCTACCAGCAATGCATAAGGGCTTCAAGTTTTCTGTTTCCTTGCCAACATTTTTTATTTTACATTTAAAAAAATAATACCATCGTGGTAGGTATGAAATGGTATTTCATTGTGGTTTTGCTTTGATTTCTCTAATGACTAATGATAGTGTACTTCTTTTTGTGTGCTTATTGGCTATTTGTATATTTTTAGATAGAAATATCTGTTCAAGTCCTTTGCCCGTTTTTAAATTTTGCTGTTTTGTTGTTGTTGAATTGTAGAAGTTCTTTATATATTCTGGATAATAAATCCTATCAGATATATGATTTATAGATGTTTTCTATTAATACCATACTATAAGTTATCTTTTCACTTCCTGGATAATGTCCTTTGATACGCAGAAGTTTTAAATTGTTATGAAGTCCTATATATTTTTTCTTTTGTTGTTCATGCTCTTGACCTCATTGCCAAATCCAAGGTTATGAAGGTTTACGCCTATGTGTTTTTGTAAGAGTTTTATGGTTTTAGCTCTTATGTTTTTTTAGGTTGTTGACCCATTTTGAGTTAATTTTTGTATATGGTGTGAGACAATGGTCAAACTTCATTCTTTTGCATGTGGAAATCCAGTAGTTTCAACATCATCTGTTGAAAAAACTATTCTTTACCTATTGAATAGACTTGGCACTCTTGTAAAAAATCAACTGGTCATAAATGTATAGGTTTATTTTTTTTGAGTCTCAATTCTATGCCATTGGTCTATATATCTATACTTATAACATTATCATATTGTTTTGTTTAGTATGGCTTTGTAGTAAGTTTTGAAATTAGGATGCGTGAGTCTTCCAACATTAGTTTTCTTTATTAAGATTGTTTTGGTTCTTCAGGGTCCCTTGCAATTGTCTGTTCAGGATGCCTTGCAATTTCATATAACTTTAAAGATCAAATTTTCCATATATTTAGAAAAGGCTGTTGAAATTTTGATAGTAATTGCATAAATCTGTAGATCACTTTAGGTAGTATTGACATTTTAATAATAGTAAACATCCTATCCACGCACACAGGATGTATTTTCATTTGTTTGGGTCTTTTTAAATTTCCTCCAGCAAGTTTTGTAGTTTTCAGTGTATTAGTTTTCACCTCATTAGTTAAACTTATTCCTAGGTATTTTATTGTTTTGGGTGTAATTGTAATTGCTTTCTTATTTCCTTTTGGTATTGTTCATTACAAGTGTACAGAAACACACTGATTTTTGTGTATTGATCTTATACCCTGCAAATTGCTGAATTCCTTTATTAGCTCTAGTAGCTTTCTTGTGGATTCTGTATACATGGGGCCATGTTATCTGCAAATAGAGAGTTTTACTTCTTTCTTTCCAATCTAGATGTCTTTTGTTTCTTTTTCTTGTCTAATACTCTGACTAGAACTTCCAATACAATGTTGAATAGCAGTGGTGAAAGTAGACATCATTGTCTTATTCCTGATCTTAAGGAGAAAGTTTTCAGTCTTTCACCATTGAGTACGATGTTAGCCAGGGGTTTTCATAAATGCCTTTTATCATGTTGAGGAAATTCCCTGCTATTTCTAGTTTTCTCTGAGATTTTTTTCAATTACAGTTGACATTCAATATTATATTAGTTTCTGGTGTACGACATAGTGGTTAGACATTTATATAACTTATAAAGTGATCCTCTTGCTGAGTCTAATACCCACCTGACACCATACAGTTATTACAATATTATTGACTATATTTCCTATGCTGTACTTTAAATCCCTGTGACTATTCTGTAATGGCCAATTTGTACTTCTTAATCCCTTCAGTTTTTTCACCCAGCCCCCTAACCCTCCTTCCGTCTGGCAACCATCAGTTTCTTCTCTGTTTCTGAGTATTTTTTTTCTTATCATGATGAAAGAATGTCAAATGCCTTTTCTATATCAATTCAGATAATCATGCGTTTTTCCTTCATCCTTTTAATGTGATTTATTGCATTGATTGATTTTCTTATATTGCATTTCTAGGATAAATCCCTTGGTGTATAATCACTTTAATATGCTGTTGGCTTAGGATGCTTGTGTTTTGTTAAGGATTTTGCATCTACATTCATAATGAATTTTGGTTTGTGATTTTCTTTTCTTGTTATGTCTTTATCTGGTATTAATATCAGGATAATGATGGCCTCACAGCATGAGTTTCCAGTGTTTGGAAGAGTTTGAGAAGAATTGGTGTTAATTCTTATTTAAATGTTTGGTAGAATTTACCAGTGAAGCCATCTGGTCCTGGACTTTTCTTTGTCTTTTATTGTATTTGGAGATTTTTCTGCCATTATTTCTTCAAATAATCTTTCTACCTTTTACTCTCTTTTCCCTCTGGAACTTCCATAAGGCATATGGTCATCCATTTAGTGGTCCCACACATCCCTTAGACTGTTCAGTTTTCTTCATTTTTTTCCCTCTTTCTCTGCCAACTTGATAATCTGAGTTATTCTATTCTTAAATTCACTGATTTTTTTTCTTTTGTCAGCTCAAGTCTAGTGAATTTTTCACTTCAATTATTGTACTTTTCAGTTCCAGAATTTATCTTTGGTTCCTTTTAATAATTTCTATATCTTTATTAATATTCTCATTTTATTCATACAGTGTTTTCCTGATTTCATTCTGTTCTTTGTCCATATTTTCCTTTTGCAATTTGAATATATTTAAGATAGTTGTTTTAAAGTCTTTGTCTAGGAAGTCCAGTATCTGGGTTCCTCAAGAATGGTGTTGGCCAGTTTAATCTTGTTCCTCTGAGTGGGCCATACTTTCCTGTTTCTTTATATGCCCTGTGATGTTTATTGAATGCTCAATATTTTAATATTATAATGTGATAACTCTGAAAATCAAATTCTCCCTCTTTTCTAGGGTTTGCTGCTTTTTTATTTTTTTAAATCTTTTGATTATCGAAGGCTGTAGTAGTCTATTGTTTAGTGGCTTTTCCAAACAATTTTGGAAAGACTGTATCTCTTGTCATCTGTGGTCCCTGAAATCCCTGTTTCTTCATAGAATTAATTGAAGGCCCAGAGATAAAATAAATTAAAAAATACCACCGTCCCCACCACCCTGCCATTAAAACAACAACAATAACAACAACAACACCCACCGAACACCTATCCCCGTCTTTGCAGATTGGCTCTGTGCTAGGACATTCCAGCACTTATTCAGGTTTGTATTGAGCCTAGAGATCAGCCTGAGATGAAAACTTAGGGTGCTCTCAAGTCTTTTCTGACCATGTGTCTTGCCCTGGACATGTGTGTGGCTCTCTAAATTCCCCGAATAGTCTTTGTACACAGAGATGCTTTTGAATGTCCTAGTTTCCCAAAGAATCTCCCTCAGCTTTTCCTCCCAGGCCTTAGGTGGTCTATTGTATATCTGGGTCTTAATTTTTCACCCCAGGCATCTGTGGGTTGTTAGTCTGCCTTACAGCTCTGTTGAACAATGCATTCAGCTTTCCTGGCCTGACATCTGAGTTAGTCCAGAGACAAGCACAAGAGGCAGTCCTTCAGGTCGCCCCCACACAGGTTAGGACAGATATACAGGATAATTGGCAAATAAAGTCTGCTCCAGAACCAGGGGATCGTGGGCTGCCACTGCTGTAACACAGCCACCACACTAGGCTTGGAGGTGAGGCAAGAAGAAGTAAAAATACCACAAAGCTTCCCTGCCATTGAGCGGCTTTTTCTTGATTGAGTCTTCACGTGGTTGTTGCAAACCTTTGCCTGTTTTCCAGAGTTCTGACAAAGTTGGTGCTGATAATTTCTGCTTGTTTTTCTTGTTTTTCAATATTTCTCTGGGGGGAGTGAGCGCCTAGAACTGCCTCCTCCACCATTTTGCTGACGTCATTGCCATTAGCATTCAATACACTAGAACTTCTGGTTTACAAAGGCACCTCTAATTTCTGTAGTGACTCAGTGTTTGCGAAGTGGTTTGAGACCTACTTATTTGTACAGTTTATGCTCTTCATGAAAGACTGTTCCCAATGATGACCGCACTTTCTACAGCTAAGGTCCTTTAAGTCGGTAGTTCTCAACCCTTGCTGCACATTACACTCACCTGAGCATTTTTTAAAAAATAGAGATGCTCAGAATCCTCCTCAGACTTGGAGAATTAGCAACTTTGAGGGTGAGCAAAGTGAATACATGCAACTAGGATTCTCTTTAGAGCTCTATTGCGAAGGATATATTTTTTAACATTTAATAAAGATAAAGCACTGTGGACCTCATTATAGTAAAGTGTAAGTTTCGATCATTCTTGAATAATAAAATTAAAATTTGCTTGTGGAAATTGTATTCTTATGTATTCTTAAGTATATATTCTTAAGTATTTTGCTTCAAGAAAGGCAAAATATGCTATTTAAAGTTAAATGATTAACTTTGATAATGGTAATTAGTTTTTCTAATTGTATCCTTATTACGTACATGTATGCATATCTAGTTCTATATTTATCTATCTACTTAGATAGGTACTTATTCTAAAAGGTAGAATCTTTGAAGTGTTTTATATAATGTTTAGTTTTTCACTATTAATACCTTAATAGGAAAAAAGAAACAATAAAAAATATCTCTAAACATGTAGTTCCATTGCCAGTTATATTGTGACAATACTGTTTATTACGTAAGGTTAATTTGCTTAGGACTTGTAACTTTCAGGAAATAGCAGTCTAAGGTAAATCATTAATTCAAGAATAATAAAGATTCTTTTTGGAAAAGAGATACTGGGCCCTACTGAGTCACAGATTCTCAAATTGTTCCTCAAAATCTTCCGAATACTCCTTTCTGTACTGTTTTTTTTTTCTTTTGTACTTTAGCATCTCCCTTTCTATAGTCAAAAGCTATCTAGATCCTCCCTCTTTAGTCTCCAGGGAAAATGTCCTGGCCCAGTTATTTATCATTATTCATCTTCTCTCTCTCACTCCAAAGCCAGTCTTTTTTATCATTCTTTTCTAATGGCCTAGACCAAAAAGAAAGCTTTAGACTTTGTAACTAACAAACATTACTATTACTCTCTTAAGCAGAAATTTCAAGGAGAATCCTTAGAACAACACTTTAAACCAATGTCACAAATGTTTCCTTTGAATAAAAGAAATCCCCTGAAATAATGCTGTTTCTCAAGAAGATCATCTGGTAATTTGGTTGCTATCTTCTCCTATCTTTGTATAATCATTGTGGTGAAAATTATTGGAGAAAACAGATGCTGTACAGAGAATCTTCACAACAGGGTCAACTTGCCTGCACCATCAAACCCACCTTGCAGGCATGCATGCATGGTACTAGCTCTGTGCATGCACATTTTCAACTTAACTGTACTTTTATGCTTTTATTGGATGGAGCGCTGGTTTGCTAGATGACAAATATTCAGTATATTTTCAGAATCTCAAGTTGCTCTCCATCTTTTCCTTATCTGTTGGAGGGGTAGGATCAAAGTTCGGAACTGGGACAGTCACTGCTTATGCTTATGCTTGATCTCATTAAGGGCTGATCGCGAGGAAAGCAAACAGCCTGTCCTGAAATTTGCCTTGCAAACAATATAACAAAGAAATCTTATGAAAAGAGGCTGAGCAGAAGGTGGGTTTAATCTGTTGTCGTGTTGGTTAGCCCCAGTTTCAGACTAAGAGTGATGACACTTGGACAAAAATTAGGAGTCTGCCTGCGGGCAACATTTACCCTTGATGTAGAGATTGCTACAGAAACCTAACCATTGGAAGTTTCCAACATACAAATTAGGATTTATTAAAGGAATTAATATCTTTGAAGGCTCACAAAGCAATCCTGTTTTCCTGCAAGATGGATGAAAGGCAGAGATTTCAAAACATTTGCAAGAAAACATCAATAGCCAATCCTGCTGATTTAATTTTTTCAATCCCTCAGGCATCAAAAGAAGTTGTGACTTGTCCACATTTGCCTCCAAAGCAAAGCAATATTGTAAATTAAAAATGGCTGGAGCTTAGCTGGCTGCATTTCATTTTTAATTAGTTGGAGCTTCACAATATTTATCAATATTTCTTGAGCTCAGAAGCTAAGGAACTTCCTCTTCACATTTGTTGTGAAAAGGTGCAGGGAGTATTGGTGACACTCACTAACACACCAAGGAAAAGTTCTTAGATTTAGCTGTCCATCACATATACTAAAAGAAACAGTATTCGGTTAGCTCTATTTCTCATCTCTTTTATTCTTGAACAAGGAGAGATCTCCTGTTCCTTTTAACCTGTTGGGAACTCACAAAACATAAATTCCTTAGAGATCAGTGCTGAAAATCAAAACAGGTTCTGACAACATGTAACATCCCCAACACAAAAGTTTAACAAAAAGCACTTGGTTTTGCTTTAGGCATTTTGTTGAGGTGTATGATTAATCCATAGGAGGCCACAGTGATATAGCCCCAGATTTTGGAAGTATGATTTTCCTCAGGATAAAAATGAAAAAATGGTTTTGTTATCCATGAGACTAATCATTCATTCATCCAAAATATATTTATTTTATGTCAGGCACGATTTTAAGCACTTGGGATAAAGTGGTAACCAGGAAGTTGAGCTCTTTGACGTCATGAAGCTTACATTCATTTGTAGAAATATTCAACCCTAAAAAAAAAAAAAAGAAAAAAAAGAAATATTCAACCCTAAACAATACTCTGTAAATGGGTAGCACTGGAACTCTATTCAAGGTAACAGCAGTATATTTTGAAGAAAATGTGACTGTATTAATATATCTAAAGCTGTAACCTTATCAATTATGTTTAATCTTGCCCAAAGAATATGTTAAAAGAAGCCTAAAAAAAAGAAATCAAAAGTAGGAATTTGTCATTATATTTTTATCATGGTGTTACCGGAGAACAGACCCTTCTTGGCACGGTGTCCAGGTTCTTGATATCCCGAACTAAGAATTGAGTGGGACACCAAAAGGCAGTGGTGAAAGAGCAGTTTCTTAGAAGCAAAAGTACACTCCAAAGAGATAGGAGTGGTCCGGAGCACCAGGAAGTGGCTCAAGGTCATCATTATTAGAGACCAAAGCGTACTCCAAAGGGATAGGAGTGGGCCCAAGCAAAGGAGTGGCTCAGGAGCCTTGGCTAGTGAGCGTGGTGGTTTTCTTTTCTTTTCTCTGGAATGGGCTACTCCTCTCTAGGTGTGGGGCCACTTGATGGGCAATTGTGATTGACAAGATGCTATTACGTCATCTTTTTAGACCATTCCTTCCCAGAATTCAGTCTATTGTAACAATATTAATGAACTTCCGGGCATATGTATGATATTATAATGATGGTATAATGAGGCTAAGATGAGATGAAGGTCGTTGTAGCCTTTACTGTGCAGGTGTGAGTGACTGGTCTAATCTAGTTAGGTAGACTGTGCCTTCTAGTATCTTTATAGTGGTTAATGGTTATGACAGATAAGGGAAAAATTTGGGCATAGAGGGAAGGTTTATGGGCGGTCTCTGTGTGGTCACTCTCTCTAGGCTGTGTCGAACATGCAGGAATGTTTGGAGACCCCATTCCTATCTCGAACTGCCTGCCTCATTTCCCCCTGAGAGGCGTGATCCCCATAAATCTCTATGGGAAGTTGAAGGACAGGAGGTCTCTTCTTCTGTAGCTGCTTCCTGCTGAATGTGGTCGTTGTCCCTGCCTGTCGGGGATTCATGGAACTCTCGTCCTATCTGATCTTAGATGAGAGGAAGGGGTCTGGAGATCCACTTGGAAGAGCGCGTTGGCCTCCTTGGTTGGTGTACTGGAAGCCTTGCTGGGTCATCACTTTATCCCAGTGGCCCCTAGATGAAGAGAGAGATATTTTGGTTAACAGATTTAAAGCGTTGGCCCAAGGAGCAGGGCTCAAAGCTACTGACAGGGTGAAAGTTCATTTAGCTTCACGGAGCCTATGGCTTCTCCTCTGGTTTTAACTATTCAGGTGGCGTTTATTCAGAAGTTGGGCCGCAATGGTTGCAATCAACAAGCATAAATCACAAGCTTCTGGGTAATTATCTGAAGCAGTGGATAAGAGACATTCTATGATTCAGGGTAGGAACAATCTTTAGTTTAAGATTAAGAAACTGATTTAAAAAGTGATTAAGACCAGGGACTAGGGAGCTAAGAAACTAGGGAAAAGGAGACTTAAAATTCCTATAGTGCGGGGGCTCTCCTGTATCAATGGCACTGGGCAGGGGGGCTCTGATCAGCAGATTCCAGTCCCCTTTGCACGTTCATCTCAGTACCGAAAATGGATGCTTCAGACTAGCTTGATGCCATGAGTAAAGGTCATCCAACTAACTCCCACTGCTGTGATTCCAAGGTGATCGGGTAACCTCCTGTTATAAAGTGGCTTCCCACACGGATTTTCCCATGGGGAGATAATGTGCTCTCTACCTTCCCAAGAAATGTAGTTCTTTTAAAGTTATAGGTCTCACTGTAAATAAATCAGCATTCTGGGTTATATTTATATATCTTGGTAATTTGGTTAGCATGAGTCTGAACAGCTTTGCATATTCTAACCAAGTTGAATTTCAAGAAGCTCAGTAGTGTTTCTCCAAGAATGGTTTTCAAGTTTCTGGCATGAATATCACCTGGGGACTTTTTAAACATACAGATTCCTGAACTCGTGTACTGAGTCAGAATCTTTGAGAATGAGGCTCAAAATCTGCATTGTACTATGATTTCCAGATGATTCTAATGCATAGTAAAGCTTGAGAGTCTGCCTGAGAAGCCTGGGATCACAGATGAAGCTCTATTAGGGCATTTAGCCAGTTTCCTAGCTAAGGTCTTCATTTTATAATTGTAACAAAGTATTTTAGGGAATTCTTCTCCAGGCTTGGTGGCTTTCATTATCTGGCCTCCTTACTTTTCGAGTCTCATTCTCATCTCTCCTCTCAATCATTCTATGCTTCAACATTCTGAATAAATGACTGTCAGGGCTCTATGCTTGTACATGTCTTTTTTTTAACCCCCCACTGACATTTCTGAATATAAATTTGTAGGAAAAGTAGCACGTATAGTTACTTTTTTTTGGTGTATACCACATTTTGCTTATGCAGTCATCTGTTGGTGGACATTTGGGTTATCTCACATATGATTTTGAATTTATTATTTATTGATTTAAAAAATTTCCATTCTCCCATCCCCTCCCCTTTGGCAGCCATCAACTTGTTCTCTATATCTGTGGGTTTGTTTCTGTTTTATTTTGTTTATTCATTTATTTTGTTTTTTTTAAGATTCCACATGTAAATGAGATCATATAGTATTTCTTGACTTATTTCACTTAGCGTAATACCCTGTAGGCCCATCAATGTTGTTGCAAATGGCAAGATTTTATTATTTTTTTGTTGCTGAATAATATTCCATTGTGTGTGTGTGTGTGTGTGTATGTGTGTATCTCACATCTTCTTCATCCATTCATCTGTTGATGAACATCTAGAGTGCTTCCATATCTTGTCTATTACTAGTAATGCCCAATGAACATAGGGGTACGTACATCTTTTGGAATTACTATTTTTTTCCCTTCAGATAAATACCCAGAAGTGGAATTGCTGGATCGTATGGCAGCTCTATTTTTAATTTTTTGAGGAACCTCCATACTATTTTCCACAGTGGCTGCACCAGTCTGCAATCCCACCAACAGTGTGTGAGGGTTCCCTTTTCTCCACAGCCTTTCCAGCACTTACTTGTTGATTTATTGATGTTAGCCATGGTGACAGGAGTGAGGTGGTATCTCACTGTTGTTTTAATTTTTATTTCCCTGACGATTAGTGATGTTGAGCATTTTTTTCATATGTCTATTAACCATCTGCATTGCATGTCCTCTTGGGAGAAATGTCTCTTCAGGTCCTTTGCCCATTTTCTAAATTGGATTATTTGTTTTTTTGTGTTAGCTGTATGAACTTCTTATAAATTTTGGACATTAACCCCTTATTGGATATATCATTGGTGAATATCTTCTCCCATTCAGTAGGCTGCTTTTTTGTTTTATTGATGGTTTCCTTTGCTGTGCAAAATGTACATGTCTTAAGGGCTGTTTTGTGTGGGAGGGGTCATGGATGGGTGGGGCACAATAAATATCATGCCAATTCCTTGCCTGAGTTCCAAATCAACTGAGAAAATAAAGGAGGCAATTTGAAAGCAAAATATCATTTTGATTACTAATGATGGCTAGATTGGAGAATGTGGCTTAGATATGAAAAATAAGGTGCTTCTTAATTCTGAACCCCAGAATTAGACACACTTACACACACTATCCCAGGAAGAATTGGATAACTACTGGCCTTTTCTCTCGCTCAAGGGCAACCAATTACTTCTAAGCTTATGTAAGGCTAAGAGCAGACCAGGTTGATCAGAAAGAGGAGGGAGAAAGAAGGTGGCTGAGCGAAGAATACTAAGTTCCTCGTTCCTAACTCACTGATCAAATTGTCATTCCTCTTCCCCTGGGGAAAAATGACTGAAGGAAGGGAAGGACCAAGTCCAGGAATGTCACTCTAGTGGATACCCCTTGACATGAAGGGAAACATAACAGCGGGGAGAAAACACTCCCCTGACAGCACACACTGTTCTTGGTGCCTGAGATACCCTATGGCTCCCCATTTCCTTATTTTGAATACCTTACTCTTACTCATATTCCTAGGTGTTAATGTTAACTCTGCTGTGAAGCTCGAGAGAACTGAGGGGAACACTCCCACTTTTATGCTGTCATAGAACTTTGAACAACTTTATGATGATACTTGTCATGTAACGTAATTATATGTTTTATTTCCTTTGTGAGTGCAGGGACGGTGGCTTACATGTCTTTACATTACCACAGTAGGCGTTCAATGAATTTTTGCTGAATGACTGTGAAAAAGATGGCATACTCAAATATTTTTAAAACTTAGTACTTTCAAGTCTGCATTTTAGCATCAAGACCAATAAGAAGACTCGACTATTTTCCTTTACAGGATTTCTCTGTCCTCTAAAAACTTCCTGACAAAGTCTGATCAAGGCAGATATTGCCTATTCAAGCCCCATCTTTGAAATCAGTTTGCATCATCTTATTAACATGGCACGTGTGAGTGACAATTTAATCCTAAGAGATGCCCTCTTCCAGTTAATATAATTTCACTGCTCATTATTAACATAAACTTCTGGGTAACAAAGGATCACTTTAAAATAAAAGCCGCAATGAAGTAGAAACTACTAATAGAGAAGTTATTTCAGGTAAAACTTAAAATTTCGAAGTGCAATTATTGTAGAAAAATTTATATTATGATTAATGATTTACATGTATATTTTGAGACGATTACATTTTCTCCTCTCCAAATTTATATATTTTGTCTAATTGTGCAAAGAAAGGATAAAAGGGATTTTAGTCTTAAAATTCAAACACTATATGTCTTTATAGCAGGGATGATATGTAGTTACAAAATAGTTATTTCATGAGCTGTAGGTATAAGAACAATTTTTAGTTTCAGTTGGTAAAATCAATTTGTAGATCCTTGTAAAAGACACAAAAAGTCATTTTTGTGGTACTCTCTTCATTGTATGATGAATATTTTGTGTTAGAGAATATGTAACTGTCCCTGTCTAATATTACCTTCATCTGAAACTTACCTTTCGTTTCACTGATTAGTTGTGGTAAGCCTCCGAAATGATTGGCAAGTAGCATTTATTACATGGTAGAAAGCACTGAGCTGGGATCTGCACAAGGCTAAATCTTTAAGAACAAACAAAACAAAACTAAAAATAAAAGAAAGCTATTCAAAACAATAGCACAAGTCATCCCAGCGTGAAACATACCAAATATCATCCCACATTTGCCATTTTCTCTTAAAGAGGTCCAATGATTTGGGAGTATGTAGGAAAATCAAACCATTTTGAAAATAAGTGTCGAATGTCATTTTAATCCTTTTTCTTTCTATTGCTGTAATCCCAGACATTCTTTAATTCTGTTTCAAACAGGTGTCTAAATTTTTTTCTGTTTAGGACCATCTGTAAACTTTAAAAATTGAGCTGTTTTGTCAATCAGCATTTGCTAAACCTTGGGCCTACATAATATCAGTAAATGTGCTTCTATTTAACTATCTATTTACAGTCACAAGAGAAATAAACATATAAAATAAATGCATCTCAATGCATAGCTGTGCAGGAGTACAGATGTTTTATTAATGAAAATGAATCCAGCTTTTTGTAAGTCATGGCAGCAATATAACATTTCATTGTTTGGTTCTGTGCTAGACAGTCCCTGCTGTTTCTACATAGAAATTCCTGTAATGCTTAATGGACATCTGGAAGAATTCAGCCAATTAATCGAATTCACGTAGGAGCTAGGCTAATGGCTGTCTGAAAGGCAGATTACATTAAATCAAACTTGCAATATGAATGAAAGCACTTAATCATACATGCAACATTCATTAGATGCGACACAGCAAGTGTTTTGATTACTTTAATGAAAGATCAGGTAAAGTGCATCAGCTGAACAGATTGAAAAGACAGCATGCTTACAAATGTTTGATTATGCTGAATATCAACAGAAACAGTGCCAGTAATTTATAGCAAAACATATTTGTAGGTGTCTAGAGCTGGTGAACTCAGTGAAATTCGGGGCCTTTGCTTAAAACAATAATTAATATATGATAAAGCTTTAATCAAATGTCAGGAAAAGAGACAGATTGCTAGAAGGTTAGTAATTTATAGTCACTGGGCATCTTCATGTTTTGAGTGACTTGAAGTCTCCTTGAACCCCAATTTCATTTACGTTGAGGTGCGCCATTCTTTTTTCTCAGCTTTATGGAGTTATAGTTGACATATAACATGTGTAAGTTTAGGGTGTACAATGTGATTATTTGATATTCATATACATTGTGAAATGATTACCACAATAAAGTTAGTTAACACATCCATCACCTCACATAGTTACCTTTTTCTTTTTTCGTGAGGCAAGAGCATTTAAGATTTACTCTGAAGTGCACAGTTCTTGAGAGGAAGATATTTCTATACTAAAAACATTGTATTAAAAGAAGATTAACTTTGTATGTTGTTGGGCTTTAAAATCTCATGCCAAGAATTAAAATGCTATTCTTAATAGTTGTTCCTTTCCTGCCTTCTAGATTCATGAATATTTTCTACCTTCTTTTCACTAATTATCTCATTGATTTTCCCCCCTGATATTCTGCAGAAAGAAACCTTATAAGATGCATTTCCTATATAATGTTAATTTATCAAATACCATTTGCAGCTCTTTGGATAAAACAAAGATAAAGGATCTCTTTTTCTTTCTTCCTCCCTTCCCCTACTCCCTACCTATATCTACACATACACAAAGGATGTCCTTTCAGAACCTACTTTTGGTGTTGGACAGGACTGCCTTTAGAGGTGATGGAAACCACTTTGTCCTGGGATTTAACAAAAGCTCTGATTTTTATCTGTCTAGATTGATGTGTGATTCTGAAAACAAAGAAATGGAGGAGGACCTTTTGAGTCCTTTTTAGGCAATTTATTCAATTCAAGCCAATGAATATGCAGTAAGTGCTCAACTGTTTTAGACTCTATGGATGACATTTATAATATTCTACCTACCAAAACACACAAAGAAAAAACAATCAACATGGTAGCAATAACAAACAAGAGAGTAAAACACAATCCAGAATATATTCAATCAGTAGAAGGTAAAGTGCAGATTTATAAATTTTGTAGAACATTAGAGAAGAGCTAAAACAATGGGGAAGTGCTCATTGAATTGCTTAATTCACTTAAGAGATAAAATTTAGAGAATTAAATTTTACTATTCTTGAATTAAGTATTACAGAAAAATCTATGAATACTGGTTTGCTTTTTTGCAGAGACAAAAAATTGAGGGTATCTCCAACTACTTTTCAAACATCAAATCGCACAATATATTTTTAGGCTAAACCAGGTGATTGTATTGATAACTGGCTAGAAATTCTTCCTCCATTTCCTCCCATTACACACACATTCACAGAAAGGGAAAGGAAAACGGGCTGGCCCAGAATATAACCATTATTTATGGTCTGCCAACTAATTTCTTTTCTACTGATGACTTCTTGCATGTTAGCAACCTACTACGGATGTAACTGGAAGGAAAGCCTCTTGCAGTATTACTAAGTACTTCCCAAAACATTTAGCTCATGTCATAGTTACTTCAAAATGCCAATATCGTCAGCTACTTGACCTACATATCATAAAAGATGGCATTGCTATTCTGAACCATGTGCTTTGTCAGCCCATGTATTTGTCCAATCTCTTATTGAAGTGTGTTGTATAACCTTAGAATTCTAAGTTGTCAATGCTTCTGTTTGGAAATGTGACAATTATTTGTATTAGCTCAGGTAGGTTGAGACAAACTAAAAGACATTGTGTTTCTCCCCACTGGTAAATCTTCACCTGTTTATTTGACTGATTGATCAGGAACTGTCACTTCAAATATGTTTTTCATCACTTTTGAAGCGTTAAGTTTGATGTCCGTCACCCTGGGAAACCTGCCTATGATGGGATTTCAATAATAATAGTTTCTATTTGTCAGTCTATTATTACCTATCTATCCAACTATCTGTATCTTTAATTTTTCTACAATGTCATCTGTTACTATTCTTCAGGCCGTTTAGAGGGAAAAAGCAACTACACGATCAACTCTACTCCTGTTGTGATTTGTGGTCATATTTTCCAGACATTTGTGATCGTATGTTTCTGAGATGCCTGAAAAATACATCTAAAATGTATTCTTTCATATTTCTTCAATTTATATTCTTAAAAAGAACCTGAGGGAGGAGGCAGAGTCACTATGCATTATATTATCTAGTCTGGGAAATGCCCCCTTTCCCAGAATTCTGGAAGAAAACATTACTCCAGTGTAGAGTGCAGTGCTTAGTCCTAATTCCTACAAAGAACCTACAGGGATCAGACGGGGATTTTATAATTAGATCAGTCTTTGCCTCATGCACTCCTCCTTTCTCTTGTTTTATTAAAACTGGCTAGATAATTGAAGGACTTGCGATATCTAGAGTTTGTCCTTTTCAGGGAGTGAACCTATAAGAAAACTGAAAATCATTTTATTCAAACTCAGTGTTTCTTTTTTAAAGATTTTATTGGGGAAGGGGAACAGGACTTTTATTGGGGAACAGTGTGTACTTCAGGACTTTTTCCAATTCAAGTTGTTGTCCTTTCAGTCTTAGTTGTGGAGGGCGCAGCTCAGCTCCAGCTCCAGTTGCCATTGCTAGTTGCAGGGGGCACAGCCCACCATCCCTTGCAGGAGTTGAACTGGCAACCTTGTGGTTGAGAGCTGGTGCTCCAACCAACTGAGCCATCCGGGAGCTCAGGGGCAGCTCAGCTCAAGGTGCCGTGTTCAATCATAGTTGCAGGGGGCAGAGCCCACCATCCCTTGCGGGAGTCGAGGAGTTGAACTGGCAACCTTGTGGTAGCCCACTGGCCCATGTGGGAATCGAACTGGCAGCCTTCGGAGTTAGGAGCGTGGAGCTTTAACCACCTGAGCCACCGGGCCGGCCCAAACTCAGTGGTTTTGAATATTCTTGATTTGTATTCTTGGTATAATTCTACCAAAGAATTCATTCTCTGAACCAAGCAAAGAGTGAGATAGGACACAGAGAAAGTTGTGATTTCCTGCCTAGTCAATGATGAAAACCACTGTTGGTCAATCTACTAGGCTTTCCCGAGGGCTATTTTCATTATTAAGTGTTACATTGTTACTTTGGTTAAGGTGACTCTTCAGTTGTTCATTTTCATAATTTTCCATGGTGTGTTTTTAAATAATAAACATAATACCATTTATTGAGCCCCTACATTGGGTCAGGCATGTGTTAGTATTATTTACAGTAAAACTATCTTCACAACTCTCCAAAGAAAGTATTATTTTTTTTTGAAAGTATTATTTTAAGGATGAGGAAACAGAGAGGTTAAGTAAGTTGTTCAATGTAACACAGCTAGCAAGTTGCACCGCCAGGACTGGAACTTGGGTCTGTCCGACTTCAATGCCTCTATTGCTAACGAGTTAATGTAACATCACCCTTTCGTTGTATGCTTTATGTACTCTGTTCACTTGTTAGTGTGTTTGTTTTTCATGTACTTTGATTCATTCTATGAGTATCTTTCTAAAGAAATGGTTGTATAATAGAAAAGGGGCTCATATCTTTAAATCTTACAATGGAGGCCTCTATTAGCAGCTCCAAAGAGAAGAGTTCAGCCAGCATTTGGCTTGCAGATACATAAAAAACTATCTAGGCTAACTCCTAGCGTCAAGCAGTTCTCAACTTCTGGATTACTCTGAGTTTAGAAATAATGAGCAGCAGTGCCTCTAGGCTCAGTCCAATTTGGCTCCAAAGTGCAGCTAGCTTAGGAAACATAACGTTTAGTTTTACTGAATTACTTTCAATCAGTTATTAAATACTTACTCCGAGTAGAACTGTGCTAGGTACTTTGTAGATAGACCCAGTCACTTCCCTCGGGGGTGTTCACAATGTAATGAGAGAGAGCATATATTCACTTACTACAAATACGGGACTGGTGCACAAAGAGCAGGAATATAAGGTCGTGCAGTGGCAATTGTGTCCATCCAGTCATGCCATAATGAAGGCTTATGTTATGAATTAGCATTTGGGAACGTCCTTGGTTGTAAGGTTAGACCATACACGGACCTTCAGCTATAAAACAGGTCATATTAGCATCAGTGGGTGGGTTCTTCGAAGCCATGAGTCTATGGTAATGAAACCAGAAGAGGTCTCAAAGAAGTAGAAGTGGAAAGAAGCTGAACAAAGAAAACTAAGCTTCCACATTCAATAGCAAAGCAATATTTCTTCTTAACATCAAACAAGAAAGAAAAAAAGAAAGAAAGAAAATGGCCAACTTGAGAGGAACTGGAAGAACAGATGACAATACACGTTTTATTTCCATTAGCCCTTACATGTAAGGTTTTTAAAAGTACTTTACAAAATATTAGGCCTCGCAGTATCTTTATGAGAGAGGCAAGTGTTATTATCTCCATGTAAAGGTGGGGGAAAGAAGGCACAGAGGTCTGCTGCTTTTATGCCGAGTGAGGCCAAATATTTTGTGGAGTATTTGAAATGAGACTTGAAAACAGAGAAGCGGAGAGAGTAAAGGCTGGAAGAATTTGTAATTGAGGGGCATAATTTCACACCACATAAGTGTCTAGAGAACGTTAATATAGTGAATCTTCATTTCCAGTGAAGTGGAATGAAAGCCTTGGATTGCTACAATGCACCACATCGTGCAAATAGCAATTTCAGTTTCAGAAAATCCTCCACTCACTGTAGAGCTGTTCAGTGAAAATGGTCATGATGAGGATTTCACACATAATTGTCCAAAATATGTTTGTAATTGTATACTACATATGTATGTATATATATATATATATAATATTATATATATTATATGTATACTCACAAAATATATCTATACAAACTTTCTCAGTTGCAATATTAAATATTTATGGGCATTTGTAGACTGTTAAAATATACTAATAAGTATCTAATATGTTTTGGCTCCACTGCGTTGTTTGTTCACGTTTCTTTTCCTTCTCCTCGTTGCCTTTTTAAATACTGCTTTTCTGTGTGTTCTTTTTCATTTTGGAATGTTCTTTAAACTGTTTTTTTTCCCCCAGGGAAGACAGATGGAAATAGCTCACTAAGAGTAAATATTGCAGTCCTAATTTATTTACAAAAAAGTATAAAACATAAATACATATCGATTTGCTTTATGTAGAGACTTTAAGTCCCAACATTCCCGGTGAGAAAGGGGGTGCTGATAGTTGTTGGTTTTCATATTTTTTTCAGTGGACTATTTGAAGAGGAAACATTTAGAAAGTTAGGCTCTCTGTCAATAAGCTTCTGACCAAACTAGGAATACAAATCCATGACCTTGACAACAAGTTAGGACTTTTCAAGCAGTAGTGCTAATGATTATACTTGTTTTAAGTGGCTCTTGTTTTTAATGACTAGTACCCTAATTCTTTTTCCATAAAAGATTTGGGGTAACAGTGCTACTTTAGTTGTTAAACTAGTTTTAAAGGATTAATCACAATTAACCTTTTTGAGGAGCAAATCAAGCTTTTTGTTCATAATAGATTGAAATGATTAAAGCTGCTTATGCCTGAGTTTCAACTATATTTTGAAGTTACAATATACTATTTCAGGAATTGTATTTAAATATAGCTGTAAGCCTTTCTCAACTTGTTAGGGGATAATCAAGGCCTAATGCCCTAAGGCAGCAACCGTATGTAAAAAATTACCTTTTCTCCTGAGCATCTGGAATGGCACTAGTTATGTACTATCTTTGGAAGAATTGAGAAAATTGTCAAGTAATTTTCTGTGTATTGTAGTTCAGATAAGGAATCTTGGTTGAGAATGCTCAAGTTCTTTGCATTTCTACCCTCTTTTAACAACCTCCTCCCCTGGCAAAATATTAACAAGCCTTTGGGGAAACCTGCTTTATGTAAAGCATAACACTCTTTACATATACACACTGTGGTTACAATGTACTGAAGCAGGTAAAGGTTTTATTAATGATAGGCAAACTCCGTTAGACAATAGCAGCCAGGCCAATATTCTAATTATCTCTCTGTAAGGTCCCTAGAGTAATATAAAGGACATAAAGGGAATATAGCCAACCCTGAGATGGTCTATCCTGGTCTCTCACAATAATACTGTCTTCTTTAATAATCATTTCTCTATCTCTCTCTCTCTCTCTCTCTGTCTCTCTCTCTCTCTCTCACACACACACACACACACATATACACACACAGAGTATTTAATGTCTTCCACTAAAAAAGCATACAAGCTTGGTTGATATTTAAGTAATATATAACAAAAAACCAAGAACAATGTTACTATAATTGATTTCATGAGCCATGTCCTTAAGTTAAAAAAAAGAAATCAACTTACCAACAAGAACAGTGAAGATTAAAGAATACAATAATTTCATGTTATAGATATTTACTGTAGTCTTTACTCATGTTTCTCCTGGGTTTTGATTATTATTGGATAACAAAACTTTAACTATACTCTATTAGTAAAGAAGATATTTTTAGTGAGTAAATAACGAGAATTTTTGTATTCTATCTACACTGTTTTTTGTATCTTCTTTCTAAATTACTTGTGTCTTGGGCCATATGAATTTGGTGCTACAAATGCTGATCAAAATGGCTCCCAAGCAGAAAATTATACATACATTCTTCCAGTGGGTGAATTATTCCCTGGAAGTTATTACTGAATTTCGGAATCTGGGTTTATTTTTTATTAACAGACAACTGTACAAGTCAGTTCAAGCTGAACCTGCTTGAAATGAAGATAATGGAACACCAAAGGGAAATGAAAGGATGTTCAGCTCTTTCAGCTCTCCTTCTTTTGGAAACAAACTTTACAAGTCCATTCAATGTGTTAGCTAACCTAGCGCCTCTTTCAGTCGACCCCAAGTTAACATATACAGTTGACCCTTGAACAACAAGGATTTGAACTGCTCAGGTCCACTTCTACGCTGAGTTTTTTTCAATAAACACAGTCGACCCTTCTCATCTGCGAGTTTTGCACGGGCAGACTTAACCAATCTCGGATGAAGGCAGTATTTTCGCATTCCGAGTCGCAAATTGGAAATAGTGTTTTCCATCAGACGTTGGTTGAATTCGCAGGTGTCAAGGGCTGACTATAATGTCAAAAGTTACTTGCGGATTTTCAGATTTTCGACTGAGCGGGGATGGGCACTCCAACCCCAGCATTGTTCAAGGATCAACTGTATTTTTAGGTGAATGCCATTATAAAGATAAGCCACAGATTTCCAAGGGCATCATATAAATGTAAGAGGAATAGCATTAACAAATTTAGACTTCTTATGCAGTGATATGGTAAGTAATGAATAGCTTGTTCATTTGCCTTGAAATGTAGAACTATCATTTTTCTTGGGTAAAGTACAATGATCATTCTGCCTTAGTATAATGTATAAATAAGTTTCCCAATGAAATCATCTCACATCCAGTGTATCTCATTCACTTCTGATATAAAGCTCAATTTCAACTAAATCTAATATGTAGCGGGGAATCTAGTGTTAGTATGTACTATCAGTACACATGAAAGGAAGACATTCTTTGTTTTGCCTACACTTCCTATTGATGTAACACAAAATATTCCTTATGGCATCTAGTACAATAATTTAGGTAATAATGTCACCAGTTAAAGCTATGACATGGACATAATACATAGTTTCAGTTAGCCTATCAGACACAAATCTTCAGGAAACTAGGCTTTATTGGTTCAGATACTTGCCTGCTTGCTTTACAGAACACTTTGTTAAGTGGAAGGAAGAATAATGTCTCCAATTGAAAAACAGAGGGAGTTTGGGGCTGGCAGAATGCAATTGCCCAAGTTAGAGTGAACCAAATTGATCTGAAATCATTTAGATAACAATGTGATGGGCAGTGAACAGCATTTGTTTATGAAGACAGATTATGCCAGGCAAATCTGATTTATTTGGTCTTATAAAATTACTCAACAAGTTTGTGGATAAAGAAAACTCCATGGACAAACAATATATCTAAATGTTTGTAAAAGCTTTTGATGTGGGTCTGCATGAGATTAAGATAATTGAAATGCTGGGAAGATGTTGCCTGGATAACAATGCAATGGTGCGGTTATCAGATTTAAAACAGAGTAATCATAAGAAATGATTCATAATATCTAGTTGATATATTTGGCAGAAGACCATAAAAGAGCAAGTGTATTTATAGATCAATATGTTTTTTAAATAATTTTTTAAAATATTAGTTTCAGGTGTACAAAACAGTATAATGATTAAACATTTACACCCCTCACAAAGTGATAACCCCCCAAATTTACTACCCCTCTGACATCCTATATAGCTGTTACAATTCCATTGACTATATTCCCTATGCTGCTGTACTCCACATCCTGTTACCATATATATGCATGGATATATATATATATATATAATTATAGTTGACATTCAACATTATTCTACTTCAACTTTAGGTGTACAGCACAGTGGTCAGGCATCTATACAATCTATGAAGTGACCCCCCATAAGTCCAGTACCCATCTGGCACCTTACATAATCTTTACAACATTATTGATTATATTCCCCATACTGTATTTCATATTCCCCATGACTGTTTTGTGACTACCAAGTTGTCTTTTCTAATCTCTTCACCTTCTACCCCATCCCTCAACTCCCTCCCCCCATCTAGCAACCATCGTTTTTTTTCTCTCTGTATCTCTGAGTCTATTTCTGTTTTGTTTGCTCGTTTATTCTGTTCTTTAGATTCCACATATAGGTGAGATCATATGGTGTTTGTCTTTCTCAGTCTGACTTATTTCACTTAGCACAATATGTTCTAGGTCCGTCCATGTTGTTGCAAAAGGTAAGATTTCATTCTTCTTTATGGCAGACTAATACTCCATTATGTACATGTACCACATTTTCTTTATCCAATTGTCTATTGATGGGCATTTCGGTTGTTTTCGTATCTTGGCTATTGTGAATAGTGCTGCAATAAACATAGGGGTGCACATATTTTTTGAAATTAGTTTTGGATTTCTGAATTAGTTTTGGATTTCTTTGGATAAATATCCAGGAGTAAAATTGCTGGGTCATAAGTACTTCTATTTTTAATTTTTTGAAGAACCTCCATACTGTTTTCCATAGTGGCTGCACCAATTTGCAATCCCACCAACAGTGCATTAGAGTTCCCTTTTCTCCACATCCTCACCAACACTTTATTTATTTGTTGATTTATTGATGATAGCCATTCTGATGGGTGTGAGGTAGTATCTCATTGTGGTTTTTATTTGCATTTCTCTGATAATTAGTGACGTTGAGCATCTTTTCATATGTCTGTTGGCCGTCTGTCTTTTTTAGAGAAATATCTTAAGTCCTCTGCCCATTTTTAATTGGGTTGTTTGTTTTTTTGGTGTTGAATTGTATGAGTTTGTTTTTTTAAAAATAAAATTTGGATATTAACCCCTTATCAGATGTATCCTTGGCAAATATCTTCTCCCATTCAGTAGGATGTCTTTTTGTTTTGTTGATGGTTTCCTTTTCTGTGAAAGTAATTTTTAGTTTGATGTCCCATATATTTATTTTTTCTTTCGTTTCCCTTGCCCAAGGCAATATGTCAGTAAAAATATTAAAATACTAAGGGTAATGTCTGTGAGTTTACTTCCTATATTTTCTTCTAGGTGTTTTATGGTTTTGGGTTTTACATTTAAGTATTTAATCCATTTTGAGTTTATTCTTGTACATGGTGTAAGAAGGTGTTCCAGTTTAATTTTTTTGCATGTATCTGTCCAGTTTTCTCAACACTATTTATTAAATAGACTGTCTTTACCCCAATGTAAATTCTTGCTACCATGGTCATAGATTAAATGACCATATAGGCATGGATTTATTTCTGGGCTCTCTATTCTGTTCCATTGATCTATGTGTCTGTCTTTATGCCAATACCATGCTGTTTGTTTATTATAGTCTTGTAGTATGATTTGATATCATGAAGTGTGATGCCTCCCAGTTTTTTCTTATTTCTCAGGCTTGCCGTGGCTTTTCAGGGTCTTTTGTGGTTCCATACAATTTTAGGATTATTTGTTCTAGTTCTGTGAAAAATGTCATTGGTATTTTGATACGGATTTTGTTGATTCTATATGTTGCTTTGGGTACTATGGACATTTTAACTATATTAATTCTTCCTATCCATGAGCATGTTATATGTTTCCATTTATTTGCATCTTCTTTAATTTCTCTCTTCAATGTCTTATAATTTTCTGAGTATAGATCAGTATTGCAAGCAAGTGTAAAAATTATTTAGCCTACAAAAATTTGTTTACTCTTTTTTCAGGAGATAACATATCATAAATAAAAATTAGTTCAAAATAGTTTACTACTTGTCCAAAATGTACTATTACTTTATTTTGGCTTCTACTGATATTTACAAAATTTGGAATTTGTGGTGTCTGCCAAAAGCATTAAAATAGATAATCTTAAGTTTGATAGATTTGCAAAACACAGTAAAACTTAATGAAAATCTTATGTAGGTTTGTGAATAAACTTCTTTATAGATTTTTTTTTTTTAAGGAGGGCACAGTGGCCCATGCGGGGATCAAACTGGTAACCTTGGTGCTACTAACATCGTGCTCTAACGAACTGAGCTAACTGGCCACCCTTCTTATAGATTTTTAAGAGCTGAGAGATAATTGAAAAGAAAATAGCTATAATAATGGTAATAATTTTGAGAGAAACAGAAACTATAAATAAAAATTGAAAGAGGATATGGAAGGAAAATGAATACAGTGTGATGTGTCCTTTTTTAATTTATTGGGGTGACAATTAGTAATAAAATCTTATTATTTAATAAAATCAATTAGTAAAATTACATAGATTTCAGGTGTACAATTCTGTATTACATCATCTATAAATCAACCTTTGTGTGTTCACCACCCAGTGATGTGTCTTAAAGTTTTATTGTCAAATGGGGAAAATACTTTCAATATATGTATACATGGGTTACATTAAAATATTTAACAAAATCTATGAAATAGCTGCGAACCAGCCAGAACAGACATTGGCTGCAGAGCTTGAGTAGGGCCCCAAAGATCTCTTGGTATGTTGGACAGTCACTCTTCAGTTGATGGATAATGGGGGGTGGGGGTGGGTGTTGTTTGGGAGAGGCTGGAGTGACTAAGGAGTCAGGAGAACATTGGGAAAGGCTGTGGCTAGCTGCTAACTGATGTGGAAGTACTTTAATCTGTTACCAACTGATGCAGCTTTTCTGGTGGGTACCAACTTTATAATGGCCAAAAGATCTAAGAAAAGTAACAGAAAATTTGAATAGGTTAAATTATAAAAAATGAAACAGAATTTCAATAAATAGATCACAAGATGTTAAACTTCATTACTAATTAAATAAGTTCAAATTTATTTTAACAAAAAGTACTTTTTACTTATCTAACTGGCAAGTGCTTTTTTCTTTAAAAATATATATATTTTTAAATTATAGTTGCCATATAATAGTACATTAGTTTCAGGTGTACAGCATAGTGATTTGACATGATTGCACCGTACGATGTGATCACTGCACTAAGTCTAGTGACCACTGGTCACCATGTGCAGTTATTACAATATTATGGATTATATTCCCTGTACCGTACACTACATCTCCGTGACTTATTTTATAACTTGAAAGTTTGTACCTCTTATTTCCGTTCACCTTTTTCACCCATCTCCCCTTTCACTTTCCTCTGGCAACCATCTGTTTGTTCTCTGTTTCTATGAGTCTGTTTTTCTTTTGTTCTTCTCACTTTTTTAGATTCCACATATAAGTGAAATTGTACAGTATTTGTTCTTCTCTAACTTCTCTTAGAATAATACTTTCTAACTCCATGCATGTTATTGCAAATGGCAAGATTTTATTCTTTTTTATTGCTGAGTAATATTACATTGTGTGTGTGTATAAATTCACACACACACACACACACACACGGTGCCAAAAAAAGGATACACATTTTAAGACAGAAAAAAACTATTAAAGTTGTAATACTCAATATATGCTGATAACAAAAGACGAATACAAGTCACATTGATTTCTGCATTTACAAGAGGTGCTCAAAGTGGTTACCATCAGCGTCCAGACACTTGTGATTACAGCAAACTACTGCTTGAGCAACGCTAACCAAAGTGTCCACTTGTATCCATTTTTTCAGCACCCCCGATATTGTGTGTATATATATATATATATATATATATATATATATATATATATATATATATATATATATTTGCATGCCACATCTTCTTTATCCATTTGTCTATCAATTGACAGCTAGGTTGCTTCCATAGTCTGGCTGTTATAAATAGTGCTGCATTGAATATAGGGGTGCATATACCTTTTTGAATTAGTATTTTTGTTTTCTTTGGATAATACCTAGAAGTAGAATTTCTGGGTCATCTGATAGTTCTATTTTTAATTTTCTGAGGAACGTCCCTACTATTTTTCATAATGGCTGCACCAATTTACAATTCTACCAACAGTGCAAGGATTTTCTTTTCTCTACATCCTCGCCAACACTTGTTTGTTGATTTATTGATGATGGCCATCTGACAGGTATGCAGTGAATTATCTCATTTTGGTTTGGGTTTGCATTTCCCTGATGATTGAGCATCTTTTCATATGTCTGTTGGCCATCTGTGTGTCTTCTTTGGAGAAATATCTATTCATGTCCTCTGCCCATTTTTAAATTAGATTGTTGTTTTGATATTGTGCTCTATGAGTTCCTTATATATTTTGGATATTAACCCCTTATAGGATATATCAATTGTGAATATCTTTTACCATTTAGTAAGTTGTCTTTATTTTGTTGAAGGTTTTTTTTTACCTATGCAGAATCTTTTTAGTTTAATGTAGTCCTATTTGTTTATTTTTGTTTTTGTTTCTCTTGCCCGAGGTGATATATCCAAAAAGATACTGTTGAGACCAATGTCAGTGAGTTTACTGCCTATGTATTCTTCTAGGAGTTTTATGATTTTGCATCTTACATTTAAGCTTTTAATCCATTTTGAGTTTATTTTTGTATATGGTGTAGGAGAGCAGTCCAGTTTTGTTTTTTTGCATGTACCTATCCAGTTTTCCCAGCACCACTTAGACTGTCTTTTCTCCATTGTATAGTCTTGCCTTCTTTGTAGTAGATTAATTGACCATATAAGTGAGGGCTTATTTCTGGACTCTTTAGTCTGTTCCATTGACCTACACGTCTGTTTTTGTGCCAATACCATGCTGTTTTGATTATTATAGCTTTGTAGTATAGTTCGAAATCAGGACTTGTGGTATCTCCAACTTCATTTTTTTCCTCGAGTTTGCTTTGGCTATTTGGGGTCTTTTGTGGTTTCATATAAATTTTAGAATTATTTGTTGTAGTCCTAAGAAGAATGCCAGTGGTATTTTGATAGGCCAAATTTTTTTTCTTTTAAGTTACAGAATATAGTTATGGGGAAAGGAAAAGGAGCATCCCTAAGCCTGCTGATAGAAGTATAAATGGACACAAACTTTCTAAAGCACAGTTTCTGAATATTTATCAAAAATATTTTAAATGTTAGGTTGACTTAATGGTTCTGGTAGTGTTAGAATAACTTAGATGGATCAATCCTCTCAGTGAAAATAACCAAAAGATCTGGATTTAAAATCTATTCTTAAAGCATAAAAGGACATGAAAAGATAGTATGGAATTAGCAGACTAAAGTTGAAGGAGAAATGGGTATCCAAATAATGGAAGCTGTTCTA
Organism: Rhinolophus hipposideros; assembly: GCF_964194185.1. NCBI lineage: Eukaryota > Metazoa > Chordata > Mammalia > Chiroptera > Rhinolophidae > Rhinolophus > Rhinolophus hipposideros. The sequence continues at coordinate 18,464,759 of NC_138051.1, read as the reverse complement.
CCCTGAGGGAACCTGATGATTGGTAAAAATCAGAATATTTTTCTTGATATACTTGCAGTGCAAGAGAGACAGAAAGCAAAAACCTAGGACGTGTACATGATAGGAAGTCTAATAGGAGACCCTCCCCCATAAGATAGAAGGACTGCAGGGTCCTTGAGTATATACTGCTTGTATTCAAATTGCCTGGGTCAATGAATTTTAAGCCTTAAACTTGGGTTAAAATAATTCTGGATTGGCAGCATCTCCAGGTCATTGGCAGAAACAAATATAAGTGTACTCTAAAGTAAGATACCTTCATCATAGGCTTAAATCATTTCTACAAATGATTTTTTAAGTGTACAGCACATTCTCAAAGATAATCAGGTATACAAGAAAACTAGATTAAATGAGCAAGAATTAGCATAGAGAACAAACAGCAAAACGACATTCACGAAGGCTTTAAATACTGGAATTATGAGGCACAGACTATAAAACAAGACTAAATTATCATGACTGTTTATTTTTTTAATTTAAATGAATTTATTAAATAATTAACATTTTGCCACTGATAGATGCCAACATTAGCATATATGTATTTTCTTCTTGTGAGAAAGTTTTCAAGTATGGCATGCTCCCAAGGGAGAAACAATAAAGAAAAAAAATATTACATTTTACTATATAAAAATTAAAAGTGATATGTCAGGAATTACTACAGGCAAATTTAAAAGGCAAATGATGACTTAGAGAAAATATCTGTAACATACGTATATGACAATTAATATTCTTAATGTGTAAAGAATATCAGAAAAAACAAGAAGATATAGCCTACCATGTTTCCCCGAAAATAAGACCTAGCCGGACCATCAGCTCTAATGCGTCTTTTGGAGCAAAAATTAATATAAGGCCTGGCCTTATTTTAATATAAGACCGGGTATAATATAAAATACTATGATATAATATAATACCAAATCTTATATTAATTTTTGCTCCAAAAGACGCATTAGAGCTGATGGTCTGGCTAGGTCTTATTTTCTGGGAAACATGGTAGTAAGAAATGGCAAAGAAGGGGTGGCCGGATGGTTTAGTTGGTTAGAGCGCGAGCTCTTAACAACAAGGTTGCCCGTTCAATTCCCACATGGGATGGTGGGCTGCGCCCCCTGCAACTAAAATTGAAAACAGCCACTGGATTTGGAGCTGATCTGTGCCCTCCACAACTAGATTGAAGGACAACGACTTGACATGGAGCTAATGGGCCCTGGAAAAACACACTGTTCCCCAATATTCCCCAATTAAAAAAAAAAGCTACTGTTTAAAAAAAGACAAAGAACATGAACAAGCAATTCACAAACAGCCAATAAACATATTTTAAAATGAGAAGCACCAAAATCCAAATGAAAAGAAAAATGAGATACAACTTTTTGCTCGTCATATTGACAAAGACATTTAAAAACACCTACTACCCAATGTTAGCAAACGTTGGCACTTTTCGTAGGTGGTAGCACGGTAGATTTGAGGAAATGGGTGAAAAAAAGGTAAATATGAGCGGCTGCCTCATATCGGACTGCTGGACATCATGGAGGTCTTCACTGATGGTGCACACAGTGAATTTCAGTGACTGGTCTGTGTGGTTATATGAAGTTTTTTAGCCATGCCCAGCAGTCATATATAGAAAGAAGAAATTGAAAAGTTATTATAAGTTAATAAAGGGTGGTTTTGCGAAGTATGTGTGATAAAATGACAAGGGTACAAGAGATTTAAAGATAATGATAGATCATAGGCTAACAGAAAATGAAGTGAATCAGTCATTCCTGTAACTCTTATTTATTGAATCCCTGTGAGCTGGCTTGTAGGAAATTCATGTATTTAACCACACAGTGAATTTCAGTGACTAGTCTGTGTGGCTATATGAATTTCTTAACCATTTTTAAGTATATAGTGCAACAGTACTAAATGCCTTCATAATGTTGTACCATCACCATCATCCATCTCCATAACTCTTTTTATCTTGTAATCTGAAACTCCATACCCATTAAACAGTAACTCCCCAGCCAACTTTTTCTACTGTTTTGACTACTCTTAAGTACCTCATCTAGGTAGAATCATACAGTATTTTTTGTGTGTGTTATTGACTTATTTCACTTAGCATAATAGCATCAGGGGTCATTTATGTTATAGCACATGCCATAATTTCTTTCCCTTTTAAGGCTGAATAATATTCCACTGTATGTATATATCACATTTTGCTTATCCTTTCATCCACTGATGGCCACTTGGGTTGCTTCCATATTTTAGCTATTGTGAATAATCCTGCTATGACCATAGCTATGCAAATAGCTCTTTGAGACCCTGCTTTCATTTGGATGTATACCCAGAAGTAGAGTTTCTGGATCATGTGATACCTCTATTTTTAATTTCTTGAGGAACTGCCATGCTGTTTTGCACAGCAGCTATACTATTTTACATTTCCATCAACAGTGCACAAGGGTCCCAATTTCTCCACATCCTTGCCAATATTTGTTATTTTTCTGTGTTCTTTTTTGCTAGTAGCCAGCCTAGTGGGTATCTTATTGTAGTTTTGATTTGCATTTCCCTAATGATTAGTGATAGTAAGCATTTTTTCATGTGCTTATTGGCCATTTATATATCTCCTTTGGAGAAATGTCTGTTCAAGTCTTTTGCCCATTTTTGCATCAAGTTGTTTTTGTTATTGTTGAGTTTTAGGAGTGCTCTATACTGGATATTAATCCCTTATCAGATATGATTTGCAAATATTTTCTCCCATTCTATGGGTTGTCTTTTTACTCTGTTCATAGTATCTTTCATGCACAAAATCCTTTAATTTTCATGAAGTCAGATTTGTCTATTTTTTTCTTTGTCGCCTGTGCCTTTGGTATCATAGCCAAGAAATCATTATCAGATCCAATATTGTGACTCTTTTGCCCTATGTTTTATTTTAAGGGTTTTATACTTTTAGGTCTACATTCAAGTCTCTGGTCCTTTTTGAGTTAATTCTTGTACATGGTGTTAGATAGGGTCCAACTTCATTCTTCTGCATGTGGGTATCCAGTTTTCCCAGCACCATTTATTGAAAGAGACTGTCCTTTTCTCATTGAATGATCTTGACACCCTTGTCAGAAATCATTTTACCATCTGTGAAGGGTTTATTCCCGGGCTCTCTATTCTATTCCATTGTTCTATATGTTTGCTTTATGCCAGCACCACACTGTTTTGATTCCTGTAGAGCTGTAGTAAGTTCTGAAACAAGAAAGTGTCAGTCCTCCAGTTTTCTTCTTCTTTATCAAGATTATTTTGGCTGTTCCGGGTCCCGTAAGATTTCATATGAATTATAGGATGATTTTTCCTATTTTTGCAAAAAATGTCAGTGATATTTTGATAGCGAGTGCATTGAATCTATCGATCAGTAGCGTTTTTGAAGAGGGCAGATTTAATTCCAAATAGAGTAGCAATTATATAAATGTAAAAGGATTAAATGCTCCAGTTAAAAGTTAAAGATTGACTAGTTTTAAAAAAATCCAACTACTATTAACAAGAGACATATTTAAAACACAATAATAAAGGTTGTAATTAAAAGGAAAATACATTCCTTGCAAACACCAACCAAAAGACAGCTAATGTGTGTAGAGATAAAACAGACTTTAAGTCAGAAAGCTACAGATAAAGAGGGATACTTTATACTGATGAGACATTCAGTTAACTAAACAGATACTGCTTTTAATTCATATGGACCTATGACAAAGTCTCAAAATATACAGAGTAAAAATTGAGAGACTACAAAGAGAAATAATGTAATTTACCATATATATATATATATATATATATATATATATATATATATATATATATATATGGGAGAGGACACATAACTATATAATAATTGGTATGTACAATGGCAAAATACACACTCTTTTCAAGAGTATGAATGGAATTTATCTATATTTATGTATTTAGATATAATAAAGATTGATAAGGCTTTTTTTTCTCCTAGCCAGGTGGACCATCCTCATAATTGTTCCAGAATGTTTATTTGGAACACACATACACCTTATTCTGTATAGTAAAAAGCTAGTTAGATAGTCTCTACCCCTAGGAGTTTCCAGGGAACACCAAGTACATGTATATCAATACTGGGCACTGGTATAAGCCAGTTCCGGAGAGGATATTAATTCATCTCCTTCAGTTTAATTCTCATTCTATGACATAGGTATTATGCCTAATTTAGAGATAAATAACTGAGACTCAGCGATATCAAGTAAATTTCTAAGATCACCTCTTCAGTAAATGACAGTGCTAGACTTTGAATCTACTGTTTTTTTAATGAGCAATGAACCAGGTCCAGAAAATACTTAATCCTTTGAGAGTGGAAGAAAGGAACTAAGTATTCTTATACAAAAAATTCTGTAAAATGTGGAAGATGGTGTCTTTATGCGCTACTGCAAACGTTTAATTGTCTGCAGTCCAGGAGAGTTACATATTGAGCTGAAGAAGTAGCTAAATAGTTTGAAGAGGGAGAGCTATCTTCGATGACAGAGATGGTACTAGTGATTGGAAATGTGAGGCTGGCCGAGGGTAAAGAACTATTATTTACCCAGCATAAGAGAAAATAAAATGCCTCTCCATCATGGCATCTTATGCCATTAAAAATCCTTTTCTCTAGCTCAAGTTCACTCTTTTCCAATTGCTTATGTTTTCTGAAGTGAATCCCGATTTCAACAGGCAGTTTTTCCTGACCAAGTGAAAGTCAAGTTGTAAGTTCTTTCTACTTTCAAGTTTTTAGAATGTGTGAGTTATCTATTTCATTGCTAACACAGGGAGAAAAACCCTCATAGAGATAGTATAATATAGTTCATCAATAAATTATTTAATCCCATTCAAGATTGAACACTTTGGGCCACATCACCTTCTAACAACTATTTCAATGTTCTCCTGGCTGAACTCCCTGCCTGAAGTCTCATAACCTTCCCAGTCTCATCACCTTCTTCTCTACATCTTTACCGCAGCCCCAGAACTTTACTCCAATACAGCATTTAGAGTTATCCTTCCAAAGCAAAGATTTGATTATATCGTTTAAATCCTTTAGAAAAATCAGTGGCTTTTACTGAACAATACCCATGCTCAATTTTAGTGTGATTATGTAATGTGCTTTGCAATCTGGCTCCAACTTATCTTTCTGGCGTCAGCTCCTTCACTTCCCACCATATGCTCTTCCCACAAGAAACAACACACAGATGCCCCATTGATGGGGAAGTAGTATGCTGTTGTGCCTATGTGATAAGAAACGGAGGCCAGGCAGGTTAAATAGCCTAAGTCATACAGCAAATAGATGGCGAGCTAGGATTCCAACTCGGGCCTGACTCCAAGTCATGCGCTTAATCCGGTAAAACTACATTGTCTTCTGTTTTTTATATATTTTGTGAATCTTGTTTTAACCACATGAAACATAATTAATTTTGAGCATATTAAATATTATGCGTAATCAATGCTGTCTTGCATCATAGTCGGGTATAAAATATAAGCCAGTCACATAAATTATTCTGTTATTTCTGCAAAATTTATAATTGTCATTAATGTCAGTAGTTTTCTTCCACCTCAGATACTTAAATAATAATAAGATGTTCCATTCATTTAGGGCTCACAATGTGCCATGCATTGTGCTAAGCATTTACATACATAATATTTAATGATCAAAGTACTCTTTGAGATAATTATTACTATTCCCATTTTGTAACGAGGAAACTCTGGCTACAAAAAGCTAAGCTAGTTCTGTAAAAGTGAACAGCTAGTAGTAGAGCTGGAATTGAACTCAAGACCTTCTCTTTTTACAGCCTATGACCTCAACCACTACACTATGTCATCTCCCTTTAAAGCTCTTAGACTGAACTTCTCAATAGCCTGGCTCCTACCCTCCATGCCCTGTGCCAGGAATTCCTTGTTTTCCACACATGTAGCCTTATCCTGCCAGTCTTGTCTTTCCATCCAAGTAGCTGAAAAACTTCTTTCTGCTCGCATTCTCCTCGTTTTCTGGGTACTGAACAGTTTAAGATAGTAGACACTCTGATTATGAGCTGGGGTTTATTTTCCCTGTAGGAAATGAGTCGAGGAAGGAAATGGGAGTGATCTAAGCCATGACTTAAGTGGTTGAGGTGTGGAAGAAAAGACCTCCCAGGGGTATACAATGCAAGGAAGACCTTTCTAGTCCTCTCATTTTCCTCCACCGAGATTCCCAAATGCCTAGAATCTGAAGCTCCTTATGACTTTGTTTTCCCTTCTGTGCTCGGGCAGAGTGGGGGCTGTAGGGCTGCAACGATATAAAAAGTGATGCTTTTTTGAATCCAGTGGCTCACTATTGTAGTCGAGGGCAGTGAACAAAACAAAGAATCTGTCTTTGTACACCTTATAGCTTGCTGGGGGACAACAGACAATTAAGAAATATAGTGACAGAGAAGTGCTATGAAGAGAGAAAAGGCTGACCAATGGGGTAGGAAATGATGAAGGGTAATGGTGGGTGTAAGGCTGCTCTTTTAGTTAGGGTGGTCAGGGCAGAGCTTTCTGAGGTGGTATTCTTTGAGTAAAGACCCGAATTAAATGAAGGAACAAATCATGAACATATCTAAAGAAAGAACATTCTGACAGAATAAATGGCCTTGAGATGGAAATGTGCTTGTCATATTTGAGGAAAAGAAAGAGACTGATGTCGGTGGAACAGACTGACTGAGGATGAGAGTGGTGGGAGATATGGTTTAAGAATAGCCAGGGACCAATCAGAGCTTTGGATTGTATTTCGAATACGGTGGGAAGTCATTTGAAAATTTTGAGCAATAAGAACGAAGTGATCATATTTAAATGCTAATAGTACCATCTTGCTGCTGAATAAAGAATACACTATAGTGGGGCCAGGGTAGAAGCAGAGACAGCAAACAGCACGGTGGTAGAGAATCTGAGAAGTGTTCAGATTCAGGAAATGCTTTGAAGATAGAGCTGATAAGAACTGCTAAGGGACTAAATGTGGGGTGTTTGTTTGGCTTTTGTTTTTGGGTTTTGGTTTAGGCAGTTGATTGAGTGGAAGTGCCATTTACCAAGATGAGGATTGGGTTTAGGAGAGGAAATCAAGAGTTGTTTTAGATTTGTGAGAGACGTTTCACGTCCAAGTGCTTGGGGAGCGAATAGGCCAGTAGTAGCTGCCACAGGTGTTAACCTTTTACAGGGGCACGTCTATGTGGAGGTGAGGGAGCTGAAAACGCGAAGAAATAAAGTTCCTCCTAAGTTATCCTTCAGATATTCAAATGATAAAAGGTAGGTCAGTAATCTCAGCTTGTCTTATACTAAGGGAAGAAGTCTGTCTTCAAAACATGTCCTGATTGCTGTTGTCTCAAAATTTCTGAATTTAAATCAAAGTAATTTATTCCACAATTAGAGATAGGAAGCTTAAAATGCAAATAACTTGGGAAATGATTCACTGTTTATGAATTTTTATCAAAGTATAACAGAGCAGAAGGTCCTGAGTGTTTGAAAGGGGGAAAAGGATGTCATTGGCAAAAGAAAGGACGTAGATGAAGAAAGCAAAGATTTCACAGTCTTGTCAGGGACTGTCCTGTTTATCAGCATTTTTAAGGGGGAAAATGGAGAAAGATGGGTTCATAGCTTAAGGATTATCTAGGTTTAAACCTAAGTGGAGAGTATCCATCAAAATTCTTTCTTTCTCCTATCTATTTTAGCCCTCTTTCCACCTTTTAACCCTTAGTCTCTTCCCAAAAATGTTCTTCACCTGGAAGGCCTGTGGCATGACAGAAGCTTGTCACCTCTTTTCGAGGGCCAGAGTTCAAACAGGTGACTCTGGAGAATGCTACTTCTCGGTGGAATTCCCATTTGATGTTGTACTGCCATTTCTCTAACAGTGTCCTGCGAGAGGCGGTACCATATCTAACACCAGAAAGGCTTTAAGGCAGCTTTTGTGTGTTTTTTTCCTGATTATCAGAGTGCATAAATCTTTGCCCTTCTTTTAGATGATTTACTTTAAGAGGAATCGATGAATTAAAGGGTATGCATGTTTTTAAAAGCTCCTGATATACATTACTACACTGATTTCCAGAAAGGTTGCTATCTAATTACATTTGGGGGGAAGGGAGAGAAAGACCTATTGGAACTACAGGATCTGTTAGAAAAATATTTGACAGCAACTCTTTTTTTATAATAATAATGCTTTTTATTTTGAACATGTAGAAGAGAACCTGCTCTGTGTTGTTATATACTAATATCTTTATTTGCTCTGTTTCATAGTGGTACCATAGTACTCACGCAATAGTGGATAAGTATTAGCCTATGGCAGCCAATACAAGTGTTATAGAGTATGGAGAATAGCAGATGCACTTGTACAGTGAGACTGAGGAAACTTTTAATGGAGGGTGAATGCTCAGTGGAATGGGATTGAATGCTCAGTGGAATGGGGTGATGAGGAGAAGAGAGGTTAGAGAAGGCATTCCTGGGAAGGGGATGGAGTGGGACCGAGGTGAGGGATGCCGCCAGAGGAGGGGGAGTTGCAGATGACAGTGCAGCAGCTCCCTGACCATCTGCCCTTCCTTACACAGAAATGACGCAGAGCTGGTAGAAGAGCAGCACAGAAATAAACCTTTTGCAACAGGGGTGATGTCAGTATCCTTTGGGTCAGAGGTTTCAGGGTAAATTTCTATAAAGTGGTGGTCAGGAATGAAAACAGCTTTAGGTGGGCCAGGCCCTCTCCCACACAAATTCATTTTCCTGAAAATAACAGAGGGTAGTTACTCCTTGAACACTGTGTTTCTGAACTATCACAGAAAGAATATGCAGCAATTATTTGATGAGTGATTGAATAGATGTGCAGATGGGAGACAGGATGGCTGGAAGGATGGCTGGATAGATGGCTGGACATATTTGCTATCCATCTAATAACTTAACTAGAACCATTCATTCAAAAAATACTTATTGTGTATCAGTTTTATGCCAATTACTTCATTAAGTATTCCCATATTATAACTCTTTTGACTTTTTAAGTTTCCATTATTATTTTTTTCTAATCCACATTCTCAGTTGGTTAAAAGGAGGAAGGACTGAGAGGAGCAGGCTCACATATCTGCATTTCTTTTTCTCTCTCTCTGGCAGAAAGTTTAGCTAAAGATATTTTCCCTCATGCAATTTCTTTTTTTTTTATTTTGTTTTTATTATTATTATTTTTTAATTTATTGGGGCCCTCATGCAATTTCAAAACCAAATGTTACTCCCTCACCTTAAAACTTTAAATGGCTCTCTGTGTCTGTCCTATGTAATAATATCCAAATTACATGACCTGGTCCTTTATACTCTGTTTCACATTCTGACATGCAATGATTTTTGCCTTCCACTCTTTTATGTGTGTGTGAAATATTTTTACTGTAGTAAAAAAATATTTTAAAAATGTCAATTTTTACAATTTAAGTGTGCAATTCAGTGGCATCAATTGCATTCACAATGTTGTCCATCCATCACCACTATCGATGAACAAAATTTTTTCATCACTCCAAAAGGAAATTCCGTGACCATAAGATTCCATTGCCCCAAGTCCTGATATCCAATATTCTTCTTGGTATCTATGAATTTATGTATTCTAGATAGTTCATATATAATTGAAATCTTACAATATTTATCCTTTTGTGTCTGGCTCCTTTCCCTTAGCATAATGTTTTCAAGATTCATCCATGTTGTATATATCAGCATTGCATTCTTTTTTTAATGGCTGAATAATATTCTGTCACTTGTATATACCACATTTTGTTTCTACTTTTATCTATTGAAGGAAAATAATGGTTGCTTCCATCTTTGGGCTATTGTGAATAATGTTACAATGGACATTGATATATGTGTTTCAGAGCCTGTTTTCAAGTCTTTTGTGTATATACGTAGGAGTGCAAGTGCTGGTTTAAGTAGTGATTAGGAATATGAATTTTGGTTATAAAGTGTCAGATTTATTTACTTAATTCTGTATGATTTCATGCTGTTTAATGGAAAACACCATAATGATAGTGTTTTTCAAACTGTGGGTCCTAATCTATTAGTAAGTTACAAAATCAGTTTGTTTGCTATGATCAGCATTTAAAAAATATATATAATAGAATTGAATAGAAAAACAAGAATGCATTGCACCTAGTTAAGGGTATTATTTTGTGAATCTTTTGTTTCAGTTATGGGTGTGTACTGTAAAATATATTTCCTATTGTGGGATGTGATCAGAAAAAAAAAATAGTTTGAAGCCACTGGTGTAGTGGAAAGAGTAAGCTTTGGAATTAGCCAGAAGTCAGTTTGAATCTGGGCTCTGGATGACTTTTGCCAGTTATCGAACTTCTCTAAGGTTTAAACCCCTCATCAAAAAAAGGAGATTAATAATATCTTCTGTTTTGTGTGTGCATGTATGAAAAGATTAGAGATTACTTAAGGAGAATGCCTCAAATATGGTCAATGATTAACAAATACATTATTACTTCCAAGTCTGCTTTAAAATAATGCTCTCCCTGTAAAAACATGGCATTCACTAAAAGGAAGACAATATGTGTTATTGATGACTAGATCTGCGGCGTAGTCTACTTTAAAAACACATCGCTCAGCCTGTTTCTCCAATTCAGTGTTGTAAGGAGACGTGCACACATAATTCTTCTTCTCACACTGTGCTTCGTACTTTATTATACACCAGTCATATATTTTCTAATTATTTCATACGTCAGCTAGTATTACAGACTTTCAAATCTCTTCTAGTGCTTAGAAGAGTGTTGGGCGCGTTACAGAGTGCTGGTTTACAGCACACCGTTTGCAAAGTATCACTTACATAAGGGGAAGCAGACGTAATCTTGATTCCGCCAATATTTCTCACTCCTCTATCCACTCCATGCTAAACAGGTCAGGGAAGCACTAAGTCCTGTCGCTGGGTCCTACAAGTGGAAGGTGTGAATAGAGAAACCACTTTATCTGGGGACAGTCGAAAATTAGATTCTACGTTTCCCTCCCCACTCCTGCTCCCATCCGGGAGGGGACATGGATAGGCCCCGAGGACCAGGGCCCGGAAACCTGCTGGGGTCCTGAGCTCCCGAGCCTCGCCAGCACGCACGCTCTCCCGCCCTGAGAGCCCTTCTTCCCAGATGAATCCTCATAGTATCACAGACGCTCACAGTCTCGATCGATACTGGATGGCAGACGAGCTCCCACCCTCAAGTACAGTCACTGGGCGGTGGATTTAGCAGCCCTGCTGCTCTGTCACAGCGTCTCATCATCTCAATGCGGGCAGAGGACATTAACCCTTTCCCGGGCCGACACCCACCGGGCCGCCTCCCAGGCACCCACGCCCCTTCCTCTTGGCTCTGCTCCCGCAGGGCGGGCGAGGGCTTTTCCGTCAGGTTTCCACGCACGGGGCAGCAAGGTCACAGCCCGCAAAGAGGGCACCCTTAGGTCGCCTCTCAGCCTGGCTCTCACTCGCGAGGTCCCTGGAAGCTGCTGAGGTGCGGAGTGCTGAGCGTCCGCACACTGCGGCCCTTACCTTTCTTGCGTCTCCGTGGGGTGTGCAGCGGGGGAGGCACGGCACGCAGCCCTTCAGGCAGCTGCTGGGGCTGTGGAGGCTGCGCCGCCGGGGGGATGCGGGAGGGACCCGCCGTGCGCCCTGCGGACCCTCGTGAGCCCGGCACGGTGAAAGCCCCGCCCCCGAGCCCGCTCCCACTCCTGATTGGCTCTTCCGGCCAAAAGGCCACCCAGCGGTCCCCTGGCCTGCGTCTCAGCTATAAAGCCGGCGGACGCATGACCGCGGTGGCGAAGCTCGGGTAGCTGCAGTGCCCGCCAGCTCTCGGCCCCCCATCACGACCCCGTTACTCCGTGCCCCTCGCGCTCCCGACTCCACCATGCCAAGAGGCTTCCTGGTGAAGCGAACTAAACGGACGGGCGGCTCCTACCGAGCGCGTCTCGTGGAGCGGGTCTCCCCCCTGCTGGATCACCAGGGGGTGCCGCCCTTCCCCAAGGAGCCGTGCAGTGCCCCTCAGCCCGGTGCGGAGCATGCAGCACTCCCTCCCCCAGAAGAGCCCGGGAAGGGGCTGGCGGAGGAGGCGGCCCGCCAACTGTTGGGGTCGCCTTGTCGGGCGCCCGGGGTGAGCCCCGGGGCGGACGCGCGGGGACGCGCAGAGTGGCAGGTGGATGGCAGAGAGGGTCCCGGGCCCAGCCCCAGCCCCGCGAAGCCAGTGGGTGCGGAGCTGCGCCGGGCGTTCCTGGAGCGCTGCCTCAGTTCTCCCGTGTCCGCTGAGTCCTTCCCCGGGGGCGCCGCCGCCGGGGCCGCTTTTTCCTGCTCAGTGGCACCGGCAGCCGCGCCGACCTCGGGGGAGCAGTTCCTGCTGCCACTCCGGGCGCCGTTCCCAGAGCCCGCGCTGCAGCCGGACCCCGCGCCCCTTTCGGCCACCCTGCACGGCCTGAAGCGGCCTGTTGCCGGCGACCGCCGCGCCAAGGCGCCCCCGGGCTGCGTGTCTGGACCGGTGGCTGTGGGAGTCAAGAAACCGAAGGCCATGAGGAAGTTGAGCTTCGCCGACGAAGTGACCACGTCCCCTGTCCTGGGCCTGAAGATCAAGGAGGAGGAGCCCGGAGCCCCTTCCCGAGGCCTGGGGGGCAGCCGCACGCCCCTGGGGGAGTTCATCTGCCAGCTGTGCAAGGAGCAGTACGCGGACCCCTTCGCGCTGGCGCAGCATCGCTGCTCCCGCATCGTGCGCGTTGAGTACCGCTGCCCCGAGTGCGACAAGGTCTTCAGCTGCCCAGCGAACCTCGCGTCCCATCGCCGCTGGCACAAGCCGCGTCCCGCAGCTGCAAATATCGCCACCGTCTCCTCAACGGACGGGAAGCCGTCGTCGTCCTCCCGGGATCCCGGGACGGTCGCCTCTCTCCTGGCGGAGGGGAAGGAGAACAGTCGCGCAGAGCCAACTGCGGATCAGCACCCGGAGCCCAGGGACAGCTCCGCGGCGGCGCCGCGCGCAGCCCGCGCCCCGTCCCAGGGCCTCCAGGTGTTGTCCCACCTCGAGGCACCGCTGCCTCGGGTCCCCTACCCGGAGGGGATTGTGGGGCACCGGGTGCCTGGGCTGGGCAGTGCCAGTGGTGGCGGGGGACCCGAGATCTTTGTGTGCCCTTATTGCCACAAAAAGTTCCGTCGCCAAGCCTATCTGCGCAAGCACTTGGGCTCTCACGAAGCGGGCTCGGCCCGCGCGCTCGCCCCGGGCTTCGGCTCCGACCGCGGCGCCCCGCTGGCCTTCGCTTGCCCGCTGTGCGGGGCGCACTTCCCGTCCGCCGATGTCAGGGACAAGCACCGGCTGTGGCACGCCGTCCGCGAGGAGCTGCTCCTGCCGGCGTTAGCCGGGGCGACCCCCGAGGTGCCGAGCCCAGGCGGGGCCTCGGACGGGGGTGCTCAGCAAATTTTCTCGTGCAAGCACTGCCCGTCCACTTTTTTTAGCTCCCCGGGGCTGACCCGCCACATCAATAAGTGCCACCCCTCCGAAAGTCGGCAGGTACTGCTGCTGCAGATGCCATTGCGGCCCGGCTGTTGAGGGCCGGGGGACGCGCACGATTGCGAGGTTGGCCTTGGAGGAAACAGATCTTGGGAATTTGTGGGTCTTTTCTTCAACTTGCAAGTTTACCCTCTTTCCTTCTGTATTTTCTCTTCTGAAAGTCCCAGTAGTCAATGTTCCGCCAGAGGAGCGGACAGCGAAATGTAAAACCCCTCTCTAGAACAGGTATGTATGTGTATGGTATAAACATTCGTGGTCAGGGACCGTCAGCTTTAAATCCTTCTCACTTTCCCCAAGAAAATAGTATCCCCCCGTCCCCCAACTCTGCAGGCCCCAGTGAATCCTCTATGACTTGTAATTCCTATGGAAAGTCGCAGTGAATGCGTGCGTCTCAATGTCTACAAAGGATTCCAGCTATCCAAAGTGGTAGTCATTATTTTTTTTTTTTCATGCCATCGCAGGCACCTATGTAGTTTCTGTCTCTTGGGGTCAGATATCTTGCATTGTATATTCTGTGAATTAAGTTATGTGATTGGTGCCAAACTTGGGGAGGCGGGTGGGGGGGGGCAGTTAAGACCTATGTCTGTAGGCAGGAAATGTAAGAGGACGTTTGCGCTTTGGGGAGATGTGGGGATCTCCCTGTAAACTTTCCTTTTCTCAGTAAGTCCATTAAGTTAGTGTATGGAGGTAGCAGGGGTGCTACATTACAGGAAGGAAATGAGACCCCTCCCCCAAAGATTCTCACCTTTAGCTATTTTGTGTGTAGGAGTCAGGAAGAGGTACTTTTCCAAAAATAGCTTTTTGGAAATATGGAACTCAACTCCTGAAATTTGACTGTTTTAGTAGGGTTTCATCCAAATTGTTTAATGCTTCTGTTGTCAGTCCCATGTTGTGTGTTATATGTGAAACTATGTTCAGCTTAAGGAAGAGGTTAATACCTGTAATCCACTATGGAACTGAATGACAATTCATTCAATATTCAGATTTTTCAGCAACCTGTTTCAGTATTTCTTTTTGTAAACTATATTCAGTGTACATTCTGTACCCATGCCCTAATAGCCAGAGTTTGGGACATTGGCTAAGTATTGCTTGACAGATAGCCCGTTATTTGTAAGATGCTTACCACCAAATAAATGTACATAGATGGTGCTTTGTTGTGTTTGTCTTAAGAATCCCATTGAACACAGCCTAATTTTCAAAACCACATTTCTTATCTCCCCAAAGCCAATATCCTACTTTAGAATCTTAGTGACCCATTTAGTCAGAATACAGACAGGAGAAATTATATTTTGAAAATGAATGTAATGGTGTGCAAATGCAACGGGAAAATTTCCTTTGAAGTATGGCTGCACAGACTGAGCTCTGTGCAAAAGGCACAAAATAATGCACTATTCTTTAAAGACACTTTGCCACCCAAAAATGTCAACAGAAAATATATTTAAAATACTTTTTTTTAAAAAAAGCTAGTGTTTTCACTCCGTTTTGTTACATATCACCCATTCATTAGCTGTTCATTAAAAAAATGAAAGCACTATAGAAATGCAGAAGCAGTTACTTTTTTTTTTTCTCTTTGTAATTCTTCACCTTGGTTGTGGGAAACTATCTTGTTTAATCTTGTTCCCAGGGCCATTTATCTTCTACATAAGCTTTCATAGGAATTTTAGTTTATTTTCTACATAGTTTCATCGGCAGTTGTTTTTATTTTTAAGAAAATAAAAACTTAAGTGCAAAGGTTTTAGAAACTGCCTGTAAAAAGTTTTGCTTCTAAATATATATTCTAAAACAAAGTAAAATTTAAGAAATCAAAGAAGCATGAGGCTGAGATAAATTGATGCTTTAGCCAGTGCATTGGGTGAAGTTTCTGGCTGGCCCTTATGAAGGTGTAAAATTTCCTGCATTTTTAATGAATTTGGTAGGATCTCTGAGAAATAATTTGGGGATGTATCTTGAGAATTCAAATTCATTTTTCATGATTAAGATAATCTAGGTTTATGCTTTACAGCTCTCCATCAATCATATAACCCTGCTTATTAAGTCTGAAAATACATAAAAGACAAATATAAAAGACAAAACACTCATGGACATAGTGATAATATTTTTATTGTATTATTAAATACCATATATATTTTTTCACTATTACAAATTTGTAGATACTACATGAATGATGATACATAATTTATATTTTATAGTTTGCCAATATGATGTATTTACACATGCAGTTAGTACCGATGTCATGCTACATTTCCTTAGGAGATTCCCGTTCAAAACAAAATATGAGCAAAACGTGAGCAGCTTATCTACTATAGGAAAATACTTCTGGAGGGTGGAATGTACACCAACCTGCACCTGCAAATTCAGTATTAACGGTGTTAGATTTAATTTAGACTCCTGGGATTATGTTCCCTTTTCCTTTAAAATACACTTACTTTAAGAAACACATTTATATCAGAAAAGTTTTTTTCTTCCTCCCTCCCAAGTCCACCCTTTTGGTACTTAAGAAAGAACAGATACACCAGGATCTAGCAATCAATAATAACGGGTCACAATCTTAAAAAAAAAAAAAAAAGGCATGTAACAGTGATACCATTTAAAAAGCAAAATATTGGGAAAATATTTGGAAGCTAAACGTAAATCAAAGTGCAGCACAGTGATTTTTCTGGTTATTAAATAAGTCATGGCATCATCTGCACAGACAAGAAATGAGGCATTGCTTTGGGAAGAAGTTAATGTTAAAATTATTTCAGTTAGAATTTGAGATGCTAAAAGGCCATTTATTTTAACTGTTTTATTTTCATAACATAAATAATCCATACACATCCTGTGTATTTTAACAGATTTGCAACTCTTGCTGTAACTTTACAAATGCTTAAATTGAAAATTTACATTTGTAAAAAAAACTATATATTTACTGAGCCCATAAAGTCGCAGTGGGGTACAATAAATAATGAGACTATCTGTCCAATTATATTTTGGCTCAAGGTTGATCATAAAATTAAAACTACTTAGACATAATTATCTAGAAAGGTAAAGGGTGTAGGAATAAAACTCCATTCCCCCCACTGCCCCAAATATGGCAGTTTGGAGTGTGGGTATGTGTGTGTGGGGGAAACGCAACTGAATAAACAACCCAAATCAAAAATACTAAGGTACAAATTATTTAAATCCAGTGTTTTTAAAACTCAACGTTCAGGAAGGACCGTGCATGTTATGGCAAACGTGAGGGCCTGAAAGGGTTAACATGGGCATGCAAGGTGGCCACTGCTGGTCACTGCCCAGCTGCTTGTCTCCTCAGGATTTATTGGCTGAGCCAGAGGACCGACGCAGCTTCATGGACATCCGGCTTTTGCTAGTTCGAGGAGACATTGGAGAGGCCAGGTCAGCCCCATCTACCTGCGTTGCTGTGGGAATTTCACTGGGTAGAATCTCTGGGTAGGAGCCTGTGGGAAGAAGCAAGAGCATTAGCACAGGTCACCCTGCCTCTCCTCCCGTAACAAACAATCTTTTGGTACTGATATGGATCCCAACTCTTAATGAGGTCTTTTCAGAGGAAAAAGCAAGCCCCAAACTTGCTTGTTATAACTGTCTACTAATATTTTATTGAAAACTCAGTGACCTGGTGGCCATGTCATTGTATTAGCCAGAAAGAGCCAATCATTATTTCCAGAGCCAGAATCAACCAGAGAGCTCCCCAGGAAAAGCGATGGGAAGCAAAATCTTTGGGTCAGAAAGGACAAGGATCCAAAGCATCATTCACATGCAGGGAAGGGCTTAAGAAGCAGGTTAGAAGGACTGACTGACTGATCCCCATCCCTAAGGTACAGGGTATAACGAAGAAAAGGGCCTTCACTGCTCAAACTTGAAAATAAAAGGACCAATTGATTCCAAAAAGGAATTCAGCACTATGAGACCATTATACATGCTAGGTATTTAAATACGCTTTTACGAAGGAGCAAGATAAATTCCTGGGGAAAGGAAGAGGACAAGAATTTTCATGTGAAAGTCAGTCAAAAAAGACTAACCCCTCAAAATGTCTCAATTTAGAAGAGATAGGCAATGCTTTTGTTTTCCTGAACTTAAACTTTGGGCAGTTACATTGTCCAGTCCTAGCAAGTATATAACCAGTAGAATTAGAAGCAAAACAAGTTCTAATTAGAAAATTCTGTGTCATTTATAAAGTAGTTCTTCGCCTCTGTACTTTATTTCCATGAATTATGATTCTCTAATATACAGTAACTCTACAGAACTTTGCAAACTGTAGGCTCTCAGGTATTTTCTGAATGAATAAATAAGAAATTACATTAAAAAGCCCTTCAAAAAAAGGGAAAGTCTGCAAACTTAACAGAATAATAAAAATTTTTAAAATTCTGTATATTTTAAGGCACTTTAATCCAGATTTTCTAGGTCTGATGTACATGAAAATTTTCTTTATATGTGTGACAAACAGACATCACATAGGTAGCAGGATTAAATTTACACATTTCCTTACTCTGTAGGGAAACTTTTGGCATATTTGTTAGCAAATGTAGCACCTCTCTGGCACTTCAAGCTTGGAAATAATTATACTAGCACCTCCACATAATAAAACATTTGTGCCCAACTGAAGTTATGAATATTTATATAAGGAAACACTAAATCGTTCAATAAGGGATGCAGAGTCTATTGAGATGTATCCCTTTCATTATTAAGAATGTATCTTGGTAGAATATTTCAAAATGTTTTTAAGGCCAAATGTTCTAATTATACTTAAGAACAAACATATGTTGTCAAAGAAAAAATATTTTATTACTCATAATCCAGGTCAGTTGCCCTCCTTTTCAAAGTAACTGCTCCAATATTCTTTTCTAATTGAAATGAGACTGACCTTCAAAATACAAGAAGGAAATATATTTTTGTTCACCTTTACTCTTCCTGAAGATCTGAATTGGCTGACACTGGACCCATACTGGAAAACCTAGAGGACAGTATGAATCCACGGCCCTTTTTAGGGAAGCACTGCAGATGGATGGCAGAAGGAAAGTGAAGAGCAGTAGCTCATGCTTTTTTTTCTGGTAATGCACATTATTCCCGGCCAATCGT
Organism: Rhinolophus hipposideros; assembly: GCF_964194185.1. NCBI lineage: Eukaryota > Metazoa > Chordata > Mammalia > Chiroptera > Rhinolophidae > Rhinolophus > Rhinolophus hipposideros. The sequence continues at coordinate 18,446,160 of NC_138051.1, read as the reverse complement.
GAGAGGCCTTCCCATGGTTGTTTACCTTGAGATGGCCAATGTTTTCTAGCGGAGGTTTTGGGAGGAAGAGAACTATCACTGCATTTCTTTCTTTGTTGTAAATGAAGAAATGGAGTAGCGGGCAGAAGTGAAAAAACAAAAGAGAAGATACATAACAGATATGAGAGACACAGTGCAGAATTTTACAGGTGTTAACCGAGGAGCACAGAAGAAAGTAATCAGGTTTTTCAAATGAAATACAATTGGTCATGCAATGTGTTAGGTGGAGATGTTTCACAATGGACAATGCTTTGTAAATTCAAATGTTATACTTACCAACTAACAAGTTCAAATAGGAAAAAAGAAAAGGAAAAAAGTCTATGAGAGATCCTATAAACATCTACCTTTCAAAGTGTTCACTGTACTGCTGTCATGTTATCCTACTCAGTCAGAAACTCTCTAGAGCTGATAGCCAGAGCCACATTAAAATTAAATAAAATAAAAATTTGGCTTCTTGGTGCACTAGCCACATTTCAAGTGTTCAGCAGCCACTTACTGGATAGTACAGGTACAGAACATTTCTACCATTATAGAAAGTTTTATTGGAGGACACTGCTTTCGAGTATGCCAAATTCGAAGAGTATTTTCCTAAATAGCAGGAATTCCTCCATGTCTCCCTTACTGCCTTCAGGGTGAAAGCCCCCACCGCCACCCCTTTCATCAACTCAGAGTTACATCAGTCTCTCAGTGTGTGTGGTATACAATTATGTGTAACTCCTCACGACATTTATTGTGTAATATGTAAGGATACCCAAACTTTCAATTTTAGATGTAAAGAATACAGTGATACAGTTCATTTCACATCCTATTCTGCCCAAGTACTGATTTATATCACCTGAGTTGTAAAGAATATTGATTTCTACCATTAATATAACTTCAAGTATAAAGTTTAAAAAGTATCTATGGAGTCCTATGTTTAGGCACATTGTATCTGTTACTAACATTCATACAGTACTCACACAGACTGTCTTTATCTTGGTGGGATAATAAATTGATTCATATATTGTGCATTGATTACAATGAACTATTATTAAAAAATAACATGATGAATATGACTTTGGGGATCTATACAGATTATAAAAGGGAACTCACTGGATTCTTATTTATTGTGCCTTTGTACTGTTTACTGACAGGTATGACCAGTATAAAACTGCTAAAGTTATTGGGTAAATATAGCCTTTAAGAATATTATATGACTTTAAAAGCAATTCCAATTAATACTGAACTCAGAGGCAATGTGATGTGTTAGGAAGAGCATGGGCATGGGTTAGACAGACTTACGTTAAATGCCAAGTCTGTCACCACGTTACTAGCTATTGGGTCTTGGGTCAACTGAATGAGACAGTTTTCTTGTTCGTGAAATGGACACAATACTAGTTATTCTGCGAAGCTGTGCGGGATGAATGACTACACATGCAAAGATCCTGGCACAGAGGAGGAACACAGTAAGTGTAGCTGGATAATAAAGCCACTAAACAGGTAAGCGTGTAAATTAATAGACTTTGAAGCAGAACAGATGAGGATTAGAAAAGACGGGAGAGAAATTAGGAATATTTTTGAAGAAAATGATCACTTACAAAATATAATTGTTGAAATGTGGAGAACACAACATACTGGTTAAGTTTAGTTTTGGGGAAATTAAAGAATTTATTTACTCTTATGCTGATATTCCTACAAAAACGAACCTTATATTAAGGGATACAGATTACCCAAAGAATCTTACTGCTTTAATATTGTTAAAGGAGTTGGTAAGCGATTAAGATTAGTGTGGATGCGCCATTGAATATCATAAAGGAAAAAACGCAATTTAAAATAGTACAGAAGTACAAGCGGTTTCATTGAAAGGTATTTAATAACTACAATTATTGCAAACTCAGAACATATCAGCCTAAGCTTATCATATTTTATGTCCTTACAAATGGGAAAACTGGGTTTAAGATAAATTTGAGATCATGGAGATAATAAATAGCAGAACTGGGATTTAAATCCAGATCAGTCTGATTCCAAAGCCCATACATACTTCGCCCATCGCAACTTTAAAACTATTAAAAAAAAAAAAAGGAAGTAAAAGATTTTCCACTTAGTGGAAAAGTAGAGCCTTCAAAATACAAATCTTTAACAATTTCTAATTTGTAAATGTGACACATTGTTGGGAAATTTCTCTCTTCTCTCAACAGCAAGAAGGGGCTGAAAATATTTAGACTAAATGGGCAATTATAATAGTTGAGGTCATGGACTCTGAAGTCAGACTCTGGCTTTACTGACGTACCAGGTGACTCTGGGTAAGCTATTTTATTTTTTTAATATCATAGAACTGCCATGAAAATTAATGAATGCATGTATAGTACTTAACAGTGCCTGGCACTCAGTAATTGCTCAATTATTATTTTACTATTTTCATTACAAAAATTCGACTCTGAATGAATGTTTTCTATGTGGAAATTAAACCTAGTAGTTGCTGTTATAAAAGGTTAATGGACTTTAGTTAAGATTGATATTATTTGACTCTTGGTCAACAACATTTAAGCCAAATTTCTAAGTTCAAAATACTACTGCAAACAATACAATTGGCTGCTTATAATTTCAGGCTAACCTATTGATAAATATGATTAGGAATCTTTTTAAAAACACTGTAAACAAATTTACAGCTTACGTTTGTTATATGTTGAAGGAAACTGATTTCCCTGCTGGCACTTACTTAAAGGACACACCCACACACCCCAGGGATGCCCCAAAATGTATACACATGGACACTTTGGTCAACACTGCTCAAGCAGTAGTTTGCCATATTCAGATGAACCTGGATGCTGATGGTAACCACTTTGAGCACCTTTTGTAATTGCAGAAGTCAAACGTGACTTGTATTCATCTTTTGTTATTGGTATATATTGAGTATTACAATTTTAACAGTTTTTTCCTTTCTTAAAATGTGTATACATTTTTTTGGCATTGTGTGTGTGAGTGTGTATAATAACTATCTTCTGAGAACCTAAAATATATTCTTTCAGATCATTTCAAAGCCTGGGAAGAAATGGAAAATTTAAAATAACTTTTAAAGAAGGGCACTGAGCTAAAAATGGTAACTAAACCAATGGCTAAATTTTGATCATTCCATTCAAAGATTCAGAGAGATGGATCTGACCATCTTAATGCTATCCCATCTACATGTGGCAATACAGATTTTGTGAAATAATAGTAAAATAGTTTAGAATAAAGGAAGAATAGCTACTACTCTTCATAATCGCTCTAGATAATTTCTTGATACCATAGAAATACCGTATTTTGCCGTGTATAATGCACACCCACGTTTTGGGCCCAAACTTTCAGGGAAAAAGATCTTTTTTTCTATTCAAATTTTATTTGTTTACATTTAGGTACTTGTTTTTTAATATTTAAAGGAATTGTAGCATTTAATTTTTAACATATTATGGTACAAGAAATTTTATATGACAAATCATTACAAAACATAAGAAGATACAAGGTACAAGAAATTTTATGTACCAGTAACAATACACGATATTTACGTATCATAGAAAGCCAGGAACTCTTCCTCGTTGCAAGTATGTCGTAAGTTCAACAAAATGATTATTGTATTGCAGGATATTATTTTGCATACGGATATTGTTACTGATTTCTAGAGTTGCACTTTTAACTCATAAGCATAAATAAAAGAATTAAAAACATTTATATAGATATGGAATTAGTACTACCCATGTATAATGTGCATTCTTATTTTTCCCTCACAAATTTGGGCAAAAAATGAACATTATACACGGCAAAATATGGTAACTGAATCTTATTACCTATTGTTATATTTATTTATATAGAAACCCGTAAGTTTTCTAAGGTAAATTATACAGTGGTATGGATGTACAGATGTATGTATATTTATATGTGTGTGTGTGTATATGTATATATATATGTACATATATATATATAATATAGTCAAACATCAATCTAACCTTTAAAGTACTAAAATTACTAATTTGCAGAAAAACAATAAATCCAAAGAGAGTTATCTAGTAGCTCAATTAAAGTAATAGAGTATTAGAGATAATTCTAGATATCCCACACAATAGGCATTAAAAAATTTATGGCTGATATTAATAAGACAGTACTGGAAAAAATGGGTGTTATTTTTAATGTTGAAATTGAGAAAGACTATTCATTGTGCACCTTCATCAAAACAGGATCCTGTTTCTTGTTGGCATTCTGTAATTTCTTTTATTTAAAAAAAACACAACTTGATTTGAAAAGGCAATGTGATGTTAGGGAAAAAGATCTAGATTAGGAACTACCAATGTAATCTGGCCCAGAAGAGAAGTAATTTCATTTTAAAGTTTAGAGTCAGAGGAGAGGTCGCTGTAAAACTTTTGATATTTTCCAAACACATGCCTGACAAAGATAAAGGGGTTTTTTTTCCTGTAATTTTTTTTTTTTTTTAAATAAGGGACAAGAACAATCTAATAATGTTTTAATGTAGTTATGGAAGATCAACAAAGTGTGACATCACGATATCTCCCCTCAATGACCTTAGGGATAAAAATAATTTCCCTTAAGTATCAGTCTACTGGCATAGACAGAGTCCATTTTGAGAAAACACAGTTATGATATTTATGGATCAACTATGATACACCAAAATGTTTTTCATATTTAAGTACTAAAAATTATCTAGAAAAATCCTCTTTCGGATTTCAATGTCATCACAGTTGGTACATTACTGTTAACTAGAAAGTAGGTTTTAGGTAATCTTAAGTCAAGTCAACATAAAAAATAGTTCTTTTTCCACTGAATTATATTATAGGGTTGGTTAGAAAGATTATACTTTTTACATGAATATCATATTGGCATTGCTTTACATGAATATCATATTGGCATTGCTTTAAAACTTAATTTCAAATTATTATATTAGTATTATTTTAAATACATGGAGTATGTATAGGACATTTAAAGTTAATTTTTACTTCAATTATGAATGCATTTCCTCAAATTTTGTCATAAGTGAAAAAAGAAAAATGAACCTAAAAAACTTCACACTATTACATAATTTTTGTAAACCGTTAAGTCAGGTCCATATTGTTGTTATGTGGTTTATTTCATGACTTCTCTCTCCCACTTTGACTTACAACTTTAAAAGGAGTTCTGTATGCATGGTATGGTTTAGTACAGGAAAATCAAAATTTGATACAACTGGAAGAAAAATAAAACAATCATTTTTCAGATAATATTTTTTGTTACAGTAGGAGTAAATATTTCATTTTTATATTATTGTGTTGAACTGTGAACCACTCTGCTAAAAATTTCTCTTTAATAACTATAACAGTCTGGAAAAAAACCATAAGAATGTATTTGGTAATACTGGACCAAGTTATTCATAGGTAAAAACATCCTCTTAAAAATTAGAGTGTATGTTTCTAATGGTTCATAAAGGCAAAGACAATTTAAAAAAAATAACTGAAGAGAATTTGTAGCATGGTATTAGGTTTATGTTAAAATTGACATTTTCGTCACTATTTAGATAATTAAGGTTAAGTTTTATGTTAAACAAGTTGTAAATAAAATAGTAAAATACATTAAAAAATGAAGCCGGCAGAGCCTTAACTTGGTTGCTGTATCATCCTTTACTTAATGTCTCAGAAAGTGAGAGTACTACTTACTTCCCATATTGCATTATCTGGCAAAATGTGCAGGATAATAGGCAAAATATGAAAAGAACATTAGGAGGAATATGAAGGACTCCAGCTGATAAACAGCTACAACATGAAAAATGACAGCCTTTATACATTTAAGGGGAAAAGTTAGTCTGAATGTGGTCCTATTACCAATATTTTTCAGTTGTGAAATTTACAGATCAACGGTAATATGACAAAGCATTATTCATATCTATTTTAATAGTCTATTTTGTCAGATATTCTCTATTATTAAAAATGAAATTTCCATATACTTAGCTAGTTTTTATTTTGTTCATTAATTTACTTTTAATGTCTTCCTTTTACCACCTTTCTTAATGCCTAACTAGTTTTAGATAGTGTCAATCCACTGACGTGAATCTTAGACTTTTTAATCTCTTTCGAAAGATTCAACCTAGTCTAATATAATTTTGCCTGTGCGAGGTCTTTTATATTAATCCAAAGATTTTGAAGTTTTTTGGTAAAATTATTTTTATAATGGACAATTAAATGGTGACAGGAATGGAAGCTTTAATTTCATTGACTAAACCTCAATTGAGAATTACAGTAATTTTTTTTTTCAAATTAGGTCAGAAAAGGAGTACTGTGCCTTCTAAACTTCTTTAATATAAAAAAAACATAAAAGAGAATTTGAAGGCTAACTAGAATGAACTTCAAGTATATTGTATTCTCTTTTCCTGAGTTCTTTGAACACCATCAAAATAGTCATCTTTGTATTTCAGGTGCCTAGTACAGTGCAAGGCACACAACAGGATAACTATATGATGAGTTAAGATATCCAATAACAATCCAACACGTTACAAAATACAAAGACACACCATTTCAGTTCAGTAGTACTAGTTTTTCATGCTGAGAAACGAAAAAAGGTCAATACAATAAAGTGTAACTAATTTCAACTGAGGGTTTTTATTATTAGTTATTTTTATCCCAGAACCAGTGTTAGTGTTTCATGCAGACTTGGGTTAGTAAGTATAATTCTGAAAGAAATTTAGTGACAATTTCTGAAATGTTTAGTATGAACCAGGGCAGTGTTAAGTTTGCTTATTGTCTGAGTTACAAGCTTAGTGCTTGCTAATTTTTAAAAAAGAAAATGGGGGAAGAACAAAGAATGTTTTGGTTGACACTTTGTCTTACCTTCAGATAAACAGAACTGATATTTAATGATCTAAAGAGGGAAAATAAAATAAATGAAACAATCATAAGGAGTGCAAAGTATTACAGAATAGGAAGGCCATGAGTCATTTATTTTCTTATTGATTCTTTAAAATTAGTTAATAATAAAAATGCATTACCCTCTTATAATCTTTAAATATTAAAAAATAATTTACTGTTTTAAGTACTTCTCAATCTAGACCAGTTATTTAACTTTATTTGAAAATTAGAGATAAGGCAATACTCTTGGCCATAAAATTTGATCCTCTAAAGTCAACAGAGAGTGCATGCTCAACTTGTGTTCCTTTTGCAGATACTTAAATAATGATTTCATGAAACATACAGACACCGCCCATTGTCTCAGATAAAATGTGGTGCATGTACTTTCATGAAGACTGTGGACTTTTAAAGGCACTCCATTTAGGTAAAAGAAAGCATAAATCAAATTTATAGGCCAAATTCAAATACTAAATAATGATGAAAACTATATTTCAATGACTGGAATTTTATTCAACCAAGTTTTCTATTATTTTAAGAGTTTTTAGAACAAAAGGGTATTGCATTTCAAGTTCCAATAATGACAAGTAACTAATACTTGCTTTTAGTCTCACCGGCATCAGATGGTAAATGATGGTAGGGAGCTGGAGAAAAAACCTGTGCGGCAAAATCTTCAAATGTCGTTGGTTCTAAATGGTGCTGGACAATCGTTTGCAGGTTTCGTGCTCTTTCCTCATAGCTGATTCCTTCAGTTAAGGATGAACTTAAATACAGCTTATATTGGAAAAGAATACATCTCATCAAAAAGGACTACTGTGACTGCTAAGCGATTACTTTTTAATATAATTATTCACGAATTATTCTTGTATATATTTAAAAGTATGACTTTGTAAAGAGTAAAAATAGAGTTTTTAACATGAGTATACACTTCAGGATACCACTATAAATGGCAACTTAGCAGGGAGACATTTATTAGAGAATAATTATAATACTCAACTACTGGAAGAAAGGGAAGTTTACTTGAGAAAAGATTCAACTGCTATGAGGTCAGCCTAGGCTCATCTTTTTAATCAGCTTCGATCTGCAGATTTACTCTGAAAAGCTGTGCAATAAATAGTGTAATGCTGCTTAAAATACTATGTCTGAAATTCTATATTTCTCATTTGTAAAGATTTATTGTGAAAAATTCCTGCATATCTTCCTCCTTTTCTAAAATCTGTGCATTTTCCCAATGATTCTTCTCATTTTGAATGGAAGACTACTGTTGCTGTAATCCTCGAATAACTCCATGCAGTTAAGATAAATACATAGTTGAATCTGTATGTCAGGAAAAAATACCTAGTCAATTATAACACCGAAACAAGCAGGAATATTTGCAAAGAGTCCACAGGACTCCTAAATACTGTCTAACAAAGCATCTACAGGGCACTGACACTGACAGAAAAATACTGTACTTCCCTTTCACCACATTTTCTTCTCTGATATTATTGACAAGCAACCAGTACCTTGAAGTGTTGTTGCTTTTGAACAACCCACTCCAGGCTTCCTGTTTCAGCAGGCCTGATTGTGCTGTTAGCACAGAGAGGGCGAGAAAGAGAGAGAATATTTCTGTTGTTCACGAAAGCAACTATGGAAATGGCTGTCAAAATGTGGAGCAGCAGGCAGCAACATACAATTATCAAGAAAAACTCACATGCTGACTTCATGTCGTATAGTTCCTGAACTGAGAAATCAGTTAACCTTTCTTCTACAACTTTTAAAAGTTTTCCTGCTGTACTCAGTGTGCTATGTTGATAGGCTTTACATAAGACATTTAAATAAGTATAAACAATAATAAAAATTTGCCTATTGGTTCTTTTTTCACAGAATTTTTTCATTTTAATATTTTCTTCTCAAAATTTCTTTTTCTTTTTTTTAAAAAATTGCAATTCAATTACTATAGTTCTACAATTCTAGATAGTATAGCCAAAGTCTACAATCAAGACCAAGAAAAAAATTTGAGGAAGCTAATTTAAAATGCTAATTCAATGGGAGAAACTATAACCAGTTACACTTACAAAAGGTCATTAAAAAGAGGAGAAAAGCATAAGAGTAAAGGTAAGACTACTATATTCAGTAGGCACTTGACTTACACTGTGATGTCTTTTGCCCTCTACATGGCTTGAGGACTCTTTTATTACAATTTATTTTATGCATCAAATATTGAAATAATCTGAATCTCCGTTCCTTGCTATCCATTATTTTCAATTCTATACACTGGGGTTGAACTTCAAAATAATTTTACTTCTAAAATGGATAGCAACAGGACAAGATGCTATATTAAAATGACAGCAGTAAGGATTATCTGGAAGGATCATATAGACATTTTTGAGTGTTGATGTAGAAAAGGAATATAGCACACTTTTAAAAGAGGGTATATGGTTCTAAATGGAAGAGGATGAAACTGATGGTTCAATCTAAATAATACCACATATCTCACAACTTGTTGGAAAGTACTTTTTTCATTGGGGGAGATTCACAGCTGCCGAATTTTCTGCAGTTAATAGAGTCCTTTGATTCACAGCAGTGCCCCTTGTACAAAAAATACTGGCCTTTGTGTATTACCAGAAACTAATTTTCTATTTGGCTGAAAAGGGAAAAATGGGGTTATTGCTTCTCCCTCCTACAGAGCTTTTCATTATGCCTGATGCACTCAACTTCTAAGCTCTTCTGAGAAAAAAAATAACTGAAGAGGCAAGAGGTAGAAAAATGAGCTTGTTAGCACATTAGAAGTGAAGTATCTTGGTGGGCCCTAGAAATTCCCAGTGGTGTGTTAACTTATCACTCTATGCATGCTGGCACTGATAGTCTCCCAATTGATCACTCTCTTTTCGCACCAAAGGTGCTGCCAGGAAGCAAAGGCTGAAGGCCCACAGGAGAACAGTCTGCTATCAAAACAAGCTGTTTTTAAAAGTGCTTGAATGGGTAAAATGCTTCATGAAAAGTAGGGTGGAGACACCTACCTGCTTTTAAAATGCTCTACTTTCACAAGGCCTATAAATGAAATATTTTACTTTTATCTTATTATATTTAGAGTTTACACAAAAATTAAGCCGAAAGAAAGCAAATGTTAATATTTCTAAACCAGGGAAGATATTTCCAATGTAGTGAAATTTATTAAAGCAAAAAATGACTGTCTAGATAAAATACATTTTGGAGTGTAATTCTATTTCACTATACGAAAGGAGATTTATAAAACTGAAGAAACCCTAAAATAAAAAGATACAAATTAAAATTGTCCAGATATAATGTATTAATTTGTAAAAACACACGATGTATTCAATAAAATTACAAAATATCTTCATTAGTGAAAACGATTTCTAAAACAATTTTTAAAGAGTGAAACAATCATTAATGGTTGAATTTAAATGAAAAAACTACAACACTCATCACGAATTAGGCAGGCCAATGCCTGAAGTTTCCTTTTTGGGGGGTTATCTTCAGAAAAACTGTTAGCTTAGTAAATAATTATAGTCTGTGGTAACTAACCTAAAAATTCTTTATAATTTTCAAACTTTGACGTGGCCAAATAAGTTAACAACAAGATCAAAACAAACCAACCCAATCTATAGTACTTACATTTTTCTACCCTTTTTACTTTGGAAAACATGTATTGAGGAGATTTAATGAACTCTAAGTACTTAAACCATAGTCTTAGGTCCACAAACAAGGGGCTTCTGGTGACTGAGATAATGAAAAAGTTGTAAACAGTGCTGTTAGCATCTGAAATGGTAACCATAGAATCCAAAGCGGTTAATTCCTATATTTCCTTATAATAGGTTAGATACTTATTTCTTAAAAGGCAGCTCTCTAGGGAAGAGTTATTAGTACCTATAAATTGAGTGGCATATGCAAACTTGATGACTACCGACAAAAGGATTGCTCAAGATATATTCTTACTGTGAGTGCACGTTGCCATTAGCACTGAAATTAAAAACTGAAATGGATGAGATGATAAAAAGGTAACGTGGTAAACTCACAAATTTAGAACAAAATGTAAAGTACAAGTCTAAGTTGAATTAAGAAGGTTTTTGTTGTAAATTTAAAACCACCTAAGCCAAAACTAGCTAATAAAAAGCCATTTGATGAGGGAGACTTTTAGCTGGTAGGAATCTTTAATACAGAACTAGCCAATCAAAAGAAATAACACACAGGTGCTGCAATCACAGCAATATAATTATCCACTAATCCTCTTTCTACTTTCTGTAAAAGCAGAAAAGGGAGGAAGGAATATTCTAAAAATAATGAGAACCAAACATTTTCTATAGCATAGTTTAAATCTAATCTGTACTTCATAAAATTAACATTATTCATTTTAAGTAACTACTTTTAAAACTTATGTATGAAATTACTTGTGGTCCTCTGTCACTGTGTCAAGAACAGCTGTCAAGAAACTGGGGTTTAATTTCAGTCCAGTCCTGGAAAAGAGGTGCATGAATTCTCTGTGCCACAGTTCATCTGTATGTTAAACGGAGATACCTCCATCTGCTCCTATTTACGTCATAGGGATGTTAAAGATAACACAAATACAAGGCACCCAAAAGTCCTACACCTGTCCTGAAAATAGTTTATTTTGACCGTTGGGTCAAATCTTTGTAAATAACAGGTGCTGTCTCCATGAGGACAATTTCCAATGTCAGTTTAAGAAATATTCCTGTATTCATGAGCAAGAACTCTTTGATAATATTTCTTGTTTGTGGTATGTAGAAGGACTTTTCACTTATTTGGATGAGAGGAAACTGATTTCTCAGAAAAATACAATATGAAAAAAAGATACTGCAGAAGGTTAATCAGTCCATGTTTTTCATTTTACTGATATATAGGAAGAATAAAAGATGGATTTGGTTTTAACAAAGCAACAGTCCTTCATGCTCCACAATAATTTTCTTAATCATGTAATGTAATTTTGAAATGCTTTTACTGTCAGAAAAGGCAACTTTCAGTTTTGTGATCACTACTTCCATGGCAAGCCCAGTAGGTTGTACAAACATTTAACTCAAATGCAATTTGTGGGTACTTCCAGTCAATTGGCAGAGTAGGCAAAGGCTGTGCTCACTTCCTCCCATGCCCACATCAAAATTACAACTCAATTATAGAACAACCATCAGGGAGAACTACCTGATGACTAGCTGAGCAGAAGTACTATAACCAAGGATCTAAAGAAGCCACTACAAGACTTGCAGGAGGTCCGGAGACACAGAATGGGCAGGTCATATGCAATTAATAATTGGGAGGCGTATCTTGGATGTGGAAGTCCTCCCTAAGGAGTAAGGGAGTTCCAGGCTCACACTGGTCTCCCGAACTGGGGATATCAGTGCCAGCAAAAGGAGTCCCTATAACATCTGGTTGTGAAAACCAGCAGGGATTGTGGCTGAGTGAGATGAAGGGTGGCTGGAGTACCAGGTGTTCCTTTTGAGGAGCCACGCACAGACTAAACTGCTCACAAACTCACTTGCTCTGGGTTCCAGTTCAGGGGTGGCAGCCTGAAGAGCGCCAAGAACAAATGGGGAGGAAGTGAATTGACTGGCGTGAAGGTGAGGGCTATAGGGACCAAGGTCAGGGTGGCTCTCTCTAGGGACAAAGTGCTAACAGGCACGACTGCGCCTTTGTTGAGCACTCCCCACACCCAGATTTCAGCACAGACAGGCACCAAATCTGAGCTCTCCATTAAGTTGGCTAATACCACTCACCCCACTATAGTGATTCCCTGAGACTCCACCCCACTCAACCACGCTTCTGACCAAGCTGTTTCCAGAGGCTTTTCTACAGGAGTGGCTTCAGTTTATGCTGAGGACTTGCCTAAAATCTCTCAAGATTGACAAACCCCTAACAAGCAGGGGCTGGCCTCAGCGTGCCCTGTAATTCTTGCTAAATGGCCACAAGCCTTGCACAAAGAGCGACCAGTCTCAGCTTGCATTATAACTCCCATCAGGTGGCCCCAAGCCTGGCATAAGCTTCAGCGACTGTTGGCTTGGAACGCAGCTTCACCTAAGTGGGTTCCAGCAAAAGAGGTGGCTGGCCTCAGCTTACATCATGGTGCCTCTCAAAGGGTCCCAAACCCGGCACTAGTGGCAGCCCACCTTGACTGACAAGCAGCAATCAACCTCAGGTCACTTAGTAGCACCCACTAGGTGGCCCCAAACTGGGTACAAATGGCAGCTGACCTTGGCCTGCACTGGAACCCCTCCCAACAGCCTCCAAAACCAACAAAACTGGTGGATGGCTTCAGACCACATCAGAGCGCCACCCAACCACCTCCACAAACGACATACCCGAAGGGCAGACTCAGCTGGCACCAGAGACTCAATAAAGCAACTCCTACTCTATGGGGTCAATCCCTTCACAACAGCTTGTCCGCTATAGTCACAGCCAGTCCTCACAGCCAGTCAGCCTGAGGGTCAATACCACCCACTGATGTGCCAATAGCAATCAGGATTCAACTACAACAGAAGGACACAAACAACCTACACAAGGGACATTTCTGGAGCACCTGGTTCATGTGAACAGGAAGACTGTGTCACTGGGCCTCACAGCACACTGACTACATAAAGCCACTCTGCCAAGACAAGGAGATGTAGCAGATCTACCTAACACACAGAAACAAACACAAGGAGTCAGTCAGAATAAGGGGGCAAAGAAACATATCCCAAATGAAAGACCATTTCACAACAAAGCAGCAGAATATACATTTTTTTCAAGTGCACATTGAACATTTTCCAGGACAGACCACATGTTATGCCACAAAACCAGTCTCAATAAATTTAATAACGAGATCATATCAAGCATCTTCTCCGATCACAATAATATGAAACTAGAAATCAATTACAGGAAGAAAACTGAAAAACACACAAACACGTGGAGGCTAAATAACATGCTACTAAAAAAATGAATGGGTTAATGAGAACAAAGAACAAATAAAAAGGTATCTTGAGACAAATGAAAACGAAAACATGATGACCCCAAAACTATGGGCACAGCCAAAGCATTTCAAAGAGGGAAATTTATAGTTACAGGCATACCTCAATAAACAAGAAAAACCTCAAATAAACAACCTAACCTTACACCTAAAGGAATTAGAAAAAGATGAACAAACAAAGGTCAAAGTGAGTAGAAGAGAGGAAGCAGTAAAGGTCAGAGTGGAAATAAATGAAAAAGAGTCTAAAAAACAATTGATCAATGAAAGAGAAGTGACAATCAATACTATAGAACTACAAAGGACTATCAGGAAATACTACGCACAATTATATGCTAACAAATTGGACAACTTAGAAGAAATGGATAAATTCCTAGAAATAAAATCTTCCAAGGCTGAATAAGGAAGAAAACAGAAAATCTCAACAGATACCTACTAATTAAATTGAATCAGTAATCAACGAACTCCCAACAAACAAAAGCCTTAGACCAGGTTGCTTCATGGGTGAATTTTACCAAACATCCAAAAGAATTAATACCTGTCCTCAAACTATTTCAAAAACTGAAGAGGAGAGAAGGCTCCCTAATTTATTTTACGAGGACAGCATTAAACTGATAACAAAACCAGACACAGACACTACCAAAAAAAAAAAAAAAAATTATAGACCACCCTTGATGAACATAGATGCAAAAATCCTCAACAAAATATTAGCAACTGAATCCAGCAGTACATTAAAAAGATCACACATCATGATCAAATGGGATTTATTCCCAGGATGCAAGGCTGGTTCAATAGCTTCAAATCAATTAACACGATACATAACATAAACAAAATGAAAGAGAAAAATCGTATGATCACATCAACAGAAGAAAAAGCTTCTGGCAGAATCCAACATCCATTTATGATAAAAACTCTCAGCAAAGTGGGGACAGAGGGAACAGACCTCAACATAATAAACGCCATATCTAACAAATTGACAGTTAACATGCTCAACGGATTAAAGCTACAAGTGTTTTCCTTACGAATAGGAACAGGACAAGGATGTCCACTTTCACCACTTTTATTCAACACAGTATCAGAAGCTTTAGCCACAATAATGAGACAAGAAAAATAAGTAAAATGCATCTGAATTGGAAAGGAAGAAGTAAAACTCATTACTTCAGATGACATGATACTATACAAGGTGTGATCAAACAAATATGGTGAGTGTTTAAATAAAAAAATTATTACAATAAAAGACACGTTGCCATTAATCCCCCTCAGAATACTCCGCCTTGCCTTGAACACACTTACGCCATCGTTCTTGCCACTTTCTAAAGCAGTTTTAGAAGTCCTCTTTCATGAGTTTCTTTAGCTGTGTGTGGTTGCCTTGATGTCCTGAATCAGTTTGACTTTGGGAGAGAGCCAGAAGTCGCACTGGGGCAGATCTGGTGAATAAGGCGGATGAGGACACACCGTAATGTTTTTATTTGACAGAAATTGTTGTATACCAGAAGTGATGTGTGACACAGAGTGTTGTCATGATGGAAGATGATTTATGGCACACTTTAAAACACACCTTCTCTCAACTATACCTCCCAACTGACTGACTGCACTGAACAAGCTGAAACTTGTCACACACTGTTACTAAGGGGTTTGACACACCACTTCCTATATTGAAGATTCCTGCTTTTCCATTGGATGGCACTCAGCAGCAGCATTCACTGTGTTTTGTGATCACAATGGAAAGATTCTGTGTCACACATTGCTTCTGGTATGGCAATTTCCATCAAATAAAAATATTGTGGTGCGTCCTTATCCACCTTATTCACCAGATCTGGCACCGTGCGACTTCTGGTTCTTCCCCAAAGTCAAAAAGACCATGAAAGGTAAACGTTTTTAATCGATTCAAGACGTTGAGGCAGCCATGACAGAGCAATTAAAGACACTCACGAAAGGTTTCCAGAATTGCCTCAGAAATTGGCAAAAACAAAGTGTGTGTGGGGGGGTATTTTGAGGAGGATTAATGGCAATGTCTCTTACTGTCATAAATTGCTTTTTAAATTTAAACATTCACCGTATTCTTTGATCACACCTTGTATTTATAGAAAACACTAATGAACCCACCAAAAACCTATTAGAACTAATAAATTCAGTAAAATAGCAGAATACAAAATTGATATTCAGAAATTGGTCACATTTTTATATATTAATAACGAACTACCAGAAAGAGGAATTAAGAAAATAATCCCATTTACAATTACATAAAAAAACAAACAAAAAAAAAAACCAAGGCATAAATGTAACTAAGAAGGTAAAAGAACTGTACTTGGAAAATTATGAGACACTGAAGAAAGAAACTGAAGAAGATACAAATAAATGGAACTACATACCGTGCTCATGGATAGGAAGAATTAACATTGTTAATCCAAAGCAATCTACAGATTCAGTGCAATCCCTATCAAAATACCAATGGCATTTTTCACAGAATTAGGACAAATAATCCTAAAATTTACATGGGACCCTGAAAGGGGACCCACGAAGGACCCTGAATAGCCAATGCAATCTTGTGAAAAAAGAACAAAGTTGGAGGTATCATGCTACCTGATATCAAACTACACTACAAGGCTGTGGGAATCAAAACAGCATGGTACTGGCAAAAAAGCAGCCACATAGATCAATAGAACACAGAACAGAATACAGAACCCAGAAGTCAACCCATGCCCATATAGCCAGTTAATTTATGACAAAGGAGGCAAAACTACACAATGGGGTGAAGATAAATGGTGTTGGGAACACTGGATACATATAAAAAATGAAACGGATCACTTTCTTACACCATATACAAGACTAAACTCAAAATGTACTGAAGACTTAACTAACTGCAAGACCCAAAACCATAAAACTTATAGAACATAGGCAGTAAAATCTTTAACATCTTGGTAATATTTTTTTCGGTATGTCTCCTTGGGCAAGGGAAACAAAAGAAACCACCACTAATCACCAGGGAAATGCAAAATAAAACTGCAATGAAGTCATCTGTCAGAATGGCTACCATCAAACAAGTGTTGGCGAGGATGTGGAGAAAAGCAAACCCTCAGGCACTGTTGGTGGAATTGCAAATTGGTGCAGCTACTATGGAAAACAGTATGCAGTTTCCTCGAAACATTAAAAAGAAAACTACCATATGACCCAGCAATTCCACTTCTGGGCATTTACCTAAAGAAATGCAACACACTAATTCAAAAAGATACATGCCATCCCTATGTTCACTGCATTACTTACAATAAACAGTCAAGGTACAGAAGCAACCTAAGCATCCATTGATAGATAAATGGGTAAAGATGTGATACACACAGAGGGTGCCAAAAAATGTATACACATTTCAAGAAAGGAAAGAACTATATTAAAATTATGCTGATGGTAACCACTTTGAGCACTTCTTGTATTGCAGAAATCAAACGTGACTTGTATTCATCTTTTGTTACCAGTATATATTGAGTATTACAGTTTTAGTACAGTTTTTTCCTTTCTTAAAATGTGTATATATTTTTTGGCACCCTCTGTATATGTTGTACATAGCACGAATGAATATAAAGTATAATTTTTCAGAAAAAGGAGTTATGAAAAATATAATTGTAAGCAGACTTCAAAGACACATTGTTGCTTAACTTCTCCTTAAATGCAGGTTTAATGTTTTCTATTGTAAATAAGAAAAACCTATTGGCTCCTTTTTAAGTAAAGGCAAAGTATGAAGTATTTGGATCTATGCTGAATATCATAGCCTCAGCGACTTAAGGCCTATTTTGAAATTCCAAATTTAGTAAGCACTTGCCTACACTCAGATTTTTGAGTTGGAAATATGGCTTCTTTGCAGTTTTAGCACTTAAGAATTTCACGTCCTTTCTTTTTATGAAGATTCCAAGAACAGTAATTGTAGGAAGAGGGAGAGTTTTGCCTACAGACTTTAAAATATTTTGGAGAATACTACTAAACAATATTCATAAAGTTTGTAAGATGGTTGGTAGGCTTGAAATTGGCTATGGTGGCAGTTTTTATCTCATAGAACTTGACGAATGTCACAAATTGGAGTCTCCCCCTACTCTTGAGGGGCAGTTGTTAAACACCAAGTGTGCCTCTTTCCTCATGTTTGTTCTCCTAAAAAAACTAGTGAGGAGACTAATGTCATGGGAGCAGAGGCCATGTCTTATCTTTACATATATTGCTAGCACTTAATACAGGGCCCAGTAGTACTCAATGACTGTTTATAAATTACAGAAAGAATGAATAAAATTGGTTAAGAGACTGTTATGCAGACAGCTCACTTCCTCTAATCCCAATTTGGGTCTCCAGAGGCAAATCCTTTTGGGGTAAATATAGTGACTTTTCTAGGATTGGATATAGAGTTTGTATCCTATTTGTGAGAAAGAGTTTAGTCTCAACCTTACCCTTGATCTCGCTGACCTCCTTTGGAAGAAAAAGTGAATAAAACACAATGCATATAAAAAAAGTTAATAAAGCACATAGGTAAGGACTAACATTAAAAGAAAACTGACCACTTCTCAAAAAAATCATAATGGCCTAAAGAAAAAATTCTATAAATATTGAAAGTAATTACACCTCACTACAATTAGATTTGAAATAAACATTTTGCCCCACTGTTGTGACATTTTTTTTTAATTTAAAAAAATTAAAAAATTTTGGGCAGCTGGATGGCTCAGTTAGTTAGAATGCGAGCTCTGAACAACAGGGTTGCCGGTTCGATTCCCACATGTGCCAGTGGGCTGCGCCCTCCACAACTAGATTGAAGGACAATGACTTGGAGCTGATGGACCCTGGAAAACACTGTTCCTCAATAAAATTTACACCAAAAAAATTTAAAAATTTTTCATAAATTCTATAATGGTATGAGACAACTAACTTTGTTAATTTTATTCAAGTAGCCATCTATAGTAAAAGAGAAAAGGGAAAAAACTTGGTGAAAATGTCCATAAATGAAATCAAATGGAGGGTAATTTCAAAACCATTTTAGATTTCCAAAACTGCTCTGGACACCATAAAAATAAAGGTAATAATATACTTGAAAAATAATACTTAGAAATTCAAATATTTGGATTTTTTCAAAGGCCATCTTGAATGGGTTCATCTCCAGGCATCATTTATTGAGAATATTTTAGGACAGTATGAACTAGAAGAAGGATACAACAGTGATCTATCATTACTTTCAGGAAACTTAGCAAAATCAGCGAAAAGTTTATTCAGCGACAAGCCTTGCCTTGATGGAGAATACAGAGATTTTCTTGGAAAAACCAAGCTGCTGACAGGTAGAGTTGGGACTAGAACTTGGTCATTTAATAGTCCAGTGCTCTTTCTACATCCAATCTCAATGATCTGAGTTTTGTATGGAGAAAAACAAGGTTGAAGAAGTATTTTAGCTCAAGGTTGGCCAACACAATGAATATTAGCTTAAATTCTAAGACTGGCAATTTCTGAAAAAATGTTGTTTCTATACTAGAATATCATATGTAGTATAGTAAAAATACTTGGCATGTTCTAAAATAAAAATAAGAAAGCAAACTACGTTGGGTTTTTAGTTCTAAAAGGCCTTGAAATATAATATCTTCAGACATTCTGAGGCAATATCATTACACAGGGTCTTGAAAAAATAAGGAAAGAGAAGAATTTTATTGAGATACAGAATTTGGGTAGATATATTTTGTAGGTACGTCTCAAGAATTTCATGACTGCTATTATCAGTAGTAAAGTGGCAAAATTTCCTGAAATATACAGGGCAATTTTAAGTATCCTATTGACAAATAGGCACTACTCATTTATAAGACAAAAGTAAACTATATTGCTTACCTTAGTAAATTAATACTCCATTTCTTTCCTACAGTAGCGAATTTCTTTAAGAAATGTTGTCTAGTTCACATTCAGTAAAAATAAAATTCCCCTAAACAAATAGCATGAATCTTGGTATTAACATTTTTTGTACTATGTTAATAGAAATTCTTCTACAAGTCTGCAACAGGTTATGCCAAATTATTGTGTATAATTTTTATGATGCCTTATATTAATGAAATTCTTTAGTAGTTGATACTATCTACACTATGAAGGAAAAGCTGTGATTTGTCAGAAGAGACAAAGCTGGGCTTTAATCCATCCTTTTAACCATACTGCCAAGTCTATATTGTTTTCACTGCGTCTCAATTAAGAGACAGGCAGGACACCTGGTACTTCTTTATCTAAGTCCCATGGGCTGCCAGATGACTCAAAATCCATAACAGGTGCTAAGGCAGTGTGAGCATAGTCCTATTATTGAAAGCTGGATTTGAATAAAATTTGGACCATATATAATTGCTCATAAATCAGTCAATTACTAAATGAAAACATTAAGTAAAAAGTTGATAAGCCCAATTCTACCAAAGTTCATGTAAATACATTTAAAAATATTAATCTTAAATAAATGGGATTAAAAATCTAAACCTACCTAAAGGTTCTGAAGATCCTTCCTGATTTAATAATCCAATAATCACTGGTTTCTAAAAAGCACTAACATTATTAAATATGTATATCTGCTTCACTTTCATGATAATTGCACGAAGCAAAACATCTAAAAGAAACACCGAGTTACCTGGATTTCAAATTTAAGAAAATTAAAATTATGGAATCTCATTCTTCATAAGATCTACTTGAAGATATTATCATTAAGTAATGAGACTTTCACAGTCAACAGAGAACTACTTCAGAATCATCAGTGTTAGAGTAAGAGTTTAAAAAACATGGAGGGGGAGACTAGAAACAATCACTGTGTTGTTCCTTTTGGGAACAAAAATTTCAGTACATAAAAGTTAGGGAAATGAAAGTATGTGTTTGAATTAAATACTAAACTTGAGCTCTGTCAGAAGATTGCAAAAAGGAAAAAAATAAATAAGTGAAATTTTACAGTGTACAATTACTTAAGTGTTATCTCAACCTAAATGTGCACTAACTTAATTAAGATTTTGTTTAAATGCTAAAATTATCAGGAGTACAAAAAAGTGATTCATTATCATGGTAAGCAGTAACAAAGTACAGCAAACTGTCATTTAAGACAGTGTCATACAATCTATGATAAACAGTATATTGGCTTAAACTAATGCATTATATGCCCCCAGAGAATGACAGGCTTAGAGACTGGACTTTAACATCAAAATCTACCCATTAATCTTGACTTAAATATAATCTATTCTGCAGTAAAAGGAAGAATGGGCATTCAATGAATTACTGTTTTTGAAATATTGCACTGGTGCCCATTTACTAAAATCATTTAAGGGGACACGAGGAGATGGAATACTAGTAAATTTTATAGACTGTTACTAATTTTACAAAACATGCATCTTATTTTCCCCCAACTTAGCAAGAGCATCTCATTTAAAAAAATATATAGATTAAAAAGGGCTTAAAATATCTCCCGCTGATCCTTTAAAAGCATAATATTCATAATTATAATACTGCAATACAATTTAGTCAAGCTCAGCTGAAAAAAAGAATCACCTACGGAAATATACTGAGGTTCAGGCTTCTTGGAGCTACAAGAAACTTCGGGTTTTTAACGGCTATAGACCGTTTCTGTGCATTAGAACCACCAAGTACTGATTAGACTACCAGAAAACAATGGAAAGGCCTAGAGTAGTGTTTATGCCAATACTATGACATACAATGCTTCATAAAAAAAGGAAACAACCTCACATTTTAAAAGATATCCAAAATAGAATTAAACATGAAAGAAATGACCACGAATGACTGAAATAATTTAACTTACTCATTTAAATGACAGATCTGGTATTTAATCTAACGATTTGTTGACTAGTTTACCTTCAGTGCATTATTTTATCACTTGAAATTGTAACACATAAAGTTTTACATTTCTGTATTAATATAGCTTATATATATTCAGATGGTATTTGGGAAGTCTAAAAAGCACAGTGCAAAGGAAATTAAGCCAAATTTGTCTTTATCCTTACCTGATATATGAATTGTAGTGGTTTTAATCCACTTTCCCTCATTTTAAAATTTTTATAAAGGTTTAAAAAATACATTATTTTCACCTAAACGAAAAATATCGTAAGGCAAAACTGACTTTTGCTATAATCTTGTGGGCTGAAAATAAATGTCTTGTTAACAAGGATTACTACAAGCGGTTGCTTAAATGTATTTATTTCCTTTCTTTTTGATAGTAGGTATGTGCTAAATAAAAGCCAACACTCCTATCAAGAGAGTAAGTAAATGTAGAAACATCAGTTCCCCAACAGCTATTTCTGCTCCTTCTGTTTTCTGAACAGCAATTAGTAAAGCAACCCCTTCCCCTCCTCCCTAGTGCTGTCAAGCTGTTCAGAGCAGTTTGCAACTCAACAATGGTACTATTGTGAATGCTCTCTGGGCTTCCTTCCCACAGAGAGTTAAATGGGCAGTTCCTGCTGCCCATGATTGGTGTCCAGTGAAATAATACTCAAGAGCCAGGTTTTATCAGCTTCACGCCAAAGAAGTGAAGCCAGGGAACCCAAGCCTTCATATCATACTGGACCATATGCCAACCCTGATGGCCCCAAAGGTTTATCACTAAGAATCAGGATCCATCATGTCCCTTGTGAAATTTCACTTCACATACCTTATGTGAAATGCAAAGCTTCACTAAAAACCGAACCTCCTTTACAATTGGCATGAACAGATGGACGGTAACAGTGGTTTGGCAAGCAAAAGTTAAGATTTAAATAGGCTGTATTCTAGGCTGTGTTTGAGAGGAAAAGCAGTTAGAAAAAAAATGGGAAGATTTGTGACCCATAGTTTGATTTTAATTCCATTATTGAGTTATTAAAAATTCAATAGTTAAAGCCCTTATGTTTATTAAAAGGAAAAGAATGGATTAAAAAAAGCACTGCGATTCCTATGTCAAAAAAAGTTCAAGACTAATTTCAGCTTTACATTCTTCATTCTTTGCTCTGAAATCCCCAAGTAGCATCTGAATTTACTGCTGCTTTTATATTTAAACAAAGACTAGAATAAAACTTGTACATTATGTGGTAGGTGTGTGAATAATAATTTGAGCATACCAGTTCATCCTCATAACTAATATCAACAACATAAGGGTTTAAAGGAGGAAAAACAACCCTGGTGTAGCACAGGTTAAGAAGTTAATAACGATGGAAATAAGAGAAACTTCAAGTTTTGTTGTTTTGGGGAACAGTTTGTCCATCATCTGATAGGGTCCTCTATCTTCCTTCTGGTGCACTATGATATGACCCAACTGTCTAGATAGGCATATGTGGATCATACTGTCACACTGGATTTGACAAAAGAGGTAAGATGGTGGTAGTGCTTTCTTTTCCTTTGCTATTTTTGCTGCGAAGCCAATGTACTATCAGAATAGGATAAAAATACTTTATTTATCAATAACATGTAAAAGTACAATGGGTTGTTATGCAAGAATGAAGAGTCTATCATGAAACTTAAGAATTATGAACATCTCAAATGCTTTTTTAAATGGCAGATATGTGTAGGTGTAAAGATTATCAAATATTTAGAGATCTTAGTCTCATTAAGAAAAATAACATTAGCGATTACTGTTATTAGCCAAGCAATTACTTTACAATTATTAAAAAATAGAGACTTTATTTAAATGCTAATCTAACAAACTTATTTTGGAAAGAATTTACTAGAAGAGGAAAATAATACTTTCAAGCTGTGTTCTGCTACGCAACAGGTAAAAAGGATATAAAAGCAGAAGGAACTATCACGTTAGACGATTGTTACATTACTGGCAGTGACATAGAGAAAACCAAGTTTATGTTGGTTTTCCTTCTGCTTGACTACATTATCTGGTTTTGACCTATGTCCTAATCTCATCTTCTACTACTCTTTCTTGTGCTTTATACTACGCAGTTGTGCAGAACTCCTCATATTTCTCAACCACATCACACTTTTATCCCGCCATGCCCATTTCCTACACCTGGCCTTGTCTGCCAGGTAAAGTTCCATATGCCTTTGAAGTAATTAGCAGAACATGGTTCCTCAGTAAAGCCATTCCTAATTTTTCCTCCTCACTATCCTCTCCCACTTTAATGAAAACTAATCACCTTTACCGTCTTATTTTGTAACATCATTATTGCTGGACTCTTCAGAGTGCACTTCAATCATTGGTTGGTTGATCGATTGATTCATTCATTCACTTACAGGGGTCTCCCTTTCTCCTCCACCAGACTGTAACTCTTTGAAAGCAGTGATTGTGTTTCTATCCCTAGCTTTTCTCTCACAGTATCTCCCATATAGTAGTAGGTAGTCAATAAATACTGGTGAATAAATGACAGGCCCCAAATTGCTTAGTGACCTTATTTGGGGGGGGTGAATACAGCCTTTTAAAAAATATTTAAATTTGTCATTTACTACACTGAGTTCTTGGTGGAGAATAAAAATTTAAAATGTCTCTAGAATACAATGATAATAGAAATAGAAGTTGGCTATGTGCTGAAGTCCTTTTTGTGAGTTCCCACAGTTTAAATATAAGCGAAGTCATTATTCTTAGTTCATATTAGAACTTTAAAAAAGATCATCTCTAGAGAACATTAAGAGATACTATTTTCAGACACACTGGTTTCAACCTCACAGAATAAACTTCATTATTATCAAAAGTTTATTACAGATCAGAGAGAGAGCTGTTCATTGCTTTTACATCTTTTTGAAAGAACACAGGCAGATATGTTAAACCCAAACTCAACATCTCTGAAGGTATGCAATAAAACATTCCCAAAATGATTGTAAGGAAGCCTCTTAAAATACCAGTAACGGGCATAAATACCAGTAACATATCCTTGAAAAGAATAGCTGAACAAATTAAAATTAATGTAGAAAAAAACTACATTAGAGTCACGATAGAAGTGCTGCACATATCCAGAACCCCTGTTTAAATAATTACTCTGTGTGCATACACAGACTATAAGGTTTGGCAGAAAAATCCTGGCCAAGGGGATTTTTAGTCACAAGTTTTGCAGCAAGAAATTCTGCAGTAGCAATGCCCACTGTTTCTAATGCAGGAGACTTAACTGCTCCCATCACAGAGCAGATTGTTAGGTAAACAAAGATGTTTGTCGCCTCTTAGAGACGCCCCACTACAACGATTAATATCAAAGGCGCAAGGACTACAAGCATTTCAGAGGCCACAAAACCTGGATCACTTAGTTTATGAGACATTTTACTTAAAGAATTCTTTCCAAGCATGAATGACCATAATCATAGCTCTTAGCCTATTTAACAAATAACCAATTTGTCCATGAAGTGTAAGACTTTCATTTGGAAGTATACAGAACAAAGGACACTTAGAAGATGTTGAGAGCGCCCGATGACGTAGGTGGTGCCAAAGTTCAAGAAATAACCCTGAGGACCTCAGCAGTGTCTCACTCCCAGAGGCGCTCCGGGCTCTCTCCTGTGGCTGCCACCTTCCTTGTCATTCAGCACGAAGTGTGAACCTTCAGGGCTACAGCCCTGTGCTAACTAACTCCTTCCTAGGAGGACACCAAGTTGTACGCTCCCCATCTGTCACTGTCATCAAGTCAAAGGTGTCTGAACTCACTCGTCTCCTTAACATATTCCTCTTCCCTCTTAGAAATGGAGGGGAAAACCTCATTGATTACTGATCTCTGAAAATTATCTTCATTAATCTATAATGCCCTCTAATAAAAATACACCGATTAATCAGTCATGTATTGTTCATGTATCAGAGGCAAGTCCTTCTGTTCCTAGATTTCCTTTTCTTACCTATCTGGCATGCTCTTACACTGTAGCCTAGACTAATACAAACCACAAATTATAATGAGAACAAAACAAAAACAAGCAAACTTAAAAGTACACTGGCAAATGAATAGAAATTTTCTGTTAAAAAGAAAAAAATGAATACTTAAGAACCCATCCATTCATGAATCCATCTACTCTATTACTATTACAACAAACTACTAGCCACCTACTACTGTGCTAGAAGTCAGTGAATAAAGGATATGTAAGGCTTATTAATATGAGCACACACATAGTAAGTCCAATAACAAAATGTTACAAAGCAGTGTATTGCTTAGTGAAGGAATTTTTTTTTTTACAAAGTTATCTTATTGGGGTCATGTAAAATGAGGATATTAGGTGGAAAGTAGAGAAGGGGCATTCTTGGGGCAAAAACATGGGCCTAAAAGAAGAGAAGGCATTTAGGGATGATAACATGGCTGAGCGGGATACGTATAGGGTGTCCTGAGTGTCAGTGTGATGCGAGATGAGAGTAAGGGTGGGGAGTGGAATTGGAGAGGAGTACAGGTTATGTCTGACAAAACTACAGTGAGAAATATGAGCTTGGGAGGGTAAGCTAACAAGAACTGCTTGCAGATAGTCAAAAAATTTAGATAAGAATTTCAATAAACAGTCAAGAGCCATCAGAACTCTTAGTATACTTAAATTTGTGTTTTAGAAGAATATTTCCAGTGTCAATGTGGAGGATAATAATGGAAACATCATCAACTACGAGGTAGCTACCATTTTCTGAGCTCTTGCTACATGACAGGCTGCTTAGTGCTTCAAGTAGATAATCTCATTTAATCCTACAACAATCCTGAGTTTGATACTCTTTTACCAGATTAAAAAAAAAATTAGACATAAAGACAGTGAGGTACTTAAATGGTTCTAGATTCTGAAGGCCATGCTTATATCTCAACAGTCAGCTTCCAAATTTTAAAATATAATTAATTTGTAAATTAAGCACAGTGCATACTTATCAATATTATCTTCTAAGGAAATGATATGCAAAAGACAGTAGATACATAAAATTATGTAGTTTCTCAATAAACTCACTTTCGTCTAACATGAAATGGCAGCAATATTGATGAGCCTCCCTAAGAGGTTTTATAATGTTCTATCATAATGAATGGCAAACTTCATTAGTAGAGCCAATCAATTACATTTCATTTCATTTTGGCTCTCATACTTTTGCATCAGGTTCTTTACATTTGAGTAGTAGAATGGTAGGGATAACAAACTGTGACTAATTGAAGAATGATCATTGACTTCTGGTAATTTGTCTGATAAAGTTAAACAGAAACCCAATTCTGGCATTTAAGAAAAAGTCAAATCTAAACAGATTAGAAGAAATCAAATAATATTGGTTTGAAAGGAAAGAATACTAAATTTAAAGTGTTTTTAAAAGAGGCCATTTAATTTTAGAATCCCCAATACTGCACATTTCAGAATATTACCTGCATATTACATACATAAATGCATACACATAAAGCCACAAAATATAAATTATAAGAATTAAAATAGACATGCTGCATTCCATCTACTCAAATCTCACCATTTGAGGCCCAGATTTTCTATACATTCTTCCCTGGTTTTTTAAATATAAAGTAATGAATTCTTCCTTGGAACTTACACAGCATTTTATCTATAATCTTACTATGACACATTGTATTTTGCGGCATAATTATTAACGTACATATTATTCTCTCTGCTATTAAATTATAAGCTTACTGTAGACAAGATTACCATCCGATTTGTCTTTGCATCTCTCTCAAAAATCTTTACCACTACCGTGTAAGTAATCAATATATATTTTTGATAGAGGAAAGCAGTAAAGTTCTATATTTTAACCTGGTGGTGGTTAAACTGTAATTATTCACATGTAGTACATTTAGGATTTATGTACTTTTCTCAAATTATATTTTTCAATAAAGGTTAAAAAGAAAAACTGAAGAAAAAATAGGACACTTGAGATGATTATGTCAACTTGGCTAGGAGACAGTACCCAGTTTTTGGTCAAACACTAGTCTAGATGTTGCTGTGAAGGTATTTTTTAGTTGTGATTTAAATCAGGAGACTTTAAGTAAAGCAGAGTATTCTCCATAAGGTGGGCCCGATCCATCAGTTGAAGGCTTAAGAGAAAAGATTGAGGTTCCCAAGGAAGGAAGGAATTTTACCTCCAGATGCCTTCGGACTCAAACTGCAACATCAGCTCTACTCAGGAGCTCCTGCAGATTCTAGACTTGCTAGTCTCCACAATCATGTGAGCCAATTTCTGAAAATCAATCTTTATGTGCGCGCGCGCGCACACACACACACACACACACACATTCTCTCTCTATTGATTCCGTTTTCCTAAGAACTCTAACACAACATAATTATATGTTGTAACTTCTGATAACTTCTATGCGTAATAAATCTCACATTAAAAAAGAGAAATAGTATATACATGATAGCATCATATTTAACATTTGTAAATAGTCAAAATGTCTCTAGGATCAAAATAAATACTTGTTTTAAAAATCTATTTAAGAAATGGAGTCATGAGAGCTAAGATCATAAATTAATGCTTTGGATTATTCCCATTGCAAAAATAAGTCAAAAACAAACAAAAAACAAAAAAAACCCAACACAAAAAAACCCAAAGAAACTCCAAAACAAAATAAAACAAAACAATAAAACAAACCAATACCCTCCTCCCGCCAAAAGTCCCCAAATTCTATGTGTGTCTCTCTCTCAACAGGTAACTAATACATGATAGTTAAGATCAACCTGAAATACGCCTCAGGTCCAACGGATTCCCAGAATCTGCCTACTCTTCCTCCCCAGTGTTACACTTCAATTGTAATTGCATGCTCACACCAACAAATTGAGCTCGAGACAAAAAAAGTACCTAGCTGACAAAGTCAGAGATCACAAGAAAATGCTTTTCAAGTACAAGTAATGCAAGAAATGACAAGTGAAGGAGAGGTTTCAAAGCTTGAAAGACAGTCATCAATACTGACAGATTACTGTAATTCTGGCTGCCAGCAACGATCGATTTGGGCAGCATATGACAATCAATATTGTCCTCATTTAGTGAACAACATTAGATTCATAGTTACAGAAGATGTTCCAAGGATAAAATTTAAACTATATTTAATGATCATAAATAGCACAATTTATGCTGTGGAATCTTAGTGGGTACTTTTATTGGGCATAAAATAACTGACACAGCAGTATAATTATCCAAATATAATTGAGTTTATTATATATTCTTTTATCCCTTCACTTCTCTTATGAGGATTAAAGTAGTAACTGGTGTTTTTCAAAGCCTACTTCTATCTCAATTTCTGTTAAGTTTTATTGATCTGTTTTAGAACACGATTTTTTCTTATCCAGATTGGTCAAAAACATACATTTTAAAATTTAATATATTTCTGAACTATGTATTTGTCTTTTAAAATTAAAAGACATATCTATATTTCAATATCTTAAAACAAAAACATCTACTTGTAATTTATTATGTAAATTTTCATTTAAAAATCAAGTAATTTCGCCATTTAGAATTAATATAGAACTTTCTGAATCCTTGTGAAAGATGACTACACACTTTTCAGATGAGCAAAGGCTAGGAGTATCTCTACTATACACTTAAACCACTACGGGAAAATAATGTCCATATATTCAAGCTTCCAAGTCAAGAAAAATTTGTTTGATTTGATTTGTTTTTACTCTGAGTGTTCCAGAAGTGATTTTGCTCATAGAAAATGTTCATATTTGCTATACAAATAAAATGTTCGTGTTTACTGTTTTCATTTGAAATGATCTCTCTTCATCTTAGAATTTTCTCCAATGTGGTATCTATTAACATCTCAGCAAGATTTAACTATTAAGAACTTCACGAAACAGGCCTGAAAATTCAATCAAACCAATTAACCCACCAACCAAGCAAACACAAAAACCCAATTAGGCAATTCCTTGGTATTGGGTAGAGTTGTTTTATATTGACTGTAATCTTTACACACAACAAAATTAATCATTGCACAAAATAATGTACCTTATTTCATTTACTAAGCACCTCCAAATTCATTATCTCATGTAATCTTCACAACAATTCCAAGATGGTTGTTAGCATCATTTTTCCAGATGAAGAAAGACAGTAAGGTTTAGAGATTCTATGGCTGGACCAAGATGGCAGGGCGGAGCTTAAGTTAAAAATCAATGTTTGCTAACTGCAAATCCAACTATCATACCTCTACTGTAACACGCAAATCTGAAATAGCTCTAAAGTGTATGAATCTGGGTACAGGAAAATTAAGCCATCTCCCCAACACTTTTAATTTTTCATTTTTTAACTATTTGGTAAGGTGTGCATCTTAAATGTCATTTGTACCTCGGGCTACAAATAGCTTGCATTTGCTCAATAAATCGAGTTCCTGCTTTATGACATCAGAGGCAAATAGAGTTTTGTATTACAATCTAATATCTCTCACCACTTTCCCAAAAGATACAAAACATTTTTTCAACTGTGTCTTAAATAAAATAGTAGAGGACACTACCCTCAGGATGAACATCAGGATCAGACGGACTGTAAAGAGGCAAAGGTCAGAAAGAAACAACTTCAGTGGAGCCGACAATGTGGATAAAACGAGTTAGTGGGTCATAATTTGTATATTCCTTATAAGGTTAGTGACCTTTATAGAGATTATGCAGGAAATAATACACTGACTCTTTACATTTCACTACAGTGACCACTTCAAATCTGGGTTTTCAACTTAAAGTAAGTGAAGATATAACTGCCATAAATAAGAAATGCTATGTCACTAAGCTTAATCGTAACGTAACATAATCGTAACGTAACATACCATGATCCACCTACAATTCCATCTCATAGTATCCGAATCCATGAGCAATTAATTACATAGGAACCAGATTGCTTAATTTTCATCAAAAGAAGAAAATGTATGCAGGAGACTTACGATAAATCCGTATCATGTGGAATAGAACACAGGACATTTTAAAAAGCCTTTCCTGTACAGCTTAAATCTATAATTTATTATATAAAAGAAAAAGCATTAAAATATTTTTAATCATATAGAAAAAGTAGAGGAAAACACAAATCTATTTTAGAAAGCAATATCAGAAAACAATTTAAAATTTAAAACTGTATGCATTTGCGTATTGTGTCCCAGGCACTGTTCTAAGAACTTTATACATACTGATTCATTCAGTTCTTACAACACCATAAGCTACACATTCTCATTCTCATTTTATATATAAGGAAATTGAGACTGAAAGAGGTTAAATAACTTGCCCGAGGCTACATAAGCTAAAAAAGTGGTGGCCAGCATTTTAGTTCAGGCAATCAGGCTCCAGAAACCATGTTCTTAAACACTCCACATCCTCCTCTACTTCCATGTCTCTATGTTGTTCCTTCTGCTTCTGGAATTTTCTTAATTCCGTCTACCTGATGAAGTCTTAACTATCTTTAAAGATTGGTTCAGTCCTCACATTTCTCAAAAGTGTTTCCTAACACCACCACCGCTTCCAAATGAATGAGAGGCCCCATATTATTAAACTTCCAGAATACTCTGCATAACACTATTACAGCACATGTAAGCACATATACTGAAAATAGTATATTTCTTCAACTAGACTGAGTACTATGCGATGGCTGTTTTGGTTATCTCTGCACATCCAGAATAGCAGACTGCCTAGCACATAATGGGGCTCTAATTAATTAATCAAAAGGTTAAGTACTGATTTAAAAGTATATAAAAAAATACATCATTCCAGTATCATAAATGCTCAAATACTGGGGAGGAACTCCATCATCTATATATCAATAAACAGAAATTCAAAGGTATTAACAACACACTAGAAATATTTACCTTGGAAAGCAGACATGTATTAGAGTAGAAACCATACTGTTCAAAAGGATACAAGTTTTGATACAGTGGAATCAGAGATTTCAGTGCACGGCTTGCATTTATAGCTGTTGCTCGAACCATAATGGGTAGGACCTTTCCATTCACAATAGCACCATCAAAAAGTGGGCCAAAGAAGGGAACCTGATTGAAAATTTAGAACACAATTTAAAAAAGTTGGAGAAAGGCTGTAAATAAGAACAATCAAGACACTGTTTGCATACAAAAGTGTTTCTGCTTCCCCTTTAGTTCTTCCTTCAGTAGAAATACTAGTCAAATTCAATTATTTTCCATGATGGGTCATTTATAGTAGGACAATAAACAAAAAATGCCAAAGATCTACAGTTTCCATTCAAAAGAACTGTGTGCTTCATGTAATTGAGTAAATAATTTATGAGTATACTCCCTGCCAATTTTCAAATTTTTGTAGCTTCAATTGTACAAAAAAATCCAACACTGGAAATAAATTCCTTTTCCTCCATTAAGTATAAGACACAGGAAAGATATATTCTTACAGGCAGCAAGTTAGTTTTTCATTGTTTTTGTGTGATATCAGCTTTACTACAGAACCTAAAACACTTTTACTACATGGTTTATCAGAAAAAAGAAATCTATGTTTTGATAACTGTCATTTTTATCAGGTGACTGACAATTTCAAGTTATTCTATTTGAATATGGTTGGTATAAATGGCAGCTGAAAGCAAATACATGAGCTGTGGATAATGCAGTAAATATTTTAGGCTTGTGGCCACATATTATCTCTGCTTTATGTCATTCTTTGATTGTTTTAAAAAAGAAAAGCCTATTAAAACGTAAAAAACATTCTCAGCGTGCGTTTTGTATGAAACAGGAAGTGGCCATAGTTTGTTGACCTCCAGTTTAGATGAACCTTTAAAAAACCTGGCCATAAGCTTAAATTCACATATGGGACACTTAATCCAATTCAAGAAATTCTTAGGATTCATGATTAACTGTCAAAAAGTAAGTTTTCTGTAAACTAAAAGTATTCAATTAAAAAGAAAAGAGACAACAAAATGCTATCAAACTTTATTTTTCAAGAAAATATGTCTGCAAGCATATTTCAACCCCTACAGTGTAAGGACATCCAACTAGAACTACTTGGCTTTTTTTTTAACTTTTTAGAATTCTCATTTATTAATTGACACGACTAAATAATCACGTAATTTCAGTAAGATGTATCAACTAAATAAGTTGGAATCATTCGTCCTGTTCTAAAGGAAATGATTACTTCTTACTGTATTTTTTAAGAAATGGTAATCATCCTCTTAATAAATGGTAAATCGTTTGTGAGCTTAGCATAAAGGAACTTCCACTCTGGCACTACCAAACCTTCTCTCACTTGAATAATTTCTTGCCACTTTTCTTGTTTTAGCTCCTTCTGAACCAGACTAAGCCAATTCGCATAGCTTCCAGAGTCTGTGGCTCACTTCCCACCATTTTTACAACCTGATGCCTAGTCTAAATCTTCTGAAAGAAGGAAAGAAACTCACAAACCCATATAGAACTCAAAATATATTATTAAAACGTAAGACAAGAAATTCTTACCTCTGGTTTTTTCATTATCTGGATACTGAACATGTGATTTTTCATTGGGTATATTACAATAAGGACATCACCAAATTCTGTAGGAATAATTCCTCTCCTGTAGTCTCTAGTATGCTCTGACCAAACAATGTGTACTTCATCATTTCCTAAATGTCTCAACTGGAAAAACCAAGAAAATAGTTCAGAGTGCTTCAGAAAAGCCCTGTGAGTAGTTGCATAGCTACTGACAACATACTTAAAAAAAAAGATTTAAAAAATATTAAAAAGATTAAAAGGTAAAGAAAAACTATATTTTAAAAATTTCATTTGATCATTTTTCACAACCTGTGAAACACACTCAAAGACATCAGGAGACACTGCAGAAGACCAAATAATTTTTAATGGTTTACAGTCAATGAAAAACAGAGAACTTAGATAAAAAAGATTCACATAAAAAACAAATATTCTTCTTAACAATTGCACCAATCTTCCACTACCAAACCTTTTAAAAGACTGTTTAAAAGAGTGTTTTTAAAAAGTGACTGATCTGAGATTCTTCTTTTTTTTCTGATTACTCTCTGAAAGTGCTAATGAACTGGCCTAAAGTTGGGAACAGAAAGAGAAGTAAAAGAAATAGATAATTCATAAACTGGGTAATAATCTATTGAGTATGAGAATGTTTACTATATTTGGTTTAACAAATTTATTCCCAGGATTTTTGCCTATGAAATTCTTCCAAATAGACTTCTTGAGATCTGTTAGACTCTCAAGAAGTTATTTAAATATTTGTGGCACTTACAAAGGTATTTTTGGCAATCAGAGAGAGTCAACATTATGGTGACTGACATTATAAAAAAGCAAAGCATCCAAAAGCTGAGTTCCTGATAAGTTATTAGGAAAATGAACTTAATGCCCATTAGTCCTGCTTTTTCTTCACAGAGATTACTGTATCAATATAAAATTTGGTTTTCTTAGCACATTGATTGATTCTGCCACTGCAAACATTTGAGTCCATTTTTGGTGCATATCTCACATAGGCTTTTTTATTACTTTCAGATAACTGGAGATATTGTAGATGGGAAAGTTAGAAAGAGAAAACTAGGATAAGTGTCATTAATATTTTTAATATAAGCTAACATCCTGGTTATTTCTAGTTCTGAAATATGCAATTTATTTTGGCTTAAACACCACAGGGTAGAAAAAAAGTTAAATGTATACTTTAAAGAAAGAAGTTAAATCCCAATTAATGAAAGGCTCTCTTCTGTTACCCTTTAACCCTGGAGTTCTTAACCTAGGTTCAAGGGGTCTGTGACTATTTAGAAGTTATTTATAAAATTTTATTTGTGTATTTTTCTGACGAGAGATCTATCAAAGTAGGAGTATGTTAATACAAAAAAAAAAAAAAGTGCCAAGGTAAATTCCTGAACTTTAAAATTTGTATTCCTAAGCAAGCAATGCTTTCTCAGATACTTTGATGGATTATAAGATAGAGGCAGCTATTAAAGATAAATCAACAGACCAGAATCTATTATTTTAGAAATAGAGTATAAAGATTTTATTTTCCTTTAAGGAAGACATTTTTTTTGTTTTTTTAAGGTTTTAAAAAAAACCTTTTTTGGTTTTGGAAACCATAAATGTGCTTATTGCTCTAAATACATGATGGCAGGCCTCAAAATATTGTTTATTTTAAGTTTTAATTCTAATTATTTACACCACACATACTTGAATGATACAAATGCAGGATTCAGGCTTTGTGACATCTTTAAAAACCAAAAAAGATTACACAATTCAGAAAAGCCATGGTTCTGTAATTTCATTTTTTAATCAAAATACTTTAAAAATATCCTTCCTATACAGCCATCCCCATGTGTCAGCTTCCCTAATAGGTTTATGTTAACTGAATACAAAAGAAATGTGAAATAAATTTAACCAGGAGGGATGATCCAATCTAATTTTGATACATTAATGTCATATGCTGTACATGTTACAATAGCAGCCAGATCTAATACTAAGCTCCAGGCTATACTGAGATTTCCAAATGGCAGATTGTTCTAAGTGATATCAAGTATAATTGAAGTAATAAACGATAGTAAAAGCTGAGCACACTGTCAGGAAGAATTTAAGTATTTACTTTTTAAAATTAAATGAGTTAGGTTAGGAAAGACAGGACAACTGAAATAATGCAGGTCTCAATTTACAGAAAATTCCTTTTATTTATCTGCTACATTAACCCTTGAACTCTTGCCAAAGCTCTCTATAATTTCTAGTGCCCACTTATCTAAAGAAACGAGAGAAAAGGGCAACTGTAGTTTTATATTATAACCAAGGCTTCTCTTCAAATATCTACCACAGAGTATTAAAAGTCTGTTATAGAAGTTTA
Source organism: Rhinolophus hipposideros (assembly GCF_964194185.1). Classification (NCBI taxonomy): domain Eukaryota; kingdom Metazoa; phylum Chordata; class Mammalia; order Chiroptera; family Rhinolophidae; genus Rhinolophus; species Rhinolophus hipposideros. Next base: position 18,410,712 of record NC_138051.1, on the reverse strand, counting down.
ATGGAAAAGAACAACACATTTTTACCATGACGTTGTAATAAGGATATTTTTGGCACAGAACCATGTGTATAACAGTCATTCTAAACATGCTCAAGCATTTTAATGGAAAAGTTTCAAGAACATCCTTTATCATTTATATTCAAATGCTAAAAAGTAGTTATTTTATGCTGTCAAGAAGAGGCATGTTTTTATATCTTTATGTCTTTAAAACCTGCTATATAATTAAAACACAAATTGAGAAATTGCTAGTCATCGCTACGTATTTTAGAAATTTTTGAAAAACTACTGAAAATATCAATTTTGAGTGGCTAACAGTTAACAGAAATTTCCGAAGTGTATTTGACATGTTTATTTGACATAAAAACTTTATATATTTTATTTATTCCTTTTCTCTTATGGACTCACAAGATTGTGTCCTACACATACTCAGCAGGTTTTTATATACTCTAAAAACACTCAAAGGAGTTCCTACCTACATGTTTTTGTACCCAGATGTCAATCACTTCTGAAACAGAGTACAAGACTTCTGTACATGAGATAGGTCTGTTAAAATAACTGGCAACCAACTACTCTTCCAAATTCACTTTCTACTGCTGCTGAAGTTATTCTGGAATTCAAGATACATAACGTAGGCTGCTGATTATCATGAAGATAAAGCAGTTAAGTGAAATTCAGCACGTGTAAAATCAGAGTCCTTAAACCATCATAGAATATTAGCACTGGAAGAGACTTTAAAGTTCTAATTTCCCACCCAATACAGGAACTCCCACTGCAATATTCCTGACAAATAATACTGTCTCTGCTTTGAATGCTTCTAAGATTAGGAAGCTTACAAATTCACAAATCAGCCCATTCGTTTTTAAAGAGCTACCATTGTTAGGACATTCTTCATATTAAGCTAAAATCTATCTTCCTGAAGCTAATTCTTCCAAAATGAAGCTTACCAAAAAAATCCAATCTATATTCTATATATTATCTTTTCAGATATTTGGAGTTCAGACTAATATATATCTTAACTTTTCCAGGATAAAAGTGTCCTGAGTTCCTCTTATAGTTTACAAACCTATTCATTATTTTGGATTATTACTTCATTCTATTGATGTTTCTATTAAACTGTAGTGTCCGGAATTAATACATGTTCTGATACAACCAGTTCATAGTGGGACTACTACTTCCTCTTTGTTCTGTTCACTAAATTATTTTCTGCATTTTTACAATGTTGGCTCAAATAGAAGTTGTTGTCAATTCAAACCCCTAAGTCTTTTTCTTACCAAGTTCTTTTAAGCAGGTACAACTGACTAGTAGAACTAAAGAGAGGAATTCATATTTATTCTTACTAAATTTTACCTTGCCAGGTTCAGATTAGCTTTAAGACTATCAAGGGCTTTCACTAGCCTGCTTCTGCTATTCAATGTGTTGCCTTTCTCTTTCCCAGATATGGGTTATCCTTAAACTCAAATTGTGTCTTCATTTACATTTCGGATAACAGTGTCAAATGGCTCAGGTTTGGGTAAACAGCCTAATACCAAGTCATTACAGATGTTCCTCTTGGTTAAAAAAAAAAGTCCACAGTTATGAAATGATTACTATCCTAAGTGCTTTGTGATCATTTATTTAATTTTAAAAACAATGCTACAAGGTAAGTGTAATTATTATTACCTCTATTTTAACAGGTGAGGAATTGAAGCTTGAAAAGATAAAGCAACTTGCCTAAGGTCACATAACTAGTAAGTGGTGGAGGTGAAACCCAGGCAGGCTAGTTCCAGAAACCATACTTTAACCACTTCCCTATATTGTCTCTCATTAACTAATTAATTTATATCTCTAGATATGATTATACAACCAGTTATGAATATACTAACTGAACTATTATTAAGACCACATTTCTTCAACTTGTCCACAACAAATGACTTAGTTAAATGTTTTATACTGTCTGTGGCCATCCCTGATCCAGTAATCCTATTAAAACAAATTAAGTTACTTTGATGTGATTTGTTATGGTGAACTCATGGTGGCTCCTAGTGATCACTACTTCATGAGTAAGTAAGTGCTCACAAACCATCTGTTTAATAATCCTGTTTTGACAAGCATTGACATGGAGCTCATGAACATGAGTAATTTTTGTAGTTGGTGGCCTGTTCAATGTCTTTTTATGAAAATCAGAAGTTTGCCTATCTTATGCAGTGTTCTCATTTTCCATGATTATTAGCAGAGATTCCAGAGTCAATTCTAGATTTCCTCTGGGCCACGGAATATCATTCATCTGGACCTGAAGACTGGAATTCATGTAAAGTAACTATATTGTCTCTTCCACAAAGTCAGCTTACTCTATTCCTCCGCCATTTAAAAGCACCTAACAACTCATAGTTACTCAGGGTCAAAACCTGAAAGTCTTCAATTTCTGTTTTCCTTATTGTACACCTAATAAGCTCTTCCTTTTTAAAAAAGGCCAGAAACAAGTCTTCCTGTACACCTGGACTAGTTTATGAGTTCCTAAAAGGCCTTCTCTCCTCCTTCCGTCTGTCTTTCCTATGAACTTCCTTTCAAACATTAGGAAATACTGAGAGCTGAGTAAACGCACTGTGCTAGCTATTGTAGATGTAACGGTGAGGATAAACAGACACAGTCTCTGTTCACAAAGCTTCAAGTCCAGTGGAGAAGACAGAGTAAAATAACTAAGCAATAAATGAATAATTAACAATATAGATAATGCTCTAAATATACTTTCCTGAATGCAAGTAACAAGAAAAATTGGTCTATAATGGCACTTAAAGAATGCAGAGAAGCTAATTAGGTTAGGCAGTCACTTCAAGAGATAATGGGTGTACACACAGAACTTGAAACTGAGTAATACTTACTGCCCAAGCCCCCATGGTCTCCTGCACCTTCTAGATACTATATACTCCTCAATCATGTGAAAAAAATCTACTTTCAAACACATTCTTATAGTCACATGTTTTTACATATTCACTTCCTGTCTGTATCATTCATTTTTAAATAATTAAGAAAAGCTTCTTGAAACAACAGGTATAGCATCTAGTATACGATACTTTAGCAGAGGGGGCACTTAGTAAATACTGCAGACTATTACAAAGACAAATCACAGTACTTGATAAATTGTTTTCTATTATTACATAGTGCATAGCATAAAAGCAGAATGATCTGCAATTATGGCACCTATTTAAAAATGCTACTTTGATGGTGGTAAATGCTGTGAAGAAAATAAAACAGGGTAATAGTGTTACTAGAAAATAAAACAGGTGATAGTGTTACTGGGTGGAGGGGGCTTCTTTAACTAGGACAGTCTGGAAAGATCTCTCTGAGGAACTGTCACGAGTCTGAGAATAGAACAATGTTAGAATGAGAAAGCCTGATGATATGGAGAGAGCATTTCAAATAGAAAGAACAGTAAGTGCATAGCTCCTGAGATGGGAATAAGCTTGACAAGCTGGTTGGTTAGAATGAGAGTGAGGCCAGACTGTGGTAAACGAAAAGGAAAGTAACAGGAGATCAGAAAGGTAGGCAGGCAGGTGGATGGGCATGGAAGGCCATAGTGGGGAATTCAAATTTTATTCTATAGGCAATGAGAAGCCATTGCTATACCATCCAAATTATACAATTCCATAGTGAGATAAGTTTAATCTGAACCAATTATACTACCTGGTTTCTCTATCCTCTATTCTTGTCATCAGGAGTATATTTATAGAAATTGTGGTTAAGAGTAGAGTCTATGATATTAAAATAGAATTATTTTATGTACAGTTATATTTGGGACTGAAACCATGAATATAATTCCATAGCATTTATTAACTATTATATTAACTATACTTTTACTAAAATAATGAAAATTCTGTTATTCCTTAAATTTGTTTTTTGAATTCATTTTCCAGACTATATTCAGTATATAGTTCTTTGGAAAGTAGAGTACACTGCAATTTTTATTTTTAAATGAAATAAATAAAAACAGATTTAAAATTAAAATCAGACCAGGTCTACAAAGCTCATTTATTTGCGAAACTACTATGATCAAATTTCAAAACAGAAAATGAAATGCTGTCCATTACACCAACACTATTTCAGAGGAAACTGACTTAAATAACGCGCTTCTGTCTCCTCTTTTGGGGGGTCCAGGAAATGAAAGATAGACTAGAGAGTCCAACTAAGTATGTTACAATTATCTCAACTTGATCTTCATCAAACTCCTAAAAGGATGATTCAGCTGCCTATGAAGCAGAGTATCAGCAAGTGGCCAGAACAAGGAGACAGAGGAAATGAGACAAGCTCCTGTGAACACTTTACACCAATGCTTGTAGCACTTTTGATTTTTAGGGGTGAATAAACTCAGTTAAGTGGAAATTATTTTTAACCATTTTCCATTAATCTTCCTCAGGTAGAGATAATTTATAGAATAGATGGCTTGGACTGGGGTTATATCAGGGTTTTTGATATGGTGGTATAATATTTCTAAGAGAGACTACTTTGTTAGACTGAATTTTGGTTAATGTGTTCAAAAAGCATAGTCTATATTGAAAAAATTCTGCTGCTACTGCCTTGAGCCTTGAAAAAGCTTCCCATCAAAAGAAATAAAATGTCTAACATTCAAACAGGCTCAAAAATATTTACCTCACATTCTGAGAAAATAAAATGCTTAAAAATAATTTACAAAATCACCACATATTTTAAATAAAAAGTGAGAACTAAAATTAGTTTCTATAAAATAGATACAAATGATTTTCTCCGTTCAAGTTTAAAACAAAGAGCCAGAGTCAGAAATAATTCTAGCTTGCCAGAGGCATGGCTATTTCTTTATACTGATTGTCGACTATCTAATTTAATTAGAGGTATTAAACTCCATGCTGAGGTCAACGAGCCTTACATCCTCCAATATTACACTTCAACCAGTGCTCATTAATGTGTCTACTGAATGGATTAACACACTAAAGATATATGTACAAAGGAAAGGGGGACAACCTAATGATATCCAATTGTTCATTTGTAATAGGACACATGTTCTAGGCCTCAACTTATTACCACTAATGTGGAATTTATTAAATTCAGGAGAAAAAATGCCAATACAGAAAGTGATTTTTTATTAAGGAGAACTGGTATACGACAACTGGTTTCTATGATTAAGTTTAAACAGTTAACCTTTTATTAAAAAGAAATTGATACTATAATAGAGCTAAAATATAAGCCTGTTACTTTGAAAAATCTTACATACCAGGACTCTGAAGAGCAGATTAAGGGCAAGAGTTATAGAGAATAGGGAAAACGGAAACTCAGTATACAGAGAAATAAATGTTAAGTTTTTTTGATTTCTATGAAAAGGTCTCTATGAAAAGTTTTAGAATAGTTATACTGAATTCTGAGACCAGGTAAAATTTTCCTTTCTACTGAATTAAGTGACATGTTTCAATTAAGTTCCAACCTTGATAGAACAGATTTTACTTAAACTGATTTAAATTACTACTCCAGAAAACTATACCTTCCAAAAAACACTGCTTTGTTACATATTTACAATTTTGACAGGTTTCATTTTTATATGGCAGGTACTATACATGTGCAAGCAGTGACATTTGGAATTTTAAAATACTTGGAGACTAAACACCACACTTCTAAATAACACATGGGTCAAAGAATTCTTAATAGCAAATAAAAAATATTTTGAACTAAATGAAAATGAAAAGTTCTGGAAATGGATACTTGTGATGGTTGTATAACACTGTAAATGGACTTTATGCCAACGAACTATACATTGAGAGATGGTTAAATGGTAAATTTTATGTTGTATATATATTTCACAATAAAAAACTCTATACTTAGTACATGAAACAAATAGTGTCCGAGGTTTAATTCCTCAAAATTCTCTAATAAATCTAGTACTAAAATTTTCACCATTTAAATGTATTTTAATTAAAACTCAACCATTTAACAATTCTTAAATGGCACTTTCATTTCTAAAATTAGTTTTGTTGTGATAATGAATTGATAAACATCCATTTCAGATTCTTCTTAAATAATTAAAGACAAACCCTTGTGAATGTTTTTGAAGGAAATACATCTTACTTATTTGATTATTTGACAGTTCTACAAGGTCACAGGAACAAAAGTACCATATAATTATCAGGTTTAATATAGTGAAATAAAAATATCCTGACACAATTTTCTTTTTTTAAAAAAAGGCATTTTAACAAAAACAAAAAAAGATATTTGTTCTATTCTTAAATTTGCAATCCAAGGTACTATTAATTTTAGATTCTGCTCCGGGGTTTTAAAAGTTATATCCATGGAATCATGAAAATGATAATGATAAGTATGAGTCTCTGTCAAGTTCTTAATGATTAAAATTATTTATCTTCTTGCACTATACTCATAATTATCATTTATCAACTACCTCTACCTTTACTACTCATTTCAATCTAATTAGCATCCATATATCAGTTTTACTAACCATTATTCATTTAGTAGGCATTTTCCAACAATATTCCAAACTGGAAATAAAAGGCATCAAGGATATTAAATCAATCTTATAAAGTATTTGTGAGTTCTGAAGTTCCTTTTCAAAAGTGTGAGAAGAACAGTTTTCATAGCTTATTAATAAAGTGTGAAGAGCTCTGATATCAGGGAACAGAATATCAAGTAAAATGACCTATGATAATACGTTGGCTACATTCAGCAATTTTGAAGAGGAGGAGGAAAAGGCAAAGAAATGTTTGAAAGGTATTACTTTTCAAAATGTTTCTCCCTTGATTCTTCTCCCCTTGGTTTTGTTAAACCAAGTATGGATTGAAATACACAACTGTACTCGGCAGTATTCCTGTGGTAACTAGAATGATTTTTGAATGACAGTGCCAGCTACTGGAAAATGGCGGTATAGGTTTTAAAAGATGAGAGCCATCAAAACCACTCCACTATATCTTGTAAATTCTGAGGCAGTAAAATTTATTTTAATTAACTAAGGCTCATTTTATCTGCTATATTAGTTTTAGTTAAAATTTATAATAAAGCACTTTACATTTTAAGTGCTTTGTAATAATTTACATTTTTTCCTCTCCATTAATCAGTTTAAACATTGTATCTATCTATGTGCAAAAGGACCTGAAATATAATTTCACCAATTTGGATACATACACAAGTTTTTCAATTTTTCATATCTCCATTTTCTTGAAGGCAAATCCTCTGTTAATACTATAACCTTCAATCATATCATTAAGGAAAATAGTTTGCTCCATAAAAATACTGTTTCTGAAGATGGTACTAAGTGAAGAATACTCAATTTATCAATTAGCAATTGATAAAATATGTATCAATTTTCTTAAATACTAGCACTTTTCTCTCAACACTTACTTTTTTGGTCAAAGAGTCATCAGAATCAGAGGGCATTCTTGTTGATACATGAAATATTACTTCTACTGTAGAGGTAGCAAAATATGGTGTGGTCAATCCAGTGCTTTTGTTTTTTTGTAGTCCTCCCATGAAACCACAATGGTTTGTAAGATTTACCTAGAAGCAATGAAGAGGCACGCAATATTAATCAACCAAACAAAACTCACTGTGAAAAAGGACTCAAATTTTTCACAAAACATGGGGAACAAGTCTTTTTGTATGTTATCAACCAATGCTTGACCCAGAATTATTAATTAGAGCTGCTCTGTTCACACTGGTATTTTTTTCTTAAGTAGTTAAGGATCCCTAATTAATAGGAGTTAATTAGAAAAGAAAACTGCTATGTACTATGCATCTTTAATTAGGCTACTAGGTGTCAATGGTAAATTGTAAAGGTTGTGGGGGACACCAATGCCAGAGAGTAAAAATCAAGTGACAAAATCAAGGCTGGAAATGACGTCAGGAAAAATTAAAACAGTAATGTCACTTTGATAAAATGATTGATTAGTTGTGTCATATTTACTCATCACAACTGCTTTCCTAATTATTAGTTCCTGTCATAGCCTAGAACAAAAATATCAAAATGCAGAACTTAACTACACTTCAAATGCACTGAAAAACTACAAATTAATCTGTGTGAAGATTTTAAAATATCTTTTTTCCTGATTATAAATATAATACATACTAATATCAGGGTTGTTGCACTGAATGATATTCCCTAAACTTGTGTTATGCATGGAAACCAGCAACTTGAGCTCATTGTAGAAAATTAAAGAAATAATATAAAGAAACAAAATTTAAACCTTGCTTTCATCTCTCCACTCACAGAAATCAGTTATGCAAATTTTAAAATAGAATCTGAATATCTGATAGAGTGGAGAATTATAAAAACAAATCTCTGCACCATGTGAACAGAACATGGCTTTCAGTTATAAAATTTTCCATTTAGTTCTTTGTATCTTCTATTTCTTTGCTGAGACTTTCTAGTTTTCATTTGTTTCAACTGCATTCCTAAATGCTTGTTGAAGCATTTCTATCATGCTCAGTATAAAACCTTTGTCATCTTGGTGTTGGCATCTATTTGTCTTTGCATTTAGCTTGAGACCTTTCTGGTTCTTAGTACAATTTCTGATTGAAGCCTGGACATTTTCATATTGTTATGAGACTATGAATCTTATTTAAACCTGCTTTGTGACAGCTCCATCAGAGAAGCAAGGGAGCACTGCCTCATTACGGCCAGGCAGAGTAGAAGTATAGATTCCCCACTTAACCTCTGCTGACACTTGGGGAGGGGATCCTCATTACTGCTAGGTGGAGGTAGGCGGTCCAGCTTCCTATGTGTCCGGTGACACAGCAGTAGGGGTGGTTTCATTACCACTGGGTGACAGAGAAAGGCCTAATTCTCCACTAGGCCTCCTTTGCCTTACCCCAGGGGAGAGGGGTAGGGGCACCTCATTATTGCTGGGAGGGGAAGGAATCCGAGGTTTCTCCTGTACTCTCCACTGACACTGTTTTGGGTGTGGATGGGGGGACTTGTTACCAGCTGGCAAAGATGAAAGTCTTGACTTGGTACTTGGCCTTCTCTGGCACTATCTGGTACGGTGTTGGGGACACCTCATTACAGTCTTGTGAGGCTACAAGTCTAGGCTCCCTAGCTGACTTCTGTCATCAGAGGTGGGAATGGGGTGGTCACCGTATTTTCTGTGTTGTTTGGCTGAAGTGGAGCTGTTATTGTCCAAATGTTCTATTTTTCCAGGTTGTTCCTTTCCTGGTCTTTTGGCTAGAAAGAGTGGGCTTTTGTTGGGTTTTTTTTTTTTTTTTTCCTAGTCTGCACTCATTGCTATTTCTAGGTTGCTGGCTTCTTCAGCTCCAAGTCTGAGATATTTGAAGAAAAGAAAACCTTGAGAACTCATCATGTCACTCCTTGGTCCTGAAGTCCATAGTTGGTCCTGAAGTCCATAGTTGGTCAGTCTTCTTGCCACGTTTCAGTCTTTTCATGTTTCTTTTACATGTAACATCCAGGGTTTTTGCTGTATGTAGTATGAATAGGGAGAGTATGTGTACTTGATTTTCCCTGAAGTGCAAGTTCCCACTGTGCAACTTAATGGATTTTAATATATTCACAGATAAGTGTACTCATCACCATAGTCAATTTTAGAACATTATTATCACTTCAGAAAGAAAACCTTACCCTTTAGCAGTCACCCCATCCCCCAGTCGGTCCTAAGCAACCAATAGTCTACTTTCTGTAGCAATATATGCATATATATCTATTGTGAATATTTCATATAAATGGACCATAATACATGGTCTTTGTCACTGGTTTCCTTCACTTAGCATGTTTTCAAGGTACGTCCACATTGTAGATGTCAGTACTTCACTCCTTTTTATGGCTGAATAATATTCTGTTATATGGATATACCACATTTTATTTATCTATGCATCTACTGATGGACGTTTGAGTTATTTCCAACTTTTAGTTATTATGAATAATGCTGCTATAACATTCATGTGTAAGTTTTTGTGTGAACATACATTTTCATTTCTCTTGGTTATATACCTAAAAGTTGAAGTTATCGTCATATGCTAATTCAATCTCTTACTGTTTGATGAGATGCCAGGTTGTTTCTCACTGAGGTCGCACCATTTCACATTCCTACTAGCAGTACAGAAAGATTCCGATTGCTCCAAATCCTAGCCTATAGTTGTTATGACTGCTGTCTGACTTTTTGATTCTAGCCATCCTAATGAGTGGTACCTCACTGTGGTTTTGATTTGCATTTCTGATAGATAATGATGTCAAGCATCTTTTCATGTGCTTATTGGTCAATTTTATGTCTTCTTTGGAGAAATGTTTATTCAGGTCCTTTGGTCATTTATACATTGGGCTGTCTTCTAATTATTCATTTATGAGTTCTTTGTATCTTTTAGATGTAAGTCCCTTATCACATATATGATTTCCAATTATTTTCTCTAATTTTGTGGGTTGTCTTTTCACTTTGTTGATGTTATCTTTTGAAGCACAAATGTTTAAATTTTGATGAAGACCAATTCATTGATTTTTTTCCCTTTGTTGCTCATGTTTTTAGTGTCATATCTAAAAATCCCTGTTATTTATGAATTATACTTCAATAAAATTGAGAGGGAAAAAAGAATCCTGTGCCAAATTCAAGGTCATGAAGTCTACCTTTTTTTCTTCTAAGAGTTTTAGTTTTAGCTCTTACATTTAGTTATTTTGAGTTAAGTTTTGTATATAGTGTGAGGTTAAGAGTCCAAATTCATTCTTTGCATGTGGCTATCCAGTTGTTCCAGCACCATTTGTTCAAAAGACCATTTTTTCTCCACTGGATGGAGAAAAAATGTTGAAAATCAGTTGACTGCAGACGTGTGAGTTTATTTCTGGAATCTCAATTCGATCCCACTGATCGATACATCTATCTTTGGTGCAAGTACCACATTGTTTGATTAGAATTCCTCTGTATCAAGTTTTGAAACCAGAATTGTGAGTGCTTTTAATTTGTTCTTTTTCAAATGTTCCTTGCTTTTTTTTACTAATACTTATTAGCAATTTTTTATTATTTTATTTAAACAGTAAAATCTATTTATGATGTTTCTTTATACTTTCCAAAGCACTTTCACATACATAATCTCAGCTAAACTTCCCATATTTGTTGGGTAAAAAGTATATTACATAAGCAAACAGGTCCAGAGAGCTCAAGTAACTCACTTAAGGTGAAATACGTTAGATCAGCCATAAAAATATATACTGAATGCTAAAGGCTTATGTATTGGACAGTGGAATGAACTGGGATTTAAAAAGAAAAAACAATGAGGTGCAAGTGCCTGCCTTCCAGGAGCTTCAAGTCTAGTGCAGTGGTCGTCAACCATTTTACTCATGTCCTCTCTACAAGAATATTGAGAAGCTATGTATTACATTCACAACTATAATGAAAATATTCATAAGTTTAAATTATTGCAAAAGATACAATTTCCAGTGTACTGCATGTTATATATACATGCTGTAAATATATTTTCATCAAAATCTTAGACTATAGATTTTGCTGATACAACATAGAAAAAAGTCTGCTATTAATGACAAATCAATCAGCCACATCAAATTCACTTTGTTAGAAGATGTGACACTTCTTTTTTTGATTAAAATAAACATTAATACAAATCTCTGTGACAAATAACTCACTTCTGAATTATAATTCTCAGATAGATTTGATACCAGAACTTTGACATAAGTTGACAAAAAGTGCAGTACCTTTCCCTATTTTTTTTCCTTTTTTTTTAAAGAACCTTTTCGTTAAAATATAGCTAACATACACTATTATATTAGTTTCAGGTGTACACCACAGTTATTCAGCATTTATATACCAAAAGAAGCGATCCCCACGAAGCCCAGCAGCCATCTGACACTGCACCGTGCTATCACAATGTTATGAACTATGCTCCCTATGCCGTACGTTCCATTCCCGTGACTGACTTGTTTTGTACCTGGAAATCTGAACCTCTTACTCCTCTTCACCTATTTCCCCCCCTTTTAATTTTTCAATTACAATTGATATTCGGTATTATTTTATATTAATTTCAGGTGTACAACATAGTGGGTAGACATTTACATAATTTAAGAAGTGATCCCCCTCACTAGTCTAGTACCCATCTGGCATATACATAATTATTACCATATTATTGACTATATTCCCTATGCTTTACTTTATATCCCAGTGACGATTTTTAACTACCAACTTGTACTTCTTAATGCCTTCACCTGTTTCACCCTGCCCCCAACCCTTCTCCCACCTATCACCCCGATAAATCTAGTACGCGTTTGAGGCCATACATAGTTATTACCATATTACTGACTATATTCTTTATGCTATACTTTACATCCCCATGACTAATTTGTTAACAACCAAATTGTACTTCTTAATCCCTTCCTCTTTTTCACCCATTTCCCCAACCCCCGTCCGTGTGGCAGCCATCAGTATGATCTCTGAATCTATGAGTTTGTTTGTTTTGTCCTTTAGATTCCAAATGTAAGTGAAATCACATTGCATCTGTCTTTCTTTCTCTGACACACTCCACTCAGCACAATACCCTCCAGGCCCATCCATGCTGCCGCCGATAGCAAGAACCCATTCCCTTCCATGGCTGAGCAATATTTCATCATATACATACATGTACCACCTTCTCTTTATCCATTCTTACATCTACAGACACCCAGGCTGCCTCCACATCTTGGCCATTGTAATCAATGCTGCAATGAACATATGGAGGCACATGTCCCCTTGAAGTAGCATTTTGAGTTTCTTCAGATAAATACCCAGAAATGGGATTACTGGGTCCTTCTTTGTCTTTTGTTACAGCCTTTGTTTTAGTCTATTTTGTCTGGTATAAGTATTGCTACCACAGCTTTTTTCTTTTTCTCATTTCTATTTTCATGAAATATCTTTTTCAATCTCTTTACTTTTAGTCTAGGTTTGTCTTTCTATCTGAAGTAAGTCTCTTGTAGGCAGCATATGTAAGGGTCTTGTTTTCTTATCCATTCAGCAACCCTATATTTATGGGAGTATTTAATCCATTTACACTGAAAATAACTGTTGATAGATATGTAGTTATTGCCATTTTATTACCCTATTTTTGATCTTTTTTTTTTCCTTAAAGAAGTCCCTCTAACATTTCTTGTAATATGGTTTGATGGTGATGACCTCCTTTCAGCTTTGTCTTATCTGCAAAGTTCTTTATCTGTTCTGCGATTCTAAATGATAGCTTTGCTGGGTAGAGTAATCTTGGTTGTAGGTCCTTGCTTTTCATTACTTTGAATATTTCAAGCCAATGCCTTCTGGCCTGAGGAGTTTCTGTTGAGAAATCAGCTGACAATTTTATGGGAGCTCCGTTGTAGGTAATTGCTTTTCTCTTGCTGCTTTTAAGATTCTTTGTCTTTGACCTCTGGCATTTTAATTATGCTGTGTCTTGGTGTGGGTCTCATTGGGTTCATCTTGTTTGGAATCTCTGCACTTGCTGGGCTTGTATGTCTATTTTCTTTACCAGGTTAGGGAAGTTTTCTGTCATTGTTCCTTCAAACAGGTTTTCAATCCCTGGCTCTCTCTCTTCTCCTTCTGGTACCCCTATGATGCCAATGTTGGAACACTTGCTTGATGTTGTCCCAGAGGCCACTTAAACTCTATTTTTTTGGATTTTCTTCATGTTGTGCTGTTTGGGTGTTTTCTGCTACCTTGTCTTCTAAATTGCTAATTCGATCCTCTGCTTCATCTAATGTTCATTTCCTCTAATATATTCTTTATTTCAGTTATTGTATTATTTATGAGTGTTTTTTTTAATGTTTCCTGTCTTTTTGTTGAAGTTCTCCTTGAGATCATCAGGCATCCTTATAACCAGTGTTTTGAACTCTGTGTCTGGTAGATTGCTTGTCTCCGTTAGTTCTTTTTCTGGAACTTTGTGCTGTTCTTTTATTTGGGACGTTTCTTTGTCACCCCATTTTGGCTGCCTCCCTGTGTTTGTTTCTATGTATCAGGTAGGGCTGATATGCCTCCCAGACTTAGTAGAGTGGCCTTATGGAGTAGGTGTCCTCTGAGGCCCAGTTTCCCTGGTTACCTGAGTGGGGTGCTCCAGGCGGGTCCCTTTTGTGGGTTGTGTGTGCCCTCCTGTTGGTATTTGAGCCTTGGTTGCTCTTTGCATGTCAATGGGAGGGGCTGACCCACGAGGACTGACGGTGACTACAGTGGAGCTGTGGTGCAATGACTGACCCTACAAAGCAAGATTTGCTTTAGTGGGGCTCTGGTGTCTACCCAGTCTGGCCTTTGGTATGTTGTACTTGAAGTAGGCTGGGTGATGCTCTGGCTCAGTCTGACGCTGGCCACTGGGAGTGCCAGCCCCAAAACCTCCTGGGAGGGGACCCACTGCAGACCAAATTTGGCAGCAGCCTGTGCCCTCCCCGGGGTCACCTGGCATAAGCCACAAAGCAATCTGCAGATGGCCGCTGTCTGTGCTGGGCTTGACGGTGCCTTGAGAGGCCAAGCCCCCAACTGAGGCCAGCTGTTGCTACTGGTGGGATTAGGGCTGCTCCGCTAGGTAGGGGACATGCCAAAGCCAGGTTCTGCTTGTTTGGGTTTTGTGAAACTCAAATTTTAGGCAAGTCCGCAGGATGAGCTAAGGCAGGCCATTTGTATGGAAAAAAACCACTGAAAGTGACTTGGGTGGGCCTGAAAGTTGGGGGGAAGGGGTCTCAGTGAGTCACTAGGGATGGGGCGAATGAACGATGTTAACCAGGTGGATGGAGACTGGGATATGGTGACTACCTGTGTCTGCACACAAGGAGTGGAGAGGGCTCAACAAAGAAAAAATGGCTTCCATCAGCTACTTTGTCCATAGGAAAGCTGTCCCTCCTGCTCTCACCCGGAAGCCAGACAACCCAGTTCCTCACCATATGTTCCTGTTGCCTGTCAAGCTGCTGCCCCAGTGCTGAAGCTCAGAGTGAGGGAGTCCGTCAGCAAGTAAGTCCATGCGTGGGCTTTTTAAGAGGAGCACCTGGGATTCCAGCTGCCCTCTGTCTCAGTCAGCCACAATCTCCAATGGTTTTCACAGCCAGAAGTTATGGGGACTTCTTTCCCCTGCAGTGGAACCCTGGGCTGGAGAGCCTAGTGTGGGGCTGGGACCCCTCGCTTCTCCAAGGGGGACCTCCGCAGCTGAGATATTCCTCTCGATTTTTAGTGATTACAAGCAGGTGTGGGACCAGCCTGTTCAACATCTCTTCCTCTCTTACTAGTATTGAGGTGACTTCTTCAGTATGTCCTTAGTTGCAGGGCTTCAGTTCAGCTAGACTTTTGGTAATTCTCAATAATGGCTGTTCTGTAGTTAAGTTGTAATTTTGATGTGATTGTGAGAGGAGGTGAGCACAGCGTTTACCTACTCCACCATTTTGACCATAATTCCCTTTCCATATTTCTTTCTTTGCTTTCAGAGACACTGTCTTTCAGGAACATACCCTCTTAACTGTAATTTTTTGGTGCCAAACATTCTAGGACAATGTAGGACACGCGTAAGTGGTAAGCCTTTCTTTTACAAAATTGAAGGATAGGAAAAAAGAGGGAAGAGAATGAAGAAGGGTAATCAGGCATTACTTTTAGTAAAGTTAAGGATCTGAAAACTAATCTCCTCAAAACTAACCATGCCGACATACCCTGTGGAAAGCCTTGGTATAGTCCTAAAGATATTCATGTCTTAGTTTGGAGACCACGAGTCTAACGGTCACAGCTGTGAGAAAAATCCAAATCTTTAAACCTATGAGTTTTACCCTCTCTGACAATACATTCTCTCATAAAACATGAACAATTTTCCTTTCAAAGTCCCAGCTGCTGCAGTCTTTGTATACATAAGGCAGAAACAATAAGAAACCCATTGTTAAGTTGCTGAGTCTCCTAAAATACACTTCTAAAATGAGCTAGAAAGAAAAAGAACACCACTGCTTACAAATAAAAATAAAATGATTGGTATAATTTAATAATAGCAAATTATACCAATTTAATAATTGGTATAATTTAAAAACAGTACCTCCCAACCAAGACCAGCCACAAAATCTTCATATGCTTGACTTCCTCCTGTATTGGTGAGAATGGAATGTTTATCTTCTTGTCCTTCAGCTACATAAAATACTGCGATCTTGTGTGTCTCTCGGCTGTAAAACAAAATATAACACCATTCACTTAGTTATTAATTTATCCATTCATTCATCCAGGAATTAAGTTCTATGTACAAAGTATGTGGCAATAAAAAGATAAAAATGAGTTAAGTCTTCTAAAGAGAGAGGTAAATAATTTTAAGGAAAAAATTGTAAAAGTTACAAAATTGCCCCTGGAACAGAAGAAAGGCATGATTACTTCTGACTGGAGAAACAGAAACTTAAAGAAGGTAACACTGAGTTGTGTGAAGGTAAGTAAGATTTGATGAATGAAAAGAGAAAGTGTAACAGGAAAGACACGAGGTGCCAAGGCATGAAGCATCTGCAGAGTTGCCTGTTGTACAATGTGGCTGAATTCCAGATTGTGTTGTAGAAATAAAATTAGGAGAACAGAGATGAGTAAGAAATGATTCATTTCTTCAAAGTACTTACACTACAGAATAAGAGATGTTTACATAAATATTATAAAACTGTACGGAGTAACTTTCAAGTTATTGGACATTTTATTTTCAGTTCCCCCTAAAATTAAAAATGTTCATGAAAGCACATTTCTTGTATGAAATTTGGCTTTCCAAGCTAACCAGGGCACACTACATTTGAACTAGGTTAATTTAACAAAAGCATGGACTAACAAATTTTATGTGAATATTTTCAATACTTTACTACGTAGGAATTAAAAAACAAACAAACCACATCCAACAACAATTACAAGTAAATAATTACTGACATTATTTTAAAAGTTTAGACATCCAGATTCTCCTACACATCTTAAAGAAGCTGTCAAGTCATGATTGTGGGTTTCATTATCAGCAACTTAAAATCAGGAACAAAGATATTTTAGCTGTTTTCACTAATGGCAATATTTTACTTTAGTGGTGAATACTTAGGAAAACCATCGGTGTATTCATTGTATCATTAGGATAATCTAGTGTAAGAGTAAAATATAATTTTTTGGAGGGGTACCTCCAGAATTACAGAATGAGTCTCTCAGTGGACTTTCTCCCAAGTAAATAACAATGTAACTGGTGAAAATGATTTAAAAAACAAAATCACTTAAAGTCTCTGGATATTGTCCGAAGGCATATAACAAAAGTAGAAATATTTATTCAAGAAAATCTACTAAATCTGATATGAACAGAGAAATTCTCTGACATTTGAGCCACGACCTGCTCCTTTACCCCACCCCTTCACATTACAGAAACATTAACTTGGGCATTCTACTCAGGCCAAGATAGGGGTTCCCTCTCCGTTCCAGTTCCCTGTCTTGGAATATTTGGTTGCACCCTGAGAAAGGCAGGTTGGCTGTGTTCCTCATCCTCTCCAGCCCCATGTTGCAGAAGCTCTGCCAGGCAGCTATGGCTGAGAAAATGAAGTCTCCCCTATCTCACCCAGCTCCTGCTCTTACGACACAAAAGGTGCAAAAGTGTGTCCTAATCTTCCCTACTCCAGGTTACAAGTAGGGTGGAGGTTTCACACCGGAGGGACAAGAAGAAAAGGAACACTCAGTCCCACCCAGGTGCCCAGAAGTAGCGTGAGGGTGTCACTCTGGGAAAAAATTGGTCCCTGACCCCAGCTGAAGTGAAAGTCAAGTTTTTAATAAATACAAGAATTCAACGGCAGCAACAGTTGTGCGTGAGGGGAATGATTTTATTTTGGAACAAGGTTGAAGAATTTCATGCCTAATGGTGTTGTCAAAAACAAAGGAGACCTTGGTGGAAAGCAGTTAAGAGAAGCTAGCAGCATCACAACCCAAGCAAAACAGCAGAGCAGCCAGAAGTTTTAAAGGAGAGAACCGGGAAGAAATTGTCAAAAAGAGCCATCCTGCGAGCACATTCAATTCTAGGGGCTGAAAGACTGCGTGTTCACTTTATTGCACCCACACAGGAGCAATCAGAATGACATGTGGGATAGACATGAAAGCAATCGCTAAGCTACATGCACCTATCAATACGAGGTAAAGCCTCACTGGTGTTGAATAGTAATACTTGACTTGATCTCAGGGTCGGCTTCTAGGAAGCCAAGACTTAAAAACAGCACCCAGCCATGCCTGGCAGTCTAGTAGACTGCACATGCCCAACGCTGTACCTTTGTTTGAACAAAGAGCGAACCTGCAAGTCTCTGGGTGAACATGGGGCAAAAAAACGTTAACACTATGAACATGAGAACCACCTCTCAGTCACACACACATCCACAGTAAACAATAAAAATCTAACCTGTTAAGGGGGATAAAGCACAAACTTTGATTAATAAGTAGCTTAGGTGACTCCAGGGGAGACCCCTTGGTAGCCAGGCTAAATTGTTTTTTTTTTGTTTTTTTAAGAATGGAGATTAGAGGCTGCACACTGTGGAGGATAGATTTTGCAGGCTTAGTTCAGCCAAGTTACTAGACAATAGGCAAATGACAAAGCAAACCACCACCACAACCACCAATGCACTTTTGATTCAAAGACACACATAAAGTTGAAAGTAAAAGAAATGGAAAAAGATACCATGCAAATTGTAATCAAGAGAGTTGGAGTGGCTATATTAATATCAAACTTTAAAACAAAAAACATCATTAGAGATAAGGAGACTTTCGTAATGTTAAAAGGTCAATCTAAGATGCAATCATTAAAAACATACATGTACCCACCAAGAAAGCTTCAAGATACATGAAACAAAAACAGACAGAACTGAAGGCAGAAGTATTTTAACAATCACAATTGGAGACATCAATACCCAACTTTCAATAATGGACAGAACAACTAAAAGAATATCAACAAGAAAACAAAAGACTTGAATAACAGTATAAATCAACTAAACCTAGCAGACATCTATAGAACACTATACCCAATAGTAACAGAAAACACATTCTTCTCAAGCATACAGGGAACATCTTTCAGGTAGACCACTTGGTAGGCGACTAAACAAGCCTCAGTACATTTGAAAGGAGTGAAATCATGCTAAGTCTTAGTTTCTAAAAACAATGGAATGAAATTAAATACCAATAAAAGAAGAAAATTTGGGAAATTCACAGTTATGTGGAACCTGAATAACTGATAGGTCAAAGATGAAATTGCAAGGGAAATTAGAAAATACTTAGCAATGAATGAAAATGGAAACATAACATTACCAAAACTTATGGCATGAAGGTAAAGCAGTGCTCACTGGAAAACTTATGGATGTAAATGGCTATATTAAAAAAGATGAAAAGATCTCACATCAATAACTAAATCTTTCACCTTAAGAAACTAGAAAAAGAACAACAGCTAAACTCACAGCAAGCAGAAAAAAGGAAATAATAAAGGCTAGAGTGTAAATAAATAAAATAGAGAGAACAGAAAAATAACAGAGAAAAATCAATGAAACCAATAATCAGTTCTTTGAAATGATAAACAAAATTGACAACCTATAGCTAGGCTAAGCAAGAAAAAAGGAATACTTAAATTACTAAAATTAGAAACGAAAGAAGAGACATCACTACATATCTTACAGAACTAAATATCTTATAGAGTTATAAGGGAATACTGTGAAGAACAGTATGCCAAAATATGAGATGAGTCAGATTAAATGGACAAATTACTAGACAGACACAAATTACTAAAACCAATCATTGGAAATAGAATGTCCGAATAGATCATTAACAAGTAAAGAGATTGAATTAGTAATCTGATTGACAGGAAGAAGTAAAACTACCTCCATTGGCAGCTGAGATGATTTTATATACAGAAAATTCAATGGAATACACTAAAAAGCTATTAAAGTTAATGAATGAGTTCAGCAAGGGTTCAGGATACAATATGAAATACAAAAAAATCAATTGTATTACTATACACTTGCAATGAACCATCCAAAAACAAAATTGAGACAATTCCTTTTATAACTGCATCAAAAATAGTAAAAATACTTAGTTATACATTTAACAGAAGTACAAACTTATACAGTAAGTCCTCACTTAACTTCATTGTTAGGTTCTTGTAAACTGTGACTGAGCCAAATGATGTATAATGAAACCAATTTTACTATCAGGTGATATAAACAAGAGTTAAGTTCCTACTGCATATTTCTAGTCACAAAAACATCACCAAACTTCTAAATAAAGACCCCCAAACACTTCTAATATAAAGCACTGAAATAAATATGAACTATACATACATTTAATAAAGATTAATAAAAAGAAGACAATTATTTTCCAACCTGTTTATTCCAGTGCAAAGACTCAGGTGGCTAGAACCTATCCCAGTAGCTTAGGGTACAGGGCAGGAAGCAACCTGGAATAATGCCATTCCATCGCAGATAGCACTCACACACCCACCCACACTCACTCATACTGGGAAAATTTAGACATGCCAGTCAATCTAATGTGCACATCTTTGGGATATGGGAGGAAACTGGAGTACCCAGAGAAAACCCACGCAGGCACGAAAAGAATATGCAAACTCCACGCAGAATAGATTTTCACTCCCTCGTCAATGTTATAATGAAATAATGAACAAAATGACATTATTCAAGGACCTGCTGTACTCTGAAAACTACAAATGATTGTCAAAAAAAAAAAAATGAAATAAAGATCTTTAAAAAATTCCCACATTAAGACCGGAAGACTTAATATTATTATGATGATAATACTCCTCAAATTGATCTACCAACTTAATGTAATCCCTATAAAAATTCCAGCTGCTTTTGTATAAACTGGCAAGCTGATCCTAAAATTCAGAGAAGAATGCAAAAAATCTAGAACAGTCAGAACAATGTTAAAAAAGGATAACAAAGTGGAGGACTGATAATTCCCAATTTTAAAACTTGCTATAAAGCTACAGAAATCAATGCACTGTGGTACTGCCAGAAGAACAAATATACAGATCTATATGGAAGAGAATATTGGGTCCAGAAATGCACCCTTATATTTATCATCAATTGCTCTTTGAAAATGATACTGAGACAATTCAATGGGGAAAAAATAGTCTTTTCAACAAGTGGTGCTGGGACAACCGGTATCTACTTACATAAGGATGAAGTTGGATTCTTACCTCACACCATATACAAAAATTAAATAAAAATGGATCAAATATATAAACGTGAGGTCTAAACCTATAAAATGTGCATTAAAAAACTGTACATGAATATCCATGACAACATTATTTATAATAGCCAAAAAGTAAACCCAACCCAAATGTCCACCAACTGATGAATGAATGAATAAACAATATGTAGTATATTCATACAATGGAGTATTATTCAGCCATTTAAAAACATTAAGTACTGAGACATACTGCAGTGTGGATGAACTTTGAAAACACTGTGTTAAGCCTGTCACAAAAGACCACATACTGTTTGATTCCTTTCATATAAAATGTCCAGAACAGGCAAATCTACAGAGACAGAAAATAGATTAGTGTTGTCTAGAGCTAGGGAGTTGGGGTGATGTTTGGGTGTAATGGGGAGTGACTAGTAATAGGTACAGATAGGGCTTCTTTTTGAAGGGACTAAAATATTTCAAAGTTAGATCGTTGTGATAGTTGCACAACATTGTGAGTATACTGAAAATATGTACACTATAAATGAGTAAATTGTATGGTATGTGAATCACACCCCAATAAAGCTGCTAAGAATTTAATTTGGAAGCATGATCTATGTATAATTTCTGATGCTGGCAGAGAAGGAATTTTTCAGTGTTCTCACTTTTTTAGGTAAAGGGCTACCAATTAAAACTCATAAACCACAATTTGTGAAATTGGGAAGAGCTGGATAGAAATAATACTATATAAATCTAAAAGTTGAGAGAAATATATGTGCCTTATAGGAAAAAAATAGAACATAAATCTTTAAAATGCAAAAGTAAAAGAGAAATCACTTTTATATTATCTATATCCTTCTTACAATTTGTAAAAGCCAAGTTCAGCTGCCCTTTTATGTCAAATTTTAATCTTTCACCATTCCTTATTATTTTTCTACTTAATAACTACTATTGCTAAAATATTTAGTGTATTGTCATTAGATTAACATGTACCACAAAAGTGAAGAATGAGGGAAAGGTAGTAGAAAAAAATGAAATTAGTGAATTAGCAATTACAAATATTCCATAAAAATATGTGCAGCACTGGCAAAATATTATGACCATACTAAGAAAAAAATTCAAAGTGAAATGCAGTGAGTTATAAGCACTTCTGAATATCTGTATATTATATACTCTGCAAGAAATACTGATATAAATTATTCTGAGATTTGAAATGTAAAATTATGGTGGTTCAACCATGAGGAATAGGAATCAATTACTTTAGTCAAGAAAATAAAAGATCTATAAATGATCTAGGTAGATAAGAGTATAAACAAAGTAACTTTTCATTTTTATCCTCCCTAGAATTCCAGACAAGTAATCAGGTTTGTTTCCAGGTTTCTTGGCTTAAGAAGCTCAAAAGTTGCCTTATTATTTACACAATTGGAATGGATTTTTATTTGAACCCGTTGTACTGGGGAAAGAAAGGAAACTATGTTGTTTTCTTTAATGCTTTTTAAAAAAGCAAACAAATAAATGTCATGCGGTCACTTGATAGAGAGTATAAAAAAATGTATGCTGTCTCAAGGAAGATGTCTTCCATATATTAGGTATACATGAGAATGAAAGTAGTTTTAGCAGGAGGGAAGAAGTAGAAACGCACGAAGTAATGTAAAGAAACCATGAATAGGCAAGATTTGGCTGGTATGGCCTGAGTTCTAGAGTAAAGAGTCTGATCAGGTTTTGGGAAGTCACTAAAGAATAAAATAAAAATGTTTCTTTACAAAGATTATTCTAGTGATGAGGATTGTCTAGATGGGGAAGAGTTAAGAGACGAGGGCCTACAGAATAGTTAGAGTTGTCGTAACTCTCTTAGAAGTAATAAGGACATGAATCAAGGGGTTAAGATCAGGAAAAGGAGACAGGTGAGAGATAATAAAATATGGACATCACGATTATGAAAATCGAACACTAAGGGAAAGAAAATGGTAAAGTTTGGGTGACTGAAATAGTACTTCTAAACATAATTGGGAAAATGAGCAGGAGGATCTGATTTGGGAAAGAAATGGTGACCTGGAAATAGTGTAAGTAGGCAGGTACAAATTTATAGTAGGAGCTGCAAAATCATGACTGAGAACTGACAGACAGGAGTACAATGGACAGAAAAGAATGGGAGTGAGAAGATATGGGAGCCATCCCAATGAGAGTGGTAACTATGTTATGGGTTAGGAGGCAGAGGATGAGCCAGTGAAGACAAACTGGGATTAGAGAGCTAGGAGTTGGACAAGATAATTTTAGTGTTACAGAAGCCAGGAAAGAAGAACATTTTAAAGAATAGACAAGTATTAAACTTTCAGGGGATATAATAGTCAGGGTTTCTTTAGGGCAGTGAAACTATTCTGTATATTACAATGGTGACTACAAATCATCACACATTTGTCAAAACTCATACAATGTATAACACAAAGAATGAACTTTAATTTAAACTAAGATCTTCAGTTAATAATATGTCAAATTGGCTCGTCAATTTTAACAAATGTACCACACTTACGTGAGATATAAATGAGTGGGTAATTATGTGTAGGGGGAAAGGGTATGTGGGAACTCTCTGTGCTTTGCGATCAATTATTTTGTAAACCTAAAACTGCTGTAATAAAAAAATGCTTAATAAGTTAATTAAATTTAATTAATTAGATTAATTAAAGAGGCTGATGTGAACTGAGAAAACTTTAGACAGTGGTGGGGATACTAATCTTCAGAAGGTTAGTTTCAGTGAAGCAGCAGAGGTCTGAGAACACATGGTGAGCAAGGCAGCAAAGAGATTCCTACCCTCAAGGATTGACCATCTAGTACCAATGATACATTATTACGGGGAAGAGTTAGGATATGAGAACTCACAGACTACTTAAAGTTACTATAACTGTTTTGGAAAGAAGCAATAAGAAAATAGACAAATATATGTATATAGATAGACAGATACACACACACACACACACACACACACACACACACACACATATAAAATAACATTAATACAGTATGATAAATGCTATGACATGAACGTGTTATGGGGGTCTGTGAGAGCACATGCAAGGAGAACCAAACATAGATTGGGGAGGAAGGTAAAAGATTGGTGATAGTGGAGGGAAAGGCTTTTCAGAAAAAATGATGTCTAAGCCGAGACTAAAAGCATAGACAGAAGTGATACTCAGAAAAATTTTATACCCTAAGACTATTGAATTGTTAACTAATAAAGAATAAAATTAAGACAAGTAACATTCAAAGAAAGAAAAAAAAGAGAACAATTTAAAGCTTATAAACAAGAAGGAAATGACAGAACAGAAATTAGTTAGAAAACAGAATATAAGAGAAGATAATAAATGAGAAACACTTTTTTTGAAAAAGAGTCAGTAGATTATTTGTATCAAGGAAAAAAAAAGCCCACTGTAATGGTGGTGCATAATTCACTTACAACCCTACTTTAAAAGTTAAAAAAAGGTTTTAAAAAATAACCATAACTACAAAAATTTGTTACTGGTACATAATATAAAAAGATGTAAATTGCAGCATCAATAACCTAAAATGAAAGAAAAAAAAGGAAAAACAAAAAGTTTCTGTATGCTATCAAAGTTAAGCTGTTACCAGCTTAATATAGGATGTTATAAATAGACATTTTATGTAAGTCTCATGATAACCACAAAGGAAAAACCTGCAGTAGATACACAAAAGATTATCATCAAGGAGTCAAAGCACACTGCTATAAAAAGTCATCAAATAATAAATGAAGACAGCAAGAGAGGAAGCAAGGTACAAAGGACCTATAAAACAGCAAACAATTAACAAAATGGCATTAGTAAGTCTTTACCTATCAATAATTACTTTATGTAAATAGATTACATTCTCCAATCGAGAGACACAAATGGCTAAATGAATAAAATATGAGATCCAAATGATATGCTGCAAACAAGCCACTAAGTTTAGCTTTAAGGACACACAGAAAATGAGAATGAAGGGATGGAAAAAGATATTTCAAGCAAATGGTAAACAGAAGAATGTAAGGATAGCTACACATATGTCAGGCAAAATAGACTGTGAGTTAAAAATTGTTCAAAGAGAAAAAGGACACTATAATAGTAAAGGAGTCAATCCATCAAGAAGATATAACAATTGTAAATATTTATACATGCAACATTGGAGAACGTAAATATATAAAGCAAATTCTAACAGAAAAATGAAATAAACAGCAATAATAGTTGGGGACTTTAATACTCCACTATCAATAATGGACAGATCATTCATACAGAGAATCAATAAGGAAACAGTAAATTTGAACAACACTCCATAGCAAATAGACCTAACAGGCATATTCAGAACATTCTGTCCCACAGCAGCAGAATACACATTCTTCTCAAGTGTACACAGAACATTTTCTAGGATAGATCATGTGTTAAGACACAAAACAAGTCTCCATAAATTCAAGAAGATAGAAATGATATAAAATATCATTTCCATCCCCAATGGAATTCAACTAGATATCTACAACAGGAAGCGAGCTGGAAAATACACAAGCATATTAAATTTAAATGATACACTCTTGAACAACCAATGGATCAAAGAAAAAAATCAAAAGGAAAAAAATTTAAATATCTTAAGATAAACAAAAATGAAAGTACAACACACCAAAATTTATGGAATGCAGCAAAAGCAAGAGAAAAGTTTATAGTAATAAACACGTATGCATGTACATCAAGGAAAAAAAGTTCAAATAAACAATTAATTTTATACCTACAGGAAATAGGAAAAAAAACAAATAAGCTAAGCCCAAAGTTAGCAGAAGAAAGAAGTAATAAAGGTCAGAGCAGATATAAATGAGACAGAGGATAGGGAAATAGAAAAGATAAAACCAAGAGTTTGTTCTTTGAAAAGATAAAAATTGACAAATCTTTAGCTAGATTAATCAAGGAAAAAGAGGACCCAAATAAATGTAATTATAAATGAAAAAGAAGACTGTGGCTGATCCAACAGAAATACAAAGGATCATAAGAGACTACTATGAACAACTACAAGGCAGCAAAACATAGAAGAAATGGGTAAGTTTCTAGAAACATACAACCTACCAAAGACTTAATTGCAAAGCAACAGAAAATCTGAATAGGCCAGTAACTACTAAGCAGATTCAATCAGTAATCAAAAACTTCCCAACAGAGAAAAGCCCAAGACCAGATGGTTTCATAGGTGAATTCAACCAAATATTTAAAAAATTAATACCAATTCTCCTCAAATTCCTCCAAGCAACTGAAGAGGGAACACTCCCAAACTCATTTTAACAGGCCAGCATTACCCTGATATAAAAGCCAGATAAGAACACTACAAGAAAACTACAGGCCAATATCCCTGATGAATATAGATGCAAAAATTCTCAACAAAATACTACCAAACAGATTGACAGCACATAAAAGGATCATAAAACAATAAAGATTCATTCCTTGGATGCAAGGATGGCTCAATATCTGCAAATCAATAAATGTGATACATAACCCTAACATAATGTATCTTCAGTCTTTCTTTTTGGATAGACACATACTTATGATTTTTTTTGTTTTACAAAACTGGAATCATAGTAATATATAGTAAGTTATCTCTTTAAATTTTATATTGTGAGCATTTACCTCAGAATATTTTGATATTCTTCAAAAATAATTTTTTATGGTGCCAAATTCTGTGATTATTGGACATTTAAATTTTTAAAAATTAAATTTTAATAAATTTCTCATTTAACTTTTAAAAAATTTAAAATTAAATTTAAAAATTTCTTGCCCTAGGATAGATTTCTAGAAATAGTATTCGGCCAAAGCATAAGAACTTATTTCAGTACATATATATTGCAAAATTGTTTTCCACGAAATACTAATTTCTAATCCTACCAACACTGTGTAAGAATAACAATATAACTTCAACCTGGCCAGCACCACCTTTTCTACCTTTTCTTAATCTTTATAGCTTGAGAGGGCAGATCATAACTCTAATTTATAGCTCTTTATGACTGGTGAAGTTAATATTTTTCATGTATTTGTAAGAAATTTTAGTCTGTTTTCAAATTCCCATTTGTTTTTCTATTTTTCTATTTAGAAAATTTTCCTAATTTTAAGAGCTCTTACATATTTGTGTGTATTAAGGATTATTTTTTGTATTTATTGTGGGAGTTTTCTCAGTTGTTTGACTTTCAGTTTTCAACAATTTGAAGTTAACATATAGGTTTTTCATTTTTATGTCATTTTATCTCAGTCTTTTGCATTTGGATTTTTTCAGTTGTGCTTAGAGAGTTCTGTATTGAAATCAGTTCAACAGTCTATTATATTTCCTTCTACATCTTTAATATTTGGTTGGGGTGGCAATTATTTTACATTTAATTCTTTATTCCTGAAATACATTTTGCTGTATGGAATGAGAAATGGAACTAGCTTGAATGTTGGAGAATAGTCTATTTCTATAATTTGTTCAATAATCCGTACCTATCCTGTTGATCTGATGTTTCTTTCCTGTATGAAATATTAAGCTGTCTGTTTCAAAGCTATCTGTTTATTTTTATTGATTTTTCTATCAAATTGGTGCAGATGTTACTGTTTAATTTATTACTGCTTTATAATTTAATATCTGATGAGCCTAGTCTTCTTTCTCTCCCCACCCACATACATTCTTCTTTTCTTAGGTATTCTCACCTGTTTAGTCTTCCAATACATGTTACATCTCAAACTGTATTTCAAACTATATTATGAAGCTATAGTAATTGTAACAATATATCATTGGCATAAAAACAGACACATAGATCAATGGAACAAAGTAAGAGAGCCTAGAAATAAACCCATGCATATACAGTAAATGAATATTTGAGAAGGGAGCCACGACTACTTAATGAAGAAAAGGTAGTCACTTCTTAACTCAGAAAGTTAAAAACAACACCCAGTTAGGAATTATAGGAAGTGAGTAAAGATTATATTTTTTCATAAATTTGGTAGTAATAGACATGAAAGGGATAGACTGTAGCTTGAAAGGGGAGTAACTGAGGAAAGCTTTGTTAAAAGCAGAGAGCAAACATGCATACTCTAAGGGGAGTAAGTAGAAATCCAAGATAAAGAAGAGATAAGTTTCTGAAGATCTTAGAGCAGGCAGAGAAGGTGGGAAGCAGAAGTACAAATAGGAAAAAAAGGCTTTTTCTGAAACTTAAGGAGAGCAAGAGAAGATGGCTGAACATAGAAATTTTAAAGATAGGAAGATTAAGGCAGAGTTGTTTGATGTGAGAAAGGCCTGAATCATCCTATTCACTTTGCATTCCTGTAGACTAGTGACGGCATGGTGGGTGGCTTGTTTCAAACTAGTTTCCCAATTGTCAGAATCACTGGATTTATTTAATGAGATTGACTAATGTATTAAAATGTGAATGTGTTGAGAAAGAAGAAGGTTAAGAACTACTGTTCTAGCAGATCGTCTTTCATATACTAGGTCAAAAATTTGAACTGAATTCTGAGTGAGGTGAGAGTAGAGATGACCTTTTAACTATAATGAAGGGCTTGAGTAACAAAGAAGTGGTACATATAATAATAATTACTCTGAGAAACAAAGAAGTGAACAAGGGATAAAAAATTTGCCAAACGGTAGAGAAGACATTGCTGAATAAAGGAGCATGGATCTACAGTAACTCTCTATATCAAACTGATTTGATAATTTTCTACTGCTGCCTAGGAATAGAGAAAGTAGAGGGTAAGAATGATTCTGATTAGAGAACTGGTGATTGCCACATATATACCGTGTTTCCCTGAAAATAAGACCTAGCCAGAAAATCAGTTCTAATGCGTCTTTTGGAGCAAAAATTAATATAAGACCCGGTCTTACACTATATATAAGACCGGGTCTTATAGTAAAATAAAGACTGGGGGGGGTCCTTATACTATAATATATTATATAAGACCCGGTCTTACAGTAAAATAAGACCGGGTCTTATATTAATTTTTGCTCCAAATGAAGCATTAGAGCTGATTCTCCGACTAGGTCTTATTTTCGGGGAAACACGGTAAGCTTAAATGAAGAACAGTTTTGAGGGTGCTAGACGTGGCATTTTAAAAACAGTTAACAATATGAGTTTGTTGGATAGAAAGGCAAGTGAAATCAGGTGGGTGGGCAGATTTACTGTGGAAAAAGGAAAAGCAAAAACTTGAGGATAAAGTATACCAACAGTTGAGTAAGATGTGAGAGTGTGAGAAATGTGGATATTAAGAAGGTTGTGAATTTTAGATGTCAGAAATACAGGCATTCTTAATAATGATGGCATCCAAAGTGTCGCTTTATTAATGTATCTCTAGTTATATTGCCCAAAAGCATCAATCCAAAAATTTCATTTTTATGAACCTGGAAAGGAAAGTAGCACATATACAAAGGGTGAAATATGGAATTTTAGTTAAATAATATTTTGCAGTTTCTAGTAGTGGTTTCCAGGATATCTTGTCCAGACACATCAGAAAACTAGAGATCATTAAAATAACGATATAATAGGGTTTTTATACATCAAAATCCACATGTAAATGGATACATATCCAAGGGCTTAAAGACAAATCAGATTTAAGCAATATAATAAACTATATCCAGCTTTTGTTCCATTAGTATTTTTTGTAGGTACTAGCTTGTATTCACCAGTAATTTCACTTGAGGCCTCTTAGACTAATCAAAGAGGGTATATTGAGAACATCTACGTATGGGAAAACCAAAGGACATTTTATAGGTTCAATCAGATTTCTGCAATTCAAAAGATGATTCTGAAATGCACAGAAAGGTATAAATAGTTCAAAGACACTAAACATTTTAATATAGTCCTATATTTTTCTTAAAAAGTTTATTATTTCTGAGGTATAAATAATTTCTGCTCAGAAAGTTGTAACTCATCGATACAGTTATTGTTCACACATAAACAGAGAAATAGCTGACAGTTGCTAGTTATAAATTTGAAGGTTTCCCAACAACTTACCACTGTCTTGAATCCAAGTTCCTAAGTTCTCTAAGTAGTTTTTCATTTTTCTTCAAGAGATGAAAGCTCCTCCTAAACAGGGAAATTTATAAACATTTTCATCACCTTTGCAGTGAATGACATGACGGTCTTGGAAATACTTTCCACTCTACTCATGCAACTCAACACTGTTTTTGCCTTTCCATACTTCTAACACAAAGAAGAACAGACCTTAAAAAAAATGTAAAGAATATATGTCATTATTTCTACCGAGGCCCTCATAAATTTCAGCCAGTGGATCATATCAATTGTTCATTTCAATTTTTCTTTGTGGCTGTGAGCTTCCCATACTCATATCCAGAAAACAATGAATAAAAATACTTGTAAATTCCTTCTCAAGAATTTCATAAAAATGTGAGTTTTTCCTCATGAGAAATAAAATAGTTTCAAAATCTAAACCATTAGCAAGTAAGCATGTGTAATCCAAATGGAATTTGCTTTTTTCCTTGTTTAACATTACATGTGGCATAGTTTTTCACACTATGAGGCAATGTATAAATTTTACTATGTTCTATAGGTACAAAATACAGTAGTACTCTTCCCCCTTACCCAGTTTCAGTTACCCATGGTCAACCATGGTCCAAAAATATTAAATGGAAAATTCCACAAATAAACAATTCATAAATTTTGCTTGCTGTTTTGAGTAGCAGGATGAAATCGCACTCTGTCCCACCTGGGACATGAATCGTCCTTTTGTCCAGCGTATCCATTCTGTATATGCTACCACCTGTTAGTTGCTTAGTAGCCATCTCAATAATGGCCGAGACAGAAATCACATTCACATAACTTTGATTACAGTATATTATTATAATTGTTCTATTATTAGTTATTAATGTTAATTTCTTCCTGTGCTTAATTTATATATTAAACTTTATCATGGGTATGAATGTATAGGAACAAACATAGTTTATATAGGGTTCGGTACTATTGCAGTTTCAGGCACCCACTGGAGGGTCTTAGAATGCATCCATCGCAGATATAGGGGCATTAGTGTATACGTACAAATTATAATCATGAAATCAATGGTTGGTGAGGTAAAATATAGTCTCCCACCTTTAATTTTTCTCAAGAGACAATACACAGACCATTCTATGGTAAAAGAAAATATAATGTGTTTATATGCGTGGCAATTACCTATATTTGGACATACTCTAAAGCAAATTGTGTTCCTGATATAATGTGGCTTTCCCATAAGGCAGAGGATACTCCCTTCTAATAAATGGAAGGTCTTAAATCAAATAAGATTATAAACACTAGGCAAACAAGTAGAACTCCATTTCAACGCTTCACATGCATTTTAATTACTGTAAGATTTATTCATCCAGTGATACCTCTTACTACAAATTGAACAAAAACAATACGTTAAATAATGCTTCTTCTCCTATTTCCTTGCAGCTTTCAGTATCATAGAAATTTAAAAATAAATGTATATTAATAATGCTTTATACTAGTGTACAATTTTAGTTATTTTATGTACAGTATCTAATATGTGAGGTAGGAGTTATTTCCTCATTTTGTAGATTGTGGTCCAAGGCTCAAAGATTAAATGGCTCTAACCTGGGTCTTCTGATTTAAGCCTAACGCCTTTTCATTTAACTCCTACCTAACTTACTTGAATACTTTGTGTGTTTACTTCAAGTTTTTAATGAGGTTTTGCAACATGCATAAGAAAACAAAAATGTTAAAAATGAAATCCAGATTCTTCTCTTGATGCTAAATATTAATTTCTGATACAAACAAGAAATGATCATATTGCTGTTTGTCTGAAAATTGTTGGGCTTATGTTACATAATGAAGAAAAACGTATTTGGGCTCTGCCCCCAGTTCCTGACAGAGAGCTCCTAAAACCCCTGTAATTTCCTGAGTGATGGAGGTGACAGGAGCATCTCACAGAGATCCTAAATCCGTTGGGTTTTTCTGGGTAATTGGAACATCTTTTGTTCTAATGAAGTGACTCTTGGTGGGCTCCTGGATAACTTCAGGATGAGGCCTCATCACCAGAAAGAGCAACCATGATTAGAAGGTTGGAACTTTCAGCTCCATCTCTGGGGAGGGGGAGGAGCTGGAGACTGAGTTAATATCAATCGTACCTATGTGATGAGGCCTCCATAACAATCCCTAAATTAGGGGGGTTCAGAAAGCTTTCAGGCTGGTGAACACAACACATTCAATGTGCTGGCAAGGTGGTACGCTCCAGCTCCACAGGGACAGAAGCTCCTGCACTTGGGATCCTTCCAGACTTCATCCTCTGTACCTCTTCATCTGTCTGTCCATTTATATCCTTTAATTATCCTTTATAATAAAGCAGTAAATGTAAGTAAATGTTCTGTGAGCCATTATAGCTAATTATTAAACCTATGGAGGAGGTTGTAGGACCCCGGATTTATAGCTGGTTGGTGAGAAGTATGGGTGGCCCAGACTTGCAACTGGTGTCTGGAGTGTGGGGCAGTCTTGTAGTTCTCAGCCTTCAACCTATCTGTGCTAACTCCAGGTAGTGCCGGAACTGCTTGGTGTGGAAAACTCACACATTTGTGAATAAGAAAAAAGTTTTTCCTATTAGCTTACACGAAGGTTGGAAAAAACATCTTTTTCAATTTTATGAGCTATAATTTCTAAGTCATATAATTCTGCTAGTCATTATGAAAATGTTAATAGTTAATTTATTGGGTTAGGGTACCTTTTTATTCCTTGAATCCTTACATAATTCAGTAGTCTCAAAAAAAAAAAAAATCTGCCCAATGGTCAAATAACTAATTTAGGAGATAAAATTTAGTAAGGACAGAGACTAAAATACTTGATCAAAAGATGAATAAGACAAATGTGTAAAAAAAAAAAAAAAAAAAGAAAGAAAGAAAACAATTTCTCTTTTATTCTTACCTTTTGTCCCAGGAATTCATTCCCAATATACTAAGAAGCAATCTGCAATAATAAAATGCTGATTGAGGCTTTTGAGGTGTTGGTTCATCCTGCTCCATAGCTTTCATGTTTAAGTCATTAAAATGTTTCTCAACGAATTCTTTTTCCTCTGTATGTTGCTTGAGGATAGCATTAATAACATCATTTTCCTGTTTTTCAGAAATGCACACAGGTTGCGGAGCAGGTATGTTAAGTGAGATTCCAGTTCTCTGCAAGCATTCTGGACTGGTTACACCTAAATACTGCAAAAGCTCGTCAAGAACATCTTCTTCATCTCTTATTGTATCCCAAGTTGGTACAGTTTCTCTAAATCTTTTAAATTGGAAGGAAATCCCATCTTTTACTGTTGTATCTTCGGAGCATTCATTAGGTGCAGGAGGCTCTTCTGGCTTTTCTTGGTGAGACAATGAAAGCGTGAGAGATGTAGGTTCTGACAAGCCACTTACAGGAGGTGGTCCATACAGGATGGCAGAATCCCACGAATATTTTCCAGAGAGATCACGTACTATGATTCTGACATTAGAATTGGCTGATGCAAGACCAGCAGATAAACCTCCCCCAGGGATACTCTCTTCTGATCTGATCTGGATACAGGACACTAAGGTTGTATTGTTCAACACGAAGAACTGGATATTTGGACTCTCAAAAAGTTCAGGAGAAAGTTCAGTGCTTTCACTGTAATGATTGTCATGATTTTCACACACCTGACTTGTTAACATAGCAGGACCACCACTCATTGGATAATGGCCCAAGTGATTTACCAGATGTGTAATAACAGTGCGGGCAGCTATAGAGATTAATCCTTGTTGCATCTGAGTTTTCACTAGAAATAAAAAAATAAAAAAATAAGGGAGTGGGAATACTGTTGTTTCCTAGGACGTCATATTAATAGTGAAACATTAGACAAGCAGGGATTTCATCACATTATCAAAATCACATTCAAATATTTCAGTAATTATTAGTATTTCCAATTTAGACTGTATTATAGGAATGATGGCAAAGAAAACTGTTCTTTGATGAAGTTCTGTTGTTAATTTCATAAGGAAGCCCTTTTGGAAATTTTTGCTTATTGATTCTTAATTTGAACTTAAGCCTTTAAATGTACATAGTACCTTCAAAGAAGGATCAAAAACTATTAGAAATCACTTGAAATCACTTAGCACAGATTAGAAAGCCAATGAAATCCAACTGATAAGTTTTTTTTGTTTATCTCATGAGCAGATTCAGAAACACAGTTTGCAGCATGCCTTAAATGACACTTAATTACAGCTTTTATCGATGTAAAAGTTTCCGAGAAAAGTTATCTTTCACTAAACTTCAGGAGTTGGGATCAATTTAAATGAGTCATTAGTCATTATATGCCAAGGAAGCTTTACTTTAAAGTTAGAAAAATTCTGTATTGGCTTGCTTATGTATTTTTTTTTCTAAGGTATTTTTCCGGGGTATTGTGGTCTCATTTGAGCAGTTAGTGGTATGTAAGAAACATTTTTCCCCTTCCTTACGGACATTAGGGAAAGCAGATAGATAAGGAGCATATCCACATGAGTAAATTAAAAAAATCATAGGAAACAGTAAAAAGAGAAAACTCAAAGCATTTAGGCAATAGGAGGCCTGAAAAGGCAAGGTGCCGAATGGCAGGAACTGAAGGAGAAGGAAAAGGGAGGGGAGAAGAAAGAACACAGAAAGAAGAGAGTACAGGGAGGAAGGAGGAAGTGCAGCTAGACAGTAACTATCAAAGCCCACTAGCCCAAGACTGCCAGTGTGATTCTAAGAGGGCTGATGTGGAAATCAATTCAAGGAGTGAGTGGTGTCAAGAAGTGGGGACAATTTGGTGATGTTTACCTTGATACTTTTCATCTAGGAGATGGGATATCAGTTGTCATTGGTAAAGAAGTACTAATCATTTACGTATGAAGAGAATGTTTAGTTTTGTGTGTGTTTACAGAGTTCTTGTCTTAGTTATAGAAATGATTACAGAATGACTGTCTCTGTATTGTTCTATCACAGTTACAGAGTGATCTTGTCTGAGTATTGTTTATATTCTGAAAGTTAATCATTTGGAAATATTATGGCTTAGCTGCAAGAATAAATAATAGATTTGAAAATGTCCTGATGGTCAAAAGTATTATCTGTATTCGATAAATTCCTTAATTTTAAGTGTACTTTGCGATGAGTTCTGGTAACTGTATAGAACTGTGTAACCACCAACATAATCAATATACAGTAAAACTCCCATATCAAAAAAGGGATAAATTTTATTTTATGTAAATTACATTTTTTAAAATTTATTGGTTTCAGGAGTAAATTACATCTTAATAAACCCAACTTAAGTTTCTAAGGAGACTAGCTTGTACATTGCTGATATGATTACTTAAAAAGAAGCAAGAGAGAAGAACAAGTGTTACATTTTCAAGGCTGTAGCCCTCAAGATTCAGAACCATCACCACTGGGAAACAGGCCGAAAATCAGCAAGAAACCAGCTGCTATCCCATTAGGACCAAAAACATTTTCCCCACGTCTTCAATTCTATAAAAGAACAGTTTCCTTTGGTCTTTGGTTGATTTTGAAATGTTACTGAGTACCAAAATTTTAATCTTCCATTATCGATCAACTTTTATGTCTACATACATGTACATATGAACATTTTCAGTTTATTTAAAAACTCAATTACATTGAGCTGTTATAGTCATTGTATTTCTGTCTAGTTCTGAAAATCAGTTATTCAACACTAGATAACCACACTAAATGATTAATCTTAATTCAGTTCTACATTTTCAAGACTGTGAGCAAAGTAAAAAGATATGCACTAGATGATGAGAAACAGAGGGGTAGCTTGAATCTAATATCTGCTTTCCCTTCTCTAATTGTAACAGAATATGGTAATGTTAACACCGGAAGGGGTCTTTACAGATGACCTAGCCAGTACGTCTTACTTTGCACACGAAGACAAATGGGTTCACAGAAGATAAGAGATTTGTTTGTCACAGAAGATTTTACATCAGTTCTGGTTTTTTCCTTCTTTACCACAACTCTGATTCCCGTATTTTTTTCTCTTTTGTTCAATTGCCTTTTTCTTTTGGCAAGACATTGTGACATAAGCAAACAATGAACTCAAAATTTATTTTTTTCTGTGTATAGTAACTTCAAAAGTGTTACTTTGCATAAATTACTAAATAAATGGCCATGATAAATTGAAAAAGCTCATTTAAATAAGACTAAATCTTGTCTTAAATAGTAATAAAAATTATAATTAAAGATTTTCTTATTTTTGATGTAGGAAAAACATTTCTGCTCTTTTTCTTCTTCCTTTTGACTGAGTGATAAGCTTAAACAGGTGACTCATTCTAAGCAGTGAATCTTTTTTGTGGAACATTTCTGAAGAAGCAAAAGAGTGTAATTTAATAGACATAGATCACAGAAAAGGGAAGAATTCCTGACTTTGTCCCTGGCTTGCTCTGTGATCATGGACAAATTAAATGAAACTCCTTAAGCCCCATTTTTCTGTAAGAATAACAGATTTTTTTGTAAATATAAATTGAAAACTCATACACAAAGCAAGATTTAACAGAAACAATATAAATCATTCAATTGTGAGAGCATTTATAAGTAACATAGGTTTTCTGAGTTCCTTTATCAAGCTTGCTCATAAATAAACCGCAAGAATGAGCCAGCTCTTTCCTTAAAACATAAACTCCTAAGTCCAGGTACCAATCCATCCTATATATGCTCTTCCCAAAAGAAGAGATAGTGGGAATGCAATTTAAATGAGCTTGTTCACAAATCTGTCATAATTATTAACACTGAGAACACCTAAGAAATAAATGTAGATTTCAGGTGTAGGTAAAAACATTTTCTTGCCTAAGTTGTTTCTCTAAATTTAGGATATATATAAATATAGAATTACAAAAACAATCTTTCAACTTAATTGGGCAGTTAGATTTATCTCTGAGTTATAAGCTACAGAACATATGTATCTTCTACATAACTACTTAGATATAAAGAAAACATGAAATGCTCTAATTTAGAAATTCAAAAATGAAATTCTAAAATAACCATCCTTGTGAGAATATGCAAAATGAAGATATCGATGCTTCTAAGGCTTTGTGTAACTAGCATTCATTTTAAAAAGTCTATTCAGGGTTGTCTTTTCAGATTGTCAGATTAAACAAACCCTACAGCATTTGCAGCAAACCCATAATTACAGATTATTATGGCATACAAAGCAACAAGACATAAAAAGCCGCTGCAATTCACTGCACTGTAATAGAACATGCAGAGGAAGTTAATTTTGGCAAATGCTTTAAATATTAGCTTTGCATAATGTGTATAGGTGAAACTATAATTAGGACAGAATGAATTCTTTGGAGCCTCCTTTCACTCTGACCCTGCAAATGATGACTTTTTGCTAATAAGACTACTGCCATTTGACAAAAAGCCAACTTCACTACCTTATTCTTTAGTAAATTTAATAATTACAGCTACTCCTGCCAATAGTTCTCAAATCAGACCTGTTCAATCCAATACTGAGCTTATTAGGGACACTCTATGTTTAGAAATCTTTGGCCAAAAAAGTACTTGAAGATGATGAAGCATGCCTTAGACAAGGGCACAATGATTAATCATTTTCGCCACATTAAAAAAAAGGCAACACGTAGTCACTACACACCACAGAATCACCTGCTGTTAATTCACAGCTGTTTCTGAAAGGTTCTGCATTTATTTGTTCCTTAATACCTTGAAGAAAGTCCAAAGGGAATAACTAAATACTTTAGAGAATAGTACTCCAGAGTATTTGGTATCAATATATTTAAAATCATCTCATCTATATAAAATCTTCACTTTTGTGTCTTTTAAAGTGACTGTTATTAGCGGTGCAGTAAATTTGGTAGTAAATGCATTAAAACTTCCCTTTATATAAGTAAACAATTTATTTCACTTTTTAAAAAAGTTTCAGATATACATTATATTGCCCTAAATCAAATTTTATCATTTTACACCTTTAAAAATACAAAAAGCAACTAATCTTTTTATATAACTTTGTTTTTAAGTAAAATAAACACTGTAATTTGCTATGCTAAATCTAACAAGTCACCTATATCAATTATTGTCTCAATTACTTTGCTCTAATGTGCTGCCCAGTAGATCTTTATTATATCTGAGCTATAATTTAAGTCTCATATTCCTATTTCACTTGTATATTTGTGTTCTAGACAAACTATTAGCAACCTGTGGTCCACCCAAAACCCTAACCCTATTTCCTTGAGGTGGAACTTCGTATCTTCACTTGCAATTGATGTCATCAATTCATTATCATGGCCACATCCTAGACGTTTTAATCTAGTAATAACTATACTGCCTTTAAAACTCACTCTTCCTTAATAGCTTACTGTTTGACTACCACCTCCTAGTCTAGTGACTTCCCAATTTTGGTTTTGTAGAGCCCTTGGAGAGGGCTCTTGGAGATGCATAGATCTCAGCTTCCACCCTGCTGCAGCTTTACTTCAAAAAGTTTTACAAATTTGGTTTCCTAGTAAAATTTATTTGAAGAGGTTCCACTGCTTAAGAACTCATTTGAACAACCACTGCCTGAACATGCTGATGCTCTTTGGGTGCTCAACCATTGCTGCATATCAATCATCTGCAAAGCTTTTAGAAATCCCACATCAGTGTATTAAAATCTCTACGATGGGACCAGAGCATCATTATTCTAATGTGAGCCAAGGCTGACAGTCACTGTTCTAACTTCTTATTACCAACCACATCTACTCTCTGACTCATAGGATCACTCCATTTTTTTCCAACTTATTAGACATTTCCTAGCATGAAGTCAATCCTCACCAAGCTTAGATTTTATGGTTAAATCATATATCCATATCCTAAAAGCAATAGTTCCCTTGTATTTCTGCCACATCCACTTTACTGACTGTTGACTGGTACAAACGAAACTTTGTAGTTTCCATTTCATATTGGGCCCTCAAAAACTTCTGTCAATTTCCTTCATTTACTTCCAGCTTCATCGTTCTGGTCTCAGAAGGGCTAATAACAGCACCTATACTTTCCAGTTCACCCTTCAGGAACTTCACTCTATTAATGATGATCCCCTTCCCACCTTCCTTCTCAGCCTTCTCGGCTTATAATTAATTTCAACTCTCTTCATCCTTAAAAATCCCTTAACCCTGAATCGTCCTTTAGTTTACCTAGTATTTTACCACTTTTTTAAACAGTCAATCTTCTTTAAAGAGTTCTTTCTATAGATGGCTCTACTTCCTTAACTCCTGCCTGCTCCACAACCCAGCCTTCTACTTCTGCCTCCCACTTCTCTGCAAAACTAAACAGACATTTGTCAGTGATTTTGTAAATCTACTCTCTGTCATTTAATACTGCTGGCCAGTCTTCTAAAAATCTTTATCCTCTCTTCATTTCTGAAAAACTACTGCCTCGCTTTTCCTTCTTTTCCAATTTTTTTCTTCTCAGAATGAGCGCGCGCACACACACACACCACATATGTATATGTATATGTATATATGTATATGTACATATATATATACACACTCATACACACACACACACACACACACACACACACACACACACATATACACCAGGGGTGCCAAAAAACAAAAAAATGTACACATGACTTGTATTCATTTCTTGTTATAGGTAAACATTGAGTGTTACAATTTTAATACGTTGTTTTCTTTCTTAAAATGTGTACACATTTTTTGGCGCCCTCTGTTTACCTATTTTCCTAACAGCTCTCTGCTAAGATCTAGAGCTGCATTTGTCCGCCCGGTACCTTCATGTAACTATCAAACAGGCGCCCCAAACTAAACCGTTTCCAACACTGCCCTCCTCGTTTTCCATCCCATCCTCTGAATTCTCTCACATTCTTGGTCTAGTTGGGGGAAAACCTAATTTAAGCCTTTAGCAACTCTTGCTTGGCCTATTACAAAAGCCTCATGATTAGTCACTCTGATCCTGGGTTAACCTCCCTAAAATCAATCTAACATACCAGAGATCGGAGAACTTCTTTGTAAGGAGCCGACACTAAAGGGGTCAGCTTCATAGGCCACACAATCTCTGTTGCAACTACTCAACACTACTGTTTTTTGCACAAAAGCAGCCATTATGATATGTAAGTGAACACACAGAGATGTCCCAATAATACTTTATTTATAGAAACAGGTGGCGGGCGTGGGCCACGATTTGTTGACTCCTATAAAACACTATTGTCCAAGTTCTCTTAATACTAATTTTATCATATATATCACCTCCTTAAAACCCTTCAATGATTGCTGGCTTCCTCTAGGGTACCCATCTCTTCAGTGTACTTTTATTTTTATACTCATATTATAAGGTTGTTTACATCTTTCCTTTATATCAGATTGTATACTCTCTGAATGTAGAAGCAATGTGGCTTAAAAAAATGTTAGTGAGTTCACTATGTACCAAGAACTATGCAAAGGGTTTTACACGTATTATCTTATGTAGTACTCAAAATGACCCTATGAGGAAATGAATATTATTATCATCCCCATTTTACAAATAAGGATACAGGCATAGTCACTCAGCTATTAAATGAGAGTCAAAATTCAATACCACGTCTGCCAGACTCCAAAGCTAAATCTCTTATTCAATTATATAAATCCTATGATGTACAAAGTAAAATATCAAAAATAACTTATCAGAATAACAGCTAGAAACACAAAAGGCATGTCATCACATATAATCTTAGTAATTGCATATCTGAAGTTATTTTTTAAAAATGAACTTTGCTGTAAAAATATACATACTGAGGTAAACAACTACAAAGTAAGATATATCTTCCTCCATTATTTCCACCCGTGGCCTTAAATTATGCACTGAGAGAACCCAAACAATATTGTTCTGAAGCAAATTCACTTTACCTTCTGTTACTGGCTGGAGTTTAGAAGATCGCTCTGAATCAGGAGAGTGCAGAGGTTCAGGCTCTTTCAGACTTTCCAAATGCATAAAAGGATCATAATCTACAGATGCCAAGTCTGAGAGGCTTATTGGAAAATACCTTGGATTGCTAAAACACTGAGCTCCATAAACACATCCATGTAATACCTGAAAATACAGGGGGAAAAAACATACAAGTTTTCCTTTTCAGTGAAAATAAATAAATAAAAGTAAAAGGAGGAAAAAAAAAGTCCACTGGTGATACAAGACCTTGACAAAATTTTAAATATTTTATAACTTAGTTCCCTAATCAAAACAAAATTTAACACTTCTTAAGCAGAAGAATGAGTAAAATTTAACTCATGATTCTTATATTCAACAAAGACTTATGGCTGCTTTCAAAATTTTGCAATGAAATAGCAGTGTCTTGTAGGAATTACTTTTTAATTATCTTCAGGTACTATAAGGCAAATCTATGTTCTTAGGGAATACCTAGCTCTAAAACAATGAAAATTAATACCAGGGAATGTTATTTCCTTAGGTACTAAAAACCCTTGGTTACCAAATAAATAATAAAGCAAAGAAGTGTACCTTATAAATGCAATTGAGGACAGATTTTTCTATTTTATCATTTTCTGCTCCTGTAGCATGGACTGGTTGGAGCAGAGTCTTTAAAGGTAAGGCCATGATCCAGTCCAGAAGGCACAGAAGTAAGGATACCACCAAC
This sequence comes from Rhinolophus hipposideros, assembly GCF_964194185.1. Lineage (NCBI taxonomy): Eukaryota > Metazoa > Chordata > Mammalia > Chiroptera > Rhinolophidae > Rhinolophus > Rhinolophus hipposideros. Next base: position 18,369,026 of record NC_138051.1, on the reverse strand, counting down.
TGGAACAACAAAAAAGATCATTATTATTGTAAACTCATAAGACAAGAGCTTAACACCAACTTATTTCTCGTTTTCCAAATTTATTTCAGGAACTTCAATCATAAGTTCCAACATTAATATTTACCCAGACCTAACTGATTTTAAGATGTTGTATATGAACATTATTGTGGGTTTCTCCCTTATATTTCATGGCAAGTACAATGAAACCTGAAGCATAATAAAAACAGGAATGTTAAAAATTCTTTTTTATTTAAAATAAATATTGTGCTTAAAAGACAACAGACATCAATTAGCTATACTTGTTTAACTGCCTAAGCAGTGGAATACAAAGGAAATGTATTCCATATGTATTACAATCACTTCCACATTCATTTTCTAATTTAACAAGACCTCATTATCTTGCTAGAAAGACTGCCTTTAACCCCTTTCTCAAACTGTTACTAATTTTTTAAAATGAATCTTTCCGCTAGACACTTTTAAACCAATGGATGTTATAGCCAAACACTTTTATTCAAAACAAGGAGTAAAACAGCAGAACCTATGTGGTTCACTTTTTGGATAAAGAATCACAATTAGTATCATAGAAGTGTCAGTTAAGTAGCAGTACCGTGTTTCCCCCAAAATAAGACCTAGCTGGACAATCAGCTGTAACACGTCTTATGGAGCAAAAATTAATATAAGACCCGGTATTCTATCGTATCGTATCGTATCATCATATCATATCATACCCGGTCTTATGTTATAGTAAAATAAGATCAGGTCTTATATTAATTTGTGCTCAAAATGACACATTAGAGCTGATTGTCCGGTTAGGTCTTATTTTCGGGGTAACACAGTAAGAGATGTGCTCATCTTTAGAGTGAAAGACCACCTCTCCAACTCAAGGAGCAAATCACAGCAAGCTTTTCCCCATGTGGAGACAGAGTCCCACAGTGCAGTTTCCAGGCTCCTGGCCTTGCATGGGCTCGGGTAGTGAATGCTGGCTCGGGTAGTGAATGACCATCAACTGTGATTGGCTGGCCATCAGCTGTAACCGGTTAGCCAACTGGCTACTGATATAACTGCAGGGCTGCATTGATTGGTTGGTTGGTTGGCAGGCAGAGAAGTGAATGGCAGACTGCGGATCGTATGGCTACTACTGTGTGTGTCTTGCTCGGCCGCCGGAGAGAATATAGTGATATGACTCCCCTATCTATGGCTCCATGGGTGTTCCCGTTTGGCCTAGCCATATCCTGCATTTTTATGTGGGGAGCGGGCCGCAGGCTGCCCTGCACGACACCCCATTCTCCCATTGCAAACTTTCATGAAGATCAGGGCAGTTTGGGAAAAATTGTGAAAGAGAGATGAGAACTAGGTACAAACCTAAAAACCACCCAGAAGGAAAAAGTCTACCCTGAGTATGCGAACTGTTGTACTAACCACGAACTGTTAACATGAAACATTAGAGGAAAGCTGAGGAAAAGCACTAAAACAATTGTAGTGCCAAAATGTAACATAAGCAAACATTCCTGATGGATTTCAAGTCCATATAAAAAACAGATTTGTACTGTTAAACTTAATTTACCAAGAACCAGAAAAACTATGGACTGAAACTAGAATTATTACGGAAGAATGAAGAAAGATAATGCTGGAAGTAAAAAGAAAATTGAGGTGGCTGAGAGAAGAAACACTAAAAATTGTTTGAGAGGTAAGAGGCAAAACTAAAAGGTGACAAAAGCAAGGTTAGAATACTGAATACAATTTTTCAATGGCTATCATGTAAACATAAAAAGAACTATTACAACAGTCAGTATAATGAGATGGAAGGGAGCAGCAAAAAAAAGAAAAATAAGAGAGCTCTACCAAAAGATACAAAAAGTAAAAGGCAAATTCAAATCCAGACTAGGAATGCTGAATGACCGATAAGGAAGCACTTTATCTGATCAGGAGAAAATAAAACGCATATGTAAACAGAACTGAGAAGCTATTTAGAAGAGGCAAAAGGCTAACAGGTACCTTTGAGGAAGAGTCCTATGAGAAAGAACCTATAATTCTAGAAAGTGAAGTGAAACTTGCCCTGAAAGTACTGGGAAGAAATAAATCACCAGGGATAAATGGGATACTGATAAAATTATTTCAAGCCACAGAGCCTGAATCTGCCAGTCCTAACAAGAATACATCAACAAATATGGAAAACAAAACAATGGCCTACAGACTGGAAACATTCAATATACGAGTATATCCCAATCTTCAAGAAAGGAGATGCTAAGGAGTGCAGTAAGGTTAGTCTATGCTTTACAGACTAAAGTCTGACTACATGGATTATGAAAAGCTATGGGTTGCTCTGAAAGAACTGGGCTGCCTCAGTTGATCGTCCTGATGTGTAACCTGTATTGTGGACAGGAAGCCACTGTCAGGACAGAATATATATAGAGAGAATGGTTTCCTAGAGACAAAGGTGCTTTTATCTCCGTTTGTTTAATCTGGGTGCAAAACAGGTATGAAAAACTAGGCTAGGCTCTGAAGAAGGAGTGAAAATTGGTGCAAAAATATCAATAACTTAAGATATGTAGATGACACCATCTTCCTGGCAGAAAAGTAGGAATGATTTGAAACAACTTCTGATTAAAGTAAAAGAAGAAAGTGCTAAGTAAAGCAGGACAGCATTTTAACATTAAGAAGACAAAAATCACGACACACAAGAAATACACAACTTTAATGCAGACAATGAAAACATTAAAATGTTTGCTTATTTGGTTCAGTCATCAATTCGAATGGAGACAGCAGCCAAGAAATCAAGAGAAGGCTGAGACTTGGAAGGGCAGCAATGGAAGACTTAGGAAAGATCACCAAGAGTAAAAATGTGTCATTGGAGAACAAGGTTAAGATCATTTACTCCCATGTATTCCAAATTACTATGTAGAGACACAAAAGTTGGACAGTACAGATGTCTGATAAAAAGAATTGATTCATCTGAAATATGATGTTGGAGAAGAGCTCTATGGACACTCTGGAGCATCAGAAAGACAAAAAAGTGGGTGCTAGAGCAAATTAAGCCTAAAAGATCCCTAGTTGCAAAAATGACCAAACTGCAGCTGTCCTACTTCGGACACATCATAAGAAGGCTCGGTTCTTTGAAAAAGACAATGAAGCTGTAGGCATAAGTCTACAGGTGCTAAGCAGGGCTGTTGAGGACAGGACATTGTGGACATTACTCATTCATAGGGGTACCAGGAGTTGGAGCTGACTCAATGGCACGTAATACACACACAATGTGACATCACTGAAATGTAGTGTCAGACAGAATACCTGAGTAGAAAGAACTTAAAAGTACATACAGGAGGCGCGGCCGGATGGCTCAGATGGTAGATCGCAATCTCTCAACAATAAGGTTGCCAGTTCAATTCCTGCATGGGATGGGGGGACTGCAACTAAAGATTGAAAATGGCGACTGGACTTGGAGCTGAGCCGCGCCCTCCACAACTAGATAGAAGGACGACTTAGAGCCAATGAGCTCTGGAGAACACACTGTTCCCCAATATTCCCTAATAAAAAAAATTAAAAAGAAAAAAAAGTACACATAGGGAAGGTAATACTTTGGAGGAGAAGAATATTAAGAGGGAATCTAAGCAATTCAGCTGATTAACAACCCCACCCAATAACCCAATTATGAAGCAGAAGAAAACTGTACCATATTCTAATCTAAGTATTTTCAAACAAGCATTTAGATATGGGGGACAAAGAAAACCCCATCTTAAGTCAGAAATTAAAAATCTAAAATGAAATAATTCAAGAAAGGAAGAACTGATTCACATCAGGAAAAGAACTATAAGAAAAAAAAATCAAAATCATATTAGAAATCAGGCCTGAATTATAAAATGACTAAGGAAGAATAAATTTGAAAAATCAAAAACAAAATTTAATAAGGGGCATTGAAGAACAGTGAGAATACAATTAAGAGAATAAAAACGATGATGTCATAAAATAGCGGCATGAGGTGAGCCTCTTGAAATCTCCCCTGGAATTTATAACAAATTGAACAGTTATAATTCCACAAAAGACTCCTTGTGTGGAAGACAGACTAGACTAAGAAGCATACATCAGAAATCATCTAAATGTAAATGAACTGAACTCACCAATAAAAAGGCACAGAGTAGCACCTTGGATCAAAAAACTAAACCCAACCATATGCTGCCTCCAAGAGATGCTCTCAGCTACAAGGACAAACACACACTCAAAGTGAAAGGGTGGAAATTAATACTCCAAGCAAATAGTATTCAGAGAAAACCAGGTGTAGTTACACTTATATCAGATGAAACAGACTTCAGGATAAAAAAAAGTAACAAGAGACAAAGATGGACATTTCATAATGATAAAGGGGACAATACAAAAAGAAGACATAACAGTCATTAATATTTATGTACCCAATAAGGGAGCCCCGAAATATACAAAGCAAGTACTAACATAACTAAAGGGGAAAATTGATCAAAACACAATTATAGTAGGGGACCTAAACACATCATTGACAGCTACGGATAGGTCAATCCAAAACGAAAATAAATAAGGAAATATCAGCTCTAAATGGTACATTATAAGAAATGGACATAACTGACGTTTATAGAGCAATTCATTGTAGAACATCAGACTATACATTGTTTTCTAGTGTATATGGAACATTCTCAAGGATAGGCCATATATTGGGACATAAAACTGGCCCTGGCAAATTTAAGAAGATTGAAATTATATCAAGCATATTCTCTGATCACAAGGCTTTGAAATTGGGTATCAACTGAAAAAAGAAGCAGGAAACACCACAAAACATGGATTAAACAACATGCTTTTAAAGAACAACTGGGTCAAAAAAGAAATGAGGAGAGATTAAAAGATACATAGAAACAAAATGAAAATACATCCTATCAAAATTATTGGGATGCAGCAAAAGCAGTAACAAAAGGGAAATTTATATCATTACAGGCCTATCTCAAGAAAGAAGAAAAATCACAGATAAAGAACCTCACATTACACCTTAAAGAACTAGAAAAAGAACAAATGAAACCTAAAGTCAGCAGAAGGAAGGAAATAATAAAAATCAGAGCAGAACTAATGAAATAGAGAACAAAAAGACAATAGAAGAAATTAATGCAACAAAGAGCTGGTTCTTTGAAAAGATTAATAAAATTGACAAACTCTTGGATAGGCTCACTAAGGAAACGAGAAAAGACACAGACAAAATCAGAAATGAAAAAGGACAAGTTATCATGGATGCCACAGAAATACAAAGGATCATCCAAAAATACTTTGAAGGACTATATGTCACCAAATTGAATAACCAAGAAGAAATGGACAAGTTCTTAGAAACATATAGCCTTCCTAGACTGAATCATGAAGAACTGGAAAATCTAAATGGACAGATCAAAAGCAAGGAAATGGAATCAGTCATCCAAAACCTTCCCAAAAGCCAAAGTCCAGGACCAGATGACTTCACTTGTGCATTCTACCAAACCTTCAAAGAGGATCTAACAACTGTCCTCCTCAAACTCTTCCATAAAATTGAACAAGAGAATACTCCCTAACTCATTTTATGAGGCCAACATTACCCTGATACCAAAACCTAGGGATAACACAAAAACAGAAAACTATAGACCAATATCTCTGATAAATATAGACACAAAAATCCTAAACAAAATTCTAGCAAATTGAATACAACAATGCATTAAAAAGATTATACATCATGACCAAGTGGGGTTCATCCCAAGGGCACAAGGATGGTTCAACACATGCAAATCCATCAATGAGATACATCACATAAACAAAACAAAGGACAAAAATCATATGATTGTATCAATAGATGCACAAAAAGCATTTGACAAGATACAACAACATCCATTTAAGATTAAAACATTTAATAAAATGAGCATAGAAGGAAAATACCTTAACATAATAAAGGCCACATATGACAAACCCTCAGTATCATAATTAACTGTGAAAAGCTGAAGCCCTTCACTTTACATTCAGGAACATGACAGGGCTGTCCCCTATCACCTCTGCTATTCAATATAGTGTTGGGAAGTCCTTGCCAGAGCAATCAGGCAAGAGAAAGAAATTAAAGGCATCCAAATTGGGAATGAAGAAATTAAACTGTCACTTTTTGCAGATGATATGGTGCTTTATATAGAAAAACCCTAAAGACTCCACCAAAAAGCTATTAGAAAGAATAAACAAATACCGTAAAGTTGCCAGTTACAAAATGAATGTTAAAAACGCCATTGCATTCCTATATACTAAAAATGAAATCTCAGAAAAAGAAAGGAAAAAAAAAACCCAATTCCTTTTGCAATTAATCAAGGACGTGAAGGACCTACACACTGAAAAGTATAAGACATTTTTAAAAGAAATTGAAGACAGAAAAAAATGGAAAGAAATTCCATATTCATGGATTGGAAGAATCAACATAGTTAAAATGGCCATATTACCCTAAGCTATATACAGATTTAATGCAATCCCCATTAAAATTCCAATGGCTTTTTTTTTTTTTTTTTTTTTTTTTTAAGAAATAGGACCAAAAAAATCATCAGATTTGTATGGAACCACAAAAGACCCTGAATAGCCAAAGCAATCCTAAGAAGAAAGAACAACGCTGGAGGTATCCACTCCCTGACTTCAGCCTGAACTACAGAGCAACAATAATCAAAACAGCATTGTATTGGCAGAAAAACAGACACACAGACCAATGGAAAAGAACTGAAAACCCAGAAATAATCCCACATAAATATGGACAGATAATTTTCGACAAAGGAGCCAAAAACATACAATGGAGAAAAGAAAGCCTCTTCAATAAACGGTGCTGGCAGAATTGAAAAGCCACATGCAAAAGAATGAAACTAGACTGCTATCTGTCACCATATACCAAAATTACCTCAAAATGGATCAAAGATCTAAACATAAGACCTGAAAAAATAAACTGCATAGAAGAAAACACAGGTATTAAACTTATGGACCTTGGGTTCAAAGAGGATTTTATGAATTTGACCTCAAAGGCAAGGGAAGTAAAAGCTAAAATAAATGAATGGGACTCTATCAAACCAAAAAGCTTCTGCACACATCGACAAAATAAAGAGGCAACTAACCGAACGGGAGAAGTATTTGCAAACAACACATCCAATAAGGGGCTAATATTCCATATATATATGGAATATATATATATATATAATATGTCTGTATATGTCTGTATATATCATATATATGCCACATATATGCCATATATTTGACATATATATATATGTATATATAATATATACAATCCAATTAAAAAATGGGCAGAGGACCTGAACAAACATTTCTCCAAAGAGGACATACAGATGGTCAATAGACATATGCAAAGATGCTCAACATCACTAATCATCAGAAAAATGCAAATAAAAACCACAATGAGGTATCACCTCACCCCAGTCAGAATGGTTATCATCAATAAGATAAATAGTAACAAGTGCTGGAGAAGTTGTGGAGAAAAAGGAACCCTCATACACTGCTGGTGGGAATGCAGACTGGTGTAGCCGTTATGGAAGGCAGTGTGGAGGTTCCTCAAGAAATTACGAATAGAATTACCATATGACCCTTTCCTGGGTATATATCAAAAAAAATCTGAAAACATTTATCTGTAAAGATATATGTGCTCTGATGTTCATTGCAGCTTTATTTATGATGGCCAACACATAGAAACAACCAAAGTGTCCTTCGATAGATGATTGGATAAAGAAGATGTATATATACACAATGGAATACTACTCTGCCATACGAAAAGATGAAACAGTGCTATTTGCAACAACATGGATGGCTGTTGAGATTATAATGCTAAAAGAAATAAGTCAGACAAAAAAGTTGAGAACCATATGACTTGACTGGTATGTGGGATATAAAATTGAAGGCAACAAAGGAACAAGTCAAATAAATAAAACAAAAAATCATAGACACAGACAACAGTTCAGTGGTTTCTAGAGGGTAAGGGGGAGGAAGGATAGAAGAGTGTAAAGGGGGTCAAATACGTGGTGATAGAAGGAGAACTGATTCTGGGTGGTGAAGACAATGTAATATATAGGTGACGTATTACAGAACTGTACACTTGAAAACTACGTAATCTTACTAACCATTGTCACCCTAATAAATTTTAACTTAAAAAAAAGAAAACAAACAGAAACTTTGGACTCATAAATACATAATCTGAAATGATTAAAGGAACCCTGTAATAAATTTACTGAGGTAAATGCAATCTTGTTTAACCTTTTAATGTAGGATATGCCTTCTCTTAAGTGCCGTATGTCTATATATATTATACGTATGTATTCTCTTTAATGGAAATTTCTTCTACCAGTGACAGGTATACAAAGATGCAGGGCTGCCTTCAGTTGATGAATTACTCAAAATTAATAATTTTCAGGCATAGACAAGACCACAATTTGGCAGGGTAAAGTAAAATAATTATACAGGGATAGATTGTCCTCCAATGTTCTTTACAACCCTGAGATTCAAAGACTTTATTAAATGACCATGATTAACTTAAAATTTGAATGAAAATATAATCTGTTACACTGAAATAGAAAGATATATTCTATTTTACATTATAGTTGATTTTAAAGACAAGATGAATTAATGTTTACCATGTAAATATACCATGTATATAACTTTGCAATTTTAAAACAAATATTTTAGTAGATAACCACATATTAACTATGAAACACAATTTAAATTACCCTCTTGTCCATTTCGTAAGATGAAGCTTCTGTACTTGGCAAAAGATGGGTAATAGTGGCTATTAGGATCTGTAGGTAAGAAAAAAAAAAAGCTCAAAATATGTTAAACCCACTGTGTATCCTGAAACTTAAATATTAATGCTAAAGTGATATAAAAGCTATTGCTGCAAGTTTATGCTAAAACATTAACACTGTTATTTCAAAGTAATTTTTAATAGGTAAACTTTTCAAGTGTACTTAACTATCAAACACTTAACAATCGTTATGTATGCAATCAATTTTATATATGCTTTGTCAACTTAAATGGATTTCTTACAAACTCAATTCATGAATCAATACATATAAATACAGACAATATATGTTTTAACAGAAAAAAAGACACATAGATAAGCAAAAAGAAAAAGTTTTATGAAAACCATCTGCAATTCTGTTAAGAAATCTACTCTGCTCTATATTAGGTATAGAAGGAATATTACCTCAACATAAATAAAGGGCATAAACGACAAGCCCACAGCTAACATATTCAATGGTGAAAAGTTAAAAACCTTTCATCTAAGGTCAGGAACAAGACAAATGTCCACAATGGCCATTTCTATTCAACACAGTAGTGGAAGTCCTACCATAGCAATCAGGCAAATAAATAAATAAAAAGCATCCAAATCTGAAAGGAAGGAGTAAAATTGTTTCTGTTTGCAAATTGTTTCTGTATGCAGATACAATGATCTTATTACAGATCATGTAATAAACCCTAAAAACTTGACCAAAAAACTGTTAGAATAAATGAATTCAGTAAAGTTGCAGGATACAAAGTCAATCAATAGACAAAAAACAGTTGCGTTTCTATACACAACAGCGAGCTATCAGAAAGAGAAAGTAAGATATCCACATTAACAATAGCACCAAAATCAGTAAAATACTTAGGAATAAATTTAACCAAGGAGTGAAAAACCTGTACACTGAAAACAATACAACACTGATGAATGAAAATGAAGAAGACACAAATACAACAGTCCCCACTTATCCTCAGGGGTAACATTCTAAGACCCCCAGTGGATACCTAAAACCATGTATCGTACCAAACCCTATCTATCTATACTATATTTTTTCCTGTACATACATCCTTAAGATAAAGTTTAACTTATAAATTAGGCACAGTAAGAGACTAACAACAGTAATTAATTGTAAAATAGAAAAATTAGAACCATATTCTGTAATAAAAGTTATGTGAATGTGGTGTCTCTCAGCAAGCTAGCACAAATTTCCTTTTCCTTCTTCACAATTTTGCAGACAAGACGATTCACTCTTACTATAGATTTTAGCAACCTCAGCATATCGTTTTTTTTTTTCTTTCCTTAATTATTAAGAGGATAACTTTCACCTTTGCACTTAAAGAAGCACTTTGCAGTTTCTTTTTGGTATATCTGAATTGCCAGCATCACTATTCTTGCACTTTTGGAGTCATTATTAAGTAAAATAAGGGTTACTTGAACACAACACTGCGATACAATGACAATCAATCTAATAACTGAGAGGGCTACTAAGTGACTAATAGGTCGGTAGTGAATACACTGTGGATACGCTGGACAAAGGGGTGATTCACATCCCGGGTGGGACAGAGAGCGAGAGACAATATGCGATTTCACCACACTATTCAGAACAGCATGCAATTTAAAACTTATTATGAATTGTTTACTTCTGGAAATTTCCATTTAACATTCTCAAACTGTAGTTGACCCCACGTAATTAAAACTGCGGAAATGAAAACCATGGATAAGGGAGGACTATTGTAAATGAAAGATATTCCACGTTATAGACTGGAAGAATCAGTATTTTTCAATTGTACATACTATTCACAGCAATCTACAAATTCAATGCAATAGAAAAATTCCAATGGCATTGTCCTCAGAAATAGGAAAAAACCATCTTAAAATCTGTATGCAACCACAAAAAAAGTGATGAAGAGCTAAAGCCATCTTGAGAAAGAATAAAGCTGGAGGCATCATACTTTCTGATTTCAAGTTACATTATAAAGCTATAGTAATCAAAATATGACAGTAAGGTACTGACATAAAAACTGGCACACAGACCAGTGGATCCGAATAGGGAGCCTACACATAAACCCACGCATATGTGATCAACTCATCTTTGATAAGGGCACCGAGAACACACAATGGGGAAAGGATAGTCACTTTAACAAATGGTGCTAAGAAAACTAAATATCCACACACAGAATAAAACTGCACCCCTATCTTACAATGCTCACAAAAATTAACTTTTAATGAATCAGAGTTAAGTGTAAGACCTGAAACCATAAAAGTCTAGAAGAAAACACAGAAAAAATGATTCTTGACATTGGTCTTGGTATTGATTTATTGGATAAGACACCAAAAGCATGGTGTCTTATCTTGCCCAAAAGCATGGGCAACAAAAGTTAAAATAAACAAGTAGGACTACATCAAACTAAAGAGCCTCTGCACAGCAAAAGAAACAATACATTGAAAAGGCAATTGATGAAATGAGAGAAAATATTTGCAAGCCATGTGTCTGGATAAGAGGTTAGTATCCAAAATATATAAAGAATTCAAGCAACTCAATAGCAAAAAAGCAAACAATTCATTAAAAGATGGGCGAAGGACCTGAACAGACATTTTTCCAAAGAAGACATTCAAATGGTTAATAGCTTTATGAAAAGGCGTTCAACATCACCAACCATCAGGGAAATGCAAATCAAAATCCTAATATCACCTGGCATCTACTAGGATGGCTATTGTCAAAAAGAGAAGAGATAACAGATGTTGATGACGATGTAGAGAAAAGGAAACCCTTATTTACTGTTAGTTGGAAATATAAACTAGTAAAACAATTTTGGAAAACAGTATGGCAGTTCCTCAAAATATTAAAAACAGAACTACAGTATGATCCAGCAATGCCACTCCTGGGTATTCATCTGACAGAAATGAAATCAGTATCTCAAAGAGGTATCTGCACACCCATGTTCATTGCAGCACTGTTCACAGTAGCTCAGATATGCAAACAACCTAAATGTCCTTCCACATTTATTCAAATGTCCATGAATAAAGAAAATGTGGTGTGTGTATATATACACAATGAAATATTATTCATCCACAAAAAAGAAGGTAATCCTGCCATTTGAGACAACATGGATGAAACTGGAGAGCATTATTCTAAGTGAAATAAGCCACACAAACAAAGACAGATACTGTATCACTTATATGTGGTATCTAAAAAACAAAACCAAAACCAAAACAAAAAAAAAATCTGAAACAGAGTAAAATAATGGTTGGCAAGGGCTGAGGGGAGAGAAGAGAAATGGGAGAGATGCAAGTCAAAGGGTACAAACTAATGTGCAGCATGGCAACTATAATTAATTATATGGTCAGTATGGAATAGGTGAAAGTTGCTAAGAGTAGATCTTAAAGTATTCATACCACTAAAAAAAGTTAATTGTGTGAAATAATGGGTGTGTTTGTTAATTATCTTGATTTTAGGCATCATTCCGCAATATCAAATCATTGTGTTGTACACTTTAAATATATACAATTATATCTGTCAATTATTCCTCAATAAAGTGGGAGGTAAAGAAATCTCTCTTAGTGGTTAGATGGGTGTGTGGGAGGGGGTTGGGGATAAGGGGAAAGGTGAAGGGATTTGGAAGCAGCTGGTAACCACAAGATGGCCTCAGGGTTTTTTTTGAAAATTAATTTGGGGAAGGTATTCTATGATGTTGTAAAGATTTTGTTGGGTATCCGATGGACATGCGTCTTATTTGGGAGACCACCTCAGGGATACTGTGGATACCTGATCATGGCATTGTACACCAGAAGCTAAACATTAATGAATGCCAACTATAATTTTATATATATAATGTGATGGTTCAGTGTGAGGTGGAAGGGATAGTGGATGGGGGGAGGGGGGTTCACAGTATGAGGGATATAAATGATGAACGTCTAAGTATTACCTTGTTTTGTACACCTGAAACTAATAAATAAATTAATTAATTAAAAAAAAAAAGAAATCTCTCTTGTCTTTTCTGTGTGTGAGAATGAATGAATATATATATAAATACTTTAAGAAAGATATTTTATAATGTGGATTTTTAAATTAACATATATTATATACTGAATCGTATATGAATACATTTGATGAGAATATTCAATAACATTATTAAAAGGTGGTAAAATATTCATATACTGTGCTATCATTTACCCTAGAAATCTATTGATTTCATTCAATCTTTCTATGTGCTTGTTAAAAATATACAGGGTACCAGAGGATAAGGGGAGAAGGGGGGTGATAGATGAGGGTAAAGGGGATCAAATATATGGTGATGGAAGGAGAACTGTCTCTGGGTGGTGCACACACAATGGGATTTATAGATGATGTAATACAGAATTGTACACCTGAAATCCGTTAACTTTACTAACAATTGTCACTACAATAAACTTTAATTAAAAAAAAAGAAATATATATATAAATATATGTAAATTTATTGTATTTTTATTGTATGCTATTATAGTTTTATAAATTATTGCTTCAATGCATCAAGTAGAAAAATTCTTCTAAATATACTTAATACAGTAAAAAGGCTTTACCAGTAAGATCTAGTGTATTAGATTGCACCTACTTAATAATGGTAATAGAACTGGGCTTCTATTGCTAACTATGCAAATAGGTAACAATTAGAGAAATGCTCCACTATTTTAGGACTTCATTTCTTCATTCAACTAGAGGTAGAGTATAACTTCATGTTCATCTGTAGCCACTGGGCATTATAATGTATGGTGAAGGACTTTGCAAAAACCCTTCACAGTTAAGAAGTACTTGGGCAGTTGTATTAATAACATATAAACTGATGAAGAAAATAAGGGAAAGTATTTGGAGGCTTTCAAATGAAAAAAAGTCTGCTTAAAGAACAACCATAATTTTCAAACAGAACAATCAATCTTAAATGGTAAAATTTCTAAGTTTTAAAATTACAGATGTTTTAATACTAACATACATATACACATACAAATAAAAGATGTTTTACATTCAGTTACCATGTCCCCCATGATAATAGCTGTAGCCAACATTTATTAAAATTTATGTCCCCTCATTTTTATGACAAAAGGTGCGAAGAGCTTTACATGTATTTTCTCATTTAGTCTTCAGGGCAACTCTGTGAGGTAGATGTTCTTATCCCAATGAAAAGATTAAAAAAACTGGAGTTCAGAGGGTAAAGTAATTTGTTCATAGTGACAAAGTCAGTAAGTGGCATAGTGAGAGATGACTTAACCTTGGTGTGTCTATCCCTCAAACCCAACCTCTTAATCTATATTCACGTCAACCGATATTTACTGAACAGATCCTACATGAAAGTCACCCTAGACATAAAAAAAGAAAACAGAAAAAAATGCCCTTGATGGTAAAGGAGCTTAGAATTTGTACATAATATACCGTATTTTGCTGGGTACAATGCACTCCTGAGTATAACGCGCACCCATGTTTTTGGCCCAAATTTACAGGGGGAATAAAAAATCCTTCGTTTTAATTTTTTAATTCACATTTTTATTTGTTTATGCTTAGGTACTTGTTTTTTGTATTATAAAGGAATTTTAGCATTTATTTATTAACATATTATGGTACAAAAAATTTTATATAACAAATAATTCCAAAACACAAGAACAGATACAAGGTACAAGAAATTTTATGTACCAATAATAAATTCACGATATTTACACATCACAGAAAGCCAAGAACTCTTTGTCATTACAAGTTTGTTGTAAGTTCAACAAAACCGATTATCGTATTCCAGGGTACAGGTATTACTTTGTATACGGATATTGTTATTGATTTCTAGAGTTACACTTTTAACTCATAAGCATAAATAAAAGAATTAAAAACATTTATATAGATACGGAATTAGTACTTCCCATGTATCATGTACATCCTTATTTTTCCCTCACAAATTTGGGCAAAAATAGTGTGTATCATACATGGCAAAATACAGTATTTAGTGTTATAACAGACTGGCAACATGGTTGAGTGGGAAAAACCTGGACTTGAAATCTTACAGATTGGGTTTGAACTGTTTCTGCCCTGTTAGCTTGTGACTTTCTTTATATAGTTACTAAATCCTCAGTCTTCTCATCTTAAAGGGGAGGAGAGGGAAGAAGATAATAGTTAACCTCAAAAGACTTTTAGAATTAAATAACTTACAAAAAGGTAACTGCTATTAGTAACTGGTACATAGTAGGTGCTTAATAAATAACAATTACCACCTTTCCTAAAAATGTTACAAGAATATGAAGATAAGAAATATTAATTCTGGTTAGAGAGAATAGGTAAGAATTTTTTTTGAGGTGATAGTATTTAAACCAATAACTGAAAGATGTGGTGGTGTGCCACAGTTAGAGAGAAGCAGCAGAGCATTTCAGGTGGGAAGAATTGGGGGTATAGTAAGCCGGGGAATTGGGGGAGGATAGTAAGCCGACTCAGGTGCCTAGACTACAGTGTATTTCAAAGGAATATGTACATGATTCTGAGAAGATGGACTGGGTCCTCATCTGAAGGCCTCAGATTCCCAGCTAAAGAACTTAGGTCTTATTTTATAGGCAAAGGAAACCATTCAGATTTTGTTTGGCTTTGTTTTTTTTCAGGTTAAGTGGCATAAGAGTCATGTGAATGATGATCTGGTAGGGAAGCCCTCAGAAGCCAAGAGACCAGTTAGAAGGCTATTACACTATATCAAGAAAGAAATAAGGAAGGGCTGAAATATGTCTGGTATGGCAGAAAATATAGGAGACACAGAATTAGACTTAAAAAAACAACAACAACTTTATAAATGATTGGCTAAAAAGAAAAAAAGAGGAATGAATTAAAATAATGTCCTGATTTTGGTGTTCTTACCTGAGAGAGAATGGAGCTGGATATACATTTATAGACCATGGCAATTACGAAGTTGCAGGTATCATTTAAAAACAAAACCATGATCTCTTTAACAATAAAATACAAAGGAACTCTCATGAACTTTGATATCTCAAAAGAGCAGCCTGGGTTGCCATTACTTAATATGCAAAATTGGATGAAACTATTAAATAATTTATATTTCAAGGTATCCAAATCTAAATATCTTTAACATGGTCATTGTAAGAAATAAATGAGAAAGTACTTACTTGAATAATTTTCAAGGGAGAATCAGGTTGGTAAATCTGAAGTCTAGGTACATAATGAACCAGCATGTGAAGCATGTTACAAGCAACATGGGCTACTGTTTTATTAGGAAACTATAACAAAAGAAAAAAAACACATGAAAATTTTCCTTCCAATCTATTATAAATCAATACATTATTAGCTGCTGAAAAATTTTAAATTTCATACGTTTCCTTTTTTCATTCTATATTTATAATGCATTTATTAAAATATTATTAGGAAGATAAATACACAGCTGCAAAATAAAAAAAAATAACACATTCCAAAATTACAATTAACTTTATTTTTCCTTCATGATGTTTGACTGTCCTCTTTAAATAAAGTTTTATTCCATTTTCTCTTACCTGGATTTCTGCAACAGCCTCTAAATTGCTTATCTTATTATTAATCTTTTCCCCATTCCAATCTACTACCGTGTTTCCCCAAAAACAAGACCTAGCCGGACCATCAGCTCTAATGTGTCTTTTGGAGCAAAAATTAATATAAGACCAGGTATTATATCATATTATTCCCAGTTTTATATTATGTATCATATAAGACCCGGTCTTATATTAATTTTTGCTCCAAAAGACGCATTAGAACTGATGGTCTGGCTAGGTCTTATTTTCGGGGAAACACAGTATATACAATACTTCCAAATTAATCTTCTAAAGAATTCACCTGATGCTGACATTCTCATGCTTAAAACTCTTAAATGACTCCTCAGTGGCATAAAGTTGAACTTTTTATGTTTATCTCTCTATGACCAAATCTCACCCACTTTTCAAGTCCTGACCAAATGTCTCCTCTTTCCAAAGTCTTCTCTGGCATCTAAGTCAAAGTGATCTCTGCTTCCTCTGAACTCCATCAGCAGTTTATTTATATATGCACCACTCATTTGGTTCTCTCAGCTTTTTATATTTCATTACTCTTATTTTAATCTTTGTCAGCCATCGTATCATTGTACCAATCTCCTGAATCTAGTATTTACAATTCTTTTCATTTTGGTATCTCTTACTCTGCCTAACAAAGCACCTCAAACATAGTATATATTCATAAATTTCCTGTCGAATCAGTAATATTTATACTTTGTATGTTTAGAGTCCTACACAGATAGGACTATTACAGGTCTTAAGATAAAAATATCACGCATCCTTTCAGAAACAGAAAATTTCCATTTATTCATTCAGACTCTCCAAATAATTAGGTAATTATTTCTGAACAAACCTTATTCTGGTCACAAAGAGGGCATTTAACTTGAATGATAAAACCAAAAAGTTGAACAGCTCATGAATTCAGAAGTAATAAAGATCAAATAGTAGGTTACAGAAACACTGATTAAGAAAAAAATAACCCTACATACGTTATTAAATAATTGATTTCCTTTAGAGGAGTCATCCATATGTATGCTAGGGACAAAGCCAAATACATAAAAAGTTGATATAAAATAGGTCATTACTAAGATAACCTAAATTAAGACTAGATCCATTCTTAACATAAGTCAGAATCAAGGAAATAATGTAATAATAAATTAATGAAAACTGTATTAAATGTTTTAATCTATAAGGGCATAAGACATAATTAACATTTGGAGAAAAATAATCATAATTCTATACTATCTTAATATATTCCACTAAACAGTTCTTTTTACCTTTAAGGAAACACAAATTACATTCAGAGCTTCCTTAATTTGAGGATGATGAGACTCATGGACTAGTTCTTCACAAATCCAAATACCTAAACTGCAAAGTGCTACACATCTGCAAAAAAGGCAACCAACAATGATACAAATAAAAGTGGATGAGCCTTTAAATGAAATGAAACCACCACCACAACCAAAACACCCACAACCAGCCAACATAGAATGAACATGCACTGTTTAAGTGATCAATTTGTTACTCTGTACATTAGCTCTTCCTAGGAAGACAAAGTGGGAGGGAAGCACATTCCCAAAACTCTAAGCCTAATTTTCAATTACAATTTACTACTAAAATCATAGGCAGGAATAACACACAGAATCTAACAAATCCATATTAATAAATTGATTATTTCCATAAAGCTTCCCAAACAAATATGCAATCTGCTTTCAAAAAGGAAAAAGTAAAATTTTATTAACTGATAGTAGCAAAGTAAACTTAAGCAAAAACAAGAAGCTGCTGGGATAAGTCAAATACTATTTTCATATCTTTTAAATTTAACATAGCTAGCTACAGATTCTTTTTAATACAAATTGGAAACATAAAAAATGTATATACTTTATAAAGGGATTCCAACAGAAACAGAACTTGTAGAATTTTTGTTCTTTTCCCTCACGCCTTGTGAAACTTCATTTCCCTACTGCAATTGAGTTTCAGCTTGAAGGGAGTTATTTGATGATCAGAATCTGTAAGAATTCACGTGTTCAAGTATAAGCTTCTGATAAAGCATACAATATGTCTAAGAATAAAAAGGCCACTCCTTCTGGTCTCCTGGTATGCCTGGCACGTTCTGATACTGATAGTCATAAATTAACTTCAGTGGAATGTTAAATTTCAGAACAATTCAACAAAGCAGAAATGTTTAGAATGTTTTGCCTCCTGCACACACTGGATCAAAGTTCTGAAGTCCCTTCTTTTCAGTCTAGCACAGTGTTAGTGCTACTCAACTGCCTCCTATCAAAGCGACCAGTCTTCTAAGCGAGGTCCACTGCTTTATTTCTTCCCTATTATTATCTACTCATAAATCTTAGGTAATATTTATAGATCTAAATAACTAAGTTTCAGGGTTAGCAGTAGAAAGAGTTGTAATCTTAAAGTAATATTAAACTGTAAAATGAAGCAAAGCTCTCCATGGATATGGCTTAGTCAAGGCACAGACTAGGAGAACAAAGCATTTTTTTTTTTGTTTGTAACAGCGATATAAGGGGTGTGTGTGTGTGTGTGTGTGTGTGTGTGTAGTTTCCTACATTCCTCATGATATCAAAATAATCTGGATCATCCCCGGTATCTCAACTCTCAGCTCCTGGTCGGATTTTGGGGTATTAGCTTCTAAGACCTCACATTCCTGAAAGGTATAGAAAACACATTTAGCAAATGCTTACGTTCAACTTCTGGGATTTTCCCATACGCTTAATACTATTAAGCTACCGTGTTAATGACTCCCAAATCTACTTCTGGAAAGCTATGTTTTAGGCTTCAATACTCTTTACTTGAGAGGCAATGTAGTTAAAAAAAATAAAAATAAAAATAAAAATAAGGCAGAAAATCTAGAATCTGAAGCTGTAGGTTCAAATCTAGTTTGGCCACTTATTATTCGTGCATCTAACAAAGCTCTGAAGACAAACTGCCAGGGTTTTAATCATAGCTCTGACCTTTCTGGGCGATAGGGCAGATTATTTAAATACTCTGGGCTCCTATCAAAAGGAGATTAGTAATTGCACTCATCTCCTAGAATTGTTGCAAAGATTAAATGAGGTAATGAAGTGTTTAGAACAATGTCTGGCACATAGAAAGGACTTAATAAATGTTAGCTTTCTAAGTGATCAGTTTCTGGCTAGCAAAATTGGAAGAATAATGATGATTCCATTAATTTCTTAGAATTGTGATGAGGAATACAGTATTATAGGAAAATCCTTGTGAACTTAAAAGGCTGCCATCATTAACATAAAAAATGCTAGAGAGATATTGAAAATCATCAAATCTGAGGGTAGAACTACCAGAAATGAAAATATGGAATACTGGAAAAGAAAAAAACTGGAGCTATGTCTCATTTAAGCAAACTGCTCATTTTACATTACTTTCAGTTGCTGTGAAAAGAAGAGGTTTAAGTTAGAATCAGAATCCAAATGGTCAAAGCCATGATCTGTACTTTAATGAACCTTGGGTCAAAAAATGGGTAGATGATTGGAAAAGAGGAAGCTTTGCAGAGATGAAGGTCAGAGGAGTAGTAGCACAGACTATTATTGAAGCTAATGACATACTATTAGAATTAGCTTCAGGAAATAGAAAATATGAATCAATGATATTTTGGGGAAAAGAAGAAACAGGGTGTTTTATTGGTAAATGGTTGATTTAAATCTCAACCTTTTGGGGAAAGGTTTAGTAAAACAGAAAATGCAACAGTTCTCATTTCTGAATAAGACATTTAAAAAGGAAAACATTTTAAAATCTTATTACTTATATTCTATTTTTAAATATCCTGATCAAATATTTATAAATATTAACATATACTATTTTCTTAGCTATATTACTTATCTACAATAAAAATTTTATTTTAATTCAATTGAGAAACATCCATTGGGTAACTTCCACTACATTTCAAGGTACTACGCAAGAGACAGTGACAAATATAATCTGAAGGAAAATTAAAATATACTTAAAATAAAATTAGAAGAAATCATTGTAGATACAGAGAGTAAAGAGAGTGAAAAGGGTGACTAAGATTTTATTTTTTTTAATAAAAGGTTTATATTTAAATCACGAAAAAAAGTATCTAATCATTTAAGTAATTTAAATTTGCAATTCAGAAAAGCTTTTGTGAATCTGAAATAATCTGGACTGCTAAATAATTCCACATGTAAAATAATACTGCTAACACAGAATAGTTATATCAAATCTTAAGAATATTTGACCTACCGTGCAGGACCAGAAGGCTCATCTCTTGCTGAGCTTAATACAGTTTTGATTATAAGTTCCTAAAATAAGGGGGAAATA
Organism: Rhinolophus hipposideros; assembly: GCF_964194185.1. Classification (NCBI taxonomy): domain Eukaryota; kingdom Metazoa; phylum Chordata; class Mammalia; order Chiroptera; family Rhinolophidae; genus Rhinolophus; species Rhinolophus hipposideros. Next base: position 18,348,418 of record NC_138051.1, on the reverse strand, counting down.
GTTAGTAGCAATGACTAAGATTTCATTCATTGATTGAATAAATATTTAATAAATGGATACTATGGGCCTAGGCACTATGCCAGGTATTAGGGATACAACAGTGAAATAAAACAGTCTTTGTTCTCACATCCATACTTTCAATAGAGTATTATTCATAAAATTAACTAAATAAATGAAACAATGGTATGGTTTGAGTATCTGTTCCCCCCAAATTCGTATGTTGAAATCCTAACCCTGAGATGATGGTATTAGGTGATGAGGTCATGAGGGTGGAACCTTTATCAATGGGATTAATGATCATACATACAAAAGTGACCCCACAGAGCTCTCTTTGTGAGGCCACAGAGAGAAGGTATAGGCTAAGAACCAGGAAGAGGACCCCCACCAGAATGCGACTATGGTGGAGCCTTGATCTTGGACTTTTGAGTCTTCAGAACCATGAGAAATAAGCTTCTGTCATTTATAAGCTACCCAGTCTATGGTATTTTGTTATAGAAGCCCAAACAGACAAGGACAATTTCTAAAATTTATAACCAAATGCATGTTCAAAAAAATACATTTTTTCCAGATTAGAAGAATAATAAAAAGCTCACTATAAGATACTTAAAGTAGATTTAATAGCTGAAAGATATTAATATCTTTTTAAAACTTTGAGAAATATTGTAATATTTGAAAGAAAGCCTACTCTTCTTCAATAATTTGTAAAGCATGATAATGTGTGAGTTTTGGGATAAGAGCTAGATAATAGTTAAAATAATGTAAATGAATAAAATATTCTAGAGGAGAGTAAAGAGAATTTATCCAGAGAAGATCATGCAGTGATTTTATGTTTAGCAAGCAGACAAAGAAAACTAGTGTAGTAAGGAGTCATAGATAGATGTTGACTTATGTGCAACGTAAGTCCAAGTTGAAGAGATTTAGGGAGAACAGACATCAACAGGGTCAAACACTATAGTGGCTAAGGAGAGAACAAGAATGCCACTAGGTTTGAAGACTCTATCTGTTCTTTTTAAAAACTTCATTCATTCATTCATCCATCCATCCATCCATCCATCCATCCATCCATCCATCCATCCATCCATCCATCCATTCATTCAAACTTATCAGCGCGATAGGTTATAACCTCCTTAAAAGGAATAACCTTATCTTTGTAAACTTAGCTAGCCCAATGGCTGGAAATTAATAGGTACTTGAAAGATATCTATTGTATAAATTCAAGAGCTTTCTATGTAATAGGCTCTGTCTTAGGTGCTGGGAATAAATAGAGTAGATTAAGACATAGCATTTAAGTTTACAATCCATGGAGGGACGCAGATTTGTAAATAATTAAAACACAAGATGATGTGTACAAGGTTCTATGTGAACAAATAGCTAAACTTGGATAAGTCATAGAAGACTTCACAAAGGAGTCTTAGGTAAACCAGATTTGGACAAGCGCTCAAGTTCAAGGACTATGAGTATGTGTGTTTGGGGTGATTAAGAGAGGCCAGAAGAGAACAGATCTATGTAATGATGCTTCAGGTACAAGGAAATGGATTTTAAAAGCATAGAACCGAAAAACAACATGGTAGGCAGGTTCCATGTGGCTATGTGGCCACAATTTAGAGTACATGGGAAGCTGTTTTCAGCAAAAATTTGAAAATTAAATATGACTACTATGGCATATAACTTTGCCCTTAAATATTCATTTTTCTAAGAATAATCTTCACTTTATTAGGTTTTTTGCTTTCTTTGTCATTATTAGAATTAGGTCTCATTTTGGAGATATCTTCCCCCCCTACACACACACACACACAAAGTGCATTTTGTTTTTTTTAATTATTCCAGCCATTACTGCCTGTACAATGGCCAATAGAGAACAAGGCCATTGTGAAATGCAGATCGTATGAACTAGGCTAGGCTAACCCCCAACAAACTCAAAATTGCCTAAGCAAATTAAAACTATTACCTATCCTTAACCGTCAGGGTATTCTGAAAAATGAAAAAAACCAAAGCTATTATATCCCTAAAGACCAAAGGTCAATTTGCAGAGTTTTTATTAAGTGTCATTGTAAATTTACATTGACCCATAAAATTTTATGTATAAGTGAAGTTCACCTGTTTAACAAATGTTTTCTGAGTATATACCACACGCCAAGGAGCATGTTAAGCTTTGAGTAAATGACAGTAAATAAAACCTTGTGGAGTTTGTCTGAAGTATATATAAGATACTGAACAAGTAATTCCAAGGGTGATAAACGTTGCAAAGAGAAATAGGGTAGTATGAAAAGTATTCCTGATGAAAACTGAATTAAAAAAACCTTCTTTCAGAGAAAGTAAAACTTAAAAAAAAAAATCCTCAGCATGACTTCTGAGGAGCTACAATGCCTCTCTCTCCTCCCCTCTAATTCTGGGGACCAATTCAGATCGAACACAGAGACCATTTGGCAATTACTGTAACAAGCACAACTTGGTACTGTTAAACCCCTGGGAATTTAAGAATACATGGGTATTCAGTTAGAGACAGGACCTGAGTTAGTGATGGAATTATTCACTACCAGGCACACTGTCGGGTCCAGGACACTAAGTGCCTTTATCCTAACTAGGAGACCCAATAACACTACTTTCCTCCACTTTGGTCTAAGAACTACTGAGTCCAGAGGACTAAGGCTGCTGATCATGTCACACCTTCCCCTTCAAACAGAGGCTGACCTCTACAGAGGCACAAAACGACTTTTCATTTGAAATGTTTTAAGAAGGCTTATAAACTATTAGGAGCTTATCTACTCCCTATCAGACACTATTCTCTCTCTCTCTCTCTCTCTCTCTCTCTCTCTCTCTCTCTCTCTCTCTCTCTCTCTTTTCGTATCAGTCAAGTTCCATCAGAAATTATATAGTCACTGTTTAATTGCACCATCTCCTGAAATTCAAGGAGATGTTAATGCTTGTTACATGGGATCCCAACCCCAATTCCATAGTTTCCTGTAGCAGAACAGAATATTCCATTACATTTGTTTGAATCATCACATTGGGAAATTGGGAGAGGGAGAGTCAAATACGTAGGGTTAGTGCCATCTCAGTCTTAGATGCCTTACATTAGTAGCACAGTATCGGGCACATAGAATGTTTCAATAAATATTCAGTGAGTGAATGAATGAATCCTAAGAGATTGACATGTGAGGGGAATGATAAGAAAATGTTTCCAAAGAAGTTATAGACACAAAAAAGGCTATGTGCCTAACGGACATTCCGGCCTCTGTGTCTGGGGGGTATGGCTGGTTAATGTTCTTTAATAATTATGTAGATTTCTAAGAAAAGAAAGAATACACATTTTCTTGAATATACATTACGATTATACAATCATTTAAATGCTTAAAATTAGCGTCTGAATTCTTACCTTAACATCTGTAAACTGAGACACAGCAATGTCCGGAATGTTGGGATGCAGAGCAGGCAGTTCACAGTATAAGTTGGGAAAGCAAACCAAAGACCCCAGAAGAACTTGGGCTTCCACTCGTGGTGCCTATGTATCCAGATTTTAAAAATCTTTAAAAGGTATTTATGTCATTAAATTATCAGAAATTTTACTTTACCACCTAACCATATTATACAGGGAAGTGAGCAAATAAGACAAAATTCAAAAAGAAAAGGGGAAACACAAAAGGATTCAGGTTTTCATCTACATTTTACATGTAAACTACTGTTAGTCTCAATAAATGCAACAAAGAGCAGAGCTTTCCCTTACAAGCTGCCACTAAGCAGAAACCAGCCACAGTTTAATAAGACTATAAATAGGAATATAGCTTAACTAACAACATAAAATTACCTTAATTTTGAGGGAAAATATAAATACATTCATTTTAAAGAGAACTCACACATCATAACATCATTCTAATGAGCAGATGGCTCAATGTCACTAGATTATATTTGTTACTATCTATGAATGAATGAATGAATAAAATAACTAAGGATGAAATGTTAACTGTATCTTCAAGAAACAGGCACTAGTCTAGGTGGTTTTTATGATACTATGCATATGAGAAAAGCATTCCCTATACTCCTTCCTAAAAGCCAAATTATAATTTATGCGTGGACTGCAGATGAAGGTAACTTTCCATCTTTCCTCCTTAGATGTATTAAGCCATTTCTAAAGTATCAGCACTGAACATTTCTTTTTCTGCTGAGTTCTTACTTGTCTACTAAACACCGATATCACCTAACATATTGGTATATTTACTAAGATACCTACAAATTGATTTATATGTTTAATAATGCCTAACAAAAATACTAAAACGATCTATTAGAAATATAATACTTCTATTCACATAAATCAAGCACCTATCTTCCAAAGAATTTCCATATATTAATAGAGGCAATGGAGTAGTACTTTATTATTATGTTCAACAAAACAACTTGTTTCTGGATTTAAAACATAATCTAGATTTACAGATACAAGGCAGCAGCATAAAGGGGCAGGGTAAGCTCGTAGCCACCATCCCAATTTAAAGTAAGTTATCCTATACAAATGAAATTGATAAAAAAACAATACTTAATGAAAGAGATTACCTAAGGGTTTTTCTTTAAAGGTGGATAATAAGGTAACTGGAAATGTTCAGGTATATGGATATAATGGGGGCAGACCTGGAATGTTATTGTAATTAAGCAAAGCAAAAACTAATCAATTATTTTGTAATCTACCTGGCAGGGGGTGGGGTGGGGGTGATTAACCGAGAGAAGATGGTATGTGTGGGATCTAAAATGGAAATCTAAAAGCAAGACTGAGACTGTGTATCGCCAACATCATCCACAGGAAAAGACTATCCTTGTAATGCAGATGTGGGTATCAGGTTTGATTTCTGCAGTTATTTGACTTCCTAAGCAGCCTTTCTCAACAGGTGTTCCTCATATGAACCACATAAAACAGAAAATGACAATTTTCTAAATTTTCCAACGATGTTATGTAACTAATTTCCTGTTTCCCTGAAAATAAGACCCAGCCGGACAATCAGCTGTATTGCATCTTTTGAAGCAAAAGTTAATATAAGACCTGGTATTATATTATATCATATATCATATCATATCATACATATTTTATAAGACCGGATCTTATATAACAGTAAAATAAGACTGGATCTTATATTAATTTTTGCTCCAAAAGATTAGAGCTAATTGTCTGGCTAGGTCTTATTTTCAGGGAAACACGGTAAATGCGCAGGAGGGAAGTGCAGCTACATAAAATGGATGTCTAAGAAACTTAGGGCTTAATTTTCTTGCACAACCTTGAAAAAAGGCTGCAGGAAATACACTGACTGGTCATCTGGAATAATTGGCCCACTGAACCGTAACAGTTTTCATAGTGGATAAAAAATGACATCAGTTCATGTATCAGTACCTTCTGAGTTCTCTAAATCTTTTCCAGTATTCAAAAGATTGATAATCTGTGTATACTGATAATACGATAATAGCCTTGTAAATTGTTTACCATCTTTAGTTTGTCTTCCATTTAATCTACTCTTTGAGTAATATTTATTTAATACTCCCAAAGCACATATTCAATCATCTCTCCTACTACTTTAAAAAATTTAACTGTTTAATACAGCATTATAATCCTGGCATTCAAGACCTTCCAAGATGTAGTCTAAAGCAGTGCTTCCTAATCTTTAATGTCTGTATCAATCACTTATGATGTAGTAGTTAAAATGTACATTCTGTTTCAGTAGGTCTGGGATGGGGTCTGAAATTCTGCATTTCTAACAAGCACCCAGAACATGCCAAATGTTTCTGGTGTGCAGACCACATTTTGGGTAGCTGGATCTAAAATACGGTTCTGTTCTTTCTACTACTCTTTAGTCAGATTAACTAGCTTTTCAACAAAATGGATTGTCATTCCTTGAACACAGCTTACTTATGTCTGTTTTCTTCTGCCTGGAATACCATCCCTCATCTCCATTATAAAAATACTACTAATCTTTCAAGGACGTATTCAAGTATCTTTTCCATGAAACATCCTTAATGTCTATAATATCCCTAATCAAGTAAGATCTCTTCTTTGTCTGAATTGCCAAATTATTTTATTTTATTTAACAAACTCTCATATTGCACATACGTGTCATATCATGTTCCAACCACATTACAAACATTAATCATTAAATATTAATTTAATCCTTATAAAATAACTCTATTAGGAAGGTTATCTTCTAGAAGAAACTGAGAAAGAGAAATTAAAGGAGTAAGTTGCACAACGTCTCACAGCTAGTAAGTCGCAGAGCTGGGATTTGAACCCAGGCAGACTAACTCTAGACTCCATGCTTTTAACTACTATGCTAAGCTCTTCTTATTGCTATCTATTTGTTGTCCTATATTCTATAGTTGTTGATATACTTCCATATTGTACGAGCAGAAGACTGTATGTTGCTTGATCGCATTTATTCTATATGCTTCTGTATTCCACTCAAAGGAACACTTTGTGTACAAGGGGAAAGAAAAGTTTAATAACCATAAAAGGGCTTAGCACCATGTTTAACACATACTAGGTGCTGAATAAAAACATTCGATTAATAAACACCTGTAAGTCTGATGCTGGGCTAGGTCCTGGAGATACGAGATGAGTAAGACATGATCATTTTCTCAGGGAACTGGAGAAATGGGATTAGTAACGAATTATTCTTCTCTTATTTGCACATTTCCTCTACGTGATTGCATCCAGTTTCATATCTTTCAATACATCTATAAACCAACGTCTCCCAGCTTTTCATTTTCAGTCCTGACATCTCCTTTGAGCTCCTGACTTACACATGCAGTGGCCCTCCTGACACCTCCTCATGGATGTCTGTTTAACAGGCAGCTTACTATGCCCCAAATAGAACTCCTCCTCATTCACTGTTGGTCTTTTGCAGCTTATAAATGAAAATATGTATATTAAACTGTTTTGCAAGTTATAAAGTGCTAGTCAAGTATTACTGGTTTTTCTCTCCCAAAGCTTTTTCTAGTAGGCTTTCAGTTAATTGTTATTTCTCATTTATACTTTGCTCATGAGTGATCTTTCTAAACTATACATTTGATCATGTCACCCCTTGCCTAAAATCCTTCAACGGTTATTCATTCTTTCCTTAGGATGAAATCTAATCTCTTCAGCACTATAAACACAGTTACTGCCTTTCTCTTTAGTTCATCACTACCATTTACATATGAACATGTTTCAATTGTACTGAGTTACTTGGCACTGTCTCACAGCTCCATAGCTGTACGAAAAATTCTCACATGCTGTTTTAGAATTTAGAGTATACTCCTAGAGCATATTTCTGAGTTATCCTTCTCTGTTTCTTTTCTTTTGCTATAGCCCATTGCTCTTCTTTTACTTTCTTCCCTTCATTTCCTTAGATTTCCTCAACTTAAAATTTTATTTTGCTTATCAAACTTAGTCCATTTCTATAGTTCCTGGGGTCAATTCATCAACTAATTTTAGTACTTTCTTACACTTCAGAATTTCTCGTTCACTTTTTTTTTAATGAGAGAAGCAATCAATTCCAATTAAACTATAAATTTTCCTGAAGATCAGATTGTCATATAATATTTTTATCCTTTGTTGCTTTGTTAGTTGAGTTCTGGCTAACTACAGTTTGTTATATTATGAAGAACAGGAAATGAAAACTTACATTGAGAAAAGCTGAAGAAGCCACTCTGCCAGCTGCTACAATAAAATCCATAATAAGCATTGTGGCACCAGGCAAACCAAGTGAAAAAAACTGAGGTGAGCAGTGTTTGATGATTGTATTGACAATATCCTTAGGAATAAGGAAAGAAGGGGGAAAGAATATCACAAATGTAATCTTGGGTATCAGCTAATCAATATCCTTAAAAACAGTTATCACATGAAATAATGAAACAAGTAATTACTATATGCTGGCTGATCTTCCAAATAATCCATGCTTAGTATTATGTTCTGTCAAAGTTAAAACATTTGTTTAACTGACACCAATATAGCATTTTTTTCACACTAGAGAATAAGTTATAAGGCTCTTTGCTTCAGAGGGTTAAAAATACAAGGCCCACGTGTTGTAAAACTGACCTTCAGAGTAGTTTTTCCTGCTACCTGTTTGCTTCCATGTGTTAACTCTGATCTCTGAAGTTGGATGACCTGTTACGTGGTAACTGGAGAGATTCTCTTTTTTTTAGATAAATTGAAATCCTTTGATGATAGATATCTAGCCTCAGAAATCTAGACATAGACATTTTTGAGGGAATATTCTTAATCTGGTTATTCACTCACTTTGCCTTTGGGATTTACCATGAGAATGCAGTATATTAGGTTGTATTACTCAACCTGTTTTATCTTAAATGAAAGCTGTGTGTCTTTTTCCAATAATTAAGAGTGTCATTTTATCTGAGACATGTTTATATGGTAGAACATTGTAATTATTTCTAAATAACGTAAGAAGTTTTTTCATTTTTCAGAAAAAGATAATTATCATCTTATTAATTTATATTTTATATATTAATTTACATATAATTTAATATTAATTTAATGTTTTCTAAATGAACTAAAAATGAAATTTAACCAATAAAAATGTTTACATTACTTTGATTTGCAATCTCCCACACTTTTCAGTTTTACGGCCAGGATCAAGACCCCTGAAGTAATATTCTAGAGTCATAATTATGACTATATAATGCAATGATAGTGCCTGATAAAAACACCAAGTTAATATACTCATCACTGTCATCATACAATCTATCGTAATAAGAAAATGTGATGTGCTAACTCTTTGAGTGGGAAAAAACCTCTGACTGATGCATGAGATGAGTGAATCTATGTGTCTCAAGGGCCAGTTATCAAGTAACAATTACGAAACATCTAATAAGTACATTAGGACATTAAAAGAAGATGCTGTCAACCTAAGCAAAGGATAGTTTGATCTCTTCAAAAAGTGAACTAGTTGGTATAACATTACAGGAACAATGTATTTAATAACCAAGTCAATCCCCTAAAAACAATAGCTTGTTTGTCACCCACGTTTCAAAAACAAATGACATCATAAAATGGAAAAAAATCTGTAAATAAACCACTACAAAAGGGAACATTTTTAATTCTAGACCTTAAATGTCACGAGTTAAACAGAATCAAGAATTAAACTTATAAAACAACTTGTATATATTTACCTGATCGATATGAAAGTGTATATATTTACCTGATCGATATGAAGTAATCCACAATGCATTATATTGTAGAAATGTGTTAGAAAATCTCTATTTGGAGAAACATCTTGTCTTCTTTTCATTGTATTACAAATAAGTTTATAAGCATGTAATTTACCTTGTTTATATTTATCAGTCAACATGGTTGCCTACAATTAAAAGGTGTTGGTTTTAATGCTCAAAACAAATACTATTTATTAAATACTTAACCATTTGAATATAGCAAGCAATATATTTGTTTTAATGTATTTCTACGTTCGCCCAGTTTCTTTACTGAACTAAATATCAGGATCACTGAAACTATTATCTTTAAAATGACATGATCAGCTCTAATGCATCTTTTGGAGCAAAAATTAATATAAGACTCGGTCTTATTTTATTATAAGGTCTTATATTTATTATAATATATATCTTATTAGTAAAATATTATAGTAAAATAAGACTGGATCTTATATTAATTTTTTTTTTTTTTTAAACTTTTTGATTTTTTTTTTTTTTTTTTTTTTTAAGAAACTATTGGCTTTTTTATTTTTTATTTATTTTTTTGTTGAGAGCCCACTGGCCCATGTGGGAATCGAACCCGCAGCCTTCGGAGTTAGGAGCACGGAGCTCTAACCGCCTGCGCCACCGGGCCGGCCCCCAATCTTATATTAATTTTTGCTCCAAAAGACGCATTAGAGCTGATGGTCTGGCTAGGTCTTATTTTCGGGAAAACACGGTAGGTATGAATAAACATACACTGTTTCACTTAGGAAAATGTACCAAACTTATCAAATGATTCTTAAAAGAAGTACATATTTAAAGTACATACATATTGTGACACAAATTCAGGCTTCTATTTCACCTAACAACAATAAAAAATAATTTTTTATAAAAACAAAAACGATACATCCTGTATAATAATTTTGCTATGCCCACTCTCCTCTTTATATAACTCCTAATGACTAAAAATTAAGTGCTCTAGAAGACTATACAACAGCTCAAGTATCTACCAAATGTTTAAGACTGACCACATACTTGTTTTCTATGAGAAACTTTTAAATTAATAATTTATATATTAAGCTTACCTTGAAAAGCCAAGGTGTAAGAATTCTCAGTGGAGGAATCAAAACTGGTGGAGAAGGGGAGGTCAGGTTATCAGTTGAAATGCCGAGGTTATCTCTAATCTGTAATTTTCAAATAAAACACAACAAACCTATGAAAAGTGTTCTCTCCCAATTTGTTTTACCTTATGCTTGAGATCAAATCCAGTATCTACCACTAACTACATACTTAATCATGGTTAAGTGACTTCACCACGGTAGGCACCAGTTTATAAGAGGGTGGGGAGGTGACAAGTTATTTAGGGCTTCTACTTCTTAATACTCCATTTTACTCTCCTTCTTCCCTTGTATCTTCTCTTTTTTACCTTAGCTAAATTCTGCCAAAGTTCACAGAGGTAATCAAACACTTGAGCATGTATTTCGGGATCCATAATAGTGTTGACATCTCCCAAAATGCCTAGCATTCTTCGCCACATTACAGTAGCAACATCAGCATGCCATCCTGTGAGAGTACCCCCTGCCATCACACTACAGCATTCAGATGGAAATTCACTGATTTCTATGGAAAACAATACAAAAATGTCAGTAATTTTTTTCTGGAGAATTGATAAAAAAATACAAGAGTTGAATTAACAATCTTAAATGTCTATAAAAGTGAATAAAAGAAATGTCCATATGCAACAGCTTCTTTTTCTTTTTTTTGATAAGGTCAAAACATCATCACCAGTTTATAATTCCTCATTTTGGCAATAATTACTTATTCAATAATGCTTCTGTCTAGATTTACCTAAGGAGGAAATGATGTAGATGCAGAAATGTAATTTTTATATAAAGATTATATTTATAACTACATACTCTGTCTAATAACCACTTCAGTTTCTATCATGTAAATCTCAGGCTGAAGGCAGATCCTGTAGGAAGTTTTCATAAGCCTGTTTCTTTGTAGTTAAAACTTCCAAAGAAATATATTCCACAGTTATGTCAGACCTAGCATTAAAAGGGACATCACAATGACATAGAAAAATATACATTTTTACTAAAATTTAAACAATATGTAATTTCCATAATTATATTTTTATTAATATTGGCAAGATTATATGTAAGACATATAGGTAACCTTGGGTGCTAGTGTCATTTCTGTCACTAATTATGTGATGTACAAGTTATTTGATAACCTCATTAAGGCTATATTTCTTTATCTGTAAAACAGATAATTTAGCTGGATATCATTATAGCTTAAGAAGAAAAACAAAATGTCCATTACTTTATTCAATGTACATAGTGGAAAAGGCAAAATTGTTAGAAAATCAGTAGATTTTTCCTGCTTGATAAAATCTCAATGTACTGATAATTTACAAGTTTGTTCTTAGTATACGTATATCCTTTACTCTTAATGTTTACCTCATTTCTCTTTCCATGTGAAGTATTCAACAACTGATTATATTACTAAAAACTTTCTAGTCTTTGACAACAATAAAAAATAGACTTCTGGTATAAGCCCACTAAAAAAAAACAAAAAGAAACCTGACGTTTTAGCCATTACTGTTAACATCTCGCTTCTCTACATACCCTTCATTATATAGCGATAAATTAACTACTTCGTCTAACTTATCCTTCTCAAAGTAAAGCTAACACAATTTAAATGATTTCAAAGCAAGTAAGTAACAACGTGTGATTTTTTTGTTAAATCTTGGACTGGGCTGGTGTGAGACAGCCAGAAAGGATATTATTTGAACAACTGAGGAAATTTATGGACTTAAATTGCAGTGATGTATCAATGTTAAATATCCTGAATGTGGCCATTATATTGTGGTCATGCAGGAAATGTACTTATTCTTAGAACATTCTTGCTGAAGTGTTTAGGTGTGGAGGGTCTGATATTTGCAATTCACTCTTAAATGGCTCTGCAAAAAAATACCAAAAAAAAAAAAAAAGGACGGTGAGTTATTTTTTGCACGTGTATATGTAGATATAAAGAGATTAAGTGGCAAAATACTAACAACTTGTGAATTTATCTGAAAGATCTATGAGTATTCATTTTACTAGTCTTGCTACTAGTCTTGCAACTTTTCTAAAAGTTTAAAAATTTTCCCAAATGTCATGAAGAAAACTGAAAACAAACAAAAAATTGCAGACCAAAGGAGGAAAGAAAAGGTTAGAAACAACCCATAAACCAAAAAATTAGGGCTATGTAATTGCAAAATAATTGCATATTAAGAGAACGAGTACCTTAAAAAAGAAAAGGCCAGAAATTATATGGCTTTAAATTTCTTCCTTTGGTCAGAGTAAATGTGCTGCATTACCATGAAAACTGGCATTTCATATTATTCATTGTAAATGTCTCATCAACTATGTCCTTGACCAAAGTTTTTGGCATATTTACAAAATGACTTTTTATCCTGATGCTTACTACATCATGTAGGACTTAGCAAAAATAACTTTTTAAAAATTTGTAGTTTCTAAGGTTTCCTAGTCACTTTTTAACATTTACTTAAAAATAAAAATGCTTAATTTAGACAGCCCACTTTTTAATTAAATTTAGTTGATATACTTGCAGAATCAAAATCAATAAAAAATTGATTTAATCAATTATTTCATTGAAAGCTTGGTTAGCAAATGATAATGCTACCACTTTCTCCTGTGAGTCAGCAGGTTCTTTAGATGCAACATCAAGAATAATAATACCAAATTATGTATTTCCTCCTCTAGGAAATGAATGGTACTGTATCAATGAAAATACAACACACAAAATTAATGCAATCACTAACGCTAGGACTGTAATCAATTATAATAAAACTATATGGCTTTAAATTTCTTCCTTTGATCAGAGTAAATGTGCTGCAAATCAGAGTATAAATATCTTAAGAGCAAGGAAAAATGTTATAATAACAAATTTCCAAAAGATTTAGAAAAGTCCAACAATGACTTTTAATACATAATCTCCCAGAAGTGTAAGATACTTTGTTTTAAGATCTGACATTTATGCTCTGAAAGGAGAAATGGCAAATATCTAATTTCCAAATATCGCCTTGGTCATCGGGCGTCTTAAAATAATACATAATAAATATGTATATAATACAGAATCTCCCAGAAATGTAAGATGCTTTATTTTAAGATCTGACACTTATGCTCTGAAAGGAGAAATGGCAAATATCTAATTTCCAAATATTGCCTAGGTCATCGGGCGTCTGAAGAACAGAATGGTGGAGCTTCTCATCGAGCTGTAGATCTTTCTGTTCCATATGATCTATATTCAGTGTGGAAGGAGAGGGTGTTTGTGACCTGGATCCCAGAGCTGAATGAACTGGAGAAGCACTTTCAGACCCTGTAAATATAATTTCATAAAGTTACCACAGAGGTAAGATGTAATGCTTAAAGTCCCAATAAAACAGAAATTAAAAACATCAAAAGATGAAAAAGGTTATAAATTGACCAAAGAGATAAACTCTTAATATTACATGAGACTTTGTATTTTAGGGGTCTCATCTCATGTCTACTGTGGGACTAGTATGGAATCAGAACCGGACACACCAGTTGATAGGAGCCATCAGTGAGAGCAAGAATCTCTATTCCCATTCCTGGTCCAACTATAGAAACTCTGGTACCCACTGCTATTTTGATATTTCATTTTCTTCAAACTTGGGGCAAGTCAAGAGAAGTACTTGCTCATTGCAGCTCTATATGCTATTATCATTGCTAGCCTGAATTACAGTGGTCCATGGTGGTCCTAGCCTTTGGACAACCTCTCCCCATGATTCCTTCCTCCCAAACCATTCTCCATAAGGCAGCAAAAAGATCTAAAAATCTAATCTAATCACATCACTCCCTCATTTAAAATTATGGCTCTTTCGTGGCCTCAGCATAAGCCTAAACTTCTTAGTGTGGTTTCCCAGTCTTTCTGCAACTTTCTTACTGATACACGATCTTTTAAATTCTAGCCATAGAAAGTAAACTACTGATATTTGTCAGAACGTATTATACCTCTGGCCTTTTCCAATGTTTTTCCTTTACGTGGTGTCCTAATCCTCTTCTTTCAGGTCTGGTTAACTTCTATTTATTTTTTAGGTCTCAGCTTAGACACTGCTTCCCAAGAAGCCTAACGCTGACCTGTCCAGCGTGAATAAGGAGTCTCTGCTGTTAAGTCCTCATATTTCCCCATTATACCACCGATCATACTGACTTGAAACTGCCTGTTTTAGTTTTCAGTAGCACATATCCTCTGTAAGAACAGGGCTTGATCTATGTTATATATTCTAGTATTGCCAGTGCCTAGCACTGGTAATTGCTGGTAAATTGCTGGTACGTGGCAGGCATTCTTGTTATTTTAAATTAGGTACAGTATAAATTAATATTGCATTGAACAATTGGTGGTGGTTGTAGTGGAGTGCTGCTAGTACCAAGCAAGCAGTTAAAGTATCAGGTCTTTTCGTTTTATTTTTAAGCTTCTTTCCAGCAGAGAACTATTAATATTCTGGACCCAATGATCATAAAACTCTACCTTTGTTACATCTTTCTATACAGTAAAGCAAAAACCGAGTAAGTTAAATACATTACTTGTATTATTTTAATCCCACAAATGTGTCTTCCCATATTATTTATATAATTTTAAAACATAACACCATAAATGCCTTAAAAAGTACATATAGAGCTATCATACAAATGCCTTACTGAATGATAATTGTATGAGTCCATCTGGGCTCAATTATGCTACATAGTAGGAGGTTAAGTTTCCCATCTTTCATTTGAGAGTTTGTGTAAATTCATATGGCACGAAATCATGGTAAAGGACAGTTACAGAAACTTAAGGATTCTATACCTTAATACATACACAAACTGCTGAGGGCATAATGAAAACAATCTCCTTAATATTTATTAAAAACTTCACGTGACAAAAAAAAATCATCAGTCTTTTAGTCTAATGTTGTGCAATACAAATCTATTCTCTTTTCTCCATGTATTCTCTTCATGCATAAAAATCTGATTCCTTTTTAAGAACTGAGATTAATTTTTTATTAACATTAGCTATTAGAGAATTATTACTGCCTTTAATTTTATTAATAACAATATATAATGGCTGACTTACAGGCATTTTCCTCTTAAAGAATTTTTTTTTAAGTAAAGTATTGCTATAAACATAGTCATGCTTTGAAAACAGGCTATTTAATTTTTGTTCTTATCGCCTGTCTAAGATTTCTTTCATAGTTTTTGAAAAAAACTATAGAAAAATAGAAGATTTCAGGACGATGAAAATCCTTTGATAGTATACCATTATTCTTAAAGTTAATAGAGTGATTAATATATGCAAACTTCACCTTCAGAAAATACTGTATTGAATAACTTGTATATTGAATATAAGGAGTTGTACCCTTTGCTGAATTTTATGTCTTTTAAACAGAAATCAATTGCTTCTTAGACTAACACCCCTTAGACAAACACTATTACTAATAGCACTGATTAAACTTAGAATTCCTAATAAAACTTCCTAGTAAAGTTCTAGAAACAGTCACTATGTATAGTAAATATAGGTTACATAAACATGAAAAACTCTTAGAGGTTGTATTATCCAAAAATCATATTGAAGCAAAAGTCCTAAAACAAGTTCTCTATACACATCAAGTTTTATTTTCAGAACTTTTGTGTGAAACTCTGATGACTAAAGGGAAATAAGGAAGAAAATGTGTGGTCATGCATCTTTACATATTATAATTTTTGAAAAACACAACAGTCTGATTAATAGCTTAAAGAAAACTAGAACATGGCTTATATAGGAAACACCTCTAGTTCACTGAGAGCATAATATTTAGAAACTCTTCCTTCAAAAGAATTGCTGGTCTTCAGATTAACACAGAGACATATATGGTGGAATACTTTTCATTCATGGGCTTGGAAGGGTTATGTTATACAGTGGATCTCTAAACTAGTGGGAAAACTTCTCAGGCATTTTATTATTTCTACTTTGAAATTCCACTCTTTTTAAGGTTCAGAAATCTCTCTGCACTGTCCAAAAATTTAGAATTTTGATAGGATTAAAATTTGTGTCACAACAGAACATAAAACCCTACAGTTTTTAATTCTCTCATTTTAAGTGTATAGTTATATGAATTTGGCAATTGTACATAGTCCTGTAATTAACAACACAATCAAAATATATAATAGTTCATCACCATTAAAAGTTTTCTTATGCACATTTCCATTTGACCCTCTCTTCTGATCCCCAACCCCAAGTAATCACAGATCTAGAATTTCCTATATGGTATGTAGTCTTTGTATTTGACTTCTCTCATTTAGCATGTTTTTGAGAGTCAGCTATGGATTTGCATATATTAACATTTAATTCTTTTTTCACTGAGTACCAATCCAATGAATATTCAACGAATGAATATATCACAATTTGATCATCTGTTCACTGATTGATGGACATTTGAGTTGTTTTCAATTTTTAGCTATTGTGACTAATGCTGCCATGACCTTTTGTGTAAAACTGTCTGAGGTACATATCTAGGAATGGTCGTATAGTAAATGTATGTTGAATTTTAAAAAATACTGCCATATTTTTAGAGTGGTTCTACTATTTTGCATTCCCACTCGTAATGTATGATCAATGCAGTTGTTCCAACTCTCTTCAACACTTGATATTGTCAGTGTTTCTAACATGAGCTGTGTTTATTATGTGTGTAGTGGTGCCTCGTGGTTTTTAATTACATTTCCTAATTACTAGAAATGTTGAGACTCTTTTCATTTACACTTATTTTTAAGGATAACTACAGTAAAAATTATTTATTACAAAACAGGAATTTTCTCAGATATTTTTCTTTGAGTAATTTAAAATCTGTAATAATAGGACTGTCAATCTAACCCACTGACTTCTATCTCACATTCAGCAATCAGGCAGGCTGAAGTTTTTACTTGTCCTGACAGAAAAGATGTGGAAGACATAGTCTGTGAACACAAAGGATGAGTTCCTGCCTATGAGCATTTCACTATGATTTGGCTGAGGAAATTTACCAAATTCAGACATGCAAAAATCCCTGTTCCAGTTGTACAAGTTCCAGCCAACCACAGGACGCAAAAAACACCCTATTGATATTTAAACTGGAAAGGAAAATCACCCACCAAAGGGCATTAAACTGTAGTGGAAACCAGAGTGAATGTGGACCATACAGTGGAACCCCTGAAGTATGGGCCTCTAGTTGTTCGGGCTCCCTGTGGCCACTGCACTGACCATGGAATAATGTGACCCTGCATTTCACGATTATATTTCTTGGACCCCACTTATTATCACTGGGTTTGATCACATGTAAAATATTGTTGAAAAGGATAATTTACTGTATAAACACAGAATATCAGTATATTGAAAAATGGCAGCGTGGCTTTACATTTTCTATAATAAATACTTTGCCAAAGAAATCTATAAATATCCAGGCTGACTCTGAAAGACAATGAAAAAGATACAGTACAGTACTTCTTTACTTTAAATGCATTTAAGGAATACATTCCCAAGGTTCAGGTCAAGATGGTGGGGTAGATAGGTGCTGTGCTTGCCTCCGCCTATGACTACATCAAAAGTACAAGTAAGTCATGGAAAAGTGAACCTGAAGACTAGCTGAAGACTAGTTGAAAGGAAATCCTATAACTAAGGATATAAAGAAGAAGCTACATAGAGAAAGAAACAAAAGAAATACATTCTCTTGAGTAACTTTACCAGTAACCGTTGCAACTTCAGCAGAGAAAGCTTGTTGATTAAGACTGTTTGTCTCAGAATCTACGTGAAGCGTGGTTAGACTATCTACTTCTTGTTCTTCAGCACTCTGATGATGGCCAGAACCTGAATCCACATCAGTAGAGGATACAATCCCAGTATCAGCTCCAAAGCCAAAATCTATAGGAAGAAGAAATGCTAGTATATAAGTCCAAATCAAAAAACAAAAACATTTACAAAAGAGACACAACTACTTCATCAAAATGATTAAACATTAACATTCCCCCTAAATCTATTATATTTACGTACCACTCGGGCAAGAGTAAATAATGTTAATACTTTGAAGTTTATAATTAGAAACAAATTTTTAAAGGTTCTCATACTTTGTTAACAAAAATAATGATAAAAGACAGCCCGACATATATCATCACTATTCTTACCCAAGTTTTCTGATAACCAGCAGTACACTTACTGCTTTTCAAGTATTTTATAATTTCTAGTACAGTTAAAAATAACAAAAATGGCACATATATGGATGGTAAAAATCATTTTTCTTTTAAATAGGATTCCTAGTCTGAGATCATAGTATATAATCCAAAAGGGTAATTCTCCAATGTATCTCCCCAGCCCTTCACACACTTGTTTCCCAAGGTTTTGACTTTCTTTTTTAAAATTTTGGTACCCTTCACTGACTGCCAAGTGTAATACAGAATTATAACAGTAAAGCTAAGTGGTCTAATTTCATTCTTTTGCATGTGGCCTTCCAATTCTCCCAGTATCATTTATTGAAGAGGCTGTCTTTTATCCATTGTATGTTTTTGGCTTCTTTGTCAAAAATGATCTGTGCATATTTATGTGGGTTTATTTCTGGGTTCTCAATTCTATTCCATTGGTCTGTTTATCTGTTTTCCTGCCAATACCATACTGTTTTGATTACTGTTGCTCTGTAGTACAAGCTGAAGTCAGGGAGAGTGATACGTCCAGCACAGACAATAGATTAGTGGTTACCAGAGGGTAAGAGGGAAAAAGGGTAGTAGATGAGGGTAAAGGGGATCAAATATATGGTGATGGGAAGAAAACTGACTCTGGATGGTGAACACACAATGTGATATTAGATAATGTATTACAGAATTGTACACCTGAAATCTATGTTACACCAATAAACTTTAATTAAAAAAGAAAAGAAAAGCGAAGTCGTGGCGATATAGTACCAAATAAAATCACTGATGTCATTTTAACATGAAGTGATTATTCAAGAAACACTATGGGCACCGTTGCATTGAACATAACTATACTGAAAATATTGAAGCAATGAATGTAACTAGACAGTGGTTCCCAAATATGACCGCATGAAATACTGTCAACTCCTAATCATGACTATCTGTCCTTTATTATAATATCAAGCCCACCCTTATATTTTTTCTTTTCTAGATTTTGGTTTAAAAATATTTATTTTATGAGAGGACAGTGTTTTTTGCTTTTTAAATGCCTTTAGTTTGGCAAAATAAAGTGGTCCCAACTTGAAGTGATTCCCTAAAACCTCTTTTGGAATATCACTGAAAAATGAAATCAAAATATGGAGAAACCCCTTGTTTAAGTTAACATTGGAAAGAAAGGTGATGGTCATGTAATCCACAAGTCAGTCTTGAACAAAAAACAATCAACAAAAAACCATATTGTTCAAATAGAAAAAGATACTTACTGTCAAATTTTCGGCCATCATATTGGAAAGCACTGAAAGAATCCGAATGACTATCAGAGCTGATAAGATCACTACTCCCTGCACTGGCAGGAGAAGTCCATTCTGAGGGTACACCTGGGTCATCAATAGGGCGCATTTGGTTCTGCTTGTTTAGAATATCAGGGAGGTCTTTGGGAATTTCGAGGCTGCCTGGACTACTTCCTCTTCTTGTCATAGTCTAAAATTTCAAGAAACATTTACCATTAAAAAGAGTTTTTAAATTCTCATTAAACATCTGAAAAGTTAATTTCCAAGACAATGATCACAATAAATGTTGAGATTCAGGACTTGAAGTAGGAGGGGAAAAACATGCTAACCAAATAATCTATGTAACTGTATGGAGCTGGTGCCTGAGGGATGGTTGGTTTTCCTGAAGCAAAGACCCAAATATCAGATGGTACTAAGCCTGAGACTCTTAAGCCTCAAAAGCGATCCATGAAGTGAATGAAAGGTAAGACAGTACAAAAAGCCAAGTATTCAAATTGAAAAAGAAGAAGCAATCAGAAGAGATATGGGGAGAATGATGGCAAAGATGTCATCCTATAATGATTATATATAATGAGTCTATAATCTTTTCCCACTCAAGAGAAATAACTGAACTGAAAAGGGGGGGGGGGGATGTCATGGATCTACAGCTTTCACTAAAGACAAGTGGAAACCCAAATGGACTATGACCATTTGAAAAAGGAATTCCACGTATAGTTATCTTTCCTTAACAACTCAGCATTATTAGGGATAAAATTGCTTCTATTATCATTTTGCCGTAATTCTAATATTCAAGGTAAAGATAACTTTAAATCTATTCCAAAGTTATCTCGAATGATTAATCAGTCAATGTTTATGTTATCAAAATTACAGGAGCTCAGCCAAAAGACCTCCATTGTTATCTTTCCTGCTGAGGGCTGGCAGCAGACATCAGGGTAACCCTATGAGCAAGATGGAAAATAGAGGGAGAACTAGGAAGGTAGTAGTTTACACCCAAGTTAGCTGAGCAAACAGGTATTCCAATCTTTCACTCTGGTCAAAACCATAAGTCTCCTTGTTTTATGTCTTTGAATAAAAAAATTATGAAAACATAATTTAAAATTTTAATTTTAAAAAAGGGTTAAATTTGAGGGGAAAGGATGTTTTGAATAAAAATTTCCAAGATGCACATATAGATGTGTATTTTTTAGTTTCTCTACCTTTCTCTCTAAAACCAAATAAATAAAATAAAATAGCACTTACTGAGGCATTACCACTTCGAAGTCGTTCTGCTATAAACTCATCCATCAGATCAGGAACATTAGCACTGCTGCTGCCAATATCACTATTAAGAGGAGGCAGTTTGGGGCTCATGTCCTCTTTATTGACTAAAAATAAATAAATAACTATATATAGTGAGGTAAGATTTAATCCATTTTCTAAACTTGAAACAACAAAAACAATCCCAAACAAATTACCTATGCCATATCAATTATTTGCCAAACATGCATTTATGAATAATTTCTCTCCTTTTAGATTTAATTTTAAGAATTAGTAAATTGATATTTACTTTGTTTAACTAAGCAGATGTTAGTCAATCTTCAGTATAACCTTATACAGCAAGAAAGCTTATAGATAAGCACTAGTTGGAGTTAGGTTAATATTGCCTATAAAGAAGCTGGTATATTTATCTTTCTTCCTGCCTCTATGCTTCTTAATAATTTATAATTCCATTTTTCCTCAAAGAATATTTGGAAGAAATATATCCCTTGAATCTAGGCAAATCTCAGTGGGACATAAATGCACTTACATTATTTATAAACAAAATTCTATGATTTTGACATATATTGTTTCTATTCACTACAAAAATCTAATTTTGTTGCTTTAGTAAAAACAAGATTTTCAAAGGTTTTTCTGTAAAAAAAAAATAGCTATCTTGATTCATTTTATGACTATATTATGATTTACATTACCAAGAAAGTGTTAAACTTGGGAAATTAATTTACAGAAAATAATTACTTATTTAACTCTTATGTTGTTAAAAAGTTGATTTCTGTGCAATTAAAAGAGAATCAGCACTATTTATATTACTAATGAACTACAAAGCATTTCAGGTTAAGAAAATACACTGGTCAGGAACTCATTGTGAAATACCATTATCTTTATATTACCGGCCAGGCTTTGCTAAGCTGTCAAATACTGCCCTCAAGTGGCATTAATGGCTCAATGCAAGATGCATTCATTATACAGCGTTCTGTTAATCATGCTAACAAAACCAGGTTAAACAAATAAAATCAAAACCTACCTTACTGCTGAAAGTTAATTTTCTATATCTGTAAAGTTATTTTAAATTGGAATCAAGATAAAACAGTTACCATAATCTTGCTTTCTGTAATGTGTCCATAGAGGTTTCATATTTAAATCATGAGTAGCTATCATGAAACCTTTATGCACATCTAAAATCTTAGAAAAAAGAAAGTAATGATATGTGTTTCAAGGACATAACTTGCATTCTATACAGATGAATGCAAAACGAAAAGGCCTACAGCTTGTTTGGAAATCGCTTAAAAGTAACTAAATCCACTTTGAGATTTAAGAAATAATTTCCTCGTCAATGATAGTTAACTAAAAATGTTGGTGCTGGTGGTAGGACCTTGATTTCCATTGTTACTTAATGTCGAATATTCTACGAAGAAAAAAGACAAAAACTAAATAAATCAGCAGTAAAAATAAGCTCAATTATATAGCTGGTGCCCTTTTAAACTATAGGGGGGCAGGGGCGAAAGTATTTCAATTCCTCAGTAAGCTTAATTTCAAGGCTCATGTGGTACATACACTCTCAGAAAAAGAACGGATTTTACACAGCCTTTGAAAGGTCATTAAAATTTTCCTTGTATCTTCCTCTTTCCCATCTTGTTCAGCAGCAAAGAGGTTTAACTAAATGCCTTATGAGGGAAATTAGTAATTTAAATAAACATTTTATGCTGGGAAAAATACAGCTGGGAGAAGGCGCATGCATAACCAAACAGAGAGAAAGCAGTGACCATCCCAAAGCTTTTTGATTGCTTATAGCTTGCTTCAGTTGCATTAAGCCAAACTGGTGCTGTCTTTCTCCTTTTGCGCTCTGCACACTGTTAGTGCTCACCTGCAGCTTTCCTTCCAAAATAGCCCATTACATGACTGTACAGATCCCTCAGTGGAGCCTCTGGTGGCATTCTGTTCTGCCTCTGTGGGGAAACATTTGCCTTCGGCTTTGAAAGAGCATGTACAACAGTTTTATAAACGCCACCCAGGGAGCCCTGCGGTAGTCCTGCCTCATGACTTGATGACCTAAGAGTGCTACGACTACCTAACTGATTACTTGCCATTCCTTCCTTTGGCAATACGGTGGGAATCTCTGTGGATTCCTTAAGTGTTTTATTACTTACTGATGTTGTACCGAGTGCATCTAGAGGCCTGTACACACCAGGCTTTACCAGCTCCGGAGCACTATGTGAGCTGGGGTGGGAGTTGCTCGCGCTGCTACTGCTGCTGCTACTACTAAAGCCACTGAGCTTCCGCAGTCGCATCTTCCACGGAGCCTCTTTGTTTTCCAGAGGGTTATAAAACTGAACAGACTCCGTAGATGGTCTAAAAGTAACGTGAACACTATTTCGTTTTTTAGTAGCAATTTTCATGATTTTGGCTCTATGGGTTACTGTTTCAGACAAGCTCCTTTTGGTTGGAGAAAGCTTGCTAGTATTTGTAACGTGAGGCATTCTACGGTTAACGGGTGCTTTTAGCGTGGTTTTCTTGGCATGTACAACATGTGGGACAGGTGTTTTCTCATGGATTTGCACACCCTTCACCTTTTCCACTAGTGTTATATCTACACAGGCATCTAATTCTGTGGCTGTTTGTCTATACAGATATTTCCTCTTTTCTTTATCACAAGGGCTACCTGAACTAGGTTCCGATGACTGTTTATCACTGTTTAGTTGTTTAGACTTTTCAGAAGTTTTTATTCTCGTAAAACTATCTAATTGGTTAGGTGCAGTATTACTCATGAAGACAGCTGAGTTTGGTTCTTTTTGAAACTGTATGTTTTCAGGAGTCCCAACAAAAGAGGAGATATTTTCTGATTTACTTTCCTGGTCTATGTATTCTAATTTATCTAAGGATGACCCTTCATCCCTATTTACTGCAATGATCACTTCCTGAGAAGCTGCATCTTTACCTAACTCATTTTTACTGTGATTTTCCTGGTTTTCCTTAAAATATTCTTTCAGGGAGGAAAGAAGATCGTCATCTCCTTCAAGGTCAATGTACTGGATTTGTTCAAAAGCAGAATCTGCAAGTTCTACCGGATCTATTAAGTGACAAAGATGGTCATATATGCTATCACCAACTTCCAGAGAAGACTCTCTACTATGAGTATCAGTGATGTGGCTTTCAGTGGATCTAGTTATTGAAGAAGCCTCTGTGGAACTCTGCAAACTTGGCGCATGACGGGATGAACTGGCAATGACAGGAACTGCACCTTTGGCTCGTTCAACAGTGAATGGTTCCAAGATGTCAGAAGTGCTGCTACTTCGAGGCAGTGGCTGCTCCTCATTCAAAACACCAAAAACTTCATTTCCAGTGTCTTCACTTTGTGAAAAATGTCTGACTCTAGTTGGGCGGGGAAGTATTTGAGTATCATCAATATCTGTAAAAAAGAAAAATGATGTAGAGTAGCACTATACAAATATGAAAAATCAGTATTAATTTCAACATACCCTAAGCATATGCTTAAAAACAAAAAATTCTGAGATTTTTTTTGTAAGCTCAATGAAAGAAAATCTATTAAAAATACAAATCTGTTTTTTTAATGTTTTTAAATAATGATGGGCACAAGCCAATACAGCAGGTAGTGTCAATGAATTAGAAAACTACCAGAATACATTTTAAAATGTTAACATGCACAAAAAGAGATAGTGAGGTGATGAAACATTTGGAAGTGCAGTTAAAGATAGAGCTGTGCCAATAAATCAAACAATTCAAACTTGCTATTCAATTTTTCCTACTTATTTATGTTCCAAGCAGAAAAAGCAGATCTTAACAAAGAAAGCTGATCTAAATATCCCATTGTGGAATCTTATAGGGTCTCATAAATTTCCCTCTTTCCTTCCTTACCAAGCAAGAGGCATCATCTTTTCTTCAAATCTTGCCTATTTGTTTGATCAAATATTACAAATGGAAATCTCCACCCTCTTCCTAAAGTTCTCTTTGTCAGGAAACTATCTGTTCTATGAGGTGTTTTACTTTATTATAATACTGACACCTAGTCATCCCTATAAAATAAAACCAATACAGTGTTAAAAAAATTAATTGTACTTTTTCATATCTGATACACCACCACTTCATCTACTAGGAAGAAACCTTCTTCCTATCATTGCCCTTTTCATTAAACAATCATCAAATGTTAAAAACTGTACCCAGGTCTTCTTACATCCTTTTTAAAGTCAGATTTTAGACTGAAAGTAGACATTACAGATCATCTAATTTAGCTCTTTTACTGAGGAAATTAAAGCCCAAATGAAGGAAAGAAAGGCCCAACACCACTTTCTC
The DNA here is from genome assembly GCF_964194185.1 of Rhinolophus hipposideros. NCBI lineage: Eukaryota > Metazoa > Chordata > Mammalia > Chiroptera > Rhinolophidae > Rhinolophus > Rhinolophus hipposideros. The sequence goes on along the minus strand of NC_138051.1, from coordinate 18,323,208 downwards.
AAATTTATAATCATAAAGTCTGAGAAGCAGGCTTAGTGTTCCATGTCATTACATTGTTTTCACTGCCTGAAGTGCTAAGTGTAGGGTAAATCCTCAAAAATATTTATGAAATAGAAAATTACAAGATAAAATACTATTTGACTATACAGATATATACAAATTAGAAATTTTAGAAGTAAAATACAGAGTCTACATATCCATCATGGTATTTATGTTACCTAGAAATAACTAAAAAAAATTTTTTTTGGAAGCCAGCAAAATATAACGAGAGAAAAAAAAACAGAGTCCAAAAGTCAGATGTTGCTTCTCCTTGGGCTCGTAATGCAAAGGTTATAAGTAACAGAACTATAACTGAACAATCCATGTGAGAAGATTTAGATGCAGAGTAAGTGTGTTGTCCACGATCATAAAGTAATCTACTGCTGGTGTTAGGTCCAGAACTTAGGTTTTCTTACTTTAGACTCTGAGACCAGTTTCCTCATTTATAAAATAAGGATAGTAATTCATAATATTCTCAGAATTCATGCTATGGATGAATGAAGGGTGGTCCTTCTGCTATTTTAGTCACATCATCCTTTTTGTATGAGGTGCAAAAGGAGTCACTTTATACTAAATTCAGATCAAAAGGAATTTGTAGTATGCCAAGATTCCACTATATTCCTGAAGATACACATTTAAACTTCCAACATAGCATGTCTTTTGTATTAAAAATTAGCAATTGATAATTAGTAAAATATCAAGCTAGTTCTTCATGGAGGGAAAACCTCTTAAGTTATAATACTAACATATTACTAAAAAATTTTAATAATTTTTAAAATAAGGTACAGGATCAAGTGCCAAAATCCCTTTTATCAAAGTGAAATTCTATTCTTGGTCAATTACAAACATTACCTATCAGTAATATTTTTACAGCTTCTGAATTCATAAAATCATTTATATTAGTATACATAGAAATTGATGTCATTTTGAATGAAGCTCAAGTGTTTCCTGGAATTACCTAATGGTCATAACAATGTTCTTCATGTAATTAAAAAATTTTTTTTGCATGTTTGGGCAACAATGGCAATGCAACTTCAAAGGAAGCAAGAATTACAGAGCGTCTGTTTCCAATTTTACTACTAACGAAAGTTAGTAAAAACTCTACATCTTTTTAAGATTAGATGTTCAATTTGTAAGTAATTCAAAGCGGTATTTACATCACTGAAATCATATGAAAAGACTGAAAAACAATAAACCAAGCTCAATTAATTCTAATTTTAGACCACTAAAATTGAATCACTAAACTATCTTTTACTCTTATCCTTCTAATATTGTTTCTCCGACTCTTAAATTCTGGAAATGGACAAATGACCAATTTATCTTTCACTTTCTTATCATAAAAGATATATCGGTCATTTGTCTATTTCCAGACAAATTTCTAGCTTCATTTTTTTCTTGACATACTTTTAAAAAAGTCAACACAAATTATTTCAGAAAAAAAAATCTAACTCAGAATTATGCTAGCACCAGCAGATCACAGGTAGAAAAGCTGTAAAAGATTACTATCAAATATTGATGATAAGAAATTCCTTGACTATGTAAAGGGCCTACTTGTTTAATTAGAAATGAACAATTCGGCTCAGCGGGAATTTAGGAACAGGACGCAGTGTGAGAGATACCACCTTCTTTCCCTGATACTCAGAAAATAGAAAGATCAAAAATTTTGCTCTACAGAGCTCAATTCAAATAATGAAGCATTGTTAATAACATTAGTAGTCTATGTAATATGGCCTATACAGACTAGAGTCTAACAGCAACAAATTTGGCAAACAAATTAGAAAAACTAATTAGGAAAACAAATTAGAAAAACTAATTGGGAGAAAGTGGGTGTGTAAAACTTAATTTCAGTGTGAGAAACCCACAGTACTTGATTAGAAAATAAGAAATAGTTGCAAAGGTATAAACAAAGTCAACTGTCCACTTTGCTTATGTTCTTTTACATACCTTCTTTCATTAACGTATTATTTTGGGCAGCAAAAGCTAATTTGTTTAAGACGATTATTGAGATTTCTGGCTTCTCTCTAATACGTTTATCAGGAAAATTAAAGACTACTAGGCTGGGCTACCAAATGTGCAGATGTACAATCCAGAGATTGTCACGAGACAGAGAGTGTCAGAGAAAGGACACGGAGAGTGTGCTTGCACAGACACCAGTATAACTTGTAGAGATTAAAAAACGTTAGATGCTTGTGCAACTCCCAGACTGTTATATCAAAATCTCAGGCAGGAGCCTGGAAAAAAATTTTTCAACATCACATGAATCTGATATTAAGAATTAATGTTACTGACACAGTGCCAATATCCTTGAATTAGATAGAGCTCAAGAAAACTCTTCAAAGCTATTCAGCTATTCAAGTAGTTTAGTCTATCTAGAGCTATATCATATAGCATCATATTCACAACAATGGAGGTAGAATGAACATCTAACCAAAAGTACTTGGAGGAAAGAGGAGGAAAATACCTTGGACAAAAATAGGGTATTTTGAAAACTGGCAGTCCATTTTTTAAAATCTTAGTATGTTTGAAAAAAGGAGGGGGGAATTAAAGGAGTTTCCTTATACCCACATAAGAATTCAAGAGTATCAGGTAACTATCTTTCTGTAAAATTCTACTTCTAACCAAAAGCAAGACTGATTATGAGTAGCTTTATTGTCTTTTTTCTTTTTTTTTTTTGGTAAAGTCATTACGGAATCCTCAAGTCTTCATCTTAGATGATATAACCAGGAGGTATTTTACAATGAGTTCAATTAAGCCTGCTCACAGGAAGGAGAGATAAAATTGTGAAAAACCATTTTTTTTTTTTACTTTATGTAGTTTACTTTCCTCATTATTTCTCTCCGTACATTAAACTATTCTAAAGTAAAATTTACTCAGACCTTGGAAGAAAACATAAACAAACAAATTATTTCATTGGTTAATGAGCTAAGACTGGTGATTTTCATTTCTAAATTTAGCACCAGTTTTAAAAATCTGTTCTTTTTCCTCTCCCTCTTCCTCCCACACCTCTAACCTCCTCAATGCAACTAACACCTGAAGAAACAAATTCTAGGCCTTCAATTTGCCCCCAAGAACCACAGGGGCAATAAAAAATATCCAGTAATTCAAATTTCTACTGTGTAAGCTCGTGTAAGAATAATCCTGTCCAATTTTCATAAAGGTAATATTTAAAATTATGAGGTTTGATGTCTTCCAAATTTGTTCTCGCTGAAACCTTAATGTCATATGTCTATACGAGGTGATCAAAACATATGGTGAATGTTTAAATTTAAAAGTTATTACCATAAAAGACACATTCCTATTAATCTCCCTAAAAATACTCCTCCTTGCTTCAAATACACTTATCCCTTTGTTCTTGCCACTTTCTGAAGCAGTTCTGTAAGTCCTATTTCATGAGTGTCTTTAGTTGCACTGTCGTGGCTGCCTCGATTCAAAATATTTACCTTTCATGGTCATTTTGACTTTGGGGAAGAGCCAGAAGTCGCATGGTATCAGATCCTGGGAATAAGGTGGATGAGGACACACCATAATGTTTTTATTTGACAGAAACTGCCGTACCAGAAGCGATGTGTGACACAGAGCCTTTCAGTTGTGATCACAAAATACGGCGAATGCTGCTGCTGTGTCAACCAACGGAAAGGCAGGCATCTTTAATACAGGAAGTGGCGCATATGACAAGTTTCAACTTATTTGGTGCAGTCAGTCGGGTGTGAGCTACAGTTGAGAGGTGTTTTAATGTGTGCCGTAAATCATCCTCCATCATGACAACACTCCATGTCACACATCACTTCTGGTATACAACAATTTCTGCCAAATAAAAACATTATGGTATGTCCTCATCCACCTTATTCACCAGATCTGGCACCATGCGACTTCTGGCTCTTCCCAAAGTCAAAATGACCATGAAAGGTAAATGTTTTGAATTGATTCAGGACATTGAGGCAGCCCTAACAGTGCAACTAAAGACACTCAGGAAAGAAGGCTTCCAGAACTCCTCTAGAGAGTGGAAAGAACAATGGGATAAGTGTGTTTGAAGCGAGAGGGAGTATTTTGAGGGGGTTAACAGCAGTGTCTTTTACTGTAATGAATCTTTTTTTTAACTGAAACATTCATTGTATTGTTTGATCACACCTCGTATGTATACCTGGATAAGTTTTCCATGCTTAAATTAGTTGGAGAAATACTGAATTAAATATACTTTTAACAGGACTTCTGGGAGCTTTTAACAGACTGATGTACACTATGAATCTTTAACCCTTTATTAACATCTCCTAGAAAGTGTTCTCAATTTACACATTAGCTTCGAAAGTGCTAAATTCATTCATAAGTCAGTGCTGAGAAAAGGAGAGTTTTTGCTGCTCCTTTTTATGTTCCATGCATCTTTTAATTTCTAAGAGAAAAATTATTTTTACTCAAAATAACTAAGTCTAATTATGCTTTCATACTTTATATAGACACATGCACAAAAAAACTGGAGGTAATTACAAATTATCAATAAATAAACATTGGTTTGGAAGATTATGTATATTTTTTCATATACTTTTCCATAATAACCCATATTTCCTAAAATTAATATTATTTTGATAATCAGATATAAAGATTGTTTTGATTTAGTATCTCACTATTATCTAAATCTTTAAATCTATATACAAGGCATTTTACTCCAAATGGGGGAAATAAAAATAACAAATAAACTGCCATTTAGAAAATTCCTTTCATTTTTCATAAAAGACCTCCCGATCACATCACAAAAAGGTAATCTTTCTGAATAATGTATTTACAGCAAAGCAAGAATTCTGAATTAGGAACTTATCCTTGTTAAGAAACTACTTTAGAACATCTTAAAGAGAACTACTCACCTTATTTTAGCTTTCTAATATTTTATCACTTAATGTGCACATTTGCCAAAGCAGTATTTAAGTTGCAGATAATAAATTTTGTAAAGCCCTTAAGATTCTTACAAAAATAAACCTTCCTGACAGTTTTAAGACAGTAGTAGAATATTTAAACCAAGCACACATTTTAGTTTTTCTAAACCTCATTTTACTTTTTCTAAACATGTCAAAAATGATTTGCAGTAAATGCTTTAAGTACACTAAAAAAAAACACCTTGAAGCTAAGTATATAACTAAGAAGTTTAAAACAAATTGGGAATTTATTTTAGCTATATCTAATTCAGTTATAAGAACTGAAACATTGTTTTGTTTGCCAGTTTAGGTAAATAAATTATAATCTGATGTAAGCAATCAAAATCAGTGCTCCGTACATAGGAAGGTACAGTGCTTCAATGGAGCACCAAAGAGACAAAACAGCCTAATTTGTTACTTGTAGATACGTATCAAATAATAACAAAAATGTGTTGTTTTCTTCCCGATATTAAAATTCATATTTATTCCATTTGTGTATTTTCTAATCTTACTACTTTTTGCACTGATAAATTATTCAGGTAGCCTAATTTTACTGGTGTAAACCATATTCATTCATCACCAAAACTTATTGAGCATCCAGGTTTAGATTTGAGGTCCAATCTTCTAATTATTGTCATCAAGAAAACTGCAAAATGAACTATCAATTTCATCATAAAATTAATTAGAAATTTATTATTTCTAAATAATTGTATTTTGGGTTCAAAAATAATATTGAACACCTCTCAAAAATATAAAAAAGAATATGCTGACGTAACTTTCCCAATCAAAGTATCCTGAATAAGAAAACACAAACATATCACATCTGATAATTGAATATTTTACTTTCTCATTTTAAGAAAAGACAATACTAGGGCGGAAGGTTGGCTCAGTTAGTTAGAGCACAGTGCTCAAAACACCAAGGTCGCCAGTTCGATTCTCACATGGGACAGTGAGCGGCGCCCTCCACAACTAGATTGAAAACAACTTGACTTGGAGCTGATGGACCCTGGAAAAACACACTGTTCCCCAATATAAATTAAGAAAAAAAAAAGCCAATACTAAATTTTTTCATTTACAGTATTTCCAAAGAATATCAAGCAAAAGAGTGTCTGCGTGTCTACAGATATTTAACTCTCTATTATGTACCCCACTTGGTTTGGGAGAAATCTCTGATCTTAACTGGACTGAGGATTTTGGAAGGGATTTCACCTGAAATATTATTATTAATAAAAATGCACCTTTCCTCACATGAACCTACAGTCCACTAGGAACTAAAAGGGAGATGGGTTGTTTTTAAACAAAAAATAAAAAATCAGCAACCTCACCAAAAGTGGCAATGTCAGGGAAACACTCCTAAGAAGAGAGAAAAGTACCCAAGAAGGTCCAAGTAATTTTCTTTGAGCTAGCCCATTTTGCATAGTACCTATATTCAACAAAGGTTTGCTTCTGTCTAAAAAATGAGGCTCTATATGATTTTAGTCATATAAAAATTTTTTTAAAAAAGGAAAAAATTAATCTGTGGTGATAGAAATTAAAAGGTGGTTGTGTGCAGGAAGGACTCTGAAAGTGTCATGAGGGAATTCTGGGGGTAATGAAAACTGTTTTGGGGGGGTAATGGTTAATAGAGGTGTGTACAGTTTTCAAAACTTACTGAACCAGAATCTATACATTTTATTATGTTAATTACATCTTCTTAAAGAGAAGACCACCCCCATACTGGGGATCAAGAACCTGAGGCAGGACTGGAAAGTTGAGCAGGTTTTGAGGTTCCTTAGAAATTGATGTTTCACAGAATGGTTTCTTTACACGTGGTTTAAAAATGAGTGAGTTCTTAGAATTCTATATACCATTATAACCTAATATAAACACAAAAGATTTATTCCAAAGCAACTCTTCGATTATGTACTTTTCTTGATTATTCACTCCACCTGCTTTGTTCCACTACTACAGATGATGGAGAATACATGATTTACCACATTGCTGGGCAAAACAATGGGAAATTAAAAGTCAAGGCTCTGATTGTTGTCTTCTAAGTCATCTTTTGTGATATATCTATAATAATATAAATTTGTACTACTTCTTTTACTCATCTGAGAAGGAAAAGAAATCGAGCAACAGAAAATAATATTGGCTATTTACAACCAAAAATATCAGACATTGGCACAGCACTAAACTCAGCACTTCCAGAATGAACTGCAAGGATAGCATTAGAGTTCAAATAACTCAAAATGTTGAGTTGTCAACGAATTTCCCACACCTCCCCCAAAGAAATTAACTTTGAAGAGCTTATTTGATTAAGCAAAATTTGAAAGCAGAAGGATTAAAAAGTGAAAAAGGTGGTGCAGAAATTAGCAGAGGTGGCACTACCTGAAAGCTCATCAGAAAGGGGAGTGAGAACAATATCAGGCAAGAAGGGTTTGGAAGTATGGATCAGAACAGGAGCACTTTTAGCACTGCGTATATAGGCCGATGGCAGAGCACATTCACCAATGGATCGGCTTCTCATGGCTTTAAAAAAAGGAAAAGAAAGAAGTGGGGAAGGAAAAAAGAAGAGTGACTATAATGAAAGGCTTGTGTCACAGAAAAAGCAGCAACAGAGAAAACTAAAAGATACAAAGGAAGGAAATTTCAAATTAAAACATTTCAGCACGGCAAATACTGGCAAGCTGTAAGAAAAGAAATCAGAGAACACACATGACATTTTGTATGTAAATTTTTTGGTGTAAAGCAGGAAAATGCTTTTTATTATTAGCAGTTACAATGGTATAGCATTAAAAAATAGCAGACACTTTTATTAGCCCTATGTTTTCAAAACCAAAGGTTGAAAAGTTCATTGAACAGAAACATTGAAAAGAACTCAGTATTGTGAGTTCAAAGAAATTCTTGGTACCACATTTGGGCATTTCTCTTAGCCATTCTGAGTCAATTCTGAGCCACTTGTCTTAGTGAAGCTGAATTCCAAGAACAAATCATTCCTATTTTCATATTCTTCCCTAATAAAGTTTCAATGTCACTCACAGGTCCATTTTAAGAAAATTTTATGTATTTCATAATCTAAAGAATTGAATCTTGTGGAATTTGTTCCTGGTAGAAAAATGCTTAATCAAATCAGTACCTCTTATTTACATGAAAGTTAATAGTATAATTTTTTTAATTAAGTAGAAATATTTACAGAAAATAGAATTTGCAATTAGTATAAAGGAAAATAAACACGTGTGTGCTTATTCATATGCATACTACATAAAAACTTAAGAGATTAAGTTTTTAAAGGCAAAAACTTAAAAAACGATTACTTTTTAAAATTGCACTTGTAGTTGTATTTGGTCATGTCTTAAAAGGAGAGTCACCAGTTCACAAAATTAAAGACAAATTTTAATGCACTTAGAAATAAATTAATAATCAAGTTTATACTTCCTGAACATTTTTTTAACTTAACATTTAGTTTTGGAATTCTTGAATAGCTATGTGTACAGTTATTGTATGGACAAAGGACTTAAAAAAACATTGCATAATACAAAGCATAATAATGATGTTGGTAAAAAAAAAATCTGAATGTTAACATCAATTCAAAATCTTGGGTTTTCCTGATTATCAGAAATATCTGGTTCCCTGATGCCTAAATTCCTTAGCCTGTCACACAAGGCCTTTGTGAGTTGGCTGCAATAACCACTGAAACTTCATCACCTCCAATTGGTTCTCCCAGTGCTGCTGCCACACAGAATTTTATACTGTTCTCTTGAAAATTTCATGTTCTTTCACAACAGTATGGCTTTGTGAGTTCATAATATACTTGGTCTTTTCTTCCTGACACTCCATACTCAAAAAGTCATCTCATCTGTGAATCTTTCCTGATTTTCTCACATACTTACTAACAATATAACAAAGAACAAAACAAACAAGAATTCCTGTTTTTACAAAGCTTACAATCTAATTTTAGTGGATTGGTATGTTTTCTATGTTAGCCTCCCAACTTTTCAAATGCAAAAACTATATCCTTTTATCTTTATATTCCTAGTGCCTGGCACATATGAGCTCGATAAATCGTTACTGAACGAGTATCTGTATTTGGGCAGCCCAGCATAATCACTTCAAAAACGAAAGTCACAATTGTGAACATATAGAGGAGAAAACCAGAAAAAGTATTAACCAAAAACTATAAGTATGTCATAGAGTTTATAACTGAAAAAGGATAATTACAGATTTTTTTCAAAAAATTTTAACATTGGTAAAATAAAGGATTCTTTAGGAGCAGCTTTTAGGTAAATGTATGTGCAGCAAAACACGCAAGGCTGGAATACATTAAGACAATGACAACCTCTCTTCAGTGTATGGCTTGCCATGTAATGTAGTAAAGATAATTGTATTTTAAAATTGAACCCACATACAAAATGTTAGAACCTTGCCCTACTCGTGTTTTTCTGCTAGCTCCTTCTCCTTCTTGTGAAAGTGAACAATTCTATAATCCAATCTGAAATAGAAGTTATGTTGACTTCAAGATAATCACTCAGTAACACTTGTTAGAGCAAAGATACACACAGGCAAAACTTGAAGTGCTACTTATTAGTAACACATACTATCTACAGTTATAATCAGATATAATTTTTAGAGATATTTCTTTTAAAACTAAATTGAGTCAAATTTTCGATTCCATAAATGAATTACAAGCTTTTTTCTAATTTTTCCTTTAGGTTAGATAATTCTTTGGAGTAGTAATTCCTTCTGTTCCTTCTTTCCCACCATCAACTTGAAGGAAGAGATTGGGCATGTCCCCTGGAACTTCTTCCAAAATTGTATTGGTGTAAGTTAGTGTTATAACCCGGAATGAATTCTTCAAAAATGACCCCTCCATCTGTTACCATACTTCAGGTCTTTATGCATACCTGAAAATCTGTCAAGTACCTCACAGCTGTGCAACTCACACTATAGAAAATAACTTACAATGAATTAGCTACTGGGATTTTTTGAGATGTACTAATCTAAAGCTTAGGTCAGAGCATCTCTGTAAAGCCACTACCATTTCTATTGCTACATATATTCCTAAACCACATGCATCAGTGATCTTAAATCTGCAATATGTTTTACGTAGATGGCAGAGCAGTATGGAAAACGTAACATCCAAATTTTCAAACCTATAAGCATGCCAATTTTTGAAGGCTTCTTATTTTGACCCCTCTCAAAGAAATGAATAAAAAACAAAAATAGATGCACTCCGCATAAAATCATTTTGGCCAATAAAACAGACACACTGTATCAAAACCTGTAACCTTCACTCCAGAGTTCGCATGCAGCATAAAAAATTCATGGATAGCAAATGCGATGGATCACTTGAAACACACAAGCATACAAAATAAACAGGAGGAAGGCAACTCTGGCCTTTTCTCATGTCCAAAATGTTATACATATTTCTCCATTTACAATTAAGTAAAAATCACACATGTATACAAGTGTGTCCATTGGCAGAAACAGCTTTGTAAGTCCTCAAATTTAGGCCCAATATTATAATAAACATAAACTAAGAGGAAAATCTGGAAAAAAAACCAGTAATGTATTTCTTCCAAATGTTGAATACCAGGTCGACCCTAAATCATAACTGCAAACCAGTTACATTGCTTCTCATGAGTATATTCTAAAATAAGCCCTAAATTCACTGTATTTCTCTTAATATTTCTTGGCATAAGTATAACCTTAGATATGCTGTCCAAAATAATTTTTTTCATTACATTTCAAACTCAATATTAATAACAGAAAATTTCTTACTAAGGCCATTCTGGGTAATCTGAGGTTAAAGGATTATGCAATGCAATATTTTTTTAAATGAATATTTTTTTAAGTGAAAAAAAAAATTCTCTTAGCAGAATTCCTATCTGAAAATTCTAAAAAACAACCAATAAAATAAGTCTTTGAATATAACAAAATTATTATTTCACAAATTTCACCATAGATTATATTAACGTCCTCGTGAATTATAAGGACATCAGACGCTTACATCAGTTTAGACTGCTAGCACAAACAAAGCGGTTTTTAAGTTAAATTAGTCTTAAAAAGTTATATTTTCTAACACTCTATCGGATGATTCAGTCATGGTAAAGAATATGATAGTTTTAATGAGAGGAATTAGGTTTGTTTTTAAAGGAAATACTGGATTAAAGAGAAATGTAAATTAAAGTCAGAAATATAATTGTGATTTGTTTTTCCCAATGCAAGTCATGAAATTAAGAAATGGAGAATGCAAACTTAAAAAAATAATTTTTTTGCAGGTAAATCTGTGCTTATTTCAAATGTCTAAATTATTTTCTGTTCCTATTGAATATACATATATATTTAAATTAATACACTTTCATTTTCTAAAACAAGTTTTAGGTTCATAGAAGAATTGAGTGCCAAGTACAGAGTTCCAATATGTCCCCATCGCCCCAATCCCAATTTCCCCAAATATTAACACCTTGCATTAGTATGACATATTCCTACAATTGATGAGCCAATACTGATAGTATAATTAACAAAATTCCGTAGTTTGTATTAGGGATCACTCTCTGCATTGTACATTCTCTGAGTTTTTGACAAGCGTGTAATGACATGTATGCACAACAATGACATGTATGGCATGCCGAGTATCTTCACTGCTTTGAAATCCCTCTATGCTTCACCTCGTCACCCTCCTCCTTACCCCGCTCCCCACCCTCCACTTCCTGGCAACCAGTGACCTTTTTAGTCTTAGTTTTCCCTTTTCCAGAACGTCATATAGTTGAAATTATACTTATGTAGCCCTTTCAGATTGGCTTCTTTCATTTTTCAATATGCATTTGGGGCTCCTCCGTATTTTTTCATGGCTCGATAGCTCATTTCCTCTTATCACTGAATTATACTCCATATGCAGATGTACATGGTTTGTTAATCCACTCACCTACTGAAGAACATCTTGGTTGCTTCCAAGTCTGGGCAATTATGAGTAAAGCTGCTATAAATATTTGTGTACAGGTAGGTTGGATCCTTTGGTAAGACTGTTTAGTTTTTTATTTTTTTTAGAAACTACCAAACAGTCTACCAAAGTGGCTGTACCATTTTGCATTCCCACCAGCAATGGTAGTTACTGTTACTCCACAACCTTATCTGCATTTGGTGTTGTCAGTATTTTGGATTTTAACCATTCTAACTGGTGTGTAGTGGTATCCTCATTGTTTTAAGGGCAACTTAATTTCGAATCCTACAGATTAAACCTACAGATATACCTGTATATAAGTACAAACTATAGAAAGATACATAACTTTATTGTCATTTTTAATAGCACAAAATTAGAAATAAACTAAATATCCATCTTTAAGATACAGGTTAAATAATGGTACTTCTGTGTAATGAAACCTGATACAAGAAGTTCAACATTTTCTGATATGCAATAATCTTTAAGATACATCCTTAAAACTTGATTTCACCCACTAGCACTCTCTTCCATACTCCATACTTCACTACTCTGGCCTCCTTATGCTTCCTCAAATACCCAACCACACTCCTGCTCCACTGCTTTTATATTTTTTCTTCTGCCTAAAACATTCTTCCTCTAAATACCTGCTCTCACTTTATTCAGGTCTCTGGTCTTAAATGACATGATTAGATAGGCTTTCATTGACATAGATAAAACAGTCCCATTTCCTCATCTTATACGCTCTTGTCCCTTACTTACCCTGATTTACTTTTCTTTATAGCACTTACCACTTCCTGGCATGTTTACTGGCTTATCTGGTTTATTATATGTCTCCCCAACACTAAAATTGTCAGCTTCAGTGGAATTTATTTGCTTTGCTCCTACCTGTAGCCTCAACACTTAGAATAATGCTTCCACAGTTGAGTACTTAAAAATAATTTTTTTCACTTCAATGTCCAAAAAGCTATAGTTCACAACAATGTATACATATTATGTATGCTATATGTCTGTATATGCATAAAGTATCTTTAGAAGCATGCTCAGGAAACTGGTAACAGTGGTTGTCTCTAATGAGGTGAACTGGAAATGGTGGGGAGTAGTGATGAGGGAAAGACTTACTAAAATGTACATACCTTATCATAGTTTGAATTTTTAAGTAAATTCACTAAAAACAAAATATTAATTTTAAAAATTTAAGAAAATATATGTCCAAAGAATATCCTAATTTAATCTGCTGCTGCTTTTAGTATTTTCTACCTTTATGCAGACACCCTTCTCAACAAAATTTTTAATACTTTAACTTTTTATTTGATAGGTTTGTTCAATAAACAAGCTAGACAGGTTGTTTTAACAGGTACCAAAGTCAGGTATTAAGATGAATATTTTACTCATTATACGCTTTTGAAAAATTAGAAATATGTCAACATGTTAACAATCATTACTTATTAGTCAGCTAATGGGTCTTTATGATTCCTTAAACTTTACTTTCCACATTAAGCTTAAATTACTTTTATAAAAGGGAAAAACATTATATATGTGTATATATATATATATATATATATATATATGTACATATATGGAACTTTAAAAAAAATTCAAGTTTTAATTAAGTAAAACAGTAAAATTTTAAACTTAAAAGACAATTCCTTCCTAACCAATACACAAATATTTTCTATAAATGTGATAATATAAAACAAAGAAAGCCATTTCAGATCTAATCAATATCTAACCAAGAATTTCAAAAACTGGTTCTATATCAAAATTTCTAAGTATTATATTAATTTTAATCCATCAATATCCTTTTTCCTTATATCATTTCTTATTCTTCCTGCTTGATGTCAATATAAGTCTATGCTTATTTTACAAGCAGAAAACAATTGCGAAAACATAATTTATTCTGAAGGATTTAAAACTAACCATGATTTTTACGACTTTTAAAATCTTTAATTTCCCTATTCCTTTCTAGCTTTGTTTCTTCCTTTAGAATGTAATCCTTAACACTGTAGAACCCATCATTTTATAGATGACATATCCTTACAACAACGGTTTTAAATTTCTTTAAAGTTAATGCTTTGCACTGATTACCATTAAATACAGGTACATTCCCATGTAAAATTCTCCTTCCATAGAATCAGACTGTAAAGTCTGAAATAACCTGAAGGAATTTTGTTTCAGGCATATAAGGTATTATTATTCCCATTACACAGATGAAGTAAATAAAGCCTAGGGAAGTTCAGTAAATTGTTCAAGGTTATCTAGCTATTTAGTAACGAAAGAGTGAAAAAAGAGAGTAGGACAAAGCTCTCTGGTTTTTCATGACAGCACTCTGTCTACTATAATTCAGACCAAGTTATAAATCTGAGAGGAAAAGGAGTAAGATGGTAGCTAAGGCCACAGTATGCTGAATGTTCCTACATCCAGAAATTCGCCCCTTCATTGCTCCTTTGTTGCTATTCCCAAGATTATACAAATTTCTTTCACGTATGTTAAAAGCAGCAAGGAACCTAGCAATAGACTCCACCTTGGCCTCAGCTGTCTGTGGAGACGATCTAAGTATATAATTGTAGCACTGAAAATCCGCTGCCCTAATTCTCCATATTTGTGAGTATATTCACTTAGAAACACTATACCAGTTAATGCATGAGTTCTGGAAAGTGAATCAGAATTCTACTTCTTCAATTCTGTAAAATAACAGTTTAAAATTATTGAATCTACAGTGAAATAAACTACATAAAAACAATAATGTAAGATAAATCTTAAGAGCATAAAGGAATAATACAGCATGCCATTGGACACTGAGTACTACTGAAAAAATGTTTTGCTATAGAAATGTTTCACTTAACAACAAAAGTCAATTGATAAAAAAAAAAAATCTGTATTTTCATACATTGTTACTAAAGACTATAAATGGATTGCCCCGGATGATTCTCATGATTTTATACAGTACATACCAACAGTTTTTTGCCGCACTATACTCCTTGCCTTTTCAGTTCCTGGGGAACCAGTGGTTGTTGCACTTCTCTGTCTCATTGGGGCCTGGCCAGGCTGATCACGACTCCATCCTCTAGAAAACGACTTGTCAACTGAAACTTTCTGAAATTCATGTCCAACTCCTAAAAATGTAGATTTGCAATGTTAGTATACTATCACCTGATGAATAATCTCTTCAAATTATGTGTCACCTTGTCTCAGATTCTTAGATTTACTTATAGAGTAACAAGATAAAATGCTGTGTACTGCTTCATTAAACTTCATTTTATGTAAAAATCATATTCTTAAACAGATGCAGAATTGTCAAGATACACTGCCACAATAAACTATTATGTAAATCCTTTGCCACCTACTTGATTCGTAATAGAAATGAAACATTTAGACAAGCAAAAAAGATAATAAGCTAACCAAAAGCCATCCTGTGGTTGAAATTACTAAATCTCTACTTGTCAACATGTCATTTAGGAAATAAATAATCCAGGAAAAAGTAGGCTGGTCACAAACTTACCACCCTGGACTATTGTTAAGTATGAAATGTGACTCAGATCTGATCTGTAGTAGGTAGCAACTAACTATTAAGAATGAAAAGTACAAACAAACCAAGGATCATAAAAACATGTATTGATGATATAATCTCTACTCCTTTTTAACATTAGATACACGGTCCACATCTAATGTTTGCTTTTACTTAAAACTAAGAAAATGTTTTCAAAATAATTTTCAAATAACTTTTTAAATAGAGTAACAAAAACACTGTCTTAAGTTCTAACAAAAAAAT
Organism: Rhinolophus hipposideros; assembly: GCF_964194185.1. Lineage (NCBI taxonomy): Eukaryota > Metazoa > Chordata > Mammalia > Chiroptera > Rhinolophidae > Rhinolophus > Rhinolophus hipposideros. The sequence continues at coordinate 18,307,577 of NC_138051.1, read as the reverse complement.
TGTGTATGATAAAAAAGAAAAGTGTTTTATAAGTTTCCATATTTAAGATTCTGAATTATTTATTTAACTTTAACTAAATATGTATAGAACATTTCATCTCTCCTCAAAATTACTACTGATTTTAAGGTTCTTCAAAAAAAATTGCAAGGCAACTACATGTTTTATTGTCAAAATTTTTTTAACCTTCAGGGTAAATGAAGGAGAGAATATTAAGAGAAAACACGACTTTTATCCTCACCTCTGTTCCCAGACCAACTTACTTAAATTTATATGAAGAATCTCTGTGAACTCTTACCTTTCCCTTTGTGCTTTTTTTGCTTCTGTTCACTCAGCTTATCCAAAGGTAGGTCACTGAGATCCAAACTATACAAATTTCTAGCTAAAACTTTCGTTAGTGTCTCCATAGTCAGTGACCACTCGGTGGCTAACTCTTCCCAATAAGTCAACGATGACAAGACTGAGAGTAACTCATCCCAGAGTTCTCGGGAAATGTACACATTTAGATTTGCTTTGATCCAGGCAACTATAAGAGTCTACAAAGATAAAAAATCAGAAATAATAATGAAATATGTTCAAGATCAGATATTCAACTATTTAAAAATTACGTAAAAACAAGCAGAATAATATCCATGGCTTTTTTTGGGTACAAATACTATAAAAGTAATTCATGCAATTAGTAGTATCTACTATAAATTTCATTTCAACAACTGCCAACTCTCAATATTCTAGCAATTAAGACAAGGTACCAAAACTAACAAGAAATCTACCTAAGGTTGTTAACTATCTTTCATGCTCTATTGCATTAATATTAAGTAAAATAAATGCTCTTTAAAAAGAGATGAAAATCTCCACAATATGAACCACTGAAATTATTGAGTAGTTAATGGTTACTGAACTAAAAAAACAAAACTTACATTCTCAAATTAAAGATGGAAATCACTAACTACATAATTTGAATATACTAAAAAAACAAATTAACTAGTTCTGTACTTAATGAAATATGTTTTTGAAAAATTTTATGTAAACTTAAGGATAAAATTAAATTTCATTTTAAAGACACCAGAGGAAATAAAGGTGTTTTGTAATAAATCCAATCACAGAATAAAAAATTTATTCATAAAAGGATTAAAAACTACTGAACATATACCTGCCAATTGAAGAAATAAGTCACAAAATAAAGGGTTTTTCAAAAGCTGAACTCTATAAATTTTACTAAGGAATTCACATAAATTTACCATATTTTGCCACGTATAATGATCACTTCTTTGCCCAAATTTGGGAGGAAAAAATAAGAATGTGCATTTTCCTTGGTTGTATTAATTCAGTATCTATACAAATGTTTTAAATTCTTTTATTTATGTTTATGAGTTAAAAGTGTTAACTCTAGAACTCAATAACGATATCCATTGCAAAATAATACCCTGGAATACGATAATCAGTTTTGTTGAACTTATGACAAACTTGCAACAATGAAGAATTCTTGGCCTTCTCTAATGCGTAAATATCGTAAATTTGTTACTGGTACATAAAATTTCTTGTACCTTGTACCTGTTCTTGTGTTTTGTAATTATTTGTTAAATTTCTTGCACCATAATATGTTAAAAAAATAAATGCTAACATTCCTTTATAATACAAAAAAACAAGTACCTAAATGTAAACAAAAATTTGAATTAAAAAACTGAAACAAAAGTTTTACTCCCTGAAATTCTGGGCCAAAAACATGCGTATTATACACAGGAGTGCATTATACACGGCAAAATACGGTATACATCAAATATAAAGGTGAAAATGAGTGGTTTACGGATACCACCCATTTGGTTTGCCACTCAGTGGTTTAAGGATAGAACACTAGTGACCCTCCATTCTGTCTTTAAACATTCAGACTACAAAAAAGTTGAATGTTCATTTTACATAGCAAGGTAAAATTTTGTCTTCCTGTAGCTCCCACCATTGGATGTTCTAACAATGGGTAAATTTCAAAAAGGAAAAAAGCTAATGAAGTCAAGAGGAGTTTAATGAATATAGCTGGTTACAAACAATTAATCACTACCAGCATAGAATTTTAGGTAAATTAGCATATCTGAAAAAAAATTAATTTGAATGGTTATACTTATGGCCAAATATTAGATCCAAGATAGCTCTTATCTTTGACATTAAGAACTATTTTCCCTGTATTTGTATTTAACATGTCATCTTAAGAAAATATTTTGCTGTCTATTATCCAAAGAATCCATAATACATTTAAAGTCAGTACTCTATCCTCAGGTTGGAAAACACAGTATGTAATTCCTATATAAACAAACTACCACTGATATTTCTTTTTTTATTTTTTATTTTTTTTGATATTTCAAATAAAGAAGTGAAGGGAATAAAGTCTTATGGAACAGCACGATAAGTAAAAATCTTAATTGTTTACTACTTTTTCATTATGATGAAACAACTTAAAACAAAGTCTTGTTTTTCTAACAATACCAGAGACTTGAAAACTCATAAAGCAAAAAAAAATCAGGCCATTACTCATGAAGACTTCTGGCTGCTTTTCGCATCATACATAAGTATGACACACAAGACATAAAAGTAAATATCATCAGCCTGTTTCAACATTTTTTTCACAGACCTGATATTTCCTCCACTTTTATAGTAGGTGGTGAGTTTGTACATAAGGCAAATAGCCTGTTTAGGTACCAACTTTAAATTTAGCTCTATACAAGATCCTTTAATATAAAATGATCTCTGATAAGCTTTTTCCCCCAAGTAACAAGTACAAAGCTCAATGAATCTTTAAAAAATACATATCTATCCATCTATTTAACTATCTATCTATTTATTCATTTATTTTTATTGCCTGGAAAAGTGGTCCTGCAAGTCGACCTGCCAAGGTCATATTTTTTTTCCCCTGGAACTGTAGAAAAGCTTGTGATGGCATCTTCAGTACAGACTCCGTGACTCTGAGCAACACAAGCAGCATCTGTTCCCTTAAAGTAAAAAAATTAATTAATGTTTCCTTCTTGCACGTTTGCTTTTGGTTAATAGGTAACTTTTAAATTAATATTTGTTATAAAAATGGTATTATCTTTCAATAACCCAAATATAAAATATCTTTCAAATTTTTAGAATTCTTTGGATATTAAAATTTTTAATTCCATTTGCATAAATCTACTTTATTTTAAAACCATTTATCAGCCACAATACCCTCTCATCAAATAAAAATTTATGCAAAAACTGATGAATTGGGGTGAAAATGTAGAGACTGCGCCCATCTCCCCACCCCACAAATCAAATAGTGACCTTAGGGAGCTGTTTGAAGAACACTCATCTATCTATTCAACGTAGTTCTACCTTGATGCATCTACAAGGTGTGATCAAAAAATACTGTGAATGTTTAACTAAAGAAACTTATTACAGTAAAAGATACATTGCCATTAATCCCCCTCAAAATACTCCCTCTCTCTTCGAACACACTTATTCCATCGTTCTTGCCACTTTCTGAAGCAGTGCTGGAAGTCGTATTTCATGAGTGTCTTTAGAGTCACTGTCGTGGCTGCCTCGATTCAAAATATTTACCTTTCATGGTCATTTTGACTTTGGGGAAGAGCCAGAAGTCGCATGGTGAAAGATCATGGTCACTGCAGCATCACCATAAACTAATTTTAACATTTCGTGTTTCTTTAGAACTTTTTTGCAGTTTGAAACGAATTTCATGCGTTGTTCGTGATCCATGATTTACGGCACACTTTAATAAACACTTTCTCTCAACCACAGCTCACACCTGACTGACTGTACGAACAAGCTGAAACTTGTCACACACTGTTACTAAGGTTTAAAGCACCACTTCCCCTATTGAAGATTCCTGCCTTTCTGTTGGATGGCACTCGGCAACAGCATTCACCGCATTTGCTGATCACACCTCATACCTTGATCCATCTTTACAACATGGAGAATAACCACGTATCTAGAATTGTACCGGGTTCAATTTCAAAAACTACATATTTGAAGATTAATATTAATAGATCACAATAAGCCTGATGAGTAATCAAGGACAATCATGCTACTGACTCTTTTTAGCTTGGTCATTTTTTAACCTTTATTCTCTTTGGGTACTGAAAGTCAAGCCAATCCTGTATTATTTTTACCTTGCCTCTTTTTCCTACATGCTTATTATTAAGACCATAAAACTATTGTATGTGCACTTAACAATTCAATAGTATGTTGAAAAAGAGACTGACAAGGAGATTTCAGTTGGGTTTATAGCCAAGCTAACAGCTCAAGTCCCTATCACAGGCCCCGCCTGTTTGGCTTATTTGTCAACCCATTCCAGGCATAGCAATACATGGAACAATCCATGTGAGAAACATGACAGAGGCAGCAACAGATGTCATATCTAGATGTCACGGTTTTTCTGAGAAGAGCACAATCAAATAGAAAAGTATCACACAATGAAAAACATCCTGAATTTATTAACTGCATGCATTCATTCATAAAATAAAAATCAAAGTTGCCACATTTGTAATCCTAGGCTTCTAGCTTAGCTATATGAAATGAAAAACTAGTTGAAATCAACAACACATGCAATCAAGTACAGATTTCCAAATAAATCTTATCTGATTTGCGGTCAAAAGAAAACTCTATCATATGTCAGATAAATCTTTCACTTTAATAATAATTATTGTATTATTAATAATTAATAATTATTATAGTATTATTAATACAATAATAATAATTTTAATTCATAGTCTTGTAAATGCAATGAAAATATGCGGGTAACCTCTCATCATGCTATGACTTCAAGGGAATATATAAAAATTAAGAAAAATATTCTAAAATTGTGCTCCACATAGTGAGTCTCTCACTTTAATCTGCCTCAAAAGCATTGATTCAAAGTATATACAAAAAGGAAAAAGGAGGGAGGACTAACAAAAGAATGATCCAAAGTAGTAAGCTACAGGCTAATTATAACTAGGGCTCTGAAGTCAGGACCATAGTTCAACTCTCAGCTGTGTGAACAAGGACAAGTTACTAAATCTCTTTGTATCTAAGAATCACCACGTAAAATAGAGATATTATATCACCCTCACACAGTGCTACAAAGATTAAGAAAGAAAATGAATGTAAAGTGCTTAAAATGATACCTGGCACAGAAAAGTGTTCCAAATAAGTTAATAACAATAACTACTTCTAGGTGTAACTATATTAATACTGTTAACAATTTTCTCAAAATAAAGCCATTTTTTCCCCATGGTCTTTCACCAAGAATTTCCACTTTTTAAGAATAAGTCAAAGGCGAAAAATTCTGTATGTATAAGGATGTTCATTGTTCTCCCCTCCTCCAAAAACAAAATAACTACATATCCATCAATAGATAACTGGTTAGACAATTGTGGTACATACATATGGCACAATACTATATAACTGTGTGTGTGGTTTGGTGAGTGAGCTTTTGGGCAACTTTTATTTTCTTTTTAAAACTTTGAATTTTATAATGAACATGTATCATTTTTCAAAAAACTAAATAACAGCTCTTCTCATCTCCCCAAAAGGCCTATTTTTCCGTTCAACTAAACGAATATGTATAATGTACCAATACTATATAAGGTACTATGCTAAGAAATATAGGAAATATGGAAACAAGACAACCAGTATATACCTTTTAGGGCCTATTAGTTCAGTGAGATAAACAGACATTTATACAAGTACTTTAGGGATTAAGACAATTTAGGTAAGAACAATAACAGAGATACAGATACAGAATTAAAATAAATGAGGAAAAAAATACAAGGGTATGTGGAAAGGGGAAGGTGGAATCTAAGGATTGTTATGGTGACAATAAGAAAAGATGGAAGGCATTAGACATTGTAAGGAAAAGTTCACATTGTGCTCAGGAAAGAGCAATTTGATAAAACTGGGAAGCAGATTCCCATCCTGCAGGGTGGAGGTCGGGCTTGAAAAAGGGCTGGAAAGTAGGCAGGGACCTGACTGTACATGACCTTGAGTGTCAGGTTGAGGAATTAGGCATTCATACATTCAATCATTTACTTATTCATTTATACATGCATAAATTAATTCATTCATACATACATGCCTGTGTTCATTCCTGGGGACACGGGAGGCCATTACATGTCCACTTTAGAAAGATAACCCAAGGGGTCTTGTGGAAGTTTCATCAAAGATGTTGAGATAAAGTGAAGGAGAGACTATAGTTGTCATTATGATTATGATATAAATTATATTTCTTCATCTACTCAATAATAGAAGTCTCTACAATGCTGTAACAAGCTCTGTTCATAGACACTAATCCTCTAAAAACTACTATACTCAGACACACGATATAAAAAACATAAAGATAAATATTTTTACCAAGTCTTTTTGTTCATTGATACTTGCACAACCATGAACCGATAAATGTTAAGAATGCGTTTACACATATCTGTGTGCTCATCCAGAAGACTTTTTATTTCATTCGCAGGTTCAAGAAGAAATATATTTGATGAGTTTATAATAAACACCTAAGACAAAAGAAATCATTAGCCATTCATTATAGCATTTCAACAGCAAATTTTTTACTCAAAGAAAAAAAACCTCTTAGATGCTGACCACTGAGTGCTCTATAACAAACTTAAAAGCGTAAGACTGTAGGTTAATTCTAATTCTGCTTCTACCACCAGCTTGATATCTGAAGTTTAAACTCATTAAACCTGTGTATTTTTGTTTATCTAGACAAATATTAAATTATTTGTCACTCCCCAAAAACAAACCAAGTGAAAAAAAGCATTTTTTAAAAATTGAGAACTTTAATTACCCTATCACTGTCATAAAATGAAAAGAATAAAAAATGTAAATAGTTTAGAATAAAAATATCTAAATCAAGAATTTTCTGAATGAGTTGTTCAAAGCTGTCTATCCTCTTTTTACATGTTTATTGGTTATGTATATATACCTGTTTTAGTAATAACAAGACTGCGTAAACAGACTGCATATTATAGTACTACTAACGAGGATCCATCAATATGTATCTTTAATTAAATTCATTATAATCATATAATTAATTGTATTTTGTTATTGAAGACAAATTATTATAATGACAATAGGTCTGTGCAAAGGCCTTCAAGACACTTTGGAGGAAGAGAACTTTATGTTAATTGTAAACCTAGGACGTTTACATCTTCTATACCCATAATTCTGATTTAAATCCCCTGGATAAGCTATTAACACAATACAGTTGTAAAATCATGTGAGAAAACACTATTAAGTTAACTGTAAAATAATTAAAATAGAACAATAGCTAACTCTGTAAGTCTAGCAACAGTGACCGTGAAAAGCAAGAGAGAGGCACAAACATAGAAATAAGGACACAACTATATATCCAGGATAGAATATTAAAATAGTTCAGTGGATAACTTTATGCTAATAACTGAAAATTTAATAAAGTAAGTTATTTTGTAGACAAAACAGAAATTGCCAAAACCGATTCAAGAAGAAATAGAAAAGATGCATTCATGAATTCCACAAAAGAAAGGGAACTGGTAATCACGGTGTCGGACCCACCCCTGCACACGAGGCCTAGACAGCTGTACAGGCGCAGCTTTGCCTGACCTGCATGGACGGTGATCCCTATTGGACACAAACTTTTCAGAGAGACACACAAAAAAGAAGGAAAACCACCCAACGTATTTTTATAAAACTATAATCCCACTATCAAAAACAGACAAGGACTATATAAGAAAAGTAAATAAAAGACCAATATCACTTATGAACATATAGCCCAAAATCTTGAAATAACAATACCAATTCAAATTGAGCAAAGTTGTAACAAGCCCTGTTCATAGACATAGACACTAATCCTCTAAAAAAACTAATACTTTATGACTGAGTAGTAATTTACCCCAGAAATGTAAGAATGCCTTGACATCAGAAAAATCTATTAGTATAATATACTCGATCAATAAATTAAAGTGAAAAAAAGCATGATCAACACACAATGTATGCAGAAAAAGCATTCAGCACTTATTCATTCTTAAAAAAAAAAAAAAATTAGCAAACCAAGAAAAAAATAAATTCCTTAATCTGAGAACTGAGAAAGAGCATTTCTCAAGAACTATAACAAATGTTGTAACAACTGAACCTGAGAAATACTGCCAAAACCAAGAACAAGATAAGGATACTCAGTATCACCTCATTGTCCTGGGGGACCCAGTGGACACAAAATAAAGTGTGTGTGTGTGTGTGTGCGTGGGGGGGGCGGGGGTAGAGAATAAATATAAATATGAATGACTGAAAAGGCAAAACTGAATTTTGTAGCAATCTGCGAGAAAAGCATTCCAGACCAAAGGAAAAGCAAGTTTAAAGTACCTGAGGTAAGAACCTGCCTAGCATATCTGAGGAACAACAAGGTGAGGAGGGGAAAAAGCTGTGGGAGATACGCTGAGAAACAGAGCATGTGGAACAGAGCTTCTCACATTGCCATAGCTTTCTTTCCCCAATCTTTTGCAGAACAATCCTATTGCAAAATATAATTTAAAATGAACTAATAGGAAAAAGAAAATGCAAAAATACATACAAAATACAAACCCAAACTTTCACCAGAATCAAGAGATAGTCAATGTCTTGGTTTCTAAACTCCTACTCTCAATTTTTATAATTATGTTGTGGGCCAGCATTAGTCAGTCTATGGGTCATACCCTAAGGAGCAATGATGTAAATAAAGCCTTACAGACCATCAGAACAACTTTTGCTTTTATATACTTAATGATAATGAAAAACTAATGGAGGATTTTAAGCAAAAAAATGATACAATCTGACCTACATTTTACAGGATCTCTCTGGCTACTATTTTGAATATTACCAGGGTAATGTGTGGGCAAGAGCAGAAGCAAGAATACTAATTAGAAGTTTACTGCAATAATCCAGATGAAAAATTATGGAAGCTTGGACACAAGAGGTAGCGTGTGTGCCGAATAGTAGTCAGATACTGCATACATTCTGAAGGTTGACAGGATTTGTTGTCACATTAGATGTAAGATTAAAAGGCAGGAAACAAGATGGCCTGAGCAATTGGAAAACAGAGCTGCCATTAAATAAAATGAAAAAAAACTGCAGGAAGAGCACATTTGTTGAGCAAGTTTTAGACATGTCAAGTTTGAGATGTCTACCAGATAGACATCCAAATGAAGATGCCAACTTGGCATTTGAATATTAGTGTTCAGGACTCTTAGAGTTCAAACGAGAGGTCTCAGACTAGAGATAGAATGTGGAAGTTGCACTATATAGATAACATTTAAAGATACAGGACTGGATGAAAATAAGTGTAAGTAGAAAAGAGATCCAAGAACACTTCAACAAGAGCCCTGGACACTTCAACAAGAAAAAGTCAGAGAAATATGGAAAGATCAGTAAAAACAAAAATCAGTGATACAGCCAGTGAGTTAAGAAGAAAACAGAAGGGTTTGCTATTCTGAAGGCCAAGTGAAGAAGGGTTTCAACAGGGAGGGAAATAAATGGTCTACTCTGGAAAATGCTCCTGATGAGTCTAGTAAGATTAGGACTAAAAAATGTCCATTTGATTTAACAAAGTGAAAGTCACATGTGGCCTTGACGAATAGTCTGATTTTAAAAAAATGAATGAATGTAATGAATTCCTACAGATCAATAAGAAAAAGACAAAAAACACAACAGAATAACATAAAAAGCATATGAACTGGCAACTCATAGATGAGAAAAAAAAATGCTCAAGTTCAGTAGTGATGAAGGAAAGAACAATTAAAACAGGGAAAACACAAACGTTAAAAAAAATAACATTTCATACATGTAGGAGGGGCAAAAATTAAAATCTGACTATACAAGTAATGGAGAAGCTATAAGGAAATAAGAACTCAGAAATACTATTGGAAGGGATGTCAATTATTATAACCATGTTGGAAAACAATTTGGCAATAGCAAAGTAAAGCTACTAATGTACAAATCCTCCAACCCAGTAATCCACTTCTGGTTCATATTCTAGGGAAGTTCTCCAACATGTGTGAAAAAATACATCTATAAGAATATTCAATATAGCACTGTCTGGAATAGTGAGATATTGGAAACAAGTTAAAAAGCATGAACAGAAAAAACAAATGAGATGTGAAATAATTATAAATTACAATACCACAAAGTAGTTAAAATAAATGAACTATGGCTAGGTATCAACAAATCTCAAAAACATAATGGTTAATGTAAAAAGGAGTTCATATGATAGTACACCATGATAAAATTTAAATAAATTTTTTAAATGTCTAGAAAAATAATAGGTAACGTTTATCAACACGTATACTATAAAGTGAGAGTTAAGGAAAAAAACAAAATTAACATGGCATATGATAACTGATAAATGTGGGTGGTGAATTTATTACATTTAATTATACTCTAGGGGCGGACGGGTGGCTCAGTTGGTTAGAGTGCGAGCTCTGGGCAACGGGGCTGCCAGTTCGATTCCCACATGGGCCAGCCAGCTGCGCCCTCCACAACTAGGATGAAGTCAGTGAGCTGCTGCTCAGCTCCCGGGTGGCCAGACGGCTCAGTTGGTTGGAGTGCGGGCTCTCAACTACAAGGTTGCAGGTTCCACTCCCATAAGGGATGGTGGGCTGTGCCCCCTGCAACTAACAACTAGCAACGGCAACGGGACCTGGAGCTGAGCTGCGCCCTCCACAACTATGACTGAAAGGACAACTTGACTTGGACCAAGTCCTGGAAGGACACACTGTTCCCCAATAAAGTCCTGTTCCCCTTCCCAAACAAAAAAAACTTAAAAAATAAATAAATAATAAAAATAAAAAATTATACTCTACACTGAAATACTGAACTATATTCAAAATATTTAATAATTATTTTATTTTAAAAAAATAGCCAAAGAGTGACCAACCTGCAAAACCACCTGGGTACCAGCTCGTATGTTTTGTTCTGTGGCTTCTTCAGAGGCATTATGAACATTTTGGTAAGTGCCATTTTTTGCCCAAGTGCAATTTCGAACATGATCAGCAACACTGATCCCATTTTCCTGAAGCAAAATACCAAGTTTTTCATTTTTCATTAAGAATGCTATGACATCAGTGAACTGAGGAAGTAAAATTATTGGATCCCATCGCTAAACACCTTCTCAAAACAGAAGATGTCTTATTACGAAAGCATGTATGTTCACTGTAAAAAAGGTTCTTATTGACAAAAATACAAAGAAAGTTAAAAAAATCATCTGTAAGGATCAGCCAGAGATTATATAATTTCACATATAGAAACATTTTTCTATGTATCTAATGTATTAACCTCCTCTCTGCACTTACACACTCAAGAAGGATTATATTTCCAGCCTTGCAAGACATAAGTTCTGTTCTGAAGTAAATGCCAGAATCCAAATAACTTAAATAAAACAGAAAATAACTTCTATTTATTCTACTTAAGAGTAAAATTCCTGTTATTCGAAGACAGAAGAATTCTGATACTTCAAACCGGTAAGACTGCATGCAGCTTTCTGCTTGAGTTTTAGCTGTCGAAAGTCTTGCAGACGAAGGAGTTCCCTCAAGGTGGAAAGTCACACAAATTTCATTCAATGTTCTCTTTTTTTGAGTTATTCTCTAGTTTCTTTCTGCTTTTGGTCACTCGCCAATATCTTCAAATAGTTTTTTAAAAATATTTTTGTCTAAAGCTTGTAATTGTAATATTCAGGAAGTTTAGTCTAATACAAACTACTCTGCCATTACCAGGAGCAGAATTGAATTCAGCTGAGTCGCAAAAACAATACACCATGGTCAACTCTTAATACCTTTCTCTTAAGCTCCATACTCCTATGGTCAAGTATCTTCTAAACAGTTCTTCATGAAGCACCCACAAGCACCACAAATTCAAGATGTTTAAAAGTAAGTTCATTAACGATGTCCTTCCCCTTCCTGCCAACCCCTCTAGCCATCTTGGCCACCACCACCAAACTTTCACTTTGAAAATTCCTGTTCAAGTGTGAATGGCAACTACCCTGGTTGCCAAAGAAAGAAAACGGGACACCTCCCCATTTCTCATTTCTCTCAGCCAATTAATTGAGACATACTGATTTTACCACCAAATCATATATCTGTCTTCTCCCTTGTATTCCCATTGCAACTGCCACTGTCTTCTCTATGTCAGGTACTTAGCTCCCTTCTGAATTTTGCTAATACCTATACTTCCTAACTAGTCTCCTTGCCTCCAGAGTGGCCTCCAATCTATTTTTTGCTCTGGACTTGGTATAATCCTCCTAAAATATATAACTATCAATGCCATTCTTCTACTCGTAATCCTTCAAAGGTTTTACAGTGTCTAGAATGTAATCAAAGTCCATTACAAGTCACTGAACAGGGTCTAGTTCTTGCCTATTTTTCCTATCATTCTCTCCCACTGGGTCTTAGCTACAGCCAAATAAAAATATTTTCAACGTCTCTCATATCTTTGTAGATTGTATTCACATTGTGTGGTTCCCTTCCCGTAAGTTACCTGCTCTTCATACTACCTCCTAAATGATGCCTTCCCTAAGCAGTTAGGTATTCCCTCTTTCACACTCTGGATCATAGAAATAACTATATACTTTGCATATTTGTCTTCTTGCTAAAATGTAAGTTCTGTGAAGGTAGAAATAATGTCTTTTCATGTTTATATTAATACCTCCAACACTGGTTCTCAACGTGGGCATTACCATGTTTTACAGAACACTCTGAAATTTGTGGGAGTGTTCTGTTGTCACAAGTATTTAAGAATACCACTGAAATTTTTAATGGGATGAGCCAGGGAATGCTAAACAGACTACTAGGTGCATGACAGTCTGCACATACACAAACTGTCTTGTATTCAGCCTCTCCTTCAAATGTTTCACAGGTACTATGTGAACAAAAACACCATTTATAATTATCTGAATCTATAACAACTCCATTTTATAATTAACACCAAATTTTAAATGATTTTTTAATATATCGAATTCATCAGAAATATAAATCAATGAATGACTCTATCTTTTGTTTTTGGTTCATTCCATTAGCAAGAGTTATTGGCATTTTGAAAACTCACATCTCTAATGGGAATACTGGTTTTAGTATCTGAGTAAGCAGCAGAACAAACCTGTACAATACACCTATATCACCCTGCATTTGGAGCTTCCTTCTTTCCTGCCTGCCTTCTGACCTCTTTCAACTGTTTATTTTTTTAAATTATGTATGTAGACAGATTATATTATCTATATTTTTATTGAAGGACAGTAAATGACACAGGGTAGGATCAGTACTGAGCTATAAACTCATGACAAAAAAATTGGGCAAAACAAATTATTTTGACTGATAGGTTTATCTTCTAGCTTGATGAAAAACTTGGATATTTTTATTAGTATATAACAAATAGAACTGTATTATTTCATAATTTACATGGTTAATTTTATTTACTTCAATTATATTCCTTACATCATTCCCTTCTTAGACATAGGGGAGATTGCTCTACATATACCAGTATATAGCATATATATATACATATATATTGATTCATTGAATCCCTGTGGAATGTGGCCTATTTATTCATAGGTTAATATCCTGATAAATTCCACTGATGATGTTAAATTAACCACAAGGTGAATAAACATTACCAAATTGCTCCTATCTAAATTTGGCAAGATACATGTCAATATCAGACTCTAATTTTTGGTGAGAACCTGACCTATGACAAGAGTTAAACAACCAAAGTATAAGAATTCATTTAGACTTAAATAATAAAAGGAACCAGTGACCCAAATTCCACTTCCACTCTCTTTTCTCTCATCTTTTCCCCACTGTGAGTAAACTCCAGTCTTTCTTATCACAGACCAACTTATTTAGCAGATCAGGATGCTTTTTTTTTTTTTTATTCTACAAAAATTTTCAAGAAAGAATTCAGAATATTCTGATTTGTGCTGGGTACCCAATCTTAGAATAAGACATGCAAGAAGGAATTGTATTTTGGTAATCACTCTAAGAAGTATGTACTACAACATCCATTTCGATCTAGTACCAGTTTTGAATATTACACCTTTTATAACAGAGTCTAATTTTAATTTAGAATCAGTATACCACCTCAATATCTATTTTTTAAAGTTGTGACATTAAAGAGCTTTGGGATAAGGTACTGAGATAACTGTTACATTATCTAAACTGTAAAATACACTGAAAGATAAGTATACTTTCCCATTTAGTAAGTGTATGTGTATTAACACATTATTACACTATTGTGAAAATCTCATCTATTAAACGTATACTAAAATATGTAAGTCTTATCATTACCTCGTCTCTCTTTTCTCCTTCTTCCATTGAAATATCATGGTCTGTAACACTATCAATGCAAGGTAAGTCTGAAGAAGAGATCACAATTTCTTCAGGCTCTTGCATAAACAAAGGTTTTTCCTCTTGCTGGATCCATTCTTGATATACTTTTACCACTCTTCTCATAGCTGCTGCTTCACAAATTGGTAATAAAAATGCCTAGTGAAAAGAAGAGAACAGAAGATAACACCTTTTACTTTGCCCCAATCTACATTTCTATCTTGTTATAAAATGGGAGATATAAATGATTTTTAGAAAAGTTAAACAATTCATTGTCAGAAAAGCCTTTTGTCTCCAAATAATTTGTAAATACACTGAAACAGAAATGCTTTTGGAAGACAGACACTGATTTCAAGTGCACGGAGCAAAGGTTTCACGGTACTATCTGTCTCAGCATAAAAGTATTCCTTGTTTCTTGAAATACCTGTGGTCAAACAAATTTCAATATAAATACAACTTTCCATAATAAATCACATTTTGTAACTTACATTGTTGTTGTTTTAGGTTACTATTGAAATAAATTTTGATAAAAGATTTTAATTGAAAAATAAAATTAATTCTGACTCTAAGAATAAAAAATCACATGAAATAAAGCAATTTAGTTTTTCTAAGCATATGGAAAAAAAAGTTACAGCTTTCTTATTTCTTTTTATATATAATATGTAATATATAATTTTATATTATATATTTTTATATATAACATATATAATATATAATAAGTTAAATAATAAGACAAATAGCAAATTAAAAGGAATTATCTGTTATTCTTTCCTTTAGGTATTTTCTAGGTTGCCTTAACTTTTAAAATAAAAGGACATATTTCCTCATCACAAAAATATTACATTTCACAGCAAAAAATTTTTATACAATTCAGACATGCAAAAATAAAACAATAAAAATACTCTTAATCTCAACATCCAAAGTCCTTTCCTTAGGCATGTTTGTGTTTATGTGTTAATATTTTTACTGTACTTTTTATTTACAAAGAGAAATGGAATTAAATTGCTTTTTATTTTTAGTTTTACATCCACTACCTATTATTTTCAACTCTAAAAATTAAGATCTTTACGTAAAACCTGATAACTTGGGAGTTATCAGTATGGGTGTTTCACAATAATCATGGGGTCAAATAATTTTATCTGAAACTAGCCAAGAAAATCAGCTTTTCAAGAGAATGATGTAAAGTTACTATGTAATATCAACAGGATATTTTATATTGTTTAGTAGTCATCCTTTTATTAGGTGGGTGCAAAAGTAATTGCGGTTTAGCAGGTTAAAAACAATTGCAAAAACCACAATTACTTTTGCACCAACCTAATATTTGCTGTTATTGATTCCCTAGCAGCTACATTACTAGTTTTCTCCATCTAACAAACCCATTCTTAAATTCTCACTCTCATATTCCAGCAGCTTAATGGTCAATGGCATGATTTTGATCATCACTGCCTGCTCATAGACTATTTTACAACTGCAGCAACAGCTCAGGCTTCCTTAAAAAGGTTCAATATAAATTGGGGGGAAAAAGGTCAAATAATCTCAAAGAAGTTCTATTCTCAGATACTAAATTATTAACTTATTATTATTTTTAAGTAGCATGGCAATTCTGTGTATTTTCTGCTCAGTTTTGCTGTGAACCTAAAACTGCTCTAAAGGTTAATTTTTAAATAGCATGGGAACTCTGTATTTTTTGCTCAGTTTTCAAACTGTGAACCTAAAACTGCTCTAAAAATTCATTGTAAAATTATTTAAAATATTTTAAAAACTTTTAAATATTGGTAATCTCCAGAACTAAGATATTTATTATTGTATAAATTGTCATACTATAGCCCAAGTGGCTTGATGAATTTACTGAAGACCAGAGTGTATATAACCTTTATTCTTACAGGTCCCAAAATTTGATTTATCAACACACTAAATACAGATCTTGAGGAAACACCGATATTAGCCATGGCAAAAAACTGACACATGAAAATGAGAATGTCAATTTATAAACTTACAATAAGAAATATTGTTCTCAGAAACCAGAACATTCAAATCCACATATTGGCACCTTATCCCTCTGTGGAAAAGCACCAATTATTAATCGATAATAAGGGAAACTATAACCAGAGGCAGAAATATTCAAATCTCTCTGTAGATATACTTGTATGTGAGGTCATCTCCATATGTTTTATGGTTCTATGACCATAAAACTATATCATAATCAGAAAACTACATGGAGGAAGAATCAAAACAACAGGATACAGAAAAACCAAATATTTAATGCTGTTAGCTTAAGAAAGAAATAACTTGGTATTCTAGTAACCGGGTTTTCTAATAATGGACCTTGCCAATGGGATCTGATTTACTGATAGCTAAGGCTCTCTTCTTCAGTGAATAAACATTAAAAAATGCTGGTCTCTGATATTCTTTTAATATGCTTCAATTATTACCTAACCCAGATCAGGATGGACATTCTTTAAGATTTAATCAAGTACAGAGAGCATTTAGCAGATCTGGGAATTTTGTCTCTTTAAAGCTGTGGTTCGCATTTTGGCCTCAGAACCCGTAACATACTATATGTTAACACAAATAACACAATGCCCAAAAGAAGAGTAGCACTGTTTTACATTTTTGCGTATCTCTTTAATATTTAGCTTAGTAGAAGACAGTTGGATTCTCATATCTGCTTGATTTAGTACTCAATCAGATACAATATCACACATCAGGTATCCTCTGTAAAACTTCACTGTACACTTGTGAAAGAATGAGAGTGAAAAAGGTCAATAAAATCGTAGTATTGTAATAAAAATAGTTTTGACCTCATGGAACTGAAAACGCCCTGGGAACTTTGCAGAACTTACACTGTGCAATCCATGTATGTTCCTTAAGCCATATATATAGAGAGAAATATATATTATATACCTATGTATACATATACACGTATATATGAGTATGTACACACACAAACAGATAAATATATATGTAAAACCTGTGGTGCTTAGAGGTTAAACTATTGAAGTCTCTCATTATTATTCTGGTATCAAAGTACTTGGGGATCCTCCCTATAGCCTCCAAGTACTGACCACATAAAACACACTGGGTTTCCTCATAAAATAGGGGGCTAACGTCTGGAATGCATTTATTCCTATTTGATTAGATACAGAAAATAATTTTATCATTTCAAATGATTTGGGCATTTACGCTTTATAGTTGTATCTCTGTTTTAAAGACACACAAAAAACATACTTCCATCTGAGATAAAACTCACAATCATTATATCACCTCTAAAAAGACACCATACGTTATATAACAAATTATCTCAAGACTTAGCTTCTAGAAATACATGTTAGATCTCAGCTAGCACTGACAAAATGCCTGTCACTCAACACTTACTGAACTTCCTGATTCATTCAGCAAATATTTAGTTGATACTTTCTCTATGCCAGGCACTAAGGATACAATGATGAATGAATAACAGAAGTATTCATGGTGGATAGCAGAAAGATCAAAATTAAACAAATTTTAAATAATTATAAAACTCAGAGGAGAGGTACTATGAAGAAGATCAGTTTTCAAAAACAACAAAAAAGAGGTTCTTATTGTGTGTGTGTGTGTGTGTGTGCGCGCGCACGCATGCAGGTGCATTTGTCTGTCTTTTGGTGGGTGAGGGTGGTGAGGGCAGTCATGTAAAGGACACTGTGGTATAGTCACAGTTAAGCTGTGAGCTAAAGGTTGTTGAGGAGCAGCCAAATTAAAAAGAAGAGAAGGGTAGAGAGGAAGGTTTAAGGACAAAAGTCCAGACAGTGAAAACAGTTCACTGTGAAGGCTATGAGGATGGAAGTATTTTTTAAAAGCAGAGGTCCAAGATGGTGACAGCATAGGAGGATGCTGAACTTCCCCACGCCTGTGAGCAAAATCAAATATACACGTCTAGCAATTCCTCCTGTGAGAGAACTGAGCACTGAATGAACACTGTCTGACAATAAACAAGAAAAAGAGACCCAACAGAAGAGGCTGGGAAACCAAGGAAGTCCGTAGGGAGCTATGGGAACTCTCCAGGCAGGGGTGGGCAGAGCGAGTAAGCACCATTGTTTACATTCCCTTCCACTTTGACAGGGAGGCGGGACCTCTATCCCTGTGCCCTACCTGCAAGATCACACAACTCAGTTCACAGCTACACTGCCTGGAGCCTTTAGCCTCTAAACAAAGGGAGCAAGCAGGAACACCAGGGCATTACCACACCCACCTACCTGGCTATCCTACCAAGAAATGCTCAACTCTGGCAGGCTAGTGCCTGAGGCACCATAAGCACCTGCTGGGCTCCAAGTGGCTTCCCAAAACTACATGGCAATAAAGCCTACACAAAGGTCTCTTCTACATGGGACTACCTTCGTACAACAAAAAAGAGAGACGGTACAGAGAAGACTAGGTAGACATGGGAGCTCTTTGGGGGGCTGTGGGAATTCTCCAGGGTTGAGGTGCCAGTAAGGGTCTTTGTTTACATCCCCCTCCACGTCCACCTGGCTGTGGCTCTATCCAGGTGCTCTCACCTGCCTGCAAGGTTGCTGCAGTGTATTCCTGAACCCATTTCAGGCAGAACAAAGGGTGCAAACAAGATCAACACGACATTAATTACTACATGCACCTGGTCTCCCCACCCAGAGCTGCTCCAGTTCAGTAGGCCAGGTATCCCCAGATGTCTGAAGCACCTGCTAGGCTCCTAGCGACCTAGCCAAACCACACACAGTCTATACAGAGCCAGATCTACATAAGGCTGGTTTTCCAAGATTGGAAGAGACAGCTATATTATCTAATTCATAAAAACAAACACAGAAAATCAAACAAAATAAAAAGACAAAATATCTCTTTAAAAAAAAGAACAAGAAAAATCTCCAGAAAAAACCTTAGGGAAACAGAAATAAGTAATTTACCTGAAAAAGAATTCAAAGAAATGGTCATAAGGATGCTCATCAAACATGAGAGAAACATAGGGAGAACATCAACAAAGAGTTAGAAAGTATAAGAAAGAACCAAGCAGACCCAAAGAATACAATATCTGAAATGAAAAACACATTAGAAGGAATCAACAGCATATTAGCTAACACAGAAGAATGGATCAGCAACCTGGAAGACAGGCTAGTGGAAATAAACCAATCAGAACAGCAGAAAGAAAAAGAATAAAAAATCAAGGACAGTTTAAGGGACCTCTGGGATAACATTAAGCACTCAAACATTTGCATTATAGGGATCCCAGAAGGAGAAGAAAGAGAGTAAATAACAGAAAATTTATTCAAAGAAATAATGGCTGGAAACTTTCCTAACCTGATGAAGAAAACAGACATCCAGGTCCAGGAAGGAGAGAGTTCCAAACTAAATGAACCCAATGAGACCCACACCAAGACAATGTAGTTAAGATGGCAAAAGTTAAAGAAAAAGAGAAAATCTTAAAGGAAGCAAGAAGCAAGTGAGTTACATACGAAGGAAATCCTGTAAGGCTACCGGTTGATTTCTCATCAGCAACTTTACAGGTCAGAAGGGCATGTCAGGACATTTTAAAGTACTGAAAGAAAGAAACCTACAACCTAGAATAATTTACCCAGCAAGGTTATCATTCAGAATTGAAGGAGAGATAAAGAGTTTCTCAGATAAGCAAAAACTAAAGGACTTCATCATCATTAAATCAGCTTTACAAGACATGATAAAGGGTCTTCTTTAAGTAGGAAAGACCGTAACTAAAAATAAGAAAATATGAGAAAGTGAAAAATCTCACAAGAACACAGAATCAATATGAGGTGTGATCGAAAAATATGGTGAATGTTTAAATAAAAAAATTTATTACAGTAAAAGACACATTGCCATTAATCCCCTCAAAATACTCCCCCTCACTCCAAACACACTTATGCCAATGCTCTTGCCACTTTCTGAAGCAGTTCTGGAAGTCCTCTTTTATGAGTGTCTTTACTTCATCCTCCATCACAACAATGCTCCATGTCACACATAGTTTCAGGTGTACAGCAATTTCTGTCAAATAAAAACATTATGGCGTGTCCTCCTCCACCTTATTCCCCAGATCTGGCACCATGTGACTTTTGGCTCATCCCCAAAATCAAAATGACCTCGAAAGGAGAACCTTTTGAATTGATTCAGGACACCAAGGCAGACACAACAGTGCAACTAAAGTTTATACTCATGAAAGAGGTAACACAGTGTAACACTCATGAAAGAGGACTTTCAGAACTTACAGAAAGTGGCAAGAACGATGGGATAAGTGTGTCCAAAGTGAGGGGAAGTATTCTGAGGGGGATTAATGGCAATGTGTCTTTTACTGTAATAAATTTTCTAAATGCAAATATTCACCATATTTTTTAATCAGACCTTGTATACAGAAATCTGTTGCAACTCTATACACCGATAAAAAAACGATCAGAAGAAGTTAAGAAAACAATTCCATTCAGAGTTGCATCAAAAAGTATAAAGTACCCAGAAATACATTTAACTGAAGAGGTAAAAAACCTATACTCTGAAACTGTAAGAAACTGAAGAAATAAACTGAACAAGATACAAATAAGTGGAAAGATATACCTTACTCATAGACTGGAAGGATTAATATAAAAATGTCCTCATTACCTTAATTAATACACATATTCAATGTAATCCCTATTAAAACACCAATGGCATTCTTCTCAGAATTAGAACTACTCCTAAAATGTATATGTAACCACAAACATCCCAAATAGCCAAAGAAGTCCTTAAGAACAAAGTGGGAGGTATCAGGCTCCCTGATATCACACTATACTACAAAGCTACAATATTCAAAACGGTATGGTACTGGCATAAAAACAGATATGTACACGAATGGAATAGAATAGAGAGCTCATAAAAAATCTTTACTTATAGGACCAATCAATATGTGACAAAAGGGTCATGTATATACCGTGTTTTCCCAAAAATAAGACCTAGCTGGACAATCAACTCTAATGTATCTTTTGGAGCAAAAATTAGTACAAACCTGGTATATTATTATATTATTATTATATATTATTATTATATATTATTATTATATTTTATTATATATTATATTATACCCAGTCTGATATTATAGTAAAATAAGACCGGGTCTTACATTAATTTTTGCTCCAAAGAACGCATCAGAGCTAGGTCTTACTTTCGGGGAAACACAGCACAACAGGGTAAAGACAATCTCTTTCACTGGCAAAACTGAACAGATACATGCAAAAAAAAAAAAAAGGTATTTGGACCACTTTCTTATACTACATACAAAAATAAACTCAAAATTAATTAAAGACTTAAATGTTAGACCTGATACCATAAAACTTCTAGAAGAAAACATACGCATTAAACTCTGACATCACACTTAGCAATATATTTTTGGATATATCTTCTTGAGCAAGATAAACAAAAGAAAAAAATAAACAGACGGGACTACATCAAACTGAAAAGATTTTGCACAGCGAATGAAACCATCAACAAAATGAAAAGATAACCTATTGAACAGGAGACAATATCTGAAAATAACACATCTGATAAAGGGTTAATATCCAAAATGCATAAAGAACTCATACAACTTAACACCAAAAAAAGGAACAATCCAATTAAAAAATGGTCAGAGAACCTGAACAGACATTCCTCCAAAGTGGACATACAGATGGCCAACAGACATATGAAAAGATGCTCAACATCACTAATAAAAACCAAAATGAGATATCACCTCACACCTGTCAGATGGCTACCATCAATAAATCAACAAATAATAAGTGCTGGGGAGGACGTGGGGAAAAGGGAGCCCTTGTGCACTGTTGGCAGGATTGTAAATTAGTACAGCCACTATAGAAAACAGTATGAAGATTCCTCCAAAAAGCTCAAAATGGAGCTGCCATGATTTATCAATTCCACTTCTGGGTATTTATCTAAACAAAACAAAAACACAAATTCGAAAAGATATATGCACTCTTATGTCCAGTGTAGCACACCAGTAATAACCAAGATATGGAAACAACCTAGATGCCCATCAGTATATCTATAGATAAAGAAGATATGGTGTGTATATACAATGGAATATCATTCTGCAATAAAAAGGAATGAAATCTTGCCAATTGTGACAACATGAATGGACTTAGAGGGTATTAGGCTAAGTGAAATAAGTCAGAATGGCAAACACTGTATGATCTCACATACATGGAATTTTAAAAAACAAAATAAGCAAATAAACAAAACAGACACCAACCCATCTATGCAGAAAACACGCTGCTGCCAAGAGCGGTGGTGGCGGATGGGAGAGATGGAAATCAAAAATGAAAATATAAAAAATAAAGATATTTTTCCTAAACTCATTTAGCTGTAAAAGTACTTGTGCTCTAGCTGGGATTGCTAAGGGCAATATCATTATATGTCTGTATACCTGATAATTAATAGAATGTTTATGTCTATACTACATTGTAGAACACAGGAGCCTTCAATGTAAGTAAAGAAATTACTTCACAGATCATAAATTTTAAAAATTTATCATCAGTATTAAACACGTAGAAATAGCTTTCCGACTATAATCTACCTGTAAAAGTAACTACCTCCTTTTCAAAACATGAATGGTTCACTGGAGTCACCATCCTATAAAATTTTTCCTTAAAAGTCACTTCTAAAAATTAATTGTTAGAATGAAAATAACATCTCAGAAGATTTCAGTTCTGAGCCATATCATTAAAAAATAAAAAAGAAAATCCTGGAATCTTCCTGCATAAAACACCTCAAATCTGTCATATAAAAAATACAATATACCTTTAAATGAATGGCTCAGCTTGTATGGATATTCTGAGTCTAAAACAAAATAGGAGTATTAATCCAGAGACAAGTGAGCAATGAAACTTCAGGCTGCTGCCTTAGACAGACAGCTTAGAGAGCTTTGGTTTAAATGGTCACCTGTACAGAGGGGAAAGACTTATCAGAGTCTCACACATAAAGCTGACACAAACGAAGGCTACAACCTCAATGCATAGATGAGCTATGAGGGGAAGAAAAAATAACCTGACTCCGTAAAGAGTGAGGAAATATGTCTATTGACTTGGGGTTAAGATAGTACAAGGGAAGACTGTATTCATATCTTTATCCTGAGGCTGGACATCACATAACTTTGAGTGCTAGAAAGTAGGGAAAACCATAAGCTAAGAATTGTAACTTAAAGTAAACCTAGGGTGACAGGACCCTGGAATACCTGACAGAAGTGTAAATCCTCTTTGGAAGTACACATCCTTCAACCCAGGTTTCACACAGTAATTCCCACAAAATTCCAAAGAAATGTAAGCCCATAAAACATAAATCCTAAACAAACAAACAGGATGAGTAAACAGAAACAACAAACAACAAGGTCAAAACTGCAGACTTAATTTGCTAGAATTATTGGAATAAGAAATATAAGTATTTTAATATGTTTTACTCAACAAGAAAATAAAAATATAAATAAGTCATTGCAAAAATGAAAAGGCAGATATAAAAAAATCAAATGCGACTTTCAGAAATTAAAATATAAAGAGCATGATTAAACACAATGAGGGGAATTCTATTACCAAGAGTATGGTGAACGAGGTAAGCCTACCAACCTTCCGATTGAAAGAACAAAAATGATTTTTTCAAAAAAACCTTTAATCTTCTTAAATGCATTATGAGCCAAAAAGTAGAAAAATATATTAAAAAATGAAAACCTACATGAAATCCAAATTCAGAGAGATTTTAGGAGGAGCAAAAAAATAGTTGACTTTCACTCTGAGTAGAACCAATTACCTTGATTTTCATGGACCTATTGGGGCAAAGGAAGGAGAACAACAGGAAATATCTAAACAAAGTTGGGTTTCCAAAAGACTATGTATAATCAGTCTGATGATACTGATGAATTAGAAATAAACCTACCCCTTTAGAAGTCTGCAATGAAAACTGCCCAGAGAGATGCAGAGCAGATAACAATAACAACAAAAATCTCCCCCAGAGACACAGGAACCAAAAACTAGCCTTACTACAGGTTTATACCGTGTGTTCCTATTATCTAGCTGGCTTGAAACTCAAATCGTGAATTCAGTTTAATGTGAGATTTGGTAGTGTTTCTTTGCATCTAGAAGAAACAAACCAACTCCTCTCTGGAGGAATCAACCTTTAAAAAACCAAATCAAGAAGAAGCAAAAAAGCTCAGAACCAAATTTCTGAACTTCTAAAATCACAAAATACTGCAATCACAAGAATATAGCACCATGAGAAAGAGCATATAGAAACAAAGTACAGCAGAATTCAGACCAAAAAGATCTCTAAATTATTAGTACAATCAATCGATATAAAATAACTGTTTGGTTTTAATACATAAAAGTAAAGAATAGAGACAATAAAATTAACCAAACAGAATGATCAACTTCCAAAAACAGTTGCAATTTAAAAAAAATTATCCAGTATGTAGCACAGAGAGGCAAAGAGATGGAAAATACACGAGGTTAACAGAATGTATAAATGGAGACAGTCTAACATACATCTTGTCAGAGTTCTAAAAAAGGCAAGGAAAAAAATGGGACAAAGGCAATATTTAAAGAGATATTTAAATAAATAAATATTATTAGATATTAAATAAAATATTTAAGAGACAATGACTGAAAACTTTCCAGAACTGTCAAAATATATTAATCCATAAACACAATATCACAAAATGTCCCCTAAAGAATAAATAAAAGGAAATCTAGACCCGGACACAACACAGCAAAATGCAAAATGCCAAATACTAAAAAGAGCCAGAGAAAAGATAGTTGACCTATAAAGGAATAAGAGTAAAACTGTGGGTTGACATCTCAAATGCAACTATGCAAAACAGAACGCAATGGGAAAATACCTGAGTATCTGAAATGTGCTAGGGAAAATAATTTCAATCTAGAATTCTATGTCCAGTGGAAAAAAAATTTTCAAGAAAGTGGTCAAATTAAAGACATTTCACACAGGCAAAAACATATGTGTTTGATACCAACAGACAGCCACTAAAGTAAATTCTCAATGATGAACTTTAAGCAGAGGAAAGTAATTCTAAATGGAAGATTTGAAAGGGAAGAAATCATAAAGAAAGTGATATATAACAATGTAAATCAATATAGAATGTATAGAACTATTAAATATTACTGGACTTGAAACACAAATATGCAAAATAGAACTGAATTATTTGATAACAAACTACTAAGTTGGAGGAAGAAATTAGAGTAATAGGTCCTTGTAATGATTAGGAAAAGGGTGAAAAATAATAACTTTAGGCCTTGGAAAGTGAAAT
The DNA here is from genome assembly GCF_964194185.1 of Rhinolophus hipposideros. Classification (NCBI taxonomy): domain Eukaryota; kingdom Metazoa; phylum Chordata; class Mammalia; order Chiroptera; family Rhinolophidae; genus Rhinolophus; species Rhinolophus hipposideros. The sequence goes on along the minus strand of NC_138051.1, from coordinate 18,281,966 downwards.
ACGTACACCAAAATATATATAGTAATAACTAAAAGAACAGCATATAACTTCAGACCAAATGATAGGTAGGAGGATACAGAATGGAAAATCATCTATAAAAAAGAAAGCAAAAAATAAGAGAATAATGAAAAAATAAATATAGACGTGGTAAGAAAACTAGAAAGGAAAAGATAGCATCAGTAACTAAAGTAAATACCAATATACCAGTTTTAAGACAAAGATTTTTAAAAATCCAACTATTTTTACAAGAGATATATAAAATCTATATAAAAAGGATTGAAAATAAAACATTTTTTAAAAACATACATGATGCTAATTCTAATTTTTAAAAAGTGGTATAAGTACTAATCGTAGATAGACATCAAGCAAAAATAATTTCTACATATGAAAAAGGCCATAAAAGATTTAATTCACCAAGATATAAAATTATAAACTTGTATATACTAAATTACATGGTTTCAAAATATAGAAAGAAAAATTATGAAACTATAAAGAAAAAAACAGACAAATCACCATCAGACTATTAAGATTTTAACAGACCCCTCTCCACAACTGAGGTCATGCTGACTAACATCTTAACTAAGGATATAGAAAAGTTAACCAACACAATAATAAGCTTGATATAAGAGACTTTAATGATCACTAAACTCAAGAGAAAAGAATACATTCTTTTCAATCACACATGACATTTGTGAGAACTGACTACATAGAGAGCTACAAGTTTCAATGAATTTTATTTTATTTATTTATTTTTAAACTTTTATTTAAGTGTTTTTCCAGGACCTATCAGATCCAAGTGGTTGTTTCAATCTAGTTGTGGAGGACGCAGCTCACAGTGGCCGGCAACCTTATTGTTAAGAGCACCACGCTCTAACCAACTGAGCTAACCGGCCGCCCCAATAAATTTTAAATAATTAGTTTTTTACAGACTATATTATCTGACCAAAAGAATCACATGAGAATTTTGTAAGAAAAAAGAAAACCAGAAAAATCTAAAATGTTTGGAAGATACACATTGCTAAATAACTCATAGATCAAAGAAGGTATTAACATAGAAATTAGAAAATACTTAGAAGTGAATAATAAAAATGTTACTCATCAAAATTTGTAAAAATGTAGCCTAAAAAGTATTAAGAGGTAAATTAATTGCCTCAAAAATGCTTATATGAGAAAAATGTGAGGTTCAAATTAATTAGCTAGGAAAAGAATCATCAAATAAAATCAAGAAAAGTGGAAAGAAGAAAATAACAAGGAGAAAATAAATAAGAAAAACAAACACAAAAGAGAGGATCAACAAAGCTAAAAGTTCATTATTTGAAAAGGTTAACAAAATTGACAAACCTCTGACAAGAATCAAGAAAAAAGCAAAAAAGGGACAAATAAAGACTAACGGGAATAAAAAGGGGGAATGCGAAAAATATAAATGCTTCAGAGATTGAAACAATTGTTAAGACGATGTAATAAACTTTATGTCAAATTTGAAATTCAACGAACAAATTCCTAGAAAAATAAACTTATTCAAACCGACTCACGAACTAGGAAACCTGAAGAGTTCTATAAGCATTAAAATTTCCCACAAGCAATATATTCCAACATTATTTGTCAAATATCTTCCCCTTCCCATTTGTCATATATTCTGTCAACATAAACCTTAAACTTGGCAACCAGAACCACTGCCAAAACTGGACAAAATGTTACCACCAGTGTGATTCTTTACCTCATGTTGAGAAGGCTAATGCAGCTTTATGCTTTGTTTTACATTATCAATAAGTATGTAGGAGACGAAGATTTGTGTTGTCTAGAGAGCTCCCTAGCATGTGAAGGCAGTGTGGCACAGAATAAAGAGCACTGACATGGAAACCAGGATCTGGGAGTTTTAATCCTGGATCCACCATTTACTTGCTCTGAGGCTTGAATGATCCTCTTAGGCTACAAAACTCAATGATGTTTACCTGCAAAAGTTAAGCACCTTTGCTATTAAGAGCAAATTATTAGTTTGCATAAGGTTTATTTTCAACAAAATTTCTATGTAATTGAGAATATGCTGGAAACTTGAGACAGCTAGAAACTTAGGAATTTCTAGCTATCTTTATGTGAAATAGCTTTTATTCTTTTTATTTCCCTCTCCTTTATTCCCTAAATTATATCTGCCTTAAGTAACTTTAATTTCAGAACATCGTAAAGGACAAAACTAAGCTTCTGAAGGGAGGATAAAGGCAATAAAACCATTGCTTCTTATATTTATAAACCACTTTTACTGATGGGAGTGAAAGATGAAATGATTTTACTATATTAATCAAGTGATAGGAAGAAATGTTTCAAGCCACAAAATGAATAACTAAGAAAATTTTAACACCGTGTTTCCCCGAAAATAAGACCTAGCCAGACCATCAGCTCTAATGTGTCTTTTGGAGCAAAAATTAATGTAAGATCCGGCCTTATTTTACTATAAGATCTGGTCTTATATAATATGTTATCTTATGACCAATATAATACAATACAATACAACATAATATAATACCAGGTCTTATATTAATTTTTGCTCCAAAAGACGCATTAGAGCTGATGGTCTGGCTAGGTCTTATTTTCGGGGGAACACGGCAACAGAAGAAGTATGGGGGTGGGGACAGTTATTAAACTAAAACCATCATAAAAAATATATAAAAAATAGAAAATATTAAAGGACTAAATGTAGCAAATTTAAAAAACTAAATATCAACTTTAAAAACCATTTTCAAAAAGAATAAATTTTAAATAGTTAAAAGTCAGTATATTCAACATTAAAGATTGAAGTCTTCATTATAAATTAAAAATACTGAGAGGTATTTTACCTGACGAAATATCTCTGTAACAAAATTTACATTACTTCTTTTGGAAGAAAAAACTCTGCGAACTATTTCAATGTCCGTGAGATGTTCTTCATCAATACTGCAGAGACTGGATGAGCTAGGTTCTCGCTCCGTGAGAGTGCTTGTATTAGAATGAGATTGTTCTGGTTCTGCAGTCCTATCTGCTTTATCAGCATTATCATTTTTGTTTTCTTCTCTGGATACCAAACTAGCGGCTGCTCTCTAAAATATAAACAAAAGAGGAAGAATATCATAATCATTAACCCGGTATTTTGTCTTCTAATAACAAATAGTGGCAGAATCCAAAGCATTCCACAAGTAACATACAGAATTGCTTAAAATCTGGGTATAGAGTTTCATTTAGAAAATGGGAAGGCAAATAACTCAACATCTAAGTGATACAGTGATACTTACTAGTCATCTACCCATCTACAATCAGATTTTTCAGTATGTTTGCAGAATAAATAAGTTATTAATTAAATCTGGGTAAAAGAATAATGCAGGTGAAGTTAGCTCTGAACTTCAATAATAAATAAATAACATCATACTGTTTGCTCCATAAAGCCTTAATGTTTTAAATTGTCTATTTAAAGAATAAACAAATAAATAATGTCTATTTTACCTGAGACAAAAATTACACAAGTAAAAACTTCTTAATCAAAAAAAAAAGGAATGAAAGAAAAATTATTACAGAAGCAGAAATGAAACTAAAAGAAAACATTACAAAACTCTATATTCTAATAATAGAATTTTCATCATGACTGAAGATGAAAAGTCTTAAGGTAATGTTAAAGAAATTACTACCATGGTATGATAGGAGTAGCACTATTCTGTATACGGTAAATTACTTTCTGGTAAGTTACTTGATTTTTGTTGTCAAGTTTGTCATCTATAAAACAAGAGGATTTAGGTAAACAATCTCAAATGTGCCTTTCCAATTTAAAAAAATCTGTAATTTTAGTCCCTTAAGTTCTGAGATCAGAAAAATAGTTCTTCTTGAGAGTTTCCACATTTAATCATTCTTTGTAAAGAACCTGGAACAAAGTTTTGAGGAAAACACACCACATAGTCAGCTACAAATAAACAGAAGAACAAGGAAATATAAGTCAAATTTCCTAAATGCTAATGAACTAAACACACATTATAACTCCTCCCAATATTTGAAAGATTTAAGAAGTGATAAAAAAAAAAAAAACAGCACAAGATTTTTAAAACTAAATGAGGAAATCTGAGAAAATGAAAATAAAATAGTAAAAAAATACTGTAATAGACAAGTTCGGGAAAACTGCACATTGAGGGAATAACAAAGTGAAAAAGAGGGAAACTTTAATTAAAAATAACAGATTTTAAAATATTAGCCCCTTCATTATATGGCTGTATAATTTTATATAACATTTTCTAGACTCTGTATCCCTGTTGAAAAAAGGGGGAATGAGGACTTTAAATTAGCATTTTATGAATGCTAGAAACCTAAAAAGAACTATGAAAGTCCTACAACCATTTAATTGCAAATTGTTTCCAACTGCAAGGATTGTAAAGTTCAGAATATTTTTATTTGTACAATTCAGGATATATTTAGTACTGTAAAATTAACATAAAATACAGAAATAAATTCGAAGCTGAGGCTCAGATATGGCTGAAATTATCTTATACTTTCCAAGTTTTATTCTTTTGTCAAGAAAACTATTAGTTCTACAGTACATATTAAAATTTGGATTTATGGGCCGGCCCGGTGGCTCAGGTGGTTGGAGCGCTGTGCTCCTAACGCCAAGGTCGCGGGGTGGAGTCCCTCATGGACCAACTGGCAACCGACTGCCTCTGCCAGGGGGAGCCAAGGCTCCTAACACCAGCCTGGGCCAGGGAGCTGTGTCCTACACAACTAGACTGAGAAACAGCGGCTTGAACCGAGTGGGGGGTGGCGGGACAGTGGAAGAGGGGGGAAAATTTTTTGAATTTATAAAATGCATTTATACAAAGAAAATATCACTATTATTTGTTCTAAGTGTGTTCTACACCTAAAGCAATTGACATCACTGGACAAATATCCTAAGACATTTCTAACTTTAGCAAACTACGTGTGTATTACCTGAATATTCTTTGGCAAGACTTCACCTTCCATACCAGGGATATGAGGGCCTGTATGTGGCTTTGGCTCAAGCCAGAAAGAAACCAGCCAACGAATGACAATAACACGAGCCTTAATAAAAGGTTCCTTTGTACAATATATTGCTTCATTGGTTTCAGCATCCTTTTTTATCATGAGATAATGTGGCTTTGGTCTCATCTGTGGGATATCTATGCAAAATAAAAGGAAAACCAAAACCAAAATAAGAAAGGAACAGTGCTTAGATAAACATACATTTTTAAACATTTAAGAAAACACTGTCATGATGCTCTGGTTTTAGAAGTAGATTTAATACAAAAAAATGACATTTTAAAATAAGTTGCTAAATATGAACATAGAATCTAGAAAAGCGAACCATATATGGCTGAGAAATGGAAACACATCTTTTTGAAAAATATCACTCAAAGGCGCAATGAATCCTTTGTACAGAAGTTTCTAGAACCATTTAAAATTAATGAGAGCTCACTTCAATTAATCTAAGACTGAGATACATATTTTGAAGTCATATAAAACATGAGATTTTTTTCCTTGATTTTTAAAACAAACGTTGTTCCCAATGGCAAAGGCTTGCTACTCTGAGTCATTTCTACTAGCCCTAATGATTTTGCCTAAGCCTGTCAGTTGCATAAACTTGGAAGAGCTCAAAATAGAAATATCTTGCTGCAAAAAGGACATTTCCACATACAGACTACTAATGCCTTCTATATATAACAGAGGTCTGCTTCTAACCCAGGATTTGTTCATGAGGCTCCAGCTTCAAGGCTCCAACAGATACCTTAGCACAGCCCCTAAATATTGGACATGATCAAAATATATGACAATGTAATTATTCATACAGAATTTGAGTAAGACATAATAAATTGAACCTTCAGGGGACCTTAAAAAGAAAATTTATAATATAGTGACACCTATCTCATCCAAAAGGTGAAATCCAAAAATATCTCTTCACTCTCAATGAAAATTTCCTATTAATAAAATTCTATTTTTGGTATAAATCAAGGTATAATATCTCTAATCAATCAATACAAATATTAAATGTTATCAGTTTTCTGCAGGTAACAAATGTCAACTTTACACTGTGGTATGTTTTATTCTTACATATGATCTTTCAGGAAAACACAAAGACTACCTACCAAGTACAGGATGATATAAACTGTTCTCCTTGCAGATGTTTGGAAAAATATAAGGCAAGTAGTATTTCTTAAAATGTGAAAACAAAAAGGAAAATCCCCTTTCTTGATTTTCTTTGTTCTTCCATTCTAAACTTTTTACCTAAAAATATACAATATAATTAGAATCATTCTAGGAGAAAGAAACCATTATCAGCTATTATGAACAAGCTTAAAAAAGGTTACTTAAACAACATACTAAAATGTTACACTGTGAATATATATAGCTATATATACATGTATTATGTATATATTTATGTACATAAATAATAAAGAACAAATCTTAAAACTGGTCTGACATATAAATACATTATATGTTATACTCCCAAAATCTTTTAAGTTAAAATGTGCTCTGGAAAACTGTCAAAGTTGGTTTTAACTCAGCTCTACTAAGGACACAGATACTAATGTTCTTTTCCCTTCGCCCTTGTTAGAATAATTCAGCCTAAAACCATACAAAATAGGCATACTTGAGAGGGAGGAGGGGAAGGAGTAAAAGCATTAGCAGTCAAGTGCAGATATTCAGAGCCTGACCACGGGAAGCAGGGCACCCATGAAGGGGTTGAAGCAGTAGCGCAGTGGGGACTGTCCATGAAGTGGGGAGGTGGGGGACACTAGAAGGAACAGAGCAGTGAAATAGTGTCAGAATTCCAGTAGAGTGAGGAAGTAATTATCTAAGTAAGGGAATAGGAAAGGCAAAAAGTGGGCCACAATGAGATAACACTATATACCTACTTCACAATGGCTAAAATTACAGACTGACCTTACCAACTGTTGGTAAGTAAGGATGTGAAGCAACTTTAAGTCTCATACATAGCTGGTAGAATGAAAAAAGGTACAACCATTTGCAAAGCAGTGTGACAGTGTCTTAAACAGTCAATATATACCTACTCTACAACCCAGCCATTCCACTACTGGGTATTTACCCAAGGACAAAGAAAGCTTATGTCCACACAAAGACTTGTTTACCAATATTCATATGTTTTATTTGTAATAGCCAAAAACTGGGAACAACTCATATTATCATCAACAGGTGACTAGATGACAAATTGTGGTATATACCTACAATGGAACGCTACTCAGCAATAAAAAGTACCAAACTATAGATATACTATATGATTTTCAATGTAATTATGCTGGGGAAAAAAGAAAAAGGCAGACCAAAAAAAAAGTATGTACCACATAAATTCCTTTTATATGAAAAATGCAAAGTATAGTGACGAAAATCAGATCAATGAATGGTTGCCTGGGGAGGTAGAGGTAGAAAAGGATGGATTACAAAGATCTAAGAACTTTTAGGGGTGACAGGTTCATTATCTTGACTATAGTTTCATGAGTGTATACATGTAATAAAATTCATCAAATTGTATATTTCAAACATTGCAGTTTATTGTATGTTAATTATACCTCAATAAAGCTGCAAAACAATTTTAAAAATCTATATAAAATACAAAAAATTTTTAAGAAAAACTGATAATGACAGCAAAAACTACCCACTATAGAACATTTACTGTGTGTCGTATATTTTGTATGCTAAGTACTTTACACTAATTATTTAATCCTCAAAGACCAAAATGGGACAGGTAATATTTTTATCTCTATTTTATGCACAAAGAGGTTAAGTAATTTGCCAATGGTCACACTGTGGTAAGATGTACAATAAGGACTCAAACCCTGGAAAACTTATTCACAGTCCAAATTAACTTCATGTTTGTTTCTGAAGCACAGGGAATTTTTGTGTTTAGAACAGTTATAAGAAATGTGTATGTACTAAGAGTGTTTTCATTATTCAAAACATGCTCATTTCGTATCTAGAGATGGACAGGTTACTTTACAAAATACATGCACCTGGAAATTTTAAAAGTACAAATAAGTTTAAGTGTAAATTACATTCCCCCAGATTCCTCTTGGCAGATTGATCCCTAAATCAGTTGTTAGTTTTTCATTTAAAGTACCACAGCTGCTCATTATAAATGAAAGGATTAGAAAGTAAACTCAACCGACTCACATAAAAAAGTATATAAATAATTTTTTTTTAAAATTTCTCCTTCTAGTTCCCTTTCTAAGAGGTTCATAGTGCTTCCGATAATTTTTATTTCAGAAAACATACTAACATATTTTCAAAAGTAAAAATTTGTCACACGTCTTCAGGAAAATAAGCAAATATCTACTATGACAGAATAATGGTAAAAGAGGGAAAAATGAATTACCCACACAGGATAGTAAAGGGGGTGATATCAAAAAAGATAACATGTACCTGAATTACTATATATTTTAAAAGTGCTTCAAGAAAATAGCTTGTGAGATCTTCTTGTCCTTTATCTCCTGATTGTGGTGGGACAAGAGGAGTGATTTCCTCTATAGTGACTTGAGCTATCCAAAGACAAAAGGAAAGTTTAGTATCATGACAAAATAAACAATAACACAAGACCTAAGTAAAATTTAACTACAAAAAACATACATGTAATAAATACTGCTTGAAAACACTCTAATGATTGAATGTTGAAATAAATGTGAAATCATCCTAATAGTCCATCACAACAACCATAAACTCTAATAATCAGCTGTTTCATGAACCCTTGATTGAGGGAATGTAACACAAGGATACACAAACAGATATGCAGGGATTAAGAGTGAATAACATCTCACTTGGGAAATAACTTCTCGTACTTTAAAATTCACATTAAGAGTGTCTATTACAAAAATTCCATAATATGAGAAACATTAATAAAAATGTGCTTATTCATTAATTAAAAGACAATCTGATTACTCTAGGTAATGACTATGCTTACTCTTTAACGTAGCCCCTTTATTCAAAGGATTAAACGCTAGCTCCCTCTCAAAAAGAAAGAAAAGTTAACATCTTAGTTCCTTGATGACTATAGTGCAGTAATAAAATAAGAAACTTTTACATTTTTTTCACTTCTCAGATATTCAAAAACATTCATTGTAATACATCTAAATTCAAGAAAAATCAATCCACAATCAGCTGAATTCCTACAAACATTTCCTAAGCAGCACAATCAGTACCTGATTTAGCATAGGCAGGTCCCTAAACTGTTCCTCAGTAAATAGAAGCTAAATCATTATTAAACTTACAGAAATGGATTTTTTTATAATCCTCTTTGCACAAAGTAAAACGCACTTGTACTTCAACGTACATTCAATTAACTCAAGGATACAAGGCGATACATGAGAATTGGAAATTAAAGGTAAATGTAAATGGCCTGCATTAACCATATATTTCTGATGCTTTCACATCAGGGGTCTTGCTGGCCCTGGAGAAAATGTCCCTCCCGAGACTATCTAATTCCTAGTGACATAGTAGAGATAGGCCTGCGAGTCTGCCTTTTATATGCAAGCCAGCCAACTGGCTTGCAGTGACCACGCCTCCACTGTCTCCTTAACTGGGCTCACACTCAGGGCCACTATTCATTCCTCTGACCTAATCACCTTAGGTCCGGCTACCAGACAACTAGGGGCAGCCCGCATGCTCCGGAGCCTGCTGAAATCATCCAGACTAGCCAATTCTAGGCCTAGTCACCCCGCCTCACACATTCCTGTCTCACAACCACAATAAGGGCTCTTGCCCATGACAACCACCCCCATCTCCACTCCACCCCACCGCGGACTGCCCCTGGTGCTGCCCAGTGTGCCCACCCTCCCTGGTGTGGCATGCCCTCTCCTCTTGGGACTCTGAATAACAAAATATAGTTTTAATGGCAATCGCCTACTGATATGTTGGCCTCATCATACTTGAATAATAATGAAACTTACATTTGAAAATATGGCCTTGGATTGCCTAGTTAATAAATGTAAAGACATTTTTAAAATATACATTAACAAACTACACAGAAAACTTTAAAATATTAGTAGATTAAGATCTCAAGAATCTTACTTTCTTGAAGGTTCAGTGGAGGATTAATGAGATTATCTAAAGTTCGAGGTCCATATTCAGATTGTGGTGCCGAGAATCCAGGGATTAAACATGAAAACATCCAAAGCTGTTCTTTGCTACAGTTATTCTGAAGAGCTTGTAACCATAACAAAAAAAGACGAACACCTTCCCTCCTGATCTAAAATAAAAATGAAAAACAGTATTTTTATTTACAATTGAAATACTTTTTTCCTTTTAAGGACAAAATTCTCTGGAAGATTATTACTAGATAATTCTAGAAGAATGATACTTTGCAAAAGGAGGAAGGAGAGAAAGGGACGGGGGGAGATATTACATGCATGACATTTACTGAGCCCTCATTATTATAAATCTAAATTCATGGATTTTGAACAAAGGAAAAATGAACTTGGCCTCTACTTGAAGCCATCCAGTAATTTTTATTCTACAATTTCCAATCATAAAAACTCTGAGAATCATTTCCTTCTTGTCTATTCCCCTTACTTTTCTCTCCTTTCCATCACCACTAGTCTAATCCAAGAAGCGAGAAGAGAGAGGGCAATGACTGTTCCTTGCTATAATGAATTTAGTAAAAGGAGGAATGATTATGGGGATCCTGGTGCATTGCTAAGTCAGTGCTGTTGTCCTTAAAAAACGTATCACTCTCTGAAATTATCTCATCTACTTATTACTTGCGGCTAGGCTGCAAAGCAGGAATTTTGGCCTATTATATTCTAAGCACCTAGAACAATGCCCTGTACACAGAAGACAATAAATACTTGGATGGATGAATAAATTACTCCCAAGAAGAGAACAGGAAAAGATTTTTAAAATTAAATCTCAGACAAGCAAACACAAAGTTCTTCACTAGCCTAACCTCAGTGGTATCTTTGGAAATTAACCTATCGCAGGTCTGCTAACTGCCACTGTCAAAGCTATTCAATTGCTTCTACCTCACGGTTTAGTCAGATAACAGGATACAGACGTAGGAAGGCTTATACCTTCCTACTGCTACACCCAAGCCTTGACTTCAAAAGAACTACAATATAAGACTTTTACCTAACCTATAGCAAGATGCTTTTGGACTGGACAGCTCTTCTTACCATAGTACAACGATATAACGAACAAGAAAAAATATTTACATTTTTTTATAGATTCCCTACTTTCCTCTATACTATTTAAAAACAGCTATGGTAAAATAAAGAATTTGGTGAATGACTATTTTCTTCTGGAGACAACAGAATAAAGTATTTCTGGTGAATGAGTCAAAGCCGCGGCAAAAGTACAATAGTTTTTCAACAGCCTGGTCAACCTAGTATGTATTTTCATTCATACTGAGAATGTTGCTATATTTGAAGTAAATTCAGTTCAGTTAAGTGGACTAAAGACAGTTCAAAATTCTTTAGGAAAAAAGCTGATGTAAGAAAAATGGCTGTATGCTTTACATAGTTTTTAAGAAGTCAGAAAAGAAATATAATTATATTATACCTTCAAGGAATTTCCTGTATGGAGTAGTTTCTTTAAAATCAATCCTGAAAAGAAAACATGATTTTAAGTACTCGTATCTTACTATTTTTCTAAATGTCAGAGTTCTCGGTCAGACTTGAAAACACTTTAAAACAAGTCCTTGGCAACCTCCAAATTATTCTTGGTGACCTTGATATCCTTCTGGCCATAATCTTGGGACCAGAAGGGCATACAAAAAAAGTCACCTTCTCAACACATGGCTTATTGCAAATAAACAATGATGTATTCTAATGAAACAAATCCTAAACCCTAAATTGCATTTAATACAACAATCTATGTATATCTCTTATTTAAACTAAGAATACAATTAAATACTTTCTCCGTCACTAATTCAAATAAAACCACTGTAGAAAATTTCCATTTAGTTAAGCACATAAAAATCTACAACTCTAATATTTCCTAACAAATATTTGCAGTGTATTAATTTTTTCCAAAATATTCAAAACCATATATTTTACTTTTAAATTATACAATATTTCAAATCTACAATAAAATACTTAAATAACACTAACAAACATCCAGAGGTCCACCATTTGGTCTGAACAAATATAAACACAGTCCCATGTTTCTTAATTCCAAATTTTCATTTATTTACATTATCTATAATGTTTTATCTAACAGTACAAGTATCATTGAAACTTCCTGTGAATCCATCCTGAATCACTTTCCAGAGGAAGGCATTATCCAAATTTTGGTATTATTTCCACAAATTTAGAATTGGTTTATATGTTTAAAATCTTACACCCATAAGAAAAATTTCTTCCACAGCTATTTAATCCTGCATTTTTTAATTCTTTCTAGTAATGTCAAGAATATATATATATATATATACACACACACACATATATATATATATATATATATATATATACATGATCAAGCCTGTGACTTTAAGTTTCATTTGTCATAACAAAAATAAGGTTTAAGTTGCAACGAACTGTGTTGATTTATCTGCAATTCCCTTCCTTATGTTTGAGCAAATTCAATTTCTTCAAGTAATACCATGTAAACCCCAATCATCAGCTCTCCTAAAAATATCTATATATGCTAAATGCAGTGTGGTATCAGGGACTGGATCCTGGAACAGAAAAAGAACATTAAATGGAAAACTAATCAAATCTGAATAAATTTGGGGTTTAATTAGTAGTAAAAACAACCAAAACAAAATCTTATACATGGTATCATACAAAGTAAGTCATCCTGTAAGTTGCTTTTCACATCCAACATTAGCTTCTGTAATTTATCTATACTGACCTATGTATTGTCAGTGAATTCATTTTAACTGCTGTATACTATTCCATTCTTTGACTATAACAATCATCTTCTTAAGGTTAGGATATTTGGTTTGTTTTCAAAATGTCGCTATTCCCAAGAATACTACAATAAATGTTCTTGTATGCATGTGAGTTTGCATTGATTCCCTGTTATACATGTGAGTTTCTCCAGGATATATAAGCAGAAACAAAATTACTCACTTTCAACTTTATTAAATATTGGCAAATTCTCTCCATAGTTGAGAAATTTAGCAGCACTACTAGCAGTATATGAGAGTGCTGTGGTAACAAGTTCTGGGCAACACAAAAATACAGGCAAATGCTCTAACATTTGCCAGTCTGATGAGTGTTAAATACTTAATGCTTTCATTTGATGTCTCCTAGGATAAACTTGTCAGGCTATATTAAAAAGTCCCTACAGGAATTCTGAATGAGAATTGTTATCTTTATACTATCAAGCCTATCATCCATGAATATTGCATAAGATTCCATGTATTCAAGTCCTTTCTTGTTCTTCAATAATATCAACACCATACATTAATCTAATATTTTAAATAACTACAGAATACACATTCTCAAGCACAATGGAACATTCTTCAGGAGAGACTATATTCTGAGCCAAGAAATGTCTCAAAAATTTTAAAAGGACCAATATCACATAAAGCGTATTTTCTGACCACAAGGAATTAAGTTAGAAGTTACAACAAAAATAAATCTGTGGTAACATCAAATATTTGAAAAATTTAAAAATAACACCATTAAAGAAGCTATGGGTCAAAGAAACCAAAAGGGGCATTAGAAAGTATTTTCAACTAAATGAAAATCAACTAGAGTCACTAATTTTTATTTATACACAAAACCAAAAAGAAAGGATGAACAGAGTTTTAGGATTCTTCTGACAAAGAAAAATGACCATTTATGTATATTCTCAAGTTAGACATTTATTGTTGTATTATTAATCATGACAACTGGATAGCTTAAAGATCCTATGGAGATTTAAGACTACATTCCTTAGGAAATACAATAAACCTTTGATGTTTAGATGTCTGAAAAAAAGTTTTTTCATACACAACCTTCAAGGACATATTTATGATTATGGAATACAAAATAGGATTTCACTATTCTATCGCGCACCCTCACGTGCTTATTAGCAAGTCATATGTCTTCTTTGGTGCAATGCCTATTCAACTATTTTCCCTATTTTAAAAATGGACTTCTTTGTCTTATTACTGAGTTGTAGGAGCCCTTTACACATTATGGGTAAATCATTTTTAGTCTCAAACCTTATCTAAAAAGTTTATTCTAAAAGGTTTTACTATTTTGGATTTTTAGCCCTTGCATCAATAACCCACCTATATGTCCAAAAAATTTTTTGGTTTTTTTTGGGGGGGGGTTTATTTCTGGAACTAACTGGGGTGGCTTACAGTTATAAAGTCTCAGAGAAGATTTCATTTCCTCTGATTAAGAAACGTAGAGCCTAAACTTATGACTCTCTTTTTTAAGAGAAACAAATACAATTTTTACAAATGAACATAAGGGTTGTAACATTCTACTTCAACAATGTAGATGTGGTGGCTGTCAGGATACTCCCCATGAAAGAATCATGAGAACCACTAACAGAAAGCCCTCACTCACACAGACAGTGAACCAAAGCCAGCTACTGCCTATCTACAGACTCCTTTATAATACGACGAGGGGGAATGCCTTACTATGACACCTCGAGAGCCCTGCGATTGTTCCAGAACCAGACTCCAAGCCAGCAACCATCTAGTATCAGAAAGTCTGTGATCTCCTGCCTGCGTGGTCTCTGACAGTAATCCACAGCAGGGTTTTCTCCCTCTTTTTCTTTTCAGCCTTGTTTCATGATCTGGGAAGCTCTATTTTGACCCTTCAAATAGTAAGCTTAACTCCAGCTCTCCCCCTTTTTGGGGGGAGCGAACTACCAGCTGACACTGCTTGCTTTCAAACTTGAAGCCCATTGCTTCTGCTCTACTTGATACTTTGGGTTTCTTTTCCATTTCTGACTCACAGAGATATTTATTTTGATGCTGAGCCTGCTTTTATTTTTTTTTATAGTTTTACCATCATTGCTAATGTATTACGAGTAAAAAAACAGGTGGTGCAAAGAAATCTAATAATCATTTTGACTGGAAATCCTTCATCTATGTTTTTATCTTACATTCCCAGTAAGTCTAGTCTTGTATTATTTATTTTGTCTTTACTAAAGCATAAACTATGAATTCATTTCAAATGACAACCCATTAAAGAGCATTTTCATATATTATCATTTATTTCAAAGGTGAAGTACACAATTACTTACCAATACTATGAAACTGCCATCGCTGATGAATTCTTTCTGGAAGAAGTTGTAAAATTTTCTAAAAATCAGTGTGAATAAAACAAACAAAAAGAAAGAATGAAAAGCAAGGAATGAGTCCACGTTCTGAGCCATGTGAAAAATTAAAGAGCTTACACTAAGTCTTCACGAGTTTCTTAAGGAAAACACAGTATTACAAATACAAAATAGTCTCTGAGCTAATCTGACAGAATTGGCACTATTGCAGCACTGGTATGCTGATCAATATTTGAAAACCCCCCAAAACAAGCCATCCTAAGAAAGACTTGGAACAGGAAATTAATGAAATTTATCTTTTACAGTGATGTGGAAAGGTAAGTATATTTCTCCATAGTGATTTAATGCTCTTATATACTTCAAAATGCGTATGTACTATTTGTAGAATTAACTGCATTGTGGATATTACTGATAAGTTTTGAATTCTTTCAGATAATAAGGTTTCTGACATTTTGTCTCTTCAAGTAGTTCTTTCCCCTATGTTGATAATCTAGAGGAACTATTTTGATTTCACAGAAATCCCATGAAATATTTGTACTGAGTATCGTACTGAAATATTTGTAATGCGTTAATTCTGTGAACCCAAAAGTACTTATATATTATGATGGCTATAGGTATGAGAACAACATTTTAAAATTCAGGAGTTAGAGGTTTCCATTAACTGGGAATAAACACTTTCACGTAGGATAGTTTCAAAATTTTGCCTTTAATTTCCTTTACATATCGCATCTGTGTGGATTATTCTAGATCCACAGCTGCTTTGCTATGTTGCTGAACTGTGCTCTCAGTACTCCGCTTGCTGAGTGACATCTGTGTGTGTTTGTTGTTATTGCTGTTCTTACTACTATTATTATTTAGAAACACCATTAATTGAATGTCCATAAGGGCCAAACACTAAAAAAGACACATTACATGATGGTATCTTATTAATCCTCACAATCATCCTAAAACGAGAGTTTATCTCATTTGACAAAGGAGGAAATGGGTTAAGTAATGTGCTTAGGTAAAAAGTGGAAGAACAGAGATTCCAACCTTAATATGTCTATTTCTAAAACGTGCTTTCATACTATTCTGCTCAAAGGACGGTATGTAGGCATGTTTTACACTTCTGTATCTTCCCTTCGATGTGATAGTCTTTAGTCCATCTTATACAAGAGGGTGATGAAGAAATTACAAAGTTCTTCACAGATAAATGCTAGTCCCACACAAGATACATAAACTTCTTCACCTTTGCCCTATTCGTATTTTTCTAATAGCTAGCTAACAAGTACAATTATACTTATTTTGGTGTGGAAAGAGATAAAATTACAGAAAATTGAAAAGACAAGTTTGTGAACTACTCAAAAGCATTCCTAAATTGACTATTAAATTATACTTTATAATAAATTAACTCTTATAAAATGTAAATAAACATGTCTATGTTTTTATCTGGTTAATATAAAGACGAAAGTAATTATGTGCTCTCAACTGCAAAGAAAACATTATAAATCTTATGCCGTATTACTAATATTACATAACGAGGATTTTTATTCCAGAAAGAGAAAAACTACTTTATAATTTCTTGATTTTTTAAAAATCACCATTAGTCTATAAACGTAGAGATCAGGTATTTATTGTTCCCATTATAAGTAGAAAAACACCGGCACACAAGTTAAAATTCTTTTCCAGAAGATGAAAACCCTGTATCATACCATGTTTTCCCCGAAAATAAGACCTAGCCAGACACTCAGCTCTAATGTGTCTTTTGGAGCAAAAATTAATGTAAGACCCGGCCGGTCTTATTTTACAGAAGACCCGGTCTTATATCATATACAACCGGGTCTTATATGAGACCCGGTGTTATATATTACAAGACCCGGTCTTATATAAGACCAGATCTTATATTAATTTTTGTTCCAAAAGACACATTAGAGCTGACTATCCGGCTAGGTCTTATTTTTGGGGAAATAGGGTATTAACATCTCTTTTTCAAATAAAATTTAGTGATTAATTAAACATAAACATTACTAGTCATAGAATAACAAATCAGTATATATCACATATAGGAAAATAAATATTATTTCTTAATAGAAGGAATACCCTGAAAGAACTTCTATTAACTCATCAATCATTTTCAGTTTCCTGAATATAGAGCAAGCATGAATGTCTAAAGGAACACTTTCCAGGAATTACTATCTTGGTTTCTCTTAAAACATCTATGCTTTAATATTCCCCTTGTAAACAGTTCATACAGACAACTGGGGAGGTAAATATAAGCAAATTCTTCAGGGTTAACAAATAATGAAAATTAAATGCAGAACTGGTACCAACACCAGTTACTTCCATCTGGAACTCTTCAAAAAAATCCGTTTTTGGCTGTGACTGAATCAACAGCTAAGAGAAATATCATTCAGATTGTTCAAATTCTTCTAAACTATATCAAAATACAAAACAGTGCATAATCTTTAATTTACAGCAGACAGAAGAGCTTAATCTTTAGAAACAGGATTTCCAAATTCTTTATTATGCCTTTCAAGTCATAAGGTCTAATTCTGGCTTTCTCCAGATCTCTAACTTCTTGATAAAGATCGCAATACTTCCATCACTGTTCGATTTGAAAGACAGAATGAAGAGCAAAGAGTTATTTTAAAAGCAGGTGTGTGTGTGTGTGTGTGTGTGTGTGTGTGGCGGGCAGGGAGGAACATGTGGGGAGGGTGCCCTAATTTTTATTAATATGGCAAAAATAAAACACAAATTTTAGTGAAGTATCACATGTTGCTGTTTCCTTCTGTTTAGTTAGAAATAAAGACTTGTCCCAGACCAATCCAAAGTAATGTAGAACAATTTATAAGACATTTAAAACTATTTTACACAAGTTTGCAATGAAAAGGAGGTGAAGCAGAAATTATAAATTCCTTAGGTATATAATAGTTTCATGAAGTTATCCTCTCAGGTAAGAATGTTTGAAATTAAAAAAATAAAATAAAAAAATCTCTATTTGTGTACCTATTTAAATTAGTACCTATTTTGTAGTGTCAAATGCATAAAAATATAATTCTATCTATAGCTATAAATAATAAATCTACCTCAAAAAATAATTAAGTCAGGTATATTTTCAGGTTAAAAAACATGATTCAGTTTTTAAAAAGCACAGCAGATGCACAGTATTTTATTATACACTTTATAGTTCCAAGAATTATTTTTGCATAAAAAAAAAGTTAGACTGGCAGGTACTTACCTCAAAAATAAAAAGTATAGCATCCAATTCCTCCCTCTGAGATTTGTGACCTAATTTTTTCAGAAAAATATTTTAAACATTATCATTTTGTCCTCATTGTTAATAACCACTTAAAAAGCTTAAAATATTTAAAGCACAAAGTTTATTCTCAGTCATTTTGTAATAAAATGTTTAAAGTATATTCTGTTCAATGTGTAAACAGTATCATAGCATCTCTCTCTACGCTTTTACAACAATTACATTCAGATTTTACATATTTATGTCTGAAAACAAATCACAATGTATTATGGAAAACTTGAAATGAACTCTGAAAATGAAAATATTGAAATGACTGCTCAAACCTGACACATGACCTTAGGGCAAAGCAAAGAAGGCAAGGAAATAGGTAAACCTGACCAGGAAAAAGGCCTACCTTCTAGGCCTTCTTAACGTAATAAGAACAGTACTTCTAACCCATAGTGTGAGAGGGGTGTCTAAAAGCTGCCTGACAAAAACTGAATACTAAATTCCAATGTCCAAGAGTCTATTTTTAAGTGAATGCATATGATAATTATTAAAAACATCAACATATACTAGGATTGATTTTAACATCTTACCTTTCTGTTTAAGACTAGCTTCAATAGTCACAAAATTCTCAAAGAACACATAATATATATGTGAAAAATGCTGGTCAAAAAACTGTTTAAGATCGATAGATTCTGCATTCTCTGAAAAATAAATGAAAATAGTTTTAGAGCTTACTATTCACATGTTAAATTATATTCAGCAAATATTGACAGGGACAAGTTTTCTTCCAAAAAGTCAAAGAACTGCTCCTAAAATTCTATCCTATTAAAATATCTGAATTATGTATTTATATATCTAGATCCTTGTTCTTACAACTTTAGTTTTTAAAGATTTCAGCTTTAATTTTAAAAAGTGATCAAGTCAGGTTATCATAATCTTTGTTTCCTGAAAGAAAACAATGTCTCAGAGAGATTTATTCAAAATCATCAACCGACTTTCTATTTTCAATTCAGATACACCTCTCCTAACTTCTCCCCTGGACAGTTTAAAATCAGTATTTCCAACAACCTTACATGAAGTAATAACATATCATGTCTAAAATGCATGTATTCAATATATAGGTACCTAAAATAGGTTTTATAAATAAGCACTGTTAAGTATTACAAAGCTCAAACATAGATAATACTGCTCTAAAAGAACTGTCAGTATAATCCAGGGCACACAAAACTAAACATATAATTGCATGCATAGAAAGTGTTAGGTACTAAAAACAAAGTGACAAAGTTAACTGCAATTTAGAAATACAAAATTCCTTTCAAAGCTCAATGAGGGGTGAAGGTGGGGAAAGAATAAACGCCTGAGGACATATTATTTGAAAAGACTTTTAAGGACAGGAAGGACAACGTGAAGTGGTGGGGTTGAATGGGAAGGGCATTCTAGGCATAAAGACACAGTGAGGAATGCATGAAGCATGACAGGGGGCAGAAAAATAATTCATTTTGGCTAGAGCTTACAGCATTTTGATAAAAACAAAACTGAAAAAGTGGCCTTGAGATATGTTGTAAAATGTTTTGAATGCAAACTAAGGAGACTGGATTTATTATTCAAAGCAAAGTATCTATGTAGGTGTATATGTATTTATGCATTTTGTTGTTTGGCTTATTTTCTGGGGGACTGAGAAGATTGAAGAAAAATGGAAAATGGAGAACTTTTACTTTATGTACTTCTTACTACTCAAGTTTGTTTTCAAAAATTTCTTTTCAAAAAATTTCTTTTACAATAAAAAATAAATTTGAAAAAGGCAACTGGGAAAAATAATCTAAGATTTTTTTAACCTGGGAGTCAGATGAAGAATAAACTACTAATTGTTAATAAAGTCATGTTAAAAGTAAACCTCAATTAATTACTTGGACTGCTTTAATGCTCAATGGAAAATTTCAGAATAAAGTGAAGTAGCAACAACATAAAGATAGCACTTTAAACTCTTTCGTGTATTATGTTTCCTATGAATATTCACAGTAATTCCTTAGACATTTTATGTATGACATTTTTCAAGACTGTTTCCCTTTTGCTCTGCTCTCCCAAAGGAAGGAAGGAATGCCCTCTCTTCTCTATTCACTTAGATTCTCTATATTTCTCTTGTATGGAAATAACTATTTCAAGTGTTTTCTTCTCTTTCTTCCAGGACTAGTCTATAGCTTCTTTAGAACAGAAATGGTTTACGTTAGTCTACCCAAAACCCAGCAGAGTGCTGAGCACATATGTACTCAAAGTGTTTTATTATTAATAAAATATTTTAATTTTATTGTATTCATTTTGTACGTTGGAAATTTTTAACCTTGGAAAAGACTGCATAACGTACTGATAGGCAAAGTAGCATTGTTTCATCTTGACCGGAATTAAAACACCCAGATTCCACGCCTACCTGTAACACTACCTGTGTGACTTTTCACAGAACTAGGAAGAAAATAATGGCTAACACAAACTGACTGTTTCCTATTGCTAGACATTCTTCCAGATGCTTTACAGAAATTAATTCCTATAATCCTCATAGAAAACTATGAAATAAGTACAATTACTATCCTCCCTACTTTATACATGAGGAAACAGACACAGAGAGTTTATTTAGCTACTAAGAAGCAGAGTCAGGGATTTCAACTCCACACAGCCTGGATCTACTGTCCATGCTCCTAACATAGAGGTTATATATCTATAAGAAATATATCTATAATATATCCAGTAACATATCTATAAGAAAAATAGTGAAAGAACACAAGGAATTTATCTATTATCTGCCTAGAATAAAGATAATAGTCATCAAATACTAAACCTATTTTACAGACTAATTATTAAAGTAAAAATATATACACTGAGATAAACAAGAAAAGTATTCTATGTTTCCCACACAGTAACTTAAAGTAACAAAGAACTATAGAATTTGAATGAAATAGGTTTCTATAGTTATGTCTAAATTTCCTGAAATTAATGTTTCCAACATAACTAATGTCTCAGGGGAAAGAAGAAAATGAGAATAACAAAGCAAAACAAAAGTAAACATAAATCAACTCAAGATTTTGGGACATAATTTAGGAGCCAAGATAGTTTCTCTTAATTTCCTTCCCATACTGCATGTTAACAAAACCTGGAAACTACATACATGTTAATAAAAAATACTGGATCAAAACTAGGCTAATTTGTTATTCACTCAGTATCAATTTGTAATGAACAAGTTAGCAAATGAAAATCCTTATAAAATATTTTTGATCACCAATTCACAAAATTTACATAGTGGTGAAAAACTAGGGGAAGAAACACAAAAAATCTGGATAAAATGTAATAAGAGGATTTCACTTATTTAAAAACACCTCTCTATCAAACACTAACACAGAAGAAAGGAAAATGAAAAAGGAAAGAACTCCAGAAAGAGATTATGGAAAAACTACCAATTTTAAACCTCTATACTAAGTCTCATCCTTTCCAAAATGGCCCTCTGTAACCCATTCTGTTTTCTCTTTCTGTGAACGTCTCCATTATTTTTGGTCCAGATGATTCCTAATTATGTCACATTGGCTAGTATTATTTTTGGAGGATACTGGTTGCTCTTTGGGAGCAGAAAGTATGTTTTAGCTTCTTTTATCTTTCAAATTTTTCATTTAAAGAGAATGCTTTCCATAATGCTAAACTCATGGTTGGCACTTAAAAATAAAGTTTAAGGGTTAAAAATTTCCTCCTTTTTTCAGAAATACTTGTTTGATGTGCACTGCTCATAAAGTTATTTCCTTAAAGAAATTAAATAAATATTTCAACCACAAATTCAGGTTCAGTTTCTGGGAATTAAAAAACTGACTCAGGTTTAGGAATGCTTTGTAGACATTTGGCAATACTAACTTTAAATACCAAATTGTTCTAGACTTCATTTAGTTTCCACAAATAAAATTTCAGCTATCTCTTTAGGGTCTTTTTATGAATAAGCTTTAAGAAGCTAATTGTAATACACGTATTTTCTACTACATATTTTTAAGACATTTTAGCATGACAACAAATATATAATTAGAATTTTAAAGTTCAGAAGCCAGTTTTCCTGACTTTAAATTTCAGATATAAAACATTTCGTGATAAAACATCACATAATCCGAATTCAACAAATGTTCAGTGACATCATTCTTCTTCCTCATCTATTAAGCCAAAAAAAGTCTCCATTTAGAACTTTTGCTCAAATGATGGCACCATAGTACCCCAATCTGTGACATGTATCACAAATAATCTGCTTCCAATTAATACACCAAACATTGCAAATTATTGCCTTAAAATAATCAATGAGCATGGAGCCAATAACACGGTGGATTGTCCTAACACAAAATACACTCTTATTGCAAACACACAGAAATACTGGATAAAAATAAATAATACTGGATAAAAATAATAAGGTCAAAAAAAAGGGGGGGGGAGAAGGAAGAAGAGAGAAAAGCAGAAAAGGAGGAAGTTCGATGGAGGAAGAGGAAACCCAGGGGAAAGGATGGTAAGAATGTGGGATGGAGAAAGGGGAGAAGGATTAGAGAAAAAGCATGGAGGAAGGGGGAATGAGAAGAAAGTAAGGATGAGACGAGGGGAAAGTAAGAGGAAAGAAATACAGAAATGGAGTATAAAATATAAATACTAATACAGAGTCAAGCACAAATTAGAAGAAAAGGGGAAGAGAAATGTAGAAGGAAAAGAGAAAGGAGAAAAAGAGAAGAAAGAGGAAGGAGGGGGGTAAAAACACACAAATAGGCTGGATAAATTATAAATACATCTCTGATTCTAAAAAAGGGGGGTAACATGGGAAAAGGAGAAGAAATTGAGAAAAGGGAGGAAGAGAAGAAAAGACGAAGAGAGGAAACAGAGAAATAGTAAGTTGGAAGACAAAATTGAATTTAGTACTCAGAATGGGACACGGGAATAACAGATGAAAACTGTAAAGACAAACATAACAGACTACCTGAGATGTTTCAGGAACAAAGGAAAATGTAAGCAATATTCAAAGAAATAATGTCTGAGAACTATCTAAAATTGGTGAAATATGTAAATAAATCTTCAGACTGAAAAAGCACATTGAGTCCAAAGCAGAATGAACACAAATCCACACATGGATATATCCTAAGATCAAAAACAAAATGGAAATACTAAAACAAGCAAAAATTACCTACATACAAATACCAAAATTAATAACAGGTTTCTCATCAACCCAAAGAGGCAGGAGAACAACGCAATTTTATATCGAAAGAACTAAGGGAAAATAATCATCAACCTAAAATTCTATACTTAAACAGCTGTTCAATACCACGAACATGAAAATGAACACAAGGCATTTTCTAACATACTTATAGTTTAACATTCAACAACCCTCACTCAAAGAACTACAAACGGTGTATTTCTGAAAGAAGAGAAATAAACTCACATGGGAGAGCAAGAAACAAGGGGCAAAGATGAGTAAAGAAACTGGTAAATATATGGGTAAACCTAAATGTATGGGCATGAAATTTTCCTATTGGTAACTGTCCTGTTTTAATTCATCATAAAAGCTAAGGACCCTTCTCCTGTATAAATGCTTAAGACGTTGGTTTGATTTTATATTTCAAATATGTATTATTCATTAATCCTTCAATATGAAAAGCAAGAAAATACAAATAACAAAAGTCCTGCTGGAAACCACACTAAAAACCTACTAAAATTTCAAAGCAAGCAAAATAGTTTAAGATATGTAGCTTATCTCTTTATCAAACTGATGTTTCAAAATAACTGCACAGAAGCTCCTGAGATATGATTATAATCACATGATAGCAAGATAATAATTCCTAGAACTAAAAGAACAGAACATAAGAAAACTAATAGTGATCAAGATCTTAAAGTAATTATTTTTAAGCCTCATACAAATCCATACATATAAAGTAAAATCAATCAATGCAATATACTGTATCACTATAAAGGTAAAAAACCACATCATATTGTCAAAAGACACAGAAAAAGCACTTGACAAAATCCAACATCCTTTCATGATTAAGACACTCAAAAAGTTAGGAACAAAGTAATTTCCTCAATCTGGTAAAAGGCATCTATGAAAAACCCATTTCATATTGGCTAGTAAAAGACTGAAAGCTTTACCTCTAAAAAATTGAACAAGACAAGGATGTTGCCCTTTGCCACTTTTACTCAATACTATACAAGAAGTTCTAGCCAAAGATATTAGGCATGAAAAAGAAATAAAAGCCATACAGATTGTAAAATAAATAAATAAATAAATAAATACATAAGCATTATATCTCTGTTCAGAAGTGACATGATCTTGTATATAAAAAATCCACACCAAAATAGTCTATAAGAGTTAATAAACAAGTTCAGCTAGGCTGCAGAATACAGGATGTATTTCTATTCACTAGCAATAAATAATCAGAAAGTGAAGTTAAGAAAACAATTCCATTTACAACAGTAGGAAAAGAATAAAATACTGGGAATAAATTGAAGAAAAGAAATTTGGGATCTGTACAATAAAAAGTATAAAACATCAGTGAAAGAGATGACAGAAGACCTAAATAAACTGAAAGACATTCTGTGTTCATGGATTGGAAGACATAATATTGTTAGATAGCAATATTCTACCAAATATATCTCAAGATTCAGTAAACCTCTATCAAAATCCCATGTGGCTTTTTGCAGAAATTGACAAGCTAATCCTAAAATTCACAAGAAAATGCAAGGGATACAGAATAATCAAAACAATCTTGAAAACGAACATCAAAAGGCATACCTTCAGTTAGAAAATAAGTCATGGGGATATAATGAATGCACAGCATGAGGACTACAGTTAACACTGTAGATCTTGGAAGTTCTCACCACAAAAGAAATGTAATTATGTATATGATACGTTAACAAGATTGTGATGATTATTTCACTACATATATAAATACTGAATCATTATGTTGTATGCCTGGAACTAAAATATGGTTATATTTCAATTATACCTCAATTAGGAAAAAAACGCTGGAGAACTAAGGCTTTCCAATTTCTAAACTTATTGCAAAGTTACAGTTATCAAGACAGTGTGGTGGTGGGATAAGGATAGACACATAGATAAATGGAATATAACTAAGAGTCCAGAAATAAACTTACACTGATAGTAAAATGATTTTCAATGAGGATATTAAGACAACTCAATGGAGAAAAAAAGTCTTTTCAACAAATGGTGCTGGGACAACTGGATATCCAGCAAAAGAATGAAGTGGGACCACTGCCTCATATCATATACAAAAATTAACTCAAAATGGACCAAAGGCCTACATATAAAAGCTAAATTTATAAAACTCTTATAAGAAAACACGATCTTGAACTAATCAGTTGTTTCTTAGATATGACATCAAAAGCAAAAGCAACAAAAGAAACAGTAAACTTGACTTCATCAAAACTTGAAACGTTCTGGCTTCAAATGACACTATAAAGAAAAGACAATCTACAGAATGGGGAAAAATTATCAGAAAATTGTATATCTGAAAAGGGACTAGTATTCAGAATATGTAAAGAATTCTTAGAACTCAATTATAAAAAGAAATATAACCCAATTAAATATAGACAAAAGATTTGAATAGATATATCTCCAAAAAGATAAACAAATGGCCAATAAGCACATGAAACAATGCTCTCTATAATTAGCCATAAGGGAAATGCAAATCAAAACCGCAATGGGATATTACTTCCTATTCACTACAATGGCTATACTCAGAAACATGGACAATAACAAGCGTTGACAAGCATGTGGGGAAATTTCAGTCTTCGTACATTGCTAGTGGAATATAAATGATATAGCTCCTTTGGAAAAAGTTTGGCAGTTCCTCCAAAAGTTAAATATAAAATTATCACACGACCCCGCAATTCAACTCCTAGAACAGTAAAATGTGGCCACACAAATGTTCATAACATTATTCATAATAGTCAAAAAGTGGAAAAAGAAAATATATGTTAAAACAACAGAGAATAAAAGCAGAATGAGTTAGAATGGAAGAAGTTAATTCTAAACACACTGTACAGAACACGCTTCTCAAACTACCAATGAAGGACCAGGTTTTTTTAAAATTCCAATTCATCATGAATCAATGCTTTACAATAAATGAAATACTAGAAAACAAAGTGAAAAGCATATAGACTGGTCTATACCCTACTGAATAAGACGAGTCTACTAATCAATGCTTGGATGTCACAGCATTGTCAAAATGAGATGAGCTTCTCAACACCACAATTTCTATACTTAACGTGTTACAGATGTGTAATAAAAAGTTGGTCAACTAGTACCAGTCAGCAGACTAACTACACTTTGAATAACAGTAACACTGATTGGGAAGGAATGATGCAAAGTTTCGGTGTATAGGCTGAGTAGCCTTGATGCAGGTACTAGAGGTGAACAATCTGTTCCTGCTATGAATTCACCAATAAATTCACTAGAGGTGAACAATCTGTTCCTGCTATGAATTCACCAGGATTTCAAAAAGTAGAATTGTTACTGTATGCAGAAAAAATAGAGCCGTGGGGAAAGAGGGGGGAGGAAAGAAAAGAGAAGGTGAGGTCATTCCTAAGAAAAGAACTAGATTTTGGTGGCTGAGAACAAACAGATCCAGGACGCCATCTTGCCCCTCAAGGTAAACTTTAGCTAAATTAACAGATTATTTTACCAGCATTACCAGCAGGGAAAATCTCCACCCCTGTATCGCCGTGACAATTCTGACTAGAGCCAAGTAAGGACAAGAGAATGTCTCCTCCAGACAGGAAGGAGTGGTCAGTGAGAACCTGCCTAGGAAAGCCTATAATGTGGTACCCCTAAATTTCAAATATTTTCACTCTCATTTTGAGCATAATAAATTCCTAAGTCCTTTTGTTCTTGGGTGCAGTTGCTCTTCTCCAGGCCTGCTCGCTCCCACCACCTTGGGAGTGTACTACCTATTTCTTTTAACAAATTCACCGCTTGTTTGGCTTATTTGGTGCGTCCTTCATCAATTCTTTCCTGTGATGACACCAATAATCCGTTTTCTGGCAACAGAATGATGCAGGCAGAGAAGTTACATAATCTGTACTTCCCTAAATCCTCATTAAAACCTGGTTACCCAATCTCATAAGTCATCTCCCCACAGTATGTCCTTTCAACACTCATGCCTTTCTATTCACCTTGCCATTAAATCATCATTTCTAGGGTAAGGCCTGACATACTTATGTTTTTAAAGCTCGTTAGACCATTGCCTTCCACTTTCCTGCGTTCGTATCTATGCTCTTCCCAGTACCTTCACCCAAACTGCTCTTCTTTTACTTCTATTTACTGAAATTCTAATCACCTTTCAAGGTACAGCCCAAATGCTCCTGCCCCATGAACCTTTCTCCAAACCCCTCCTTTAGATCCAATCCTTCCCTTTTATTAGGTTGGTACAAAAGTAATTGCGGTTAAAAGGTTAAAAATTGCAAAAACCGCAATTATTTTTGCACCAACCTAAATATTTGACATGATTCATATTTGACATAATTCTTTAATTATTCCATCAACTCCTTTATTCCTTTGCAATTGCCAAAAACCCAGCAAAACACTCTATATAGTTATTATTAAATGATTGCTTAGATCCATCATTTTCAGATTTTTAAAGAAATGGAAGCACAGATGGATAATTATTTTTCTTAACGACATTTCAGAAGAAATGACATGTTTATAAGAAACGGCTTATAGTAATAAACAACTCGCCTCTAATGGCCCTAAGGACAACTGATAGAAAAGGAAAGATGACTAGAATCTTGAAACTATGATTTAAAAGAATTCAGACAATAACAACAAATTTTTGGTAATACAAACACAACACTTATTAGCTGTGATATTGCGTTTGAGGACTGAGTGAAGAAACAAAATAGATTCACCATAGCCAAGCTAACAAAATTACTTTAAGTTAGAATGGGCTGAAACATGAGTAAGATATTTTATTTTACTTTAGCCTGAGGACTTAAAGCTTCGAACTTTTCAGTTGTGCATCAATGCCTGGAGAGATATATAAACACAATACATAACCCTCTGAAGAACTTAGTAAAGAACGTTCAAGTAAAGAACTTAGGAAAGAATGTTCACGTGTCTAGACCACCTGACATCCATTACCCAGACTACTGGTCATCTGGAAGATTACCATCTCAGACCAACCCAGAGGCTAAGAATGCAGGACTGATTCTTCTTAAGAATGTATTTTTTACTATAATAACTCTCAACTTTTTTCTTTAGAACACTCTGGGTGTTATCTGGTAGTGTTTTATGATTTGCAAATCTTAAGACCCTGTCGTGTGGAGGACCCTGCTCGCTGCGCCATTTGTCGTGTGGGGAGTCCGGTAGGGCGGCCTGCGGGGTCTCTGCTCCCGCTCCCCACATAAGAACATAGGACACGGTAAGGCCAAAAAGGAACACCCACGGAGCCATAGACAGGGGAGTCAAACCAATATATTCTCGCTGGCGGCTGGGCTGGAGACACAGGAAGCAAGATCTACATAATCTGCCTAACAGCAGTCCGCGCTTGCCAGCCACCATCTCCTTGCTGGCCCCCATTTTCTCTGCTAGCGTAGCCACAGCCGTTATATTAGTGGCCAATGGCCTACGGGTTACAGCTGACGGCCAACTAGCCACAGCTGATGGCCATCTGATCACAGTTGATGGCCATTTACTACCCGAGCCAGCACCTTTCTATGTGAGGCCGAGAGCCTGGAAACAGTTTTTTGGGGCTTTGTCCCCACACTCCACGCCTACAAGGTCTCGCCTCACAATCTACGCAACAAGTGTCTTCCGCGAGGGTCCCTGTGCAAGGAGCCTGGAGGTGAATGCAATATCCTGGACACAGCCAGCCTCTCTGAGCACAGCCAAGGTTTCTCAGGGCACCACCAGTACTTCTGGGCACAGCCAGACTTCCTGGGCTTCTTAGGGTACCACCTGTCTCCCCGGGCACAGCCAGAGTTTCTCAGGGCACTGCCACTCTCTCTGGGCACAGCCAGACTTCCTGGACTCAGCCAGGGCTCTCAGGTCACTGCCACTCTCTCTGGACACAGCCAGACTTCCTGGACTCAGCCAGGGCTCTCAGGGCATTGCCACTCTCTCTGGGCACAGCCAGACTTCCTGGACTCAGCCAGGGCTCTCAGGGCACTGCCACTCTCTCTGGACACAGCCAGACTTCCCGGACACAGCCCGGGCCTCTCAGGGCACTGCCACTCTCTCTGGGCACAGCCAGACTTCCTGGACTCAGCCAGGGCTCTCAGGGCACTGCCACTCTCTCTGGACACAGCCAGACTTCCCGGACACAGCCCGGGCCTCTCAGGGCACTGCCACTCTCTCTGGGCACAGCCAGACTTCCTGGACTCAGCCAGGGCTCTCAGGGCACTGCCACTCTCTCTGGGCACAGCCAGACTTCCTGGACACAGCCAGGGCCTCTCAGGGCACTGCCACTCTCTCTGGGCCTCTCGGGGTACTGTGCAGGAACAACAGCGGCTCACATCAAGCTGCTTACCTATTATCAATGGCGGCCAGTCAAGACACAAAAGCAAACATCCGCCAGTTCCACTACATGGTGGTATGTTCCCAAACAGTCAAGCATCCATTAAATTAGGGATGGAAGGCAATTCCCCATAGTCCATAGTCATTCGCCAGGGCTGTCCTGGGGGTGAGGGATGGCCTTGACCTCACCCTCATGTCCCACGGAGGACTCAGCATGCATTTCCTCCTGGGACAAGTCCCGTATCCAGGCTGCCTCAGCAAGCAGTTCCCAGCCCACAGGGCGGCAACAACCTTCGCTTTCTCCGCTTTCTCCGGCCTCTGCTGGTTGGGGAACCATCCACATCTTCCCACCCCTCCACGGGGATCAAGCTCTCCAGCAGCTGCTCCTCCTGGTCTTCCTCAGACTGAGCTTTCATACGCACAAACTGCTCCACTGCCCTTCGGAAAGCTTTGGCCAGCACCGTATCCTGCCGACTACGCCATGTGTCGGGCGGGGGACCCTGCTCGCTGCGCCGTTTGACGTGCGGGGAGTCCGGTAGGGCGGCCTGCGGGGTCTCTGCTCCCGCTCCCCACATAAGAACGCAGGACACGGTAAGGCCAAACAGGAACACCCACGGAGCCATAGACAGGGGAGTCAAACCAATATATTCTCGCTGGCGGCTGATTTGGAGACACAGGAAGCAGGATCTACATAACCTGCCTAACAGCAGTCCGCGCTTGCCAGCTACCATCTCCTTGCTGGCCCCCATTTTCTCTGCTAGCGTAGCCACAGCCGTTATATTAGTGGCCAATGGCTTACGGGTTACAGCTGACGGCCAACTAGCCACAGCTGATGGCCATCTGATCACAGTTGATGGCCATTTACTACCCGAGCCAGCACCTTTCTATGTGAGGCCGAGAGCCTGAAAACTGTTTTTTGGGGCTTTGTCCCCACAGACCCTCAAATAAAAACTCTGTCAATTAATTTTAGTGAAGCCTGATTGATTTATGCTTGACCAACGCGATTTATAAGTATATATTCGGTCTTTTGTCCCCATTTCTGGCACAGAGCTCCAAAAACCCTGGGAATTTCCTAAGTGTTGAAAGTGATAAAGGCCTTCTGTTCTATTAATGAAATGACTTTTGGAAAGCACCTAAGGATGGGGCTGGCTGCCAATGCAGCCAACCATGTGACTAGAGGATCAGAACTTTCAGTCTCACCCGGACCTCCAGGAAAGGGGGAGGGGCTGGAGACTGAGTTTAATCACCAGTAGCCAGTGATTTAGTCAATCATGACTACATAATGAAGCCTCCATGAAAACCAAGAGGAAAGCTACTCTGCCCTTTTTCTGGAGAGCTTCCATGCTGGGGAACCAAAACGCTTCCACATGCCACAGTGTCAAGCCCCACTCTTCGTGAGTACAGAAGCTCCTTCGTTCACTGTTGATTCATATCCTTGAATATCCTTTGTAATAAATGGGTAATCTAGTGAGTAAACAAGTTTCCCTGAGTTCTGTGAGCCATTCTAGCAAATTAATAAAACCCAAAAGGGGATGGTCGTTGGAACCTCCCATTTGTAGCAGGCCAGTCAGAAGCACAGGTAACAAACAACCTGAGCTTGCAACTGGACTCTGAAGTAGCGGGCTTCTTGTGGACTGAGCCCTTTATCTGTGGAATCTGATTCTATCTCCGGGTAGAGTGTCAGAATTGTTGTCAGACACCCTACTGGTGTCCAAAAATTGCTTGTTGGTATGGGGAAACTTTTGCCTAGACACATGCGCGCGCGCACACACACACACACACACTCTGGGTCTAGGAACTCTCTTCACCAGCTATTTTACTTTAGTTTTGGGTGGGGAAGGAAAGAGTAATGTTGCTAAGTGATACAATTTAAGGATTTCCTTGTGTTTACTTGAAATAAAATACTAACAACAAATATTATTTCCTTTCATTCAATTCTCCTTTGTTTTCCCAAAATACAACTTTTAAATTATTTTCTCTCCAATTTACCCATTTTTTAAAAAATAAAAACAGAATAAAACTACAGAATCTACACCATTGTGAAAATCAGTCAGGGATTTGTACTCAATTTATTTCTTAAGAATAAATTTTTACTTGATTTTGAATAGGTCATATCTCTGATTCAATTTTATCACCATTAAGGTTCCAATTAAAATTAAAATGTTTTAAATTCTTCCATAAATTCTGTGCTTCAAATGCATTTTTTCATGTAATCTTCCAACATCTAAAGCATCATTACTTTCATTTTTATAGACAGGTAAGTTACCTATAAAAGTGTTAAATAACAGCTGAGATCAGAACCTAGATACTCTTTCTCCACTATATGTTCCTACTTAAAAGCTCCCATGTTTCCCCGAAAATAAGACCTAGCTAGTCAATCAGCTCTAATGTGTCTTTTGGAGCAAAAATTAATCTAAGACCTGCTATTATATATTATAGTACAGTATACTGGGTCTTATAGTAAGATAAGACCGGATATTATATTACATAATTATAGATAGATACTCATACAGTTTAAAAATATACTTAAATTCTGAAATAAATTCCCAAATGAGTATTTAAATTGATTGTAATTTTTCATTAGTCTAAACACTGCACTGATATTACACTTATCCACTTACATCCTTAGAATAAATACTAAGAAATGGAAATGGTGGTTTCAAAGAATATATACATGTACATTTAAAACTTTGACACTTAACAGTCAAACTGCCTTCTAATTTACATTCCACCAGCAATGTATGAGCCTGTTTCTATGTCTTCAAACATACTTTACAATCTTTTCCAAATTTTGTAAATTTTTACCAGTCCATAAATTAAGGAAATTAACTCTTTTAAACGTTACAAATGTTTCTTGGTTTGCTAATCGTCTTTTGACTGTTAATAATGAGCTGCACTATTAGAAATTTAAAAATGCTTTATATAGGCAAATTTATCAATCATTTTCATTACAATTACTAACTTCGGTGTAAGTTCTAAGACTGATCTTCCTTATCCCAATATTTAAAGTATATCTGCTTATTTTTTTCTTCCAATTCACACTGAAGAATTAGAACTATTTAGAATTTATTCTATTATAAGAAACAGTGATTTTATATATGTTTTTATCCAGACGAGCATTCTTTCTTCTTGACCTTTATTTAAATCACCATTTAATGGTCACATGAGCTCCTTCTCTAGCAAAGAGAAGTCATCCTTTTTAAACTTAACATTTTTTTCAATGTAACTGTTCTTACCTATCAAAAAAAGATGTGCAGATCTTTCTTAGAAAAAAATATGAAATTTTTATTTATAAACATTAAGAAAAGCCTAAATGAATAAATGAAGACTTCAGGGATAGAAAGAAAGCGTCTACAGATTTCAATGTCTTCTAAATTAAATCTACAGATTCAAAGCAATCCAATAAAAAAAATTCTAACAATATTATCACTGAATTTATAAACAAGCTGATTCTGAAATTCACATGGAAGAATAAAAAGCCAAGTCTGTATTAGAGATTGGGATTCCTTTGCTGTAGTTGCTGTGACAAATTGGAGCCGCAAACCTGGTGTTCTGTTCTGCCTTCACACCACCTTCTCCTCTATGTCTATCCCAGGTCTGTTAACTGGGGAGTGGAGTGGGGGGAGAGGTACACTTTACGTGTCGTTAGGCTCATCAGACATAAACTCTCTAAGAATTAGATGTTATATAAATGTCATGAAGACTGCTTTCAATAAGGTGGGAAATTATCTAATAATCTCTGCCATAATGCCATAAACATTTTTCAGTTAACATCCTGCTACTTGATTTTCGTTGTTTTTATATTTTACATAAAGCAGACTTTATATTATGAAGTTTTCTTTTTGCCCAGGTACTAAACAACCCAAGGTCTCTTTCTAATGAGAATGATGACTTTATTTTGTCCTACCATTGTCAATTGAAAGGAAGCTACTCACAAAAGAGCAACTTTGCTCTCCTCGTACTTACTACATTCATTCATGAACTACATAATATTTAGTGAGTATCTATTATATGCTAGGCACTGTGATGACTCTAGGGATAGGAAGATAAAAAGATACACCTATGCCCTCAGGAAGATATGAAGATGTAGAAATGCAAATAAACAATTACATCATAATAAAATAAACCAAATTACTAGAAATAAATGTGTTCAGTGTAGGAAAAACTCCTATACCTAACAGGGAAGGAAGAGTAGAAACTTTCAGGTGTGAGACTGATGGAAAGGTAGTTTGATACAGTAGTATTAGTAGCAAAGATATACGCATCACAGAAACTGATTTCTAGTTCGATATTACAGGAATGGAAAGTACCAGAGAGGGGTAACAAGAAGCTAAAGACAACAATATGGTAGACAAAGATAAATTTATGTTGCGATACTTCGAGCTTGAGGTATCTGTGGGACAAACTTACAACCATTTGTCTTTTTCTATCACATTGTCAAAGATCAAAGGTTCATTTTCATGTGTTAGTAACCTGGAAGATGGTGATGCCATTTACAAAAGTTTTTTTTAAAAAAGCAACATTTAGATTGTGTAGACATTTGATTTTTAGAAAGACTAGATCCAACAGACATACTAATCACCAATTTTTCTATTTTTTTCAAGGTCTATTTCTATCACAATGATCCTTCTAAAAGAAAAAGGCACATTAGATAATATATGAATTCATACAAATCGTGATTGGATTTAGATCAAGAAAAAGTGTTTTACAAGAAGCAGCAGAAGCAGCAGCAGCAGCAAGCAGCGTGCTTTCTTTTCTAAGACACTGAAAACTTATAACCCTACATGTTCTCTTTTCACTTTAGCTGCTAGGAAATCTAAGAACCAAATTCAATGCTTTACAGCTGTAATCAGCTCATCTCTAGAACCTGATAATGTTTCCTCTCTTTAAGTAGTGGATATTCAGTTGTTTGTTTTATCACTAGTTGTTCTATTTCACATTTTATTCAGTCCTATAAGCCATGTAAAACCCTTTATATGCAATAAAATCCTCAATAAAAAGAATGTTAATGCAAAGATTGCTTGCAATATTTGAAACAGCTTTTTACTAGGCAAATTAATCAACAACATTGTTTATGTAGATAATCTGCTCACTAAACCACTTCTTCATGAATAACAAATAAAGTGTTTCAATGAGGTCAAACTAACTTTTCAAATGAGTAAGATTCAAATTTAAGTACTATATTAAAGGATATATACAAATTAAGGAATATACAAATTAAGTAATCACGTGTATAGGATTACTTACTAATTTTGCGTATCAACTCTTAAAAATATATTCAAATACCAGGTTAGTTTATTTTTACAGGCAATTTACAGTTTATAGTGACTCCTGTGCATTTTCAGATTTTCAGCCACACCTGTTCCAAGTTAATCTATACCATCTTTAAGTTATTTATTTAATGAACATATTATATAATGAACATATAAACACATTTATTTAATGAACATATTAAATGTCCTTATAAATTACCATTTATACCTAACTAAACATGAGTTTATTTTTCTGATTTAAGATATTAATACGATTTTCTTTGTGAAAAATTAATATATCCAGATTGGATAAAGACAATCAGATATATTTCACTAATCAACTGATACTAAATTTAGTCTCTAAATATAAAAAAGTAAAAAATGGGAGCCAAGTTGCTATGAAGCCAATTTTCAGTCTCATTCACTTAAAAGAACCTCTTACAGCATCCAAATCCAGTGTCTTGAAAACTGTTACTTATGTTTTAGGGTTTTTAGAGTTTCTTTTTATTTTAAACAGGTATGGACATCAGATAAAGTCATTTCTGACAAACAGCAAGCAAACGAGGTGCACCTTCGACTGCTCCAGCCTACTACAGCATTTCCTGGCTAAGGTAAGAGAAAAGGGAATCCAGGCAAAGCCAATGGAATCCATAAGTTGAGAAAATGAGATGACAGTCCAAGAAGACCAAGGTAATAAGAGTTCACAGGAGAGAGCAGGAAAAAGGAGAAAGCTACATACAGTGAGAACCCAGGAGAGGTCCCTTTCCACTATAATCATAACACCTCGTAAGGAAAATTCCCAAGACAGGAGAAAGCTATGTGAAAAAATTTGAGGGAACAGTACCACATGTGTACATAAGACCAAGAACAGTGCCTGTTCCCAAAAGGTGGGTTAAAAAAAAAAAAATCTCCTAATTTACAGGACATTAGGGTACAACACTCAGGAAGGTATTACTTCATACTAGGTAATAGCCCTATAAGGATCCACTCAATAAACTGTAAAAGCAAGACCTAAAATGATCAAACTATTTCTAAACAATTAATGGCATCCCAGAAAAAAGTTCAAGAATTTATAAGAATTATGGATACAAAATATTCAGAAGTTAAGAAGGTAAAATTCACAATTATCAGAAATCCAAAGATTACTCTGAATACGAAGAAGAAAACAACCCAGGACGTAGAGAATAATCAATTGACCCAGATTTGACAGATGCTAGAATGAGCAGAGAAGTAGTACAATGTTATTTTAATAGTACTTCATATGTTCAAGAGGACATGTAGACAATACAATTTCCATACATACTAATACATACACAGAAAATAAACTAGATAAAAACTATGTCTGATGTGAAAAATAAGCTAGACAGGCAGACTGCATGTAGCAAAAGCCTAGTGAACTTAGCAACAGAAAACACAGAGAAAAAAGAATCCAAAAAGAATTAAAAGAATGTCAGTTCTTTTACTGCTACGACATCTCCCAATATACTAATAATATTTTCTAATATAGTAATATTATACTTATCAATATGCTAATAAATGAAATTCCAAAAAGGGATGAGAGCAATAAATGGAGAAAAAAATGGCTAAAATTTCCCCGAACTTTATGAAAATTATAAACCCATAAATCTAATAAACTCAATGAACCCCAAGCCAAACTTGGGCACATACTGCTCAAAACTAGTAAAGAGAAAATATTAAAAGCCGGGGGAAAAAATGACATAAGCGTACAGACTAAGGGAAGTATGATAGAAGACTTCTTATCAGAAACAATGCAAACACCAAGACAGTGGAGTAAAATCTTCAAAGGACAAAGGGGAAAAGCCATCAGCCTAGAATTCTAAACAAAGCAAAATATCTTTCAGAAAAGAAGCAAAATACTTTACACAAAAACATGAGGAATTCACCACCAGATCATCATCACAGAAGAAACGGTTAAAGGAAGTCCTTCAGAAGCAGCAAAATGACACTGGATAGATGGAAGTATCTATTAATATCTGCAATGGAACGAAGAGCACTGAAAATAGTACATGGGTAAATATATGTCTTTGTCTTATTATTTCAAAATCTTAAAAAGATAACTGCTTGTTTAAACAAAATAATATAACAAAGGATTTACAACACGTATAAGTAAATTCATGACAAAAAAAGTATCAAAGCTGGGGGGAGAAATGGAAGTACACACTTGTAAAGTCCTTAACACAACACAAGAAGTGGTATAATATCACTTACTAGAAGACTCCACCAAGTTACAGATGTATACCATAAATCATAAAGCAATGAATAAAATAAAAGATTATAGCTAATAATCCAACAAAGAAGTTTTAAAAAGAATCATAACTTTACTCAACTAATAATAGAAAAGAAGGCAGAGAGAGAGGGAAGGGATCTAAGAACAGACAGGCCAAACAGAAAACACAGCAAGATGACAGACTTAAACTTAACCAAATCAATAATATCATTAAGTGTATATCATCCAGATCTCAATGATTAGTTACTGGTCTGAATCTAAACAGAAAAATTACAAGGAAGGAGATTGAATCAGTAACCAAAAAGCTCCCAAAAAAGAGAAGTCCAGGGGGCCACCAGTTAGCTCAGTTGGTTAGCTCTTAACAACAAGGTTGCCGGTTCGATCCCCACATGGGCCACTGTGAGCTGCACCCTCCACAACTAAATTGAAACAACATGACTTGGAGCTGATGGGTCCTGGAAAAAAAACACTTAAATAAATTAAAAAAGAAAAAAAGAAAAGTCCAGAACCAGATGACTCCACTGGTGAAATCTACCAAACATTTAAAAAAGAATGCATACCAATCCTTCCCAAACTCTCCCACATAACAGAACAGGAGGGAACACTCCCAAATTCATTTTACAAGGTCAACGTTACTGATAATAAAACCAAATAAGGACACCAGAAGACAATTACATTATCCCTGAAGAATACAGATGCAAAATTTCTCAACAAAATATTAGCAAACCACAGTCAACAGTACATTAAAAGGATCATAACCATGACTAGGTAGCACTGACCTCAGGCGTGCAAAGATGGTTCAACATTCACAAATCAATCAATGTGATTCACCTCATTAACAAAATGAAGGATAAACATCATATGATCATCTCAATAGGTATAGAAAAAGCATTGACAAAATTCATCACTCATTCATAATAAAAACGGGGTGTAGAAGGAATGAACCTCAACATAATAAAGGCCATATATGACAAGTCCACAGATAGCATCACACTCAAATGGTGAGAAGCTGAAAGCTTTTCCTCTAAAATCAGGAAAAAGACAAGGATGCCCACTTTCACCACTTTTATTCAACATCGTATTGGAAGTTCTCGCAAGAACAAATAGGCAAGAAGAAATAAAAGGCATCCAAATCTGAAAAGAAGAAGTAAAACGGTCTCTATTTGCAGACAACTATTTACAGATGACATGATCTTGTAATAGAGAAAACCCTAAAGACTTCACACAAAAAACTGTTTGAATAAACAAATTCAATATAGTTACAGGATATAAAATCAATATTCAAAAATCAGTTGTATTTCTATACACTAACAACTATCAGAAAAAGAATTTAAGAAACATGCCCATTTACAATTACATCAAAAAGAATAAAATATCTAGGAATAAGTTTAACCAAAAAGGTAAAAGATCTGTACACTGAAAATTATAGGACATTGATGAAAGAAACTGAAGGCACAAATAAGTGGAAAGATTCCATAATCATGGATGGGAAGAATATTGTTAAAATGTCCATACAAACCAAAGCAGTTTATATATTCAATGAAATTCCTCTAAAAATTCCAATGGCATTTTTCACAGAAGTAGATACAAACAATCCTAAAATCTGTATGGAACCACAAAAGATTCCAAATAGCCAATGCAATCTCAAGACGAAAGAATAAAGTGAGAGGTATCACACTCCCGGATTTCAAACTATATTGCAAAGCTATAGTAATCAAAGTAGTATGGTACTGGCATAAACACAAGACACATATATCAATGGAACAGAATAGACAGACCAGAAAAATAAATCTATGCATAAATGGTCAACAGATTTATGCAAAGGAACCAAGAATATACAATGGGGAGCGGAGTCTCATCAATAAATAATATTGGAAAAACTGGACAGCCAAATTGCAAAAGAACAAAACTGGATCTTACACTATAAAACTGGATCTTACACTATATTTAAGAAATCCACTTAAATATAAAAATACAAACATTAAAATGACAGGAAAATATATGCCCTACCGATACTCATCAATTAAAGTGGAAGTAGCTACATTACTGTCAAAGTAGATTACAGGGCAATGATTACCAGGGATAGAGATCATTTCTTAATAATAAAGGAGTCATTTTATCAGGAAACGATAATCCCACATGTTTAGGAACCTAATAACAAAGCTTCAAAATACATGAAATAAAATCTGACTGAACTGCAAAAAGAAACAGATAACCCCACAATAATAGTCAGAAACTTCAGCACCACCACCTCCTTACCCCCAGTCAATAATTGATAAAAACAAGTAGACAAAAATTCACCAAGGATACAGAAGATCTGAACACTTTCAAACAACCTATCCTGATTGACATTTTTAGGACACTCAACCCAACACCAGCACAATACATTTTTTGTTCAAGTGCATATGGAATATCTATCAAGTTAAAACATTCTGGGCTATGAAATTTCAATAAATTTTAAAGAACTCAAGTCATAAACATATGTTCTCTAACTATAATGAAGTTAAGTTAGAAATCAGTAACAACTATCTGAATAATGCACAACTATTTGAAACTAAAGAACACAAATGTAAATAACCCATGGAACAATGAAAAAATCAAAAGGGAAGTTAAAATGCATTTTGGACCTAATTGAAAATAAAAACAAAAAATACCGCAATTTGTGGAATTTATAATAGGGGAAATGCCTATAGCAGAAAGGAAAAAGGGTCTTAAATCAATAATCTCACACATTTTAAGAAACTAGAAAAAAGAGCATATTAAACTAACACTAAAAAAGAGCTTTGTCGTTTAAAACCCCACAAGATTACTTACAAGATGATTTTGTGGAAAAAAAAATAAAACAAAGCAGAAAAAAGGAAATAAAGATCAAAGCAGAAATCAATAAAACAAAAACAGAGAAACAGAGAAGGTTAATAAAGCAATACGCTGGTTCTTTTAGAAGATTAATAAAATGTGATGAACCTCTAGTCAGACCGCTCAGGGAAAAAAACACAAATTATCAATATCAAGAATGAGATGTGACATACCACAGATTCTGGTATCAAAAGGATAAGGGAGTACTGTGAACAACTTTATGCATATAAATTTTACAACTTATATGAAATGAGAAAATGCCTTGAAAGACACAAACCCACTCAAGAAGAAATAACCTGACTAGCACTATATCTATTAAAGTACTTTAAAACCTTCCCTCAAGGAAAATTCCAGATCCAGATCGCTTCAGTGGTGAATTCTATAACACCAAACATTTAAGGAAAAATAATACCAATTCTACATGACCATTTCCAGAAACTCTGAAAGCAACACCTCTCAATTTATACTATGAGGTTAACATTATGTAATATCAAAACCAAAAATACTACAAGAGGGCCTGACCCGAAAGCTGATCTCTAGGAACTGGCTCAGCCAAAGTCTGAGGGTTACAGCAGAGACAGTCCTATGTCAAGTGGGAGATTCCCCCCAAACTAGAAAACATTTACATTTCAAAAGCAGAGGAAAGACAACCACAGGATTAAAGGAAGATGTGAAACCATGCAAACTGTTATGTGGGATACTTGACTGTTAAAATTTTCTCAATCAAGTTTTACAGCTTCCTCAAAAAGAAAAAATTTACAAGCAAAGTACAGACCAGTATCCCTCATGAACATAAATATATCAATCATAAACAAAATTGTAGCATATCAAATCCAACAATATATAAATATGACAATTCATCAGGACCAACCGAGCTTTAATCTCAGGATTGCAGAGTTGATTTAATATTTGAAAATCAATGACTATAATTCATCATGTTAATTAATGAAAAAAATCTGTTCTCAATAGCAGAAAAGTATTTGACAAATCTAACATCCGTTTCTGATGAAAAAAACTCTCAGCAATCTAGCAGTGAAACTTTCTTAACATGATAAAGGACATCTACGAAAAACCTCCAATTAATATCACATTGTATAGTCAAAAAAGCTCACTGCTTTACCAACATAAAAAATAAGACAAGGATGTCCACTCTCACACTTCTATTCTCTAGAAGTTTTAGTGAGTTCAAAAAGGCAAGAAAAAGATATAAAGGCATCCAGATTGGAAAGGAAGAAGTAAAACTGTCTTTATTCACAGACAATAAGAATATCTACGTAAAAAATCCAAATGGAATCTACAAAAAATATACAGAACTGAGTTTAGCAAGGTTTCAGGATACAAGGCTCAATACGCAAACATCAATTTTATTTTCTTACACTAGCAACAATCTGGAATGAATATAAAGATGCCATTTTCAAGAGCATCAAGGGGGAAAAACATTTAGGGATACGCGACAAAAGATGTGTAAGACTTGCATATTAAAAACTACAAAACGGCCACCCGGTGGCTGAGGCGGTTGGAGCTCTGTGATCCTAACTCCGAAGGCTGCCGGTTCGATTCCCACATGGGCCAGTGGGCTCTCAACCACAAGGTTGCTGGCTCAACAATTCGAGTCCCGCAAGGGATCGTGGGCTGTGCCCCCTGCAACCAGCAATGGCAACTGGACCTGGAGCTGAGCTGCGCCCTCCACAACTAAGACTGAAGGGACAACAACTTGACTTGGAAAGAAGTCCTGGAAGTACACACTGTTCCCCCAATAAAGTCCTGTTCCCCCTCCCCAATAAAATTTTAAAAAACTCTACAAAACACTGCTAGAGAAATTAAAGAAGCCCTCTACAAATGGAGAAACATACTTTGTTCATGAGTCAGAGAATTCAGTATTGTTGTAAATTTTTCCCAATTTGACCTATAGATTCATCATAATCCCCAAAAAAATCCAAGCAGGAAATGTTTCTTATTCATTTTAGAAATTGACAAGCTCATTATAAAACTCATATTGGTAAAGGACGTGGCATAGTACCGCCACGCCAGAAAAAAAAAGGAAAAAAAAAACCTCTGAAAAGGAAGTACAAAGTTGGAGAGACAACTGATTTCAAGATTTACTATCAAGTTACAGTAAATTAAAAAACATGGTATTGGCACCAACACAAGTAGATCATAGGAACAAAATAGAGAGTCCAGAAATAGACCCACACATATATAACAACTGAGTTTTGGAAAAAGTACAAAGGCAATTCAGTGGTGAAACTGCGGCAGTCTTTTTCAACAAATGGTGCTGCAACAACTGGATATCCATATGCAAAAAAATAAACTTCAATCTAGAAGAAAGCATGTTAAGAAAATCTTTGTGACCTTGGCTTAGGCAAAGATTTTAGATACAACACCAAAAGTATACAAACCATAAAATAAAAAATTGATATATAGGCTTAATCAAACTTAAGACTCCAATCCTACTCCTTCAAAGAAAATGTTAGGAAAATTAAGAGACAATCCAAAGATGCAGGGAGGGGGAGGCAGGAATCTGATAAGGTACTGTTATCCAGAATAAATAATTAATTTTCAAAACTGAGTAAGAAAACAACTTCAAAAATAGGTAAAAGATTCGAACAGACACTTGATCAAACAAATTATATAATGGCAAATAAGCACATTAAAAGAAGCTCAATGTTATTAGATATGGGGAAAACACTAATTATAACCACTACATACTACTTATAGTGGCTGAAATTAAGACTGGCAATACCAAGTGGTGTTGGTTCATTTGTGGAGAAAGGGGCACTCTCCATACTCCGCTGGTAAGAACGTAAAATAAAAAAAACAGTACGGCGGTTTCTTTAATAGCCATTCCACTTCTAGGTATTTATCCAAGAGAAAAGAAAG
The DNA here is from genome assembly GCF_964194185.1 of Rhinolophus hipposideros. Taxonomy (NCBI): domain Eukaryota; kingdom Metazoa; phylum Chordata; class Mammalia; order Chiroptera; family Rhinolophidae; genus Rhinolophus; species Rhinolophus hipposideros. Next base: position 18,238,791 of record NC_138051.1, on the reverse strand, counting down.
ACTATGTCTATACAACAAGTACACTTCATAGCAGCTTTTTGCAATAGTTCAAAACTGAAAATCCACGTGACCATCAACAGGTAAATGGATAATCAAATCGTGGCCTATCTGTACAATGGAACACTACTCAGCAATGAAAGCATGTACTATTGACACCCCCCCCCACAACAGTATTAATGAATTTCAAAATAAAAGGCTGAATAAAAGAAACCAAACAAAAAAAAGCAAATACTATACAATTCCATATATATATAAAACTCTAGAAAATGCAAACCAATCTGGAGTGACAGCAGATCAGTGATTGCCCAGGGAACAGGAGGGCTAGTGCGAGTAGGGGTGGAAGTAAGGGATTACTAAGGCGCAAAAGGAAACTAGGTTACAGATATACTTGTCATCTTGATTGTCTGGATGTTTCCTAACCTCGATTGTCATGATGGCTTCACAAAGTAAGTGTGTGTGTGTGTGTCAAAAATTATTCAATTATGTGTTTTAAATAGTGCAATTTATTGTATGTCAATTATAGTTATTAGAATGATACAATAATCAATACATTTATTAGCTAAATAAGTACTCATTTTTTTCTTTTTAAATCAAGAAGACTGAACTGTTATCTTGCCACAGATAAAAATTAACATTTAGTCAATATCCACTGCATGCCAGGCATTCTATTAGCCACTTTACAGGTGCTAACTTAATACGTATTATCTTAAAGCTATTAGTTGTAAAAAAAAAAAAAAGAGGGGGAGGGTAGAGGATAACAGAAACTTCAGAAACTAGACAAGGCTTTATTTCTTAAAAAAAAACAACAACAAAAAACACAACTTTCAGTTCCCACAAAACAAATATACAGCAACATCAATAAACACAGCAGATTTAAATCTAAATCCTTCATAGTCAAGTTCTATCAATTCAGTTGGAATTGTCCTACTGTAGGAATACATGCCAAGGAAAAAAGTTTACACTGAATGTTTAAATATGTTCTTATATTTGGATCCACTGAATTCTATAAATACCCTGAGTGAATAGGGTTAAAAATATAGTTCAGATGGAACCAAATAAAAAATAAAATCTTGTGTAATCGGCAATGTCCAATTACTTTGCAAACTAGTTTCCTCATATGTTTACTTTATGTTAGACTTGCACCTGTTTCCAAAAAGGATTTGAAGTGGCTTTTCCATCTGCAAAATGATGTATCTAATTAGTGAACCTCTAAGATGTCTTTCAGCTTTTGTCATTCTACTTTTTCCCCACTCATATTCTTAAAAACTACATTAACCATATTTCAAACAAAATAACTATAACCCTTTAAAAATTCAGACTATTTCATTCAATTAATGTATCAGAACCAAGTCTAGCATTTGAAGGTCCACCTTTTACTCTTATACTTTCACAAGGTTTCTAAACCTCAGCACTGCTGACATCTAGATCACAATATTGCTGTGAGGAATTATCCTGTACAGCGTAAGATGTTGAGCAGCATTCCTGCTACCCACCCAATAGATGCTGTAAACGCCTCCACAAAGTTGTGACAAACAAAAGTGTCTCCAAACACTGTCAGTGTCGAGGGGGGGTGAGGGGAGGGAGGCAAAATTATCCCCGGTTGAGAACTACTGTTTTAAAACTACTGAAATGTAGTAATCTTGCACTATGAACCTACTCCACACACAGGACAGGGAATTTGAAAGCAAAATGTCCTCTATTTGAAGGTTCTTAAGGGTATTTTAAATGTTTATACACAGTGTATGCTCTATTTTCCAAAAGCCCATAAATTAAAGAGCAAAGGGTTGTTGTTTTTAATTATTGTTTTGTTTTCAAATGGAGGAAGCTAGGCCGTACAAAATATGTGACATGTGTGACCTCTTAATTTAGATCATGTCTCCCAGATGGAAGAAACTTCTAGCCAAAGAAGTATGTATGAAACATTCCTTAAACACTCTATAACTAAAGAACTATGGCAGTTAATTTAGAAAATATCAATACTCCTTTGGAACTCAATTTTATAGCTCTGCCATTACCCAACCTACAGTTTGTCCCAAATAGGTGTCAAATTCCATTAAGTGTTCAATTTCAAACTGCCATTATATGTGATACCTCTCCTAAATTCACATTAACTTTCTTTGTCTCACTCTCTCAGCCAGAGTTAACTTCAATGAGTTAACTCTGAAGTGGAATGAAGAACAAAAAATAAAAATATCATAATCCCAACAGTATTTAGATTTACATTTTCTTGAAAACTGGGTTTCTTTTTATGTCACTAACCTGCATGTAACTGCTTTCTTACTATTCCACAGGAATAAATACAACCTACTTGTGATAAAAGACTTGCTGTCATAAATGTAGGAAGAGTAAGAAACAACCTAGAGACAAGAAACCCCCAGTTTTGGCTCTGGCTCCCAGTACCTGGGTGACCATTTCACACCCCCAACTTCAGTGTTCTCATTTGTGAAAAACAGGAAGATAATGATTTCTACCTCTGGGTTATTGTGAGGATTAAGTATAATTTATGTGAAATCATTTTGTGAACAGTAAAGCACCATACAAATGTTGGGTATTATTGGTGGTATCCTGGTGGCACGTGCAAACAATATAGTTGAGAAAACAAGACACCTCAAATAAGGGACTTACTGATATCACTGAATAAACATCACTTTTCAAAATAAACACTCATTAGGAAGAGAACTTGAGCCAATAAACTCTGAACGATGATTCACACATCTGGGTTCAAATCTCAGTTCTGCCTTTAACACCGCATCATCACAGGCAAACTCTCTTTGTCACCTCAAATTTCATCTAAAATATCCAAGTACAAGACCAGATATTCCATAAGTCTTATTATAGCCCCTGTCAGCCTAAGAAATGACCAAGTAGCCAAAAGCTTTAACACTCTCCAAAACTCAGGGCACTCTCTGGTTTGCCAGCAAAGCAGAAGTCGAGGGTAACAGACAGTAAGAAATTGTTGATGGCATAAAAACAGAATCCCATACAGTTCTCTAGAAGAAAAGAAAGCTGTAAGCCACCTTGTTCCTATAACGAATACTAATTCTCTAAGTGACAGTAAGGACGAACAAGGTGCATTAACAGCAGGGCGGAGCTCTTCCCCACAAGGTTTTGCAGAACCACCCACTTCCCAAAGGGGTACACCGCTTCCTGCGGGCCCTCAACGGCCAAGAAACTTGAAAGACTTAAGGTCTACATTGTCTAAGAGAGGACTTTAGTTTTGTGTTCACTTGGGCGTGACGGTCGTCATCTGGCCAACATATCCTATAAACACCATTACACACGACACGAAGTCTCCCGCAAGTCTAAAAAAAAAAAATCCAAGTGTTTAGAGGACTACTAGTGTTTAAAAATGAGTTCAGACGATGAACTCAAAACGAGATAAGTGGGTGCGTGCTTGGCAGCTGCCAGGTTTTTCTCTTCCCCACGTTAACCGCCCTCCCGCGTCTCCGCAGAGGCGACGCCCGGCCCCGCTCCGCCCCTCGCCGGGGCCGGGGAAGGGTCCCCAGGGTCCCCAGCAGAGGCCGGGCCAGGTAAGCCAGGCCTCCGGGCGCCGCCACCCCTCGCTCCTCACCGATGACGATGCGCAGGTGCTTGAGGCGGGTCAGCGCGTCCTTCTTGGTGTCCAGCACCTTTTGGGTAGACTTCTTCACATCCCCGTGCGGCTTCTTGGAGAACATGCTGCCGCGGCCCCCTCCACGGCCGTCTCTGGCCCCCTCCCGGCCCGGTTCCACCCGCGGAAAGTGGAGGGAGTGGGCGGGGAGGACACTAGCGTGAGCGGCTCATTCACGCCCCGGACTTGCGGGCCCGGGTGCAGCCGACTCCTCCCAGACCCAGGCCAGGGCCGCCACCTCCACCCGCCTCGCGCCGCGGCCGCAAGCCGCCTTCGGCTCGGGCTCCAATATGGCGGATGCCCTCTCCCAGCCCTGCACAAAGCCAGGGAGACCAGGCTGAGTCGCCCGCCGCCGCCGCCGCCCGCTTCCTGCGGCCGCCGCTCGCCGCCACAGGCCGGGGCCCGGGACCAGGAGCCACGGAGGTGGGGCTCTCGGCGGCAGCAGCACAACTCCTCCCTCCCTGAGGCCCCCTTAAGGTTAAAGCGTCCGTAGCAAGCTCAGACCTTGCAGAAGCCGACAGGGATACCGAGTGTAGTGATGGGATTTCACGACGCTGCCGTCAGTGGCGAATGGTCCCCGTGGCAACCACCTTCTGACGTCAGCTTTCTTGACGTCATGCGAGCGTGAGATCATCCGTGGCCTTACTCGCTCGCCTTTGGTGTCTTGTGCAAGCAGCCGAAGGAGGAGCCCAAGAAAGTCAAGGAAGGGAATTACTTTGTGTGTCATTGTAAGCAAAGTGATTCCTAGCCAAACTCCCATAGTGTCGTATATTTTTGTTTAAAAATCCTTCATCTCCACTGTTTACTATGTCATAATAACTTCAGAAGATAGCCCCAAAACATCAAAGCAGACGTACAGTATAGTTTTGATGCCAATTCTGAAGGCATTGAGTAGAACACTCCTTCACTTACTAATTTGAATTTTGTTTAAAGGATTTTTGTTTTGCAAAGTGATGATTAACAATTTACTATATTTATAGTACAGAGATTTATAGTTACAGTACATCCTCTTGGTTAAAATTATCTCGTATAAATAAATGAGCTCTCCCAAAAGCATGCAGTAACGGAAAAGTTACAGAGAAAAGAAATCTGGAGAATTTTTAGGGTGAGTTTGCCTAATATGTAAGGAGTTCGCAAATTCGTGAGAAAATGAAGGCCCAAGGAGAAAAATTAATAGAGAACATGGAAAAAAATCACAGTAGTGTGTACTCATAACTAAAACTGAAAAATGCTCACACTCAGTAGTTTAAAAAATCAAATTAAAACAATATTTTTAAACAGCTTTAATTAAGATGTAATTGATACAATAAACTGAACATTTTCAAAGTGTACAATTTGGTAAGTTCCACATTTGTACACCACCATGAAAACATCACCACAATCAAAATAGTGAATATATACATCATCCCCCAAATTTTCCTCTCACCTCTTTGTTATCCCTTTCTCCCACTGCCCCACCCCTAGTCCCAGGCAACCATTGAGCTTTCTGTCCCTTGGAATTTGCATTTTCTAGTTTTATAGAAATATAAGCATACACTATACTCTTTGTTGTCTGGCTTCTTTTATATATACATACTCAATATACATAATTTATTTTTAACAATAAAGTAATGTTTTATCAGTCAAATTAGTAAAGATTGTTTTTAAATTAACCATCTTACTGCTGAGAGTGTGACAGCAGACACTCCTATTGGTTTATTCAAATTTAAGAGTTTTTAAAAAACTAATAGATTAATTTTTTAACAGACTTAAATTTCGTAGCTCAGTTTTAGGTTCCCAGCAAAACTGAAGAGAAGGTACAGAGATTTCCCCATACACCCCCCCACCCCACACATGCACAGCCTCACCAATTATCAACACCCCCATGGAGTAGAGCATTTGTTACAGCTGATGAACCTATGTTGATATATAATTGTCACCCAAAGACCATAGTTTACATTAGAGTTCATTTTTGGTGATGATCTACTTTCCCATAATCTTTCCATAGAAAGATTAAAATCTTTCCATAGAAAGATTAAAATTTTCCATAATTTTAATCTTAAAACCAAAAGCTTTGAGAACTGCTGGTCTATCTCTTGATCACTAAAAAAAGTTCTTAATTTTGTGATTGCTAACTTCAAGTCCTTGCCATTTATATTTCATTAGGATTCACTTGATCCTGTTGCTATTCTTAGCATTGCAACACAGTTTGAATTGCCTTCCCATTCACAAGTAATGAAACTAAAACAGATGCAGTGTCTAAAGCAACAGAAGTAAATTTACAAGCTTTTATAATAAAATGTAATCAACAAAGAAATAATAGCTGTACATAGTGATTTCTGTCCAAAGAGTACTGTATGAAAAAGGCTAAACAACAAAAAACCCAACCATCCAAACAAACAAACAAAAAAGCTCACATTGGAGGAACCTGACAATACTTCAGCCAGGTGATCAAGGTCAACATCAATGGCGCTTTACCTTTGTGATCTTCTCCCCGAAACCTACAACCTTAGTCTAATCATGAGAAAGACATCAGACAAATTTCAACAGAGGGGCATCCTTCAATAAACTTGACCAGTACTCCTCAAACCTCTCAAGGTCATCAAAACCAAGGGAAGTGTGAGAAATTATCACAGCCAAGAAGAGCCTAAGGAGAAATGATAACTAAATGTAGTAAGGTATCCTAGATAAGATCATGGAACAGAAAAAGGATAGATAAAAAATAAGGAAATCTGAATAAACTATGGAGTCTAGTTACTAATAACATATCATTATTGGTTCATTAACCATAATAAATGCATCATACTAACGTAAGATGTCAATAACGGGAGAAACTCTATGGGAGTTGGGCATATGGCAACTCTCCAATACTATTGGCTCAATTTTCCTGTAAATTTAAAATTGTTTTAAAACATAAGTCTATTCATTAAAAAGATCAGTGGTTGCCAGGGTTTGGGGTAGGGGATAAATAGGTGGAGCATAAGGATTTTTAGGGCAGTGAAAGTACACTGTATAATACCGTAATAGTGGAATAAACATCCCTAGTGATAAATGGGGAAAAAGAGACAAATCTCTGATAGAAAAAGAATTCCAAAAAATTTATGTAGATACCCAAGGAGATGGAGAATAACTTTCTATTTCTTTGGTGTGGTCCGCAAATATGAGTTTCTTCCAAAGAGTACAGTGTGGGAGAGGCAGGGAGGGTAACTTTACAGTGCAGAACTAACAAACACTACTAGGTGATCAAGGTCAATACCAACAGTGATAAGTCATGTTGCTAATGTGTACCCTGGATATAATGTAATGAAAATAGCACTTCACCTCTGTGGTCTTTCTCCCTAAAACCTGTAACTTCAGTCTAATCATGAGATAAGTATTAGACAAATCGCAATTGACCAGTAATTCTCAAAACTGCCATATCTATTTTTTCAAAACAAAAAGTGTTTAATGAAAAAAGTGTCGTTTTACTTTTTTTTTTTTTTTTTTTTTTTTGCAAATCTCTTTAATGTTTGGCCTAATAGAAGACAGCTGAATTCTTATGATGCAGTATGTTCTTTTGGTTGAAGCATATAGAAAAAAAATCTGGCCTCATGTAGATATGTAATTGGAAAAGGGGAATATGTTAATAGCTTTTTACATAATTATATACATTATACTAAACCTAAACGGAACTGAAACTCAACAAATGGTGGTTTCTTAAAGATTAGTTGCAATGTAGAATATAAAAGTATATCAGTAGACGTTTTGTATTACATTAAAATCTTGTACTTTAAATGGACTTTATACCCATTCATAATTTTATAACCTTATACATTTGCTGTTTGGAAAATTGTTCACTGAGTTATACAAATATTCCAAATGTTAATACATTTCATTAAACAATATAAACATTTTTAACATTACATACATCAGAAAAATCCTTTAAGTGTTAGAAAGTTGTCATGTTCACCACAGTGGGTAAAAGTTTTCCAAATTCCTAATTTTCATCTGGAAACTTGAATTTTATCTTTGGTAGCAAATACTGTCAATTGTTTTAAAAAACAACAGGCTCACGTTGTTCATTTGATTTTTTTGTGAAAATATTTGCCAAGTATCCAAGTCTGAATAACTACAGTTTGTCAGTTCTTGTAAGTATTCCTTGAATCAAGTTGTTAGGTCAGCTCACAACTCAGTTGCACAAGTGCTTTTCCATAAGATCTCCATTGTACTTCAGTATGCAGCAGCTTTATACTACTTCCAACTTTGCCACAGAAAATATTAATATTAAAATGTTTAATAAATATTAAAGATGTATACTCAATGCTTAGAATTTAATAAAGAATATTTTTTATTGTTCATCAAGGATATTCATAAGTGAAACTGGCAGTGAAGAATACAATTTACATTAGTACAGTTTGCTCCCACTGCTTTCATGCCATGTAATGTGCCAACCATTTTAGCTATCATTGCTCTCACACCATCAGTTCCAACGACAATACATTTTGTAATTTTTTTCTGTTGTAATTTCATAGATTATGATTTAATTTTTAGAGAAAACAGGTAACATTAACACACAAGTCACGAAGCATTAGAAGAAATATTAGATTGGTTAAGGACAGAGAAAGTTAAAAATCATATACAATGAGTATGGAACTTCTTAAGCAAAATGTTTTTAAGATTTGTTGAAGTAAAGGCTGCTGACATTATTTGTTTGTATAGGCAAATGATTCAAATTCAAAGAGAAGGGAGGGAAGTAAACTATGTTCTATATCCTCTCTCTCCTGCCCCAAATTTAATCCATTGCTTAGTTTTGTCGATATGCCTCCCAACTATCTCAAATTTGTCCATTTCTTTCCACCACATAGCCTCTACCCCTGTACAAGCCACCATTATCTTCCCTCAACATCTGATTGATTTATTCCTTTCTCTTGTTTTATCCTAATCCATTTTCCACTAAGCAACTAATGATCTTTTTTAAAAGATCTGATCTTAAATTAATGTAATCTTATCACTAACCTAATCTCATTATGCCTTCCTACAAACTTCCCAATGACAACCCACTGCCTTTAGGATTAAAAAAAAAAATGAAATTTTCTTACCATAGGCGGTGTGAGATGTAGCCTTTTCCTAGCTCATGAACCTCACCTTTCACCCTTTTCACCCTTGAACACTAATGACCAACTATAGTGTTCTCTTAGTTCCTCAAACATGAACATACGACACTCTTTCCTATATCAACATCTTTACATATGCTATTCCCGTTCAGTTTATAATATTCCTTGTTTCCCTCTGAGCAGGGCAACTCCTACCCACCTCTCAGGTCTTAGCTTTAGAGAGGCCTTACCTGACACCTACTCCCCATCTTAATCAGGTTTCTGTGTTACACTCTCTTAACACCAGCAGGGACCATACCTCAATTTGTACAGTTAATCATTTAATACTATCTCTCCTCTTTTCTGTAAACTCTATAAAAGCACCTACTATTTCTATTTTGTTCACCAATGAATCTCTTGAAACAGCACAGTACCTGACATATAACATGCATTCAATAAATAGTTAATATATAAACAGATATAAGAGGATTTTTGATAAGAATAAATAAGAAATCATGATGGGAGATTTTAGAAAATTTTATTCATTGCTTCCATTAAAAAAACTCATACATTTTTAAGAAAAAGTTAGCTGTCAGTTTTATTTATTTATTTATTTACTTATTTTATTTTTATTTTTTTGCAATTTTAAGTCTATTTTTTACGTTTTTATTTTTTTATTTTTATTATTTTTTGATAAATTTTTTTATTAGTTTCAGGTGCACAAAACAATGTACTAGTTAGACATTTAGCATTTATATTAGCCGTCTGTTTTAGTCAGAACTCTTTCAGCTGAAAGTAATGAACAACCCATCAAAAAACAGCTTCAATAAAAAGAGGAATTTATTGATTCACATAACTGAAAATCTAAGGATTAACATTGAATACATATGGAACCAGGTAAATAATGTCATCAGGAATCTTTCTAGTTCAGCTTTGCTTTACCTCTGTGTTGGTTCCCATTCCCACTTCTCCCTTCCCCCCAGTTGCATGTGGAAGGAGAAATGGCCCTAGTAAACCTAGGCTCCCAGGCTTAATAGAACTTTTAATTTCAAAAGATGAGAACTCCTTCCTCATAGCTCCCTCCAATAAAAGATCTGGCAGCATCCATTGCAGCCTAGCTTGGTCCACATACGAGTCCCTGAACCTGAACCATATGGGCTGAATGGAACAGAGGAGGTTCTCCAAAGGAAAGTCAGAGAGCTGTTACCTCAACCAGTGGATATATACTGGGGAGATGAAACAAAAGATATCCACCTAACTAACTATACAGAAAAATTATCTAAAGAGCCATACAAATTAAAAATAAAATTGCATATTAAATTGCATATAAAATTGCATATTTACCTTTGAGAGAAATTTCAGAGAAAAGGAGTTTCCCTACTTGAAAAAAAAATTAGACACTGACTACAGAAAAGCACATGGTAATTTGAGCCATGAGACAGAGGAATAACAATAACATAAATACACTAACAGAAATGTTTTCAAATTTATACTTGAACTAAACCCATAACTAATTTCTGCAAATAGAGAATTAATACAAGGATAGGTCCTGTACCAGTGAACAGGCTGTTTCAAGCACCTTTAGGTTGTTTCAGTCTTAAATAATTGAAATCATTGTAGTGCGGGGGACCCTGCAGGGTCTCTGGTCCCGCTCCCCACATAAGAACGCAGGACATGGTGAGGCCAAAAAGGAACACCCATGGAGCCATAGGTAGGGGAGTCAAACCAATATATTCTCACTGGTGGCTGGTCTGGAGACACAGGAAGCAGGATCTACATAATCTGCAACCCGCCATCCTAACAGCAGTCCACGCTTGCCAGCCACCATCTTCTTGCTAGCCCCCATTCCTTTTTGCTAGCGTAGCCACAGCAGTTATATTAGTGGCCAATGGCTTACGGGTTACAGCTGACGGCCAACTAGCCACAGCTGATGGCCATCTGATCACAGTTAATGGCCATTTACTACCTGAGCCAGCACCTTTCTATGTGAGGCCGAGAGCCTGGAAACTGCTTTTTGGGGCTTTGTCCCCACAATCATGGTCTTATATGATTGGTGTAATTATAAATTGGTCTCATCTAGTTGTCATGTAGGTCCCTAAAGGTGCTTCAGTTTGAATTATTAAAACGTTTACCCTGATTTTGAATACTAGTTATTAGTCACAGCCTCTGGTCTCCTGCCTTTGTTTTTCCAGCTACCAGGATCAGCAAGGGTCAATCAGTAAAGACAAGATTTGATTATACGACTGATGTCTTAGCTCCACCTTGTGGTAACAATTGGAATTAAGTTTGCTTTCCTTCAGAGGCAAGATCTGCTGATTAAAAACAATGGAGCACAAGCAATATAATGGGCATAAATGAGAGTAAAAAACGGACTTCTAGCTGCTTCCCTATATCTACTTTATTCTGAACAAAGATGAAATTGAAAATGATATACATGGATCTTTTAATATTTTCTTCCTGCCCCCTCCCCGCAGGATGTACTCCCAGGATTATATTTGTCCCACTTTGGAGACCACTGACCTATAGAAATCTTCACACATATGCCCCAAAGATACACACAATAACATTAAAAGTATTATAATAATAATTAATTATAATATAATAATATACATACAAATATGTCAACACAATGATATATTTTTAATAATGAAAAATTGGAGGCTACCTAAATGTCCATTAACAGGTAAATGGGTAAAATTTTTAATATTAATGGAATATATATACTCAGTGGAATACCCAAGAGCAGATTAAAATAACTGGATTAGATTAGATTAGAGCTACCTGTATCGTGGTGCATAAATCTGAAAAACATGGTTGAGGAAAACAAAGTTGTAGCATGATATGTGTGTATGAGACGACTTTAAAATGAGCACTTTCAAATATGTTAAACAGTCCTATATATTATTTATGGATCTATACATATACAAAAATAGTTGTACATATGCATGGCAATCAAAAACACCAAGTCAGGACAATGGTTACTCTGTAAAGGGAAGGAGAGAAAATTGAGATTGAGAAGGAATCTGGAGCAAATGTGGTAAAATGCTAAGATTTGACACAGTTTAAAGGTGGGTACTATGTTAGATATATATTATTCTGAATACCTTTCTATGTGCTTAAATTATTGTGTAATATGCAAAATATTCAATAAAACAGATTAGGAAAAAAGTTACCCTAAAGAAGATATGGAAGGAAAACTAGAAGGAAAAACCCAAAATTATTTTATATCTACTTTATACCAGAGCAAACCCAGTAGGCAATGTAGTGATAGTGGATTATCTACATGAATATTAAAATAACCAAGAATTATGATAGGCATACCATAGGAGAGAATGAACCAAGAACTAAAATCTTCAAAAAACAAGGGGGAGTGACCTTGGGGGTTTGTAGATGACAGCGGAGATGCTGTGTGGTATGTTCTGATAACAAGCTGAGGGTTTTTAGGGAGGAGAGGGAGGATTGTCTGGAAGAAACTAGGAGGAGAAGGAGCATACCTACTCCATGACAAGGCTCAGTGGGAGGAGGGGTGCAAAAGAAACAGGGTCCTAGGAGAGACCACGTTTCCTTTAGAACAAGAAAGTTAAGGACCATTCAGAGAAGAGGATGAAGATATACCGCGGGTGCCAAAAAAATGTATACACATGACTTCATCTTTTTTATCAGTAGACATTGAGTATTACAATTTTAATAGTTTTTTCCTTTCTTAAAATGTGTATACATTTTTTGGCACCCTCTGTAGTGGATTTTGCTGTTGATTGACCATGAGTTCTAGAGGGCTCTCAATAAATGAGTAAGTATGAATGGATTAATGAAAAGTGAGAATTAAAATGTATCTAATGATGTGTAATCCCTACGTAAAATATAAAATATAAAGTGCTACATAAATATAGGGCATCATTAATACCTTTTTAACTCCCTCCATAGAGGAAACTTCATTCTGCTTTCATGGTTTTCTTTACATCAATTTGTATTTTCTAAATTGACAATAATCTTTTCTGGCCTTATGAATTTTTTGTCCCTTTCGGCTCCTCTTACAATCCCTACACATTTTGTTCTAAAATCTGTTTGGAGAAAGGGGAGACAAACTCTCCTTTTAAATAAAACACTGTAATTGCAAAACCTATTATTCTGTTTACCTTAAACACAAATATAATGTTGGCGGGAATTTTAGAGTTAGAAGAGAACTTAATGTAATGCAATCTTCTCATTTTACAACTGACCAGAGATTACATGGTTTGCCAAATTAATTGGCTGATTACTAGCAGAACCAGGATTAGAATCCATGCCTCTTATTCAACTTCCTTTTGTTTTTATTTGAGCAGCAGAAACAGAAAGCACCTCCTAAAGGGGCACTACATGCTGTGGTTGAGGGCAGGCTCCCATGTCAGACTACCCAAGTTCAAACCTCAATCTGCCATTTATTAGCTGTGTGACCTTGGCCAAGTAATTTAACTACTCTGCGCCTCAGTTTCCTTATCTACACAATGGAAGAGATAATTGTATCTCCTTCATAGAGTCGTTATAAGGATGAAATGAATTAATGCACTTAAAGCACATAACAGTGCTTGGCACATAAAGAGTGACCAGAAATCTAAGCTATTATAACTACTGAGCACACACTCTGCTAGCTGCTGATATAACAGAGATTAATGGAGGTTGGGATTTTACCCACAGCTGTTTAAGAAACCAAACCAAACAAAACCTTGAGATTATGTTTACAAATCTGGATATTTCACATAGAGACCTAAATTTCCAGTTTCTCTTGAAAACTGGAAAGTCTGACATCTAGGCCAGAATTCTGATGTAGTAACAATCGGCTGGAGCTAAAAGCAGCTGTCCCACCTAGTCCACACCACTCATACCCTTCCAGTTTCTATCTTTTAACTTTACCTGCCTGACTACTTCATGCCTTTGAAATTGCATCCCAGACTAAGACAATCCCTGCTCTCAAGGAACTCACAATCCAATAGGAGAGATGCATGTGCTAAACAATTCACAATACAGTGTGACAGAAACAAGGACAGAGTTGCGAAGTACAAAGTACAGCAACAGCCTGAAAGAACATGAGTGTATATGGTGGAGTTGCTGCTGGTGATTTACGTTGTTAAGAAAGTGGCTTTGAAAGAGAAAAAGAGTGGAGGGTTACAGAGCAAATAGGAAGTGCAAAGACATTGAAGTGGGAAACGGTTTGTGTGTTTAGTAATTGAGAAGTTCAGTTTTGAAGAATATATTAAGAAGGGAAGAAATAGGTTGACACTAGATAATAAAAGTCCCCTCCCCCATTTGGATCTTACCCTGTAAGAGATGGATAGCCCTTGAAATGTTTTCTGTCATTAAATTCTAAATCTAACTTTAATGCAATTATGCCTGGATACCCTTATCATCCTCTGTCAAATGTCTTTGGAGCTCGTGTTTGAGAAAAAAATGCTACAATCCACAGTATTCTATGAAATGTCAATAGCAAGTTGCCACTCCCAGAAGAAGCCCTGTCTTTATAGTGGATTAAAAAAACAGGCAAATGAAATTTCTTCATCTGTCAATTTGTGATAATAATAGCACCTACCTCAGGCTTATTGAGAATTAAACTTGACATAACCCATGTAAAGAGTTTACTAGAACACCTGATACAGTATAAAAGTGGTCAACTAATATGAGTTATTATGATTATGACATTTATTGAGTCTTCCTTGTCTATCATTCCGTTCATTGAGAAAACATAACATTTCATTAAGCCAAATACGTATTTTTCATTGAAAACTGAAATTAAATCAAGGCTGGTGGCATCTTCGGTCTGCATTTGGTATAAATGCAAAATGAAATGCCAAAGTAGTAACACTTCCTTCTATCTTATTGCTTGCAAAAGTTTCAAGAATAATACAGATTTTTGTGCAAAATAGAAAGTGCAAGTTATCGCCTGCAGTTACTGATTGAACATAACAGTTTATTGGTGCTTAGCTGGTAGAGACGTTTCTCCAGTTCCCCTAGGCTCAACGAGGAGGAAACACATTCGGGCAAAAGACCTTTTCACATCTGACAGTTACATCTTGGATCGCCAGGGAACTCAGACAATCACTTGGCGGGAAAAGAATAAATACAGACTAAATTTGCACAATCTGTTTTCTGTTTAGTTTATAAACTGAGATCGAGTCTGTCAGGTTTCGTGCCTTGTGGGACTTGAAGTCCAGAGGGAAGAAGTAATTAGGACTGCAGAAGCTTGGAAACCAGCAGCCCCTGTAGGTCCGAGCGATAAAGACTACAACTCCCGACAGACACCGCAAAGCCTCTCCGTAATTACGGGCAACCAACCATACCTGAGTAGGGCAAGCCCCGCCCCCCCGGCTCGGAGGACTACCTCCACCAATGGCAGAACTCCCAGCGCGGAGCCTGCGGGTTAGGTTGTGAGGCTCCAGCCGGAGGCGGGGAGGAGCCGAGGGGTTCAGAACGAGCTCGGCCGCTGGGTGGGTCGGGGCGTTCCGCGCGCCCTTCATTGAAGCGGCGGTGGCTGGGCTGGGCGCCCGGTGTGGGAAGCGACGGCGCGGCTGGAAAATGCCAGTCCATTCCCGAGGGGATAAGAAGGAGACGAACCATCACGATGAGATGGAGGTGGACTACGCCGAAAACGAGGGGAGCAGCTCCGAGGACGAGGACACGGAGAGCTCGTCGGTCTCCGAGGATGGAGACAGCTCAGGTGCGCAACCCAGCGGGGCTGGGACCCTGAGTCCTCGCGCGGGGCTCGCGACAGGCCGCTTTCCGCACGCTGGGCAGCTGCGTCCTGCTGGGAGAGCGGGGCGGGGAGAGGGAAGGGGCGGAGACTGGCTCCCGGCCCTCGGCAGCACCCGGACGGTCGCGGGGCGCTGCCTGGCTCCAGGCGGGTCCCGGTGGGCGAGGCGGGGCGGAACGCGGGCCTGGGCTTGCCCAGCTCCCGGACGCTGCGCCGTCCAGATCGCGGTCGGATCCGCCCTTGGGACCTCCAGGCAGTGCCCGGGGCTATCCAGGCAAGCGGGGAATGCCCCGCAGCTTGTCTGGGGAGACCCTGGAAATAGCTCCTCTTCCCAAACGAAAGACCTCTTTCCGTACTTTTCACCTTTGCAACCCTGACTTCTCAACTTGGGTGGGTTGTCTGGGCCGAATTTAGATTTGTACCGGATCTTGGCTGGCTTAGAATTTATTAACCTCAGCTTCCAAGTCAGCCGTCAATCAGCGCTTGACATCAGTCTGTGCTCTTGCGGGGGCTGATTTGGGAGCTGTCCTGTTTACTGCATTTCTGAAGTTTTCAAGACTGAGAAGAACCCAACATCAGGAGTGATTTTGGATCTTCATACGCTAATAAATTGGCTGATTTTTGGCAGCTTGGAAATTTTCCAAATCTTTCTTCCGTGCAATCTTCTAACTTTGGGCTGTTTCAGGTGGTGGGTTGCTTTTTTTGTTTGTTTTTTTTCTGCCTGGGATTGGAGGGAGGGGGGCAGATTAACATCACAAATCAATTTTGAAAAATTTTAGGAACGGTTATTTAAAAAAAGAAATGGAATTGTTATTACCTAGATTCTTTCCCTTCTTTACAGATGATGAGCATGAGACTTACTCTTTTCCTTGGCCTGATTTTGGCCATGTAAAGCAAGGATTGATGACAGTCTGTTGTCAGCCTGATGCCCTCTTTTTACGTTTCCTTTTCAAAGCAAATCTCTATGGAAGTATGTAAATTCAATCAAATTAACCACCAAATATGAGTATTTATGAGTAACTTCCTTTTGCATCATCAAGCACTACTCAGTGTGAGGCATAAATAAAGTTATGTTCTGATTTCAATTAAATAGCTTTTATAAGTCACCACTTGGTTAAATTGCCAAATGAATGCTTAACGATAAGCAATGCTGTAGGAATTCAGAGGCAGAGGAAATCTTTTCAGAATAGGATGGTCACGAAAGGCTAGTTGAAGAAGGTGGGATTACCTTATTTTGAAGAATGAATAAAATTTGGATTGGAGTGGTAATGGTCCGGTGTTTCTAAAAGGGGAGGGATGTAAGAAAAACTGCAAAGGCCAGAGCTTAAGTCTTATTCAAAAGAGTGAGAAAAAGAGTTTGGTTGGGAGAAAGATTTGAGCTAGAAAAGGAAAAGGAGGGTATAGATGGGAAAGATTTGCAAAAAAGCATAAAACAAGATTGATGAATGCAAATTTAAGAGTGAAGGTAAGAGGAAAAACCCAGATACAAGGAAACTGGTGGTAGGATGAACAGAAATAGAAAAATGAAAGATTTGAGATGAAGATGGAAAATAGAGTATTTCAAACATGTTGCTTTTGAGGTGATGGTAGTATATTTAAGTTAGAGTGCCCAACTGACAGGTGGAAACAAAGCATTGAAACCTGCCTGGTGTAGGAAACATAATTTGGACATCATCTGGCAAACCATGAAACTGGTGAGATTTCAAACTTGAGGAATACAGAGAAAGAACATCCAGACTGTACGTGAATACATTTCCTGGCTCTGTAAAACATTTTATTGTCAAGTTTGTTTTTTTGATGGGAGTTAGGATACACCATGTTTCCCCGAAAATAAGACCTAGCCTGATCATCAGCTCGAATGCGTCTTTTAGAGCAAAAATTAATATAAGACCTGGTCTTATATAAGACTCAGTATTATATTATATTACATTATATTTATTATATAAGACCCAGTATTATATTTATTATATTATATAAGACCGGCTCTTATTTTAATATTAATTTTTGCTCCAAAAGACGCATTAGAGCTGATGGTCCGGCTAGATCTTATTTTCGGGGAAACACGGTAATGAAGTGACATTTATTTGTTAAGATTCTCCCTCTCTAATTTTTATGTTGAGTGTTGTGATTTTTTTCACTGGTTTTTATTCCATCCCCAAAAGCACAAACAACTTAGTTTGTGAAGAATGTAATGATAATTTGAACTATAAATCAGATTTTTTAAGTGCAAAGAAAATTTTAAAATAAAATTTGCAGTTTTACTTCTTGTAAAAGTATCTCTTTTCTATCATAGGTCTTGCATGTTCAACTTCCACAGTTTTAATTCTTCAACCTTGGTCCTAAAGCTACAGAAAAGACTCTACTGCCCAGAGGTACTGGGGAGTGAGTCATCTTGAGGAACCAAGTTTTAAATAGCCAAGGAGTAAGCTATTAAGAGTCAGGCATAATTTGAATGTCTTAGAAAAGTTACAAAAGAGAATCATATACTTCCTTGTTATATAAAAATAATGGAACATAATTTAACTCTTTCTCTAGCACGACCTTTATTTGATGAATATCAAGATGCAGATCATTTTATGCTTCAGTTATTTTGATGTGTTGAATATATGCGATGTAAAAATAGAAGATATGGAATATAGAACAGACCTGGTAATTAAAATTGCTTTTTATAAAAGTTTGCTTGTTTTTCTCCTCATTTTTCTCTTTCTCACTGGTGGACAATAATTTGGAAAGAGGGAACAATGGGAGTCTAAGAGTAGGAGATGAAGACATCCTACGGTAAACGTAATGAGATTAGTTTTCTTTTTTATGTGACTGGCAAATCAGCCATGTGAGCAGTTCTGAAAGGGGGAGTCCAAAAGTGTTTTTGAGTAACATTAACCTTTAAAGGACATAATCATTTTGTTGCTTAAGTTTTGGTGAGTTGGAGGAAAATAAACCCAAAGGGGGTTAATTATTTTATAGTCATCGTTTAATGTCAGCCTTTTAAAATGATTTAAAAATGAATAAAAATAAGAAGGTCTAGAGACTGCTATAGTTTTAACTCATCTATTGTAGGTTAAAATCTACGGTGGAAATTATTTTGGATAAATATTTACTTTCCCTTTAGGCTTAATGTAGGCCTGCATATCTAACTTTACATTACAGGGGTTTTTTTCTTTCTTTTTTTTACCATTTGAATTAACATTCAGATATATTTGTGACATACAGCTAATTTTATCTTTGATATTTTCCTTTTTATTAACAGAAATGGATGATGAAGACTGTGAAAGAAGAAGAATGGAATGTTTAGATGAAATGTCCAATCTTGAAAAACAGTTTACCGATCTCAAGGATCAGTAAGTAGTGACTTCAAAAGGACATTGTCACTGGATCTCAACCATGTCACATGTGTGCTAGCATAAGAGAAGTTATACTCACTTTGAAGTGGTTTCTTTTTTGTATTTTATCGGACTGACTGATCTGAAAGAGGCTTCAACTCTCGTTTGCCTGCTGAAGACCTCAGTAACTAGACTGAGGATTTTTGGGGCTATCATAAGATTTTTATGTGTATGTTAAATTGTTTCCCCCAGGTTGTTGCACCCTTGGGTCTAATCTGCTTCATTCATTCCTTTGCTAAGTCATTGGATAAAGATAGCATTTTTTTAAATTTGAGAATAAGAGACTATTTCCCAAAGATGGCAGAATGTTCTTTGTTTATGTCTTAACAATGGATAGTACATACATTCATGTTTTCACATGCATTATTTAGTTTGCTTCTTGCAGCAACTCTGTAAGGTTGGAAGATAGTCTAATTTCCATTTTACATGTGAGAAAATTGATGCTCAGGGAGGTTAAGTGATTCACCCATACTTTATCAGAAAGTGATAAATGAAGTGAAGCTTTCTGCCACCTAGTGCTACCATGTTCCCTCTACTAAGACATTGCTTTGGAGGAAATGTAGTGGAGTAGAAAGAACACAGGCTTCACTTCCAGACTTTCTCAGCAGATTAAAAGAGTATAATCATAGCTTCCTGTTATCTACTGTAAGGATTGAAAAAGCAGTATGTAAAATTCTTAGCCATGTGTTTGGCATGTAGTAGGTGCTTATTAGATACTGTTTTTTCCCCTCTTTATAATGCCATAACTGTTATGTGAGGTTGGTTGCACAACAATGGGCCCCAGTGATTTGAGAGAACAGAATAGATGCAGATGCAGATTTGAAAAAAAAACACCTTAAAGGTGAGCTTTCACTTTGGAACTTGCTGGCAAGGTCATGGGGCATATGTTAGGAATTATAAATGAAAGAGAGAAACTTCTGAGAATACAGACCTCTTAATGTATTCAGAAGCTGGCTCTTCAGTTTGTGAATTCTTCATAATTTTGCTACTTATTCTTTTTCTCCTACTTCTTCCCTAGAGAGGTCCAAAGATGAGATGAAAACCCATGTAATATCTGGAATTGCCAGACTAAAATGGGACGTATTTGTTTACCATGTGAATCCTGCTGTTTATGCCATTTCTGGTCTTAACTTTCATTGGTATTAGAGATGAATATATAATGTTCCATGCTAGTACAAAAAAATTAATATAAGCAATCCAAAATAATCCAAAGTTTCAAATTTGGGCTTTAACAAATCTGGTATCATTTTCTTATTCTAAAGATTTACATTATTAATTTTAAATTAAAATGTGTTTGGATCCCCAAAGAATTCATTGTTTGGGAAACAGGAAGAGTTCATCCAGAATCATTCTGGAAAAGAGGAATCAAATTTGTATTTTTGTATTATAGCACAAGTAATCCAAGAATGAATAATTAATCATATAATTAATTAAGATATACCTACTGAGCTTTTAAACTTTATGGTTATCCAAGAAATGAAAATTACTGTAAAGCTCTAGATATTACATAGGAAAACTTTGCAACTAGTCAAGTCATTAAGCGCAATATTGTTCATCTTGGGGCTGGCAGTTGCCTTGATTTTTGCTTTCTCATGGCTTATGACCACCAGTCAGTTACCCCTACCAGCATCATTCATCTCTGAAAGTATTAAAATTAGACCCATTAACCACTATTTAATAAGGTTCTTTTTCAAGGAATTGGTATCCAGAAATATGTTGTAGAAAAACAAATTAATCTTTGCACCTGGTTTGCAATTATTTTTTTCTCTTGCCCTCATTCCCTTGTTTGTTATTTTTATCCTGTTATACTGTGTGTCTCTGTAAGTTGTCTCAAATCCTCTTTAGACGAAGTGAGAAATATACTGATATAATAATAATGATGATGATGATAAGAATATAATTATCCTGATTCTCCTGTTCTAGCACCACAGGGCACAATAGCACTCCTTTCATAAGGCAGAAAATCCACCATTTGCAGTTTGTATAGTGGTGGAAGGTGAGTTCTTCCATCTCCTTAGAAAGATAGAGGAACTTATACCAACCAAATTTCCATTCATTTCAATATTCAGTATTGATGAGTTTATACTTGAATTCCAAGATATAAAAAGTATACTAGTTTTTCTATTTTAAAAAAATAGTTAATTGAATATTGTTAATTCACATATCTTCTTCATTCAAGATGCTGTTCACCTATTCAGGATACCTTATCAATGTTTTGTGTAAGTTTGATGTTTTTAGGTGCAGTCATCCTTTGTTTCAAATTTTTAGCATTTTGCCTGAAGTTGTACAGTAAGTCCTCACTTAACATTATCAATAGGTTCTTTGACTTTAAGCGAAATGACATAATGAAACCAGTTTTACTTTAAGCTAATTGATATAAACAGGAGTTAAGTTCCTTGCATCTCATCAACGTTGTAATAAAATGGCATTGAACGAAACCGTTATTTGAGGACCTGCTGTATTTATAACTTCAAAAACTATCAGTATGTACTTTTCTTATTTTACACATTTATCACTGTATTTTGAGTTTTAGAAAAATTTAACCGAGACATGACAAGGTATCTTTTTGGCAGTTAACTCAGATGATTTTCCCCCTTTTTTAAAAAAAAAAATATTTATTGCATTAACATACAAGCTTGCTTTATTCTTTCAGAATCATCATATAGATCTCTGTACTAATTATGATCAATTGTAGACAATATTGATTGTCTTAATTGTATTACTTTATATTTTCAAGAGGAAAAAACAGAATTTTATATGAAAGCCAGGTACCATCATGTTTTCAAATCATCCTTGTGACATATTATGACATATATTCACCTAGGATAAAAGTGATAAATAGCAAGAAAAAAGAATTTACAAAATGATGTTAAAATTGTTAATCTGCTTTGAAAATTTTGGAATATCCTTAAAATGCCAACAAACCAGGATTAGAAGTGCCTTTCATAAAGACTGACAGTGTAAACGTTTTTCTGTAAAAAGAATTAGTTCTGTCCTGCAGAATTGTTGCCGAAAGTAAA
The DNA here is from genome assembly GCF_964194185.1 of Rhinolophus hipposideros. Taxonomy (NCBI): domain Eukaryota; kingdom Metazoa; phylum Chordata; class Mammalia; order Chiroptera; family Rhinolophidae; genus Rhinolophus; species Rhinolophus hipposideros. The sequence continues at coordinate 18,217,009 of NC_138051.1, read as the reverse complement.
CATTGAGTTGTCTCTCATATTCTGTCTTTGATAATCAAGCTAAAGGTATTGGTATGATAGCTAGCAAATTAGTGTTTGTATGTGGACTTGTAAATATGGCAACAGGGATCTCCTGCCCCATTTTTCATTCTCCATCCATGAAACAACTCATTTTGTTACAGCGTCTTCAGTTGCAGTCCAGATGAACTGGGTTTGCCAGATCACAAGTTGTATATTTTTTCTGTTTTCTGTAGTATTTCTATCGGTTTTACCTTCATCACTCTACTTTCTCTTTGTTCTTTTTAAAAATCAAGTAGGCTAAATATTGTAATACTGACTCCTTTTCTGGAAAGGTGGAGTGCAGCCAGGGAATTACGTATTTTGACGACTAGTAATGTCTCTATCTAAATTGTTCAAAATGATTTCTTTGTTTCTTTTAAACTTAGTGCTTAAATGACCTTTTCTCTTAGAATCAATTTATTGTTTTGCAGTTAAAACAAAACCAAAAATCTAGGGTGCCGAAATGTAGTTATTTCAGTTGTGTTTTTGCATTGTGAATTAACCATTAAAGAAGAGTGATATATCTAAAAAAAACAAAACAACTTATTTTGTGATTATGTACATAAAGTCAAATAATATAATTAAGTTTTTAACTTGAGGTCTAGGCAAAAATGCATTTGGTAGGTAATTAGAATGTGAATGATATTAGGAAGAGATAATGTATAGAAATGGTAAATTGTTAGCCTTTGTTGGGCTTTTAAAATTAATATCTTAATTTTTGCTTTGTTAAGACTTTATAAAGAACGATTAAGTCAGGTGGATGCAAAACTACAAGAAGTCATAGCTGGAAAAGCACCAGAATATTTGGAACCACTGGCAACTTTACAAGAAAATATGCAAATTCGTACAAAGGTAGCAGGTAGGAAAGTGAAACATCTTTTTCATGTAGTAGAGTATAAACTCTTCAATAGATTTATAAGGTGTTTGTCAAGTGAGTATTGTTAATTGAATTACAAATATATTTACAACTGACCAGAGTGTTTCACTGTCAGTCAGCCCACAGTTAATTATTAAATGCCTCTTGTTTTTCTCTGCTGCTGTGGGTGAATCAAAAAAAAGCCCCCAAGTTGCTCATAGTGTTTGTTGAGAACATACTTCCACAAGTGAAACAATTAGAGACCATGATACTTTCATTAAGAGAGAGTGTTACTATCACAGTTTAATTTCTTATTAGATAAATGAAGGTTCAGTTTAAGTACTCACATATTTTTCATCTGTAAAAGTGATAAGGACTTTCGTATTTATAAAACATTTCAAAGTGTTTGATCAAGATATATAGAACAGGGAATAAGCCTTCAACCCGATAATTAATGATAATTTTTAATTTTGATAAGATTGGTGACACATTTATTTATGGTTATGAATAAATGAAGATGTATCACATTTATATGGTTACGTGTCAGTCTTCTGTTTATAACTGGGATCCAGGCTCAGAATTGTGTCCTAGCATTTGTAGCAAGGGATACATTTATTTAAAGATCACTGAATGCTTTTTCATAGTCAAACTAAAAAAATGAATTTTAGTTACTGGGGATGCTGATTGTTTTCTTTTGGGGGGACACTAATACACTTGTACCAAAGGCATTGCTGACAACAATTTCTTTTTGTACTAAACCCACCTTCATCCAACTTGTATTCTAGAATGCTGGATATTATCTAGATGTGGTACTTAGCCTGCTGTCTTTACACACCCATAAAAGTAAATATGTCCATAATTTTCTTTGACATTCTGAAAGAACCAAGTGAGACTGACTGGATGTTGAGGGACTATTACTTGGGTCAATTACTCTTCTACTCTGGCCTTCCTTTGCTTTTTGGTTGTACAAGAGTAGTGTGTGTGAATGTTGCTGATGGTATAGTTCTAGATATCTCTCCCTTGCCTTTACTACATGAGAAAGAGAATTACATTGCTAGGGCCAGCGATGGCACAGAGTGTAGTATATACATCGAGAGCTCTTTGCCAGTTTTGTGATGGCAAATTCGCATGGCCATGTTGCTTCGATACCTTTAAGTTAAACTCCCTTGAGCATCCATCCTCTAGGTAAAAGCCCTGTCAGGAGCATTCAAACATCATAGATTTTGTTATATCAGTTTATATGTTTAATCCTCTTGGAGTCTTTGGACTTTGAAAATAAATAACAGTTTAAAAATAGTGGGTTTTGATGCGGATGGTATCCAGTTGTTCCTGTGAGTGTATATGATTACTGAAACCAGAGTTTATTGACTTGTTTCCATTATGAGTCCTCAGAGATTGTTTTTCATAGGAAAAGAGTTTTATTTTCATTTTCTTCATTCTCTATCAAATGTTTAGGATTATTCTTTTGAGGAATAGAGTGAGAACCTAAATTTGCAGTGTGGTTTCTTTCTAGCTCATAAACTCTTAAGTTTCCTAGTCTTCTTTGATACACATTTTAACTTGAGCCTTTTTGTTTTTAGATTTTTAAAGATAAAGTTAGAATCACTTGTCAGTTTCTTCCTGATTCATCTTATGAAATAAAGTTAGTACAATTCCTGTAGGGAAGTGTTAATGAAACTCCTTATTGCTAATATAATCAGAATAATTGTGTTTGGTTGCAGGAATCTATAGAGAGCTCTGCTTAGAATCTGTAAAGAACAAATATGAATGTGAAATTCAAGCTTCTCGCCAGCATTGTGAGGTACTGTTATTTTGCTTAACTTTTAAGCTGATTTCATCTCTTCAAGACTTTTCTGAGTACAGAAGTTAAAAAAGTAAACAAAATAAGTGAAACAAAATTAAATAGTACTTTAGCTCATCGCTTCTGTGATTATTATTATTTTTTTAAATACTGTTGCACTGGAAGCTGTATTAGAAATAAGATGCAAAGAAAGGACCATAGAAAAAAACTAAGTGAGATAATTTTAGAAGATTTGCAATTACCTTAAAAAGACTTTGTAATGATTGTCATCTGGCATCACCGCAAATATTCATATAATTAGTGTAATATGCAAATATGCGTATCCAATAGTACAGTTATAATGTTGGACTATATTACCAATTTCTGACTAAATCTATTTCCACATCTTTGGGCAGAATTCTCTATTTATGGGAAAAAATAGATTTACTTTTTTATATGTTCTGTTTATTTTGAATAGCGTTTAAAAAACATAGTGTTATTTTTGCAGGTAACTTTTCATAAAACCTAGACAAGATCATAAGTATGCTAGTGGAAATAAGAGGACAAGTTCTATAATGAATCTTATTTTAATATATAATATCATTATAAATTATTAAAATACTAAGAGTAGGTAAGTATAAAATGGTGGTGCTTCTTGTTTCATTGTTTTGATTATAACTGCGATGAACCATAACAGTCCTTAATGGTGGGCTGTTAGTCTTTGCCTCATTGACTGTGGAGGTTCTCCATATATTCTGGATACCAATGCCTTGCTGGTTATATGTTTTGCAAATATTTTTCCCCAGGCAATGGGATGTTTTTTCACTCTTTTTGATGACATGATGAACAAAAGGTTTACATTTTAATGGAGTTGAATTTATCATCTTTCCTTTATGATACGAGCTTTTTGTGTCCTTCCCACTTTGAGGTAAAAATATGTATTTTCCTTTAAAAAGTGAGCTTTTGCTATTTTTAACATTCAGATTGCTAAACTACCTTTTGGTAGTTTAATTACCTTTTTATATGTGGTATAAAATATGGATCTATTTTTATGTTTTTCACATGGATATGTAATTTCAACATTCTTACATAATCTATTGTTTTCTCACTAATCAGCATTTGTACCTTTGTTTATATCAAATGTCCATATACGAGGTCGGACAATTAAGTTCGCGAACTTTGTTGCAGTGATGTTGCTCACCTTTTTTGATATCAGGGATTATTCATTATGAATTTGTACCAACTGGACAAACTGTTAACCAAGTTTACTGTTTGGAAGTGCTGAAACGGCTGTGTGAAAAAGTTAGACCACCTGAACTTTTCCCCAACAATTCATGGCTCTTGCATCACGACAATGCACCAGCTTACACAGCACTGTCTGTGAGGGAGTTTTTAGCCAGTAAACAAATCACTGTATTGGAACACCCTCCCTACTCACCTGATCTGGCCCCCAATGGCTTCTTTCTTTACCCAAAGATAAAAGAAATATTGAAAGGAAGACATTTTGGTGACCTTCAGGACATCAAGGGTAATACGATGACAACTCTGATGGCCATTCCAGAAAAAGAGTTCCAAAATTTCTTTGAAGCGTGGACTAGGCACTGGCGTTGGTGCATAGCTTCCCAAAAGGAGTACTTCGAAAGTGACCGTAGTGATAGTCAGCAATGAGGTATGTAGCACTTTTTCTAGGATGAGTTCACGAACTTAATTGTCCGACTTCATATGTGCTGGCTGATTTTTAGCTTTATCCATTTGTTCCATTGGTCTGTTTGGCTATTTCTGCACCAGAGTCACAGTATTTTTTTTTTTACAGCTTTCAGTCTAGTAAGCCTTGATAACTCAACAAACTGATAATTTTACCTTGTTTTTCTTGCAATTGTTAAAAATATTTTTTTTTTGTTTAGTAACGTCTTTTTAAAAATTTTTATTTCCTGCTGCTATATAGGAAAAGAATTTTGTATGTTATTATACCCAACCTGATTTACTTCTCTTCTTAATTCTAATAATTTGATTACAGATTCTTAGATTTTCTATGTAGATAATGTCATTTGTGAATAGCAGCAGTTTGTTTCTTCCACTCTGATCTTCCTCTTATTTGTTTTACTTGTCTTACGACACTGATAGGCTCTCCAGTACAGCATGGAATAGAAGCAGTGAAAGGAAATGGTCATTATGTTCTTGATTTTTAAGGGAATGCTTCTAACAGTTTTCCAATAAATATGGTATTTACTGTTGGTTTTGGTCAATATTCTTTTATTTAAGTTAAGGAAATACACTTTTATTTCCTGTTTCCTAAGAATTTTTACCATGAATAGTTGTTAGATTTTATTAAATAAATGGCTTGTCTGCATCTACTGAATTAGTCATGGTTTTCTGCTATTAATATATTAAAGTGGTGACTCACATTGTTAATGTATTTTCTAATGTTAAACCATCCTTGGATTCCTGGAATAATTTTTCTTATGCATTACCAGATTCAATTTTCTAATGTTTTGCTTAGAAGTTTCATTTCTATGGTTTTAAGTGAGATTTAACTTTTAATTCTCATACTGTCTTTAATTTGATTTCAAGATTTATAAAATGAGTTAAGAATATTCCATATATTTCTCTTCCATGGAAATATATATTTAAGATTGCATTTATCAGTTCCATGAGTGCTTAGTACTGTATTTTGCCGTGTATAATGTGCTCCGGTGTATAATGAGCAACCACATTTTTGGCCCAAACTTTCTGGGGGAAAAAATCTTTCATTCAAATTTTTATTTGTTTATATTTAAGTACTTATTTTTTGTATTATAAAGGAATTTTCGCATTTATTTTTTTAATATGATGCAAGAAATTTTATGAAACAAATAATTACAAGACACAAGAACAGATACCAGCTACAAGAAATTTTATGTACTGGTAACAAATTTATGATATTTACGCATCATAGAAGGCCAAAAACTCTTATGCGTCAGAGAAGGCCAAAAAACTTTGTTGCAAGTTTGTCATAAGTTCAACAAAACTGATTATCATATCCCAGGGTATTTTTTTGCATACGGATATTGTTATTGATTCTAGAGTTACACTTTTAACTCATAAGCATAAACAAAAGAATTAAAAACATTTATATAGATACGGAATTAGTACACCAATCTATAATACGCATCCTTATTTTTCCCTCACAAATTTGGGCAAAAGAGTGTGCATCATACATGGCAAAATATGGTATATCTTGTCTTTATGACTATATATATATATATATATACATATATATATATAACATCTTATATATATAATTTATATATATAAATTACATATAAATGTATATATATATAAATTTATATATATATTATATATATATTTCCACTGGAATATTTATCAGTTCATATGAATATTTTGGGCTGTTTTGTTTGGAAAGATAAAAAATATACTTGTTTTTAACATTCTCATGCTTATAGAAAAATTGCAAGAAAATACAAAGGACTTTTTTGGTGAATATGAGAATGAGTTGACAACATGGTACCTCATCACTTTTGAATACTATAATGTATATTTCAGACAAATGAGGGACGTTCTCTTAAATAACCACACTGCAATCATCAAAATCAGGAAATGTACATTGATATCTAATCCTCAGGCTCCGTTTAAGTTTTAATAGTTGTTCCAGTACCACCCTTCATAGCAAAGAGATCCAGTTCAAAATCACATGTTGTCTTTGTCATTGCATTTAGCTCTTATGTCTTTTTCAGTCTTCAGTATGGTACAATTCCTTAATCTTTCCTTGACTTTCATGATCTTTACTTTTCAAAAATTTCAGGTTGTTTTTGCAGAGTGTTCCTCAATTTTGAATTATAATTGGTTTTCTGTTTCTTCATGATTAGAGTTAGGTTTTTGCATCTTTGGTGGGAATATCACAGCAGTGATAGCTAGTTTTTCTCATTGAATTCTATCAGGCAGTGCACAGTTTTGATATGTACCGTTATTGGTGATGTGCACTTTGATCACTTGATATAAGTGGTATCTTCCAGGTTTTTCTAAGTGAACTTACTTTTTTTCTCATTGTGATTAATAAGCATATATAGGGGAGAAGCACTTTGAAACTGCAAAATCTCTTCAAAATGCTTTCAATTTATTTGTTTATTTATATAAGTGTGGACTCATTGTTTCCTTACTCATTTTGTTTTTGTCTGCTACATCTTTCACTTACTGAGGGAGGCATGTCAGAATTTCTATCTGTGATGGTAGCTTTGTTAATACCTCCTTTTACTTCTTTCCTTTTTGTTACTAGTTTTCTTCTTAATTTGCTAAGAAAATCCACATACTGACCTTTTCAAAATAGTAAAGTCATTCACCATTTGAGGTCTGGAGGGCAAAGGTACTAAATGATGAGATGCCCCACAATACACATCCACTGTTTCGGGTTCTTTGTAAACCACTTACCTATTTTTGCTTTCGTTGCCTGTGCTTTTGGTATCATACCCGAAAAAGATGGTACAGTCCCAAAGACTAAATGCTCATGATTCCAGAGCTCCCAGCTGAAACTTATCTCTCATGGAATTTTTTTTTATCTTTTCCTTTTTGCTTTTTTTTCTTTTTCTTTTTAATCGTGGCAAGAACACTTAATTAACATGAGATCTACCTTAACAGATTTTAAGTGTGTAATACAGTATTGTTAACTATAGGCACACTGTTGTACAGCAGATCTCTAGATCTTAATCATCATGTGTAAATGAAACTTTATACCTGTTGAACAGCAAACTCCCCATTTTCTCCCTCCCCTAGCCCGTCAATCACCGTTCTGTGTTCCACTTCTCTGTGTTTGACTTGTTTATATACCTCATATAAGTATCACACAATATTTGTTCTTATGTAATTGGCTTATTTCATTTAGCACAGTGCTCTCAAAATTCATCCATGTTGTAGCATATGGCAGGATTTCCTTTTTTTTTAAGACTGAATAATATCTCATTATATATATATCACATTTCTACTTTGGAGAAATGTCTATTCAAGTCCTTTGCCCATTTTTTAATTGAGTTCCTTATATATTTTGGATATTAACCCCTTATCAGGTATATGATTCGCAAATATTTTCTCCCATTCTAGAGGTTGTCTTTTCACTCTAATTGTTCCTTTGCTGTTCCTTTTTAGTTTGACATAATCCCACTTATCTATTTTTGCTTTTGTTCCCTGTGCTTTTGGTATCATATCCAAAAATATCATTGCCAAGACCAATGTCATGAAGTTTATCCCATATATTTTCGTCTAGTGATGTTACAGTTTCAGATTTTATATTTAAATCTTTAATCTGTTATTAGTTGATTGGTATAAGGGTAAAATTTCATTGTTTTGCATGTTGCTCTCCAGCTTTCCCAGCACCATTTGTTGAAGAGACTGTCCTTTCTCCGTTAGTATTTTTGACATCTTTGTTGAACATTATTTGGCCATATATGCATGGATTTATTTCTGGGCTCTCTGTTTTGTTCTATTGGTCTATATGTCTGTCTTTATGCCAGTACCCTACTGTTTTAATTACAATAGCTTTGTAATATATCTTGAAATTAGGAAATGTGAGGCCTCCAGTTTTGTTTCTTTTTTAAAAATTGTTTTAGCTATTCAGGGTCCTTTGTGGTTTTATAGGAATTTTAGGATTTTTTTTTATTTGTGTAAAAAAATGCCAATGGGATTTTGATAGAGATTTCATTGAATTAAAATCACTTTTGCTGGTATGGACATTATAATAACATGTCTTTCAGTCCACGAACATGGTATGTCTTTCCATTTATTTGTGTCTTCTTTGATTTTTTTCATCAATGTTTTGTAGTTTTCAGTGTACAAGTCTTTCATCTTCTTAATTGAGTTCCTAAGTGTTTTGTTCTTTTTGATGCTATTGTAAATAGGATCGTTAATTTCCCGTATCTCCTTGTATTTCTATCAATTTTTGCTTTATATGTATATTGAGGTTATATTATCAGACTCATATATTAGAATTATGTATCTTTTAATAAATAGGAAATTTTAATCCTTTTTTTAATGTACTGTTTTCTCTGTAACAATGATTTTTACCTTTGAAACTATTTTATCTGATAATTAAAACAGCTACCCTAGTTGTATATGGCCTGGCATATGTTTGAAAGGTTTTTTCATCCTTTTTTTTCTACAAACTTTTTTCTGGTCTTATATCTTAGGTATGTTACTTGTAAATAACATATGCCTTGATTAAAAAAATATTTTAATAATCTGTCTCTTAACTGGTAAATTTAGTCCAATTATATTTATAATGATTATTTTGATATTTAATACCAACCTATTTTGTTTTCTATTTGTTCTACTTTATCCTTTTTTATTTCCTGACTTTCTGTGGAACTTATTGAGTTTTAATAATTACGTCGTAAAGTTATATGCCGTTTCTATCATTTTAATGATTATCTCAATACCTTCCATTTCTATATTTTAATGATTAGCTTAAAATTTCAGCCTGTATCCCTATGTTAGTAGAATAAAAATACTAATCAAGAGCTCTGCCCTCCTCCTGAACTAACTCCTTTTATTCCCTCCCAAATTACAAGTTTAGTTGTTCGGTATTTTAGTTCCATCTTGTTTTTTTACCTTTCAAATGAGACATTATTTTGATTTCATAGATTTTTTTTTAATTAAAATTTATTGGGGTGACAATGGGTAGTAAAATTACATGGTTTTCAAGTGTACAATTCTGTAATACATCATCTATATATTACATTGTGTGTTCACCACCCAGAGTCTGTTCTCCTTCCATCACCATGTATTTGACCCTGTTTATTCTCATCTACCACCGCCCTCCCCCCTTACCGTAACTCTGGTAACCACTAAACTATCGTCTGTGTCTTTGAGTTTTTGTTTCTTTGTCTTCTTCCTTTGTTCCTTTCAGTTTTATATGCAACATATCAGTGAAATCATATGGTTCTCGACTTTTTCTGTGTGATTTATTTCGTTTAGCCTAATAATGTCAAGATCCATCCATGTTGTCACAAATGGCACTATTTCATCTTTTCTTATAGCAGTGTAGTATTACGTTGTGTGTATATACCACGTCTTCTTTATCCAGTCATCTATGAGAGGACATTTCGGTTGTTTCCAAGTCTTGGCCTCTGTAAATAAAGCTGCAGTGAGCATCTGAGCACATATATCTTTATGGATAAATGTTTTCATAAATTTAGTTCTTTTTATAATACATTTTACTAGTTTCTTGCTTACTGTTTTTGAGTTGCAACATTTTCTTGCAGGTTCATTTTATTGCTTCTTGAAAAAATTTCTAGGCATTCTTTCACTGAGAGTCTCTTAGTGGTAAACTCAGTTTTTATGTGTCCAAAAGTAGCTTTATTTACAATAATTCTGGAAGGACAGTTAAGGGGGATATAATATTCTAGGATAATAATTATTTCTACTTTAATATTTTTAGGATCTTACTTTCCACAGTCTGCTTAGAAGTCTGTAGAAATCTTTTGTAGATAACTTATATTTCTTTCCATCACTGGCTACTTTTAAGCTCTTTGTTCTTCACAGTTTCTCTACTGTGTGTCTCCATAGAGATTATTTTTCTCTCCTGGCGTGGATGTTGTTGTGCTTTCTGAACCTAAGAATTTGTTTTCCATTAACTTTGGAAATTTTTCAGCTGTTATCTTTTCCAGTATTGCGTCTCACCTATTTTTTCTACTTCCTTCTTCTGGAACTCTAGCCAGTCACATGTAAGTCCTCATTCTATCTTCCATATCGCTTAATACGTAATTCAGATGTTTTGTTGAATATATCATTATCTGAAGTTGTTCAGAGTCTAATTCTGCTGTTTTTGTTTTTATTTCTGCCAAACTTCACAGCTTATTTCTTTAATTTCATGATTCTGGAATGTAGCATAGGCTTATAATGAAAAATAGTAGTCCCCTCTCCCACGGCTAAATTCTGCATCCAAGCAGCAATTATCTCTCTCTTAGCTGCTGCTTCTGTAATTTAACCTTATGTTTCTAAATAACATCCGTTTTAGACATTACCTGTTGGTTTCCTATTATGGAAGGTGAGGATTCCATGATAGTTTCCCTCATCCCATTCTTCTAATATTGTTGTGTCACAGTATTTGTTTTTGTTGTAATTGTAAATATTGCTCACTGAGCCAAGAGTTATACTATGCTTGAACTTCTCTTGAACAGCGATTTTTTAACCTTGGAATTAATAATTGTTTAATTTATTGTTTGTTAGTTTTCTCCATATTTATTCCTCCCAGAGACTCCAGGTGATCTGTGAAAGTTCCCTAATGCTGTTTTCCATGTGATCAAATGCATCAGATAATCCATGAGTCCTGTTTTCTTCTGGTGTCCTCCCTCCTGGGAAAAACCCCTCCACTCCTGGATCCCCTGTCCTCCCACTCCATCCTGCTCATCCTCCAGCTGCTTTTTAGGCCAACTCCATCTCTGTAGTCACGGAGTGTCTCTTCACCATCCCCCTGGAAATTTACCTCTTTCCTGCTATACCTTATTTTCTTTTTTCAGTTTGGTAGAGTGGAAGAGAAAAGGTAGAGTGTCATGAGAAAGGATATGTAGAAGTTAGTTTTTTGAGACCTCTTGTATTGATTATCTATTGCTCTGTAATAAATTACTCCAAAACTTAGTGGCTTAAAACAACAATAAACATTTACTATTTTGCAGTTTTGGTGACCAGGAATTTGGAAGCAATTTAGTTGGATTGTTTTGGCTTAGGGAATCACATGAAGTTGCAGTGGCCAGCCAGGAAAGCAGTTATCTGAAGGCTTGATTGGGATCTGGAACATCTGCTTCCGAGGTGACTTACTCACCTGGTTTGCAAATTGTTGCTGGTTGTTTGTTGGCAGCCTTATTCACACAGGCCTCTCTACAGGCTGAGTGAGGCCCCCATAACCTGGTGACTGGCTTCTCTCACAGTGAGTGATCCAAAAGAGTAAGACAGAAATGACATGCTTTTTATGACCTAGATTTCAGCTACATTCTGTTCATTGGAAGTGAGTCATTAAGTCCTGCCACATTCAAAGAGAGAGAATTAGGCTTTACCTTTCAAGGGTAGAAACGTCAGATTTATTTATTGGACATATTTTAAAACTTCCACATCCTTCATGTCCAAAAATGTCTTCAAACTTGAGTATGGAATTCTAGCTGGTAGTCGTGTTTCCTCAGAATTTTGAAGGCATTGTTCCATTGTCTTCTAACTTCCAATATTGCTTATGAGAAGCCTCTTGTCATTTTGATTCCTGATCTTTCGTATGTTTTCTTCCTGAATACCTTTGAGAACTTTTCTTCATCATTGATGCTGTGGAATAGCAAGATGATGTGCCTTGGCTGGTCTCTTTTCATTCATTGTGACGGATACTCAGAGGTATCTTTTAACCAGGAAATTCATACTTGTATCTTCAGTTCTGGGAAATTTCTTTTTTTTTTTTTTTTTTTTTAAAACATTTATTTCAGATAAAATTAATATTTCCACAATTTAGGAGAAAGCAAACAAACTTCCTTGAGTCCATTGTTTTAGGTAATTGTGATTTCCATGAAAAGAATTACTGAGTATCTATCATTTGAATATTTGCCTACATGCTTGTTGGGAGCTTTTGTAGCCTTTTCTTGGTAGGAATTCCAGTTTTTCTGAATTCTTCCCTTTCCTTCAGGTATTCCATTTTGCATTCCTCATAAAAGGTGGGATCTTTATAATAAGCTGTTAGACAATCTTTCAATGCAGTATTTTCTTTCCGGCATTTTACTACCATAAGGATCCCAGAGTCCTTGCAACATTTGGTAAAATCTTAGATGTATCTTTTCTGGTGTCTTAGATATATCACTTTATAGAAAAAATATGAGGAGCCAAGAATTATGCAAATTAACCTTCAACTTGTTCAGAACATCTCTCTCGGGCCTTTTCTCTCATTATTTTAGGGATCAAAACATCTTTTTCAACATGTCTGAGATGCTGCTCTGCCGGGTCGAGCGCCATCTCGGCGACAGAGGAAGGCAGCCGCCTGGGAAATTTCTTATATTGTTTCTCTGATATTTTCTTCTCCATCATTTTCTGTTTTCCCTTTTTGGAACTCTTATTGGTTGGATGCTGGACCTCTAAGATTGATTTTTGATTATTATATTTTTGTTCCTGTTGTCCTTCCCTCTCTCTCTCCTTACTTATTTTGTTCCTTTTGAGAGTATATTCAACTTTCTCTTCCAATTTTTTACTGATTATTTTATTTCTATTATGTATTCAATTTCCAAGAGCTCTTATGTCCTCTGATTACTTTTTTTTTTTATATATTTTATAACATCCTGTTCTTTTTTCATGTGCAATCTCTTTTCTGTGTGGATATTAAATATAAGTTACTTTGAAATTTTTTTCTGTCTTGTCTCTATTTCTTTATACTTCTTTTCTGTTTGTTTTTTTCTCAGCCTTTCATTTTGAAGTTTTTTCACAAATAACTAGTCATCTTTAGCTATCATTCATATTTAAGAGTGAGTTAATAAAATCTGTGTGCAGAGCTTGTCAGCTGCTGAGTTCTGGAAGTTTTTGTTCCTTTTAAGAATGTATCATGGGCGGCCGGATGGCTCAGTTGGTTAGCGCATGAGCTCTGAATAGGGTTGCCGGTTCTATTTCCACATGGGCCAGTGAGCAGCGCCCTCCACAGCGAGGTTGAAGACAACAAGCTGCTCCTGAGCTTCCGGTGGGGCGGCCAGATGGCTCAGTTGGTTAGAACGTGAGCTCTCAACAACAAGGTTGCTGGTTTAATTCCTACATGGGATGGTGGGCTGCACCTCCTGCAACTAAAGATTGAAAACGGCGACTGGACTTGGGGCTGAGCTGCGTCCTCCACAATTAGATTGAAGGACAACAACAGATGGGTCCTGAAAAAACACACTGCTCCCCAAAATTCCCCAACAACAAAAAAAAGTTTTTGAAAAAATAAAAGAATGTATCAGCTTTCACTTGTGAGCTTAACGTGATAAGGAAGGCCTTCTGCTCTGCAGGCTTTTCGTGTATTTTTCCCTGGACTGCCATCCAGAGTCTCCTTCATTTCTTTTTGGAATTGGAAGTAGTACTCAAAGACTTTTCAGAATATTGCCCCTTCACTCATGTTTTTCCTTTACAAAAAGCACACTTGCATACATTGTACATAGTACAGATCTTGGGGTTCTAAGTTTAATTACCTTATTTAGAGATTATGGCATGAGATTGTGCCCCTCCCTTTATTTTATAACTGCAGGTGTGTGTTGATTTATTTTGTACATGTTCTTTGTACATTTCATTAGGACTTTGGGAAGAGAGTTTGTAATCTGGGTTCATTTGCAGTCTTATCCTAGAAGTCTCCCTAAATTTCAAATTCGGAATTTTTAATGTTTGCAGAGCAGTAATATGGATGTCTAATAATTTATGTAGCCAATACTCTATTATTGGATATAACTTTGTTCCTAATTTTATGCATCGTAAGCACTGCTATTGTGAGCATCTTGTTACATACAACTTTGGCTGAGGTTATTTTCTTAGGATAGAATCTCAAAGTGTAATTACTAGATCAAAGGATATAATCATTAAGATCCTTAATACTTGTTTCTAAATTGCTTCCCAAAGTATTGAGTTAGTTTATGTACTCAATATCAGTCAACATTGTGGATTATGATTTAAAAAACACCCAACTTTGCTAAGTGAAAAATGTCACATAATGCACATTTTAATTCTCTCTCTCTCTCTCTCTCTCTCTCTCTCTCTCTCTCTTTCTCTCTTTGTCTGTCTCTTTCATTTTGGTCTATTTTTGGCAGTATTTGGAGATAGGCAGTGTTTAGATTTTCTTACTGAGTTATCTATACTTGTTTAATGCTATCTCATGGTTATTGAGCATTTATCATGTTACAGATATTTTTTACTGTCTTTTACTTTTGTTTGCTTTTTAATATGAATGTGATTAAATGTATTAGTCTTTTCCTTTATGGTTTCTCCTAATTTTTGTGCTTTGAAAAGCTTCCTTTATCCCATCTTTTATTTAGTTCTTTTAGATTTCATTTGTAAATTTAAGTGTTTAGTCCATTTATTTTTATGTATAATGTGAGGCAAAGAATTCTGAGCTTTTTCTCTATGTAGCTAAACTCTTTTTTCTGTTGTTATTTATTGTCCGATTTCCAAATGATTTGAAAAGTCACCTTTATCATACACTAAAATTTCCCATAACCAGGGTCTGTTTCTGAGCTTTTAAATTCTATTCTGCTTATCTTTTTATTCCAGTGCAGCACACATTTAGAAAATGATGATAGGCTTAGAATATGTATCACTCTGGTAATGCTAGTCCTTCAAAATTTCCCAGCACTCCAGTCCTGAAGGACTGTGAGGTGCCTAAGTCAGGGAACTGCCAAAGAGGACGTGGTTCTGAACATGGGTCAGGGTGAGACCAGCCCTTGGAGCCACTTTCCTGGGCTCCTTGAAGCTGGCCTGATGAGATACACCATAGGTGTAAGCCGGGGAAGGGCTCAGTGAGCAGGTTCACTGAGTCTAGGGATGGAGATTAGAGGGATGTGGGGTCTACTGGAACTAGTAGATTTGGGCTCTAGTCTGATTTGCCAGTAAACAGGCTTGTCTCTTTTAGCAAGTCACTTAGTCTTCCTATAGTTTTGTTGAGAGATTTGGATATAATTTTACAATTTTGACTATCATGGAATTAATTTTAAATGATTATAAATAAAATTTGTACATGAGTCTTTCTCTTTGTGATATATTAGTCTTTTTTTAATATGATGTTGAGATAGTAGTGAGGAATAAAGGCCTAATTTTTGTTCCAGTGAGAAAAATAGGATCCATTTTATAATGACACATTTTAATGGACAGGTTTTCCATTATGGTGACAGCTGGGACCTGCATATATTTAAAAGGGGCCGTGGGAGCTTAGTATGAGTTTTTTATAAAGTAAATATTTACCTCTTTATCACATATAAATTTAGATGTCCTTAAACAATTAAAATACAGATTTATAGCTAAATTTATATTTAGATTCTATGTTTTGTAGCTTTATTTCTTTCATATATGTATGACCTTTCATCTTTAAAAAAGTGAACGAAACCACCATACATTAAAGAGTAAGTTATTTAGTACTCTTAATTTTTTCCCTTCTACTTATGTGTAATCTGTTTTTTTTCAGAGTGAAAAGCTTTTGTTATATGATACAGTCCAGAGTGAACTGGAGGAAAAGATAAGAAGGCTTGAAGAGGACAGGCACAGCATTGATATTACCTCAGGTAATCGGCATGATGTGATTGCGGCGTTCGATTTCAGTGATACTGAACCCTTCCTTGGTTTACAGCAGTGTCTCGTAATGTCTCAGTCAACTAATATAATTGTGACATAAATGAAGTGTTCTAATGAGAGAGGAAAAGGGAAGATGTCTAAAGAATTTGATAAGATTGTGATTGTTGCTTTGATTTGAACTCACACTTCAGGAAGAAGAAAATGGAGCACATGAAAAGGGACAAAATAGAAATGTGATAGGAATTATAAGAATAATATAAGAAAAGTAAGAATATTATTATAATACGAGAATGGTATTGGAAGACAATAACAATAGTCTTTGAAGACATCTAGAGTATATATTCTTCCCTCTAAGTCTTAAAAGACTGTTATGTGTAAGAAGGATTAAAAACCTTTTCTCTTTCTTACCATACAAACTAGGACAAATGAATAGAAGTTACATGGAGGCAGATTTGTGACTCAGGAAAAGGAAAAAACCCGTTAATAATTAGAGTAGCCCAGTGTGAAATTAGCTTTTCAGGGGTATTGTGGAAAGGCTTTCTCCATTGGGCGGAATATTTACTAGATTATCCTATAGTTCTTGCATAAGTATTGTTTGATTTGGTGTAAATCCTATTTCTCTGGTATAAAGTAGGCGTAGTAGAGTCAGATAAGCTGAGCTCTAATGTCACTGCTCCATTATCTGCTAGTTGGGTGAGACAGTCACTTTAGCATTTCTAAACTGGTCTCCTCATCTGCAAAATTGAAGGAATGAGAATACTTACCTCAGAGGTAGCTCTGAGGATTAGTTGAGGCAATTCATGTAATATGTATTTAACAAAGTGCCGGACATATATTCATCAATTATTAGTCATTAAGTGCCAAGTTGATTTTTACTTTAGTAAAGGCAGAGAAAAACTGATAAATATATAACTGTTAATGAAATTATATATATAGTCATGTGTATATGTACATAGGTGCCAATGAAGTTTCGCCACTGTGAAATTATATATAGTGCTTTTTTCCTCCTTTGATCTCCAGAAATTAGCTAATGCTTAATATTTATTTACTTGCCAGAGCTGTGGAATGATGAACTTCAGTCAAGAAAAAAGAGGAAGGATCCTTTCAGTCCTGACAAAAAGAAGCCAGTTGTTGTTTCAGATATCCTTTTCCAAATTTTCTGGGGTTTTTTGATGTTGTTGTTTTTTTGCCTTGATGTTCATTTTTGTATTGTGTACAGCTTTGTCACTTCTGTTAGTATACATTGCTTTATTTGCAATACCTTGTAATAAGCAAACAATTTATAAAACTAATTAAAGGCAGAAAGATATAGTTTAGATTAAGAGGGGTAGGAGAAGGGTAGAAATTTAGTTACAATTTCAACTTCAAAAATTAATACAGCTTTATAGTTCACAAGGGCTTTGATGTGAAACAGCTGTTTAGTATTAGCATGATTGCTTAATTCTTGTGTTCTTTTTAACATTTTTAATGTTTCTAATATTGGAGTGTCTTTAAGTTAAATTATTAGGTTGGTGCAAAAGTAATTAAGGTTTTGGACCATGTATTTTAAATCATTATAACTAGGCTCAAACATATCTTTATTAATCAAAATAGTAACAATTACAATCAACACATTTTTGCCAACGAGAAATAAGTTTGTTTATTCCTGTCGTGTAAAAATCCGTGCTTCGGGATTTGATGAACTCTTGGAAAGTATTTTCTGCATCCTGCTGATTGTGGAAGCATTTTTCCTGCAAAAAGTTGTCAAGGTGCTTGAAGAAGTGGTAGTCTTTTGGCGAGAGGTCAGGTGAATATGGCAGATGAGGTAAAAACTTCGTAGCCCAATTCATTTAACTTTTGAAATTGTTGGTTGTGCAACGTGTGGTTGGGCATTGTCGTGGAGAAGAATTGGGCCCTTTCTGTTGACCAGCAGGCATTTCAGTTTTCGGTGCATCTCATGGATTTCTGAGCATACTTCTCAGGTGTAATGGTTTCGCTAGGATTTAGAAAGCTGTAGTGGATCAGACCAGCAGCAGAGCACCAAACAGTGACCATAACCTTTTATTGGTGCACGTTTGGCTTTGGGAAGTGCTTTGGAGCTTCCTCAGTCCAACCACTGAGCTGGGCATCACCGGTTGTCATATAAATCCACTTTTCCTCGCGTGTCACAATCTGATCGAGAAATGGTTCATTGTTGTTGCGTAGAATGAGAAGATGACACTTCAAAATGACGACATTTTTGATTTGTGGTCAGCACATGAGGCACCCACCTACCGAGCTTTTTCACCTTTCCAATTTGCTTCAAATACCGAATGACTGTAGAATGGTCGACGTTGAGTTCTTTGGCAACTTCTCGCGTAGTTGTAAGAGGATCAGCTTCGATGATTGCTGCTAATTGGTTGTTGTCAACTTCTGATGACCGGCCACTATGCTCCTCATCTCCAAGGCTCTCATCTCCTTTGCAAAACTTTTTGAACCACCGCTGCACTGTGATTTCGTTAGCAGTTCCTGGGACAAATGCGTCGTTTTTTGTTTGTTTTCTTTTTTGCGAGCTGCCGCCACTGCTTTACGACCCATTTTGAACTCGAGTAAGAAGATTGCTCGAATTTGCTTTTTGTCTAACATCATTTCCGTAGTCTAAAATAAATATAAAACAAGCAGCAAATAGTAAGCAGCAAATAATAAGTCATTAGCAAAAAAACAAAGTGAGAAATGCGGATTAAAATGATGTATAACATAACCACATTTGTTTAAGAATGTATTCTAATATCAAATGGCAAATTTCAGCAATGCAAAAACTGCAATTACGTTTGCACCAACCTAATAATATGTGTATTCAATCTTGGCATTCCCTATGGTACCCTCCCATTGCCCCTGCTTTCCACTCCCACTTCAAAACAGTGATTAGGTAGGTTGTGTATCTTACAATGATATCATTGAATTAAGAAAATATGGTTAATAGCATTTGAAGTACTGGAATATATCCTAGTACTTAGGTTTTTCAAGAAGAATTTGAAGTCAGAAATCAGCATGGCAAGGGATTATATCCAGAAATCATTGTTCTATTCTCTGAAAAAACAAAACTTTGGAAGTATAATTCAAAGTGTGAAATTCTTACAGCTAAATTGACCTTGACTTTTCAACGTCCATATATAGTTTATATGCTACAAGATCTTGATATTCTTGAAGACTGGACAACAATTAGGAAGGTATGATTAAAGAGCAATGGAATACAAGAATATTTTTATAGTCTACTTTTTAAGATTCTGTGATTTTTCACTAATACATCAAAATATGATTATTATAAATATGCTTTATTTTGCAACAGTCTCTCTAAGGGAATACTAATACAGATAACAGTGGATTGTAGGAGTATATTAAGAATGACAGGTCAGCAGTTTGACTGTATTTTTTCTTGTAATAATGTAATAATTTATGCAAAAGTACAGAAAAGCATTAATTTAGGGACCCCAAAATAATAACCATTCTATGCCTAGTCCTTAGCCTGGTCGTGGCTCACAGAAGGCACTCAATAAATATTGGTTGAACGAATGAAAATGAAAATTTGAACCCTTATTATATGTCTTCCATTGTGTCATTAAAGATTCCAGAATTGTAGGATTTTCTATGCTTGTTTGACAGGGGAGACTTTTGTTTTCCTTAACAATTTTTCCATTTTTAGAAACTTTTTAGTTGAGAATTAGAGATTATTTTAGGTATTGTTAACACCTCCTGGAGAAATTGTTATTTTTTATATGCATATTCCTTGTGGTCTTAGGTATTAACAACTTATTAGAACAGCTGAAGATTATATTTTACTGTGTTTGTTACTGAGCTTGTCAGTAGTCACTCTATATATTAAGTAGGTGCCAAAATATACGTTGTCTATGAACTCAGACAATGTCTTTCTTTCTCTCTTTTTTTTTTTCAAATGAAGGCGATGGCTACACTGGGTCCACACAGAGTAAAAACAGAATGTAAGTCATTTAGTCTGACTTCAGAAATCTTCATGCAGACTTGTTGAATCAGGGTTGCTCAATCATGCACATGCTAAAGAACTCCCCATCAGTGGTTTCTTTTTATCAGTTAACACTATACCTGGAATTATGAGGAATTCTAGAGTTTTTGCCTCATGTTTCAAGATTTCTGAATGAAATGTATTTTTTCTTTTAGTGTTTTAGTGGCATTACTATTGCAATAGAGGATCAGTAATTTAAAAAGTATTTAGTATTTTTTTATGGGTTCAGTAATTCTATAGGGAGAGTGTATGGAGTCTGTGGATTGCCTTCAGGGAGCCTGTGGATCCTCTGGAACTGTAAAAATTTTTTCTGTGCCTGCCTTTTCTACAAGAGAGATTAGATTGCTTGCGGTGGAATCCATCAAAAAAAAAAAATTTACACACCACTGGGGCGGCCGGATAGCTTAGTTGGTTAGAGCGCAAGCTCTCAACAACAAGGTTGCTGCATGGGATGTTGGGCTGCGCTCCCTGCAACTAAAGAATGAAAACAGTGACAGGACTTGGGGCTGAGCTGCGCCATCCACAGCTAGATTGAAGGACGACGACTTGGAGCTGATGGGCCCTGGAGAAATACACTGTTCCCCAATATTCCCCAGTTGAAAAAAAAAATTTACACACCACTAAGATCAGCACATTCTGATATACCTTAGTAAAATTCATATTAAATTATACTTTCTTGACTTGTCTTGAAAGTCTAAAATCAGTGCCAAAGTAGTGATGGACATTATTGTCTTGAACTATTTCTGCCTTCTTTCACTGTATGTGAAATTTCCTAATCCTCCTGAAAAAGGATTCTATAAGAATCTATAAGAGATCTATAAGTAATCTATAAGAGATCAAATTCTGTTTTATATTTAAGCCAAGGATTTCTTTAAACTTTATATCACGTCATGAAATTGTAAATATATTCTACTAAACTACTTCCTTTAGGAATTAACTGGAAGGGTAACTCCCTAAATCTCTAGGTTGTTAACATTTTGAGTCATTTTGAGAATCTCTCTAAACTATTGAATGGGACTCCTCCCCCTACCCCTTTTATCTTTAGCATTGTGTCCTATTTGTTTTCTTCATGGCACTTACCACAATTTGTAATTTTTAATATATTGTTTACTTTACATGTTAATCTGTCTCCTGATAGTAACTGTGTTCCCCCAAAAATAAGACCTAGCCAGACCATCTGTTCTAATATGTCTTTATGAGCAAAACTTAATAGAAGACCCGGTCTTATTTTAATATAATAAAAGACCGGATATAATATGACATAATATAATATAGTATAATAGTATAATATAGTAGTGTAATATAATATGTAATATAATATATAATACCAGGTCTAATACAATACTGGGTCTTATATTAATTTTTGCTCCAGAAGACACATTAGAGCTGATGGGTTGGCTTGGTCTTATTTTCGGGGAAACATGATATTATAAGCACCACAAAGGTCAGAATCATATTTCTTTCAGTCACAATGCTTAGAAAAACACATTTATTGAATGAATGAATGCATGCATGCTTACTGAACACCTTCTGTATACCAGGGACTATTTGAGGTTCTGGGAATACAGTGATGGAAGAAGTGGACCTCCTGCAACTCACTTGGGAGAGGCGGAATAATAAATATGGAAATAAATAATTAAGAAGATAATGGCAAATTGTAATAATTGCTATGAAGGAAATAAAAAGTTGTGATAAAGATTAACTGAGGTGTGGGTCGGGTGGTTGGAGAACACCTTTCTGAAGAGGTGACATTTGAATGATGAAGAGGTGCCTACTTCACGATATACTTTTGACAGTGTGCTTCCTTCCTAAAGAACATTTTTTCTCTGAGTTTATCTGATTAGTGCCACACCATTTCTAGGATTTAAAAAGGGAAGTTCTACTTAGCACATTTCCTTCTTAGAGTCAAAGACCTGGGGAGCTCTTGGGTTATATATTAAACTCTGCTTTTTTGTAAATGTCAGACAGCTTCAGGGAGGAAAATATGAAAATATGAAAAATAAAATTTTCAATGGAAACATGACAATTGCTATTTTAAATTCTACTTAAAATTGGCATTAGTAATTGATAATGTCTGACTTCCCCTTCTGGCACTTCTCTAGTTAATTGATGATTTAACATATATTATTTAGCTTTGTTTAATAATTATATTAAAAACTTAGGAATTGTATTTTAAAAGTAAGAAATTAAATTCTCTTATTTCTATTAGTTTTAGGTTTGTTATCTAAGAAATATTTTTAGTGTTTTTTTACATATGTGCATGGATTGGTGTTAATTCTTAATGTTCTGCACTTTTGTTCTGACAATGTCTTATTAATATAACAGTTTTTGAACTGATCCCTTTAGTGCCTGTGAAACTGGAAAAACACCTGCACAGTGCTAGATCTGAAGAGGGAAGGTTGTATTATGATGGTGAATGGTATATACGTGGACAAACAATATGTATTGACAAAAAAGATGAATGCCCTACAAGGTAAAAAGCCTTTATCATTTTAGTGTTGCTTAGTATTAGAGTTTACAACATTGGTGTCCATAAATATTTGCTACCTCCATAGTGTGTTTATAATACATCATTAGTTGCACATGGATCCTGTTTTCCTCCTGACATAAATCATTTGATTACCAAGTGTGTATATCAGTATTAATATTTATATACCACAGTTACATATTAACTTCATGAACACAAGCATTAACACAAGGGGAAATGATGGAATTACTGAGCCAGTTAAGAGATCTGTTACTTCTTATCTTAGATGACTTGTTATATGATCCTAATATTATGACCGTTAAACTAGAGTATTATGAACTTAACAGTGTGCTTCCATAATATATGGACCTGTTAATTTTTCCCTCTTTTGGTGTTTGATAGTATTTTGGATAAAAAGAATTTGTATCAATCAATTAGAGTAGGAAAGAAATGGAAAATTAATGAAAACTTTAAGAGTTACAGTAATTAAAGTATAACTTGAAAATTGCCTTTAAAAGACTTTATCTAGGCTTCAAGTTTATAGAACTATTGATATAGCCTTCTAAGTTTTGTCTTGTTGTGGACTTTGAAAAAATACCAATGCTAATCACTGCTTTAATTCCTTCAGTAGTTAAGGATATAATTTTCAGAGCAGTAACCTTCTACATTAAGAAAATATCTTTCTAGGTATCAGTGGTAAGTAAAGTGTGTTTGGAATACAATACTCATTTTCCAAATACAGTGGTTTTAATCGGGATTGTAATTTCAACTTTACATTTTTAGGATACGAGCAAATTTCTCATGGAAGCTCATCTAGCTAATTACTAGGTTACATATGATACCCCTGGATTCTTGGCTTTATTGTACTGCTTTTGAAACATTTTACTGCTACTTAACATAAATGTAGTTAAAAAAGAGATGAACTAACATAGAACAAATCCGTTTTTAAAAAGATTTCTATATAAAGAACAGTAATGTCCAAAAAAATCTATACAAATACCATAGATGCTTGACACTGGGAGTTAGGGATTGGTATTTGAAAGATTTTCTACAGCCCAGACTGATAGGAGTTGGAGGTTTAATACCAAATAAGTAGTGGTTTTCAGTTCCGCTATGTCTTTTTTTTGGGGGGTGGGCTGGGGATGGAGTAGGAACGATGTGCGTTTTATAGTTCTAATAATAGGTTTAGCTAACTCTCTTAACAAAAGAAAGAAAACTATCTGTTAAGTGTGTCTGAATGTGATGTTTTTGCCAATATACCCAGCCGATAGTCAACATTCTGGTAAAAAGCAATTACATACTTGAATCTATTCTTATAGTCCAGCTAGTTTGTTTTATAGCTAGTACTCTGAAATGAGTGGAAGAGGCATATTGTAATTCATTCATTCATTTCTTTTTTTTTTTTCTTTTAGTGCCATAATTACAACAATTAACCATGATGAAGTTTGGTTTAAGAGGCCTGATGGAAGCAAATCTAAGCTTTACATTTCACAGCTACAGAAAGGAAAATATTCAATTAAACATTCGTAATCATGATTTAAGTGTTATCTAAATCTACCTTATTAGTGTTACCAAGTGTGATGTGCCATGGGAATAAAAAATGTATTCAATAATTTAATATTCTCATTGAATCATGAGAGACTGTATTTGTAGGTAGTACTCTAAGTAGACCAAGTAGACCTCATATTGACATGTTATTAAAAGAGACAGTAAAAAAGTATAATCACGATCATCACATTTATTTGCCTTTTAGGTCTAATGACCAATAGGTACATGTAGTAGGGATTTCTTACTAAACTTTTTTCTTGGTTTTTATGCAAATCTATGTTTAGTGAACTATGTTGCTAAATGGCTACTTTTATCTGCAATTTTTAAAACTTTTCCACATCTTTGTTACTCATCATGTGTTTGTAAATAAGCCTCATAAAATGTTTCCTATAAATAGTTTTTACTAGTACATTAGTGTTTAATCAAAATTGAAAACGAGACTTATATATGTGAGTATGTATATATGGCACCATCAGCTTATTTAGAACTGATGGCCTTACTTTACAATCTTGTTTTACCCAAAAGTAAGCTTGGGTTTGAAAGAAAAGGAGCACTTTTGTAGACTAGCAGCTTACTTTCTTCTCTTCCTTGATTGTGTGGTGGTGACCTATTTTTACAAATTATACTTAACATTAATTAGTAAAATTGATGTCAAGTAATAACATGCTTCTTCTACCTGTATTTCTCGTGAACCTGTAGAGGGCAGGTATTTCTGCTCGGTGTTTATGATGCAGTCTAGAGGTAATGAACAGTATCTGACAGTATTGTGATGCTTGCTGTGCATGTCACGTCCGATCTTTCGAAACATTTTTAGTAAGTGTTTTCCAGAGGCAAAGCTAGGTTCTTATCCTAATTTTATTGCTAGGGCAAAATAGACAGGGATAATGTCCTTGAATCTGTTCTCAAATTAATAATTTTATCTTTGATGTTTCTACACTTTAAGGCCACTTGGTGCAATTTAGAAAGTATTGGCCTCTCTTCCTTAGCCACATTCAAAATTAACTTCTAAAACCTCAGGAACAAGTACAAAGAATCGGAACCCTCAATATAGCAGCACACTTGGCTGTAGTATGTATTAGGGTACAACCAAATCAAGTATTCCTGGTGGTCTTGTGCACTTTAATTTCTGTTATACTAAGACGTACGAGGAGGAGGAAGAGATCTACTTATTAACACTTAGGGAAGGAATATCTGCATTATTCCATTTGTTTTCTTACTATTTTACCTCTGCAAACATCTCCCTGTACAGATCACTACTTCACAGTTGCCAAATGTTAAAATATTTGACTTCTGAAATTCGTTATCGGCAAAGTTATGTACTTTGTTCTGTTTCTAATTAACCTTAGCAAATGTACATAATGTCATAATCTGATAGTATTTGACAGTACTTGTGTATACAATGTTTCATAAGCATTTTTAATAAGATTTGTATTTTTAAATTTAGTATATAATAAAAAGATGTGTTTGAGTGTCATTTGTAGTATCTTGAATTACTTTTGCATAAGTTTTTATTATTTACAAACTGTCTGCTTCCAAGAAGGATCTGAGCCATTGTACATTCATAGATATGGAGTGTTGAACAAATATTTCTGCTTCCCTAAACCACAGTTCAGCTTCTATTGGGATATATTTAGATATTTAAGACAGCTAAGTTATACTTAATTTAAAAATATGCATACATGTTATACTTTAATAAAAACGTACTGCCTGAGTTCTGAAATTCTAAATAGAAAGTTTTTTATTTTAAAAACTATGATGTAGCACATTTACTTTCAAAACCTTAATATTTATACTGAATATAACTATTTCATAATATTGGTATTGATTCAAGTAAGTATATGCTCATTTATGACTGAAGTACTATAAAATATATTTTGTTATTGGCAGTTTGCCATTAGATGTCTGGTCAAGAGGTTTAATTTAGGGGAATTGTTAAGGTTTGTGAAGTGTGATGTGGCAGCTACTGCTGCTGCCGTTATGTTTATGATCAGCCTCTATTTTAGGATCAATTTAAGGGCCCTCCCTGTGATAGCTTCTGGTATTTCATGTTCAGTCCACCCCTTTCCGCTATTTCTCAGTAAATAATAATAATAAAAAGGAATCCAATCATCACTAATAAATTTACCACTAATAATCATTGACAAACATTATTGGTACACCTCATTCTGTCCCTTTTCTGTTCATTTTGGGAGGCTGGTCACTAAGTACTTTTCATTGCAGCTTTCTTCATCTAAAACTTGTTCTGAGATACATATTGTTACTCAGAACTCAGATACCACTGACAGAACCATGTGCACCTTATTGATAATTATTTTTTATAAGATAAGGAAAATGGATGTAGGATGAATGAATATACTAGTTGACATTTATGTAGTCTCTTGCCAAATTGGAATATAAACTATTTTATTTGCTGAAGATAAGGAAATCTAAAATATTTTTAAAAGAACATGAAAGCTCAGAATGGGGTCAGAGAAATGCATGTTCCGTATATTGTCTTTATGGATGAACTACTGGGATTGTGGCTCATATGTCAGGTGGGGTTACCTGAGGCAGTTTTCCCCTTTGGTCACCGTGGCCCAGTCTTGCCCTTTACTTCATAGACCCAGAAACTTGAACTGTATATGTACTGTTAGGGCCTGAAATGTGTTTCCCCCAAAATTCATATGTTGAAGCCATCACCCTCAGTACCTTAGAATGTGACTATACAGAGGGTGTGGAAAAAAATATATACACATTTTAAGAAAGGAAAAACTATTAAAATTATAATATGTACTGATAACAAAGATGAATACAAGTCATGTGTATACATTTTTTTGGCACCCTTGCTATTTGGAGATAGTGCCTTTAAAGAGGTGATTAAATTAAAATGAGGCTGTCAGGCTGGGCGCTAATCCAATCTGACCGATGTCCTTATAAAGAGGAAATTTGGACACCAGATATGCACACACAGGAAAGACCATGTGAGGATATAGCAGGAAAGCATCTATGCAAGCCAAGGAATCAGGCCTCAGAAGAAACTGAACCTGCTGACACCTTGATCCTGGATTTCCAGCCTCCAGAACTGTAAGAAAATAAATTTCTGTTGGTTAAGCCACCCAGTCTGTGGTATTACGTTATGGCAACCCTGGCAAACTAATACATGCCCCAAGGTGACAGCTCTGGGGAAACTAGACTGACCAAGTCACAGGGGATTGAAATGACAGCGAGTGTCCGTTTAATAATTTATACTGAGAAGTATAAATGAGGAGAGCTGACTCCTCAAGTCAAGTACTTGGCACATTCCTTCCTTCTAGGAAAATCTATGTGAAAGCAAACTTGCTATCAGAATATTTCTGTTTTGCTGAAACTTCAGGTTGTTACCAGTCCTGTCCTGGCATTGTGCTGGACACAGCTATAATCTTATTTTCATTGTGTTTTCTTTGTGCCCTGCTGACCGAGATCTTTCCTCTGTCAACATGCTATGCAAGCCTTACCCACAGCCCCCTCTAAGTTCTTTCTAAACTGTGCTTTACCATCCTGGCCAGTTTGTCGGACCAGTGTGTCCCTCGACTCACGGCCAGCCAGTGATAATACTTACAATTTGAGTGCTTGCCATGTGCCAGGAACTATTTTTAATATGTAAATGAAAAGTCATGAATATATTGCATGTTCAAAACAAAACGAACGTAAATGTAAGAATTCTGATATGGTTACTCTTTCTAAATTTATCATATATTAGGACTGTATGATCATGATGTTTTTCTCAAGGTATGAGAGGCAAAACACTGTGGCAGTACTTAGATTTCGAGTTCTAAAGCTGAGCTGATTGTCGCAAGTTGCTAATCCTTTTGAAAAAATGGTTGTTACATCTACCTACCTAGAAAGCAACTGTAAGTCTAAACTTGCTTCTAAACTTGAAGCTAATGTAGTCTCTTTCAAAGACTCATTTTGTTATTGAAGGAAAATCAAGGGAAGAAGTCATAACAGTCTTCAAAGTTCATTTTTCCTATATCCAATATAGCTTGGAGATGGGTGACCTTGTCAGGAGACTGTTGCATTCTCTTAAGGAGAGAAATGCCGTGATTCTAGTACAGAAGCGGGCCACATAGTAGCATTTCATTTCTGCTAGTAAAGATTACAGATTCTGTTAAACTGCTTACAAAACCAGGGCTTTAAGCAGAGGTCAAACGACATCTGCTGTTAGAGGGATGTTGAAAGAAATATATTTATTATGGAAAGATTTGAAAAAGGCTTTGTTAATGGCAGAGATACCAAAGTGCAAAGACTTCAGATACTCTTTAAAGTATTGACTACAGCAGTTTTTGATTTGAGGCTTTCACTCCATGGTGTTAACTTATATTTTATCAATATACTTATATATGCATAAATAATAACAGTATCCACTACACAAGGGCCAACTTGGTGTGGGCTTTTCCTACCCACACTTGAGCTGCTCATTCTCAAGGGTTCTGTTGGAGGTCTCAAGCTTAGAGGAAGTGGAGCCGAAGGGTGGTTCCCCTCACCGCCCTCCCCTTCTTTAGAGCTGTGCTCTCCTTCCTCCTACTTAAGTCAGTTCTCCGTGCAGGTCATGACGGAGGCCCACTCTGCAAGGCTGCCAAAGCTGCCAAGGCAGGAGGAGACCCAAGAAGGAGAAGCTCTGTCCTGGCCATCACCTGTAAGATGCCTTCTGTATGAATCCTCTCCTGGTTCGCTCGACCTCCTCTTTTTCTACCTCCATTTTGAACTTTAAAAGAGTCTGTAAGATTCTGTGCCCTAAATTGGTTATTTTTCTGCCAGGTAAATAGAATAGGGCACAGCAGGATCTATTCTTTACTCTGCAGGAAGTTTACATGTATTCTGCACTTCTCTTTTCTTTTTTTTTTAAAAATACATCTTGTGACCTTTCCCTGTCAGTCCCCACAGATCTACCTCATTCTTTTTAGTGACCGTGTGGTTTTCATGTTTATGGAGTAGCCACATGGAAGTGCATGGGATGGAATATCAGCACCATACCAATGGACGTTTAGGTTCCTTTCCTCTCTCCTTTCTTCCGTCCTTCTCTTTCTTCCTTCTTACCAAATAGGGCTGAAGTGAACATTGGTATATACATCTGTGACCATTGGAAACAGCATATTTGTAGCATAAATTTCAAGTAGAATTGGTTGGTCAAATTGTAGAGGAATTTTTTATTTATTTATTTATTAGTTTCAGGTGTACAAGACAAGGTAATACTTAGACGTTCATCATTTATATCCCTCACACTGTGAACCCCCCTCCCCCCATCCACTATCCCTCCGACCTCACACTGAACCATCACATTATATATATAAAATTATAGTTGGCATTCATTAATGTTTAGCTTCTGGTGTACAATGCCATGATCAGGTATCCACAGTATCCCTGAGGTGGTCTCCCAAATAGGACGCATGTCCATCGGATACCCAACAAAATCTTTACAACATTATTGAATACCTTCCGGAATTTTTTATTTTATTAAATATTGCTAAATGTCCCTGCAAATAAAGCACCCCAATTTGGAATCCCACTAACAGTATATGAGGATGACTGTTTTTCCTTATCAGAAACACTGATTCTGATCATTAATTTTCATGGTCATTCTTTTTACCTTCTATTTAATTGTTTTCCTTCGGGCTGCATGGTAGGCCCTCATCCAAGTCCTTTGAGAAGTTTTCACTCACTTCATTGATTTCAGCGGCCACCTTTGTCTTGACAATCGCAATTCTAATCTCCGCTCTACCCCAGTTACATATTTCAAGTCTGCTGGGTACTTCCATCTGTTCCTCACACTTTTAAAACTTAACACATACAAACCCAAATATCTCCTCATGACATTCCTCTTCCAACCCTACATGCACTCCTCTTTTGTTCCCACCCTTGATTCATGTTACCGTCCATCCAAATTCAGACCTTGGGGAGGCTGTGGCAGGTGGTTAAATTCATGGACCTCACAGACTTTGGAGGAGACAAACTGGGTGTGAACGCGGCCACTTCCCAGCTGTATGGCCTTGGGCAATTTCTTACCCTTTCTGTGCCTCACTATCTCCATCTGAAAATGGAAAGAATAACATTTAATACTTCATAGGGTTGTGGTGAGAATTTAATGAAGTACTGCATGTCATGTGCTTAGAATAGTGCCTGTTACATGATAAATCCTATTTATATATTTTGACTGCTCACGTCTATTTAATTATCAAGGCCTATAGATTTTAACTCTGAAACACTTCCTGATATCATCTTTTTTTTTCTCCAGTCGCACCAATGCTGCCCTAGTTTAAGCATCTAGTATATTTTACCAGGATGATTGTCATGATCTAACTAATGTCCTTGCTTCTTGCGTTGTCCCTCTGTAAAAATATAGCAAACCTTATATTTCTAAAACCCAGAACTGATTTTTTTTTAAAAATTTTGCTCCCTATTGGACTCCAATTCTTTTGCCTACCTGACACCCCAGTTCCACTTTTTCCAGGAAATGCTTCTTCCCCCAACCACATGGTTCTAATAGGAACATCTATTTCTCTCACGCTCTGCCAGTCTGGGTCACAGTTGGTCAGACTAGTTGGGCGTGTAGTAACTCAGGCTGTCCCAGTTAGTAGTATCTTTCCCTGGGATCTTTCGAACTGTAATTGTGAAAAGGGAGTGAGTCTACCTCTGGTGCTGAAACTGCGAAGACAGCGATGTTTAGGAATTATAGGCAGTTAAGTTTCCTGCCCTGGGTAGAAAGATGACACAGAGAGCTGAGGAGATGAGCGATGGACAGGTAGTTTCTTGGCATTTAAATTCCTGCTCCCAGTTGACACATCGTCCATCTGCACCCAATCTTCCTCACGGATCTTTTAATAAATTCCTTTTTATCTAATTTGTTTTTGACCTGGGTTTCTGACTCTTGCAAAATTTATCACAAAAGCAGGGCTTCATAGTTGGTTGATTTCCATCTTAAAAATCATAGTAAACTTCTATAATTTCATCACAAATTCAAGGAATAAAAAAATAAGGTATTGCTAGAATTGCAGCAATGTGAGAAAGAGAAAAGCAGTTCCTGACAACTACTGTGTTTCCCCGAAAATAAGACCTAACCGGAAA
Source organism: Rhinolophus hipposideros (assembly GCF_964194185.1). Taxonomy (NCBI): domain Eukaryota; kingdom Metazoa; phylum Chordata; class Mammalia; order Chiroptera; family Rhinolophidae; genus Rhinolophus; species Rhinolophus hipposideros. Next base: position 18,185,994 of record NC_138051.1, on the reverse strand, counting down.
ACAAGCCCTAGCATAGTTTTCAGGGAGACATCCCCTGAACATGAGCCCTAATGCGAGTTTTGGAACAAAAGGTAATATAAGACCCGGTCTTACTTTTGGGGAAACACGGTAGGAACTGCCTGGCACTCACTGCTAGTCTTTGCTGTTCTGTTGAACGTAATCTCCTGAAACACCAACATCAAACAAGGCCACTCTGTGACTGTGATGAAGTTAGACAAACAGTAAGACGACTCCCCCTCGTAATCATGTCTAAATATAGATAAAACAAGGTCAGTCTACAAAGCACAAAGATACTAACCATCCCCCTACTCTGGGTAATGGGAATGCTGCTGCTTTATCAATTACAGTTTGGGCTTCGCTTCATTCCTTCTGTCTCATACATAAGATTTATTACGATACCTAGTCAAAGAATGGTCCCCACTTCCTGACAGTAACCTATCCAGAGCAAAGCCCCACTTCCTTGAACCCAACCAAAATCTCCCGCGACATACCCAAATCCTGTAAGTCCTTTCTGATGATACCTTCTTTCTCAGATACCCACAGTTCCCCATGGTGTGCGTGCTCTCACTGCAATGAGCAAAAAAACCCAACTTGTTCAACTATGGGTGTGTTCCTGGTGGTTTTTGATTGGAGGGCATTGACACACAGAACATTTAAAATAATTTGGCTTGAAGAGTTTTTCATTAGATTTAGTCTAAAGATATTTAAGTATATTCTAGGCAGCTTTCTGGGAGCTCCCAGAATATAATTATGGTTGCAATGACTGATACAATGCAAAGTATCAGAATATACTTTGATTTTCGGTTTTCTATATTATGTTACAGAAGAATCAAGACAAGACAAAGTGAAAGGGCATATTATGAAAGACATTTGTACTGCAACCTAAGTTAAATAGCACTTTGCTCCCCAAAAGAGAAAATAATGTTAATATTTCTACATTAATCAAGGACTGTCTCCTCACACGTAAAATCTGTAGTACCAATCATTTTGATTAAAACCTGAAGGTGGCAGTAAATTCCTACAAGACTTAAGTGCTTAGTTCAGAATTTGTATTTTTCCTTCTAATTATTCAAAAGTAAGGCTGTAGTTGCTTTTAATTTTCCTGCTTACTAATTAAGGGATATTCAGGAAGAAGATACAGTTCTACACAAGGATTATATTGTTATTATTGTTTAGTGACTGAAAAGAATTCACCATGTAAAAAGCTTAGGAGCATTGCAACAGATTATACGCTTCAGAGTTACTATAGAAGCAAAGTATGTAATTAAACAAAAGTAAACATTAAAACTTTCAATACAGATCAAAGTGCTCTGAAGGGATGTGACAGTAAACAGTTTATATTTGTCTATTAAAGTAATAACCCTGTTGTAGACTTTTGCCCCACAGTTCCCCAATTTTATCCTCACCATTTTAAAAATGGAATTTTGTATAGCTGTGTTTTCACCCAATGATCTACTTACAATCAATCGACTATTATTAATCAGGAATGTCCTAACTGATAATACAGAAAATTTACAGGATGGCCAGTTAGCTCAGTTAGAGCACGGTGCTCTTAACCACAAGGTCGCCGGTTCGATCCCCGCAAGGGCCACTGGGAACTGCACCCTCCACAACTAGATTGAAACAACTACTTCACTTGGAGTTGATGGGTCCTGGAAAAACACACTTAAAATAAAAAAAAGTTTAAAAAAATGTTTACTAATAGCAAATTAATTAATAAAAGTAAAGATAAACAGATACTGTACGTACTAGTGTGTACATACACAGTTATTTTTGTTGAGCAAGATAAATGATGCTGATATTTTAAATATCTTCCTATGACTATGCTGTCATAGGAACAATTATCAGTTTAGAAATTATTAATATGGATGATATGAATTTTCTTTTTTTTTTGTACCTTTTTCTTTTGGATGATATGAATTTTCTTTTTTTGAGTACCATTTTCTTTTGGATGCTATGAATTGTCAAGATGTTACTTAACCCCTCCACTTAGTTTTATTTAGCTATTTTTAAGGTCTTACTATAGAAATAAACTAATAACTACAGTAAATGCAAATTTAATTTTCATAATTCCATGGACTTTATTTTTATTCTTTTTCATGGTCATTTTTCTTAGGCAGTTAGAAATCTTACATAAAGACTGAAAAAGGACAGTCATGCATTTGTTTTTAACCAGGGAATAATGTAAAGTTAGAAGTATAGACACATGACATAATTATTCCAGGAATATTGACACCTGTTCATAATAAAAAATTTCCAAAAAAGTTATTTTTAATATAAAAATTATTCTGAATAATTACAAATGATTAGTCCATTTCATTTTCAAATACTGTTTAGATTTGTGTATAATAGTTGAAACTTATTTTTTAAAGTCTCGTAACTATAGATTCTGTATAACTTAGAGCTATTTTATCTATGGTGCTTTAATTCCATGTTTTCAGTTGGAGAACATAATAGTAAATATAAGTGTAATTCCCTATGTGTGATCACCAGTTTAAAACAGTATGTACCAATGAAGTCGGCCTTATTTTGTAATTATTGACTAGTGGTGGTTAATGTAGGCTGCCAGCAGAGGGCGCGTTGAGGTTTATCTGTTAGAATTCCAAGACATTGGTGGCCAATAGTCCACTTGTCTTCAAACTTTTCCTAAGAGTAAGGGCATTTCTAATATTTCTTTATTTCCTATTATTTCCTGTCTCATTTTACAAATTCCCAAACTGTCTGATAAGGGTTAAGAAGTCCATCTAAAAAACCAATAGCAGCTCCCACCTGATAGCACAAATAGGTGTGTAAGAGATGGGTCATTGGTGAAATATGAGGAAGGCAGGAAACTCCCTGGATTTTTTCTTGCAGCCCCTTGGAAATTCCATCACCACTGTCTGCAGTTCTCCTCTAGAGATTTGTATGGAACCCAGAAATAAAAACATAGGGTTTATCGGGGATATAAAGTACAGCATAGGGAATATGGTCAATAAAATCGTAATAACTATGCATGGTGTCAGTTGGGTACTAGACTTATTGGAGTGATCACTTCATAAGTTATATAAGTGTTTAATGACTATGTTGCATACCTGAAACTAATATAATATTGTATGTCAACTGTAACTGAAAAAAAAGTTTTTTTAAGCATGGGGATTAAAAATAATCTAATTTAGTTAGTAAGGAAATACACACCAAATGGAAAAGAGGAAGCCCCAGGGGAACCAGTGCCAAGGTAGACTTTGTATGACCAAGGTCAGTGGTTTTCACGGTTTTTGACAGGGACACATGTCCTAATGCATGTGTATGTATGCACACACACAGATACAACACACACAGATATAGAACAAAGTCTCTTGAAACAATATTTACCCTTATAATTAATGTATGAAAGAGGTATATATAATTTTAAATACTTAAATGAAATATAAAAAATAAATTCTAACAGGGTTTTTCAAGGAACCCGACACACTTGATTTGCAAATGTATATAGAAGAGCAAAAGGCCAAAAATAGCCTCCAAAGATTAACAAGGTAATGAGATATCAGAGACTAGAATTTTACCTTACCAGATACTAGAATTTCAATAAAAAGTTAGTAATTAAGAAAGTGAGGTATTAGCACAGGAATAGATGAGGAGACCAGTGGGTGGAACAGAACAGAGACCTCAAAAGCACACTCATCACATTTGTACAAAGTTCTGACAATTAAGTTTGTGAACTTGTTGCAACGATGTTGCTAACCTTTTTGATATGAGATGGATTATTCATTATGAATTTGTACCAACTGGGCAAACAGTTAACCAAGTTCACTATTTGGAAGTGCTGAAAAAGCTGCATGAAAAAATTAGAAGACCTGAACTTTTCACCAACAATTCATGGCTCTTGCACAGCTCACATAGCACTGTCTGTGAGGGAGGTTTTAGCCACTAACAAATAACTGTATTGGAACCCCCTCCCTACTCACCTGATCTGGCCGCCAATGACTTCCTTCTTTACCCGCAAATAAAGGAAATGTTGAAAGGAAGACATTTCTATGACATTCAGGACACGGAGGTAATATGACGACAGTTCTGATGGCCATTCCAGAAAAAGAGTTCCAAAATTGCTTTGAAGGTTGCAGTAGGCACTGGCGTTGGTGCATAGCTTCCCAAGGGGAGGACTTCAAAGTGACTGTAGAGATATTCAGCAGTGAGGTACATAGCACTTTTTCTAGGATGAGTTTGCGAACCTAATTGTCAGACCTTTGTACATTTAGCGATGCTTAATATAAAACAGAGGGAGGATTGCAGAGCACTGAGGAAAGAGTGGACTTTACAACAGTGGTTTTGGAAAAAATAGTTACCCATATGGGAAACTATGGAAATTGAACTATTTTTATATGACCACCAATTTCAGTTGGAGAATTTTGGAGAGATGATAAAAACAAAGCAGAAGCTGCTTTTCAAATGATACATATTTGTAATTGTCTGCTTCCAGAACACGGGAGGTCTGAAGCCCAGCGCTCCTGTTTGAGACTTGCCAGAACCACAGAGCATCCGTCCCTGCCTACCACAGATGCCCCTAACACCACAGGATTTGCTGGATCGTAACTTACATGGCAGGGCTGCTTGTAGCACGGCCTAAATCTGCTGTAGATCACTCTCTTGCTCTGGATGACATTCAAAACTGGCAGTGTTTGGAGTCATCTGACCTATGGGTTGGATTCCCAAATGTGCACATTACATTGTCTCCAAAATCTGAAGAGGGCTGCTATTCATTATGCCTCTTTCTTAGTGGTTGAGGTACATGGTGCACTAAAGGGTTCTTTACCTTGGATAATACATCTCAGCATGACCCAGGCCATCCAGTCTCACTCAGTTTGATGACTTCATTAATGGGGCAGGTCCTTGAATCATTGCAGGGTCTTCTTCCACTTTTTGACTCAGATGTTTCTTATCAGAGCATTCAAAGTACTTGCCTCCCCCCTCCATCGTCTTCCCAACCCCCCAGAGTGATTAACAAGATGTCATCAATATAACTGATATGCATAATGTCCTGTGGAATGTCCAGACAAAGTCTCTTTGGACTATATTATAAAAAGAGAGCAGGAGAATTAATATACCCATGGGACAAGACCCATGAATGTGTATTGATGTTGCAAATGAATGTGAATTGTTTCTGATTTTTTTTTCCTGATAAAGATTTAAAAGACTGCATTTGCCAGATTAATAGCTGCATACCATATGCCAGAATCTGTCATTCTGTTCCATCAAACGTAGCACATTAAAATTATAGCACAGCAGCTATGATTGGGGCTATCCTTTGGTTAAGTTTATAGCAGTCCCCTGTTCTACCATGACCTAAATTTTTGCTGCAACTGAACCTGTGTATTAAAAAGAGATATGATGAGGACCACCACTCTGCATCCTTTTTAAGTGACATTTTTAAGGATGTCACTACTCTCTGACATTTCCCCTTAGGATATAATACTACTTCTAATTTACTGATAAAACTATTCTGACTCTTAAATGTCAAGTCACATGTATCTCTATTGATGTTACTCTGAACAAAATCTATGCTAGACTTAAACCACAATAAGTGTCTATATTTTCTACAATACTTCCAGATTAAATAAAAACTAAAGATATATTTAAATTTATTAGTTGATTTACTATAAGTAGGTGAACACACCCAGCACACCATATTCCACAATTCTAGAAGAATTTTTCAGCACTGTAAATGATTTTCTCTTTTGTCACATATTTTGATGTCACTGGGGATTACTCAGGATTCTCCAGAGAAACAGAACCAATAGGATCTAAAAGGAAGAGATTTATTATGAGGAATTGGCTCATGCGATTATGGAAGCTGAAAAGCCCCGCTATCTGCCATCTGTAAACTAAAACCCAGGAAAGCCGGTGGTGTAATTCAAGTCCAAGTCCAAAGGCCTGAGAACCAGGGGAGCAGATGGTGTAAATTCCAGTCCAAGGGCAGGAGAAGACCAATGTTGCAGCTCAGACATGTAGGCAAGAAGTAAAAAGAGGTGAATTCCTCCTTGCTCTGCTTTTTTGTTCTATTCAGTACCTCCAAAGACTGGATGATGCCCACGCTCATTGGGGAGGGCAGTCTACTTTACTGAGTCCACCAGTTTAGATGCTGATCTCACCTGGAAAGAGCCTCATAGACACACCCAAAAATAATGTTTAATTGGGGCACTCCTTGGCCTGGTCAAGTTGACACATGTAAGTAATCATTACAGGCAGGTAACTGTATGGTTTTTCCCCTCTTTTTGTCTTTGGCAATATTTGAATTGTTTCCAAGTGACTTTCTTGTTAGTTAATTAATTAATTTTAAAAATTAGTTTCAGGTGTACAAAACAATGCAATCCAAGTGACTTTTTAAATTTGGAAGTTTAAGCTTTCATTTGCAAGTGTATTATTAGAAATTGAGATCTGTTAGTTTCCTTGGGTTTTGCACTCTTGTTAAAAATTATATTTTAAAAATTCTTTATTGCTAGGTCTTGCACATAATAACTTTTTGAAAAATAAAGTAGTTTAAATAAAGTCTAAGGTTACTTATTATTGCAGTGGAAGCTATTCTTAATATTATTACTACTTATATCTCCAGATCCAACACTTGAACTTGAACATACCTCATATTTTTTTTACTTTATCATTTTTCTTGTCTAATAATAAAACCATCTATTTCAAGAAAAATTTGTACCAGTTCTGTCATAGTGATATAATTTTCCTACTAGAAAAATGTTGTATTTCCTAATATACTTTGTAAAAAGCACACTGAAAATTTGTAACAAAACTTATTTGAAAGTTGTGAAATCGTAACACTTTGCTAACAGTGGAAAAATACTTTCATAGTTCTCTTCGTAACTATGAATTATATTAATATAAAGTTAAACCATAAAACATTCAACATTAATTCTCCCATTAAAGTGAAAAGATTGATCATCACATTCCAAATAATCAAACAAGATGCCAGGGAATAAAAGACTGAATGACTTTTTCTTAGCCGATGTGTGCATTTATCACATCGGCTCCACTGTTTCTCTCAGATTACTCATAGTAGTTGGCTGCAGTAGATATTGCAATACTCACATTTCTTCCTAAGAATTCTTGTTTTGCTCTCTGATATTTTCTATTCTACTATGGTAACCAGCTTCCAAATTGGCTGCCAATCGTTCTCATCTCTTGATATTCATATCCTTATGTAGTACTCTTTTACATTGACTATGACTGACCTATGTAGCCAATAGAAAATTATATAAATGATGAAATGTGACTTTTGAGGCTATGTCACACACAAAAATATATATACAGCTTGTACTTTGCTATCTCTTGGATCACTCACTCTGGGAGAAGCTGGCTGTGATGTCATGAAGACACCCAAGCAATCCCTAGGGAGAGGTCCACATGGTGAGGAATTGAGAGCTTCTGTTCATACATCATGTTGCCAGAATTTTGGGTGAGCTATCATTTTAAAAAGGTTACTTACATGAAATCATATAATATGTAATTTTTGGGAATTGGCTTTTTTTCACTCAGCATAATTTTCTAGGATGGGGCCGTAACTTTTTCTGTGGTGCTTGGCTAGAGTAAAGTGGTTATTGTCTAAAAGTTTTCTGTCTTGCTAGACTGACTCTTGATTTCTCTAGCTAGAGACAGGTATTTGTTGGGGCTTTTTTGATCCGCACCCATTGACAATTATGGGTTACCAGCTTCTTTAGCTCAAAGCCTGAGATACACGAGACAAAAAGAAAACTCAAGAATTAACCGTTGTGTTTTTCCTCAGATCTCAAGTCCTCTTCCCAGCCTGCTTCCTTTTCCAACCTTACAGTGTCTTCTTATGTTTGTTTTGTATATAATGTCAGTGGTTTCAGTTGTGGCTGATGAGAAGAATAGGGAAAATTATATCTACTTCCTCTTCCTAGAATAGGAACTCCCCAGAACTGCCTCTTAACTATGAAAGAAAATGTTTTTTTTTTTTTTATGATGTAGCTTTATACATTTTTTTTATCCTTATGGTTCAAACATTTTAATTGCTGTGGAGAACATGTTGATCTTTATTCATTTATTTAAGGCTTACAATTCAGTCAAAACAAAAATAGACAGAATTCAGCTAAAACAGCATTCAGCTAGAAATAAACTAGCTCGTTACAGGTCCCTGTCACTTCTGATAGTTTTTACATTAATTTGGATGGGTTGAGAGAAGATGACAGAGTCTGAGGGGTCATAAACAGTCTTTTACTGACTCCCAAGGTATTTTTAGAAACCTCTCACTCAGCAGAAAGTCTCTTCCACCAATGAATTAGAGCCCCAAGATCTTATAACATGTGTTTTCTAAGTGAAAAGCTTAACATGGGCTCTATTGTTTAAGTAAACACCCAGTGAGTGACAGACAGTTCTCACATTCCTTGGCCGTGAGGTGTGCCTCCCTTAAGAATGAATGGTGGGTTTGTCGGAACCCAGCAATACAGTACAGACAGCTTGTCTTAATTTCAGGTGAAGATGTCAGTGCCAGTCTGAGTGGTGTACAGATAGAAAAGATGTTTTAGTACAGAGCCAAAATTGAACCAATAATCATGTTTCACCAAGGTTGTGAGGAAACATTACCCCAACTGTGAATGAATTATTGTAAGATCAAAACTGCCCTCTTTTAATTTAAAAAGACATCCAAGATGAAGTAACTTCTTAGACCTTCAATGTCATCATTTAAAATTGACTTTCTCTTTGCACTCTCCAAAAGAAAACAACATCAGTGTTAAACTGGATTGTGGGCTTTAGCCCATAGTCTTTTTTTTTTTTTTAAGATTTTTATTAAAAATATAGTTAACATGCAATATTATGTTAGTTTTAGGGGTACATTGTAGTTATCCAACATTTATACACCTAAAGAAGTGATCACCATGGTAAGTCCAGCAACCATCTGACCCCGTACCATGCTATCACAATATTATTGACTATATTTCCCATGCTGTGCATTACATCCCCATGACTTATTTGTTTTATACCTGGAAATTTAGACCACTTATTCTCCTTCGCCTTTCCCCCATTTTTTAGTTTTTCAATTACATTTGACATTCAATATTATTTTGTATTAATTTCAGGTGTACAGCATAGTGGTTAGACATATAATTTAAGAAGTAATTCTCCTGACTAGTCTAGTACCCACATGGCACTATACATAGTTATTACCATATTATTGACTGTATTCCCTATGCTTTACTTTACATCCCCATGACTAGTTTGTAACTACCAATTTGTACTTCTTAATCCCTTCAACTTTTTCACCCATCCCCAATCCCCTAGCATCTAACACCTCAATAAATCTAGTACCCATCTGACACATACCTAGTTATTACAATATTATTGACTATATTCCTTGTTATACCCTATATCTGATAATTACTTTGTAACAACCATTTGTTATTTCGTAATCCCTTTCCCTTTTTTCACTCATCCCCAATACCCCTCTGTCAGGCAACCATCAAAATATTTTCTGTATTTGTGAGTTTGTTTCTGTTTTGCTTATTTTGTTCTTTAGATCCCACATATAAGCGAAATCACATTGCAGCAGTCTTTCTCTGCCTGACACACTACTCATCAAAATATCCTCCAGATTCATCCATGCCACTGCAGATGGCAAGAACCTATTCCCTTCCATGGCCAAGAAATATTCCACTGTATATATACCTCTTCTTTATCCATTTTTCCATCGATGGACACCCAGGCCGCCTCCACATCTTGGTCATTGTAAACAATGTTGCAATGAACGTGGATGTGCACGTCCCCTTGAAGTAGGGTTTTGGGTTTCTTTGGATAAATACCCAGAAATGGGATTACCGGGTCCCTCATTGTCTCTTATTATAGTCTTTTTTTTTTTTTAAGTCTATTTTGTCTGATATACACACCACTGCCCAATGCTTTTTTATTTATTTTTTTGTTTCCATCTTCACAAAACATCCCCTTCCATCCTTTTACTTCCCATCTGTGTGTGTCGTTCAATCTGAAGTGAATCTCGTAGGCAGCACATATAAGGGTTTTGTTTTCTTATCCATTCAGCTTTCCTATGTCTTTTGGTTGGAACATTTAATCCATTTACATTGAAAGCAATTGTTGATAGATATGTAGCTATTACCATTTTATTATTCATAATTTTGATTTTTGCTTTTTCATCTTAAGGTCGTCCCTCTAACATTCCTTATAATATTGGTTTGGTAGTGATGAACTCCTTTAGTTTTTTCTCATCTGGGAAGCTCTTTATTTGTCCTTCGATTTTAAACGATAGCCTTGCTTGGTAGAGTACCCTTGGTTGTAGGTCCTTGATTTTAATCACGTTGAATGTTTTGTGCCAATCCCTTCAGGCCTGCAAAGTTTATGTTGAGAAATTAGCTGACAATCTTATGGGAGCTCCCTTATAAGTCACTAGTTGCCTTTCTCTTGCTGCTTTTAAGATTCTCTCTTTGTCTTTAACCTTTGACATTTTAATTATAATGTGTCTTGGTGTGGCCTTGTTAGGTTCATCATGTTTGGGACTCTCTGCACTTCCTGGGCTTATATGTCTATATCTTTTGCCAGGTTAGGAAAGTCTTCAGTCATTATTTCTTCAAATAGGTTCCCAATCCCTTGCTTTCACTCTTCTTCTGGTACCCTTATAACGTGAATGCTGTTATGCTTGATTCCAGAGGTTTCTTAAACCAGCCTCATTTTTTCTTTCTTTCTTTTTGCTGTTCCAATTGGGTGTTTTCAGCCTTGTCTTCTAAATTGCTGATTTGATCTTGCTTCATATAGTCTGCTGGTGATTCCTTCTAGTGCATTTTTCATTTCATTTATTGTATTCTTCACTTCTGACTGGTTCTTTTTTTTTTTTTTTTAATTGGGGAATATTGGGGAATAGTGTGTTTTTCCAGGATGTCAAGTCGCTGTTTTTTCAATTTAGTTCGGGGTGGGGGCGCAGCTCAGCTCCAAGTCATGTCGTTGTTTTTTTTCAATCTAGTCATGGAAGGCACAGCTCACTGGCCCATGTGGGACTCGAACCAGCGACCTTGGTATTATGAGCACCAAGCGCTCTAACCATTGAGCCATCCTGCCACCCACCAGCAGCTCAGCTCCAAGCTCAAGCCGTCATTTTCAATCTAGTTGTGGAGGGTGCAGTTCACTAGCACACGTGGGACTCAAACAGGCAATCTTGTTGTTAAGAGCTTGCGCTCTAACCAGCTGAGACATATGATCGCCCCCTCTGAAAGGTTCTTTTATATGGTTTTTATGTCCTTTTTTTATGCTTGGTATCTCTCTGTTGAAGTTCTCACTAAATTCTTTGAGCATCCTTATAACCATTGTTTTGAACTCTGTATCTGTAGGTTGCTTGCCTCCATTTCGTTTAGTTCTTTTTCTGGAGATTTCTCCTGTTCTTTCATTTGGGATGTATGTCTTCATTTCCTCATTTTGGCTGCCTCCCTGTGTTTGTTTCCATGTATGAGGTAGATCTGCTTTGTCTCCCAGTCTTGTCTGGGTGGCCTTATGTGGTAGGTACCCTGTGGGGCCCTAGCACAGTCTCCTTGGTCACCTGCGGGTGGCCTTCGGGTGCTCCAGGAGTGTCCCTTGTATGGGTTGTGTGTGCCCTCCTGTTATAATTGAGCGTGGGTGGGATTGACCCTCAGGCTGATTGGCTGTGGGGTTTGGCCATGTCACAGCTTATAGGCTGCATGGTAGTCATTCCAGTGAGCTCTGGTGCCTGTTGAGTTTACCCTTTGTGTGTGCTGCTTGTGAGACCAATTGGGCAGTGCTCTGCTGTGGTCTGAAGGCAACCTCCAAGTATGTTGGTTCTACAGCCTCTTGGCAGAGTTTCTAGTTCAGGTCCAGGTCACTCACTGCATGTAATGGACGAAAGACTACCAAGAGAGGTAGGAACTACAAAGTGATCTGTGGTTGTTCCCTGCCTTGCTAAACCTGGAGGCACATGGGTGAGGCCACGCTGGGAACTGAGGACAGCTGCCACCAGTACCGGGCATAGCCATAAAAGCTAGGACACCCTGAGACCTGCTGCCACCTGCCAGCTCCCCTAAGGTTCAGCCACTGATAAAGCCTCATGCAGTATGCAAGTTGGGTGAGGCAGGGTCTCAGGGAGTCACTAGAGTGGGAAGAGTGGTGGTCACCAGGTTAATGTAGATTCTGGTTTGGTGCCATTGCTGAGCCTCGTGGTGCTCAGCAAAAGTCTCAGAGCACACTGAGGATAGTCACCACCTGCCTGAGGCCTGCAGACTCTGATAGTTTTCTAAGAAATAGTGCCTGGCTGCTCACTAAGAAAGTGCCTCTGGTTTGGGGGGAGTTGTGTAGGGCAGTAGCCCAGAGGTCAGTAGGGTGGAACAGTGGAGCTCAGCAGACCGTTCCAGATTCAGATTTGGCCTGTGGGGGGTGGGCTCAACACAGGAAAGATGGTGCTGGCCTGCTGGCTGCAATGGAGAGGGACGCCACACATGGAAAATGGTGACTGTCCTCCAGCCCTCGCCTCGAAGTCACATGCCTCAGTCTGCCTCTGACACCCCTCAAGTCACCATACCGCCGCTGGAGTCCAGGGTGAGTGCCTGCGAACAAGTGAGTCTGTGCACGGGCCCTTTAAGGGAATGTCTTGGTTTCTCACAGCCTTCCATCCCACCTGGCTGGTTGGAATTCTCACTGTTTTTCACAGCCAAATGTTCTGGGGGCTCCTTTTCCCAGCACCAGTACTCTGGGCTGGGGAGCCTCGTGTGGGGCTGGGGGTCTCTTGTTTTTAATGCAGGTATCTCCATTGCCGAGATATCCCTCCTGACACTCAAGCACCACACAGAGGTTTGAGGCCAGCCTGTTTTGCATCTCTGCCCTTCCTACTAGTCACGATGTGGATTCTTCTTTATATCCTTGGTTATCAAACTTCTGTTCAGGTAAACTTCAAATGATTCTCCAGGTTGATTGTTCTATAATTTAGTTGTAATTTTAATGTGTTCATGGAAGGAAGTAAGTAGTGTTTATCCACTCCACCATCTTGGATCTCTCTCCTTGCCCATGGTCTTTTCAACTTCAGGATCTCCTCCTTGATTTACTTTTATTTTTCAGAATGTGCATGATCTTTCGGTTGTAATTTTCTTTGGTTTTCTATGCTTTCTATTTACTTAATTTTTTTATAGGAACATCTCTATATATCTAATTGTCCTAAACTTATTTTAGCCTTAAGGAAATTGATTATATCACAGTCATTTAACATTAGGGACAGCTATTTTTTATACAGTCCTTTGTCCCCAAATCTACCTTATGTCAGTAATAACTGCAAAAGAAACCAAAGAACAAACTCATTGTTCTTCTAAGGTAATTTTAAGGCTTTGGTTGCTAGTATCAGTCTTGTTCCACCTAACTTACTTTCTTTCCCTTTTTTCTATTTCATGTAGGTGTTTACTTGCATTGATTATCATATCTTGGTAATCACTTATCCAGTGTAACTCTGATATCTTTATTCTTAGATCGTTAACTTTTTGTTGGCAATTAATATCTCAGATTCCTTTAGCTAAACTGATCTATTTCCCAACCTGAGGCCAACTCAAGAGTAAGAGTCCGTGGACTCCCTAATGTCTGATTCCTAGAGTTTGGCTTATTTTTGACCATCCACCCAAATTACCAGCTTTTGGACCCTTAACTTATTTCTGATCTTCATATTTCCTCACACTCACATGTGGCAACTTTGTGAAATGTGAACTCCTTCTTGCCAGACATGGGCCTATCCAACCTCCTCTAGGTCTACATCGACATTTGGAAAATTAGACTTTCCACATCCACTTGATAAGGAAACCCTGTCAATTTTGTGTCCTGAAAAATTTCTAAAACCTATTCCCTCAGCATGAGGCAGGACTGTTTCAATGACAAATTACAGAAACACAATTCAAGCTAGCTTTGCCAAAGAAGGAATTTATTCTTTCTCATTACTAGAAAAGTTCAGAGATTTTGAAGATTTGAAGCCTGAGTAGGCTTCAGAGTCAATTAGATTCATATATAGACAATTAAGTTCGAGAACTTGTTGCAACGATGTTGCTAAACTTTTTTGATATCAAAGAGATTATTCATTATGAATTTGTACCAACTGGAAAACAGTTAACCTAGTTTACTATTTGGAAGTGCTGAAAAGGCTGCATAAAAGAGTTAGATGAAAACGATCTGAACTTTTCACCAACAATTCATGGCTCTTGCATCATGACAATGCACCAGCTCACACAACACTGTCTGTGAGGGAGTTTTTAGCCAGTAAACAAATCTCTGTATTGGAACACCCTCCCTATTCACCTGATCTGCCCCACAATGACTTCTTTCTTTACCCGAAAATAAAGGAAATATTGAAGGAAAGACATTTGGATGACATTCAGGATATGAAGGATAATACGATGACAGCTCTGATGGCCATTCCAGAAAAAGAGTTCCAAAATTGCTTGAAGGGTGGATTAGGCACTGGCATCAGTGCATAGCTTCCCAAGGGGAGCACTTTGAAGGTGACCACAGTGATATTCAGCAATGAGGTATGGGACACTGTTTCTAGGATGAGTTCACAAATTTAAGTGTCAGACCTTGTATTCAAACAATGACATCAGGAACCTGCTCCTGTCTATCTCTCAGCTTTGTTTCTTTTGTGCAGCCTTCACTCTTTTTTTCTCTCCCAGTTTAGTTCAATTTAGCTTTATTTGTTATTAATTTTAATCTAGCAAAAGAAAGTAATGCAGAGATCCGGGAGTAATATTTCAAATCTTGGCTGCTAGCAAGTGAAAAACAGATTGAATAAATTTGATTTGTGATTCATTCCACAATTTAAAATCACTGCCCTTTTTTATTTTATTTTATATTTTATTTTATTTTATTTTATTTTATTATTAGTTTCAGGTATACAAAACAATGTAATAGTTAGACATTTATACCCCTCACAAAGTGATAACCCTCCTCTACTTCAGAGATGGTGTAGATGCCTGATCACTGTGCTGTACACCTGAAGCTGAAGATGAATAATAATGAATGTTAACTATAATTTTATATATATGTATATATATGTATACATGTACATATATATACATATATATATACACATATATATGTATTCACAAGAAGTGGAGTACAGCATAAGGAATAGAGACAGTGGAAATATAATGGCTGTATGTGATGTCAGCCTTCACTCTTTAGCAAGAAAAGATTTTTAAGGTGAGAAAGACAGCCCTCTGTAGCTCTAGGCTCACACAGTGCTTGCAGCACATGACTTCTGGGTAAGGAAACTGGAGGACTAGGGCCCAGGGGTAGAAAGGAGACTCCTTTGGCAGGATTTGAACTTTCTATCTGGTGCTACGGATTAATTAAGTGAAGCAATACATTATTACAAAGTTTATTATAATGTGGAAATTCAATCCATAGAGATGAGCTAAGTAGAAAAAAAAACACCTGTCTGTTTATTAGGCAGCAGGTGAGAAGAGTATGGTCAACAGTGTCCAGGGAACAAGCAAGTGAAGAACTGAAAAGCGTTGATTGGAGTGAACAATATGGAGGTCAGTGATGAATTTGACAAGGGGAGTTTTGTTAGAACTAATAGCCAGAATGTGGTGGGTTGTGAAATGAAAGGGAACTGAGAAAATGAAGAAGAACAGAAAAAGAAGGAGCTTGTAGCAAGGGTGATGTTGGAAGGCTAATGAAGAAGCCAGTAAAGAGAGGCAATTTGAAGATAGAAGACAGAGTAAGGTACTTGATAAGTCATAAGCGTTGGCTACTTATTCCTCTGAAACAGAAGGGGGGGGGGAAGAAATAGTCGTATATACATAGGTTTGTGTTATTGTTCTAGGGGCAGGAATTCAAGGAGGTCTTTCTGATAGCTTTTGTTTCTTCATGAAAACAGAAGTCTGATTTTTCTCAGATTGCCTGCTGAGTTATTTGGCAGGGCTGGGAGGGTATGTGTGTGTGTGTGTGTGTGTGTGTGTGTGAGAGAGAGGGAGAGAGAGAGAGAGAGAGAGAGAGAGAGAGAGAGAGAGAGAGAGAGAGAGAGAGAGAGAGAGAATTCAGAAGTTTGAAAAGAATAGAGAAGATTTTACCTATGTTACAGAGATGTGGAGAATAAAAAAGTAACACAAATAAAAAGATATAAACCTGTAGTTTCTTTTCAGTGCTGAGAACTCATTTGAGAATGATGACCATAAAACTATATTCACCTACTTGACTGTGATTTTTTTCTCCAGCAAACCTCAGAGGACAGTTGAAGAAAATACAGAGTTGGTCTTACCCAGCTTTGGAAGGACAATGGGACAATGGAATTTAGGGCTGTGCTCTTAATATGTAGCCTCTTCTGCCTTATTTGACATTTTCCATTCCTTTCATGGATATTGATCTGATAAAGTAATACTTATCATTTTAACTTTTTTAGTAAATTCTATATTTAAAAATTTTTAGCTTAGAGTTGTAGATAGTATTTCGTAAAGAAAAAAACCCTTCCATATCTATGGTGATAACCTCAATTTTATTTCTTTCTGAATATATGTTTTCTTTTCCCTTGATTAGCTAGAGCTTTGTTTGTTTTCATTTATCCTCCTCAGAGAAATTGTTCTTAGAGTTACTTTTAATTTCCACTGTTTTTATGCCACCTTTAGGGACTCTAATGTCTTTCACAACCATGGGATTCAATTCATTTTCATAGGATTAATTTAAATCTTTATTTTAAATTAAGATATAATTGACATGTAACATTATATTAGTTTCAGGTGTAAAATTTAATGATTTCATATATGTATATATTGTGCAATGATCACCATAATAAGTCTAGTTAACATCTATTACACATAGTTACATTTTTTTCCCTGTGATGAGAAGTTTTAAGATCTACTCTCTTAGCAACTTTCAAATCTGTATACAGTATGATATTAAGTATAATCACCATGCTATACATTACATCCCCAGGGTTTATTTATTTTATAACTAGAAGTTTGTACCTTTGACCACCTTCACACATTTTACCCATCCCCATCTCCTCACCTCTGTCAACCACCAATCTGTTCTCTGCATCTATGAACTCTTTTTTTTAAGACTCCACATGTAAGTGAGATTATATAGTGTTTGTTTTTCTCTATCTGATTTATTTTACTTAGATTAATGTCATCCATGGACCATCCATGTTATTGCACATAGCAAGATTTCCTTCATTTTTTGGCTGCATAATATTCCACTGCATATATATACCACATTTTCTTTATCTATTCATCCATCAATGAATACTTAGGTTGTTTTCATATCTTGGTTATTGTAAATAATGCTGCAATGAACATGAGGGTACAGATATGTTTTTGAGATAGTAATTTAATTTCTTTGGGATAAACAGAATTACTGGATCATATGGAATTACTGGATCATATGCTAATTTTATTTTTAGCATAGGATCCAGTAATTCTATTTATCCCATATGCTAATTTTATTTTTTAATTTTGAGGAATCTCCATATTGTTTTTTATAATGGCTGTACCAGTTTACATTTTCACCAACAATGCACAAGGGTTCTCTTTTCTCCATGTCTTTGCCAAAACTTGCTATTTCTTGTCTTTTTGATAATAGCCATTCTAACAGATGTGAGGTGATATCTCATTGCAATTTTTGATTTGCATTTCCCTGATGACTAGGGGTGTTGAGCACCTTTTCAGTAAGCTTTCTGCATTTCTTCTTTGGAGAAATGTCTATTCAGCTCCTTTGCCTATTTTAAAATCAGATTCCTCTTCTTCCTCTTCTCCTCCTCGTCCTCGTCCTCGTCCTTCTCCTCCTCCTCTTCCTTCTTCCTCTTTCTCTTCCTCATCCTCTTCCTCTTCCACTGCTGCTATTGAGTTGTATGCATTCTTTTTGTATTTTGGATATTAACCCCTTATCAGATATGTGAGTTACAAATATTTCCTCCCTTTTTGTAGGTTGCCTTTTCATTTTGTTGATGATTTCCTTTGCTATGAAGAAGCTTTTTAGTTTGATGTCCCACTTGTTTATTTTTGCTTTTGTTGCCTTTATTTTTGGAGTCAAATCCAAAAAAATCATTGCCAAGACTGACACAGCTCCCTGCCTGTGTTTTCTTCTAGGAATTTTATGGTTTCAGGTGTTAGGCTCAAGTCTTTAATGCATTTTGAGTTGATTTTTGTATATGGTATAAGATAGGGGTCCAATTTCATTTGTTTGCATGTTGCTGTCTCGTTTTCCCAACACCATTTATTGAAGAGACTGTCCTTTCCCCATTGTGTATTCTTGGCTCCTTTGTCATAAATTAATTGACAAATATGTATAGGTTTATTTCTGGGCTCTATTGTGTTTTATTGATCTAAAACTTACATCTTAATGTACAATAATGTTCCTTTATACTCTGTAAAAGAAACTAGAGATTTTATTAAATTTGCTCCAGTTTCTTTAGTTTAGGACTTACGTGTGTAGGTTTTGCCACTCCCAAAGAATCAATGGAAAAATTTTTACATATTATATTTTAAGGGTTAAAAGGTTGTACTTATGGAGAGGAGTTATGTGGAGTAGAGAGAAGATGTCAGAAAACTCTATTTTATGATTTCTGAAAATGGAATTAAGAACTGATGTTTGAAGTGTTATCCAGATAGCCACTTAGTAGCTTTGGGTATAGCTTCACTGCACAGTACTAAGTGGTATGAATACAAAAGAACTGAAGAGGTTAACTTTCTGCAAAAATGTTTTGGTGGAGTGTTAGTGAGTGGGTGGGATAATGGGCATATGGGCATTCTTATATACTGCACGGGGAGGTGTATATCATTATGGCCTGTATCATTAAGGGTATTTGGCAATATCACAAGCCTTAAATATGCATATACCTTTGTTCCAGAAATGCTGCTGCTAAGAATGTTTCCTATGACAATAATATAGATAAAGGGGCAAATATATATGTATGTACATAGATATTCATTGTATCATTGTTTAGAATAGAAAAAATTGAAAATAATGTAAATTTTGAATAATAGTAATTTGTATAGATTTTGACATACCTATACAATAGCTGGCATATTATGCAGGTATTTTGTAAAAACATGAACGTGTGTGTATGTGGGTGTTTATATACTAGTGTGCGTGTGTGTGTGTCTGTGTGTGTATACAGATATATAAAATTTACTTAAAAACTTAGAAATCTAGACAGGGGTTAGTTAAGGTAGCAGCAGGATATAGATGGCACACTCAACTTGAGTAATTTGAGCAGAGTTCAGTACAGGAATTATTTACAAGATGTAGGCAGGATGTAGAGAAACAAAAAGGAATAGTACAGAACCCAGAGCTGTTAAGGGTGTGGAGGATAGAATGTGCTTACCACCCCCAGGCCCATTTGAAGCGGCTAACGGAAGGGGCTGTTAGGCAGGGAGAGCTATGTGGAGATGTCCTTTTTGTAGGATTTATCGCTTTTGCTAAAAGAATGCAGCCTTCCCATAGCAACTCTACATTAGTTGCTGGGAAATGAATATCTTGGCCTCTCTTTCCTTCCTCGCCCTACTCTCTTAACAGTGTTCTTCATTCACTGAGCTAACCAGAAATCAGACTGCAAAGGGATTCTTTGATCTAGTTCATATAGATCCGTTTCTAAAAAGCACAGAACAGGCTGAACAGGCTTGAGAGTGGAGCTACGGGGCAAACAGAAAATAACAGCTCAACAGGTGTACACTAATATGTTAATAGAGGTTATCCCTGGCAGTGAGATTAAGGGTTCATGTATTTGTCCATTTCTTCTGATTTTTTTTTTTTGGAAAATTAACACACATTACTTGTGTAATTTTTTAAAAGTTTAAAAGGTTTCTTTTTTTCATGGAAATAGCTTACCTTAAATTGTCTGAAAATTATGAACTCGCTTTGCCACAATTCAGTTGTTTGGTACCTACACGGCTGAATACCTTCTCTTAACCTTTTACCCTTTTTTACTTAAAAATATCGTAATTAGAAAACAAAGAGTTTACCTAAGTCCAACCAAAGTCAGCGTTTGGGGATGGGGTGGGGAATTGGCTTTATCTGAGAATACTTATTGTCTCTTGGTGAAATTCTTGGGACCATTGTGACATTTAAAGCCATTGTATATAAAAGCACTCTGAGAAGAAAAGGCATTTAAAAGCCCTATATAATTCTGTAATCCTGATAGAGTATAGAATTTAGTTGGATTAAAACATAACATTATTAAAGCATTTTTGTTGAAATGAACTTATTAGGCCAGGTTAAGATAAAATAGCCTGCTTTATGTCTTTCACTGGTACATATAAAAACATTTATGTTACTGATTTGTGAACACTATTCCCCCCTGGAACAACTTTAATGTATACTTTTCCCCTTTGTTTTGAGGTCTTAAAACTTTGATAACAATGTATAATAATTCTAAAAATGTTGTTGATATTGCCTACAGTTAACTAAGAAACAAGCAATGTTTTTTCTAGGGTCTATCTTCAATAGAAAGTGTTTTGTAAAAATAACCCAACTACACATTGTAAAACTTTCTCTTGTCCTTTTTTTCCAGCTATTGCCTTTCCCCTAACAGAACAATTTTTTTTTTTAAATTTGTATTTCCTATTAGTGTCTTTTCTGGGGAAAAGATGGGAATACGTGTATGGCATGTAATGATGCTATCTGTCAGAGATAAAATGAAAATCTTAAAGACAGCCAGAGAAGAAAGAAGACATTGTATTAGAATTCTATAGCTTCTGTAACAAATTACATCAAATTTTCGAGGCTTAAAATAACACAAATTTATTATCTTATAGTTCTATATGTCAGAAGTCTGACATGGGTCTTACTTGGCTAAAATCAAGGTTTCAGCAGGGCTGTATTCTTCTGGAAGTTCTAGGAAAAATTCTGTTCTAGCTGCTAGAGACCATCCACATTCCTTGGGTCATGGCCCCTTCTGCCATCTTCAAAACCAACACATAAACATCTCTCTGATCCTGCTTCCGCTTTGAAAGAGCCATGTGATTATGTTGGACCCATCTAGACAATTCAGGATAACCTCCCTATTTTAAGGTCATTTGATTAATAAACTTAATTGTATCTATAACTTTAATTACCCTTTGCCATATAACCTAACATATTCACAATTTCAGGGTATTAGGACATATTTGGGGGCCATGATTCTGCCTAGCATAGTCCATCTTCTGGTCCCTAAGTATCCCTACACATGTCCCATATGTAAAAATACATTCACCCCATCCCAAGATCCCTAATTATAGCATCAACACAAAGTTTAAATACCTCATCTAAACCTTATTAGCTCAAAAGTTGTAAATCTCATCATCTAAATCAGGTATGGGTGATTTTTCTGCCTACCACACACATACATGTTACATACAGAGGAATAAAGATGATGAGAGTAGATTGCTCATATGAAACAATACAAGTGATAAAATAGTAAACAACCTCTTTCAAGTAGTGAAGGAAAAATTGTCAATTTATGATTCTTTGCCCAGCAAAACTACATTTATTTTATTCAATCCAAAAGAAGGCAGAAAAAAGAAAAATGGAAAAAAATGGAAGGAAACGTATAGAAAAAGTAGTACTATGATCAATTTCAACATAATTTTAACATACTAATGATGGCATTAATGTAAATGGTCTGAATACCCTAATTATAAGGCATAGATTATCAGATTGGATCAACAAGCAAAACCAATTATACACTGCCTACAAAACATGCTTTCAAATAAAGACACAAATAGGTAAAAAAATAACAATGGAAAAAGAAATTTTCATGCTAATACTAATCATATAAAAGCTGAAGTGATTATTAATAACAAGCAAAGTAGATTTCAGAACAATGACTATGAGCAAGGATGGAGAATGTGCTTTCATAATGATAAAAGAGCCAATTTATAAAGAGGACATAACAATCCAAAACATTTATGCACCTAACAGAAATTTAAAATACAATAAACATAAACAGATAGAGCATCAAGGAATAGACAGAGGTTTTAAAGTCAGAGGTTTTAAAACCTTTCTCTCAATGACTGATAGAAAAACTAGACAGAAAATAAGCAAGAATGTAAAAGATTTACATAATGCTATTAACAAACTTAATCTATTTGACATCTTTAGAAGACTCCATCCAACAACAGCAGAATGCACATTCTTTTCACATGCACACAGACCATTTACCAAGATAGACCATATCTTGGGGGCATAGAACATCTCTCAATAAGTTTAAAGGTATTCACATCATAAAAATATATTTTCTCTTGTTACTATGGAATTAAGTTAGAAATCAATAACCAAAAGATCTCTGAGAAATGCCCAAATATTTGGAAACTAACAACCACATTTCTAAATTCTAAATAACCCACGAGATAAAGAAGAAATCAAAAGAAAAATTTAAAAAGTTTTTGAACTGAATTAAAATTAAAGCACAACACATCAAAACGTATGGGGTATTGCTGCTAAAACAGTACTAAGTGAGGCATTTATACCACTAAGTGCCTATGTTATTAGAAAAAAAAATTCTCAAATAAATTAGCTTCCACCTTTGAAAATTAGAAAAAGGAAGAGCAGATTATACCTAAAGTAAATAGAAGAAAAGAAATAATAAAGAGAAGAATAGAAATAAATGAAAAAGAAAACCAAAATAATAGAGAAAAATCAATGAAACCAAAATCTGGTTCTTTGAAGAGATCGATTAACCTCTAGCCAGAAAAATCTCTAGTCAGAGTGATCAAGATAAAACAAGATAAGACACAAATTACCAATAACAGGAATGAGAGAAGAAATCACAGTGGGTCTTACAACTATTGAAAGGATAATAAGGAACCATTATGAACAACTTTATGCCAATAAATTTAACAACATAAGTGAAATGGAAAAATTCCCTGAAAGTACAAACTACTAAACCTCACTCTAGAGAAATTGATTACCTGAATAACCATATATCTATTAAAGATTTTGAATGCATATTCAAGGTAGTTAAAAATGTTTACATAAAGAAAATTCCAGGCCCACATGTCTTCAAAACCAATACTACATGAACACTTCCAGAAAATTGAAGAGGAAGGAATACTTCTCAATTCATACTGTGAGCCCAGATTACTCTGACACCAATAAGAAAACTATAGACTCATATTTCTCATGAACATATATGCAAAAGTTCTAAACAAAAGTTTAGCAAATAAAATCCAACAATATATATGAAACATACATTGTAACCAATGGAGTTAATTTATCTCAGAGCCATACGATGGGTTGAACATTTGAAAAATCAATAAGAATCAGCATATTAACAAAAGAAAAAAGAAAAACCATATGGTCATCTCATGGATACATGAACATTTGACAAAATCCAACACCCATTGCTAATAAAAACTCTCAGCAAACCAGGAATAGAAAAAAAACTTTCTCAACTTGAGAAAGAGCATTTGTGAAAAATCTAGAGCTAACATCATACTTAATGGGCAAAGTCTCAATGCACTGTCTCTAAGATCAGGTATAAAGCCAGGATGTCTGTTCTCACTTGTATTGAAGTTACTAGCTAGTGCATCAGACAAGAGAAAGAAATAAAAGGCATCCAAATTAGAAGGGAAGAACTAAAACTGTTTTTTAGGCAGATGATCATGCAGAAAATCTGGTGGATTTTACTAAAATGATACTAAATGTCACATTACCAAGGTTGCAGAATATAATATATTTGATTGTACTATGTTATAATATATCATAAGTATTATGTTATATATAATATATTATAATCAATTGCATTTGTATAAACTAGTAAATGACAATTAGAAACTGAAATAAATAATACTATGTATATAACATCAAAGATATGAAATACTTAGGGATAAATCCGACAAAAGATGTGCAACACCCATATACTGGAAACTGCAGAATATAACTAAGAGAAATTAAAGGTCTAAATAAATGGCGAAATGTATCCTGTTATCGATAGCAAGACTCAATATTGTTAGGATGTCGTGTCCCCAAATTGATCTAGAGATTCAATGTAACAGAAATTTCAGCATATCTTTTTATAGGAATTAATAAGTTGATCTTAAAATTGATATGGAAATGCAAACACTATAGAATAGCCAAAACAATTTTTAAAACAAAGTTCATGGGCTAATACAACCTTTGTTCAATGTTTATTATAAAGCTGTAGTATTCAAGACTGGCCTCCAGGTAAATAGATCAAAGCTTTGTGGGTGGCAGACCTCTCTGGGACCTAAATTGTTGGAGCTCTGTTAGTATCCTACCTGGCCATCAGGAAATGAGTTGAATACTTCAGACCAAGTGTATTCATAAAACTAGATTGCACTACTCCCCCTCACACACCAAAAAAAAAAAAAAAAAAAAATCAATGTAACAGAGTTGAAATATACCCATACTTTAGAGTGGAGGGAAAAAAATCTTTTTAATAAATAGTTCTGGAATAATTGGTTATCTACATGCAAACAAATGAACTTTGATCAATACTTTGTAGTATATATAAACATTAAATAAAGATGGCTTATAGATCTAATGTAAAACCTAAAATTATAAAATTGCTAGAAGAACATATATAAGAAAATCTTTTTGACCTTGGGTTAGGCAAAGATTTCAATTTCTTACACATGACAACAAAAGCACAATCTACAAAAGAAAAACTTGATAAACTCAACTGCATTAAAATGAAAACCTTCCGCTCTTCAGAGACACACTAAGAAAGGAAAAGACAAGCCACAGATTGGGGAAAATATTTGCAAAGCATACAGCTAATAAGGGATACAGAATCCAATTTAGAAACATGCAAAAGATTTGAACGGAGATATCACCAAAAATATATACAGATAGTAAGTAGACACATGAAAAGATGCTCAACTACATTATTCGTTAAGGAAGTAAATGGAAATCAAAATTGTAATGAGTCCCACCACACACTTTTAGAATGGTTAAAACGAAAAAGACCTACCCTTTTAGGAATTGTGGAGAAACCAGACTCAAATGTGAAATGTAAATGTAAATGAATACAACTTAGGAAAACAGTTTGGCAGTTTCTGAAAATGTTAAACATACTCTTAACATATGACCCAGTCATTTTGCTCCTAGGAATCTACCCTAGAGAAATGGAAGCTTATGTTTATGCATAGACTTGTACATGGATGCTGTTAGCAGCTTTATTTATAATAACCAAAAACTAGCAATAACCTAGATCCATCAACAGGTGAAGAGATAAAAAAATTGTGTTATATTTATACAGTGGAATACTACTCATAAATTAGAAAAAATGACACATAGAACTACCAAAATGAATCTCAAAATAATTATACCAAGTGAAAGAAGCAAGACACATATAATACCACTTGTGTCAAATTCTAGAAAATGCAACTGACACAACGTAGATTGTGGTTGCCTAGGAGGAAGGGACAGGAGGAGGGAATATAAACAGGAATGAGGAAAGACTGTGGTGGTGATTGCACAGCTATTTACAGGTTAAAATTTGCCAAATTATATATAATCAGTTTATTGTACTGTATGTTAATTATATGTCTAAAAGGTTTTTGTTTTAAAGATGCTATATTCATTCTTCATTGTTTAACTAGGAATGAGTTGTGATTGTGATGAAAAAATCCTTAGAATGTTTTTGAGCTAATTTTTATATGTAAAATGTTAGTTTGGGAGGCACAAAAGTTCATGAAGCCACTTTTTAAAAATAATTCTCTTTGAGTGATAGGCTACAGTATTACCATGTAATTACCTTTTGTTTATTATCTATGGAGAGTTAGCCAAGCCTTATAGAGCACAACAAATTTCAAAATCTTTTTTCTTTCAATGTTATATAAATAATAGTGATAAACACTTTCCAATGTTCACTTTGACAGAAGGTGAAGACACCTGGAATTGACTCATTATCTTCTCACTCGTCTCCTTTCACACCCTCAGTAGGTAGTGTGCATGTCACAGCATTCTAAAAAGCCAGTATATTGAGCTGGTATCTGGCTAGGTGGGTTCCTGGCAATCCCATGCACACGCAAAGTTTCTTTCTTTTAGATTTATTTCCTATGAAATAATGAACTGGATTTTTTTTCTTTGATGCAAATAACATGACATTTTTTGAAGCTCAGGATGCAAAACATACTTCTGCACAGCAAGTGTTCTGGAACCCTGGACATTCTGGATAGCAGAGATTTTTCATGAAATTTGTCTTTAAGGGTCATTGAAAATTTGGGAGGCTTATCCCCCTGGTTTGTACTCTTCAGGTTAAACACTAGTCCAGAGATTGAGTCTTCACTTAAAGATTATTCCACAACTTTCTCAACTGGTGCATTTTAGTTCTAAACGTGTAAAATCAATCTCTTTACAATGTGTTTTGCATGTATTCTGAACTCGTCTCCCTCAATTGCCAGTTGCCTCTAATTTTAGCCTAACTGTATGGTAGCTGACATAGAATCCAAAATAATTGTATTGGTCACTTTTGTTGCATTTCAAAAATGCAGTCATTAAGGAGGTCTCTAAAGGTAAAACAGGGAAATGGACACACAGACATCAATGGACATTACCTTTTTTTCTCTCTTTAGTCAATTATATATATTTATGGCTCATTAAAAGCATATGTGGCTGACATTTCTAGTTAGAGACAATTGGGGTAGGTGGTTTGTCACTTTCTGAGATAGTTATTAAATGTCTTTCAGCCCTGACTGCAATGCTGTGGGGACAGAGCCAGGAGTACAGTTTCCAGGCTCTTGCCCTCATCTGGAAAGTTGCTGGCTCAGGAAGTAAATGGCCATCAACTGTGATTGGATGGCCATCAGCTGTGGCTAGTTGGCTGTCAGCTGTAACCAGTGAGCCATTGGCCACTAATATAACTGCTGTGGCTACGCTAGCAGAAAATGGCAGCTAGGAAGAAGATGGTGGCTGAGCCAGCAAGCTGCAGAGTGAGGGTTGTGGATCATATGTCTCCTGCTTCCTGTGTCTCCAACCCAGCTGCCAGCGAGACTATAATGGTATAACTCCCCTATCTATGGCTCCGTGGGTGTTCCTTTTTGGCCTCACCATATCCTGTGTTCTTATGCGAGTAGCAGGACAAGAGACCCCCACACTACATCCTTCATGACAAATGCCTTTGGCTCAACTGACATCCTTACATTTGTTGAGTTTTCAAATTATACAGAGGGTGCCAAAAAAAAAGTATACATACACATTTTAAGAAAGTAAAACTATATTAAAATTGTAATACTTATATGTACCGATAACAAAAGATGAATACAGGTCACGTTTGACTTCTGCAATTACAAGAGGTGCTCAAAGTGGTTACCATCAGCGTATAGACACTCCTGACTACGGAGAACTACTGCTTCAGCAATGTTGACCAAAGTGTCCATTGTATACATATTTTTGGCACGCCTGGTGTATATACATGAAGATCTTACACAACAGTCATAAAATTATCTTATCCTTTACAAACAATCGCCTATGTGTAAATATATGTTTTTAAACGATTATTTTGATAAGCTATATGAGTAGAAATGCAATATAAATTTTATCAATTATATGCTGTACCTTATTTTTCAACTCATAAAATTATATATAAATGCTATTGGTGTTGCTATGAAGTAATTACTAGTTTTTGTGTGTGAGTTGTAGCATAGGACTCAATGCTTATCTGATATTCATATATTTTGTTTTGTTTTCGTTCTTAGAATAATCCAGATCTTTGAAATATTTCTGGCTCTTTTAAAAGTCAAAACGTTTAAAAATATTTACTTTGGGTGTTACCAGAGTTCAGTTCTACGGATAAGAAAATAAAAAACTAAACTGATCACTGTCTAAAGTTTAATACAATGAAATTATATCTAAGGCATATTTGTATCTCCTAAACATTTTTGAATCTTAGTCTGGGATCCTGTAACTTTTCACCCAGACTCTTGAGATAGCCTTTCACTTGGTTCCTGTTGTGCTCAGACTGTAGGGTGGTGCCATGTATAATCCCCTCTCTTGAAAACCAGCTGATAATCAAGATTATCCTGGGTGGGTCTGATTTAATCAGCTGAAAGCCCTTAAAAGAGGGTCGAGGCCTTCCCTGAGGTGAGAGACTCTCCCTCTTGCTGGCTTTGAATAAATAAACTGTCACAAAGTAAGTGGCCATGTTGGAGGAGCCCATGTGGCAAAGAACTATGAGTGACTTTTTAAAAGCTGAGGGTGGCCTCCAGCAAGAAACTAAAACCCTCAGTATTATGGCGGCAAGAAAGTGAATTCTGCCAACTATATGAGGGAGCGTGGAAGTGTATCTCTCCCCATTTGAGCCTCTGATGACCCAGCTGACACTTGCATTGCAACTTGGTGAGTCTTGGACGCAGAGAACTCAGCTAAGCTGTGCCCAGATTTCTGACCCATAGAAACTGTTAGGTAATAAACGTGTTGTTGTAAGCTGTTGAGTCTGTGGTAACTTGTTTACCCAGCAATAGGAAACTCATACAATTCCCTTATCTTTACTCTCTTCCTTCTACCTTTTTTTTCTTGCTTTAGCTAACATGGTCTTTCTAAATGAAATTCTTGATAGTATTTCTCCTACTTAAAATCCTGAATAACTTCCTATGTTCTAAATGATGAAGTCTAAACTTTCTAATGTGTTAAAAGTCTTCATGATTTATTTATCTTCTCTACCCCTTGACAGATGTTAATTTTATTCCCCAGTGTTCCTGTTCTCTTACTTCTAGGTATATGTGGGGACAGAGCCAGGGCAGCAGTTTCCAGGCTCTAGACCTCACGTGGAAAGGTGCTGGCTCGGGGAGTAGATGGCCATCAACTGTGACTAGTAGGCCATCAGCTGTAACCAGTTAGCCATTAGCCACTAATACAACTGCTGTGGCTACGCTAGGGGATTGTTGGTTGGTTGGTTGGTTGGTTGGTTGGTTGGTTGGTTGGTTGGTTGGTTGGCGAAGTGGTGGGCGGATTGCGCACTGTGTGGAGCCTAATTCCCGTGTCTCCACCAGCCTCCAGCGAGACTATAGTGGTATGACTCCCCTGTCTATGGCTCCGTGGGTGTTCCTTTTTGGCCTCACCATATCCTGCATTCTTGTGCGGGAAGAGGGACCAGAGACCTCCATGACAGTATACTAGAGGATGGCACTTCTCTTCCCCATTAAAACGAGGTGTGACCATGTGATTTGCTTTGGCAAATGAAAACCGAGCAGAAATGACATGGGTCTTATAGGTAGAGACTTGAAGAGCCAATGTGTGATTTACCACATCCCCTTTTTTTTGCTATAGCAACTGATGATGCTTCAGACATGGAAGCTCTGTCAGTCTGGGTCTCAGAGAGAGGAGACATGAAGAGGCCCCCAGCCAAGTCAGGGTTTGTGAGGAACTATAAAGCTTTGTTATTATAAGCTATCAAGATTTGGGGATTTGAGGTTCCAGTGGCATAATTTATGTTATACTGGCTGATGCATCACTCCCTCTTGTCCACATATACAACCTATAGGACTTGGCTCAAATGTCTGACCTCCCCAGACGGAGTGAGGTGTATGTAAGATCTGTTAGAAGACAGATCTTAAATATCCCTCTTTATCTTTTTAGTATCTGTCTCATAGATTGCTGTGAGGATTACTTGAATAAATATATAAGATGCTGGCACACTACAAGGGCTCCAAAAAGAATTAGTTATTATCTTTACTATTACTTTATAGCACTTCTCTTGTTTTATTGCAATTCTTAAATAGTTGTCTTCTGTATGGAGGCTATGGTGCGGGTGGCCTGTGGGCAGCGGCTGGGGCAGCCCCTGTTGAAAGCCATGCGCTGCTGGTCACCCACAGCTGGACTGCAGTGCTGTCCTGGGGGCCGGGGGCTGTGCGCGTCCTGGTGGGAGATCAGTGCCCACCAGGGCCAGAAATTTCACCCGCGGCTCTCAGGGAGCATGTTTGCAATGAGCTGCATCATGGGCCACTTCTGCACTACTGCGACCTCTGGCTGGACTTCCAGTGTCCGGCCTCTGTGGCTTCCCAAATGTCCCCAGGAAGGTCCTCGAAGGACCAGCTGGTGGCATCTCCCATGCTGGACATCTGGTACTTCTTGAGTCTTGGCTGCCTAGAAGACCTGACTCTGTGCGAGAGCTATCAGGGGGCTGTGGGACAAGTTCGGGAAATTGTACAAGGCTGACTGACTGGTGCGTGTGGCCCTCTGTGCAGCTGATGAACTTCCTCTTTGTGCTACCCCAGTTCTGAGCCACCTACACAAATGGCCTGACGCTGGGCTGGGACATGTACCTCTCCTCCCTGAAATACCGGATGCCAGGTCCCTGGAAGCCCCCAGGCTGAATGGCCGTGAGCACTGCAGATTGAGCTGAATGGATGCCAGACAGGAAAAGACTGACCTCCAGCTGACCACCCGCTGGGGCGGCAAGGCGAATGGGCTCCCACAGCAGGCCATGGTCCTGGGCCAAGTCCTAGCCCCACCTTGACTCCTGGGCATCTGACTGGAGTGCCCCTTCCAAGCCCACTCCCGGGCCTCAGATTCCCCATCTGTAACACAGCCATGAATATGGGCAGTCCTTCTGGGATTCTCAGTGACCCGTGACGGGGATGTCCCATCCTCAGCCCTGGGTCCCAGCCAGTAGCAAACCCCAAACCCTCAACACTACTGTGGGCTGGGCTCTGGGCCCTGGGACGGAGGTGGGCACCTCACCCATTCCCTTGGAGCAGAGTCCCGCCTGGAGTCGGCCCCCAGGATTTGGAGCCTTAGGTTGCTGCCAGTCTCATCCTCTGGTCATGGATGTAGAAATTCCATTAAATTCTCTGCAATTGAAAAAATATATGTATTTGTCTTCTTTTAGGCTGAGCATTTGGAGGGGAATGACTATGTCCTTTTTCATCATTGTGTCATAGATACCCGCCCAATACCTGGGACATTGAAGGCACTTACTAAATATTTGCCAATAAATGTATATTTAAAATATACCGAAATCCTTATTTCTAAGTTTCCCCATATAGAATTATACTCCCAATGTGTATTTTTGTTACTATAAATTATAGGCAGTGTATATGAGGAAGTTGTACTTTTCATTATTTTCATCACTGTTGAAAAATAAAGTTATTAGACTACAATATTAAAGATTTTAATGTTGTAAAATTAAATATTAAAATATTCATTAAATATTTAGTAAATCAACATTTATCATTAATATTGATTTAACATCAATGCCAATGCATCATTAATAATTAACATCTATAAATTAATATTATATAAATCAATAAATTAATATTTATTAATAAATCAATATCTAACAATATGTAATTAACATTAATTAACAAAATACTTATTACATATTAATATCAAATATTGTATTAAAAATAAAAGTAGGAGTCTAATGCTTTCCCCTTTTTTCATAAAAATGATGTAATAATTTTTACCATATGCCTTGAGTTTCATACTCTAATTTTAAGTAACATGAAATAATATTGTGCATATTTAACCATTTGAATTAAAAAAATACTAGATGTTTCTGTTGTCATTGTATAAGAAATGTACTAATGTATTTAGCATTCTCAATGTTAGAAAATTCTACCAAGAAAACTGTGCTTATTCATTAGCAGTGAAAAGCACATCTTACATATTTTTCTTGCCAATATCATAATTACATCTTTTCTATCTCAAATAATCAAATATTATCTCTATTAAATCTAGATGTACCATTTTTTTTACCTTCCATCTTTAAAAGTAGCTGCCCAAAATAATGTTAGTGAGTTATGTTTAACTCATCCTACAAAACCTGTTCAATTCTTTTCAAATGAAATTGCAATCTAGTTGAAACTAAGTATCCTCTTAGAAACAGAATGGAAGAGTGAAGATTAAAAAAGAAAACCGTCCAAATTGTGACTCATTCCTCTGGTTTGAGGTTTTAAAGAGACATGCAAGAAGAACAGAATATAGATTTTCATTTTGTAGTGAGTAAAAAATGACCTTAATGGTAAAGTGGATATCATTTTGCATGAAATACTGCAATTTCTTGAAAGAGTAATCTAAAAACTTATTTGGATTATTGTTAGCAAAGTTCATACAAAGTTTCTTGAAATGTTTTATGAACAGAACATGCCCTGTTTCAACTTTTTAATTCATAACAACATGTGCATTTTCAGAGGTACAAATTGTCTCATGACAAAACCACCATATTCTAATATTGGGAAAAGGTCAACATCATTGCCAAAGCCATCTCTTCCACAGTATAGTGTTTCTGATGTACTTGGGTTTGGAAGTCAGACCTTGGCTTCTTCCTTGGTTACTGTTTTTGCTGTGTGGAACAAGCAAGTGTCGCAGTGTCTCTCAGTCTCAGACTATAAAATGGTGATAATAGCATTTATCTCCCAAGGTTGCTGTGAGGTTTAAATAAACCCTTGTAGAACATGCTGCCTGGTACAGGGTAAGCACTTAAAACCTATTGCTATTGTTATTACAAGTGTAGTACTTTATATTTTACACTTTACAAAGTACTTTCACATATAGTCTCTCATTTGAGATAATTAGCTCCTGGGTGACAGCACAACTTTTATCACTGAACTATATGCAAGTATTTAATAAGCATGATTGTTACTGGATTTGTCAGATAAAAAAGCAGCAGATTACATTCCCTTTGCTTTGATGGAAAATCCCCATGTGTTAAAGGTACCAATTTTTTACACAAATTGTACCTGACTTCAAACCATTTAAAGACACAATTTTATTCATTCATCCTCATCAGGCTTTATCCCACAAAGCTAATGTTTATAACCACTCTACAGATGGGAAAAAGAAATGTAAAATAACTTTCCTAAGATAAGGCCAGTCAGCTCTATAACCAACCTTTGCTTGATGATGGAATGCTCAGAACATGGTATCTTCTGGCTCTTGGTGAATCCTGAAATTTTCAAAACTTGTTTGTAAGCATTTGAATGCACAGAAATAAATAGGAGGCATTGAGACAGTGGTGGTGTGATGCCTTTGGTAGTGGCTCTGCCATCCAGTCTTTGCATTCATGCCTCGAATCTTTTCAGTGATCAGCAAGTGTCAAACCCATTTTTAAAAGTACCCTGTAACCTCCAACCTCAAGAGGATGAAACATAGTTTGGGGAGCAGTTAAAAGACCCATTATTTGTTGAGTAATTTATTTTTACAAGATTTCCTGAAATCTCCTTAAATCACTCACATTTTATCCAAGGGCTGAGAATTTCTTTCTCTTGGTCTAGAACTTAGGTTCTTGCCTGAAGGAAACAGGGTAATATTGGTAATAGTCTCAGAATGACCTATGAGAACATTCTGTGTCCGGGGCCGGCCTGCCCGGACCCGCCCAGACATGCCCGGACTTGCCTGCACCTGGGTGCCCCTGGGCCAAGCTTAAAGTTTTGATTCTATTGTTTAAGTTTCGATTTCTCAAACAGCCCGCCATGACGAAGCACCCTCTGATTGGTCGGTCCCCATATTGGGAGACCAGGTGTTTCTTTGATGTGCCTAAATCTATATATACAAGCTGTTACCTTCAATAAAGAGAGACTTGATCAGATTCCTGTCTTGTCTCCATTTCTCACGTACCCCTGTCCCCCCGAGCCCTATTTCTCCCCCAGGTCTTCCGTTGTCGATCCTGCAGGTCGGGACAATTCTGCTTACTGGGTATTTCTAGAGGCAGGTAACAGTTGCTGCCATTCTCTCACACCCAAACATGCTTGTGATAGTGTTAGCCAATTTGCATACTCAGCAAAGATGCTGGGCTTGCAATTGAGCTACTTGATAAATTTCAGGTTTTTTCCTGGGGATGAAAAGTTGTTCTAAGAGCCTTGTGGGAAAAGGGGACATATCTGGAGCCCCTATTATTCCGTTCCGATTTATGCACATTGCTATTTATGAATGGCTTCCTTTTAATTAGGTGTTTAATTTAAAACAGAACTTGTGACTATAATAACTCCCAAAGCACCAACTTGGAACATTAACCATTTGGGGAGGATTAAAAAAGTCTTTCAATCACAAGGCTATAATTGATTGTACAGCACATGAAAGAATTCTTTATTATTTTGCAGGATAATTCAGGAAACATTATGGAAAACAGCTTCCATTGCTAAATAAAATCTAATTTCTGTTTTCAAAATTATAATTTTTGTTGTAAAAAGTTCTACCTCAATGAACATATTTTTCACTTTTGAGTAAGGTAAGTTAGAAGAGGTCTTTAATTTGGGTGTTTAACAGAAAAACTGATTTTAAAAAGGAAAAAGGAAAAGTATTTCTTACTTTGTTCTTCCTTTGGAGACAGTTTTCAAATCTGAAGGCATGACTTAGGACAAAAGTAAATGCAAAGAGGCATTTAATAATTAATGGTCATAGGGAAGAAAGCACATTGAATGGAGTCATCAGTAAATTACTGTAATCCCAAGACTCTTAACACCCTTGAGGAAAAAAAAATGCATGGCAAATAATGCTTTAAGGGTTTATTTAATAATTTTCTCCCCCAAATTAAACCAAAAGTGTTTTCTGCAGTCATTCTGAGATAATGTTAGCAGTATTAGCAAAAAGGAACTACTGCATGGGGAAAGGTCTTTATATGTTAGAATAGCATTCTGTGATTATTTTTAATGGGAAAATAAAATATAGGTGACTTCTCCAGAAATCAATATCCTCTTTTCTCCATTCTTGGTTTGCAGGCTGATTAATTTGCAGAGGTTGGGTTTGATTTTTGCTGAAGTAGAAAGCATTATAGGTTCTGTTATTCTTCAATCCACTTGGCTGAAGTCTATGGTTTTATCTCTATGTATTTATCTACCTTTCTACATGGTGCTTAGTACTGTAGCTCTGGGCTTCTTCTCAACATATTGTTAAAATCTATTATGCTGAACTCTCAAGTCCCTTGCTGTGAATAGGTAACTACTCTTCTTCCTCCACCCCAACCCCACCCCAGGAGAGCTGTTGTATTAGGTAAGGAAATGAGCCAGACAGAAACAGGCATTTAAAAGACAGCTTTGACTCTATATGAAGGATGTATCCAACTAAGTTTTGAAAACAAAAAGGGGAGGAACTGTAGGTCATAAAATTTATATAATTCATATAGCAATTAAAAAAATAATGACTGAGAAAATATGCTAAATATCTTATGTGTGGTATTCTTAAATTGTTGAATAGAAGAGTTCAATATTTCCAACCTTTAACACCCATGGTGTACTGTCTTGGTTATGGTTGTTGGCTATCAATCAATCCTGCATAAATGTTTTTTCAGTTTTGAATGAATAGTTAATTAATGAACGATATCATCAGTATTTTCTAAACCACCTCTTTTCAAAAGTTTGAGATAGAAACAAGGCATAAAAAGATGATGTTTTTGTCTAGTCTAGCTAGAAATGTTTTTGATAGGTCTCTTCTTTAATCAAATATTTCTCTATATTTGAAGTATTTCAGCATTAAATACTGAAATTATTGTAAGTCCTTTGACTTTTAAATGTAGATATATTTGAAGTTGCATAAATGTGCGTTTGAAAAAAACTGGGTAAATTTCGTACAACTTTAAAGATGAAGTTGGTTTAAATACAAACTGCGTCAAGTATTATCAGATAAAAGCCTTTCAATATATTATACTTGGACCATTTTTTAGTCGTATGATGATAACTTAATGGTACAGCTTGTTAGAGAAATTGTCAAAACCATGTTAAAAATACAAACTATTTAAAAGGATGCCCTTTTGAAGGATAATTCATTTATAAGCTAAATATATTTCTTATGCCAAAAGAGATTTATGCTTTAATAATTATGGTGATCTATAAATAATACAACATTTAATTATTCTTTAATTGGTAGTTGTTGAACTATTATTTAATTAATTATATTTCCTGAAAAATAAATATAGCACTAAATACTTGCATATTGTCTATGTATAAAATAATCTGAATTCTTTCCCAGAAGCAAATCTAGAATCATATTGGTGAATAAAAACCATTACTGTTAACTGCAAACAGCTACTTAAGAAATCTGCTCCCAGTTAACCTTATAGACAAATGAAAACCATCTCCTAAAAACGGGCACATTTATTTATGTAAATATGTAAATTCCTCAGCATTTCTACAGTGTTGAAATAAACTGTTTTCAATTTATATTTATAGATCAGAGTTGGGAGCGATTTCTCTATCCTTTACAAACAGCCTTGACTGCCTACTCTGAGTTCAAAACTGCCTTAAATTGTGTCATTTTTTGTATACAAAAGGCATTCTAAAATTGTATTATGCATTTATTGTGCTGAAAGAATGACCCTTGTCATGCTTTGTTTACTGAATGTCAAATTTTCATTTGTATTACAGCTGTGTACCATAGCAGTTTCGGGTTTTGTATGAAGGGCAACTAATGCACAAAACAGTCAAACCACAGAGCAGTAATTAGTCTGGAAAAGATCAAAGTGTGCTCTTCTAAATCCAGCCAATTTGCTCTGGGTGTGCAAAACCAATAGTCTTTCTTTTGCTAGGTCTCTTATTAATTTTTGCTTTCGTTTGTTGCAGAGCAGCTGCTTTACTGTCAATCCAACATCCTGCTTTAAAAAAAAAATCCATTTTGATGCTACAAATGCGATTTCAATGGGTTTAGGAATAATAACCAGCTTTTTTTTCACCCCACTTCTAGGAGACAGAAACTTGAAATTAAACTTTTCAGCATCTGTAAAGTGAAAGAAAGCAACATAAGACATAGCCCTGTTTGGATTTGTTGCTCTAGAAAAAGCTGAAGAAGAGTAAACTGTAAATATTTCTGCTTTTAATGCTTTTAGCCAGCTCTACCTTTATAACTATACGTCTATTGCTCTCTTCTTTTCTTAATATGAGTTCTTTTTCTCTTTAGGGTCACATTGTGGTTTTTCACAGGAAAATTGAATGATCCAATTTAGTAATTAAATTCAATCCAGCAGGAAAAAAATCCTTACACTGACTGATAGTTTATACATCTCAGGATAAAAACAGAAAAATAGATCATATCACTTGCTATTTTCTTGAAGTAATTATTATTATTTTTGAGTGAGTATGGAAGTGGCAGTTGAGGAGGATGAATAAACTTTATCATAGGAGGTAAGTGAATAAAACTTGTGAAGGAGAAAAGGGTACAATATCATAACTTAAAAAAAAAAGGAAATACGATCTTGGACAATAGATTTTAAGTGTAGTTTATGTATTTCTCCTCTACTCCATTTTGTCATTGTTCCTTTCACTATTCTCTTTGGCAAAAAGTAGAGAGAGAAATAAACTGGTTAGTTCATTGATTCCTATTAATATGGGAGCTTTTTTGTAATTGTCACCTCGAACCCTCCTCAAATATTTATATATGTATATGTGTTTATATTTCTTAGTAAATTTCTTACTCAAGCAATGAATATTAACATGTATTAGCTGAGTAAATATATTTTTATGTGTCTAGTGTTGCAAAAATTTTCCTGGCTTCACTATAAACCATTTAAATTTGATTCTGAGTTATAGTCCACTCCAAACATGTGCCAAATATTTGTTTTAGTGTCAGTATGACTAACTAACTAGATACTAAAATACATCCAAGCAAAACACAAAGTGTAATGATACAAAGAATTTGCATAATGAAAAGAAATACATACAAGTAATTTACAATAATTGATTTATAAACAAATATATAATGTCCATGAAATGATCAAATGGGTTTGTTCTAGAAATTGTCGGAAGCCATAGAAATCCCCAGGCCTTGCCTAGGCAGAACTTCCTGGTCACAAAACCCAAAGCCCGCGCGCGCCAAACCCAGAGCCCGCGCGCGCCAAACCCAGAGCCCGCCCATTTCCTTGTACCTCATATGGCATCGCCCTGTCCTAGCCTATCAGCCCGCGACAAGTACCTCGCCACCCTATGACATAGCATATCCCACCCCCATCTGACATAGCTATATATATAACCCGCCATCTTAATAAAATTTTGAGGCTTGATCAGATCCCTGTCTTGCCTCCATTCTTCGCGTCTCCTGTCTCCCCTTTTTTTTTCATCCTCAACAGGTTTCTTCCCCTCGTCCCACGTTGCATTGTCCTGCCGGTCGGGACATTTTGGCGCCCAACGTGGGGCCCGAGGTACGAAGATTCTATGAGGACACCTACTCTGGAAACCGCCGCGGCCCCCCCCCCCCTCCCTGAGCCTCCACGGGCTGGCTTCTTTCGAGCCCACGCAGTTTTCACTCGTGGGACAAGACTCGAGGGCCTCCCCGGCGCGAGTGTGGCTTGTTTCGAGCCCGTAAGGGACAAGACTCGACAGCCCCCTCGGCAGTAAAAAGGCTCGTTTGGAGTTCACGAGGTATTCACCCGTAAGAAAAGACTCCAAGTTTGCCCGACGTTGGAGTAGCCGCCCAGCGAAGGACGAGAGATTGGTGAGTAGGTGATTGACATGGGACAGGAGTTGAGTTCACATGAACTCTTCCTTAAGGGTATTAAGGAATCTCTCAAGATGCGGAGAGTTAAGGCTAGAAAAAAAGATTTACGTGAGTTTTTCAGTTTTGTCTCTGATATCTGCCCCTGGTTCCCCCAAGAAGGAACGATTGATCAAAAATATTGGAAGAGAGTTGGAGACTGTTTTAATGATTACTATCGGGTTTTTGGACCCAACAAGGTCCCTGTATCGGCATTCTCATATTGGAATCTGATTAATGATATCCTAAAAATACATTCCTCAGACCCAGATGTTAGAGAGATCTTACAGACAGGGGAAACAGTCCTAAAAGAGAGTTCCCGCCCCCCTTCTGTCTGCCAATCTGTTTCAATAGACATGCCAGAGGAACCTAAAAAACAAGCTGATAATCAGGAAGCCTCTGCCTCAGAGAATCACCCATTAAAAGACCCCCCTAAAATCTACCCTTCCCTTTTGGCCTTTAATAATCAGGACCAGCTCTCCCCAAGAGACCAGATAGATTTAGAGGAACAAGCTGCCCGCTATAATAAAAAAGAAGATCCCTGGGGCCTCGCCGCGCCAACCTTGCGCGCCCCTTCACAAAAAATACATACCCCTCCCCCTTATGTCCCCCCTCAGGAACTCCCAACATTCTATAACCCAGTCTTAAACCCAAACCCACCCCTATTCCCTCAAGACACCCTAGTTCAAAACACCCCATCCTTAACCGATCCCATTAGGCAGGCAAAAATATCTTTAACCCAAGAAATTTCTTCTCTTAGAGAGACACTCCAACAAAAACGCGAACATATGCAACTCCTAAAGGAGCTGCATGCCCTTGAAAAAGAACTTAAAACCTTAATGCCTAACCAAAACCCTGAAAAACCTCAAAAAGGCCCAATACTTAATAAAAAGACCCTAATGACCTTTCCAGTTACCCGCAGCCAAAACCGTGGCCCACCCTCTCAAGAGGATACAATGGAAGAGACTGACAATGAACCCCCCGACTCTCATAATCCCCCCTCGGCCGATGAGGCCTCTGACACAGAAGACCCAGAAGATAACACT
The DNA here is from genome assembly GCF_964194185.1 of Rhinolophus hipposideros. Taxonomy (NCBI): domain Eukaryota; kingdom Metazoa; phylum Chordata; class Mammalia; order Chiroptera; family Rhinolophidae; genus Rhinolophus; species Rhinolophus hipposideros. The sequence goes on along the minus strand of NC_138051.1, from coordinate 18,146,629 downwards.
CCCAACTCCAATGATCCCACTGGCCAAAAATATCACCGGCTAGGCATCAAACATATTAAAGATTTAAAAGGTGCAGTAAGCTCTTATGGCCCGACAGCGCCCTACACCTTGGCAATTCTTGAAGGTCTCAGTGACCGTTGGCTCACACCCAATGATTGGTTTAAATTAGCTCGTGCCACCCTTTCTGGGGGGGACCACGTCCTCTGGCACACAGAGTTTAAAGAAAACTGCCGAGAGATAGCACAGCGCAATAGTGAAAATAGAACAACAAGATCATGGACTCGGGATAAATTACTAGGAGAAAAACCCTATCATACCAATGAAATCCAGGCAACTTTTCCCCCGGGGCTGTTAGCTCAAATTCAGAACCCTGGTCTCAAGGCGTGGCGCCGCCTACCTCCAAGAGGCTCCGCTACCACCTCCCTGGCAAAGATTCGTCAGGGCCCCGAGGAGCCATATTGTGAGTTTATCAGCAGACTCACCGACGCCGCCGAACGGTTGGTCGGAGAAGGCGAGAACGACAGCGCCTTTGTTAAACATTTAGCCTATGAAAATGCTAACCCCACTTGCCAGGCAACCATTCGCCCCCACCGTGGAGGCAACCTTGCTGACTACATTAAACTATGCTCAGGGGTTGGAGCCTCCCATACCTTGGGACTCGCTATCGGAGCCGCCCTCCGAGACTTTGCCTCAAACAAGCCTCCTAATCAACAATCTAGGTTATGTTTCTCCTGTAAACAACCTGGACACTTTAGTCGAGATTGCCCAATAAAAAATAGAGGTCCACAACCCCAAAATTCATCACAGCCCCCACCGACACCCTCCAGACCAATGCCTTCCACCGTGTGCCCAAGATGTCGACGGGGCAAACATTGGGCCTCTGATTGTTATTCTAAAACAGATATTGAAGGTATCCCCCTTTCCAGGAAACCGGGAAACCCCAGTCGGGGCCAGCCCCTGGCCCCTCCATCGGGACACAACCTAGGGGCTGTCAGGTTTGTTCCCCAACAACCAAGTCCTCAGATCCTCCCAGCTCAAGTGTCGGTTCCCTCCACCGGGCTACCCCCGGAAGCGCAGGACTGGACCTCTGTGCCGCCGCCGACTCAATACTAACCCCAGACCAAGGGGTCCAACTCGTTCCCACCACCACGACGGGACCTATGCCCCCGGAAACATTTGGACTTATATTGGGACGGGGCAGCTCTTCCCTCGCCGGCCTGAATATAATCCCAGGAGTCATAGATAATGATTATACAGGACTCATACAACTCTTAGCCTCGGCCCCTCTGGGCCCTGTATCCATAGTAAAAGGCCAAAGGATAGCACAGCTTGTGCTTCTCCCATTAGACACCTCTAATAAACAATATCTGACACCAAAGAGACGGGAGTCCGCCTTCGGCTCCTCAGATGCCTATTGGATACAACAGGTCACTTTAGAGAGGCCACTTTTAACCCTGTACTTAGATGGAAAAAAATTTCAAGGTTTAATAGACACGGGAGCGGACGCAACAGTCATCTCAGATAGATACTGGCCTTCAACATGGCCCTCTAAAGCCTCATATACCCATCTACAGGGCATAGGACAATCAGCCAATCCCAGACAAAGCTCTAAAATACTCTCATGGGAAGACGAAGAGGGCAATACTGGTAAGGTCCAGCCATATATTATTTCTGGAATTCCCATTAATCTGTGGGGCCGTGATATCCTATCACAACTCAAACTTATCATGTGCAGCCCCAACGAAATAGTTGCTCAACAGATGCTTAACCAAGGCTATCTCCCTGGACAGGGACTGGGAAAAGCTGGTCAAGGGATAAAAAATCCCCTCTCTATAAAGCCCAACCCTAACCGACAAGGATTAGGCAGTCAGGATTTTTCCTAGCGGCCATTGATCCTCCTGCACCCCATGCGGAGAAGATAAAATGGAAAGATAATTCCCCCGTTTGGGTGGACCAATGGCCACTACCTGAGGAAAAGTTGTCCGCAGCTTCTCGGTTAGTGCAGGAACAATTAGCGGCAGGACATATAGAACCAACTACTTCGCCATGGAATACACCCATTTTTGTTATTAAAAAGAAGTCTGGGTCTTGGCGCCTCCTTCAGGATCTCAGAGAAATTAATAAAACCATGTTCTCCATGGGAGCCCTCCAACCAGGCCTCCCTTCCCCGACAGCTATCCCAGCTAACTATCACAAGATTATTATAGACCTTAAAGATTGTTTCTTTACCATTCCTTTACACCCCCTGGACAGAGAGCGTTTCGCATTTAGCCTGCCTGTAACCAACTTCAAGGGTCCTATGCAGCGCTTTCAGTGGAAAGTCCTCCCACAAGGCATGGCCAATAGTCCCACCCTATGCCAAAAATTTGTGGCACAAGCTGTGGATCCTGTTAGAACACAATGGCCCACTATTTATATTATTCATTATATGGACGATATCCTTCTAGCAGGAAAGACCACCACAGAGGTACTCCAATGCTGCCAACACTTAACTCACAATCTTACCACTTATGGACTCCAACTTGCCCCCAATAAGATCCAGCTCAAAGACCCCTACTACTATCTGGGATTTGAGCTACATAATCAGTCCATAACCACCCAAAAAGTCCAACTTAAAACTAGTCATTTATACACTTTACATGACTTTCAAAAATTTTTGGGAGATATTAACTGGCTTCGACCATACTTAAGGCTCACTACAGGAGACCTCAAGCCCCTCTTTGATATTCTTCAGGGAGACTCAGACCCTCTCTCCCCTCGAGAGCTGTCGCCTGAGGCAAAGGGCTCTCTTCAATTACTAGAAAAGGCAATTCAACAACAACAAGTCACCTTTCTATCATACAAACAGCCCTTCTCCCTCATTATTTGTGCAACCCCTCATACACCTACTGGGGTCTTATGGCAAGATAATCCCCTCTTCTGGGTTCATTTACCCTCCTCCCCGTCTAAGGTCCTAGTCACATACCCATCCCTGGTAGTCAAACTTATTAAGATAGGAAGAGAAAAAAGCCGACAACACTTTGGCAGGGACCCTGATCAGCTCATTCTCCCCTACACTAAAGAACAGCTTAATTGGCTAACCCAAAATAACGATGACTGGATCATTTCCCTTACATCATTTCAGGGCAAGATAGATAATCATTATCCCCCTAATAAACTCCTACAGTTCTCCAGACTACATCCCTTTGTTTTTCCAAAGATAACAGCCACTAAACCATTACAAAATGCCGCCTTGGTTTTCACGGATGGGTCTTCTTCTGGCGTAGCAGCATATGTCATTAACTCACAAAGATTTCAGGTGCAGTCTCCATTTCAGTCTGCCCAACTTGTTGAACTTTATGCCGTTATAAAAGTGTTTAAAAAACTACAGGAGTCACCCTTTAACTTGTACACTGATAGTGCCTATATCGCCCTGTCTGTGCCCCAACTAGAAACAGTGCCATATATCAAGCCCTCTACCAGCGCTGCCAAACTTTTTCAACAACTACAACATCTCATACTACAAAGACAGACCCCATTTTTCCTTAGTCATCTTCGGGCTCATACTGACCTCCCTGGACCCCTTTCACAGGGCAATGCTATAGCAGACAATCATACCCGCTTAGTATGTCCCTTAACCTTAGATCCTATAACGCGAGCCACCCAATTCCACAACTTACATCATGTCAATGCCCACACACTTCGCTTGTTATTCAAAATTACCCGAGATCAGGCTAGACACATTGTTAAAGGTTGCTCAGGGTGCATAACCTTTCTGCCTCTTCCTCACCTAGGAGTTAACCCAAGGGGCTTACTCCCTGGACAAATCTGGCAGATGGACATTACACATATTCCTGAATTCGGCCATTTAAAGTATGTACACGTAACTATAGATACCTTCAGCGGCTTCATGGTTGCCACCCTTCATGGGGGCGAGGCTACAAAAAACATCATAGCCCATACCCTCCAATGCCTTACCACACTAGGAAAACCTCAAACTATAAAAACAGACAATGGACCAGGGTATACCTCCCAGGCATTTCAAGCCTTTTGTGCTCAATTCCAAATCAAACACGTCACTGGCATCCCTTACAATCCCCAAGGCCAGGGCATTGTAGAGCGAGCCCACCAGACACTCAAAAACACCATCAACAAGTTAAAAACCACCACTGCCTATCCGACCAAAGGATCTCCTCGTAATGTTCTCAGCCATGCATTATTTACCCTTAATTTCCTACAACTTGACGCTCAGGGAAAATCGGCTGCCGATCGCTTCTGGCACCAAGAAACAAAAAATCAATATGCTACAGTTATGTGGAAAGATCCATTAACCTCCAAATGGAACGGCCCCGATCCAGTCCTCATTTGGGGACGTGGGTCAGCCTGCATTTATGATTCTCAGGAAGGCGGCGCGCGATGGCTGCCAGAGCGTCTCGTTAAGCCTGTCAACACCCCAAATCCAAATAACACATAAAGACTCCAGGGATATCTTCCCTGAGAAAATCTCTCTCTCTTTTCACAGGACATAAAGTTCTTCATGGAGTCCTTCACTTTGACACTCTTCACATTCCTCATCATCCCCGTTTACGGAGGGTTTGGGCCCCCCGTAAGCCGCGAGCAGCTATACAGACAGCTCTATGGCAACCCATGTGACTGCCCGGGAGGCACAGTGCCCAGTGGATACCTCCGTGCCCACACCGAGGAGCCAGCCCCACAAGGACAGGTAGATTTAGCATACTTAGCATCCACTGATTGCGGTAATAAAGTAGCCTACCTCGCCTATAATCCTAATATAAAGGGGGGATTCGGACTAGGAATAGATGAAACACAATGGACCTGTACCAATAAGCCCCGCATTATTCCCCCCATTGCAGGACTACCACCGCCCTGCCCCAGCGAATGCAGCTATTTTGATCAAATGCATTCTTCCTGCTACACAACCACCCAAATTTGTACTGGCTCAGACAACCAAACTTATCTCACAGCCATGTTATTGAGACGTAGGTCCGCCACATTCGGAGGCGATTGGGACTCCACCTCCCTCTCTGACAATAACAAATATAGTCAGGCGGGCTGCAGTGGTACAATTGGAAATAAAGTCTGTTGGCCAACTAAAATGCCTGTCCACATTTCAGATGGCGGAGGGCCAAATGACATATTAAAAGAGACTCTTGTCACTGAGCACATTCAAAAAATACTCCACCACCTATTCCCCCCTTTAACTTACCACCCCTTGGCTCTCCCAAAATCCCGGGATATGGATTTAGACACACAAACCAACAACATTCTCGAATCCACCTTCTGGGCCTTAAATCATTCCAACCCTTCTCTTGCCCAGGACTGCTGGCTTTGCATGACTATGGGAACTCCCATACCTACTGCAATCCCCTCCAATATCACAGTAAACACACAAATCTCTAACTGTTCCCGTCTCTCCCTTCCTCTTAGAGTTCAACCTGTAGGATTTAATACCTCCCCCTGCTATCAGGGACGATTTCAAAACAACACTTTTGATGTAGATCTAGGGTTTGTCACTTTTACTAACTGTTCTGACATCATTCAAGTTAACGGAACCTTGTGTTCTAGCCCTGGACAAGTTTTCATATGTGGGAACAGCCTCGCTTACACCACGTTACCCACCAACTGGACTGGACTCTGTGTCTCAGCTAGTCTCCTCCCTGATATCTCTATTATCCCAGGAGACACACCTGTCCCTCTCCCCAGCCTAGAATTTGCCACCGGGCGCCACAAGCGTGCTATTACAGCCATTCCCTTACTCGTAGGGCTAGGAATTACTGCTGGAATAGCCTCGGGTACCGCGGGAGTAGGTGTTGCAGTCCAGTCCTACAATAAACTATCATGCCAGCTGATAGATGATGTCCAAACACTTTCTGGGACCATCAATGATCTCCAAGATCAGATTGACTCTTTAGCTGAAGTAGTCTTACAAAACCGTCGAGGCCTAGATCTTCTCACTGCAGAACAGGGAGGTATCTGCTTAGCTTTACAGGAACGCTGCTGCTTCTATGCTAACAAGTCTGGGATCGTCCGAGACAAGATCAAAAAAACTACAAGAGGACCTAGTAAAAAGACGCAAAGAACTCTTCGAAAACCCACTCTGGACGGGTCTCAACGGACTTCTCCCCTACCTGCTCCCCACCCTTGGCCCCCTCCTATGCATCCTTCTCTTAATAGCCTTCGGGCCATGGGCTTTTAGGCGCATTACTGACCTCATTAAAAACCAAATCGATGCTGTTTTGGCCAAACCAATCCAAATCCATTATCAGCGGCTAGCAACAGGGGACGGCCTCGAAGAAGGCTATCTTGGCTTCCTCCCCACGGGGACGACATAATACTAAGGGTATGTCTACTCCCCCCACGAGTTGGGGAGGGGTATGGGCACCGAGGTGAGTGCAAAGCAAAGCATTTGCAAGGAAAGGGCTCGACTCACAACGGTCGGCTCCCTTTAACTTTCCTGAGAACATACCTGGTTTGCATAGAGGTTGGTATCAAAAAATCTCTACCTCTCCTCCACAAAAGATACCCAAAACCATCCAATAACGAGCTCTGCTCGTTGGAGGAACCAGGCCTCTGTTCCCTCACTCGGTCAAGGCCCACCTCCTTAAAACAAACAAAAAGGGAGGAGATGTCGGAAGCCATAGAAATCCCCAGGCCTTGCCTAGGCAGAACTTCCTGGTCACAAAACCCAAAGCCCGCGCGCGCCAAACCCAGAGCCCGCGCGCGCCAAACCCAGAGCCCGCCCATTTCCTTGTACCTCATATGGCATCGCCCTGTCCTAGCCTATCAGCCCGCGACAAGTACCTCGCCACCCTATGACATAGCATATCCCACCCCCATCTGACATAGCTATATATATAACCCGCCATCTTAATAAAATTTTGAGGCTTGATCAGATCCCTGTCTTGCCTCCATTCTTCGCGTCTCCTGTCTCCCCTTTTTTTTTCATCCTCAACAGGTTTCTTCCCCTCGTCCCACGTTGCATTGTCCTGCCGGTCGGGACAAGAAATGTTTTCAACTAAACAGGAATTTAGTGCTTTTGATAAGTAACAAAATGATCATATTGAGAAGTTAAGGTATATGTTTCTTCATACAACAGGTACAAATTAGGCACTAACTCCCGATTTTACTTTGGCTACCCATGACATACTAAATGAACCCGAGCTTCAGAATTCTTCATCCTTTTATATCATTTGGTGTCTGATTAACATCTGTTGTTACCTCTATAGACTTTATGATACATTCCATTCTTTCCCACTTTTTATTATTTCAGGGGCCAACCTAAAGATGATAGTGTAATGGGAATAAATCTATATTAGAAATGAAAGAAATATATTTAACCTGTATTTACAGATGCTATTAGATGAAGTCTTGACATTCAAATAAAATCTCATTGATTTCCTTTCTCTACCATCATGTAGGACTTAACCTAAATCTTTCTATAAGACATCTTGAAACACGGCATTTAGCAAATAAAATGGCCTCCAAATGTGTGCACAATCTCATTCAGAAAATTCTGAAAATATTTGGACTGAGATTTTAAAAAATGATATTGGAGAGAATGAGAGATTCTAGAAAATTTTTTTCCAAAACGGAAATAAAAAAGAAAAAAAGAGAAATAGAGAAGTTAGTTTGCAAGCTATTGATTAGTGCTATCGTTATCAAGTTAGACTAAATTATTAAGAGGGTGGCTTGGGAATTCTTGCACAAGTAATTGTCTCTGGACAATGCAGTAAGGCAAGAAAAAGATATAAAAAAAGTAAGGACTGGATAGGAAGAGACAGAAAACTTAAGACAACTTAAGACAGAAAACATAAGACAGAAAACTTAGACTATTAAAACTAATGAAAGAATTCAGTAAGTTTGCTAGATAGAAGTCCAGTAATTACAATGGCAAAAATGTCAACAGAATTGTTCTATACTTACACTAACCAATTAAAAAAATATAATGGAAAATCTTATGCCTTTCATTATAGCAACAAAACTTGAAGTGCATGGAAAGTGACCTAACAAAATGTAGAAAATACTTATAGAAAAATATTAAAATTCTACTAAAAGACACAAAGAAACTTTTGTCTAATATGATCACAGCTTTTAGAGAAGAGTTTGAAACATGGTAAGCATTGAAGAAATATTCAACAAATGAATGAGAATAAATGGAGAGATATGCCATTTTCATAGACCGGAAAATTAACATTGTAGAGTCCTCAATTTTTTTGTTTTGTTTTTTACCTTTTCAATGCAGTTCCAGTACGGTGGGGGAAGCTATAAGGAGAAGAAATGGGATTGGAAATGTCGTATAAGGTAGAACAACAACAAAAAGTAAAAATAAAATTAAATAGTGGCCATGCAGATACTGATGATGATAGGGTACAAAGAACCAATGATTCAATAATGGGTACCTGAAAGCCAGGAGGGGCAAAAAAAAAAAAGCACCACATTTTTAATTAACAGAAGCTAGCAAGTGATAGAGGTGGAATCTACGTCTGATGTACTTGATAGCGATCACCATCCAAGGATAGCTCGATAAACTGATTACAGGTTCAGTTGCGCAAGTTAAAATGAAATAAACACAAGGGGAAAGTCTTGTTCCAAGGGCCAAAAAGCCAATGGCAAAAGCACAGTATAAAGAGAAATGCCTTAACAGTAATATCCCATGTGAAAATGCTTTAAGAGTTTAGTTTTAAACTCAGGATGAATTAACAGGATGATATAACTGACCCTCTTTTCTCCCCCATCAAGAAAAGTAATCTATTTTTGAAGCGGCATTAATGAAGTATAATCATATAAACTGACAACTCTCAACTCTGTACTGATAAGCCCAGCCTTCTGACGGCAATATTTATCTCTCCCAGTACTTATCTCAGATTTAGCAGGTATCTTAGCTTTTTCTCCTACATCTGCTGGTCTCCTGGCGTTTCCTGTGGGGAAGTTCCTGAGCTGGTGAGTACAGCACTACCCATCACTCAGACTCCAGTTACTTACACACCAAACCAGGAGTCAGGTTATCCTCATTTCAGATCTTTCTCTGTCCCTCACCTACAGTTGGTTTTTCAAGTTCTATTCACTTTGGTCACTAGTCAGCTCTCTTCACTGCTATTGTGTTGATTTAGGCCTAATTATCTCTACCCCCCGTGTCAAATTTTCCTAACTTGTTTGTCTCCAAACTTTTGTGGCTAACTATACTATTTCTAGAGTGTGCATGTGAAAACACAAATCTGATCATGCTACTTCCCAGCTTTAAACCCTTGATTAAGTTTTGTTTCAGTCTTCCCACTGTCTGTGTGCCCTATCCATAAGAATATTTGCATGCATAGACAATATAAATATATGTAACTAAATATATAACATACATAAATATATATTTATTTTGCCCATGATAAAATATACACAAAACAAATTTTAAAAGGATGAGATACAATAAAAATTTATTCAAAATATCATAGAACAAATACAAATAGCTAACCTATTTTTGCAATATGTTTCAATATGCTTCATTATTTTTAAAAATCTTGGCTTAACATGTTTTTGATCTAGTGATTCAAAGTTCAGTTTATTTATTTTTACTTTAATTTTTAATTTATTTTTTATTAGTTTCAGGTATACAAAATAACATAGTGATTAGACATTTACATACCTCACAAAGTGATAACCCCAATAAGTCTGACCCATCTGACGCCCATCTGTTGCCCATCTGTACCCATCTGACGCCGTACATAGTTATTATAATACCATTGATTATATTCCCTATGCTGTACTTTATATTCCATGACTATATATGTATATAAATATAATACATATATAATGTATATCATATAATATATATATTATTAGTTATATAATATATATATAATATATAATAGTATATATTATATAATATATATATTATTAGGTGTGCAAAGCGACATAATAGATAGACATTTACATCCCTCACAAAGTGGTAATCCCCCTCCCCCAAGCTACTACCCTTCTGACATCTTATATAACTGTTACAATACCATTGACTATCTTCCTTATGCTATACTCCACCTCCTGTGAATATATATACACATATATATACACATGTGTATATATGTATATGCATTTTTTTCTTATAGTTGACATACAGTATTATTATACTTCAGCTTCAGTTGTACAGCGCATTGGAGTTCAGTTTATTTTGATCTTTGCTTTTGATTGCTGCAGTGGCTAAACACAGTATACCTTAAAAACAGAAAAAGTACATCATTGGCTATAGCTAAAACACAATATTTATTTTCAGTCTCATCCATTAGTTATTCAAATCTTTTTTTCTAAAATTTGATAATGCATTTCCATCTTCCATAATTTCAATTCAATTGTTCTTATGAACTAATTAAATAGCATTATATTTCAATATTTTTTAACAAAAAATCCACACTGAAACCCTTTATTTACAAAATTTTAGAACAAGTTAGATATTTTAATTTTTGTGCTTTTAAGTGTGCAGATATGAAGACAACACTTTCACATTGTTTTTGGTAATGATATCTCATAATAATGGAAATAAAGCCATTCAAATACGCTCTGTCCATACATGCTTGTTTGGAAAAGAGTTGCTTTCTCACTTATCGTTAAGCTTTAAAATATTTTCTGAAAAGATGGACTAATTCTGTTTGTTTGTTGTTTATTGAACACAATTTTCTAAGAGCAGTTTTAGGTTTGCAACAAAATTGAGAGAAAAGTACCAAGATTCCCCTATACTCCCCCTTCCTCATACCTCCTCTATTATCAACATCACTCCCCAGAATAGTAAGCTTTTCACCAAAGACGAACCTACATCTACACATCATATTCACCCAAAGTCCATAGTTTACCTTTGGGTTCACTTTTGGTGTTGTACATTCTATGGGTTTAGACAAATGTATAATAATATATATACCTCATTATAATATCATACGGAATATTTTCACTTCCCTAAAAATCCTCTTTGGTCTGCCTATTCATCTGTCCTTCAACCCCCTTCCTTGGCTAACGTTGAAATCTTTACTGACTCCATAGTTTGATTTTTCTAGAATATCATATAGTTAGAGCCATACAATATGTAGCCTTTTCAGATTGGCATCTTTCACTTAGTAACATGCATTTACTCCATGTCTTTTCATGGCTTGGTAGCTCATTTCTTTTTAGTGCTGAATAATATTCCATTGTCTGGGTGTACCACAGTTTATCCATCCATCTACTGAAGGATATCTTAGTTGCTTCCAAGTTTGGACAATTATGAATAAAGCTGATATAAATATTCCTGTGCAGACTTTTGTATGGACATAACTTTTCAACTTCTTTGATTAAATACCAAGGATTGTGATTGCTGGATCTGATGGTAAAATTATGTTTAGGTTTGCAGGAAACCACCAAACCGTCTTCCAAAGTGACTGTACCACTTTGTATTCTCACCAGCAATAAATAAGAGTTCTTGTTACTCTACATTCTTGCCAGCATATGGTGTTGTCAGTGTTACGGATATTGGCCATTCTAGTAAGTATGTACTGGTATCTTGTTTTTGTTTTACTTTGCATTGCTCTGATGACATACTATAGAGAGCATCTTTTCAAATGCTAGTTTGCCATGTGTATGTCTTCCTTGGAGAGGTGTACGTTCAGATGTTTTGCCTGCTTTTCCATCAAGTTATTTTCTTCTTGTTGAGTTTTAAGAGTTCTTTGTATATTTTGGATAACAGTCCTGTATTAGATGGTGTCTTTTGCAAATATTTTTTTCAGTCTGTCACTTGTCTTCTGATTCTCTTGATATTGTCTTTTGCAAAGCAGAAGTTCTAAATTTTAACAAAGATCAATTTATCAATTTTTTGTTTTCATGGATTCTGTCTTTGGTGCTGTCAAGGTATCACCATGAGATATTACTAGGAATTTTACAGTTTTGCATTTTACATTTAGGTCTATGATCCATTTTGAGTTAATTTTTGAGAAAGGGTCTGTGTCCAGATTAATTTTTTTGCATGTAGATGTCCAGTTCCAGCACCATTTTTGAAAAGACTATCTTTACCCTATTGTGTTACCTTTACTCCTTTGTCAAAGATCAGTTGACTATGTATGAGTATATGGAGGTCTTTTTTTGGGTTCTCTATTCACTTCATCGGTCTGTTTATTCTTTTGCCAACACCACCCTGTCTTGATTACTATAGCTTTATAGTAAGTCTGAAAGTCAGGTTTCATCAGTTCTCCAACTTTGTTTTTCTCTTTTAATATTGTGTTGGTTATTCTGCATCCTTTGCCTTTCCACAAAAACTTTGGAATCAGTTTGTCAGTAACCGTAAAATAACTAGTGACTTTGCTGTTCATTTATTTTTTTAAAATTTGCTAGATAGTTAGCTAATGGCAATCTATTCTCATTATAGAAAAGATAAGCAAATAAGCAAATTTTGGACATTTGTCTATTTGCAAAAGAAAAATACGTAACTCATTTTTCCATATGAAAGTTCTTTTAAAATTCTTTGCTGTGAGATAACAAATCTCTATGTAATACCTCAGATTTTCATGACTTTTTACCTCATAAAGGTGATTTAAAAGTATTATAAAGGTATGGACTCCATTTTAAAGACTTTTGTTTTTATTAAATTAATACCATCAATGAAATTTTCATCTGGGTTTTTGAAAAGACTATCTTGATGTTGGTAATGATTTTAGTATGGTGCTAACTTTGTCACTTTATCCTAGGACCACTTTCTAGGTCACCCTAAAGTTTGTATTTATATGCAGTAGTTCCTTAACACAGGGTTTTAAAAGATACCAATACTAATGAGAAAATATACTGTCCATTACATTTCATTTTATTGGCTCACAAAAAATTATTTTTCCACTTCCGAAGACAAAGAAATTCCCGCAGATAATTTGTGGGCCCTTTAATTCAGAGCCCCTGAGTTTTCTGTTGTGGAATGAGATTAATGTACTTGATCTTTAACCTTTGGCCGGATGTGGAGGAGGGAAATCTCCAGCTCTATGTAAGAAAGGCTTTTGCGGCCTTTTTCTCTTAGTGCTTGGGACAGAGTGCTTGCACTCCTCTTTTTCTCCTTGCCACCCAGCTCCCGGACCAGGCGATGCCCTGTGTTGTGGACACCTGAAAACACCACTGGCCTGCAGGTACTCAGCAACTACCTGGCGGACAAAAGCTACATCGAGCGTGTATGCATCTCAAGCAGATGTGGCAGTATTTGAAGCAATCTCCTGCCCACCACCTGCCAACTTATATCATGCCCTGTGCTCATATAATCACATCAAGTCTTACGAAAGGAAAAGGCCAACCTGCTAGGAGTAAAGGAAACTTTGGGCAAGGATGGCCCTGCTAATTGGAAGACATCGCAGGAAGTGGAGCTACAGATAGTAAAGACGTTGATGACATTGATCTCTTTGCATCTGAGGATGAGTAGAAAGGCAAAGCATCCAAGAAGCAGTGAGAACGGCTTGCACGGTATGAGTCAAAGAAAGCCACAAAACCTACACTTATTGCCGAATCTCCCATCTTATTATATGCCAAACCTTGGGATGACGAGACAGATATGGCAAAATTAGTGAAGTGTGTCAGAAGCATTCAAGCAAATGGCTTGGTCTGGGGCTCTTCTCAACTAGTTCCAGTGGGGTATGGAATTAGACAACTTCAACTACAGTGTGTAAAGATGATAAAGTTGGAACAGATATGCTGAAGGAGCTTGATATAGTCCCAGAGGTCTCTTAAATTATCCTCATTTTTTTTGGATTCTTTTACCTTTTGCCTGCTCCAATTGGGTGTTTTCTGCTACCTTGTCTTCCAAATCACTGATTTGATCCTCTGCTTCATCTAGTCTGCTGGTGATTCCTTCCAGTGCATTCCTCATTTCAGTATTGTATTCTTTACTTCTGACTGGTTCTTTACTTCACTTTTGTTGTTTATCATTTCTATGTCTTTTTTATGCTTGCTCTCTCTCTGTTGAAGTTCACACTAAGTTCCTTGAGCATCCTTGTAGCCATTGTTTTGAACTCTGTATCTGGTAAGTTTCTTGTCTCCATTTCATTTAGTTCTTTTTCTGGAGTTTTCTTCTATATGAGGTAGATCTGCTATGTCTCCCAGTCTTGCTGGGTCGCCTTATGGAGTAGGTACCCTGACAGTCTCTTTGATCAGCTGCTCTGTGTGTCCCAGGGGTGTCCCTCATGTGGGTTGTGTGTGCCCTTGTTATAGTTGAGCCTTAATTGCTGTTGGCATGTCAATGGGTTGGATTGACCCTCAGGCTGACTGGCGGTGGGGTTTGGCCTTATCCACAGCTTACGGGCTGTTGTGCAAGGGGCTTACCCTGCTGAGTAGGATTCACCCTAGTGGGCTCTAGGGCCAGTTGAGACCACTCTTTGTATGTGCCACTTGTGGGGCTAATTGGGTGATGTTATGCTCTAGCCTGTAACCAACCTCCAAGTATGTTGGTTCTGGAGCCTCTTGGGAGGGGTTCTGGTGCAGGCCCAGGTCATCCATTGCCTGTGACTAGCCAGGAACTACCTGTTAGGAGTTATAGAGTGATCTGCGATTTTTCACTGCCTGTGCTAAACCTGGAAGCACGTGGGAGAGACCATGCTGTGAATCAAGGACAGCTGCCACCAGTACTGGGTCTTGTGTAGTTCCGCAAAAAGCCAGGAAACCTTGAGGCCTGCTGCCACCTGCCAGCTCCCTTAAGGTTCAGCCACTGATAAAACCTCATGCAGTACCTGAGTTGGGTGAGGCAGGGTCTCAGGGAGTCACTAGAGTGGAAAGAGTTATTGTCACCAGGTTAATGTAAATTCTGGTTTGGTGCCAGGGCTGAGTCTGGAACTACTCAGCAAAAGTCTCAGAGCACACGGAGGCCTGTTGCTATCTGTCTGGGGTCTATGGACTCCAATAGTTTTCCAAGAAAGAATGCAATTCAGGCAGGGCTAGCAGCTCTTGGAGAAAGTGCCTCTGGCATTAGGGGAGTTGGGTAAGACTTGGTCCCAGTGAGTCAGCAGGGTGGCATGAGTGGAGCTCACCAGACCAATCAGATTCAGATTTGGCTATCTGGGGATGGGCTTAACACAGGGAAGATGGTACCCACCTGCTGGCTGCACAGGAGAAGGACCTCACACAGGGAAATTGGTGACTATCCTTCAGCCCTCACTTTGAAGCCATACATCTCAGTCTGCTTCCTGTATGCCTTTGACACCCTCCAAATCACTGTCTCTCTGCTGGAGCCCAAGGTGAGTGCTTGCAAGCAAGTCAGTTTGTGCATGGACTATTTAAGAGAACGTCTGGGTTTCCTGCAGCCTTCCATCCCAGCCGGATGGTCAAAATTGCCACTGTTTTTCACAGCCAGAGGTTCTGGGGGCTCCTCTTCCCAGAATCACAATTTCGGGGCTGGGGTCCTTTGCTCCTCCAAAGGGAACCTCTGTGGCCAAGATATCCCTCCCAATTTTCATCCACCACTGGAAGTTTGGGACCGAATCGTTTTGTATCTCTACCCCTCCTACCAGTCTTGATGTAACTTCTTTATATGCTCAGTTATAAAACTTCTGTTCAGCTAGACTTCAGATCATTCTCCAGGTTGATTGTTCTATAATTTAGTTGTAATTTTAATGTGTTCACTGAAGGAAGCACAGTGCTTATCTACTCTGCCATCTTGGATCTCAAGAACAAGTATTTTTAACCAAAGTTATTACTATTAAGTAAAAACCCTACAAAAGAATGACAGGGCGATGGCCACCTGTCCAGCCCTCCACATTGTGGAATTCCCATTTTTGCTTCAGGATGCTTGTGGCGTATGACTTGTGACAATTTGACATTAGAAACTTTTGAGGATGTCAGTTCAAATTGAACACTGGTGAAGCTTAATATTTTCCTAATTCTTGGGGTAAAAATCAAATCAAGTAGATGTTTTCATGTTTTACCCCAATAGATAATTTTGTGCATTCCCTGTGGTATAAGCACCCCATTTTGGAGTCCACTAGACAACAGGACATAGTTCAGATGCCTTAGCATAGCATCCACAGTCCTTCACCATATGGCCCTTGCCTGGTTCTCCAACCTAAGCTATTCCCTTCTCATGCCCCATACTCTGCATTTCAATTATAGTGAACTTTTTGGAATTCCCTGAATTTATCATGTTGAATCATATGTCAAAGATTTGCTTATATTATTGCTTCTTCCCAGAATGCTCTTTCTCTTTGGACTACCTGGTAACACCTTCTCTATGAAACTTACTGGCCCCTTCTCATTCCTCAGTGAGTACTGAAAACACATGTATTCTCAACCTTAGCCCTCAGCCCTTTTGTTGAACACATTTGCTAACATTCTTGGCTCTTCTTGTACATCATCATCTCCCTGAAATCAAAGATGTTGTCTAATTTATATTTGTATCTCCAGCATATATAAACCAAAACAGGCACATGCAAGTAATTATGCAGTTGAAGTGATGGTGGAGGTGATAATCCTATCGTACAGTGTTGGTCAGGCAGCACAGAGGATTTTGTTTAGCCCTGGGTGCTTCTTGAAGAAGGACTTGGAAAACTGATGTGTACTCAGAGGAAAATAATTCCAAACAATGTCATGAGAACAATTCTAGCTTGGGCCCAATGTATAGAATGACAGGGAAGAGGGATTTGGTTTTAATATAAGGACGAATTATCTAACCCTTAGAGCTGCTTGAATACAGGATGAATGGCCTTTGGGGATGATGAGTTTCTTGCCACTGGAGGTGTTAAAGCCTGAAGGTGTTAAAGACCTTGAGCTGGCTGAATGAGGTCTGAAAGCATCTGGAATGATCAAGGTGAGTGGAGGAGAATTTAGATCATCTCAGGATTGTAAACAATCAAGCTGAGATTTGAAATCATTTGATGTGCATAATGATTGGTCTAAACTTTAGTAGATATTTAAAAAAAACGGTGAAGCTATTTGAAGTAATTCAGTCTCTGGATCTAGGTGAGACACAACATTAATGCCACTTTGCCTTCTCATTAGTCAGGCTAAGCAAGTCTTTGAGCAAGTACTCACGCTGTTATTTGTCTTTGTGAGTGTACCTACAGACATCTAGTATCTTGCTTCCTCTTTTCATCTTTGAAGTAGGCCAACTTCAAACTGCCCAACTATGGATTTAAAATTTATAGTTTGAGAGTCTAACAAAGTGATACCATCTCTTGAGGTTTGGAACAAAGGCAATTGTCTTCGTCTTCTATATATTTAGGGCTGCCTGAGACCGAATTTTAAAATATGGAATCAATTAAACTTATTTCAGGAAGTAAATAGTAGGCATATATAATAGATATAAATAACACTGTAGATAGTATAAATAATCTAATTATAACACCATCAAAGGGCATGAATCTCATAGAAACTGAGGTTCAATGAGGTTAAAGGACTTGGCTAAATGCTGTACAATTAATTGGTTTCAGAACTAGACCACGATCCATCACATCTAATTCCACTTCCATGGATTTCTGCATTTCACCACACAGCCTCAAATCTAGAAGATGTGGTCCCTATCCTGAAGGACTTTTGCAATCTCATAAAGGGAAAAGACACATCTATAAAACAAAGAATAACAAAAGTAAAATCAAGGGCAATACATGTGTTACATCTACGGAGTAGTTTGGAAGGTCAACAAGGTGAGAAATCACAGGCTAGAGGATATGGAAATTCTTATTAAGAGCAACTTTGAAGATAGCTTCAATATATAATTAGGCTTACAGAATTTTTCTTTGGGTCCCAAAGTGTGCGTTGGCTTTGTCCATATTCATCGGTGCCTTTCCTTCTTTTTTGTTTTTTTTCAGTTTTACTACTCTCTGTCTTACTGGCCAATAGGATGTAAGCATCTAATTGCAGCAAATTCTTATACATTCTAAGTGACCCCCACAAAAAACAGGTTGCCATGGTAACCAAACAAAAGGGGACTAGAAAACAGAAACAAAGTATTTACTTAATGTCTGATGGTCTCTCTGCACGATTTTTATTAGACTTGCTGCTGGCTTTTTTCAGGGTTGGTTGCCAGTCACTGCTTATTTTTTAAGCTGTTAAAAGACGGAAAATGTTATCAGGTCATTTTATACAGAAAATTATACTGAGCAGTGAAGTCACAGCTATTGATTTTTTAAATATATAAATCTTATTTAGAAGTGTTGATTTTTTTCACCCAGAAACTTGCAACTCTTGCCAATGGAATTCAAGAGAACAGACGGCCATTTGATGATGGTAAAAAGTCTTTTAAGGATGTTACAAGAATGGAAGGTGAAAGTAGATTTGAAATAATTTTGTCAAAGGCCCTGCTCTTTATTTTTGCCACATCAATAACAAAAGCATAGATTAACCAGTTGGCATAGAGACTTCATTGCTAATTATTTCATGTACAAAGTCTTTAATTAATAGACTATATAATTAACACAATCTACTGTGTCCTAGCTAGTTTTAATCCTTTGGGGAAGAAGATTTTGATGATGAAACAGAAAGCCATTTAGGCTCACAAAACATATATAACATTTTCTGACTTGGGGAACAGACCCACTCTTCATCCCTACTTTTGTCTTGGTACCTCTTTGAAGTGCAAAAGCACTAGAACTTCAAAGACAGTCCAGGAAGATGGCATCTGCAGCTGATGGCAAACTATGGAGGTATAGACAAATACTTGGCATGTCTCTAGGTAGTAGGTTTGCTGGGGATCTTGGCACAGTTGAGTTTTTGTTAAAAAAAAAACAAACACAGAAAAACAAAAAACAAAAAAAGAACTAAAACCTATGCATAATAAATTTGCTTCATCTGACACTTACTTTTAAAAATCACACTCTATATCTTGCAAAAAAGTGACTCTAGAATGTACATGCAATTTGTAGGAGTAGAAAACAAAGCTGGAGGCTTGTTTGGAAGCTTAAAAGGCAAGAGGGAAAAAGTTATTTCATAAAAAAATGGATCTATGGAATGTTGCTGCTCTGTGATAACAGATCCACCCATGTGTGTATCTGGAACTAACTATGAAACTAAACTACATTTTTTTTCCATCTTTCTATGCTAATTCTCTTAATCTAGTAGCTGAGTGTGGGATTCTTGGAGGGAGATTTTTCTTCAAGGCAGGGATTTTCCTCTTAGGAGATGAATCAACATAATGCCAAGCTAATTCTGCTCTAAGGTCACAAGGAAGAAAGGTAAAAAAATGTAACACATTTTTTTACATATAAGAACACTTGTTTATAGTAACAACAACAATAACAAAATACACAGGAGAATGTTCCGTATGTATGTATATCTATGCTATTTTTGTACTTTGGGATGAATAGCTAACCCCTCTGCCTCGTGAATGGGGCTTTTTATGTGAAGAATGGTAATGTAGTCTTCACCAGTATCACCAACATCTTGTTACTGTTGTAGCCATAGAGGAAGAATTAGAGTCAATGTGATGGCTAATTCCTATTTGGAATGTTTCTATCTTGCAAACTCCCAATTCAGTCATTCTTTGGCAAGGAGTTGGTAGATTTAAGTGAATTTTTGGAGTTAGGATCCCATAAGAACAAACGTCATTGAGTTTCAGCCTAAAGGTTAATGGAGGCAGATTTTGCTCTGAGAAGGGTTGGCAGACATATTCCTGTGCTAACGTCCCTGCATTCGATATCTAGTACTGAACTGAAAAGACAGGGTTGAACACAACATCGAAAGAAGCTTATAAAGAGTTCTCTGAAAAAATGTAGGCTGGTGATAAAAAAAGGATTCCTGCTAAATTCTTTCTGATTTGTACCACAGCAGCCTTTAAATGCTTGGTTTTCTCACTTATGAAATGATTGATACTGACTTTTCCTCACTTAACTAATAATAGTATTCATTCATTGTTCCATTTCTGCCCAGTGTGCAAATGCTAACGACATTTCCTGGGTGTGGTCTTAATTATCTGAAACATTTATTTAAAGTCTTCAATAAGTGGCCTGAGGATAATTTAAAAAATTAGTCCCCCATCCCAAACAATAACAACAACAAACCCCACAGCATCCTTTCCTTGATTGCATAAAGGCTCCAGGA
The DNA here is from genome assembly GCF_964194185.1 of Rhinolophus hipposideros. NCBI lineage: Eukaryota > Metazoa > Chordata > Mammalia > Chiroptera > Rhinolophidae > Rhinolophus > Rhinolophus hipposideros. The sequence continues at coordinate 18,126,634 of NC_138051.1, read as the reverse complement.
GAACAACCTCAGCTGCTTTCCGTTTTTTCATTTGTCTGGTGAGCCTTGTCAATAATCCCTCGAGTGTCTGCAGGAATTCCTCTCTTTCTTTGGTTTTCTTTCTCCCACAGTCCCATTATCTCCATTAGCCTGCTTAGAGGAAGAAGAGACATCCCTGACATGGTCTAACTTCTCTGAAGTCAAGGATGCCTTCAAAAGCAAAGTTTGGGTGGCTGGGGAACAGAGAAATGGACAGCAGGGAGGAGGGAAGGAATTGTAAACAAAGGGATGGCTAGGGATTGGCCCATTCTTTCTGGGCGTTCTGTGGAGCCTCTTTAGAGGCAATGAAGAAAATAAAACCCAGAGGCACCTTTTTTAAGAATGCTGTTTAAGGTCCTAACTTTTTAAGGTGATCTTCATAGGGAATAAAGATGAGAGAAATAATGCAAGCCAGGTGGCTAGGTACAAACCGAATCCAATTTTCACTTATATTTGTTATTTTTTAAAAAAAGGACTATGACATTCACTATTAGACAATATGCCCAAGGAACCAAAATGGGTTACCTGTGGCATCAGATGGTTGCAGTTTCCTGGATCAAGATCTAAATATCCTCAAATGCTACCTCAGTTGGAGTGTGGGCTCTACAGACATCAGTCCCCACAGGAAGCCATAGATTTAAAAAAAAAAATTGCAGTTTATACCTTAAATAGCTTTGGGTGAAGTATGATTAAGAAAGAGGGAAATTATGGAGAGAGAAGACAAATTTTTTTCTTGATTAACTAATTTGGATTTCATTTTTTAAAATTAGCAAGTTGTTTCTCTTACTAGCATGTCATGCAAATATTTTGTTTTCTTAGGGAATTGAGGGCAAAATTCTACTTCTGAGGAATAGAAGACTGAGGATAAATTTCCTTTGTAAAGAAATAACTGTTTTTCTGAGTACAAAAATAATTCATGTCCATTATAAAAACTTAGGGAACCCAGAATGAAAACTCCCCAAGGAAAGGAGTTCGTTTTATCCAGTTGTATTATTCTCAGTGCCTAGAATAGAGCTGGGCATGGATATCAACATGATTTGATCTCAAAGCCAACAATGAGTGAAAAGATCAAGTTATACCCATTTGATACATCACTTAGGAAGATTTAAAAACTCAAAACAATACTGTATTTTGTATTAAAAGTATAAAAACATAAACTAGAAGGCTACCCACTGAATTCATCAGAGTGGTTACCTCTAGGGAAGGAGGGAAAAGGGCCTGGGAAATGAATAAGATGGGCTTCCAATTTATCTGTAATGTTTTTTTCTTGGATTAACAAAAATTGACACAAGGGGCAGCCGGATAGCTCAAGAGGTTAGAGCGGTGCTCTTAACAGCAGGATTGCTGGTTCGATCCTCACATAGGCCACTGTGAGCCCTCCACAACTAGATTGAAACAACTACTTGACTTGGAGATGATGGGTCCTGGAAAAACACAAATAAATAAAAGTTTAAAAGAAGAAAAAAATGGCACGATATCACAACGTTGACATTTAATAAACTTGAGTGGAAAGTACAAAAAAATTAGGACAAAAAAATAGATTCTCCTTTACATAAAAATCACAATAATTTGCAAAACCACCTTTATTTGCTATATAATTAACATGACTTGAGAAAATAGTGAAGAACTTAATAGAGTCAAAAGATGAAGGCAGCGAGGAAGAAACCTTTGATGTGGCTACAAAGGGTAAAACGGAAGGATTTTTAGGCTAGCTGCAGGCTCTGGGAGACCTGTCACCTTCCCTCTTGGGCCCAAGAACCACTGACCTTGAATCTAATTTGCCATAAACCCTTCATGTATATGAGCAACAGATTGTGTGGGAGTCACTTTGGGATTGAAGCCCTAAAACAAGGTTTGCCTAGGGCAGCTGTCTAGCACCAATTGCTGCTTAGAGACCAGGTATGAAGTCCCAGAAGGCCCCTGTGCAGGAACCAGATATATAAGGTGTGTCCCACAGAATTCCCTCCACAAACACTATCCCTTTTTGAAATGCTAGACCAAAGCAAGTTCTTGGGGCCTACTCTATAGTTAGGAGTTCCCCAAGTTTAACACTCTGGAATATTGAAAAATTACTTCCATGTGGGTCGAGTTCCATTTTGTGTGTGTTTATGCCCCATGTGCTTTGGACTCTGTATCTCAACAGAGTAACAGTCTTCAAACATAGCTGAGACAGTGAAATATCTTAGACATTTTTGTGTGTGTTGTTATTTTTGATTGGGGAGTGGATAATTGGTTTTGAGGGAGTTGAAGAGCTGAAGTAGTTTTTGTATATGTTGACATGTAGTGAGGGGCCAAGCAGAATGTTGGGTGCTCCTGGAAGGCTGAAATTGTCATGAATGCGACCTGGCTCTGCAGATTGTCACTTGGATTTAAGAAGCCTGGGAGGCAGAGGTACTGGTCCATCTTGATGTCAAGTTTAAATGATAGTGGGACTACAGTTTTGGGCTATTATTCCAGGTTAAAGTGTGGGAATACTGTATATTTGTGAATAATTCATAAACGCAGGGGTCTTACAGTGAATATAAAAATAATTATGAAACTCTTGAATTGTTGGTTCCTTTTATGTTTCTTCTCAGGTATATCTATTTAGAAGGAAAAATTGGGAGCTGCTCGATCCTTTTCTTTTCCCATTCATTTGCCCTGATTTTTGTTGGAGATACAGGGAGGCTGCAGAATTCATTGGGTCATCATAACTGCATAATTTAGTTGCAATTCAATATGTTCTCTTAAGGGAATTAGCAATATAGGACCATAATGTGACATCTGTTTTGCACAATCAAAATATTCCTTTGCTGAGTTCAAATGCCCTTTTAATGCTTTGGGGGTGATCTCCAAGACAATGGTTTATCTGCTTCTGTACATCTGTGATAAAATAAAAGGGCTTTACGAAAGCTACTCCACTGGAGGTGTAAACCTCAGAACAATTGGAAACAAACCATGCCTATTTCCTCTCCCACCCAAAATGTCTCCATTGAGCTTACGCCAGAACCAGAAAGAGAAGGAGGCAAATCTGTACATTTATCTGGATGCTGGAAGCTGGAGAGAGGATTGAATTGCCAGTGACCTTTGCACTGTGATTTCATATTGAAGTGGCTGCGTCTGTGTCACCTGTTGATGGCATGATTGGAGCATTAGTCCTGGCTCAGCCTCTGCGCCATTGATAACTCTGCTTAACATCACCCCAGGGGAGGCTTTATTGGAAGCCCAGTCACTTTGCCTCAGCAATGGTGTACATTGGCGCCTCATTCAACCTTTTTTTCTGACATTAGCACATTTGAATGGGCCACCAGTGAAGCCATTCAGTGAGAACATGCAACCGGGGTTTCTGGGTGGCCTAGGGCTGAGCTGAGAATTCTCGTTAATGGACTGAGAGACTTAGCCTATTGAGGTACATGAACTCAGTGACCAAAGAAAAGTGAGACAAAGATGTCCCTCACAGGCACATGTAGGTCAGAAGTGGACAAAAGCAGACATGGACCAGTCAAAGCTATTTGATTACTGAGCTGAAAAGAGAACACGGATCTCCGTGGGGGTGCAGTGTGACTGATTTGACGGAAATCTCAAAAATGCCCGCACACTCTGAGAGCAAGGCGTTTACCAGAATTGCAGGTGGTGTGTGAAGTTATTTTAAAAATGTTTTTCCTTCCATTTGTCTTTGTGGTCATTTCCTATTTGTCAGTACTTAGAAAAGGCCCCAGATAACTAGAATGAAAAGAAAGAGTCACAAAATTGAACTGGAAAAAGCATGCTTAAAAGTGAAAGGTGATCATGGGCAACATTCTCCAAACCACTGGTGCTCTGGGTTATTTTCGAGCTCTTAAGGGGACAGAGAGTGTGCGTTGAGAGCCAGAACTTTTGCATGTTTTGGCTTATAGCTTTAACTCATGAGTGTAATTTCAGAACCTCTTGAAGATGTAGGATAAAAAATATAGGTCTTTGAAATTTTGCAAAAAGATAAAGAACAACTGAAAAAGGTTAAGGAATCGTTTTGGATCTATCAACATGGTCAATACCATGTTTCCCTGAAAATAAGACCTAGGCAGACCATCAGTTCTAATGCGTCTTTTGGAGCAAAATTTAATATAAGACCCAGTATTATATTATATTATATTATATTATATTATATTATATTATATTATATTATATTATATTATAGACTTGATCTTATATCATATTATATTATGTTATACCCGGTCTTATATTGTGTTAAAATAAGACCAGGTCTTATATTAATTTTTGCTCCAAAAGATGCATTAGAGCTGATGGTCTGGCTAGGTCTTATTTTCGGGGAAACACAGTAATAGCAAGATTAATTTTGATTAACTCTGCGCTATTCCTTCTTGTATAAGTTTTAATGGGAGAGACAGTGGTCCCTTATATTTAAATATGTGATCTATGCAAATGTTTAGAGATCTAATACTCAGATGTGCATGAAATTTGAAAAATTCTGTAATTTTTTAAAAATGGCATTTAATAACTATATAAACTGTTCATTCCAAACCAAGTTTATTTATTAAAAAGTTAAAAATGTGTACTTCTTGAGATAGCAGTATATTTAAAAATGTTCAGAGTTTTGGTTTTAGATGTTGGGAAGCTAAAAATACTGTAATCCTGTTCTTCTATAAAAGGAGCAGAGGAGCAAGTTTTTGTTATCCTATAATAAATAATGCAACTGTTTTTAGGAGGAACATATTCAATTTAAAAAGGAGTGACTGAAGGAAAAGGAAGAGTCACATCTTAACAAGAGTCATATTTATTTGTATTGAATTTTATGAGGGAGAGAACTTCAGGGTCCATCTGTTCTATTGTTGTATTCATAGTATGATTGAGGCCTACAGAAGTTTAACAGGTTGCCAAAGACCCAACTGGTACCAGGACTTAAAAGTACATTGTGGGCGTTGTTTCATTAGAGTAGGAACAAGTCTTTCTTTGTTAAGGGCTAGAATCCTTAAATTTAGGAGATATTTTACCTCATGTTGAGTTTATTAAATGTAAAATTGATTTACACACTATATACATATCTTTGTTATAATACTTCTATTAAATGTTTCCCCAACTTTTTAAAAAGTGAAAGATAAGAACAACATGAAAACTTGACTCCTTGAAAAAAGAAACCCGACTCCCTGAAAACAAACTTTTAAAATAGTTTAGCTTCACCTTTTTTTCCTTTCTTTTCTTTCTTTATTTTTTAGGATTTCTAAAATCAATTCCTTTTCTTTCCACCCTCATGATAAGAAATTTTTCACTTTCTTTTGGTATATCCTATCTAGTCCGCTTCAAATATTTCTCCCTTAGGCTGCTTCAAGATGTGCAGGTAAAACAATTTTATCTATCTGTGTTATTAAGAACAGTTTGCCTCTGGAAACTCTTCAGCTAGAGCCCTAAATTGCTTTCCCAGTGAAGGGGTCCAAATTAGGCCACCCCAAAAGATGCGACTTTAGCATAACGATCACTTTGAGCTGAAGACAATTGAGGAAGATACAGAAAAGTTATTCGCCCTCCCCCTTTATGCCTAAAAGCTGGGAATAAATTTCCTTTTGTAAAGGTGACGTGAATTTCCATTTGTAAAGGTGTTCTCCTCTTCCTGTACCAGGAAGACAAAAGACAGCTCTGAGTTTAGTCTGCATAACAAACCTTACTAAACAGCCACCTTCCTACAATTTACCACTCCTGGAGGCCCAAACTCCTTTTCTTTGTCTAGTCACTTCTCCACAATGTATCACTCCTTGTTAACATGATATATAATGCTCCCCACTCCCAGTCTAACTGCTTCTTTCATTTTTTCATTTCTGTGATACCTCCATACATGTAAAGCATAAACATTGATAAAGTTTGTATGCTTTTTTTCCTGTTAATCTGTCTTTTGTCTGTTTAATTCGCTTGCTCTTATGTTCAGAATATGAGAGGGCAGGAGAAAAATTTTTTGCTTCTCTGCCTAGGTAATCACTAAATTCTCTCTTCTTTTGCTCCAATCAAGCCTATTGTATTGCTTTTTCTCCTCTGGTTCCCAACTCTTTAGTGCATTGTTCTTCAATGTCATCTTACCCAACATGGTTTTTATCTCATTTGTATCATTCTTTTCAGTTAAAAACATTAAAGTCTCAAATGCTTTCCAGTTAGAAATGTCTTGGCAATAAGTGGAAATGGTCCCACTATAACATCACCTTTGTTAGTATGTTTGGAGGACATATCCTAGGGTTAGAGAAATAGGAATTTGTTTATATTTGAAGTCATCTTTTCTATAAGTAATTAAATCTTTGGGTTCTCTTTGAAGAGGCAATGGATTTAAATACTTAAATTTTGTTTCAAGATACAGTCAAAGCAAAGTTGGGATAAATCAATTATTATCTGTTGAACTTTCAAAGCTTTCTCATACACAAATTAATGGAAATAGGGGTTAATTTGGGTTGCCATATCTTTATTTTTCCACCCAAGAAACTGCTGGGTTTGGATTTATTACTATATTAATATAATAATAGTTTCCAATTAGCCAATGATACACCGTGTTTCCCCGAAAATAAGACCTAGCCCAACAATCAGCTCTAATGCGTCTTTTAGAGCAAAAATTAATGTAAGACCCAGCCTTATGTTATATAAGACCGTACATTAATTTTTGCTCCAAAAGATGCCTTAGAGCTGATTGTCCAGCTAGGTTTTATTTTCGGGGATACACAGTGTGTATAAGTAACTGTGTTAAACACTTGACATGCATTCTCTTATTGAGTTTTCATAACAACTTTATGAAGTAAGCACTTTGTCATCCCTGTTTGACAGACGGGGAAACTTACAGTTTGAGAGAGGTTAATAACTCGCCCATGGTTACCTGGCTATTAAGTGAGGAATTTATTGATAGGTTTTGAAAGTGGTGTAGGCCTGGCTCTTTTGAAGAAACAAGAGCCTCATTAGTAATTATAACACACATTGTGAGTGCCCTTTCTCTTTTTTATTTTATTAATGACACATGGTGCTTTCTGAGTAGATCAAGGTCTGTAAGGGCACCGCCAAGGGCAGGGAAAGGGTACCTGGATATGTCAGACCCCTATGGTGGCAGCTAAGACTCATGGCCATAGGTGCCATCTCCATCAGAGGGGATGCGCAGCATTCCAACCGATGCCTGGATACATTTTTACCAGGAACTCGTTTTTCAGCGTTAGCACATGGCTAGATGGATATGCTACCATGCTATTATGCTCATATGTTTGTTATGCTTGCTCATTGTGATTTCTGCTCCCACAGGTCTGCATTTCTTTTATCATTCAGGTAGTCTACTTTCTGATTTGGTTTCTCTGGGACACAAATGAAAATATTTTCCGAATTATGAAAGTCCAAACTATCAAATAATGCAATATTACAATAACATTTCTGCTATTTGGATGATTATTTTGCTGTGAAACTTCACCCAAATTTGTGGTTTAGGAAAACGTACCTTCATAGTTTTCACCTACTGAAGAAAAAGCAGCATTAGTTGCAAGCATATATTTTGATAAAGTGAAGCACTAATCTGTCACATTTTATGTTAACAACAGATGGGATTCAGGACATGCTACATCAAATTATGGCACCTTGGCATATTGAATATTTTAAGCTGAAGGAATTTGAGAAATGACAGGTGCAGGAAAGACTTGCTGACCTTTCCCTGAAGCAGATCATAAAACCCTCTTGTGAGAAGTACCCTTGTAACAGTGACCCTATATCTTCTATTTTTGAAATTTAAACCTCTGATGTAATTTGATTTGACAGTGATTTGTTCTGGGACTTTTTGAAAGTTGTTTTCCTTTCTTTGCTTCCCTCTCCTCCCACCAAGGCTGGATGACTCTGTTTACTGTACATTTACTATGCAGACCAGTTCCAATGGCTCTGGTTACTTCGGACCAGTGTGCACACCTGGCTGGGTAACTTGGGAGGGGTTTTCTGCATCTGTGTGGGGTTCACTCTTGACCCTAGTGCAGACCAGCCTCTAGGAAGCGCCTTTTCCTGGAGCTGCCTGGCCCGCGTCTCCTTCCTTTGTTCTGCCCTTCCTTGTGTGTTTATAAAACCTTTGGCGGTATTGAGAGAGGAAGGCAGTCTGTGACAGGGAGCCACTGTCTTCCCTTAATGCTGGCATTTTGGAATAAAACCTGCTTTTCTTTCCACCAACCTTGCCTCTGGAGTTTTGGCTTTTGGGCACAGGTAACACCCTCACTATTACCCGGAGGACAGAAGCATCCTTATCTCGGATGACAAATGGACACAAAGAGGAATCTGAACAAACAGGCCTTGCTAAGTTTTCCCATTTACTACACTTATATCCTTTGTCCTATCCATTTTTTTAAAAAAGACTTTCTACTCTCATCACATCTAATATAAAAACACTTAGGTTTAACTATTTCTTTGGGTCTTTATTTCCTTTTGAAGGCTCCCATGTCACATAAAACTACGAAAGTCAGACAATTAAGTTCGTGAACTCATCCTAGAAAAAGTGCTACATACCTCATTGCTGAATATCACTACGGTCACCTTCAAAGTAATACTCTTGGGAAGCGATGCACTGATTCCAGTGCCTAGTCCACCCTTCAAAGCAATTTTGGAACTCTTTCTGGAATGGCCATCAGAGCTGTCATCGTATTATCCTTAATGTCCTGAATGTCATCCAAATGTCTTCCTTTCAATATTTCCTTTATCTTCCGGTAAAGAAAGAAGTCATTGGGGGCCAGATCAGGTGAGGAGGGAGGGTGTTCCAATACAGTTATTTGTTTATTGGATAAAAACTCCCTCACAGACAGTGCCGTGTGAGCTGGTGCATTGTCGTGATGCAAGAGTCATGAATTGTTGGCGAAAAGTTCAGATCATCTAACTTTCACGCAGCCTTTTCAGCACTTCCAAATAGTAAACTTGGTTAACTGTGTGTCCAGTTGGTACAAATTCATAATGAATAATCCCTCTTATATCAAAAAAGGTTAGCAACATTGTTGCAACAAGTTCTCAAACTTATTGTCAGACCTCATATATCAAATACATGTGTATGCTTTTCTCTTGTTAATTCGTCTTTCGTTACAGGGGTCCCAGTCAAGAACTAAGAGTAGAGGAAAAAAGAATTTTTCCTCCCCTATATAACCTACACGAAGGTCTGATAAATTGTCTGAAATTTGCTTCTATTCTTTCTCCAGAGACAGGATGACAACACTGCTCATAAGAGAAGGCTGACATGTTAAAATACATACCCACCTACAACTGGTACTCCAGATTACTCCAAAGGGGGTAGAAAGTTGGTAGCAATGGCTGGTGCCATTTCACTTAAGGAGAAGCACAAAACAACACTTTTTACAATCACCCTGGTAATTGTTTAGAAATCTTGAAGCCCAGGTCCCACCCCAGTCCAATTAAATAAAAATATATGGGGGTGGGGTCCAGGCATCAGATTTTCTAAAAAGCTCCACAGGCGATACCAATGTGAGGCCGGGGTTGAGAAGCACTGACCTAGCGTGGCACACAGATAAAATATTATCATGTATGACGTCGTACAAAGTTCTCTGGGAGATGCAGAAATTAAAGTTAAGACACGGTCCTTGCCTTCAAGGAACTTTTAATTTGGTTGAAACTGCCACAAAAATGGTCACTTATAATGCAGTTACTCATCGGCAGTAAGTGATGTCCTAGTTTTAGTAGAGAGTGAGTAGAATGTAATGGTGTCTAAATAGCCTCCAATCCTTATCCTCATACCGCAAAGTAATAATAATAGCTGCCTCCTCTCTGCCAGATGGTTTATATACCTCATTTCATCTTCTCAACTGCTTTATCAGTTAGATATTACTCTCATTTTACTGCAGAAAACTAAAGCTTGGAGATACTGTTATCTGTCTAAGGTCTGAGAAACAGGCTTTGAACATAAGGTCTGTTGGGAACTAACTTCCATGCTCTCTAACCATTAAGTTACACCATTTGGTCCTGGTAGGTACATAGTCAATAGTAGTTATAATAGAATGAGTTGCATGTCATAAATATTCAATATTTTAATATATTTACATTTCTTATTTTTAAACTATATATCTTGAAAAGTTCCAAATCACAGAAAATTTGAAAGAATAATGCACAGAACACTGTGTACCAGGGGTGTCCAAACTTTTTTCAATGTTTTTCACCAAGGGCCATATGCGGTAAAATACACAAACAGCCGGGCCACTCACTCGAGGTGAAGTACGTATTGCCTCACCTGGTTTATTTAAGATTTAAGTAAACTAAATATATTTTTGGAATTTGCTGCGGCCAATTAAAAATGGATTGCGGGCCGCAGTTGGCCTGTGGGCCACAGTTTGGACAGCGCTGCTATATACCCTTTATCTACAATCAGTTGTTAACATTTTACTATATCTGCTTTATTTTGTTCTCTAGTTATATATATATAAACTAGATATATATGGACTATATATACATATTCCATATATATATATATATATAGTCCATATATAGTATATATATATATATATGTATAGTTGTTGAACCATTTGAAAGGAAGTTGCTGACATAGTTCACCCGTAAATACTTTCGTATGCACTGCCTAAGAATAAGGACAATCTCCTATATCACCTTAGGTGTACTATTCACACCTAAGAAAATTAACATTAATTCAATTTTGTCATGTAATATAAATTTTAAAATTTCCCCAATAATAACAATATGTCTACTTAGTTGCTGTTGTGGACCCACGATCCCATCAAGAGTTATTAATTTCATTTCGTTGTAATGTTTTGAGACTTTTAGGCTAGAAGTGGTCTTTTACTTCTAGTTCTGGAGGCTGGAAGTCCAAGATCAAAGTGTTGTCAGGGTTGGTTTTGGTGAGGCTTCTCTTCCTGGCTGTACACAGCTATCTTCTTACAGTGTCCTCATATGGCCTCTTCCGGGGGTATGTAGTGAGAGAGAACTCTTTGGGGTCCTATAGTATTACAGCCCTACCTTATGACCTTATTTAACCTTAATTACCTCCCTAAGGGCTCTATTTCCAAATACTGACAAATTGGGAGTTCCTCTTTTATTTTTCCCTTTTCTCCTCTTCCTTCTTCTTTCTTCTTTTCCCACCCTCCCTTTGTCTACTTTTGAGTTTCACTATGGAGTCATGCATTTATGTCTCATTTAATATAACCTATTTGTCATTATTTATTTTGTTGCTCAAATTGTCCAGGATGTGGCCTGTGGGAATTCCTTCAAACCAGCTCTAGTATTCTTTTGATATGACTCTGTCAGTATTTAAGCATTTCCTTGCTTTTTTGAACAAGATATTCCAGGCTACCTTGGATTTTCCTAATCCCAACCACTTCTGGAAACCTGCTTTTTTTAGTGAGAGATGGTATTTAGAAACACTGTGTGTGTGGTTGTTATTACTAGCTGTGATTACCATGTGAATCTGTTATTTTTAATATAGTTCTTAATATTATAGCTATAGAAACTGTAACAATAAAGACTTTATTGAATTACAGACTAACTCTTCAAGAGTACAATCAGGCATTTAGTAAGCATTTGAAAAGTGGTTCAGAACATAGCATGTACCTAGTAGATATTGATGAATGAATGAATGAGTGGCCTCAAATTATGGGGTTTGCTTGGTCTGCTGAAAGGGTTTTCTAACACAAGTGAATTTGCCCAAGCTGTAGTGAGTGGAGGAGATTGGGATCATTCCTTATATTGAGATTAGTCCTTATATTTTATCTACCTGTAGCTCTCTCCCTCCTATTGAGAAAAATCCAGATTCCCATCTCCTGACTCTCTATCATCTCTTATTTTTGTTTCAGGAGGTGATTCTGTGGAGCCTCATCTGTTGTTCTCAATCCCTTCAGATTTCTGGGTTGTGGGGGGGATGAGATAACTTATCTTGAAAATAATACTTGAAAAGAAATATCTTTTTTGGTTTTACAAAACAGCTCAGGAATATTTTTTTTCCACAGATGAAAAGAATCCAGTTAAAACGAAGCTAGACATACAGATTTCAGAGCTCTTGAGACTAGCATATTTACTATCTATTCTGAGGAAGAAGGATTCAGTCACAACCACTTTTGAGGATCTATTTACTGTCAAATTGTAATTGGATTTTGATATATAGCAGTTCACTTTGGTAAGGGTGGAGATGGGGAGGTGATTAGAAAGTAACAAACAAAATGCAAGTGATGGTACTTTTTTTTTTTTTTTTCTTTTCCTGCTCCTGGATCTTTACAGATACTAGGAAGAAACCCCCTATCTCCCACAGTGGTCTTAGAAAACAAGGCGTACACTTCAGCTACTTCTGTTGTGAATAATCCATTGAAGCCAAACAGTATTATACTAGATTCATCAGTGTTCACACAAAGGTCATATCCTTACATATCTCTTTGAATTTGTGGGACGCATATGGTGTACCACTTCTATAGAAGAAATATTTTCATTTTAGAATTCAACTTTTATAACCTTTGGCAACATGTAGTATCAATGGCTCTTTGTTGTTCAAAAAAAAAGTGAAACTGTAAGCTATCCCCAAGGATATGCAGGGCGTTGCTATAGCAACAGAATCTGCCTCCCAGCACCACAAGAGAAGCTATGAATAAAAGATGGTGTTCTAGGGACAACAGAATAGAAGAGGTTGTTTCGATCCTTCTAATACCTGAAATTTGCTGTTATTTTGTTAAATGCAAAATAAAAATCTTGCGAAAAGGCCCAGTTCACTAAAAGGATGAATTTCTGTATTATACTTCAGATGGCTTGGGGGAAAAATACATGCTTTCCAAATAGAGTCAGCCCATAGTAGGAAGACCAGGGAAGGGCCAAAATATTTGATTTATATATTTTTTTAATTTAGTTTTTTACTTCGGATGAAATCATTCAAAGACAAATATGTTACTCTGACATACCAAAAATGGGACTATTTTAAATTCTCACCCAAAATAGTCTTCTGGTTTCATATTTAAACATAAGCATACTTTACATAAATGATAGAGCAAAATAAAGTACTCGAATTTCAGCTTGCATTGTCTATTCTGAGTCCAGTTATTTCACGTATACCTACTTTAGTCATTGAGTTCTAGTTCCTAGTAACTTCACCATAGCTGTGTTATCTACCTATCAACCTACCTATATTTTATTAAACATATTTTAGGATATTTTAGGATCTATATCTTAAGGTGATAGCTAAAGATTTCAGATGACACAGAAATGAATGAACTTTGAATCTCCTTCTTTCTCTTTACACACACACACACACACACACACACACACACACACACACATATCTTTCCACATCTGTCTTTATATCATGTTTAGTTTTTGAGAAACATTTTTGTTGAGTGAAGTTGTTGGTGAACTGTTATTCAGAGAAGTAAAGAACTCATTCCCTATAAGTGCTTATTTTCAATATTATTAAGAGGTAAATGAAATTATTGCCAGAGATCAAAGGAATTGCTATGGCCTGAATCGTGCCTCCAATTTATATGTTGAAGCCCTAACCCCAAATGTGACTGTGTTTAGAGATAGGGCTTTTATGGGAGTAACTCAAGTTAATTGAGGTCATAATTGTAGGACCTTGATCCCATAGGTTTAGTGTCCTTACAGGTAGAGAAAGAGAGACCAGAGAGGTCCCTTGCTTTGTACGCGTGTGTGTACACACACACACACACACACCAAAGGCAGCCATCTTGTGATCACACAGCAAGAAGGCAGCCATCTAGAAGCCAGGAAGGGAGGCCTCACCAGAAACCAACCACTTTGGCACTCTCATTTCAGACTTCTGGCCTCCAGAATGGTGACAAGATGAATTTCTGTTATTTAAACCACTCAGTGTATGGCATTTTGTTATGGCAGCCCAAGCTGACTCATATAGGGATTAAAACATTTGGTATAATTACCCCTAAATTTTCTTTCAGAGTCAGTTTAGCCTCTGTTTGTAGGAGGAACAGGTACACACATAATTCTCAAAGTTTTTCGAGGACTTTCCTTTTGCTCCTGTCACCTTGGCAACGTTACACAATTGGGGATCTAAAGGTTATGAATTATTACATACTTGTTTAAAAAACACTTTGGGCTATGATACCTAGAGCATGGGACTTTTTGTTTTAGCTGGAATAGTTTTCCCACTGAATTTATGGGTAAATACAATTGCAGAAGCTTAACAAAAAGGTGACATTTTGCTCTTCAGCTGTACCTCAATTTAGGTGTTGGTAGACAACTTAGGAAGGATGGACTAATAGACTGTATATTAGTGCTAATTTTACAAGAATGAATTCTGGATAACCACTGGCAAAATTTCAGAGACCTCCTTTTTCTTTGTTACGGTTTTCATCTCCTTGGATCTCCCCTCAATTCAAAAGCTGCAGGGATTTTTTTTTCTTTTATTAGCAAGGAATTTATTCAGTTGAGCTGGTTATATGACTTGGTTGTTTCTCCTAGTGTTGACACTAAGCAGTACACTGAAATGTCAGTAATGGGTGGTGAGGACAGAGGTGGGAACATAGGTGATTTTTCTTCTCCTTCTCCACTTATTTTGTAAATTTTGCATAATAACTACTCATTATTTTCATAATGGAAAATAATACTGTTGAAAATATCAGGTATTAGAAGAACTTGTAAAAATCCTGTCTTCTTTCTTGAAGGATTTTAGGTGGTTTACAATAAAAGACATTTGTACAATAAAGCTAGGTAAGCAAGGAATCAGAAATCTAAAAGCATAAACATGGATGAAAAAGGGGCCACATACTAAACCTGGCACGCTCAGGGGAGGGCAACACGGCAAGCCCTACAAACTCAGAGCCTGAAATTAACCACGTAGGATGGTCTGAACATAAAAATTCCTAACTAAGAGGAGGTCATAGTGGGTAGGCACATCCTTGACCTGTAGCTTCCTTGATAAAGGTCAATCATTACCATAAGTGAGCCTGTCTATTGTCTTTTTGCATGAAAGATAACATGCCCTTGGAATGTCAGAGTAATCTCTTTTCCAGACCCTTCAGGGCACAACCTGCCACACCAGAGCAGGAAAGTACAGAATCCCTCATTGATGTTGTCCCCTGATTACCATCTCTATGTGCTGCAAAATACTAACTATTAACGATCCTGTACCCACCAATGTAAAAGAAGTACCCATCTCTCCAATTTACTTGTATCTAATCTCAGAGATTTCCCTGCTTTGCTTTCTCCCACCCCCTTAATCTACCACCAATGGTAACCCTCCTCCTTTGATTCTAATGTATAAAATATGATACAAAACCGCCATTTTCTCAATCCATTCAGATTTTCTTCCCAGCAATTGTTGTCAGTTTTGTTCAAATAAAATCTTACAAGCTTTCTCTTAGGCTGGATGTTTTTTTGTCGACAAACAGAAGAAGGAAGTAAATACTCTAACCATGAGATTTAATATAGTTATGGTAAATAAACATTAAATTTAGCTCTGAGCTTTCTGACAGTAAAGAAAAAAAAATAGAAGATGAGAAAATTCTTGTTATCTGATCAAAAGAAAGTGTACCAGCCTTCCTGAAAGAACATTTTTTCCCTCGATCAACTCCTAAAAAGAACTTGTCATCGTATGCTCTTATTTGTGTAAAACAAAAAAGATATTTTTATGTAAATACAGAGAAAATGTCTGATACGCAGGAAACTGGATGGCAATATAAAGTCATCAGATGCTTTTGCTGCTTCACACACTTTCCCCATCTTTTGATGACAATGTCCCTCTTCCTCAAAGGACCTGCTCCTCTTTTATTTCAGCCATGAGTTTCTGGGCACTGCCAACCACCATACTCCTTTGTTGACCTAAAGCAAGCCAATTAGAGCATGTCACTGGGATTTTTTCTAAAGGAAGAAAAAAATCCCTTTTCCTGTTGGATGACAGGATGCAAGGATGTGATCCCTCAGTCACCTGAAGCCCTGTTCTCCACCACCTGAGAAAATTAAGAGAATAAGTCTAACATGCTTGCAGAACCAGAGACAGGAGTTTCACACTGCAGGTCCATTACCTGGAGCCCTGGGTACTGTCCTGGTTTCAGCAGCGCTTGCTTTGATTCTTTGCTCTACTCCAGGGGCTTTCAAATCCCTCTCTTGCATTTCTCTTGCACTTCCTTCAAATGGCAGGTCTGTCACTTGCAATGGAAAGAATACCTCTGGGGGTTAGAATTTATGGGCAGGAAAAGAGGGATTTGGGAGCTTTTATATTTTTATATATTTTATATTGTTTGAAAATTTTTTTACAGTAAGTATATATTACATTTATAATAAAACACCAATAGAAATAAAAACAAGAGAAATATGTCATAAAAAATGTGCAGTGTGTATAAGAGACATCAAACAATACAGAGGACAATATCTCCAGAAAAGCAAATACATCAGGGCTTTACTTGTGTGTTTATTTCTTATATTAGGCTTTGCTAAAGTGTGAGGAAAACACTGAAATTGTACTCAGTGAATGAACTAAGCTAATGGGGTGCTCTACATTTATACTAGAATAGACCACAGAATATTTAGAGGAGTGGCCAGAGAACAAATATCAGGCTGTTAGCCTATTGACCTAAGAGTCTCTGACAATCCCAGGTGCAGTTTTCTGGACGAAAAGTTAAGTGTCCATATATTGTTGAAGGCACAGTGATGTGCTTTGGATTGCAGACAAGCAGATGGTAGGGGTGACATTATTTTATAAAAGAAGATATGCTCTTCTTTTGTTCTTATTTGAATGAAAGGTCACCTCACTTGCAAATGGAAGTGCATCACTGAAATTCCTGAAGGCGGGGCCAACTTTCGTCAAGAGGTAAGTTCAGATCTGCTCAAGTCCTTGTAAGAATTTCACTGAGACTTTAGGGTAGCTTAAGATGGATACAGCACATCATAGCGAAAGAGACTTGAACTCTACACTTTTCCTGTGTGACTCACTCACACCTATTACCTTAGCAACCTCCCACTGCTGTGTTCCCTTTGAGCAGCTATAGATCCAGAGATCCAACTGCTTTTTGGACTAATGTGTTTGGAAGGACTTCAAAGTCAATATGTGTGAAACTAAATTCATATATTCCTGAAAACAGGTCTGTATTTCTTTATTTCATCTCTGGTTTTAGGATACTTTTATTTATCCAGTCGGCCAAACCAGTAATCTAAGAGTTATTCTAGATTTCTCCTGTTCCCTCACTATCAATATATAATTGCCCCTCTCTTAAATATTGATAGAGTTTTGTTTTCTCCTCTCCATCTGCACAACTTCTGTTTTTGGTGCTGCGCTAATTACTTCCCATAGAATTAATTCAACACGTATTTATTGAGCATGTATTATGTGTCATGCACTGTGCTGGGTACTGAGGACTCATTAGTGAGCAAAACCAACAGTTCCTGCCCTCATGAAGTTTATAGTCTAGGAAGTTTCTGTAATACATCTCAACTGCTTTTCCTTCCTCTAGAATACATGCTTAGTCCATGAGCTTGAGCTCTTTCTAAAATACAAACCCAAAATGCAACTCTCATTTAAATTAATTGCTTTCAGGATAAAATACAGACTCCTTAGCCTGGCACACTAATCACTCATGACCTGGCTCCACCTCTGTCTTCAGTCTAATTTTTTTTTTTTTTTTTTCAGTGCAGAAGCACAGTGACTAAAGTGTGATCTGTCCTCCAAAGCCACTGCTGGAAATTAGTGTCATTATTTATACCTGACCTCACAAGTAGGGTAAAGTCATGAGGTAGTCTGTATTTATTAAAAAGATATGGAAAGAAAATAGATTTTCCCCCTCTCCATTTAAAAACTTTGTGTTCAGTTTCTTAACTCAGAATATAATGGATTCAGGTACTTGATTTGGAAGTTCCTTTGCCCTTCGTTAAGTACTCTCTTAAAAATAAAGAGGATTTGCAGGTAAATTACTAGGATTCACAAGAGATATCATCAATGTTATTGGATACAAGTTTAATATATATAAAAAATTAGAAAATATAAGAAGCAATGTCACTTGCAATAGGAACAAAAACTTCAAGATACTGAAAATACAGAGTGCAAAAACTGTACACACATTTTTAAAAAGAAAAAACTGTATTAAAGTTGTAATACTCAATATATACTGATAACAAAATATGAATACAAGTCATGTTTGACTTCTGCAATTACAAGAGGTGCTCAAGGTGGTTTCCATCAGCGTCCAGACACTTCTGATTACAGCGAACATTGTTTGGTAGACTTCTGTGGCGAGTGTGTAAACTGTTCCAACACCATCGCAGAAGAAGCAGGACTTGCTGCTGTGCAAAGCCTCCCTGATCTTCCCTTGTGCACACCACACACAGCACCATGAGTCTCAAACTTATCACGAATGCATGCAGTTGTTAGGTGTGTTGGAGGTTCTGTTGCAGACTCATGCCTCCATTCTTGTACTTCCACAACGTTCTCGAATTTCAAATACCACTTCAAAATGGTCTTGCACTCCTCAAATGACAACTATCCTTCCGCCATTTTCTTTGACTGTCCCGCCTGTCAAATGGTGACGCTAGCTAGCATTCATTTGATTAATGCCATCTTTTGAGTGAACGTCATACTACACTTTGCTACTGTAATTCAATTCAACTTTGAAAAGTTATACATAGATAACATCCCTTAAAACGTGTATACATTTTTTTTTTTTGGCATCCCCGGTACATTTGACAAAAGATATGTAAAACCTTATAGGAGTTAATTATAAAATTTTACTGAAGGATATAAAATATAATTAAATAAATGGAGACACGTAACAAGTTTATGGATGAGAAGACTCAGTATTGATGTCATTTTTCCTTTCTCCCTGAATTAATTACTAAAGTAAATTTATCTTATTAAAAATTCCAAGGTTTTTTTTTCTCATCTTGAAACTTGACAAGTTGAAACCAAAATTCCCATGGAATAATAAAGTGCTAAGAAGAGGCAAAATAATTCAAAGAATAAATTGGGGGAGGGATACCCTATTGGATAACAAGATTTAATGTGAAGTGATAGAAATTAAAACACTGTGATATTGGCACAAGGATAGGCAATTAGACCACATATACACGTGGGATATTGATATATAACAGAGGTAATAGCATAAATTAATAAGGAAAGTATAGATCTTTTTATAAACAATACTGGGACAATTGGCTATTTATATGGGAAGAGAACTGGATATTTATTTCATACCACACATAAGAAAATTAATTCTTCTAAAAAGAGTTAAAGACCTAAAAAGAAAACAAAAACTTTAAAACCTGACAATGCCTTTAATCCCTGAGTTAAGAATTTCTTACATTAAAAACACAAGTCAAGTAAGAAAATGAATATGTTAGCCATATTAAAATTTGTATGCAAAAGGCGTTACAAAGTTAAAAATAAGCCATTTTGGGTAGATATTTGAAATACATTATCTAACACTGAGCTCATTGACTGTTACTGAAAAATTGTGCCTGAATTCCTTTATTTCCTGTCTGGATGAAGAGCATAATAATACATCCAGTAATCAAAGCCAATAACTAATATATGGAACAAATTAAGGGGCAAAATAAAATTAAGGAATAAAATAAGAAAAATAAAAACAACTCCATAAAAAAGGGGCAAATGATATAAAAACCAAATCATAGAAGAAACCCTAATAGTAGATATATGAAAGATATTTAACGTCACCAATGATAAGGTAAATGCAAATTAAACCAATAAGGCACTATTTCATGCTTATCAGATTGGCAGATTTTTACAAGTTTGATGGTATCAAGCATTGGCAAGAATGTGGTGAAAGAGGAGCTATCATATAATGAAAGCAATTTGGTAAGACCCGATAAAATGGAAGATGTAGGGCCTTTAGTGATTCCACCTTTATATAACACCCTAGAGAAACTCTTGCACATGTATGTATAAGAATTTTTATTGTTGCATTGTTGTAATTGCAAAACTTTGTAACATCTGAAACTTCCTTGAGAGCTGGGCTGGATAAATGCGTGTCTTAGTTTGTTCTAGCTGCTATAACAAAATATGACAGACTGAGTAGTTTACAAACAACAGAAATGTATTTCTCACAGCTCTGAGCTTTGGAGGCTGGAAGTCTAAAATCAAGGCATCAGCATGGTCACTTTCTAGTGAGGGTCCTTTTCCCGGTTCATGGCCAGTACCTTCTCCCTGTGTCCTCACGTGGTTGGAAGGGAGCCACTAATACCATTCATAAGAACTCCACTCTCATGACCTAAGCACTTCCCAAATGCTCCCCACCCCCAATTTTATCACCTTGGGCATTAGGATTTCAAAATGTAAATTTAGAAGGGACACAAACATTCAGACCATAACAGTGCATTATTGTATATTCACATATTTAATGTAATTACTGAAATACTTGGGTTATATATACACTTATTTTATCCTTTATTTTGTATTTGTGCCATGTTCTCATTTCCCCTTTATCTACTTTTTCTGTTTTTTGTGAACTAAATAGTTCAAATTATTTCATTTCCCCCTCTATTAGCTCATTAGTTTTGCCCTTGTATACTATCCTTTTAATGATACATGTAATGTTGAGATTATATGTATCGTTGAATAAATAGTTGTAGGTACTATAAATTACTACTTTTACCACTTCCCAATAAATACAAGGTCTATAGAATACTTTATCTTATATAACCCCCTCGCCTTTTGTGCTATTGTCATTTATTTTACTTTTATGAGTACATATATTTTAAATCTATATTAGTTTTATAAAGTCAATAATCATTTGAACTTGATCACAGATTTACCTTTTCTTGCTCTGCATTCTGTCCTGTATTTCTGTGCTTACATCTGGAATTATTGTGCTTTTACCTGAAGAACTTGGATATTTATTTTAGTGTGGGTCTTTTGGCAGTAAGTTCTCAAATATTTTATTTGCTTGAACACATCTTTATTTTTCTTTCGTATTTGAAGGATATTTTTGCTAAATATGTAATGCAAACGTGGAAGTTATTTTCTTTCTGTACTTTACTATCATTCCATATTCTTTTTTTTTTCTGTTGGCAAGTCAACTGTCTTATTGTTTCTTTTTTAAAGGTAATGTGTCTTTCTTCTCTGGCTGTTTTTAAGATACTCTCTTTGACTTTAGCGCTAAGCAGTTTTGCATGAAGCATTTAAGTGTAGTTTTCATGATATTTATACTGGTTTTTTTTTGGGGGGGGGTTAGTCATTTGTTTCTATTTCCTGGCATGCTTAGTAATTTAAAAAAATGAACATACAGATTGTATAAGAAAAATTGTAAAGAATTAGAATGATGTTATCCTATTCCAGATAGAAGTCAGTTAATCAGTTAGTTGGGTTTGTAAATGGTAGTTAGAGTAAAGAAAAGTCATCTTAATCCAATCAAGGAGGAAGACAGTCAAGGCTGGATTTTAGTCTTTGTGAGAGCTAGTCTATTTCTGTTTTGCTTTACTGCAAAGCCTTTGGGGAGAGGGTCCAAACTGAAAGTGTGGGATACTTATCAGATCATCTTTTCCTTGGTGAGCCTTGAACTTCAATTTTTATTACTCCAACACCAAAAGACAGCCAACATCTTGGCTTAGATTTAACCTTTTAACTTTGCTTTCTACTTGATTTCCTGGCTTCTCACTTTTTGTGGTTTAGGAATTAGCAAATCGCTCAAGGGTAAACATGGCCAAGAATTTCCAGGTAACTTCTCTGCGATTCCCTTTTCTCCTGGATCCTGTTTCCTTCTAATTCCTGGCTGTCCTAAATTTTAATTTTTATCTTTCTATTTCTACAAGACTGACAAAAATCTGAGCCACTGTTTTCTACTTGACATCTTACCTTGGAACATTTTAGGAAATGGTAAATGCCTTGAAAGAAAAAGTGAGAGATGGTGTCACGGTACTCCAATTCATTTTCCTTCTCTCAGGGATTAGCTGTGAAGTTCTGGCAGCCTTGGTTGCTCTTCAATGTCTTAGACAAATGACCTTTTCAGGTAGCTTATTGAGATTTTCTAGTTATTCCTGGCTTCAGATTGGTCTCATACAAGCTACTCTAGCAGAAGTTCCTAATCTCTCTTTTTGTTTAATTGTCCTTTTTCTGTTGTTGATGACTTATTCCTGTTTTAAGATGACACTTTAATCCATTACATTAGCTAAACTCTAACAGATCCATTAGTATTACTGTATGTATTAGCAGAGTAAAACTTATCAAAATGAGTAATATTATTGGAATTTACCATGGTCAGAGAACTATGCCTGATTCTTGTGTTTAGAGATTTAAATCACTTTAGGATTATCTATGTTACTTGCTTTCTCTGAAAAAAAAATGAAGCTATCCATGAAAAACATGTTCTTAGAAAAACATGTGCTTAGATTAAAACTCAGCAGTGAGGAAGGCTAATTTGTAAAACTTTCCTCTATTGACTTAATTAAAAAATATTTTTATTAAAAATATAGCTAACACACAATATTATACTAGTTTCAGGAATACACAATAATTATTCAGCATTTATATACCGAAAAAAGTGATCACCGTTAAGTCCAGCAACCATCTGACACTGTACCATGCTATCACCATATTATTGTCTATATTCTCTATGCTGTACATTAAATCCCCTTGACTTATTTTTTTTTCATTCAACAAATATTTATTAAGCATATACTATTGACTTATTTTTTTATACCTGGAAATTTGGACCTCTTAATTCCCTTCATCTATTCCCCCTTATTAATTTTTCAGTTATAGTTAAAATTCAATATTACTTTATAGTAATTTCAGGTGTACAGCATAGTGGTTAGACATTTATATAATTTAAGAAGTGATCCCCCTGACTAGTCTAGTACCCACCTGGCACTATACATAGTTATTACCATATTATTGGCTATATTCCTTATGCTTTGCTTTACATCCCCATGACTATTTTGTAACTAAGAAATTTGTATTTCTTAATCCCTTCACCTTTTTCACCCTGGCCTCCAACCCTCTCTTATCTATCACTGCAATAAATCCAGTACCCATCTGACACTATACATAGTTATTACAATATTATTGACTATATTCCTCTATGTTTCGATAACTACTTTTAACAACCAATTTGTACTTAATTCCTTCACCTTTTAAAAAAAATTTTATTGGGGAATATTGGGGGACAGTGTGTTTCCAGGGCCCATCAGCTCCAAGTAGTTGTCCTTCAATCTAGTTGTGGAGGGCGCAGCTCATCTCCAAGTCCAGTCACCATTTTCAATTTTTAGTTGCAGAGGCCACAGCCCACCATCCCATGCATGAATTGAACCAGCAACCTTGTTGTTAATAGTTTGTGCTCTAACCAACTGAGCTATCTGGCTGCCCCTCTGGAAGCTCAGCAACAGCTTGTTGTCTTCAATCTAGTTGTGAAGGGTACAGCTCACTGGCCCATGTGGGAATTGAACCAGCAGTCCTGTTGTTCAGAGCTTGCACTCTAACCAACTGAGCCATCCAGCAGCCCTCCTTCAATGTTTTTTTATACATACTCCCACCCTTGTTTGGTGCAGGCCCAGGTCACCTACTGTCTGTGACCAGCTGGGGACTACCTGGTAAGCGCTACAAAGCAATCTGTGGTCATTCACTGCCTGTGCTAAATTTGGAGGCATGTGGGAGAGGCCACGCAACAAACCAAGGATGGCTGCCACTAGTTCAGGGCCTGAGATAGCTCTACAAAAAGTCAGGATGCCCCAAGGCTGGCTGCCACCTCTTGGCTCCCTTAAGGTTCAGCCACTGATAAAGCCTTTGTAATGCAGGGTCTCTTGTCCTGCTCTCAGCGGGTGGACAAAGAATATGAGGCCAAAAAGGAACAACAATGGAGCCATAGATAGGGGAGTTATACCTCTATATTCTCGCTGGTGGCTGGGTTGGAGATAGAGAAAGCAGGAGCCACACGATCTGCAGTACGCTTCTCTGCCAACCAAGCAACCTGCCAACGTAGCCATGGCAGTTATATTAGTGGCTAATGGCTAACTGGTAACAGCTGATGGCCAACCAGCCACAGCAGATGGCCATCTGATTACAGGTGATGGCCATCTAATAACTGAGCCAGCATCTTTCCACGTGAGGCCAAGAGCCTGGAAACTATTCTTTGGGACTCTGTCCCTACAGCTTTGTACGGTATGCTAGGTGGGTGAGGCAGGGTGTCAGGGATGAGTCACTAGAGTGGGAAGTGTTGTGGTCACCAGGTTAATGTAAATTCTGGTTTGGTGCCAGTGCGGAGCCTGGAGCTACTCAGCAAAAGTCTCACAGCACACTGAAGCCAATCACTGCTCACCCGGGGCCTGCAGACTCCCATAGTTTTCCAAGAAAGTGCAATGCAGGTGGGGCTGGCTGCTCATGAAGAAAGTGACTCTGGCATTGGGAGAGTTAGGTGGGGTGGAGTGCCAGTGACTCAGCAGGTTGGAGCAGTGAAACTCACCAGACCAATCAGATTCAGATTTGGTCATGTGGGGGTGGGCTCAACATAGGAAGGATGGCGTCCGCCTTCTGGCACGGGAGAAGGACGCTTCACAGGGAAAATGACAACTTTCCTCCAGCTCTTGGCTTTAAACCACACAACTCAATCTGCTCCCCATACACCTCTGAAGCCTCCTGAGTCACTGTCTCTCCGCTGGAGCCCAAGGTGAGTGCCTGTGAGTGAGTGAGTCTGTGCTTGGGCTGTTTAAGAGGATGTCTGAGTTTCTAGCAGCCTTCTGTCTCACCAACATGGTTGGAATCCCCACTGTTTTTCACAGCCAGATGTTGTGGGGCTCCTCTTCCCAGCACCAGTACTCCAGACTTGGTAGCTTGGAGTGGGGCTGGGGTCCTTTGCTCCACAACTGTGGCCATGATACCCCTCCCAATTTTTATTTGTCATATGGAGGTTTGGGACCAGCCCATTTCGCATCTCCTCCCATCCTATCATTCTCAATGTAGCTTCTTCTTTATATCCTTAGTTATAAAACTTCTGTTTAACTAGAGTTCAGATAGTTCTCCAGGTTGATTGTTCTATAATTGAGTTGTAATTTTAATGTCTTCATGGAAAGAAGCAGGCACAGTGTTTACTCTGCCATCTTGGATCTCCTGATTTAATTAATTTTTAAAGTCTGGGAATTATGAAAAATTCCCTAGCTTTCATTACTCTACTGGCTAATGGGAATTTATGGCCTGAACTTACTGAATCAAGAAAAATCTTATTTAGGAGTCACATCAGACTTTACTTATACTAAATGCTCTCATTCACTAATTCTATTATCTCACCACTATGAATTTTATAAAAGTTAAGGGGCAACGTGAGTTAGTGGGAAAGAACATGAACTAGGAGTTCAGATATCCAGTTTCTAGACTTGCTCTACTATTGATTGTGTGATTCAGATTATACAGACTTCTCCAGACCTCTGTTATCTATAAAATGAAACCAAGTATTCAGTGGTTGTGGCAGACTTTATTTTCCAAACATAAGGCTGCACCAATCAATTTATCTCATCTCACATGTTCTTACAATATAAGTGACTCTCTACTTGCCAAGAGGTGAGGTCTATGTTGTCCTCCCACTACCTTATGTTAATCTAGTAGAACTTGTAACTACTCCAATAAGGTATGGTAGAAGTGATGCTATGTTACTTCTGTGACTCGATCATATGAAAGATACAGCTTCCATTTGGCCCTTTCATTCTTGGAACTCAACAAGCCTGCTCTGAGCAACCCCAAAGTAATTCATGCAGAAAAACCAGATGGAAAGAAACCTAGGTGGAGAGACCTATTTTTTTCTGTTTCAGCCTCACTCTGTGTTCTGCCTTCAGAGGTAACAGGTACCTCCAGTTCTTGGGTCCTTCTATAGAATTGACTTCTTGTTGGCTTTTCTTACTGTATGCAGGTACTTGGTTTTGAGCTTTCTCTGGTCCACTAGGTTAATGACCATTCGTTCTTCTGCTTTCCACATTTCAAAATTTTGTCTTTATCTCTCATTTGCTATTGTCTACTCTCCTGTATTCTTTATCCTTGGAGCTTTATATTGCTTTATTTCTTTTATTTTGTTTAACAAGGTTGAGAATGAAACAAAGATAAGTATTTATATTTTTACAAGCTCCGTGTTTAACTGGATGTGCCCTGTTTCCCCTTTCTAAATTTTATATTACAACTCCATTTTCTTCTTTGACTTTGCATGATCTGTGAGAGTTCTGACTATAATAACTGCTAAAACTTCCTGCAAGATCAGATATCTGCTATATTTCTAGTGAAAGATACTCTTGGGTGCTTTGTTTCAGTAGCCTGTGGAGAAAAAAGTGGGAAATAAAAGGTTACCTTTCACACATATGAGATCAGTTGATTTATTTTTATTTTAAAATAATTAATAG
Organism: Rhinolophus hipposideros; assembly: GCF_964194185.1. Lineage (NCBI taxonomy): Eukaryota > Metazoa > Chordata > Mammalia > Chiroptera > Rhinolophidae > Rhinolophus > Rhinolophus hipposideros. The sequence goes on along the minus strand of NC_138051.1, from coordinate 18,100,378 downwards.
ACCCTATTTTTTGAGTAGCTTTAGGTTTACAGAAAAAAAATTGAGTGGAATGATCAGTTGATTTTTTTCAAAGATACAAACCTAATTCAGTGGAGAAAGAATATCCTTTACAACAAATGGCACTGGAATAATTTGGTACTTGTATACAAAAAGATAAACATCCATCTATACCTTATGCCATATACAAATATGAACTCAAAATGGATCATAGCCCTAAATATAAAACCTAACCTATACAATGTAAAGAAGAAAACAGGTGAAAGCCTTTGTGACCTTGGGTTAGATACAAAAATAAAAATTGCTAAGTTAGTCCTCATCAAAATTAAGAACTTCTCTTCAAAAAACACTGTGAAGAGAATGAAAAGACATGCTACCACAGACTAGGAGAAAATATTTGCAAATTACATATCTGATAAAGGAATTGTATTTAAAATATTCTGAAAACACAATAATAAAAAACAATGAACTCAGTTTTAAAAAGTAGGTAAAATTTTTTAACAGACACTTCAGCAAAGAAGATATGTGATAACAAATAAGCACATGAAAAGAAATCCTTAATATCATTGGTTGTTAGGGAAATGTAAATAAAGACTACAATGGAACACTCCTACATACGAATTAGAATGTACACATATAACATTAAAAAGATTGACCATACTAAGTGTTGGTGAGGATATGGAGCAACTGGAACTCTCATACATTGCTATTGGGAATATGAAATAACATAGACACTTTGGAAAACAGTTAAACTTACACCCACCCCTAGACATGGTGATTCTTGGTATTTACTCAAGAAAAAATAAAAGCATATGTCCATACAAAGACTTGTACACAAATATTCATAACAGCTTTATTTGTAATAACTATAAGAATTGGCAGAAAATCCAAATGTCCATTAACAGGTGAATGGGTGAGCTACTGTATATCCAAACAATGGAATACTACTTAGCAATAAGTAGAGATTAACTATTGTTACATGAGCAACATGGGTAAATTTGAAAATATTTGTGAGTTAAAGAAGCCAGACTAAAAAGAGTATGTAGTATATGATTACCTTCATAGAAAGTTCTAGAATATGCAAACTGATCTGTAGTGATAGCAAGTAGATTAGTGGTTGCCTAAGAACGAGGTGTAGCAGGAATAAGAAGGAGGCATTACAATGGGGTGGGAAGAAGCATTTGAAATAATAGCTATGTTTGCAATCTTGATTGTGGGTAATGGTTTCACCCATGTATACATGTGTTAAAACTTACCAAATTGTACACTTTAAATATGTGTAGTTCATTTACTGTCAATTATATCTCAATAAAACTCAAAACAGAATGACCTAGATATTTATGTCTTGAATGTTTTTTAGTGATTTTAAGGAAAAAAAAAAAGTTAAATGAGAAATTCTGTTTCTGAAGAGTTAAACGTCATCATTTGAAAATGCTCCACTAACATGAAGTATTTCTTGCCTCTTCTCATTAGGAAATATAAAATGATGACTAAAAACTACTCAATATGTATGCCAAATTGAAGTTGATTAATCTCTGACCTTTACACATCATTTAATGAGGCAGCACACAGGCTGGCATGAAGCAGGCTCTGTCAAAATGTTGAGTTTGAGATGACTCCTTTTCTGGAGCTCTTTGTTTTGCTCCCAGCCCACCTAATTTGACTCTTGTCATGCTCATATGAGGCTGGGGCCTTTATGTGAATCCCAATCAGTCACAGTTGTTGGCAGAAGCAGCCTGGTAGAGAATGACAGTGTGGTTTTTCATGTATAAAAAGATGTATGTGATCAACAGAAAGTAAAATTTCCTTTTGTCTCTGGTGAGTCCAATTTAGCAATTATTATGGTATTTGAAGAAAATGTCAGTGTAGTGATTTTGTTTAGATTATTTTGTATCTTGATGAGCTACGAAAAGAGAGCGAATGCTGAGATAGGTGGTGTGTGAGAGAGAGCCGACTGCATTTTCTGTGCTGTACACAAAGACTGAAAACAAATTGCCCACAGATTGAAATAATTTCCGTGGGGTCACAAATGTCAACAACGTCTTTCAGAACTGGTTTTCTTTTTAAAACTGGAAATTTCTTTCATGGTGTTGTCCAGCTATGAAAATATGTCTTGCATAAAACATATTTAGAGCCCTTCGAGGACAACTTGGAGCTCTTGGTAATGTGTCATCTTTTTATATTACTTATTTCTATCACTATTATCATTGTGATCATCACCATTTATTGATTATTATGTGTAGGCAAAAAGAAAAAAAACCACAGAAATTATACACTTAAAACAATGTGAAAATTAAATACTTCCTTTATATAATTTCACTTAATCATGTGACAGGTCTATATATGATGAAATATCTATAATTCTCACATAAACAATGGAATTTTTTTTAAAAATTAGCTTTTAAAAACAATATAGTACCACAGTGGGTGATGATTATTAGTGTAAGGCTAAAGCAAATCCTTCTAGAATCTTCCTATCTTTATTATATACAGTTGCCTAAGGGACTATTAAGTTTCTTCAAATGGAAGCAATATTTTGGGTCTTAGTTTCATAGAAACTACCTGCTACCTGGGAGAGGCCATGATGTAAGATGATTTTCTTATTCATTCATATGATCAAGATAAAAACACAAACTCTTGGAGGGAAAGGACCACTCTGTCATCTATCTCCCATCGTTTAGCGGGCATGCATTCATTTTTGTCATTCAATGATACTTACTGAGCAGCTACTATCTAGGAATACATATAGGTAATAAGCAATTACTTTGGTGAGAATATGACAGCACGGAATTATGATCTAGGTATTATGAGAGGCACAGAGGTGGCTCCTAACTTGATATTGGGGGCGGGGGTGGTGCTCAGAAAAGGCTTTCTGGAGGAAGTGATGTCAGTGAAGATCTGAAAGATGAGTAAGAATTAACAAGGCAGAAGAAGTAAGGAAGTAGAGAAAAGCCAGGGGCAGGGGCCAGCAAACGTGAAAGCTGAGAGGAGAGATAGAAAGTTTGGCACTTTTGTAGACCTGAAGGTAGTTCAGTCTGGGTGGGGTAGAGAATTAATGGAGGAGTGATGAGGCATGCAGCTGGGAGGTAAGCAAGGGCCAGAGCGAGGCCTAACATAAAGGTGAACGGTCTAGCATACAAAGTAGTTTAAGCAGGGGATTCACATGTTTAGAATTTCACTTTACAAAGGACTTAATATTGTCTGATCAGAAGAATAATTATATTTGAAAGAAGATTATGACAAACATTATAATGGAAATGTGTTAAATATATTAATGCTTGTAAACATATTGTGATTTATTTAGCCCTTTTTAGATGTGTAATTTGAGTAGTTTTCATTGTATTTCATTGCAGCATGCCTTTTGAAATACACTCATATTCATGTATGAATATATAATGTAGAATTTAAAACCACAGGTGGGAGGCTACTTTCCCTGGAGGTGGGGAAACAGAAGCCTCTTCCACTTCACTAAACTAAGAAAAAAATTCTCCTGCACCAAGCACATTCATGGTGTTCTCAAAAACACAGGCTCCATGAAAACAAACCAAAATGGAAATAGAAAAGAGGGCAGAATCCTGTAATACTTACTCATCATGTGAGTTGGTATGATTTATTTAGGAAAACTCAATGCATTTAAGAAATGGAAATTAGGGTTGGAAGTCTCTGTAGTTTGAGGCCAAGATTTTCTACACAGCTATGCGTGAACCATTGTATGAAGTAGTTAATTCAGGGATTTAGCAAACATTTATGATAGCAGACCAGGTGCCAAGCATGGTGCCAGAAGTTTAAATGAACCAGGTAGATACAGCCCCTGCCCTCATGGAGCAAAAGGTCAGTCTGTGAGGAAGAGGCACATTGACCAACTAGTAAGTGGGATGCAGGCAGGGTGGAATGTTCTCATAGTCAAAACTTCCTGACACCTGGGGTAGTAATGTGCTCGTTCGAGTGTAAGATGGAGGAGGGTGGTTTGGATCTCTCTCGCTGGTCTCTGAAGAATCCCTGGAAATTCTCCAATCTGTTTTTATATTCAGTCATCAGCACTTTAACTTTTACTGATCTGGCTTCTTATACCAATTCTGGTTTTTGAATATGTCTATTTTTTCACTCTGCAAGCTAGGAGTTTTGTTGCAGCATCTCTCTTTTGGGGTGATAAGAGGGCTGATTCCAAAGTCACTTGACCATTGTAGGATTAAGGAAGAGGCTGGAAGCTGGAATTTAAATAGACTTTTTTTTTAAGAGAAACCATGAACTTGGACATGGCCTGGGTACTTCATGATTCCTGGTGGTGGTCAAGCCCCAGACTATGTTAAATAAAACAGTTTTTGTTCCCTAATTAAAATCACTTTTCAAGTGTTATCATTGTTGCTCTACAAAACTCTTGTGTTGAAGTCCATATCTTTTTTTAACTGATGGGCAAACCGGGTCCATGGAGATTAAACCAAATGACAGGCTCAGTGGTTCTTTTATTTTTCTTAAATCATATCTTATTTGCCCATGCTAAGTCATATGATTGTTTTGATTGCAGAGTAGGCCCTTTAATTAAATAAATGGGTACGAAGTTGGGCCTATATGGGTTTACTACATTAAGACATGGGTGGACCTGAATCTTAAAAGCACTTTATGCGTCTTTGATGGGAATAGAATAATCATAGGTGGTGAAACATCATAGAGGTGACTTGTTTTAATTTATTTGAGTTTATTTGGTAATGAGATTTGTTTGAGGGTAGAGCTAGATTTGGGAAGGCAAAAGAAAATGCACTACATAGTGTTTTTCATGAAAGTTTTAATTATGTTTCCTTTTTATTACTGGAAACAAAACAGTCTTCTGTCCTAATTTCCTCTAACACATTACCAAAAAGTTTCCACCCTTAGTTTCTGAGGCTCTTTGATTTAAAAAGTCATATCCAGCCAAATGGTATGTGCATTAAGTTATTTGATACACTACAAAGAAAAAAATATATATTTCACGAAATTTGACTTTCATAAGCTGCATATCTGAACAAGTAATCTTTTTTGTAGAGAGAAACTAGATTTCATATGATTATGGACCCCAAGAATTCAAATCCATTTGCTTACTGGTGTTGGTGCATGACTCACGGAAATGGATTTTTTTCTTCAAGGCTCTACTCTGGATATACACAATGAAGCCAGTCTTCAATGCTTCTAAGAGCTAATTAGTGGAACATTAGAGATACACAGGAAATCTCCCTGTGGTAGGTAGGGTTCTCTCTTATGCTGTCATGCCTGATATGCTTCACACTTGGTTTCTCCATTGTACAGAGAAACTGGTATATAAGGTGGCTCTGGGAATTAGGAAACCTCTTAACATTTATGTAGAAATATAAGCACAGTACAACTAATGGATCCTGTGGGATTTAAAATATTGTCACTTTTGTTTCCTATTTTGCGAAACTCAAAAAAGTGATTTAGTGGACAGAGCCTAAGAGGTCCATAAGGCATAAGGATAAATCACCCCCATCTGACAGTATCATCATTACGGAGTATTCAGTAATCCTGTCACTTGTATATGCCAACATTCTTGTATAGTCTGAGCAATTGTGATCTCAGAAACAGCAGGAAAATCAGTTGTTTATTTTATTACATTACTGGGCAGTAGAGCTGGCTTGGTTATTGCAAAGCGCTGAGTTTAAGTCTACCACTTCCTAGCTATGAGGTCCTGGACAAGTTTTTTTATTTTTTTAACCTCTCGAAACTTCCGTTTCTTCATCTGTAACATGGGGATAACAAGAAACCCTTTCTGAGAGAGGGGTAGTGAGGATTAAATGGGGCAGTGTACCTAACGCACTTAGAATAGGCCCTGGCACATAGGCAGTGCTCAAACATGTGGTTTTGCTCCTATCAGCCTGTTAGGTGTCTAGCCGGGTCTTGAGACAAGAGCCCCTTCTTTGTAAATTTGCTTGTGGCGTTCTTTTCAATTAGGAATTTACCTGCCTGAAGGTAAAAGCTATGGCAGATGTTAACTCATGTTCTCAGACTAAGGGGGACCCTCCCTAGGAGAAGCAGAGTGTGATGAAGAATGCCTTGGCCAGGGGTGAGAAGACTCGGCACCCTGGTCCAGAGTTTAGACTAACTGTAAGACTTTAGATTCTCTAGACCTAGTTCCTCACCTCTCCAGTGCCTAGTACGTAGGAATTTAGAAATGTTTGTTGTCTAGATTAAGGAATTAATCTGTAAAATGAAGATTGGGTGGAACAAGTCAATTCAAATCCTCTTTCAGGGACCTCATTTCTAATGGAGAAAGATCCTCAGTGACAGGGCATTTGCTCTAACTCTGCCATGTAGAGCTTTCTCTAGGGTGCGTCCAATTGATTTGATTGACACAGGTGCCAGTTTGTGGGGGTAGTGTGCTTACGGGAATGACCTTGGTTTAAGAAAGTAGCTGCAGGGGAATAACGAAATGGTTTTGTGAAAAAAAAGCTAAAAAGTGAACAAGGATACTTCGATAGACAATCAGCCCTATACTCTCCATTGCCCGGAATATGAACCTGTTATTCTTTTTTGTTATTCTCTTTAGTTGTTAAAGAGAATAGGACTGGATCCTATCAAGCTCTACCTTATATGTTTGTTGTAATCCTTTGGTAATTCTTTTCTTTTTCTCTTCAAGATTACCCTTGATATTTTTACCCAATTTTATGAAAGATTTTCAGTGAGGGCAAGTGCCGGGGCAGGGGGACGGTAACAATTTAACCTCATCATGAACTCTTATGCATAGTTCTGAGCCCTTAATGTTTTCAGGGATGATCAGACTGCTCTCTTTCTACTCTTTTGGGGCTGGTTATAAGAGCAGCTCATGAGAAGTTGCCCTTATACCTTTGAACCCAAGTATATTTTGAGATGTGTTTCTTCCATACCCATCATACTAGGGAGAGGTTGCCAGGATCATCCAGAGTACCTGAGCTGCCTTGTTCTTCCACTCTGGGTGAGGATCAATAAGAATTATTCACTTAAGAAGGAGGGCTTGAGAGAGGAATAAAGAAACCAGAATGGTGAGAAATGAACTTTGGGCTGGGTCTGGTGAGGTCAGCATTTTAAGAGAATAACGTTCTGGAGATTGTATATTATATTATTATATTATATTATATTTATTATATTATATTTATTATATTATATTATATTATATTATATTATATTAAAGACCAGGTCTTATATTATAGTAAAATAAGACTAGGTCTTATATTAATTTTTGCTCCAAAAGATGCATTAGAGCTGATTGTCTGGCTAGGTCTTATTTTCGGGGAAACGCAGAATATATATATATATATATCTATATATCTATATATAAAGATATATCTATATCTATATCTATATACACACATACACATGTATATATATACATATGTATACATATGTGTATATGTATACATATGTATACATATATACATACATATACATACAGGTATATTCATATGTATAATATATAATATATATGTTGTGGGGATGGAGTCCCGGAGAGCAGTTTCCAGGCTCTCGACCTCGCGTGGGGAGGTGCTTGCTCGGGTGATGAGTGACCATCAGTTGTGATTGGTTGGACGTCGGGTATGGCCCGTTGGCCAATTGGCTACTGATGTAACTGCAGGGCTGCGTTGATTGGTCAGTTGGTTGGCAGGCAGAGAAGTGAATAGTGGACTGCGGATCGTGTGGCTACTACTGTGTGTTTCTCAATGGCCTCCAGAGAGAATATAGTGGTATGACTCCCCTATCTATGGCTCTGTGGGTGTTCCTCTTTGGCCTAGCCATATCCTGTGTTCTTATGTGGGGAGCGGGACCAGAGACCCTGCAGGCAACCCCTCACGACATATGTATATATAATACCATTACATTTAAAGAAAGACTTACCATGTATCAGACATTATATGAAATGTATCATTATATTTAAATGTATCACCTCACTTAATGTTCAAAATACCACCTGGTAAGAGCTATATTTATCCTTATCCTAAAAATGAAGAAACTGAGACACAGAGAGATTAAGTCATTTGCCTGAGGTCACACAGCAAGTAGCAAAGCTGGGATTTAAACTCAGAAGTTCTTATTCCAGAGCCTGTGCTTTAGTACAGATATAACATATATGTATCATAGTCTGGTTGCCCTCAGCTTAGTTAGGCAACATGAAACCAAGTCTTGTGGGGGCCTGCATCTTGAATAATGCTCCAAATTATACAGGAAAATATGGATCTCCACTACAGCCAAAATAGACCCAGCAAGGGCAAGCCACTCCTACAGCTATTTCTGAATCTCAAGGGCCCTAGATTGTCATTCTATATTTCTGTTAGAGATATACTTGCCTTTCTAGGTCATACTACAGTGATTCAAGCCAGCACTCACAATTCTACTTCTCAACCAACTGCGTTTAGCTCCTGTTGAAATGAGACATCACCTTATGCCATTTAATTCCAAAAACTGTCTTGGTTTTGGACAGAAGTTTATATTCAACTATATTTGCTCTCTGTTCTTAGTCCCCCTTACAAAGTACCATAATTAAGAAAAATAATACCTAGGTCCCCATTCTTTTTGCATCCAGGAATGGCCATATGACTAGTGCTTATGTGAGCAGTGGAATATGACCAGTGGAATGACCAGTGGAATATGAGCATATGGGGGCCACTTCTGAGTCTGGTTCTTAACACAGTGGGCATGTTCTCTTCCATATGTCCTCTGTCCCTTCGTGGGAGCTGGAATACAGAGGTGCCTGTGACCTAGCTTTCATTAAACAGGCATGGACAATGCCTCACACTCTTTCTATTTAGAGGGTGGTCCACTGCCTGACAATGTGGAATCATCCAGGAGCTTGTTAGAAATGCAGAAACCCAGGCTCTATCCCAGACCCCTAAACCAGAATTTGCATTTTTAGCACAAGTCCCAGCTGATACACATACGCATTACAATCTGATGAACCAACAACAGAAAAATTCTGGTTTTCTGAGTGATCACATGGAGTGTGGCTTTCCTGATAACCCGTCCTCTCATCTCAGGACTATCATGTGACAGAGTAATAAGCATCGATGGTAATCCACCATAATTTGTGGTCTCTTTGTTGCAATGGCTTAGCCTTCATCTAAATAATGCACTGTTGTTACCCTGGTTTTAAGGACAGGAAAATTTAGATTTAGAAAGCTTATCATCAGGGTCCTCACAAAAATTAGGGTTCAACTTGCATAGTTGGAATAAAGAGATTTTAATAACAGGAGGTATGAGCACGGTGAAGGACAGTAGGGCCCTCTTTTAAGAAGCTTGGTAGTGAAGGGAAATAAACCAACTAGTAGCTAGAGATTATAGTCTGGGAGTTACGAACCTGAATACATTTGTGGGCTGTGGGAAAGGAGCCAGTGAGAAGTCAGAGACTGAGGTTAAAGGACATGATTAATTAGATCTGGAAGGAGACTAAGGGCAGAATAAAAGCATGGCTTGTGGGGAGAGGGGTGTTTACTTCTCTAAGATAGGAAGGAAGAAGGGATAGATGTGTGTGGGTGTGGTCAGTCTGTGGCGTGTGTGTGTGTGTGGGTGTGTGTGTGTGTTTGTGTGTGAGAGAGAGAGAGAGAGAGAGAGAGAGAGAGAGAGAGAGAGAGAGAACACTCATGCCTTCTCTGTGAAGTGGAGATGAAGTCTTGTGCTGAGAGAGAAGGGACAATTTCCTGTGCTAGCTGAGGTGACTTTGTATGAATCAGGTGGGGTAAGATGGTGGATCAGTGTGGGAGGGCTGTGTCTAGTTTGAAAATCCCTCTGCTGTAGGTATTTTGCTTTGTTCCTGGGCACAACGTGGTCAAATTGGAGAACTATTCTGGTCTGGTAGGAAGTCCTAGTTCTGGCGAGGAATCGCCTACGTTAGATACAATTCGGTAGAGAATTTCTTCAGAGTAAAGTCTAGACACCGGCATCATATCCTGCATTGCCAGGTCCTATTTGAGGCACTAAAATTTTGTTATTGTTTCTTTGTCCATCGGCAGAAGCTGCATCTTGGACCCAGGGTTTGAGCCCATGTGCTCACCTGGTTGCTTCGACAGCCTGAGCCTATGTACAATAGAACAGCTGCTTTACCCTCTCTCATTCAAGCCCCTGTTCAGTATCAGATCTGGTGAATCGTTTGGAAGGTGCCATAACCAGCACTGGTTGCCAAAAATTCTGTGTATTACGTGCCAGATGGCCTGGAAAAATGGGGACTTACCCTGGGGGACACAAGGTGCTTGCCACATACTCTGCAGACTCTGGCTGGGCATGCTCCAGCCCCCGGGATGTTGCTCTTTTATAGTCATCTCCATGTTAGCCGGCTTTGCTGGCCAAACCACCAGGCCAGCTGGTGGCTTCTCTTTGGCAGCTGTTTTAAGAAAAGGACTTTTTTTAAAATAGAGACAATGGATTTTTTCATCCATGTTTGAATGGATTTGGGTCTCTTTTCCAGTGCTGAATTGTTTGTCCAGTTGGAAAAAAAGTGAACAAGGACACATAATTCTCAATCTCTCTGTAACTTCTGACTCTAAGTCTATAGGGTAAAAGTGTTCTTCTGCTTTGTACTTGCTGCATGTAACCATTTCTGAATTTTTTTTTTATGTTGGAATGTCATGTATATAGGCAGGGGATGATTTTAGAAGCATTAGTTAGGGCTTTTACAAGTTTCATATAAGGAAAGATTACTATAAACACAAAATAATACAATGCATGAATTACTAGACATCTAGTTATATGTTTTTTGATATTAATACCTTAAAAAATTACCTACAAATTCTTGGCTTTTTGCTTAACTCCGAGAACTAAATAATTGGATCCTTTTGGGAAAATGACCATTTTCTAAAGATTGTTTCTTTTTAATAGAAAAGATAAACTTGTTTATCTAATTATTTACTAAACATAAAGAAGCAAGTTAAAACTTGATTAATGGAATAATTGATTGCTTTAGGCTTTTCATGTATTTCTGGCTAAATAGTGAATTTATTTTGTTTATGAAAACTTAAAATTATTTTCTAATTACAGGCAAACATATCCAAAACTAAGCATGCATGGAAAAACTGTTCATAGATGTTGTTAAATGGAAAACACAAGTTTTAATATGTATAGTTTGATTCCAAAACTTATCAAACAAAAGAGTAATATATGCATATACAAATACACAGAGACATATTTGCATGTATGTAGATGTATATAAAAAATTGGAAGATGTGCTGAGATCTTATTTCATTTTTTATTGACTCTTTCTTGCATTTACGTTTTCTTGCATTTACTGTTTTCCTGGATGGAGATGCTTCTCATATGTGGGCAGATGGGAGTAGGTTCTTAGAAATAAAGAACATGATGCTTCTCAGATGAGGATAGGGACTGAAGTCTCCTGATGAAGTTGAAGTGTTGAGAGATGTCATGTTATTTTCCAGGAGGCACATAACGATGCAAAATTGGAAGCCTGAAACAACTGAGCCCTTTTCTTCTCAAAACTAAAAGAACTGTAATATTGTATATTCATTTATTCTCAGTTGTTGTACTGCAGCACTATATATTTGAGATTCGGATAAAATGAACTTAATCAGAAAAGATGATTAAAAGTAAAGGCAATTTCCAAGTGATTAATGCAAACAACAATTTGTTAAGCTATAGAAAACATACTTAAGTCAAACAAATCACATTCACTGCATTAACAGGTATTCTAATGAGATAGTGGTTTAGGAAATAAAAATGGAGAAAGCCCAAGGAAGAAATGAACATACAACACATATTGCTACTGTGTGTCTCTGGCTCATCTTACAAACATGCATGGTTTGGGGTGTGTTAAGTTATTATAGAAGACATGCCAAGTGCTTACCACATTCATGTATATAATAACAGATTATTATAGCAAAGACATTTTATTGCAGCCTAGGAGCCAATGTTGTCTGCTTTCTGGAAACTTAAAATACACCTACAATTTAAAGTAGGCCCCAAGGGAAGCTTGTGCTGAGCCATCTAGCCCAAGGCAATTTATTGGCAGAATTAAGTTCTGGCTAATTTCTTTAGTGCCAGTGAGTTAACGAGAGTTAACTCTCATTAACTACACTAGTTAGCAATGAAAAATATGTCTTTCGATGCAGGGCACTTTGCTAAAATAGGGAGGCAGCCTCCTGTACAGTGCCTGGAAGACTGGTTTGGAGTATTCTGAAATGTTTTGGGGGGTCTCCAGAGACTCATAGAAATAGTATAGTGTCTCCTTTAGGGGCTTCTTTGTGTTATAGCTTCTGTGTGTTATTGTGTGGGAAGAAGAAGTTTGGCTCTACAGCTCACCTCCCATTGTGGGGAGAGGGACGTGGAAGGGAGAGCAGAGGACCCGAAGGAGGGATAGGAAGTAATGGAAGTACCAAAGCTGGACATGAGTCTGGAAGATTCCAGGCACAGTTATTTCCAGGGCAGAAGAAGCTGTAGCAAAGGCTAACTGCAGGCCAGAGCACATGCTGTATATTGATTTCAGGCCTCTGAAAGGTTGGCTGTAGTGAGCTACAGAGAGGGTAAACTGGGGTGGCATAAAAATCAAAGTGCCTTTGGGTTTAGGGGGTGAGTGGTTAACCAATGCAACACAGACTTCTAGAACTTTCTGTGTGATAACTTCTGTGCTTCTACTTGACAAAGTCCCATTATGCTATTGTGTTTTCTGTTTGCCAATGTAAGTGACACTCAAGTAAAGGAATGTTGATGTTTATCTTCAGTCTCTAAATTGGCTAACATCTTAATGCATTGGGACAGGGTGGAGAGTAGAGGCACAGAAAGACTAGATTTTAGCCAGATTGGGGAACATGGCTGTCAAAGAGATGGGGGCATTGCACCTGTGGTAAAGGATATGGCAGAACTACTTTGGATTTATTCTGGAACAGTTCACCTTTTCCTTGCAAGGAATGGGAGACTAGTTTGTGTATCACTTAAGGCATTGGGGGTGATGTCATCGTGGGACGGGGGGGGGGGGGGGGAACTCTGAGATGAAAGTACAGAGTGGATTGAGACCAGGGGTGTCACTGGAGCCAACAAAAGAGAGTGTAATTAGAATCCTGAGAGCACAACCATGAAAAGGAGAAAAAAAAGGAAAAGTCAAAAATTCTCCTAAGGATTGTAGTACAGCTCCAGGAAATCGAACAAGTTAGATTTATCAGCAGATGTCTGGAGGAACCAGCTAGAATAATTTTCTTCATATGCTTAAGAAAAACAGCTGCCGAAAATCAATAAAGGGAATAGTGAGGAAACAGAATAAGATACAGAGGCATTTTTCAAAGGACCCTCCAAGCCCCTGAGGCATCAGAGCAAGCTATTACATCTGTTATGACAGACTTGGTGTTTTAGAATAAATTCCACCTTTAGTGAATATATCATATAGTGAACTATGATCAGCAGGTTTGTATAATTTCAGTGAGTATGTACTGTTTACTTTACTTATTTGCTTATGCTCTGTGGTTAAAGAGAAGAGCCTCATATATTCTCACTTTTTTTGCTTTAGATGCTTACATCTCTTTAATTCTTTGTGTGTTAAAATAAAATCTTTTTTTTTTTTTTTTTAAGTACCAAGCACCCTTGTCCTCTTAATGAGCTTCCCTAGCAAGAAAAGGCAAACTTATAGCTATGGTTTAGTTTAGTTTAATGCCTTCAGAGAGCATAAATGCCAATTTGGGCAAAATATTATGAGAATTCTTTTAGTTGTATCTATTTCAAAGACTTAAAATAATAGGTAATTTTTCTAAGTGGAGTTCCGTTATATACTTCTGTATATAATTGATTATAGTCTATGTATACTTATATTACTATGAAAACTACTGTATGGTAAGGTTAAAGTTATTAATCTCTCACTTTCTAGTTTCTATAGCTATAGGGTAATACCCCACTTTTTTTTTTAGGGTATACTTTTAAAGGTAATATTTGAAAATTGTGATACTCTTTCCTTATTAGATTGATTTTCCAACACAAGAGAAAAAGCATACTGGTATACTTTTTTTTGGCTTCCAGTATCTGAATCTTTTTCCAATGTTATGGGAGTTTTCTAAAAGTTGAAAATGATTGATAATTTCCCAGCTTTCCAAGCAGCTATAGTATAGACATGTGACTGGGACTTGGCCAATCAGATGCATGTACCCTGGACTTTGAATTGGGAGACAATGACAGAGAAGCAGGGAAAGCGGGAGTTTTATTTGTCAACAGGAACAATGACAACAACAGTCACTACACAGGAGCAAGACAGACCGCAGGACAAATAGGCTGGGGCATTGGTGGCCTGGTAGTGTGTCACTGGTGAGTTCTGTGGTGCAAGTTTCTTTAACAGTGGTTCTGGCTGCCTGGTCTTTCCTGTTCGTACTCATTTTCTGATCTTGGTCTTCTAGTCTTCTCTGTGACTTTTAGTTACCCAAAGTCCTCCCAATAAATCTCCTTTTTGCCTAAATCAGCCAGTCAGTGTCTGTTACTTACTATTGTATTTTATGTTTGGTGGGTTTACACATTGAAGTAAAAGGAACCCAGGTATTTTTCCTTTTGGTCCTGTGACTAATTAACAGGCTTTGCCCAGGACTGAGGGGGTTCCTGGGACATGTGCAAGACACTATATTGAGCTAGTCACCCCTACTAAGTAGCCATGTGGCCTTAGACATGTTTCAAAACTGCTGTACCTGTTTCTTCATTTGCAAAATAGTGGCATCTATTCTTATGAAGATCAAATGAGATAGTTGATATGAAAGCTCTTTGCAACCTGTCAGGGGCTATACAAAAGCAAGGTGGCATTATTGTCGAGTTAGACAAGAGTTATGGTGTGACTCCTTAGAGTGAGAGTGTGATTCTAGGACCATCTGCATGAGAATAACCTACTAAAATACATATTAAATGTTAAAATGCTTCTTAAAAGTGTAGATCCCTGAGCTCCACTCCAGATCTTTGAGCAAAAATTCCTGGGAGAGTGAGTCCCAATAATTTGAGTTTTAAAAAGTTTTCAGATGATTCTATTCCACACTAAAATATGAAGATCCCTGCCTTAAAAGGAACCGGAAGAGGGTGTAGAATACCCTGCTTTCCTTCCCTTTTGTCCCTGGGTCTGCTCTGAGTTCTCTGTTCTGGAGACATTTTAAATTCTCGCTATTCTAAGTGGATCATGGACCAGCAACACTGACATTCCCTGGGCACTTGTCAGAAATGTAGAACTTGAGGCCCCATCCCAGCCCTGCTGAATCAGAAGCTGCCGTTTAACAAGATCTTGGGTGATTTGAATGTACAATGAAGTCTGTGAAACACTGCTCCACATTAAGTTAATGTCAAACAGCAGGGGAAGGGTTTCCCTGTTAGGTGGGAGGGGTTGGGCCCAACAGATAACCCTTTGCTCTTCCCAAAGCTCTCAATGGAGAGACAGACCCAGGAATCAGACAGATGGGGGCCAGAATGCCTTTTTTTTTTTTTAACTGAGAAAAGCTGTATTGGAGGATGTGACTTAGGTGGAGTCAAGTATGTGTATTAACCCTTTCCTGAATTAAAGTAACTTCCCAAATGTCAGGCTTACCCAACAGCTCTGACCCACTACACTGCCACGTGGCGGGGGCACTAGACCAGAACTGCCGCCCTTCCCACACCCCTCCCCCCCCATCCCGCTGCAACCCCAGCTACTCCGCAGGCAGACAGAGCCAGAGGAGGGAAAGAACTGCCAAGGTCTCGCTTCCCACCAGGCGGCAGGTTACTCATCTCTCCTTGCTATTAGGAGTCCTATCTAGGCACATTGCTTCACCTGGGGTTCCTTCTAACATCAGTATGTAAAAATGCCTGGAGAGATTTTTGTCCCTTGGGAGACCATGAGTCGTGTGGGGCAGTCAGCCCAGGTGGCCCCAGGGTCACTGTGACGTAGGGTCTGCCATGACATCTTGCAGAGTCTGGGTAGGTAGCCCCTCTCTTCTATCCAGCTGCCTCTTTATTTCTGTCTTCCCATAACATGCTGATTCTACAGCTGCCAGAGCTGGGGGACCCCTTGGAAAGCCAGGTGGTGGCTACATCTGCAGAGGAACTTCTGGAGGCAGGAGCCAGTTAGTGAGCTGTACATTTTTGATGAGAGGGCCACATTTCACCCCATGCTAAGATAGCACCTTGAAACCTTCCCTTAGCCCATGAAGATGCTGCTTTTCTTCCATGCACAGGTTTCCTCACCTCCATTACATGAAAATGACTCTGAATTCAGAATTATTGCCTTATGCCTAATCGAGTGTTAGTGATATGCAAAACCGGGCATTGAACTCCAGTGTGTCTAGTATAGCCTAATCGTTTAATTGGCCATAATGATTTTATTATCTGGGTTTTAAAATGGGACAATCGGCAATTTTTTCAAAGTGCTTCCAGGTTGATTACAAATGTGAAGGGGAGGAGGCATGTAATATCTATATGCCCAGTAACTGCTTTTTCAAATTACATTCATTCCTCTTTATTTTATTTGAAAGTGTAGGGAGTTCAGTGTAGTTCAAGGAAAGCATTGTGGTAAGCAGCCAGCTTAAATGTGAGCAGTGTAAAGAGCAGCAGTTTGCAGAAATATTGCTATAGATACTGGGACCGTATCCTGCCTCGATACAGACCACACATAATTGAATCATGTTCAATAGAAGGCCATTACAAAACCAAACTTATTTGCAATGCTAATGTGGGGAAGACAGCTGTCACAGGGAATTAAATATGATCATTCAGAGCTTGAATAAATGAGGTGTCCATTATCTCCTGGCTGTGTTGCAGGCTGCTTGACGAACACAAATAAATGATACTGTTGCAGGAACCAGCCCATGGTTTTGTCTTTTAGTCATAGAAATATGAGAGATAGAGGCAGGGGTGGAGAGATAGGGAGACAGAAAAGAAGCTTGGTAGATAAATATAGACAAGCGGGCAATGAGTTTTATTTCCCTCTTTCCCAGAAGACACCATGGATGCAAGGACATAATCAAAATTCTATTTTTGATGCCTAAAATAGATTTTTAATTCTATTAAAGATTTTTATCAAGATTCATCCTTTCTCCCTAAGACTCTAATCACAGCCAACTCACAAAGGAGGCTGAATGTAAAAGGGTTGAGTGGGGAGTAAACAAAGCTAAGCCTTTTGTCCCTTCCCCAAGGCCTTCCTTCTCATCCAAAGAGATAATAAAGATAACAGAGAACGTCTTCATGGATAATCAATCTGCCAAAGAGCATAAAAGGTACTTGGATCAGTGCTAGTTTTAAAAATGCCATTAATTATCTGATTAACAGAAGGAGAGTCTTTCTTTGATTGGCTCTGAGCAACTTGTCTACAAATTAGTTTTCTTATGTTAATAACATAGGGAAACTAGGCTGTCATCTTTTTGACACATGAAAAAGTTAGAAGCAATCTTTTAAAAAGCTCTTAAAAACAGACTATTTCCACATAGAATGTCTACTGCTGTTAATTCTAGAACATGGGTTATTAATCTGAAATTACATGACGCTGTTGTTGAGAGAGAAAATCCAGCCTCCACTGAGCAGTGGCTGGTAAGACTGGCTGGCCTTTTTTTGGAAAGACAGCTACTGGTGTAAAACAACCCCTTGGAAGTAAACAAGGGCTGTGAAAAAGTCAGGTTCTTGTCTTTTGCTCTTTCCTGTACACAATCAGCAAGGTTAGCAGAGAAATAAAAGAGAAATTGATAAGATTATGTATGTATCTGGTAGCATTGGATGTTTTGTGTATTGCGGTATATGAATTACATTTATGCAGCGTATAAATTCAAGAAGGTATTATATTTTTAGCTTTTAAGGACATTGAATACCTTAGTGCTGCTAGTCTGTTAATTCCAACAGGTTGGTTTCAGGCATTTGTATAATATTTTAGAAATGAAATGTGAATACTTAACTGGAATTCCAAGCACATTTGCAGTGTGACAGAGCTGTAAATAAAGATTATTTCTCCAAACTCACAATACAATACTGTTCCTATCAGGGCTCATATAATTTGGAGGTGGTTAAAAAATCTATTCCTTTTGAGAAAAGACTGTTGGTGTGATATCTTTTGTGATGGGAAGAGAAAAAGAACTTTGGGTTTAAGATTCTAAAAGAATTTTCTAGAACCTTGGCTTGGAAGAAACTTGAAGGAAACACAACATTTTAATGCCTATGCTGAGAGAGGTGCTCCTAAACACAATATAAGAAGTCATCCTGTATTCAGGATGATACTAAATAGGTGCTCCAACTATTAATAGATCCTTAAGCTTTTATTCTGAAATGGATTTTTCTATCTGACTGTAAAGAACATACATGTTGATATCAAGAAATTTCAAACAATACAAAAATGTATGATGTAGTGAGTGAAAGTCCCACATATTTCCAGCCTTCTAGAGGTAATAACTATAAACAGTCTCATGTATATCATTTCAACATTTTTCTTGTGTGTACATAAATCTTTTTCCCCCTGAAGTTAGACATATGGTATGATTCCACATTTTATTCACTTAGTTGTATGTCATCAGCATATTTTGATATCGGCACATATAGATCTACCAAATTTTTAAAAATGACTGAATAACAGTCTCTGGTGTACAATAATTTTTATTATCATTAACCCAGGGATTGGCAAACTGTGGCCTGCAGGCCAAATCCTGCTCGCCTCTTGCGTCTGTTCATGTTTCATTGGAACACAGCCATACTCGTTTGTTTTTACATTGTCTATAGTTGCTTTAGGCCTACAACGGCAGAGTTGAGTAGCTGCAACAGAGACTGGATAGCCTGCAAAGCTGAAAGAACTTGGCCCTTTGCAGAAAAATTTTGCTGACTTTTGATTTAACCTATCCTCCATTAGTTGGGTGTGTAGATCGTTTCTAATTTTGTACCATAAAAATAATGCTGTAATAAATATATTTGTAAACCCATCTTTGTGTATTCATTCATTATTTCGTCAGGGTGAATTCTAAGAATTACGACTGCTGACTATGAGGGTTCTAGTTAATGAATTCCTGTCCTAAATGATACCCTGTAACAACCAATTCTTAGTGGCATAGATTTAGAATCAGGCAAACCTAAACTTAACATTTTGGTTCCACAGTTACTAGCTGTGTGATTGGGTAGGTTTTTTGAGTGCAAACAACAGAAATCAATTAAATTGTATTTAATTTACGCAGAAAGATTTATTGGATGTTGTGCAGGAAAAGGTTAGCTCAGCAAGCCCAGGCTACTCAAGCCTTCCACACTCCAAAGTAAGGCCTGTTTTCAGGAGGACTGCTCTTGACTGGCTGCTGGGAGATAACCTCTGAGTCCTTGGAATATACTGCCTGATAAGAGTCCTTTTGTATTCCAGAGGCCGTGGGCCATGCTATAATAATATTAATCGTTTGATCAGATAGTTACTGCAAACAATGTGACTTAATAGTGAACACTGTTTTTGTTCACCTGAGGCCACACTGTATAAGTTTGACCTCTGGGATCTAGAGACTGAATAGCTAAGATCAGTCCCACAGATGTCCTATGCCTGTAAGACTGACCCCCCCATAAAAACCCTAGGCACCAAGGCTTCCCATGGTGAGCTTCCCTGGTTGGCCACATCACATATGTTGCCACACACCCCTGCAGGAGAATTAAGCACTGTCCGTGCAACTCCCAAAGGACAAGTGGGAGATTGCTCCTTTCCTCCTGGACTCCGCCCGATGTTTTTAATCTGTGTCTTTGCACTGTAATAAACCACAATCAGGAACATAACAGATTTTCTGAGATCTGTGCATGCTTCTGGCAAATCTTCGAAATGGAGGATGGTCTTAGGGATCCCTGACTCAGACATATATAGTTAGTAGCTCATGCATGTGATGAGAAGGCTAGAGAGTGAGGCTGAGAATCAAGACAGAACCTGCACAAAAAACATGGTGTACTATACTTCTGGTCAGGCCAGGGCCATTGAAATGATCAGGCTGTAATTTGTCTCTGTTTCTGGGACCCTGCTTAACAGTGGGAGTTCCAGGAGAGTGCGAGCTTGTGTGCAGCCTGCCCCATTTTGATCTGAGCGTGTGAGATCCCTGACTGCTGATGTGGGCGAACAGTGCACACATCTCAGTCAGCAAACATTTAGTATCTATTACCACCCACTGTCTCGGCACTGGAGATATGTTCCAGAACAAGAAAACGTTCTTGCCCTCAGGGTGCTTATGTTCTGCAAAAGGTAATTCTTCAAAAGGGTATTGATGTGCTATTAGGAAGGAATAATGGGTGCTAAGCAGCTAAAACAAACAAACAAATAATAATAATAATAAACAACCCAGTAATTGTTCATAGCAGTGTTTAACTTACTCAAACTTTCTAAGTCTTAGTAGTTTCCTCCTCTGTAAAATAGGGAAAATAATGACTATGCAGACTATTATAAGGATTGCATGAGATAATCTTTATGCTTGATACACAGAAAACACTCAATAAATGGTGTTTATTTTTGTGTCCAAGAGTGAGAGTTTTAAATTCTGAAGTCAAACTGCCAGGGTTCAAATTCTAGCTACCGTGTTTCCCCCAAAATAAGACCAGGTCTTAAATTCATCTTTGCTCCAAAAGACGCATTAGGGCTTATGTTCAGGGGATGTCATCCTGAAAAATCACGCTAGGGCTTATTTTCGGGGAAACATGGTACTTGTTAGCTCTTGATCTAATGCAAGTTACTTAACTTCTTGGAGTAGGAACGTCTTCATATATGTGCAGCTTGTGTAGTTGCACTGGACCGTGCACTGGTTTAATGCCCTGCTGCCAGTGCCTTGAAATTATTAATAATTTTTAAACAAGGGGCCCCACATTTTAATTTTCACAAGACTCTGCAGATTATCTAGCTGGTCCTGTCTCTGAGCTTCTGTGTCCTCATGTGAAACGAAGATAATAATATATGCCACATTATTTTTCAATGGGCTCATTTTTAACTCTTGATTAAACAACGTTTTCATCCTTTTCCATTTGTTTCCTTTTCAGACATTATCTTATCACATGGGTCCTCACAGCAGCATGGGTGCTCACATGGGTCCATTTCATTTATTTTATAGAAAGAAAACATTTTTTTTATAGGAAGGTGAAATTTTAGTAAGTTCAAAGCATACAGTCTCACACTTTGCAATGAATAATCATACACTGAATGTTTCAACATCTTTCACAGACTACTCAGTTTTAATATGAGAAAATTGTTGCATTTAAAACTGAAGATATAACAAAATGTATAACATTCATGAACTTATATAATAGGAATCTAGCTGGCCCTTGAAGATTGTTGCTTTGATGTAGAGCATGGTATGAAAGCAAACTTCAATACTGTTAAATGCCCTCTTATAACTAATTCTTGCAATTTAGGTTCCCGTAGTCTAGGGCAGAGAGAAATAAAGAAACATGTTGCACTATATCGGAGAAAGTAAATTTGAATGAAAGATTGAAAAGGAATAAACCATTTCTGAGTGCTTCAAGCACAATAGCAGAGTTGTCTTTTTAAATAGAGTACTTGTGTTTAATTTTCACCCATCAGCCGGTAGGAAGAGAAATAGAGAAAAGTGAAAATAGCTTTACAGATCAACAGAGGCCTATTGAGGTAATAAGAGGTCTGACGTAAGCACATGTTCAAATCCTAGCAATTTAAACATTTTTATATTTGGATTTCTATCTTTAACACTAGAAAATTAAGTGTTGGGTGTGAAATTTAGTACCATTTGGAGTCCCAGCCAAATTTCCTTAAAGGCTATGAGGCATCTAAACATGCCAGTAAGGTGTGTGTGTGTGTGTGTGTGTGTGTGTGTGTGTCTGTCTGTCTGTGTGTGTCTCTGTGTGTGTGTGTGTGTTATGAAAGTAAAAACTACTTGAGACTGCCTTCTGTTGAGGTGAAAGAACACTTCAGCTTTGCCTTTCTTGGAGGCTCTGTGAAGACTGCATGCAAATGCACCAGGAGTTTACAGTTTGGCAAACAGGGTGTGTTCAATTCAGAGAGAAGCTGTATGCAAAACAGAAAAAAAATAAAAAAAACTAATTTACGAAATTGCCAGTGGCTGCATAGTTTGTAAAAAGCAAAAACACCTGAGTTGAGTTAAAAATAAAATTGCCAAAATTTACTTAATTAAAAAGCATTTCTCCTAACTTCATGACTATATGATCAGAAATGAAAGAAGAGAAGAAAGAACATGTGCAGTCGCCGAAGCAGTCTCTCTGTTACGTGAAGTGAGGGGGCTGGTGGGCGTGAAAATGGTGGACCCTTCTCCAATGAAGTGCTTTTAATTTTGCAATTAATAGAATGTCTGCTTTATTTTGCACCAAATTTAAGCTTGTAACGTTACCCCCACTTGAATTTTAACAAGTAAGAGGAAAATGAGCAGTTGGCATGGGGTCCAGGCATGAGAGTGTGAGAGGAGTACATGGTTTTAAAATTCATTGTTCATTAGTTCATGTTTATAAGCTGAAAGCTTCCCTTATAGCCTCAAAGGTCAACGGTGTAATAATGCTCTTTATTACCTTTATTATCATAATTATTATGAATTGTTACATTTTGCCACTTTGTGCCACTTTGAAACATTACTTTTGAAAATAGTTTTTCTTCAGTCCTCACCCCACCACCCCCCTGCCACAGTGGCAAAAGGGAACTCGTGGTATTGAATTGTGAAGGGAATCATAAGGATATAGAAGTGGATGGGGCACAGGCCACACATAGCGCATGTGTCGGGGGATGGGGTGAGTGAAGAGTAAGACAGCATCAGTGGTTTCATTTCCTGCAATGGGAAAGTGACTGGATTTCAATTTGGAGAGTTGAGGGTTCAATTGAACTGACTGTGGAACATGAGTGACAAATCTTTTTTGTGTATACATGTAAGATTTACACACACACACACACACACACACACACACACACACACACACAGGGTACCAAAAAATGTATACACATTTTAAGAAAGGAAAAACCTGTATTAAAATTACGCTGATGGTAATCACTTTCAGCTCCTCTTCTATTTGTAGAAGTCAAATGTGACATGTATTTATCTTTTGTTATTGGTATATATTGAGTATTGGAATCTTAATACAGTGTTTTCCTTTCCTAAAATGTGTATATATATTTTTTGGCACCTTCTGTATCTATCTACCTATCTGTCTGTCTATCTATCATCTATCTATCTATCTATCTATCTATCTATCTATCTTACATTTTTTTCAAGGGTTCCAGAGATAACACAACTTGAATCCATGCCATGGAGTTGGTCAAAGTGTTAGGAAGAAGTCCAGCTGGGTTCTACAACATATATGGGGACTTAGGCTGATTGAATAGTCTAGATTTTAGATTTAGCAACTTTTCCATTTTTTATTACATTTCAGAGAGGGATGAAGGGGCTGCTGGTAGGGGTGAAAGGCTATGGAAATACAAATTCATTATGATGTTCCTAAAGAAGAATGTGCTAAAACCTTAAAATTGGCAAAGTTTGGGGAAAATCATGAAGTTTGAAGATGAAACCTAAAAATGAAATACCTACAACAACAAGGACATGGAAAAATTTCAGGAGAGATTTTATATTTTTCATGTTAATAAAATATTCTTGGATTATAATGTAACTTTGGCTGTAATGTAACTAAGCAAATAGGCTTCTGCTGTGATATTTGGAGGCATATTTCACTTCAGGCATTTGTTAAATTGTAGCCATGCTATAATTTTTCCTACCTGGTTTTGCCATTTGGATGAACAGAGATGTCTTATACTCAATGTTTCAAACTTGAAAGAGTCATCCAAGTTTGAACTAAGACATATTATCATAGTTGGCTAATTTATAGAGTGTTACTACAAGAACAATATCCCATAGAGATTTAGGTGTTCAAAAGACAGTTAATGACACTTATAATCAAAATAAAAACCTTTCAACCATCTTTTCCTCTAACTGTTGCTCACTGATTGATTCTCACCAACACATAGCTTTTTCTTCTTACTTTGTCCCTATTCTTGATAGATTGGGCAATATTTTGACTTTTGAAGGAGAAAGACACAGGGCAATCCAAGCAGATAAAAAGCGCCAGCCAAAGCATGTAGGCATGGAGGTGTGGGGATGACAGAGTTGCCCAGAGTGTCTGGAGACGTGATGTGATGTTTTAATTTGGGTTAGCAGGTGGGAGGCGAGGTGAGAAAGAGAACATTGTAAGATGGAACCAAAAGGTAGATTTAAGTCTAAGTGTAAGGGCCATTAAGGGTCTGTGATCAGTGATTTTGAAAAGAGTGTGGAAACCTCATTAAAGAGTACAGTAAGGTCAGAAAACCAGTTATGCTGTTGCCTGATGAAAAAGGATGAGGCAGACTCTGCCTGTGTCAGTAGGAAGGGGAAAAGGGATGAGAAAGTTATTTCCAGGATAGAGTTGAAAGGATTTGGTGAGATAGTGGAGGGCAAAGGACGAGTTAAAGCTGACTCAAATTTGGGTGGCTGGGAAGATGACTTTGTGGTTCATCACTGAAATGGGGAATTTGGGAGCAGGGCTATGCTGGTGTGTGTGTGTCTGTGTGTGTGTGTGTGAGGCTGGGGTGGGTATATTGGTTCCCCAGGGCGTATACAACACCACAAACTGAGTGGCTTCACCAACAAAAACTTGTATCTCAGAGTTCTGGAGGCTAGATGTTCACCATCAAGGTGTCATAGGGTTAGATCCTTCTAAAGGCTCTAGGCCTGTTCCAAGCCTCTGGCCTAGCTTTTGGAAATTCCTTGGCTTATGGCAGCACAACTCCAATCTTCACATGTGTGTATCTGTGTCCAAATTTCCCCTTTTTCCAAAAACACCAGACATACTGGATTAAGGGCCCACTCTACTCCAATATGGCCTCATCTTAACTAATTATATTTACAATGACCCTATTTCCAAAGGGCATCGTGTTCTGAAAAACTGCAGGTTAGGACTTCACCATAAGAATTTTCAGGGGGACACAGTTCAACTCACCACAGTGAGGTAAGTGATTGGATAATGATTAGCTTTGAATGTCCTAAATTTTAAGTTCTTATGGGTCCAGTGTCAACACGCCGATGGAAACGGAGATATGAGCTAGACACATAGATTTGGCTATCATCTCTACATGTGGAACGCTCATGGTATTGAAGAATTTCCCACAGAGTATTTTGTAGCTGAAAGAGTGGAAACATTTGCGTGGGGAAGAAGAGAAAGAAGAAGAACATGAATTCATAGAGTACCTCTTTATGAACCGGCTTTCTGCCCAGTGCAGAGATATCTGATTTCACTTCATCCTCACATGGACGCAATGAGGGAAGTTTTGAGTTTCCTCTGAAAACTGAAGCCCACAGCACCCCAACTGCATGATGGGAAAGTGAGATTTGCACCCAGGTACGTCAGTAAAACTGCCTCCTCCTGGGGAGACAAGAAAAGGGCTGGGAGAAAACCATAGAGGAACTTACGAGGGATGGTTAAAGGGCGGTCATGGGAGCGAGTGAAGGGGAAGAAAGAAATGAGAACTAGTAAAGAAAGCCACTGGAAATCCAAAATAGAGTTTCAAGGAGCAGGGGGGGAAAGCCACACTATTAACTACTGTAGACAGGTTAAAGACCTGGAAGTGTCTCTTTGGTTTAGTCCTTTCTTTCCTCTTTGAATGTCCATTTGATTAAGAAGTAAAATTATAACAAATTTTTGTCCGCAGTGATTACAGGCAACAGATTTGCTATACAATAAAAAAGAGAATCACTATCAATTTTTTTCCAAGTTCACCACGGTCAATGTGCTCTTGGGAGAGAGACACCAATTCTGATAAATTGGTCCATCTATGTACGTACATTTTCCTTGATGATGGCTTTGGAGGCAAATTTTATTCTTAAATTCTGAGCATTGGGACCTGGCACCAAGGTTGGATGTACACTCTTTTCCTGTGGATGTGTATGTGTTGCTGTTTGGGTTGTTAAAAAATGCTTAAATTTGTGTAAGCACTGTAGACAAGCTAGTGGAGAGATCTAATAAGGACATTTTAAAGGCGAGGCAAAGGCATTTTAGGACATGTAAGGCTATTAGGTGATAACAAGCACTTACTGGCTTGTTGCCCATATCTCCTTTATATTCACTTCAAAGAAGAAAATTTTCATTAAAAACAAAGCAGTTAAAATGTCAAGGTGCCCATTCTCTTTTTTCAGACTCTCCTTTTTACATTACAAAATAAGTGGATTGAGTGAAGCATAAACTGCTGCTAAATAAAGGCTTTTCTTGGCATTCCTTGGAGAAATCAAATCCAAGACCAATGGTGAAAGGTGATTGTACTATATCCACTACAGAGACTATTTCTTCTAATTATCAGCATGAATGTAATTACTTACAAGCATCTCAGGCTCCTACGATCATGTCCCTTAGAGCATTTCATCTTTAATGATTTTCCTTGATAGAAAGCCAGTTGGAAGCATTTGTTGCATAACATTGCTCAACCAGAAAGAAAAATACGTACTTCTCGGAAGAAAGATCTGTATGCTTTCTTCTCAATGGTACTTATATTCTGCCAGAATTTGATTAGGAGCTATCTTGGCGCAAAGATCGCTAATGACCGAGTCAAATAACTTATATAGATTAAACAGTTTCTTGGAAAAAATACAATGTAGTATGACATTTCTTTTCCAAGAATATTGAGGTTCAGAATTGTAGCCACTTAAGGTGAATTGTTAAATCCTCTAACTTCCCAGGGCAGAGAGTGTGGGAGGGAATAAATGGGTTCCTGAGGGAGTTTGTAGATTCTTAGGTGAGATAGTTTTAAAGGAATACATTTCTGGGCTGGGAGTGAGACTAAAGCATAAACTCATGTAATAGGTTAGGATTATTAAAGCTATAAGGACTCTTAGAGTTTGCCTATCGCCCCCCCCCCTCCCCCCGGCCCCTTCACAGTCTCCTGTTGTGAACTATCAACCAGTTGCCAGGCCTCAAATTCCTTTCCAGTATTCTTTTCATTGTCACTTCTTTTTCTAAGATTAAAAAATAAATAAGACTCCCTTTACTTGGCATTGTTAAGAAACATGTTTTAAATATTTTATATGTTATCTTTCCAGATAACTAAAGTTCATCCCTTAAGTATCACTTAAAAGATTTTAATGGAATTGGTCATTTTAAAGAGTATGCTGAACTATACACAATAGCCAAGACATGGAAACAACTGAAATGCCCATCAGTAGACTCTTAGATTAAGAAACTGTGGTACAGGGGCCCGCCTGGTAGCTCAGGCGGTTAGAGGTCTGTGCTCCTAACTCCAAAGGCGGCCAGTTCGATTCCCACATGGGCCAGTGGGCTCTCAACCACCAGGTTGCTGGTTCAACTCCTGGTGTCCCACAAGGGATGGTGGGCTCCACCCCCTGCAACTAAGATTGAACACGGCACCTTGAGCTGAGCTGCCGCTGAGCTCCCAGATGGCTCACTTGGTTGGAGCGCATGCTATCAACCACAAGGTTGCCGGTTCGATTTCTTGACTCCCGCAAGGGATGGTGGGCTGTGACCCCTGGAGCTGAGCTGCGCCCTCCACAACTAAGACTGAAAGGACAACAACTTGAAGCTGAATGGCACCCTCCACAACTAAGATTGAAAGGACAACAACTTGACTTGAAAAAAAAAAAGGCTTGAAAGTACACACTGTTCCCCAATAAAGTCCTGTTCCCCTTCCCCTATAAAATCTTTTTTAAAAAAAACAAAAACTGTGGTACATTTATACAGTGAAGTATTACGCAGCTATAAAGAAGAATGAAAGCTTACCATTTGCAATGATATAGATGGACCTAGAGAACCGTATCCTAAGTGAAATAAGTCAGATGGGCAAAGACAAATACCATATGACCTCACTTATATATGGAATCTAAAGAATAGAATAAATGAACAAACTAATCAGAAACAGTCTCAGAGACATAGAAGAAAAACTGAGGGCTGATAGATGGGAAGGGGGTGGGGATAAGAGGAAAGGTGAGGGGATTAGAAAGCACAATCAGTAACCACAAGATTGCCACGGGAATACAAAAGTCAGTTCGGGAAATATAATCAATAATGTTGTACAGATTTTGTAGGGTATCCGATGGACACTTGTCTTATTAGGGAGACCACTTCAGGGATGGTGTAGATGCCTGATCACTGCACTGTACACCTCAAGCTGAAGATGAATAATAATGAATGTCAACTATAGTTTAATAAATATATATATATATAGTCACAAGAAGCGGAGTACAGCATTAGGAATAGAGACATTGGAAATGTAATGGCTCTGTGCGATGTCAGAGGGACAGTAGATTGAGGGAGAAGGTTATCACCTTGTGAGGGGTTCAAATGATAAATGTCTACCTATTACATTGTTTTGTACACCTGAAACTAAGAAAAGAAAAAAAAAAGAGTATGCTGAGCATAATTTAGCTTTATCTTGAGGAAATAGTGTCATAATTAGGAGCATTACAGTAATCCCCCCTTATCTGTGGGAGGTAAGAGTAGATGTCTGAAACCGCAGATAGTACCAAACCCTATATACGAGTATACTATGTTTTTATCCCTCCATATATACCTATGCTAAAGTTTAATTTATAAATTATGCACAGTAAGAGGTTAACAACAATAACTTATATTAAAATGGAACATTTGTAACAATAATTGTTATGTGAATAAAGTAATAAAAGTTATGTGAACGTGGTCTTTCTCTCTCTGATAATCTGATAACCAAGGGAGCTACTAAGTGACTAACAGGCGGGAAGCATATACAGCATAGATACGCTGGATAAAGGGATGATCCTGGGTGGGATGGAGCGGGATTGAGCGAGATTTCATCACGCTATTCAAAATGGTGTGCAATTTAAAACTTGTGAATTGTTTATTTCTGGAATTTTCCATGTAATATTTTTGGACTGAGGTTGACTATGGATAACTGAAACAGTGAATAAGGGAGGACTACTGTAATTATTTTGCCATGATTGAATCAAATTCACAGTTGCCCTCTCGAGTAATTTAGGTGAAAGGACTATTGCCGTGAGATGGTAACTCAGTTGCTTCTGCTGTCCCTTAAATCAATGTCCCTTACCATTTCACCATCTAGTACACACGTCTTCCTCCACTTGTCAACATGCTGTCCTAGGCTGCTGATGCTCCCTGTAGCTGAAGGTGACTGGAAGCCTCTCTTGTAAAGTAAAATGCAAGATTTTGTGATTACTATGATGTTAAAGATTTTGGCTTTCCTTTTGCTTGAAAACTGAGTCCAGTGAAGTGAAATACTATTCATAATCTCTATCACGTTCTTTGTTATTTGGAGATGTTATCTGGTGATTTAAGAAAATTAATTTGACATTTTTACCATGTGGGACTCTGGTCAATGGCTTCTCATATCAGAGACCAGAGTCAGGTCTCCTATCCTTTGACTTGGGAGTGTTAAAAACCTACACACTTGCTGGTGTCTTCAGTAGCAAACGGGCTTTATTCTTGCTTTCTAGTCCAGAACATTTATTATTTAACTGAATTTTTTAATACACAGAAGGTGCCAAAAAATGTATACACATTTTAAGAAAGGAAAAAGCTATTAAAATTGCAGTATTCAATATATACCAATAACAAAAGATGAATACAAGTCAAGTTTGACTTCTGCAATTACAAGAGGTGCTGAAAGTGGTTATCATTAGCGTCCAGACACTTCTGATTACAGCGAACTACTGCTTGAGCAACGTTGACCAAAGTGTCCACTTGTATACATTTTTTGGCACCCCCGGTATAAATCTCTGGAATTTCTTTAGTAATTTTCAAAATAAAAGTGTGGTACAGCCCTGGCATTCACTTTCATATCCTCAGGTACAGAGAACTTAAGTACTTAGCTAACACACCTCATTTCAACTCCAGCTATGTTGGTCTAGGTAGGTCTCTCTTCTCTTCATTTGCATCTGTGTGTAAACATGAGCCTATTTAGGAGGTTGTGTGGCATAATAGAAAGAATACGGACTTTGGAGTTAGATGTACACAGATTTAAATTATTTCCAGCTATGTAATCTTGGGTCTTTGTATCCACTGTATAGGGAGTTGTTGAGAGGGTTAAATTAGATAACGTATGTAAAAAACTTATGACATAGCAGATGATTAACTAAGGATAATTCATTACTGTCCAGACACTTGAGCCACTCACAGGGTTAGTCATACCTTGAGTCTTACCTGTCACTCAGGTTTGCTCTGTTACTAAGGTCTTGAACCCACTAAGGAGTTCCTCTCGATATACCATGAGGAGGCAGGATAACGTAGGGAAGCTGGAATCACCGCAACAGGGGGAGAGAAAAGGATGGCAGAGATCCTAAGCCACGGATAGCTAGTCCCTACATTTCATCCCATTGTGAAATTAAGGGATTGGTTTAGACAATCTTAAGGCCCATCTACTTCCAATTCCTCTACAATTATAATTCTATTCTCCTGTTGCTCTTCAGTCACAAGAGTCTCTTCCTTGCCATCACAATGACCTTCAGTTCCTCTGTATTTTCACAGCTTACTAACTCTATTCTCCACAAACCTGTCCTCCACTGCTCTTTTGCTTAAGTCTTATCTCCTCTATTTTTCTAAAAAACTCCTCTATGTTCTAGTCAAACTGTATCATCCACCATTTACTGTTTTTTTTTAATAACATGCTTTTATTTCTAATCCATTACTTACTTATTTTGTTTTCCATCTATCTCCCTCACTAGGATATAAGCTCCTTGAAGGCACAGACTTTTGCTTGTTGCCTTATCCCCCTGCACTTACACCAGTGCCTGGCCATAGAAGGTATACAATAAATACTTACGGAGTGAATTCTCTGCCTTCCGTTTATGCTTCATATGTATACTGTCCTTAGGGTCACCCCAGTTTATGATTGGTTGTGACAGAGGGAGGAAGTATATCGGAAATTTGACAGTGCTGTTCTCGGGACTAGGCTTTGATCTTGGAATCTGGCTGAGTCTGCTCCCCTCCTGAGGCAGTGACCCGGGAGTCCTCTCCAGCTGATGGTGCTGGTTTGCGAGTGTGCCCCCAGGACAGCAGGTGTTAATCTGCTGGTCACTATATTGGAGATCTGTCCCACCAAGACACTGTCTCTGTTTCTTCCCATCGGGCTTATTGGTAAGATGCCTCAGGTCTTAGCACACTCGTGCGTTAACAATATTAAATTAAGTCTTCTTTAGGGAAGACTACCTGGCCCCAGTGATGAAAGGGCTAGGGCGGGGGAAATCGGGAGGCAAGGGTCATAGTTCCAACTGTGTGTATGACACTTGACTTCAGACAAATCAATTACTTCCAAAATACTTTTTAAGAGCCTACAATGAATGTACAGATGGGGTAACAAAGAAATCTGAATGTGGTTTCTGAAAGAAGTCGGAATATGACTTCTGTGCCCTAAAAGGTTCCAATCTAGTTGGAAAGACAAGATACATGTGAAACCTTTCATTTTATCCTCAAAATATCTCTCAAACATGCTCAGTTTTCCGTCTCCACAATCTAGTTCTAGTTTCCATCCCCTAGTTCTCGCCATCTCCACACTCTGCACCCAAATTCTAGGTGTCATCCTCTCTTGCCTGGGTTGCCACATCTATCTACTGGTCCCACCATTTCTAATCTTGCCCCTTCTGACCTAATCCATCACGGAAGAATTACCTTTTTAAAATCTCAATCAGATCATTGTACTCTCCTACTTAGAGCTTCTTGCTGGACTTTGAATTCAACTAGACACTTTACTTTGACTTATTTGGACCTGCTTTGTCCTCGCCTGTCCCTCTCCTTTCTCATCCCGTGATCCTCTCCTCTTAGCAACTGTGATGTGGTCACAAAGAACTTCTGATCCTTCAACCCTGTGACAATTTTCTCACCTCAGGGCTTATGCACATGCTGTTGGGCGGCCTGGAATTCTCTGCTTCCTCAACAGCCACCAGACCTGGTCTACACACAGCGGGCTCCTTCTCGCTTTTAGCTAAAGAACAATCTCTGTAGAGGTCTTCTCTGAGTCAAATTCCCTGGT
Source organism: Rhinolophus hipposideros (assembly GCF_964194185.1). NCBI lineage: Eukaryota > Metazoa > Chordata > Mammalia > Chiroptera > Rhinolophidae > Rhinolophus > Rhinolophus hipposideros. The sequence continues at coordinate 18,068,499 of NC_138051.1, read as the reverse complement.
CATTTCATTGCAGGGCAGTATGTATGTTTTCTTCATAGCCCCTATGACAGAGTGCAATGATTTGTTTATTTATTTACTTGTTTGTCTCCATCACTGGACTGTAAGCTCCCTGAGGTCAGGGATCTTGCCTTCTTCAGTGTTCTATCCTTGTAATCCATGGTACCTTATATCATAAGCCTTCAATAAATATTTCAACACTAAACAAATAATGACTAGCCGCCGAGCATGATGCTCCATAGGGTGGTGCCATATAAGCTGGCAAATCAGTGAAAGCTCATTAATTGCACTTATGGTAACTTGTGCTCTGTGCTGGTTGTCTTCAGGATACTTTTACACAATGAAAAACATTTAAAAACTATTAGATACTTAAAAATTATGCGAAACCTTAAAATCAGTGTTAGTTGTATATCCTGCCATATTACATCTATTTGGATTTGTCAGGCAAGTTGTATATATCAAGAGTTCATATTCATAATGTGTCTCACTCTTGCATCATTTAAAATCAGCATTGAAATTGTAATTTCCTTGTCCTGAAAACCATCTTTAAAAAGGACAATTGGACTTTGAGGGAGATGACATCCCTTTCCTGAAGGCCCTGCACAGAGCCACTCTGTGGGATCCCTTTCAGACACCCTGGGAGTTGAGGATGGCTCTGTTATAAATCCTTCTGTGTCAAGCATTGGATTGTAGTCATCTTATTGGGTGGTTACAAAAGGCGGCTTTCTCTGTTGTGTCAACTAACAAAAGGCAATTATTTAAAAACATGTACTGTGGACTGCTTAATAAAATAACTGCCTCATCTGGTTATAAGTCATTTTACAAAGATGCCGTACATAGTACTGAGCATAGTGTATGTTTTTGCAAGAGCAGCTGCCTCTCTTTTAATCTGACCTGATATTGATTCATCATCCTTGCTGGATTCAATGGCCAGCTGGGTGGCATCAGAACGTGGGCTTGATGCCTGTTGGCAGCTCTGGCTGTCTGGTCACCTTTCAGTTCTATCCCTTTGATTGTAGAGTAGTTGTTTGATATTGATAAATTACAGGTATGGTACTCAGAGGGAGGAAAGAGGCAGCTCAGAGTGAATGGTGGTGCCCTTGGGGAAGACACTCACTTGGACTCATCCATTAAACAATCATATGTAGTAGAAGGTGTGTTTATGGGATTAGTTATTAATCACAAAACAGGCTAGGAATTACTTGACTGCTAATTATAACACTGAATGAGCAAATAAAAATCATCATAATAAATATCATCCCTGTAGAACCCTTCACATGAAATCAGTCCTGCCAGACAAATAGTTATTTACATAACATGGAATCTTATTAAAAAAAAAAAAAGACCCTAAAAACTAGCAACAACCAAAATAAACAAAACGTGTACATAGAACTAGTAAAAATTAGTACCTTAAAAAAAAATTACTGCAAGCTATGTTTTCTGTAATTATACCAAACCCTAGAGTTTTTAACCATGTAATAGTAATTTTTTCATGTTTTTGCCGTTATTGTCCTTTTGATTTACTTAACTGTGTCTAACTTGAACAAACAATGTTAAGTGGGGAAACAGATGCAAGTAAATAGCCTGTAATTATGTTTTTAGTCAACTGCTACCATCCCAGACTCCTCCTGCTACTCGGACCAGAAAAAAAGTGACCTAACTGATTTTACCAACTGCTTTGCCAGGCCCCGATGCAGAATAGATGGCCTTATTAAGCAATCAAAAAATCAACCATTACAGAGGAATGGTAATCAACAGTGTTTATACAGCTCACACACTAGCCCCACAATACACAATCAGGACCATGAATTCTGCTAATTGGGTACCTTCTGCGTCCAGAGGTGCCTGCAAAGGGAAACAAAAGGGACTTGAAAATTAGTGTTTGTAGCAATTAGTTTCTGCCTAAAGGCTTAACCCAGTTCAGGGGAACCATGATTCAAACAGGGATTATTATAGCAACTTTGGTATTTAACTGTCTTCTGCCATTATTTGAGGTAGGATTTAGCTTGGCAAAAGTAATGTAGATTTATCTCTTTTTAATTTACCTAAAATGATTTTTGTTTTGAAGTTATCAAAAATCAAAACCATTAAGCCATTGCTGTTTTAAATTTTCTAGCATTCAGTGTTTTTTTTTTTTTTAAACCTATGATCTTGTTCAAGACCAGTTGAAAAGATTGCTAAATACATGTATTGTTGAGGAGCTCTGCTCAGAGAAATAACAGGTTTGTTGTGCCATTATTTCTCTCAGAATGATCCATAGTTTAGTAGGGACACACAAGCTATACTTCTTGGTGGAAGAAAAAAGGACGGCAAGTGTTTTATTTATAAATGTATGTACAAATTCACCTTCTAAGTAATAGGACTCAAATCGTCCAGGAGGAGAATGTAGGTTCTCTATGTGGATGTTACCGGAGCAAACTAGTAGGGCAATTCCAAATGGACCCCACAGAAAGCCCAGTGGAGTTTATAAAATTCATTGCCCTTTTCTTCCCTTTTAGTCTTTCACATTTCTGATGTAATAATCAGATAGATAAATCTCTGTACTTTGCTTCTGTCATTAGACTCCCTGCTGTAGATGCTCAAATGGCAAATTGACAGTGTCACAATTTGAGGGACCTCTTCACTTCCTGTGGAAAGCATCAGCTTCAGGTTGCTGCCTTCCTGAAGCTCTGAACCTGCTTACAGGAGGATCATAAAAAGAAAAAAGAAAAAAAAAAGAAAAAAAAAAAAGACTAGGGATACGAAAGGAAAAAAAAATCTTATATTTCGGAAGAAGAACAAAGAAATCAATGTTTCATTTTCTGTGATTTAAAGGCTACATGAACAAAATGACAGTTTGTCTCTTCAATTTATTAATAATTTGCTCTCTTTAATTATTTCAATGATGGTTAATCAATGTGTCAGTAAGTATAGTAAATTTTTTATTATTAATACCAAATTTTACATTATTAAGACAGAAATTATAGAAAGACTATTGGTACTTTAAGACAATCAGAATGACAAGTGTGATAGTTTTAGAGACACTATAACAACATTTTGCTCCTGACTGATTACATTACATATTGATATTAGTGAGCACCAGTATGTAGCGCAATCAGTCAGGAGGAAATAAGTGAAATGTGAACTAATGAGAGCTAATTGTATCATATAATAGCAAGGACACAGAATTCTATCAATTAAATTAGTTTGAGATGAAACAAATATGAATATAATAATGTTTATAATAATGAGGCGATTAGAGCTAATGAAATAAATGTTAATAAAGCCCAGGCTCCGTAGCCCATTTCTGCCCTTCACCTTCCGATTCCTTCAAGTATTGGGTTGTGTTATATTCACTTGAATATTTTCAGCCATCAATGCTATGTCTGTGTATGTGTCAGAGACATAGAGATGAAGAATATAAATCTTCACCATCTTCATGGTCCTTGATCTTGTACCTTCAGAAGGCTTCTTGCAGTCTGATGTACCTCTTGTCAAGGTACCCCTTTTTCTCTGAAGAACAAATCATTCTTGTTCCATAGAACTTTTACTTTCATATGCTGTCTTTTCTTGAGCTTGGATAAAAAACTGGCACTTCTTAGTATAAACATTGGTCATTTTCTTTTCCACATATTGGAGAGTTCACTGGTTAGGTCTAGTGCTGCTCCATGCTGTAACTCAGTTGCATTCTGCTTACTAGCCACTTCTTTGGTGTTCTTAAGTCTTTGACATTCATGCCACTTAATTCCTTGAAAAAAAAAGATTCACAACTGGGATGGCCAATCCATTTTCTTAGATATCTGGTTAGGCATGTATTCTCCAGGAGAAAACAGGAGATGGTTTTGGAGACCTAACTTCTGCCTGGTAAATTATTGACATCAATTGAATAATTAGGATCCATATTCTGTATTACAATTTAGATTTGAGTTAATAGTGATGTTACTGAGCACCATTATAGGGCAAATGGGTATGGATGGGTATTAGGGAAGGAAATGCAGCAGTGTATTTCTGATCAGCTTAGAAACTCATCCATTTAGCTAAAAGGACGATCTCCCGACGAGTGATGTATTTATACAAATTATGAATTAAGAAAAAAGTATTTTCTGTGGTGCATGCCTATTATACTATGAACATTGTGTTGGTGATTAGTGGGAAAATTGAAATTTTTAGTAATTTCCTCTTGATTATATCTATTTGGATGTTACTCTGGTTGATGTACTTGTACTTGTCCTCAGTTAGGCTAAGGTTAGTTAGTGTTAGTGAATGATATTTGACCATTGAAGTAGGTGGAACTGTGCTGTGAAAGTTTCAACCAACTTTCTCATTTGGTTACTGTGTTTTTACCACGGATATTATGGGTGTTTTTGCTTTTGCTTTTGTATTCCATTAAAAAGACATCAAAACGAGCTGTGAGTTAATGTTTCACTTGTAAAAGGTTATGGATTATGCTCAGCTGGTTTCTCAGGCTGACACAGGGTTCAGGATTAGAAGAATGAAAACAAACATGAATTGAAAATGTCACTAACCTTTATTGGGCCCTGAGAATCCCAGAGCCTGCATGACAGGAGGCTTTCCTGTTTTCAGCAGTATAAAGAAGATTGAAACAAAACAGCATGGATCTTGGCTATTTACATCTTTTAATGAATGCTCTTCACGTTTGGGTTCCTTTGTCCGTCTCCCAGTTTTCAAGGGTTTAGCCGTGAAAAGTGCGGATGGTATCACATACTCTTATAAACCATGGAGCGGACATCTGTCTAGGATCCTTCCTCCTCCAAATTATGCTCAGCACAAAGGGCATATATACAGTTGTGCATGTATAAGGTAGCCAATTATCCATTTTCCATGTTCACTAGCACTGAGTTGGAAAGTATTTTCAGATATACTATAAGTAAAGCTGTGTTTAAGTGGTTGTGTGGTGAAGGGATATTTCAGATAAGATCTAATATCTTACGCGTGATGGGCCCATTAGGTTTGAATCTGATAGTACTGTCTTTAAAAACCTTTTGCGATTGGTAAACAAATATATTCCCATCCTAGGTCCTAGAACCTTAGCAGACTAGAGGAAAGTAAAACTAACTTAAACACACTGTTTATATGAATTGTAGTGTCTAGAGATTAAATTGTGATACAGGAGATAACACATCTGACCAGCAATAATTTGTTTGAGCTTTAAATTCCTATTACTATTCACTGTCTTTGCTTTCTTCCAGGGATTTGAGCTTGGTTGTTCTTGACCTAAATATGAATGACCTTGCAGCATCTGAAACATATTAGTTTCTTTCCCCCTTAATATCTCTCCCTGCTACTGCCTGATCTGGCACAACTTGTGACAAATTGTGCTGTACTTTTCACTGATTTCGTAAGTAATTTGAGAAAATACTCTATGAAGATCACTAGGGAAATCTCAAAACAAAACATATTCCTCATCTGAACTGTAAATATGCAGTGAGGAACTTAAACTGTTGCACATACATTTACTTGTTCCTGAATTAAAATGAGTTCTGTAGACCCATGCTTAGTCCAAAATTATTTTAAATATTAGTATTTCAAGGTACAACTGTGGCCTATAATATGGATTTAATGACATTCTTTGGCAGAGTATAAGCATTTGGGAAACACAAACCTATGCCTTTTTATTCTCACTTTATCTAATTATATATTGTACTTTTAAGTACAGAATTTGCCTTATACTTTAAAAGAAGATCAGAGTAATCTTTTGGCCAGAAAGGGGCTTTCACTTAAAAACATGGAGCGTTTGTATTTTTATTTTAAAATTATAGTAAAAATGATATCTAGTAAAAGGATATCTAATTAAGATTGAGCTTTAAGTCCAACTTATTTTTAAGCATAAAATTAGGAAATTACTTGGTGGAACGTTACCATTCATGGCTTTTTTTTTTTTTTAACTCAAAAGGGACAATTTTATTATTGCTGCAATTTAAAAGATTTATTCATGCATATAACATTCTTTTATTTCACAATAGTGGAATGGGTTTTTAAACTTTAAATCACGTTTCCTATTTAGAAAATGTATAGTTTTTTGAGGTAAAGCAAATCACTCAGGTTTCAATTTGAAGGACTGTCAGGAACTGGGCTCCCATTTTAACCTTGAGCTTGATGATTTATATAACTTTGAAAGTCACTAAACTTTTTATTCAAAATTCCTTTATTGGGTGTTCCCCCCTATGTATCAGCCAGAATAGTCTACATTATGCTGCAATAACAACCCCTCAATTTAAATAGCTTAAAATTACAAAGGTTTAATTCTCACTCCTGTACTCATTGAGTATCAGTTGGGAGCTGTGTTACATCATTGTTGTCATTGTCCTAATGTTATAACCTATGTTGTGGGAGTAACCTCTGTTTGGAAGATTGCCCATTGCCAAAGCAGAGGGAAAAGAGAACGTGAGGAAGCTGCACTAGCTCTTAAAGCTTCCACCAACACTATTGGCTAAAAGCAGCAGAGGAGTAGAATTCTATCGTTTAATTGAAGGAGGAAAGACATTGCTAATAGTTAATAGCCTTAAGATTACTATACACTCTCCTCGCCCACTACCCCACATCTATTTACTTATAAATGTTATTACATGGTAAAGTAATGCCCTGAAAAATCACTAAGTTTAAAACAAATTACTCACAATCCTATTATGCTAACAAATCTATTTATTTGTTCAAGTTTACTTAAATGTGTTGTCAACACACATAATTTTTACATAGGTATTGCTTTCTTCTGTTTGTATTGGTCAGACAAATTTACCAATGACTAGAATCTAAATACCATCAGTCTCTTATGGAGGTTTGTTTTAAATCTTATTTGCAATGCGTTTCTAACCTGTCTGTGACTATAATACTGTAGCTGTAATTTTGTAGTTATAAATTAATATAAAAAAGAAGATGAGTATAAACATATAAGATGATCATTTGCATGTGGAATATCATGAACTACTTTACAGAAGATTCCACAGCAGGTAAAAGTGTTTTTGTGTGTATGTGTGTTAAAATAGTTCCAGATAGTTTTAAAAGGAATCCAATATGGGCCTACTTTGTTTTTAATTTCAGTTTTTAATATATTTCAAATATAAGAACCTTATATTTAGGTTCTTTCATCTGGAATTGTAGAGGGGGATGTGTGACATGGAGCATTATCATGATGGAGAATGATTTACAGCACACTTTCAAACACACCTTCTCTCAACCATACCTCACCCAATTGACTGCACTGAACATGCTGAAACTTATCCCACACTGTTACTAAGGTTCCTCGTGCTCACTTCCCGTATTGAAGATCCCTGCCTTTCTGTTGGATGGCACTCGGCAGCAGCATTCACTGTATTTTGTGATGACAATGGAAAGGCTCCATGTCACACATTGCCTCTGGTATATGGCAATTTCTATAAAATAAAAACATTATGGTGTGTCCTCATCCACCTTATTCACTGCATCTGGAATTGTGCAACTTCTGGCTCTTCCTCAAAGTCAAAGTGACCATGAAAGGAAAACATTTTGAATCTATTCAGAACATTGAGGCAGCCATGACAGTTCAACTAAAGACACTCACAAAAGAGGACTTCCAGAACTGCTGCAGAAAGTGGCAAGAATAATGGGATAAGTGTTTTAGAAGCGAGGGGGGGTATTTTGAAGGGGATTAATGGCAATGTATCTTTTATTGTAATAATTAAAAAAAATAAACATTCACCATATTTTCTGATCACACCTTGTATACATACGGTATCATGTCACCAGCAAATAATGACAGTTTTACGTCTTCCTTTTAATTTGGATGCCTTTTATTTCTTTTTCTTGTCTGATTACTGTAGCTAGGACTTCCAATACTATGTTGAATAAAGGGGTGAAAATAGACATCCTTGTCTTGTTTCTGATTTTAAGGAAAACAATTTTAGCTTTTCACCATTGAACATGATGTTAGTTATGGGTTTGTCATATATGGCCTTTCGTATGTGGCAGTGTGTTCCTTCTAGTCCCACTCTGCTGAAAGTTTTTATCAGAAATGGATGTTAGATTTTTGTCAAATGCTTTTTCTGCATTTACTGATATGATCATATGATTTTTTTATCCTTCGTTTTGTTTATGTGGCATATCACATGAATTGATTTGCAGATACTGAACAAAACTTGCATCTCAGGAATAAATCCCACTTGATCATGGTGTATGATCTTTTTAATGTATTACTGAATTTGACTTACTAATATTTTGGTGAAGATTTTTGCATCTATGTTCATCAGGGATATTGGCTTATAATTTTCTTTTTTGTAATGTCTTTTTTGGCTTTGGAATCAGGGTAATGGTGGCCTTGTAAAATGAGGTTGGGAGCCTTCCGTCTTCTTAAATGTTTTGGAATAGCTTGAGAAGGATAGGTGTTAATTCTTCTTTGAATGTTTGGTAAAATTTGCCTGTGAAGCCATCTCTTCTAGGATTTTTGTTTGTTGGAAGTTTTTGATTACTAATTCTATTTTGTTAGTAGTAATCAGTTTGTTCAGATTTTCTGTTTCTTCTTGATTCAGTCTTGAAAGATTGTATGTTTCTAGGAATTTTTCCATTTCTTCCAGATTGTTGAATTTGTTGTCATAGTATTTTCTTATAATCCTTTATATTTCTGTGGTGTCCATTGTCACTTCTCTTTTATTTCTGATTTTATTCATTTGGATCCTCTCTCTTTTTTCCTTGATGAGTCTGGTTAAAGTTTTATCAATTTTGTTTATTTTTTCAAAGAACCAGTCCTTGGTTTCATTGATCTTTTGTATGATTGTTTTAGAATCTATTTCATTTATTTCCACTCTGATCTTTATCATTTCCTTCCTTCTACTTACTTTGGGCTTCATTTGCTGTTTTTTTTTTCTAGTTCCTTTAGGTATAAGGTTAGATTGTTTATTTGAGATTTTTCTTGTTTCTTGAGGTAGGCTTGTATTGATATGAATTTCCCTTTGAGGATTGCTTTCACTGTGTCCCATAGATTTTAGGTTGTTGTGGCTTTGTTTTAATTTGTCTCCAGGTATCTTTTGATTTCTTCCTTGATCTTATTGTTGACCCATTCTTTGTTTAGTAGGATGTTAGTTAGCCTTTATGTGTTTGTGCATTTTTCAGTTTTTTTCTTGTAATTGATTTCTAGTTTTATAGCATTGTGGCCTGAGAAGATGCCAGATATGATTTCAATCTTCTTAAATTTATTGAGACTTGTTTTGTGGCCTAATATATGGTCCATTGTGGAAAATATTCTGTGTGCACTTGAAAAAAATGTATATTCTGCAGCGTTGGGGTGAAATGCTCTAATGATGTCAATTAAATCCATCTGGTCTAATATGTCATTTAAGACTGCTCTTATTGATTTTCTGTCTGGAAGATCTATCTCTTGATGTCAATGGGTTGTTAAAGTCCTTATGATGACTGTATTCTGTCAATCTCTCCCTTTATATTGGTTAATATCAATGTTTGCTTTATGTATTTAGGTGCTCCTATGTTGGGTGCATAAATGTTTACAAGGGTTATAACCTCTTGTTTGGTTCATCCCTTTATCATTATGAAATGTTCTTTGTTTCTTACTATAGCTTTTGTTTTAAAGTCTATTTTGCGGATGACTGAAACTTTTACTTTCAGCCCCTGCTTTTCCTCTGACATCCAGGCTCATGTAGATATTTATTAAATGACATCTTTGTTTACATATCTAATAGGCATTTCCAATTTAACATCTAAACAAAGCTCGATTTTTTTCCTTCTTAATCTTGCCTTCCACTCATTGATTAGTAAATAGCAAAACCCTTTACCTGGTTTCACATGACAAAAAAAACTTGGGATCATTCTCGATTCTCTCCTTCTTTTACACACTGTATCTAATCCGTTAAACAAATCCTGTTGGAAGTTCTACCTTCAAAATAAATCCCAGATCTGACCACTTGTGACCATTTCTACTTATGATACCCTGGTCCATGCCACCACCATCTTTCTCCTGCACCATCACAGTTGGTCTCCTTCCTTCTACTCTTTCCACTACTTTTTCCCCCCAAGTCTATTCTCTACCTAGAAACCCTAGTGTTCCTTTAAAAACTTAAATCTGATCCTGGTGATCCCCCCAATTCTCCTAATACCACTTAGAGAAAAGTTAAGGAATAGAGATTTTGATTCTCTTAGCAAAATGTAGACATTGTTTTGTCAAGCAGAGTTTGATCAAATTTGTTGTATGAGTCTTTTAGTCCATGTATTTATTTTCTGTGTTGGAATATGATCCCGAATTTACAGAGAATGGATATTTTGCTGATAAACAATTTCTAACTCTACTTTCTTTGAGCCACCCATTTCTCCTAAGTGAACTACTCATGTGGTGATGATGTTTAAGCTGGTAAAACAAATCATGCCCACTCTCTTAGCTTTCATTATTTCAAAAACAATGCCAAGATTAGGAAGGGAACATGAAGACATTTACATCAGCTTTTGGTTTGATGCTGTCAAATTAAAGAGTAGATTAATACACTTGTCTTGCTTTCTTTGCCAATGATTTTTAAAGCTTTTTTAATATTAATTTCAGGTGTACAAAACAATGTAATAGTTAGACATTTATTGTCCTCTCAGTAGATGCTTTTGTGTCTTCAGTATTCTAATTAATACAAATTTGTATCACATCCCATCATTTAGTTGCTTTTCCTAGTCAGGTTACTAAGAGTGAGTCTGGGTGATTATAATCTTCCATTTTTCTTATTACCTTCTGAGGGTCTTGCACATCTAAAAGATGGGGTGACAACATCTGAACAATGGCCATTGAAAATAAAAACTTATCTGGTTATTTACTGGGTTGTCATTTAACACTGCTTGCTGTAGCATATTTTCTGGTATTTGATTCCATTTCGTTTTAAGGGTCCCCTATAATTGGACATCCATTTCTAGACAAAGAAAACAGTTCTTTCAGAGCTTACGGGGACAAGTCAATTAACCACCCCCAGCCACACATGGTGCCTGAATAATGTGGGCAGGGAATTGAGTTACATACTTTGGACTTCTCTCAGGAATATGCCAACATGGCCTAATAAGTTAGTTACCTGGTTAGAGCACAATATAATAAAACTCCTATGGGAGGCCCAGACTATCATTTTCCTGAAATTTAACAGAGTGGCTTCAGAGCAAATCCAGTGGTATTTTTCTGAATTCCTGCTCATGTTTCAGCTATTTGACAGGAGAGTAATGTTTCCTGATTTGTCCAGGCTGTGTTCCAGAGAGAAGCTCTTTTTCTTTATAGGCTGTAAACTGGATTTCCTAAAGCACGAAAAGCACTGACCTAGTTATTCTTTGAGCTCTTGCGACCTTGGGGATGAATTTTAGTGATGTGGGAGTAAAGTGTGACAGCATTTGTAGAGGGAAAGGCGTAGCTGGCAGCTCTTGAATTGGCTTCTAAAAGCGTCCGAGAGTCTCGGACTGCTTGCTGCAGTTCTGAAACTTCCAGCACCTTTAAATAGTGCTAATTATTTGGATATTGCTTGACTCCTTCCAACCCCTTTAGGTCTTGGAAAAAAGGAAAGATATGATTTTATGGGTGTTGAGGACGGCTAAATACACAGCACTGGAAAAATGACGTTTTCTGTTTTCTCAGCCTAGGCAAGCCATTAACGAGCAAGCTTTCCCATATACTTCTCCCCAAATTTGACCTGGTGGGATTATGTCTAACCTCAACAAAATAGTTTGTGTTATGCCTGATATTCTGGGAAAAGGGAAAAAATATTCCCGCAAGGAATTTAAATATGGTACATAGTTGTTTAGACTAGTGCTAAGGGTGTGCTAACTGTAACTCTAAACTTAGACATATTTGGGAACAGCATGGCACTTTTGTTGGTGAATTTGTGGTGTTTGTACATTTTTTCGCCTCTTCAGACTTTATTGCGTAGGCAAATACGTACGAGACTAAATCTATTTTTTTGTGCCTCTCTCTATCTTTTATTTGTGACCGTTGACTGACTCATAGATTTACTTTGAACATTATGAGGAATTCCCTGTTGTTGTTCTTACTTAAAAAGGCATAGTTAAATTACAGAACTGACATAGGATGACTCTGTTATTGTTATTAAAGTGGTGAGCACTGGTCTTTAAGCCTATGCAAAGACATTAGAACAGGGCTGCTTTTCCCTTTGTTGACTAACAGTTGTAAATTGAACTTGAAAGGAAAGGGGCACTGTGGGGACAGAGCCCTAGAGAGCAGTTTCCAGGCTCTCGGCCTCACATAGAAGGTGCTGGCTCAGGTAGTAATGGTGATCAGCTGTGACTAGTTGGCCATCAGCTGTTACTGGTTAGCCATTAGCCACTGATATAACTGCTATGGCTAAGCTAGCAAAGTGTGGTGTAGCGAGGTGGTGTAGTGGCGTGGTGTGGCAGAGTGTGGTTACAGATTACAGAGAGGTCGATTGCAGTTGGCAAGTGAGGTTGTTTAGCAGAGACAAGTGGACAGCAGGTTGCGGATCGTGTGTCTCCTGCCTCCTGTGTCTCCAACCCAGCTGCCAGCGAGACTATAGTGGTATGACTCCCCTATCTATGGCTCCATGGGTGTTCCTTTTTGGCCTCACCATATCCTGCGTTCTTATTCTGGGAGCCAGACTAGAGATACCGCTGCAGGCCGTCCAGAATGACAGGCACTTTCCTTTTGTGGCCTTTTAGGGATGCAAGGGCTGCTGGGCTCTCCACTGACAGTGCTATCCCAAAGCTCCAAGTTCGTTCCCTATGCTACTCAATTGACAGTTCAATCCAAATAACTAGAACCACAATACTGGTTTTGAAAGAAAGGAGAATTACTAAAGGAACTGATGGAGTAGACTCTTTTTTATGTAAGCTCTGAGAGTCTTACATAACTCCCAAAACTAGAGTTTAAAAAGACTTGGATTCAACCTTTGAACTCTAGGTTCAAAATTGGGATAATGTCAAGAGGTCTCGTGTTAGATGATAAAAAAGAATTTTGACTTCTCAGCTACAGAATATAGGCTCTCCATTATTTTTCTATAAAGTTTTGATCTACAAAGTTTTTCTCTTTAGAATATATTTTTATGTCTTTGTCACCAACAGGAATTGTAGTTTTCATATTGTTTCCTTTCATTTATTTACAAATTTTACTGAACAACCTCTATGTACCATCCTCCGGGTTAATTGCTGGTTTTATAACTGAAAATGGTATCTGCATTCACGGAGCTTACAATCTAGTGGAAAGATATACAACAAACAATTATACAAATAAGTATTTGATTCTTATTGTAAGTAGTCCTTCCTGTGATGGTTTAGACTTTGCTTTTTTTTTTTAAGTGTTTTTTTCTCTCTAGTTTTTTCAATTATTTAGCAGAACACAAATTTTCATTTGAATTATTAAAAGAAATTCTGTTCTAATTATGTAGGGTTTATACATCAAAATCTGGCTTTTGATAAAATTTAACTATAGACTGACTCTGTACTTACATGCTGTTGAAAGTAAATATTAGAGATTTAGTAATATAATAAAACTTGACAGTTATTTAGTCCACCTTTCTATAAACTGAAACTATTCCTAATTATTATTATTATTTTTCTGAATTTCACTTTTTTTTTTAATTAAAGTTTATTGGGGTGACAATTGTTAGTAAAGTTACATAGATTTCAGGTGTACAATTCTGTATTACATCATCTATATATCACATTGTGTGTTCACCACCCAGAGTCAGTTCTCCTTCCATCACCATATATTTGATCCCCCTTACCCTCATCACCCACCTCCCACCCCCTTACCCTCTGGTAACCACTAAACTGTTGTCTATGTCTATGAGTCTTTGTTTATTCATTTATTTTTTCTTGTTCTTTTGTTGTTTTTAGTTTTATACATATCAGTGAAACACATATCAGTGAAATCATATGGTTCTCCACTTTTTCTGTCTGACTTATTTCGCTTAGCATTATACTCTCAAGATCCATCCATGTTGTCACAAATGTTCCTATATCATCTTTTTTTACCGCCGAATAGTATTCCATTGTGTATATATACCACAACTTCTTTATCCATTCGTCTATCGAAGGACACTTTGGTGGTTTCCATGTCTTGGCCACCGTAAATAAAGCTGCAATGAACATCGGAACACATATATCTTTATGGATAAATGTTTCCAGGTTTTTTTCGTAGATACCTAAGAAAGGGATTGCTGGGTGCTATGGTAATTCTATTCTTAATTTTTTGAGGAACCTCCACACTGCCTTCCATAGCGCTGCACCAGTCTGCATTCCCACCCACAGTGTATGAGGGTTCCTTTTTCTCCACAGCCTCTCCAACACTTGTTACTATTTGTCTTGTTGATGATAGCCATTCTGACTGGGGTGAGGTGATATCTCATTGTGGTTTTTATTTGCATTTCTCTGATGATTAGTGATGTTGAGCATTTTTTCATATGTCTACTGGCCATTTGTATGTCCTCGTTGTATTCTTAATTATTAATAAATATTTGTTGAGAAATTTATTTGTGCATGTCACTGTGTATGGGATTCACTGTAGGGAATGCATATATATGTTTGCACAATGCTTCACATATAAGTGATATAAAACATGTAAAAAATGACCATAATGTGTGATAGAGAGGTTTCCCTTTGATTACATGAGTGATCAAGGAGGCTTTATGAAAGGAGTTATGTTTCGATTAGTCTTGAAGGATGGGTAGATTTAATTTTAAAAATCAAATTATAACAGTCCATTTACAAACACTTTGAGCATATATAAAATCATAAAGAAGAAAACAGAAACAGCACGATCAGGACCCTGTCAGGAGGGCTAGGAAGGAGGGTGTGCGTTTTGAGGGGTGCACAGCTTGAGGAGTAACAATACTCCTTTTCCCCTTTCCTCCCCACCCCCAATGGTAAAGGTCATGGGTCATTCCACTTGCCCTCGACCCTAATAGAAGTGGCAGTTCTAGAATGATTCCCGGCTGCACTAAGTTGGAGAGTGCTGGTCTATTTTGTTTGACTATTGTCAAGCCAGTAGGGATAGCTGAGAAGGAGAAAGGATGGTTCAGTGGCGGAAGGAATGACAGAGGTTGGGATTAGGGCTATCTGCATTTTCAATACGTGGTGCAACAAGAATTTATGAGTGTCCCTTGGACCAAGTGGACAGAGGGTGGCTGGGGTAGTCTTGCTGGTTCCCAATCACTCAAGAGGGCTTTTAGCTGAGCAAGGGCACCCTGGGGGCAAAAGGCCATGGGTGAACTGCTGAGGCAGGGCCTGAGCAGAGGAAGGCAAAGTCAGACTCGAGACAGATTTCCCACATCAAGGCACTAGGCAGAGGACTCCAAAGGTCGTCCAGCACACCCCACGAGAGAGCTGGTGTTTGAATACAGCCCAGATAGAACTGTGATCCAGTGAGGGTTACACAAAGAAATAGTGACAACCAACATGAAGAGGAGAGGGTGTCATTTTTCTACTTCCTCCTCCTTGCCCCACAAACATGTCTAAAAACTAGCTATGAGAGGGTGGAGAGCAATTTCTTTCCACGTCAAGCTTCAGGAAGCCAAGTCTGGCTGGCACCAGAGAAGAGACAGAGAAGGGTTGGAGGAATGTGTGTGGTAGAGGAAGGTTTTAACATGAAAATGAGAACAGTTTTATGATGAACAGGAGTCTTGAGAACCAGAATGAGAAGGTTTTAATAAAAAAGAGAGTTTTTAATAACAAGAGAGTTTCTCGTTTTCTATTCATGTTATTTAAAAATATTTTTAAATTTTAAATGATTTTAAATCTTTATTCTTTTTATTCTTTCTACCCTTAACTGCCTCTTTTTATGTGTCTTTCTTTCTTAATGGTTTACATTATTGACCTATCCCTGTTTTGTCGTTCTTAACATTTTCTTTGACAAGATTTTTTGATGTTGCAAATGTGTATCACGTCAGGAATAATTAAAAACAGAATTGGATAGATACCCTTTTACCAGAATCGAAATGTTCCCCTCCCCCAATCAGCAGCGCCCACTCCACTTTTAGAGCTTCCCCAAAATTATTTAGGCTAAAAGTACTTTCTAAAAACACTGCCAATCTTATTACACAGGCCACATATTTGATTTGTTAAACATTACTATTTCTGATATCACACAACAAGTGGTCTCTTACTGTTTTCTAATATATGCAGCCTTGCTACATTACCTTTGACAGTGTATGTCAGTGGACAGTAGTAGTTTGGTGTGTCTTGGACTTAAATATCTGGTTTGATACTGGCTATTGTGAAACTCATTTTGGAATATTATTGCTTTTCTGACTACAGTCAGTTTTTAATTATTTATAATAATAGAAGCATAGAAGTGAGTTTTCGAAATTACTATTTTTACATTTTGAAATAAGTGTTTGTGCTTATATGGTTATATCTAATATTCTCTTCAAGTTGTTCTAAAGAGACCTGTCTCAGGACACTCTGAAAATTCTTTCTTTTGCATTTTGTTCACACGGCTTGCTTCTTTCTAACATTTTATTGTCTCTATCCTGAAGAAGTGGCTCTGTGCTCTTCCAAACCTCCTTTGAAGCAAAGGTAATTTTTCCATTTTTAAAATTTCCATTAAGGGTCAGAAGGCAAATAGAGTCTAAAATGCCAACAAAACAAATAATTAGGTATAAAACATAAGTACAGAAGATGAGATCTGCCTTGGACCCTGACTCTACAGGGGGCGAATTGGGTTTCTAAAAAGTTGCTGAAGCCCTATCCAGTATGGCAGACCTTTTAAAAAAATTAAATTAGAGTCCTACTAAAACCCAAATATTGTACATGTGCACATGTGTGTAAGGGTTTGATTTATTTGTAGGATTTAGTCAGTACATTAAGAGTGGTTCAGTTTCCCAGGGATAGTGTCATATTAACCAAACTCTTGACAGTTGTATAGACAGCATATTTTATTAATCTGCAGTAAGAAATATAAGGAAAGGGGGCACTTTCTCTTTAGAACTACCTCAAAAGGTTTAGAGTCAGAAGGTGACCTGATGAGCTTGGAATCAGGTTAAGGGGAGTTAATTTTAAACTCCGTATGTTTAGAGCGTCAAGGTGTTAGCTTATGAGAGTTTGATGAATCTATGACCATAAGAAAGAAATTCCTGTCTTGGACTGGTCAGGTCCCTAGTGAGGCCATCCTTGCCCTTCGACAGATGTGTAGATAGGCACTCGCTTTTCTATGTTCCATCCTAACCAATCTTCCTCTGACCAACAACTTCGTTATACCATTGGTTGGCTTAAAGTCAGGTTCTAATTCTTCCCATTTGTGGCCCAGAAAATGTCTTGTCTCAAGAGTACCAATAAGATATGTCTGGTTCTTAGGAACTAATTTTTAGCTAATTCTCAACAATCTTAATTATCTTAAGTATAGCCTACAATGAAAATATTACACTATGCTTTGCAACAATATGTAAAATAACATATATTTTATTTGATCCAAAATGCTAAATGGAAAACTATTTAAAAATTACACAGACATTTATTTCTTTGTTCATTGAGATAAATGCTTTTAAACTTCCTCGATTTGGGGTATTTTGCAGACTGTTTTTGATAAGGTTAGTTGAGAAAAAGATCCCAGAAACCATTTGTTGTTGAGGGTATTAAAAGTAATCATACACTGGGCTAATATTCAAATAAGATATATAAATTGTTAACGCACTGCAGTATGATAAAGGCTCCAGAACAGTTATGATATCACTTAAAAATCTCTACTGATAATTTGTACCACTTAAAATAGCAAATAATGAATGAATGGATATTTTCTAATTGTGTAATAAGAAAAAGATACCATTTATATTTTAGAAGTTGATGGTAAGGAGGGTTAAGATGATAAAAATTGTATTAAATTACAACTGTGATTGAAATTCCACTAGCACATACTCATTTCACATGACAAAGGATAGTGTGACCTCCCTGTAGAGTGTTGTACTCATACCCCAGCTATGCAAACATTATTGGCAACTGAATTGCCATCAGCTCTAATAGTATAATATCTTAAAATTGAAAAAAAACCCTCTATCCACAGTGATTTTAATTAGTAGAAAAATTATTGCAGAGTTTAGCTCGAAGCTTATACATCTGAGATGGTCAGTGAAAACTTCTTGATGGATTAGACAGATCATCGCACTTCATCTGTTCAGTGCCAAATGGGCCAGGTCATTTGACATATAGTATCTTCGAGGGATTGGTTCCAGGGCCCCTAGAGGATACCCAAATCCTCGCTGCTCAAGTCCCTTCTATAAAATGGGATGATATTTGCATATAACCTATGCACAGCCTCCTGTATACTTTTAATCATTTCTAGATTGCTTATAATGCCACATATAATGTAAATGCTATGTAAATAGTTGTTATACTGTATTGTTTAGGGAATAATGACAAGAAAAACATCTGTCCATGTTCAATACAGTCACAATCATTGTAGGCCTAACTATATAGTATAGTTTTTGAATATTTATGACCTGTGGTTGTTGAACCCAAGGATGTGGGACCTACAGATACAGAGGGCCAACTGTACAGTATGAATTTATAAGGAAAACTAGTTTCATAGGAGGTGAAAGATGTTTTTCTCATGGTTCTATGTCTCTGTGGGAAAACTATTATGCAGAAAGAATAACTTTTAGATATTATCTCCCCTTGCTGAAGGAAATATCTTGCTCCATGCCATTTTTCTACTGCATTTCATTGAAACATAGTAAGTCGTTGAGCATTCACTCATTGAAATGTGTGGCCACTCCCAGCACTCTTATCTCTTTTATTGTGTAAAGGATTTAAAAATAATTTTAAAAATAATCTTTATATTTGTGAAAAATTTAAGAAGTACCAAATCACACACTTAAGTCAAACTGTTAATTTGGGGGTATTGTCTTACAGTGTTTGGCCATATGTATCATTTCACCTCCCCTTTTTGGCTTTTCTATAATTAAAATGTAATATTTTCATGCTCTGTTATGTCATTAGTAGTCTGCCTCCTGATCAGAATAGTAGATTGGGCCTTGCAAGAGGTAGGCCTCGGTGGGTGCCCATTGTTTCCAAACCTCCTTGCTTGTGTTATTGTCCCCATTGTTTGCCTTGTGCTTGCCACTACTTGTCACTAGCTCTTCCAGCTCAAAAAGCAATTGGCTGTTTCCTTGGATCATGAGATTTGATTGTTGCCCTGGAGGTCTGATCTATGAACTCAGAATTTTGGACCTCACCTGTTTGGCATGGCCCAGGAGCTCCCACTGCTGTGTACCTCTCCTCAGAATCAGCTCTGACTAGCCATTTCCTATTCCTTCCGGTAAGTGATGGGCAGTAACATTGTAAACATTTTCTCTATCACGGAATACCAATGATAAAGTCATGTAGCCTAAACTAGATCTCTCTTTTAAAGGGGAACCCAGAAAAGAATTTCAGCCTTGGCTTATGACACATTTCTCTCAGACACTAAGCTGCTTCATATCCTTAGACACCAGCAATTCTTGTTCAAGTCTGATGTTTGCTCCTGTTTCCAACACCTAGAAACTTCAGGGAGCATCTCACTCTTGCACCCTCAGTACAACTTGCTTTCTCTCACCTTGTCACTACTTCCGTGGTCCCTCAATATTCTCTCTCCTCCTTGTAACTGGAATCCCCCCAGCAGCAGCCCGTCTTCCACAGCAAAGTGTGTAGACTACTGGGAGGATAATTCTCTTCCTGTACCCCATTCCCTAACCTTGACTATGGCTTTAGGGGGAATTTGTCCACGGAGACATTTGTACAAAGTACAAAGATATGAGAATGTGTGCAAAGTATGAGGCAGAGAGAGAGAAAAAGGAGAAAGCTGGAACTCCCTCAAATGAATAATTTTTATATGAATAATTTTTATCTTCTTTCTAATCATATCTACTTAGGTTTCAAAATGGTTTTTGAGGTTATTTTTAAATGGATGCATATTATGGTACAGGAGCATAGTTTTCTTAATGGTATCTCCTGTGATTGGCATTTAGAATGATTTTACTTTCACAGAAAGCACTACAATGAATATATTCATGCTTATGGGTTTTTTTCTTTTGTCGATTTAAATAAGATACTAATATATGTAAGGTACCAAGTACAATAAATGGTTTTATTTTCTAGGGTATTTATAAATTCCTAGGGTATTTATTATTAAATACCCTAGATAAATTTCTAGATAATTTTCTAGGGTATTCTTAAAGTGTATGCACCATTTACTGGCTCTTTATTTGTAGGGTCATATTACTTTCCAAAAGGGTTATACAACAACCTTAGCTACATTAAAAAATATATTGCCAATTTAAGCAGCCTCAATGTGTCAAGTTTGTTATGAATACCAGCACAAATGAGCTTTGTTTCTTTGTGAGTGTTTGCTCCTTCTATGAATTTTATGTTTATATCCTTGGCCTTGATATTTTTCTTAAAAATAGCAATGCCACTGTCACTTATATTAGTTTTAGTTTTTATTAAACAAAATAAAACAATTTTTTATATTTGAATGCCAGTTTTACCTTTGTGACTTCTTATGTATTTCAAGGATAAGACAATTCGACTTTCTCCATTGATCTGACCATCATTCTATTTTCTATCTGCTAATTTTTAAAAAAATTGATTTTCTATATCTCTCTCTAATCCATCTGCAGTTTATTTTCTTACATGGTGTAAATTACAGATCCACATTTTAATGGACTTTTGATTTAATCACCCTAAACTGATAATCAATTCATATTTTATAATATATTATTTTATAACATATTTGTTTAAACTGTATAGTTGGTACATTTTTATCTCTTCATTCTGATATCTTAGTCAAAATGTGCAAATTTACACTTGATTTAATTCTGTTTGTTTCATGCATAGTTCCTATAGAGGTTGATTATGTGTCTGTCTTTCTTGTTAATGTTGTCTCCATTCAAACAAAGGCTGGAAGAACTGTTGGTGGTTAGTGCCATAACAAATGATTGTGTTGCACTGTTATAATAATAAACTTGTTTGAATTTTTATTTATAATCAGAAATCATAATAAATGTAATTATTATAATATAGTTTATTTCCAAAATCTCTCATGAAAGTTTTTTTTGGGTGCTCTTAAATACCAAACTATCTCCAATCTTCAGAACTTCTCTGTTTCTCTAAAGCTCATGATTTGAACTACACAAAATTTCAGAAGCAACTCTGGCTTTCTGGTATTTGCAACCTAATGGGTTTTTGTATTTTTTAAGAATTCCAGATTGTCACTCCACCCCCATATGGATATTTTAGACAGAACCATGTGCATGTGTTTAATCAAATTTTGCTCAGATAAAAGATTTATGTATTTTGTTCCTGGTTTTAGACATTTCACTTAGTGATACCTTTAGTCAAAGATAGAAAGCTGAACAGGTACTTTACCTCTGCTCTGTTCTAAGATTCCACCAAAATTACAGAACAAAGAATAAATTATAAATGTACTGGAAAACAGGAAAGGTGACACAGTATCTAATATGGATGAATGTATGGAAATGTTCATGAAATTCATACATAGTTAGGGAGAGTTTAATTGCCTTAGTCACTTTTTTGGAAGGCAAATTTGGCTGTAGCTACCAAAATGAAAATGTACATTTCCTTGGAACTAGCAATTACACTCCTAAGAATATGTACGCACTCCAAAAATATTTAAACATGTGCCCAAAGATGTATGTAACATCTTTGGATATTCAACAACCTGAATGTTCCTCAAAAGGAAAATCATTAAATGAATGCATGAATGTGTACGTACATATAGATACAATTTGTATGATTATATTTATAAATATCATATATACATGTTGGTGTATACACAGTGTTCGAATGCTTTGAAAATGTTTACATAAGTTCTGAGTAGTGGCTACCACGAGAGGGGAGAGGGTCTTAGTCGAGGGGCTATGAGGGAATAAGATAAACTTTTACTTTTTATACTATGTATACTTCTGTATTATTTGAAGAATTTTCAAATGAGCATCAAAAGATTGAGTAATATTCCTGAGGTTTCCTCTAGCTAGTGTTTCACCTATATTTCATTTGTCCACGAATCTGAGATCTTTGACATTTCTCTTTGTTTATTCTGATTATAGATGATTCTATCTCATAACTTTTCTGTCAATTTAAAAGTTAGTATGACTATAATTTTGAGTAAATAGTTTGGCTGACATGTCCCACTTGATATCATTGTTTCTGAAAAGTGTAGACCATTAAAAAACATAGTATGAGTTATTTGTTCTACATTCTCTTGAGACAAAATATTGAGCTTGAAACTAGGTTCAGTTTTTAAATAACACAATTATTGTTATAATATTTAAGTGTCTGCAAACCCTGGATGCATTATCATATGTAGAATAGGCATGTTGCGCATTCATTATTTCTACAGTACAAACTGAAAAAAACACACAGAATGAGGAACCAAAGAATGAGCAGGCGTATTTTATTTATTATGATAATCCTCCTCAAGTCCCCTCTTCCCGCTTTTGATCTAGGTGAAAGCAAGCTGGGAACCTAATTAAACCAGTGCTGAGTGAGACCAGGAGATACACACAAAAACCCCAATTCTGACCAACCAGATTTTGAAGTTGAAGTTAATTAAGAGCAATATACAAATAATCCCTGCAAATGGTGACATTTAAAAATGCATTTTGAATATTCTGAAGGCAGTTATGTAAATCACCAAGAATAAGACTCTAGAGGAAATGTAAAACATGCAGGCTCACTTTTTAATACCTTTTGGTAATGTTTTCATTAGACTTAATGTTTGCCAGGGATGGTGTATTTGGAGGTAATCTGATGACAGAAATGTTGTAGCCCCATGAGATGTGGAGCCAGAGAGGAGGGGGGCTGCTAAGAGGGAGACCTAACAGTCAGTGATAACAATAAAAATAAGGGAACTAAGGACATTCTCTGTGGTTCTGTGGGGGTTTTGAGCCTGCCTGAAATGTAGGAAGCAGAACTAACAAGGTGCAGAGGAATCAGCAGTTTAAAAAAAGGCATGACCTCAGTGCTCATGAAGGTTCCCACCTTGGATGGGCTGTTGGAATGGGGATGACAAAAATTACAACCGTGGAGCTATGTCATTGAAGTTACAAGATGTGTATGACCATCAAAGAATTTCAGCTCATGGATTTCAGTAGGACAATTAGAGGGCATGTGGTCATTGCTGTTATTATACAGCTGAGGAAACAAATGCAGAATATTTAAGGATATTTCTACCATCATACAATTGACCATTGGTGGAATAGGAAACTAATGACGGTTGTTCTCCTTCTTCCTCTATATCTGCAGACTTGGGAGGCAGCAACTTCTTGTGCAGCTGCTCTAGAAGCAATTCTGATAACATGTGACACAATTCTGTCATAAATATCTCCCAGCTCCCCTCCCCAAATATGCCGGCCTCTTGGTCCTTCCCCATTCCTTCCACCTTTTCCCTCTTTCCCCTTTGGCATTGGCTGACTCTTTATTAAGACCTTACAACTTTTCTCTCCTCCATGATGTTTTTAAAAAAAATCTATTAAATAATTTTTGTATATGTATTCAGAAAGCACCCCAGAAATTGTTAATTCTTTTGTATGACACTCGTTCTGTTCTCGTTGAGTATTGCTTTTTGCGGGTAGGGAGTGAGGAAATTGTGCTGAGCTATTTTATGTAGCTCTGAATTGAATTTCTAGTCTCAGAGACTTAGGGAACTGGAAATGTGCTCCACATTTTGCCTATCAACAAAGCCTAATCAAGAATGCATTCTTTGCCAGCAACATTCAAAACAGAGATGATTCCAATCTGTGGCTTGGAAATAAACTACTTTTATTGCATTTCAATGTATAGTGTTCTTTGCCTTCATTTTGCACAAATATTCAGGGAATTTTCCCATTTAGAAGAACCTAATGCACAAATTAAGGTATTTCAAGTAATGCCATTCATGATCTGTCAGAAGATTATTATGAATTGATATGTGATACTATTGTGAGTTCCTAACAACAATCTACTTAGAATATGTTCCTACATATGCATATTTCACAGGAAAACTAAGTGTTTTTAGATTAACAATATTAACTTAATGAGATTGGTTTATTAATCAGACCTCAATTTGCAGGTCTGTGTGTGTGTGTGTGTGTGTGTGTGTGTGTGTGTGTGTGTGTGTGTTTTAGCTTTTCTTTGACTTTTCCCCCCACAAACACTCTCACAAGATATGGCTAGCAGAATTGCTCAAAACTAATTTTAGACCCTAAGACTAACCATAGGTTATACGACTGATTTATAGTAGCAGAATTCAGTAACATTTGAGAGCCTTATAAACAATTTTAAAAATGCTATGGGTTGGAATTCTTGCTCAATTTAAACAATTCAAAAGTTTGGAAAATAGTATTTGCAAATGTGTCCTGTGGATCTGCCTGTTGGAATAATGCTTCTAACTAAACACAGAACAAAATTAAATGGAAGAAATTTTTAAATTCACAGAGCCAGAAAAAATAAAATAAATCTCAAATACTCACATTAAATTAACCCTGGATTTATCTTGCTAACATGGCAAGTCATTATATACTTAACACAATTGAGATAGATGGTTTTGATGAGCAGACCATTTCTTGAAACAATATTTCCACAGTATGTGCAATGGAAGAGCTTGGGATAACACCAAATTAACCCTGAGGGAGTTATTGAAATGCTGAAGATTTTATATATATATATATATATATTTAATTTATTAGTTTCAGGTGTACAGGACAAGGTAATACTTAGACGTTCATCATTTATATCCCTCACACTGTGAACCCCCCTCCCCCCATCCATTATCCCTCTGACCTCACACCGAACCATCACATTATATATATAAAATTATAGTTGGCATTCATTAATGTTTAGCTTCTGGTGTACAATGCCATGATCAGGCATCCACATTATCTCTGAGGTGGTCTCCCAAATAGGACGCATGTCCATCGGATACCCAACAAAATCTTTACAACATTATTGAATAAGTTCCCCAAATTAATTTTCAAAAAACCCTGAGGCCATCTTGTGGTTACCAGCTGCTTCCTAATCCCTTCACCTTTCCCCTTATCCCCAACCCCCCCCCCGCCCCCGCCCATCTAACAACTCTCAGTTTTTTCTTTGTGTCTCCAAAACTGTTTCTGATTAGTTCATCCACATATTCTTTTCTTTAGATTCTGCATATAAGTGAGATCATATGGTACTTGTCTTTCTCTGTCTGACTTATTTCACTTAACATAATGTTCTCTAGATCCATCCATGTTGTTGCAAATGATAAGATTTCTTTCTTCTTTATGGCTGCATAATACTCCATTGTATAAATGTACCACAGCTTCTTAATCCAGTCGTCTACCGATGGGCATTTCGGTTGTTTCCATATCTTGGCTATTGTGTAAAGTGCTGCAAATAACATAGGAGTGCATACTAATTTTTGAATTGGAGTTTTGGATTTCTCCGGGTAGATGCCTAGGAGTGGAATTACTGGATCATAGGGTAGTTCCATTTTCAGATTCCTGAGATACCTCCATACTGTTTTCCATACTGGCTGCACTAATCTGCAATCCCACCAACAGTGCACTAGCGTTCCCTTTTCTCCACATCTGTGCCAGCATTTGTTGTTTGTTGATTTATTGATGATAGAAATGCTGAAGATTTTATATGGGAAACTGAGCAGAGTAAAGCTGAAGGATCTAACATATGGACAGACAAGCGCCCACATTGTGAACAGATGAATTCTCAAGTTTCATTGAAAAATCACTAGTTTCTAAGTCACAATAATAATAGTGAATTCTCAATGTTAGCTACACACTAGGCACTTTCTAACTCCTTTATGTGAATTGACTCATTTAATTCTTTCAAAAATCCTATGACTTAGGTTATAATGAACCTAATTTTACAGAAGAAGAATCTGAGGCACAGAGAAATTAAATTGTTCGAGGTTCCACATTTGGATCTCAGGCAGTTTGACTCCCGAACTTGTAACAACTTCATACATAGAGGTGATGGTATTAATACTATATAACAGTCACCCCCCTACTTCCCCAATTTAAAAAATATATATATATATTCACAATTTTGTTGGTCAGGAATTTAGGAAGGGTTCCTCTGGGCAGCTTGCATTTGCTCTACGTGATGTTACCTGAGGTAGTTAGACTGGGGCTGAGAGATTCACTTCCAGTGTGGCCCGCTTACGTGGCAGGCAATTTGGTATTGGCTGTCAGCTGGGAGCTTGACTGGGGTTGTTGGTCAGGACCCTTGGTTCCATTCCACAAGGGTCTCTCCATATGGTTCCTCTCCACATGGGGTTGCTTAGGCTTCCTCACAAGACAGTGGCTGTATTGCAAGAGTGAGTGTCCTAAGAAACAGGGAGTGGGAGCTTCTAGTTTCTTATGGTCTGGGCCTGGAAAAATAGCAATCATTATTTTTGCTGTATTCTATTGGTCAAAATGGTAACAGGGACCACCCAGATTTAAGAAGAAGGGGTCTACCTCTAGATGGAAAAGTGGCAAAGAATTTGCAGCGATCTTTAATCCATCACCTAGAGTAGACCATTAAAAAAAGTGTACATTTACTATTCATTTATCATGTGACCTAGATTAATGTTTCTCAGACTTATCTTCAACCTCTCTTCCTCAATCAGCTTAGTTTTAAGTTTGTCTTCTTAAAAATAAAAGTTTTCTTTTTACGTCTTAGAGTTTATGATTCTTTGAGACAAGGATGTATTGTTTTTAAATGTAAAAATACATGGAATATAGTTGGGATTCTATATATGTTTATCATTTATCATCTTTCCTTTTATTTTAAGGCAACTACAAGATTTAAAAAACAATAAAAAATTAACTACATTTCAGAGGACTAAAGTGGATTAAGTTGTTTGAAAGTACAAATATTCTATTTTATCTTTTATAACATAATCACTTTATTTTCCACGTTGCATTGTAATGTTTCCTTGTCTTCATCAAACTTCATGCCTATGAGCTCTTTTGGGGCAGGAGTTATGTCTAATTCAGCCCTTATACTATATCCTCAGAATAAATACCCTGGGAAATAGTAGATACTCAGTAAATATTTGGGGAATGAAACTTAATAGCAATAAAACAATTTGAATGTACCTAAAATAATATATCAACAACTCTAATTTACTAATTGATGTTTGTCTTATTGAGACTCTCATATGTTGACTCCTAACGAAGCAGAACTCCATCTGGTCATATGATAATTCAGTAAACATATTTGTCACTTTAAATGTTTTAATACACTTTAGCCAGGGGCATATATCATTCTATCTCTGATAAAAGAAATTCAAAATATGTAAAGACATTAATATGAGGTCTGACAATGAAGTTTGCAAACTTCATTAGTAAGTAACGATGTTGCTAACCGTTTTTTTTGAGATCAGAGGTATTACTCATTATGAATTTGTACCAAGTGGACAAACAGTTAACCAAGTTTACTACTGGGAAGTGCTGAAAAGGCTGTGTGAAAAAGTTAGACGACCTGAGATTTTCTCCAACAATTCATGGCTCTTGCATCACGACAATGCACCAGCTCACACAGCACTGTCTGTGAGGGAGTTTTTAGCTAGTAAACAAATAACTGCATTGGAACACCCTCCCTACTCACCTGATCTGGCCCCCAATGACTTCTTTCCTTACCCAAAGATAAAGGAAATATTGAAAGGAAGACATTTTGATGACATTCAGGACATCAAGGGTAATATGAAGATAATTCTGATGGCCATTCCAGAAAAAGAGTTTCAAAATTGCTTTGAAAGGTGGACTAGGTGCTGGCGTCAGTGCATAGCTTCCCAAGGTGAGTACTTCGACGGTGACCATAGTGATATTCAGCAATGAGGTATGTAGCATTTTTTCTAGAATGAGTTCGCCAACTTAATTGTCTGCCCTCGTATTAACACATAATTGTATATCTATCAAGGATCCCAATTTATATTTATCTCAAAAGGTAAGAACTTTGTTTTTCTGGTGAAAATGTATTTTAATCTAATTGCATGCCATTTGGCATTTTGTATTTAGCTAAAATTAATGCTAATACCAGACACTTGCCCTGAAGTATCATCTACTCATTTTGATTTAGAGTTGCCCTCTTCACTTCATATTTGTTTTTTTCTTTTCCTTCTCAGAAATGAAAATAATAATAAAGACTGAACATGCAGAGCACCACTTAGTTTGAACATTGGTTTTCTCAGTACCAGGAATAAGTTAGGCTTCTGCAACCCAGGGCGTATGGAACCCCTACTGTTAAGCTGCCCCATAACATACCTGGGATTTCTGATCTGAGAGTGCTGAGATTATTAAATCTAGGTATAAATTCAGAATGCAGCTTATTCAGATATAGAGGAAAAGGGTTGTGTAAACTCTGTGTGTGTGTGTGTGTGTGTAGGGTGGATTCAAATATTTGATGAAAAAGAAATAGCTACGTGAAGGTAATTCAAGAAAAAGATGGGTAGGCCACTAATAATCCACTAAGAAAAGATGTAGTCTTAATCTTTGTATTAGACAGAGAAATAGAACTAATAAGATAGATGATAAATAGATAGATTGATGATAGACAGACAGACAGAGAGATTTATTATGAGGGATTGACTCACATGATTATAGAGGCTAAGAAGTCTCGTGATCTGCCATCTGCCAGTTGGAGACCCAGAAATGCAGGTGGTATAATTCCAGTCCAAACCTGAAGGCTGAGAATCAGGGTAGCCAGTCTGAGTCTGAATGCCCAAGGACTGGGGGTGGGGATAAGGATGGGTAGGTGCAGTTGATGGTGTAAGTTGTGATCTGAGTTTGAAAGCCTGAGAACCAGGAGCGTCAGTGTGGGAGGGCAGGAAAAGATGAATGTCTCAACTCACACAGAGAACAAATTCCTCCTTCCTCTCTGCCTTTTTGTTCCAGTTAGACCCTCAACGGATTGGATGATGTCCATCTGCAATGGTGAGGGCGATCTTTTTACTCAGTTGAATGACTCAAATGCTAATCTCTTCCAGAAACAGCGTCAAAGACACAACCAGAAATAATGCTTTACCAGCTATCTGGGCGTCCTTTAGTCCAGTCAAGTTGACACATAAAATTAACCATCATAATCTTCAATTAAAACATTCTTATCTGAATAGCTAATCTTCAGGACAGTGGCTCTCACATTTCTTGATTGTGAATCATCCAAATTCATTATTTCTCTTCCTATTAAATTTTTTTCCCATCTAAATTATGTGCTCCAATACCTGTCTTGCCCTGGGTAGCAATTATGATTTAGCAAAGCAATGATTAGAAAGGGAGTGCAAAAGAAGAATCTCAAATAAACTCATTTGGCTAGTTATTTTGTGTTCTAGTAACAGCTCCATGGACTGTATAATTAGAATTATTGGGTAAAATTAAGCATGGATTTTTGTTGTCTACAGATTATATTAATGCGTATGTTTTGTTTTCCAGTGACTATCATGGGTAATAAAGAATTAGCTGTTTATAAGTATGAGAAGCTATATGTAAGGTGGCTAACATTGAGAGACATGAGATAGAAAAGATTTTTAAAATAGGAATTATTAAATCTTATAAAAATTATGGGGTAGTCTGAAAATCAGTAAAGATCAGGTATTTATGATGATGGTGATGATAATGATACATAAAGGTAATAATATTAAAAACCAAAACTCATACTCTAGTACACCCATTTGGAAATGAAAGTAAAATCAGGTGGAAGGCTTCAGAAAGGTGACTAGTTTGAGTCAACCACTTTGCTCTTTCCCCTACTTCCCCAACTCCAACCCAAACACTTTAGCACTGAAATGGGAAATGATGAACTCAAGTCAGGCATTACAAGAAATCTCACTTCCAACTTCATCAAGGCCCATTGCAAATGACTTACCTCAGAAAAATGAAAAGCACCTTCATCTCAGCAGCTTCAATGGGGGATTGTGTTTTACAAGCACACACAAAAAATTATGAAAATGAGCATGTGGGGAGTTTAATCGCTAATTTTCCAAGTTGATTATCTTGGCCAGTTCATTGGGATGCTCTTGCTTCTTAGCTAATTTAATTTGTTTCATCCTTTTTATTGTCTCATTTAAATAGCAATTAGGGGAGCTAGCACTCCATTTCCCTCCTACTTGCCCTTTTACTAAATCATGATTTCACCCTGTGCCAGATAGTTACGGGTGGCACTGGTGAAAGGCAGAGTGGGTGAACATACTTGACTCAAGCAGAGTAATCGAGGGAAAAGTTGCCAATAATCAAAATGTTTGTGTGTGTGTGTGTGTAATGAATACCTTAGAACAACTCATTTATTCGTACATTCAGAAATGTGAAACATTCCTCCTTGGAAATTCACCTTAACCTATATGATGCTAATCGACATGCTGCAGCCATTTAAAAACCAGTTTCCAACCTAAGTAAACTATCAGAACCCTTCTCTTTTATACTTTGTGTTTTAAATCTATAAATTTGTATATGTGACAAACAGCTATTAAATGCTATAATATTTTCTAATATATTGTCATTAAGAAGAGTTTATCCAGTGCTGGTTTGTATGTGCCCATATCTTAGGTGAGTCAAAAGAGGAATTCCTTGATACGGAGCGCCCCACTAATAGATTTTGCACTCCATTCTTGAAACACTGTATATTTTGATGAGAACAGTGTGAGAGGTCTCAATTCAACATGCACTGACTTTGCCTTTTGTTATAGATAAAAGAAGCAGGAAGGATAGCTCTTGTTCTCAGACAGCTTTACTCGGGGGTGAAAAGACAAACAAACATGAAATCGAATGCAGTTAACAAATTGCATAGCTGTACTGATGACTTTTCAGTGCAGGATGGTCGGTGAAGTTAGGCTAGAAGACTCCTTGAAGTGGCGAAAACTTGGTGAGAGAGAGAGAGGTTAATATGGCCTAAGTGTCAACCAGTGGTGCTCTCTACGGTCAGTTGGCCCTTGCACCTTTGGAAAATCCACCAAAAAGCCACCATGACAGTTGCCCATATGTCCTTTGGTCCTCAGGTTCACATAGTCCAAAGTAATTAGAGGAAATTGCCAACGCCAGCCTCATTGAGACTTGTATCGTTAAGGAGAAAGAGGAAATTTATACATCTCCAAAATAATATTTGCCCTCAAGTATCTCCTTCTAAATCATGATAGAAACCTACAAACCTTTAACATTACCAATTTCCTTTGTTTATCCTTCATGCTCCTGAATTTGTGAAAGAATCCTGCCCTCCGCCCAAATTATAATAATGATGAAGAAGTAGTAGGGAAGTTTTCACTTACTCCCCTAGCAAGGGAAATGAAATTCAGAAATGCAACTGAAAAATATGTCCTCAACTCAATAGTGATTGCCACAGTGTCCAGGAAGAACATACTGTAGCTGAGAGGAACTTTCACATGACTCTCAAGTTAGTTCTGTAACTAGATTGTATTAACCTTAAAAGAGGTGTTTGTATACTGGATGAAGGGCCCTAGTGTGTGCCTGAAACATAGCAGGTACTCAATATTTATTGAATGAATGAGTGAACAAATGGATAAGTGAGGGATCTGGAGGGCCATTGGGAAGCTTCAAGATGGCAAACCTTCCTTCCCTGGCTCAGTGGTGTGTTGACACTGGGAAAATGAGCAGCTTTCACTTTTATATGGAGGGAGATAGCATCCTCAGGGGAAATTCTGGTGCACAAGCGGGGAGAGCATTCTGAGGAAAGGTTGAGGGTTTGGGGGAAGTTTATCTATTTTGGAGATGGAATTCTGAAAGGCATGTGGAAAGGATTATCTAGAAGGGTAGCCATGAGATGATGATTTACCCAGGAAGAAACATAAAAATAAATCAGGATAGGAGTATGAAAGAGGAGCAATGACCAGAAAGGTTTACACTTTGGCAATTTAGGAAGACCTGGATGAAATACAAAGTGTGATAAAATGGCCTCAAGCTTCCATTGTGAAATTGTTTCCATTCTGCATTGTCAGGGATGTATGTGATCTTGTTATCTTCCTTCTGTCCTATAAACTCCCAGAAATGCATGTCCCCTCTAGAGCCTAGGACATAGTAGGTGTTCAACACAAATTTCTTGATAGTGTAAGTTTATTAAGAAGTACAGGGGCAGAAAATGCAGGATACAGGCTTCAAATGAAAAGATTTTCATTGCTTTAACTACTAAGCCTGCCTTGTGTTGCCAAATTGCTTTTCACAAATTAGTTCAAATACTTACAACACTTTCCTATGGAAGATAGATATAAACTGTTCTAAACGACCTCAAAAAGCAGAACACATGGTAGAGGACACATGGTAGAAATTAGAGGGATGTAGATTTCATCCCAGAATTTTCTAACAATTAAAGTTATTCAGAATAAAACAAATAAAAAAAAAAGTGCTGCCTTAAAAATGTAGAGAGTTTCCTGACACAGAAAGTATGCAAGTAAAAACTGAATGACTGTTTCTCAGAGATGTTTCAGAGAGGGTCCCTGCATTGGGAAAGAGGTTGGTCCCTTCCTCCATGAAGAGTTCAGAATTACTTTTGTGGCTGGGATTGTGTGTTAGTCTAATATAATATAATAAAATAAAAGCAACCTATTTAGGAAAGGAGACATAGGTCGATTTTCTGAAAAGGGCAGTAGAGGAGAAGATTGCATCTATATAATCATTTGCCAGTATCTGTAGTGTGGAAAATTAGAACATGTGACAGGCTGTAATAAGGACCTATGTAAGATAGATGTACTATGGAGAATGTAGGAGCAAATCTGAATTAAGAAGGGAAAGACTGAAGAGGATTTGGAGTCACTGGGAAAGATATCATGAAGCGGCTGGTTATTTAATGGCCTTGGGACAGGTTAGGATAAGGACCTATGAAAGGGGCAGTCTCTCCAGGGAGGGCTGAGGCTTGAGCCTGGTTTGTGGGGGGGTACATGAAAGAGGCTGAGTGATCCGGCTCACTCTGGCCTTCTGTGTGCACATTGCTCAGAGTGGATGGGAACAATCACTGGTCATTTGAGGGAACGAAACACACTTAACTTCCTCTTGTCTAAAATCCTGCAGTACCTTGACTTCCATTGGCCTGCAAACTAGGAGACCTGGGAGTCCCAACTGAGTCCCTAACTAGCTGTTTGGTGATGACACACCTGAGCTTAACTTCCCTGAGCTTTATTTTCGTCAATTCTCAGGTGAGGGAGTTGGTTAAACTCAACTTCTCAAACTTTAATGTGCAAATGGGGACATTAGTGCAATGCAGCTCTGAGTTCTGGGGGAGGTCTGGGATTGGGACTTGAGCTTCTGTATTTCTAACTAGCTCCCAGGTGAGCCTGATGCTGTTTGTCAGCAGACCACACTTTAAATCTTAAAGCGTTGGATGAACACTGTACACATTAGTTTTACTTGTGTCCTCATTCCTTTTTCCATAGTTTCATATTTTTTTCTCTCTAGCTTGGTTAAAAAACTAAGACGGGTGTCTAGCACAGAGCTTAATCCATAGTAGGTACCCAATAAATATATATATTTTTACTAACATGAAGTTTCTCCCATAGGTATTGTGCTTGCTTAGAAATGCAGTCACTTTGATTGTTTAATCCTGCATCTCCAACAGGTAGTGCAGGTTCGGAAAATCTAATAAAAATCGAAGAAAAATCTCATGACTTTCCTAGATCTCTTCTCTTGAGACTCCTGCTTCTTCCAGGATGAATGGAAATGATGGTCGGCTGTACCTGGTTGTCGTGTTGCTTTGGGGAAAACAATTAGTTTGGCTTGCCATAGGCTGAGTAGATGGAATGGAGATTTTCTGCTCAGATTCTGCTTCTATTTCTGGAGTCTGCTACCTTCATAAGAAACATAAGTGTCTGTTTGTAAGGCATAATATACTTGAATAATATAAATCCTGCATTTCTTAAACAAGGACCCCGATTCATTCATTATTGGTGAATAATTAAGATTGCTACAGATATATAATATTCCATGAGTCATTCTAAATACTTCAAAGAAAGTATGCCAGTGAACCCCAGTTAATTTATTGTACTTACCATTTGTAGCATTTTGCCTCTGCAGGCAATCAGCAATAGTATAATCATTTATTTCACAAAGAAAATGAAGTTGCATGATTTATTATTTATGCTATTATTTTTTTAATATTATTGTTCCTTTTATAATAAGGCATATTGATCTCTGTCCTAATGGATGGAGAAGGGGCACTTTAGAATTCCCAAACTGAAAGTGAGAGTATTGATATAAAAAATAGTTTTAGTGCTTTTTTTTGGGTCGACAGTAGTGATTTAGACACGCTCTAAAGAAGATGTATTGATTGCATGTACACATATTTGGTTATTTGAGATTTTTACCAGACTTAAGATGGCTTCCAATAAAAGGTCTATAAAAGTAATAAGATTCCTACCAGTCCTATGATCCCATGAAATCTGACCAAGAGTAATTTACCTATAGGACAATTTGCCTTGGGAAAATGAGGTTGACCGAAGGATTCCTGAGGTTGGCTGTTTGCCATCTAATATAAGGCAATACTGATAAAAGAGAAGAAAGAAGAGGAAATATCAGATACAATAGGCTTTCTATCGAAGTAATCTAATAACCCAGGGATGTAAGTCTACCACACAAACTTGGTATGAAATCTCTGTTAACTAGAGAAATCCATTACAACAATCAATCTAATAGAATATCAATATAATGCTGAGGGTGTTCTGTGAAGAAATAGGATGGCTGTTTGCAAGACATGTTTAAGAACTACTCCATAATTTATTTGGGCCGGGAAAAACTTATTTGAGTCACTAGACTTTGCAAGTGTCTGAAATCCATATTTAACTAGTTTAGGAAAAAGGGGAATTTAATGGAAAGATCTCACGGTAGCTGAAATTGAAAGACGAGTAGGACAACTAAATCACATTAAGGGCAGAGAGAAATGCAGCAGGGCCACAGGAATCCTTGAACAAGAAACTTCAGCTCACCAGGACTTCCCCTCTCTTTTTTGGCTTCTGTTTCTCTTAGCACGACCATTATTTTCTCCCACTGCAGATCTGCTTTCTCCCCATTAACTAATGGGGCTGTTGACACCTTGCTTAGGAGTTTCTCATGTTACAACTTCTTCCACCAATGAGACAGACTGACTCTTTTCCCCCAGATCCACTTCAAAAAATACTGGGGAAGAACTGTGGTCACCTGTTTCAGGTGGTTGCTCACCCTTGGACCCATCAGCTGTGACAAGGAGGAGGACAGGATCATACAAGAACATGCCAGCTCCCATTGTAACCACATGGTTGGAGTTGAAAGGGGCACAGTAATTTCTAAAATAAGGGAGGGATGTACTTGCCAGAAGATGGAGATAAATGTGTTGGTCAATGGAGCAGCATATTATCCTAGCTTTGTTTAATACTCTTTGTGCTTCCTACTGGTTATAAATGCAAGATTGGGAATTCTGTGCTAGATGTTCTAGTGTTCCCATCATATATGTTACAGGGGCCTTGCATTCTCTACACTTTAGAAAATAAGGTTTCCTGGGCCCCACTCCTCTAGGTGGTGGGGCAATTTTGCTCCTATAATTGATTAGATTGAGTGACAGAAGAAAAGGAAAGGGTAGGCTGATAGATGGTATTTTCAGTAGGTGCAGAAGATCTGAGAGCTTCCTAATACAAATCCCCTTCCTACTCCTCCCTCCACTCTGCTCCCTCCAGCCAAGGAACCTGTTGTGTGGTCCTCCCAAGTAGACTGCAAACCACCCAGGAGGGGTGTATATCTTTAAATCCTCTGCATACAGTCCTTACACAAGGCAGAATGTAACAAATACCTGTTTGAACCAAGTTTAACCCATAAAATAAAATCAGAGATGCAGTTGGAGCTATATAGAGATTTGTGAAGATCCTAAAACATGAGCATTTTGCATCTAATATACATGTTGCTATAGTGTCCAAATGGGAATAACAGGGCAGAGTCCTATTGTAATTCTATTTGTCAACCACATAATGTGTTTTTAAGAATATTATATATCTGTAGCAATCTTAATTATTCACCAATAATGAATGAATCTGGGTCCTTGTTTAAGAAATGCAGGATTTGTATTATTCAAGTATATTATATCTTACAAACAGACACTTATGTTTCTTATGAAGGTAATAGACTCTAGAAACAGAAGCAGAATCTGAGCAGATTTATTCATTAGTCTTCTTTGTCTTCTCATGATAGATAAGTTGAGTCTTGAGCTGAACACATGTCCAGATTTGACCTTCTTTAAAACATAGGGATTCTATTTTAACAGAAAACTTTACAATAAGTAGATTATGTTACCATTTGTTGTAAAAAGAATGTACTTCTGATGCTTACCATAAAGATACTTTGCATTTTCCCTAAATGGAAGTCTTTTCTTATTTTTTCCTGATTTTGTAAGTAACATTCTCATTGTAGAACATTTAAACAATTCAGAAGTGAGTACTAAATTTAAACAATTCAAACACCCATAATCTTATTCCCTAGAAATAAAATCACTGTTAACAATTTGATGTATATTTATTTATTTTACTTAACAAGACCTTGTACAGCAATTACGATATGCCAGGTACTTGTCTCAACCCTTTACAATTGTACCTCATTTAATCCTCATGGCAGCCCTACTCTGTAGACACTATTTCCCTATTTAAAGAGAAGGAAATGGAGTCTCAGAGGCTTTAATAACTTTCCCAAAGATACATAGTTCTAAGTGGCAGAGTTGAGATGGAAACATAGTCTGACTCCAGAGTCTATGCTCTTAATGATATTTCAGGCCTCTATACACCCTTCCAGATTTCTGTTTATGCATATATTAAAAATCTATGGAACGTATTTCCAAGTTCACCCACCTTCTACAGTCAATCTTTCCTTTAATATCCAATTAAAATGGCTCAAGACCCCACTCCATGAGAAGTGGGGAGCCCAGGGTGCCCCTTCCCAATATTGTTGTGATTTTCCGGAAGTGTTTGCATTTCAAGACATTCTTCTTCTGAATCTTACGCTCTGGTAGCATCTTGTCTTTGCATCTGTTATCCTCTCGTCATCTCTGGACACCACCTCTTTCTTCTTTCCCTCAAAGTACCACTAACATAAATAAGGCAGCTGTGCGTAGAACACTTTTCCTGAAGATTTGTGTGTAAAGGAGAGAATTACAAATTAGGAAAAAAATTAATAACATGATGTTTACAATGATTGTTCTCAGAGCCTGAAGGAAAATTAAAATGTGAAGGTTTTCAAAGTAGTTCTTCCTTGGACATACACCAACTCTTTATATGCCTTTCCTGTTTTGTGAACAAACTATTTTTTTCTCAGTAACTTTTTTCTTTGTCCAATATCCTTGACTCCATTTTACTCAAGGCTATTGTGTCACTCTCAAACACCAGATCACCCTTCCCCTTATTATGCAAAATGCACTACTTCTAAATATATCTTTTCATTTCATGCCCAGTAAGCTTTATCTTTTGCAACAAGATAACTTGTTGTTTGCCTGGTGGTTCTCAGTGGGTGATAATTCGATCCCGCAGGAGACATTTTTGTGTGACAACAAAGAATTATGCTGCCCCAAAGGTCAATAGTGCTGAGGCTGAGAGTCCCGGGTGTATAAAAAGTGTCCAATCTTCCTTTTGGGGATTGTTTTCCTTTACTTGGATGATGAAGTTTTGATGGAGCCACAAGCCATGGTACTTGCTCTCTGATTCAAATGGGGAGCACCTCACCAGGCTGGGTCCAATTTTGGAGTCCCACCTACATGGCCATGTGACCAGGAATGGACATTAGGGATAAATCTGGACCAATCCTTATCTGGGGGTATATCCCACAGATGCACTCCTGCATGTGTACATGGGGATTGACCAGGATGTTCACGCACCATTATTTGTAAGAGCAAGGATCAGTTACCATTCAAATGTGCATCAGTAGGTGATTGATTAAATTATGGTCAAGTCACACCAAAAAAAAAAATACTATCATGGTAATTTGTACTGGGTTAACTGGGTAAAGCTAGAGCTACACTTCCCAGAGTCCCCTACCCTGTAGGATTCTGAATTAGAGTTGGCCAGAAGAGGAACTTATGGGAGCCTTGGAAAGTGGAAGTGAACAGCATCATTACTTTCTTAAGGTCATGGCGGTCAGATGTGGTGACAGGTGGACTCAGAGGGGCTGTGTTTACAGTGAGTCCTCACTCTTCTTTGCTCCATGTCCAACTTTTCCTCTTGGCTAGTGCTTTGCTCACATGCACAGACGGAAGAACATCCCATAGACTTTACCCTTGCTTTCTTTTGTGGTACTGCTTTGGCAGCAGGACCTGCCTGGCTTCTTAGATTGACTGTTTGGTGACCCCTCTGAAATGTCAACTCCCCCTTTCAGATGTTTACTTTCCTGGCTCTTCCCACACTTGTATAAAGACTAATTCCTATTATATATCGTTCACACTATAAACTCTAAATTGTTCCCTGATTGAACCTTGGCTGACACAACTATACAACTGTTAAAAGCAATGAGGCAGCTCCATATACTAATATGAATTGATCTCCTAGATATATTAAATGAAAAGAGCAAAGAGCTAAATTGATGAAAAATATTACAGATAAAGCTAGAGTCCCCTTTGGCCAATAACTCTAATTTTGGTCCCCATTTTTTTTTTCTCCAGAGTTTGTTAACTCTAAATCAGTTCTTATGGTCTGGGGAAGTTCTCAGCAAATTTTAGCTCCTATAGGAATTGTTTTGGCAAGATTATTTTATTGACATACATGTAACATACAGTAAAATGCACAGGTTTTAAGTTCTCACATTGGTAAATTTTGATAATTATAGATACCTGTGTAGCCATTGTTCCAGACAAGATATAGAATATTTCCACTCCTCCATGCTCCCCAATTTCCCCTGTGCTCTTTTTCTGTCAATTATGCTACCCACTTTTGCAATCACTATCTCATTTCTGTCTCCATTAGTTTTACCTGTATTTGGCTTTCATATAAATGGAATTATATAGTATGTACTCTTTCAAGTCTGGCTTCTTTCATTAAGCATAATGTTTCTGAGATTTGTCCACTTTTTTATGCATAAGTTTATTCTTTTTATGTAGTTTATTCTTTTTATAGTTGAGTAATATTCCATCGGATAGATATGCTGCAATCTGTTTATCCATTTTGCTATTGATGGACATTTGGGTTGTTTCTAATTTGGGGGCTAATATAAATTTCTATAGAATTTTCACTGTAACTGGAAAGAGATCGCTGAGGCCATTATTAATATTTTAAAGCTTGCACAAACTTTGCCTTAATTTTCCCAACTAAACTTCTTTCTACAAAGCATCACAACATAGGTAGGAAGTTATGATTCCCCCCTCCCCCAGCATCTTATCATAATTCTGGGCAAGAAAATGAATGAATTTATTCTTACTTTATAGATGAAAGACTTATGCCAAGTTTTTAAAGGACTTCCAGAGTCACTCAGGGAGTTGCTTGGGGAGTCTGGGAGCAGAGCTAGGCATGATGAGTCCAGGGCGTCAGCTAGAAGACCTCACTGTGCTTATCCAGGCTCACGGTCCTTTGGGAAAGCACAGAATGCTGCATCCCAAGCAAAACACCACAAAGGCAAGTCTTAAATGCAGTTTTTAAAAGCATGGAAGGAACACTAAGACAATTTAAAGCCTGGATCAGAACATAATTTAAGTTTTTTGTGACATGGAATTATGAGAGCTGAACTAAAAGCTCCCAGATAATTGAAGCATAATAATAAATCTAGGGCCAAAGATGTTCTCCTCTTTTTTTTTTTATGGTTGGATTTAAATGGCATTTTTACTTTGAACTGAAAACTAGATCATTAAGACCATTGGAACTTTGTGTCTTAGACTATTTGGTGTTTGTTGGGGATTTAAATCAAAACGATTTTTGTTCTTCTATAAACTTTAAAGATAAATGATGTGTTTTCCTAATAACATCTAGTGTTAATTAATGGGGCTGACATGATTAATGGCATCAAGAACATATTATTAGGTTTCTTAATATAATGCCATTCCATAGTTGTTTTAATAGGTTAAGTGATCTGTCCAGTCTTTTATCTGTTTTTGCAGCAGCTTTATCATAATTTCTTCTTTGTGAGTTAATTTTAGTGCTTTAAAAATTCTTGAGATAAACTTTTGTTAAATTAATTTGCTAATGAAAAATAATGTGTATTTTTAAATAGTTGGAGATTTTCATAAAAGTCATCAAAACTATAATATTAAAAGATGTGCTCTTATGATAGCTGTTGTTAAAGCTGTTGATAAATTTGAATTTGACTATTAAATGTCCATGCTAATAATGTGCTTAGAAAAAAAAAGAATTTGCTGAAACCGTTTTTAAGGAAGTCTCAATTAATATAACTGAT
This sequence comes from Rhinolophus hipposideros, assembly GCF_964194185.1. NCBI lineage: Eukaryota > Metazoa > Chordata > Mammalia > Chiroptera > Rhinolophidae > Rhinolophus > Rhinolophus hipposideros. Next base: position 18,028,270 of record NC_138051.1, on the reverse strand, counting down.
TCTTTTCAATCTCCTTCTAAAAGAAGGTATTTCTTTGAAATATGGTCTGGGCTCAAAGTTTAAGATCTGCAATAATTTATTAAGCTCCCAAGGTCTAGTCCTGAACATTTAATATCATTGTGACAGATATTTATTTGTCATTGAAGTAGGAATCATTATTTGCTGACGCTTTATGATTTTTCTTCAAGTAGTCTTATAAGATGTGATAGGAATAAATCAACTTAATTTCATGACTCTTGTCACGTCCAGCTCAACACGGGCAGTGAGAGAACGAGAAGGGGAGGTGAAGGGTTAAGAAAGAAACAGAAATCAAGAAAGTTATGAAACAGGGGGCTAAGGATCTCCCAGCCTCAAAGGACTGAGAGCCCTGAATTGGGCCATCTTGTGGTTTTTATTGATGTACACACAAGGAAGTAGCATTGTTTTCTCCATGGTCTGTGAGTCTCATACATCATACCAGAAAACTGATTCAAACCAATCACCCTTGCCTTCGAACAGCCGGAATCGAAAGTCCCATGATGTCTTAACAATTGTGGTATGTACCTCCCCAGGGACAAAACCTTTATGCTGTAACTTATTGATAAGAATGGAAGGAGAACTGATGTTATCACATCCTTGACTCACTTCCCAAGCAAGTTGTGGGAAGGAATATAGCCATAGAGGCAGAAGCTCTCCTTAGCCAGGGGAAGATGGGGGGCTATGCCCACCTCTATCGACCCCATGAGTTCTCCTGGTGGTCCCCACACAGCTGTGCCTGGCGTCGGTTTTTCCTTCCGTGGGGAATCTTACCTGTCATTGACTGACCAGCCATCTTTGGGGGGCCAAACAGAGAGACATGAGGTGTAAGCACAAAGGTGAAGCAAAGTCCCTGAAAGGAACAGTCTCACAGACTCTTTTTTCTTTAGGGATAGGCATGAGGGGGCAGACGGTTAGGTTGCTGCATGACAACACACTCTCATATTTCATTTTCCCCACAGAGGCAGCAAAGTAGTGTTGTTGCGTGTTACATATCTTGCTTTCTCCCTACCGCCCATGCTGTTTTTGTTTTGTTTTTTCAGTTTTTAGTTTTTGCTTCATTGGTAAAAATATGAATGGATCCTAATTTAAAGTACACTCAGAATATTCTTTAAAGTGGCTGCATTTGACTAGGTCAATGCTCTTGAAGGATTGCTTTCCCCCAAATGCAGTGTTTGGCATTTTTGTACCATAAGGTAATAGATTTAATGTATTTTCAATGTTGTCATTCACCTGTAAATTCTTTACCTTTACTGTCTGTTCTCTCTGCAAGTTAAGTGACCAGTCCAAGGTCAGAGCCAGATTTGGAGCTTAGAATATGACCTTAGAATCTTGAGGGTGTTTTATTCCCTGAGCCAAAACAAGCTTCTCCTTTAGCAAAGGAATCAGTTGAGGGCTCAGTTTTCCATCTTCAAGGTAACCACTCTCTGAGACAGTAAATCACACCCCCTTGTTAAACATTTAAAAAAAATTGTTCATCCTTGTTATTGCTTCAGGCACCCTAACAGTGCAGAGTGATGGTTTCTTCGTGAGGGAGGTCTACTGAAATCAGGTTGCTGCATAAATCACGAGTCTGATTTAGTGGACCACTCTGTATTAATCATGTAGTTATAGAGGGACTGAAAGTCACAGATGGCAATGCATATGGAAAAAGAAAACATGAGTTTTTGTAATTTGACTGAATAAGAATGTGCTCTGTCCAGTGTCACAATGTCCTCACCTGGATTCCTACAACATTATAGTCTAAATCATCACACATTTCATGACTTATTTATGTATAGTACCATTTGATACTGTTCAGTTACTGTTTGGGTATTAGTCTTGTCTCCCTCAGCAGATACTGACCTGTTTGTATGTGAGGAGCAAGTCATATCATTAGTACCCCTCAACATGTTTAAGTCATATGTCTGATTTAACTATTGACTACGGAAATTTTTCTTAAGGATTTAGTGCATAATCATATGCATATTCTTTTTTTCTCTGTGATACCTACTCTGTGATTTATGGAGCATTATAGCATGGTTAGTAAGAGCTCGACTTCTGGAATCAGACTGCATTGGTTCTTCTCATTGCTAGCTTTGAGATCTGAGACAGATTTCTTAACCTCTTTGAGCCTCAGTTTCCTCATCCACAAATGAGAATAACCATGTTACTACTACCTTATAGGGTTGTTATGAGTTAATATATACATGAAGCACACAGAACAGTGCCTGGCACATAAAAAGGGTTAACTATTGTCACTTTAAGAAATATTTAAGCCTCTAGGGTCTTGACATTCAAGTTGGTCATAATTTATAAGTTCAGGAAAACTGAAGATTCTATGCATAGCTGGCCTGGGAACTCTGTGAGCAATTTTGAGTTATAATGGAGTGATATGGCTTTGGAATGTTCCTACTTATTCAGATTAGTACATTTGAAAAATGGAATTGAGCTATAAATACAACCATTTGGAAGACTTGTGGCCCAAGGTTAGGGTGAAATAAAATGAATTGACTCAAAAGTTATACCAACAGGTTTGCACTATGTGCTTGAAGTTCTGTTATCTCAGCAACAAATAATTTAAAAAAAATTCATCAGAGGGTCCCAAAGCTCAATAAAATCCCGAATTCAAAATCTCTTTCAGCAAAGTCCTTTACAGTTGTAGTAGGTTGCTGGTTTAAATCCAGTCAATTACAGCTTTGGTTAAATAAGCATATGGTTCTGAACTACAAATGGTAATACAGAATGTGGTTGCTTGTCTCTCAGGATGGTCCCCAGTGAAGTCTGCTTTCTAGTACTCACACTTGTTTAGTCTTCTCCTCGTGGGTGGTTGTGAGACTTGTGTTTGACCCATAGCCTGCAATGGATGTGATACTTCATGACTTCTGAGGCTAGGTCATAAAACGGCTCACAGTTTTTGCCTGTCTTCCTAGAATGCTAGCTCAGGAGGAAGCCAGGCAAGAAGTCCAACTATCCAACTAGATGCATGGGTTAAGAAGTAGTGGTGTACTGAGACAGTGGAGGTAGTCCACTTAGCGTGTGAGAAAAAGGGGGTGCATTGTCTAATAGAAAATTTCAAGACAATATTAAAATCAACTAAAAGTCAGTCTGATTTTTATTATTACCATGCATAAGCAACTTTAAACAAGGTCAGTGATAAAATATTCCTTCCCAGGAGTGGACCACTCCCATTGCATCTCTCACCCCTGCCCCCTACACCCTGTAAGCCAGTGCTATGAAGCCCAAGCTAGCCATGTGGAGAGGGAGATATCTAGCCTCCTGCTCCAGCTATCCCAGCTCAGGCATCAGGCATGTGGGAGAAGAAGCCATCTTGGATGTCCAGCTCAGTCTGGCTTTCAGAAGACTCCAGCCCCTGCTGCCACCTGACTGCAATTGCACAAAAGATAAAAAGCCATAATGATACAACTGAGCCAAGTCAAACCACAGAACTATAAGAGATTATGTAAGTAGTTGTATTAGGCTACTAAGTTTTGAAATGGTTTGTTATGCAGCAATAGATAAACAGAACAGAGAAGAACGTGGGAAGAAAAAAGCTTCTCTCATCTCTTTTTTTCTCCTTATAAGGATAAAATAGAGCCCAAGTATCCTTTACTGTGTAGGGTACATAGAGATCAGCTTATCTTGATGTTAACAGAGGCCACAAATACATGATTTCGTCACTAGATGGAAGTTATATCTATGTAGATATTGCTAAGCAACAGGAGATCAAAAACCTGAAAGGGGTAACCATAGAATGCAAAGCAATGGGTCAGCTAAATTCTTCTTTTTAAACAAAAATTTGTTAAAATATAACTAACATACAACATTATGTTTGTTTCAGTGGTACACCATAGTTATTTAACATTAACAAGTTATTTAATCATAGTTATTTAAAGAAGTGATCACCATGATAAGTCCAGCAACCATCTGAAACTGTACCATGCAATCACAATATTATTGACTATATTCCCCTTGCTGTACATTATACCCTCATAACTTATTTGTTTTACACCTGGAAATTTTTAACTTTTATTCCATTTCATCTTTCCCCTTCCCTTTTTTTGTTTAGATTTTCAATTACAGTTGACATTCAATATTATTTTATATTAATTTCAGGTGTACAACATAGTGGTTAGACATTTATATAATTTAAGAAATAATCCCCCTGACTAGTCAAGTAACTACCTCGCACTATGTACATAACTATTGCCACATTATTGACTATATTCCCTATGCTTTACTTTATATCCCCATGACTATTTTGTAACTACCAATTTGTACTTCTTAATCCCTTCACATTTTTCACTCTGCCTCCCAACCCCCACCCTCTGGCAACCATCAAAATGTTCTCTGTACCTATGAGTTTGTTTCTGTTTTGTTTGTTTGTTTGTTTTGTTCTTTAGATTTTATATATAAGTAAAATAATTGCTTCTGTCTTTCTCTGTCTGCCATACTCCACTCAACAATCTAAACAATACCGCCCAGGTTCATCCATGCCGTCGGAGATGGCAAGAACCTTCCATGGCCAAGCAATATTCTATTGTATATATGTACCACCTTCTCTTTATCCATTCTTTCATCGACAGACACCCAAGCTGACTCCACATCTTAGCCATTGTAAACAATGCTGCAATTAAAATATGGATGCACACATTCCCTTGAAGTATGGTTTTGGGTTTCTTCAGATAAATACCAGAGGTGGGATTACTTCTTGTCTCTTGTTATAGCCTTTGTTTTAAAGTCTATTTTGGCTGGTATAGGTACTGCTACCCTAGTTTTTTGTTTGTTTGTTTCCATTTTCAAGAAATATTTTTTTCAATTCCTTTACTTTCAGTCTGTGTGTGTCTTTCAATCTGAAGTAAGTCTCTTATAGGCAGCATATGTAAGGATCTTGTTTTCTTAACCATTTAGCCACACTATCTTTTGATTGGAACATTTAATCCATTTACATTGAAAGTAATTGTTGATGGGTAATGTAGTTATTGCCATTTTATTCATATTTAAAAATTTTTTTCATCTTAAAGTAGTCCCTCTAAGATTCCTTGTAATACTGGTTTGGTGGTGATGAACTCCTTTAGCTGATTCTTGTCTGGGAAGCTCTTTATCTGTCTTTTGATTCTCATTGGTAGCTTTGCTGGGTAGAGTAATCTTGATTGTAGGGCCTTGCTTTTCATCACTTTGAATATTTCCTACCAATCTCTTCTGGCCTGCAAAGTTTCTGTTGAGAAATCAGCTGATAGTCTTATGGGAACTCTCTTGTAGGTAACTAACTGCTTTTCTCTTGTTACTTTTAAGATTCTCTCTTTGTCTTTAACCTCTGGCATTTTAATTATGATGTGTCTTGGTGTAGGCCTATTTGGGATGATCTTGTTTGGGACTCTCTGTGCTTTCTGAGCCTTTATAGCTATTTCCTTCACCAAGTTAGAGAAGTTTTCCGTCATTATTTCTTTCAAATAGGTTTTTAGTTCCTTGCTCTCTCTTCTCTCCTTCTCAATGCAAATGTTGTTACATTTGATGTTGTTTCAGAGGCCTCTCAAACGCTCCTCATTTGGGGCGGTTCTTTTTTCTTTTTGTTGTTCTGATTGGGTGTTTTCTGCTACCTTATCTTTAAATCATTAGTTCAACCCTCTGCTTCATCTAACTACTGTTGATTCCCTGTAATGGATTCTTCATTTCAGTTATTGTACATTTTTATATCTGACTGGTTCTATTTTATGTTTTCTAGCTCCATTTTTATGTTTTCTATCTCTTTGTTGAAGTTCTTCCTGAGCTCATTGAGCATCCTTATTATAACCAGTGTTTTGAACTCTGTGTCTGGTAGATTGCTTGTTTCCATTTTGTTTAGTTCTTTTTGAAGCTTTGTGCTGTTCTTTTATTTGGACATTTTTTTTGTCTCCCTATTTTGGCTGCCTCCCTGTGTTTGTTTTTATGTAGAATTGCTATGCCTCCCAGTCTTAGTATAGTGGCCTTATATAGTGGGGGTCCCAGTGGTGCAACCTCCCTGGTCACCTGAGGGGGTGCTCCAGGTGTGTCCCTAGTGTGGGTTGTGTTTGTCCTCCTGTTGTAGTTGGGCCTTGGTTGCTGTTTGCACATCAATAGGAGGATGTGACCCTTGGAATGATTGGTTGTGAGGACGGGCCATGACTATAGTGGAGGAGCTGTTGTGCAGGGGCTGACCCTACAAAGCAGGGCTCATTTTAGCAGGGCTCTGGTGCCTGTGTAGTCTGCCCTTGGGTGTATCATTTATGGAGGCAGCCTGGTGATGCTTCATCTTGGTCCAAAGCTGGCCACAGGGCATTCGAGCCCTGGAGTCTCCTGGGAGGGACCCCACTGCAGGGGGTGGGGATCAGCCACAGCCTGTGTCCTACCCAAGATCACCTGGTGTGAGCCAGAAAGCAACCCAGAGGTGGCTACCACCTGCATGAAGCTTGGAGGTGCCTCAAGAGGCCAAGCTGTGAATTGAGGCCAGCTGTAGCTACTGCCAGGCTTAGGGCTGCTCAGCCAGTTGTGCGCGACATACTAAAGCCAGATGCTGCTTGCTTTTTGGTTTTGTGAACCTTTGTGAGACTTTAGGAGAGTCTACAGCATGAGACAAGGCAGGCTGTTTGTACAGAAAAGCCATTGGAAGTGGCTTGGGCGGGCCTGAAAGTTGGGTGGGGAGTGGGGGGGCGGTGTTCAGAATCACCAGGACCAAATGAAGGTATGGTGTTAGCAAGGTTGAGGAGACTCAGATATGGCAGTCACCTGCATCTGCATACAGGGAGAGGGAGGTCTCAACAAAGAAATAATGATTTCACTAGCTCCTCTGTCCCAGAGAAAGCTGCTGCTCCAACCCTCACCCTGAGGTCAGGCAATTCGTTTCCTCCCCATATGTTCCTGGCACCTTTGGAGCTGCTGCTGCAGTGCTGGCACTTGGAGAGAGTGAGTCCATCAGGGAGTAAGGCCATATGTGGTCCCTTTAAGATAAGCGCTTGGGACTGCAGCCACCCTCTGTGTTTCTCAGCCACAATCTCCACTGGTTTTCAAAGCCAGAAGTTATGGGGACGTCTCTCTCTGGCACTGGAACCCTGGACTAGGAAGTCTGGTGTGTGGCTGGGGTCCCTTGTTCCTTGGGAGGAGGGGGATCTCCACAGCTGAGATATCCCTCCCAATTTTTAATGGTCACACACAGGTATGGGACCAGCTCAATCCATGTCTCTTCCAGCCTCCAGTTGGCTTCTTCTGTATGTCTGTAGTTGTATGGTTTCAGTTCAGCTAGACTTCAGGTGATTCTCAATGATGGTTGTTCTGCAGTTTAGTTGTCATTTTGATGCAGTTGTGAGAGGAAGCAAGCACAGAATTTACCTACTCTGCCATCTTGACCAGAAATCCATCTACTAAGTTCTTGATGCACTTCTTCTTTTTAAAAACCTGTTACAGGACAAAGTGTGTGTGTGTCTGGGGGGGAGGGAGCAGCTCACTAGGGACCTCAAAAGACTGTACACACTTCATTATCATTTGCCTGGAATGATGAGCAAACTAAAAAGCCAACCCGTGACCTGAAAAATGGTTCTTTTTTGTGTGATTTAAAAGAAAATAACTTTTAAGAATAAATAACAGCACTAACAGCACTGGGAACGTTGTCTCCTCTCATACACACATCATGTGAAAATGTATTTATAAAAGTTAAAATACTTTCCCTTGAAATACCTCAAATTTAAATATTTATTTAAACTTCCAAATTAACATGAAATAATGTCTTTGAGTTTTACAAGCATGTTATTTGATGAGGAGAAAACTCAATATTTTGGGAGGATGAGAACATCAATAGGTCAGTGTGGTCCATAAACCTTTCCTTTGGCTGGATGTAGAGGCGGGCTGAGTAAAGGGCTTTGGGAATAGCCAAGTAGCAGGTGCATATGAAAACACTCACGGTCAGAATAAAGTATATGACCCCTAACTGTTCTTCATCAGCAATCATTTTCATTATTTCCTCTGGGTGACCTCGTTTTGTTCCTCCTGATAATTAGTTCTTTTTTTTTTTTAATTAAAAAGATAGAAAAGAAAAGAAGTAAACTCAATAGACGACAAACAGGAATTTAATGCATGTATTTTCAATGTGTTTCAGCAAAACCTTGTATATCCCCAAACACACATGTTGTTGGGGTACACTCAAGTATCCCAAGACTTTCCTGAGCACAGCTACTGAGGGAGATAGCCATGTACGGTGAGTAGAAAACCTGCCCTCAGCCTGCCAGTGTTGCTTTGGTGAGCGCTGTCTTTGTGGAGCATGACTGGAGCAGACCCACCAAATCCCATATAAGTGGTCAGAGCACAAATGAGATTGTTGGTGGGTAGTCCTACCCTATTCATGAGCTCTTTCAGAACAATTTTCGTTACTTTTTTAAATACTGTTTTTGGCAAACACTTGACACTTGAAATAAAAAATGCATGAGTCACCTACTGGGATAGGCACAGTGTGTGGTTCATTGAATTTAGCTAAATTGTGAGTCATCCATCAATAGTCCTCTTGGTGAACATACTTATAATAATTTTACATGGTACAAACAAAAATAGGTATGATTTTCAAGATTCTTGAAGCTATTTCCCTTGAGGAGTTTTTTGGATTGTATTTAGTGTTTTTTGTTTCCCTAGGTGGTGAGAAAATTGTCAGCCTTGTTTGCGGATGGATCCAAGGCTTGTCTCTGTCATGATGTAAAAGAACTTTGGTTTGGGAGGCTTAGGGGGCATAACATGGATCCAGAGTCATGTGTTGGGGAAAGAATAAATGATTAATATTTGTTCTTGTCAGATATTTGACTTTTAAGATTAATTTCGGCATCTGAAAAATGATTGGCTCCACTCTGAGAAGAACAGTCACAGAGCTGCAAAAATATGCACATGTGCCCCTTTTTTTCCTGATGGGGAGAGCGGAACAGGGTGGTTATGAGAGTCTGTGCATTACTGCCCTCTATTGGATGGCACCAGTGATTCTCTGGGCCTGCACCCAAATTGAATGCGTGCTCCTGGTCCAGTGGCAGGCAACTCAAGCAACAAAGTCAGTATTGGACTATGACCAACTGTTTTTTTAATAGTTGGCCTGTGTAAGCTAAAAGAGATTTCTCTCTGGCTAGAGCAGTAAGAGTCTAGGGTTTCTGGCCTGAGAGGCCCTTGCTTCCGTTCTGGTGTCTGCCTGATAAGAGGCTGGCATCTGCTGTTGAATGACATGACAGATGTTGTGATTAAACTGCTAGGTCTTTGTCTTTTTGAGAAGTAAAAATAATCACAAGAGAAAGTGTTCCTACCTGTTATTTTTTTCTGTCTTTGATAAGTCAATAAAACCATAAAAGGGCTTTGGCTTTTGGCTATGACCAGAAATGAAAGTTTTTATATGGCTGCAAAAGAAGTTACGGTTCTTTGCAAATGATGCTTGTAGTTTGCTTTGTGTTGGTACTGTCTCTGCCCTCCTTCATCTTCTCTGGGCTAGCAAGGATTAAGTGTCCAGGTTGGAGACGTGGTGTCTTGTCCTGCTGCTGAGTGACTTGGGAAAATTGTGTGGCTCCTGAAACCTCATTTTTCTCTTGTAACAATGAGTGAGGCATTTGGGAAAGATGATTTTTAAGGGTAATTTCACTTCTGAGATGCAATAAATTATCTTTTCTCCCTAGATGATAATGTAAGCACAAAGAATAGTAACTATTTAAATATCACACACACACACACACACACACACACACACACACTATTAAATCACTTTCCTTTGAAAAAGTAATGTGTTCACTGTGATCATTTAGTATCAGGACATGAGGTTGTGGAAACAGCTTAACTTTGCTGCTCTAGTGGGCTCACCTTACCTGCTACATTGGACGCGGCCCAGTCGGAGTCTTAGGGCCAGCAGATGGCGCACTTGCACAGTCCACACATTTTTCCAGGCTCTCAGGGTAAATGGTACTGATTAGCATCCAGAAACAACAGCTACTGATGTTGGAACAAATTACAATATTTTCCCGGCTACTAAAAGCATGGCACTTTTTGAGTTGAAACATTTGCTAATGTTGAGAGTGTTTAGTAAGGTTGTTAATCTTACAGTGCCAACAGCACCTTTCACCTGGACACCTAATGAATTGGCTTATTTTTTTGAGGTGGAGAAATAAGGGTGAAGTATAAGTTGGCTAAGATCACGCAGAACTAATGCAAGTAATTCCCCTTGGTGATCTTTTCAAATTGTCATTCTTCTTACCCTCCCTTTCTTTAATGCTTACTTCTGTTGGTTGTGAAGAGGAGTGTGTGTGTGTGTGTGTGTGTGTGTGTGTGTGTGTGTGTGTACGCTGGGTGTGTGAGAAGGAATGGACACTTTCTGCACCTTGGGGCTTTATTGTCATGGTACTTCCTACCTATGCTTACTTCCTTACTTCCTCTACCTATAAGTGGAAGACCCAGTGATGATACCAGCTGGCATTTAATGATTACTTGCTTTGAGCCAGGCACTGTCTAAGCAGTTCTCATATATGAACCATTTAATTCTCTGAACAACCCCATAAGGGAGAGTGTGTAAGTAACTTGTCTAGAATAACAGATCTTTATACTTTCTAGGCTCTGAATTAAAGCAGTAAGGACAACAAACTATTTTTGGATGGTAACCCTTTTAACTCCAAATATTTTCCAACTAATAGATCATGGACTGATTTGTAACTTTAAATTATGGGAAATTTATGGGAACTTTGGTTATATCATGTCAGCCTTGGTTATATCAGCTTGTGAGCTACAGGTTTAGAAGAGTTCTTTCCGCAACTCACGCTTAGAAGGGATGGTTCACCAGAAATGGAAAGAAGATGTGAATGAAATGAGGAAATTTATCTGGCTATTTAATCACACAAATGATAAATATTTTCCAAGTGCTCACTTTATCCTTTAGCCACCAAGCAGCATTAGGGATGTGTAATAAATACACAATTATTTATTACGAAAGCATATAGAGTACTACTGCCTGCCAGGTATACACATTAGTTCAGATAATCCTTATCACGGCTATGATGAGCCCCATTTTACAGATGAGGAAACCAAAGTTAAGAGCGGTTCAGAGACACAGTGAGTAAGTGGCAGAGTCAGAATTCAAACCAGCCCCTGGCTTCTGATCCAGGCTGATAACCACTAGGCTGTGCTACCTCTAGCAAGAGGAAACAGACATGTTGTCAGGATATGGAGCAGTTTAACCAGAGTCAAGGACAGAAACACAACTTATAGTGTTGATTTCCTCTTACCTAACAAAAATCCTGGTGTAGCAAATCATTTCTAAAATAAAAAGTTTTATTTTAGACTTTTACAAATAGTTAAAAGACCTATTGATCTTGATAAAAGAGAACAGAGACTCTAAAGAACAGGAAATTGCAGGGAGACCTACAAAAGTTTTTATGTTTTTTAAATAAGTATTAAAGTTTCTGATTTTTAGAGCAATGATTAGTTCTTCATTTTCACTGAAGACTAATCACAATTGGGTTTGAATTAACATCTGTTGTCTTTACCCTCCCCCACTTCTGGAAAGTGTAAAAAGGCTTTGATGTCACAAAGCAACATTCCAGAGCAGCCTGGCATTGTTCTAGCTCAGAGTACGGATGGTTCCCAAGTTGGGAACCATGGAAATATTACCAGGGGCCTGTGAATCCTGAACACACATCCAGCCTTGTGAATACACTGAATAAATACTTCCCATATATTGCACTGCTGTATTCTAATATATGTAAGTGTTGTTTTAATTACCAAATGGCAAAGTTACTTTCACAAAGTTACGTGGAAATGAATTCACAGTAGTTTCTGTTGTATTTTTTAATGTAAGATCTAAAATATAAAATACGAAGTCTAGCTGCTATTGCAGCCTACTCTCTACTCCTTTACAATCTTAAACATGTCAAAAAGGAAGTGCATAAAATTCTATAAGTAATTTGGATTGAAAAAAATTAAAACTGAAATTCTTTCAGCAGCAACTGTTTTTTTTTTTTTTTTTTTTTTCATTTCCTGTGCTGATCAGAGGGTGCTTTCTATAGGACTGTGAAGAATTATCTAAAGGCCGGACGAGAGCTCATTAATTAAATATTTCTGTACTGGACACTCATCATGCCTGACAGTGCTCTCATTATGTGCCCCTGAGAGGGATACTAGTTGCCAGCAGCTGATGTAAAATAATTTTCTCGCTGTTGTAACTGGAGGAGAAAAGGCTTGATAGCAGTTCTTCATGTCTATTAGGTAAATTATTTGAGGAAAATGGTTTTGCGCTGAAGGGAAAGTCAAAACATCTCATGCAAAAATCTTAATTCATTTTTTATGACACGAAAAAAAAAGCTTTCTCCAAATGTAAACATCTTTTACTGGTACTCCAGGCTCTCCCCCACCTTTGTATTGCTGCCTCTTTCCTCAGGTATATTTCTATATTTATTATATAGAGAATATTCTATGTGCTCGAATGCACTGTAACAGAAATGCCAAGTGTGAAGAATTCAATTGTTTTTAATGAATATTGTAAACTGAGAAATTTGACAATACTTTGTGGCCTTTTTGGTGGGCAAGATCTCTGGGTACTCTTTTAACAGTGTTTACATTTTTTAACAAAAGATTTTTATTAAAAATATAGCTAACATGCAATGTTATATTAGTTTTAGGCGTACAACATAGTTTGTCAACATTTATATACCTAAAGAAATGATCACCATAAGTCCAGCAACCATCTGACAGTATAGTATGCTATTAAAATATAGACAATATTCCCTGTGCTGTATATTAAATCCTCATGACTTATTTGTTTTATACTTGGAAATTTGGACCTTTTATACCCCTTCACCTTCTGCTACCTTTTAAAATTTTTTTCAATTACAGTTGACATTCAATATTATTTTATATTAATTTCAGGTGTACAGCATAGTGGTTAGACATATAATTTAAGAAGTGATCCCCCTGACTAGTCTAGTACCCACCTGGCACTATACATAGTTATTACCATATCATTCACTATATTCCCTATGCTTTACTTTACATCCCCATGACTATTTTGTAACTACCAGTTTGTACTTTTTAATCCCTTCACCTTTTCACCCTGCCCTCTAACCCCCATCCTTTCTATCACCCCAAATAAATCTAGTACCCATCTGACACCATACATAGTTATTACAATATTATTGACTATATTCCTTATGCTATACCCTGCATCCCCATGACGACTTTGCAACAATCAACTTGTACTTCTTATCCCTTCCCCTCCCATCTGACAACTATCGAAATGTTCTCTGTATCCATGAGTTTGTTTCTGTTTTGTTTGTTTATTTTGTTCTTTAGATTCCATATATAAGCAAAGTCACTGTCTTTCTCTGCCTGACATACTCCACTCAGCACAATCCTCTTCAGGCCCATCCATGCCTCCACAGAGGGCAAGAACCCATTTCCTTCCATGGTTGATCAATATTCCATTGTACCTACTCTTTATCCATTCTTCCATTGATGGACACCCAAGCTGCCTTTACATGTTGGCCATTGTAAATAATGCTTCAATGAACATATGGATACACACATCCCCTTGAAGTAGGGTTTTGGGTTTCCTTTGATAAATACCCAAAAGTGGTCCATATCTCTTGTTATAGACTTTGTTTTAAAGTCTATTTTGTTTGGTATAGATATTGCTATCCCAGCTTTTATTATTTTGTTTCCATTTTCATAAAATACCTTTTTCAATCTTTTTACTTTTAGTCTGGGTGTATCTTTTGATCTGAAGTGAGTCTCTTGTACACAGCATATGTAAGGATCTTGTTTTCTTATCCATTCGGCCACCCTATCTTTGATTGGAACATTCAACCTGTTTACACTGAAAGTAATTATTGATAGATATATAGTTATTGCCATTTTATTATTAATTTTATTTATTTATTTATTTATTTATTTATTTATTTATTTATTTATTTATTGTTTTATAGAAGTCCCTTTAAGATTCCTTGCAATTCTGAATTGGTGTTAATGAAATCCTCTGGATTTTTCCTCTGTGGGAAGCTTTTTATCTGTTCTTTGATTCTAAATGATAGCTTTGTTCAGTAGAGTAATCTCGGTTGTAGGGCCTTGCTGAATATTTTGTGCCAATCCCTTCCAGCGTGCAAAGTTTCTGTTGAGAAATCAGCTGATAGTCTAAGGGAAGCTCCCTTATAGGTAGCTACTGCTTTTCTCTTGCTGCTTTTAGGATTCTTTCTTTGTCTTTCACCTTGGGCATTTTAATTATTCTGTGTTTTAGTGTTGGCCTCTTTGTGTTCATCTTGTTTGGGAGTCTTTGTTCTTCCTAGGCTTGTATGTTTATTTCTGTCATCATGTTAGGAAAGTTTTCCATCATTATTTGTTCAAATAGCTTTTCAATTCCTTGCTCTCTCTCTTCTCCTTGTGATACCCCTATGACACAAATGTTGTTATACTTGATGTTGTCCCAGAGGTCTCTCAAACTCTCCTCATTTTTTTTTGGATTCTTTTTTCTTTTTGCTGTTCTGATTGGGTGTTTTCTGCTATCTTAACTTCTAAATCACTGATTCAGTCCTCTGCTTCATCTAATGTTCTGTTGATTCCCTCTAATGTATTCTTCATTTCAGTTACTGTACTCTTTATTTCTGACTGGTTCTTTTTTATGTTTGCTATCTCCATTTTTATGTTTTCTATCTCTTTGTTGGAGTTATCCCTGAGATCATTGAGCATCTTTATAGCCAGTGTTTTGAACTCTGTATCTGGTAGATTGCTTGTTTTCATTTTATTTAGTTCTTTTTCTGGAGCTTTGTTCTGTTCTTTTATTTGAGATATGTTTCTTTGTCTCCCCATTTTGGCTGCCTCCTTGTGTTTGTTTCTATATATTAGATAGGATTGCTGTATCTCCTGGTCTTAGTAGAGTGGCCTTATATAGTAGGTGTGCTGTGAGGCCCAAAGGCACAGTATCCCTGTTTACCTGCTTTGGGTGGGTTGTGTGTGCCCTCCTGTTGTAATTAAGCCTTGGTTACTGTTTGTATGTCAGTGCACATTCCCTCAGGATGATTGGTTGTAAGAACTGGCTATTGCTACAGTGGAGGAGTTGTTGTGCAGGGGCTGACCCTACAGAGCAAGATTTGCTTTAGCAGGGCTCTGGTACCTGCCCAGTCTGCCCTTTGGGTGTTTCATTTTTGGAGGCAGCCAGGTGATGCTCCTGCTTTTTCTGAAGATGGCCACTAGGCATGCCAACCCTGGGACCTCCTGGGGAAGGACCCACTACAGGCTAAATACAGCTGCAGCCTGTGCCCCACTTGGGGCCATCTGGCATTAGCCAAAAAGCAATCTGCAGATGGTTACACATGTACTGGACTTGGAGATGCCTCAAGAGGCCAAGCTGTGACTGCTGCTAGTGCCAGGCCTGGGGCTGCTCAGCAAGAGGTATGGGACATGACGAAACCAAATGCTGCTTGTTTGGGTTTTGTGAACCTTTGAGATATTTTAGAAAAGTTCACAGCATTAGCCAAGACATGCTGTTTGTATGGAAAAGGCACTGAAAGCAGCTTGGGTGGGCTCAAAAGTTGGATTGGGAGAGGCCTCGGAAACACCAGGATGGGGGTAGATGAATGTTGTTAGCTAGGTTGATGGGGACTCAGATATGATGGCCACATGCATATGCTCATCAGAAGTGGGGAGGGCTCAACAAAGGAACAAAGGATTCTCCCAGCACTGCTGTCTGGGAGAAAGCTGCCTCTCTAGCCTTTGTCTTGAAGCCAGACAACTCAGTTCCTCCCCATATGTCCCTAGCACCTTTTGAGCTGCTTCCTAAGTGCTGGAGCTCATAACGTGTTGTCAGTCTGTCAGTAAGTCCATGCATAGGCCCTTTAAGAGGGTTGCCTGAGACTCCAGCTGCCCTCCATCTCACTCGGTCACAATCTCCATTGGTTTTCACATCCAGAAGTTATGCAAATTTCTCTTCCTGGCACAGGAACTCTGGGCTGGGGAACCTTGTGTGAGGCTGGGAATCCTCAGTCCTCTGCGGGGGACTCCTAAATATCTCTCCTAATTTTTAGCAGTCATACTTGGGTGTGGGAGCAGACTATTCAGTGTCTCTGCCCCTCCTACGAGTCTCAAGGTGGTTTCTTCCATATGTCCTTAGTTGTAGGACATTGGTTCAGCTTCAGGCGATTCTCAGTAATGGTTGTTCTGTAGTTCAGTTGTAATTTTAATCTGATTACGAGAGGAGGCAAACACAGCGTTTACCTACTCAGCCATCTTGACCGGAAATATATCATCAATTTTATTTAATACATTTGCTGTTAAGTCATAACTAATTTCATGTAAAAATAGGCATCGATATTGGGAAATAAAAGACAAAATTATGTTTATTTTCTGATTATATGATTGTCTACCTAAAAGCCAAAAGGATTAAGGAAAAATGATTATACTTCATCAGAGATCTCTGCATCATGACTTTCCTATACAACAACAAGTTAGCAAATATTGTGGGAAAATATTTCATTTATAAGATTAACAAAAGCTTCTATACTTATGAACAAAAGTAAGGTACAACATTCAGGATACACACACACACACACACACACACACACACACACACACACACACACAAATCTTCTCAGAGATATGTGACTTCCATAACCAAGAAGCCATCATGTTGCTGGGATAAAGACAATTTTGTAAATATAGTATAAATTAATTTATAAATATGTTGCTTTCAAATTAAAATCCTAATGACGTTTATTTTTTAATTTTTTTTTTTTAAACAGGACTTTATTAGGGAACAGTGTGTACTTCCAGGACTTTTTTCCAAGTCAAGTTGTTGTCCTTTCGATCTTAGTTGTGGAGGGTGCAGCTCAGCTCCAGGTCCAGTTGCCAGTTGCTAGTTGCAGGGGGTGCAGCCCACCATCCCCTGAGGGAGTTGAGGAATCAAACCGGCAACCTAGTGGTTGAGAGGGCGTGCTCCAACCAACTGAGCCATCTGGGAGCTCAGTGTTGGGAGCTCAGTGGCAGCTCAGCTCAAGGTGCCATGTTCAATCTTTAGTTGCAGGGGGCGCTGCCCACCATCCATTGTGGGACTCTAGGATTTGAACGGGCAAACTTGTGGTTGAGACCCCACTGGTCCATGTGGGAATTGAACTGACAGCCTTCGGAGTTAGGAGCACGGAGCTCCAACTGCCTGAGCCACCGGGCCGGCCCCCTAAGACATTTATATAGGAACTTTATACGATTATTAAGACTATCTGGAAGAAGAAATGGATGGGAATATATCAGTAAAATTTTGAAAAAGAAAAGTTGGGAAATGAGAGGGACTTACATTATGAAATATTTAATGTATTATAAATCAGAAAGAAATAATTAAGCAGATATTTCTGTACCAGGAATAGACAGAGCAATCAGGAAAATGCATAACCCAGAAACAGTGTTAAGTATAAATAAGAAATTAGTGTATGATAAAGGTATAATTACAGTTCATCATTATTATTCAAAAGGACACCTGACTAGTGACTTGCCACTTTGTAGTCATCAAGATTCCCAGGTATGGACAGCACTTTATTAACCCACGTTAATAAGATCCCCTGTGCTTAAATTAGCTAATGTTATTCGATAGCTTTTGGAATTTCTAGAACTGAAAGAAAATAACTGCCAAGGTAGAATTCTATATCCAGAAAATATATCCTTCAAAAAGAAGGTAAAGTGAAGATATTTTCAGATAAAAACTGAGAGAATTGTTAACAAACAGACTTGCAAAAAAAAAAAAAAGGAAAAAGAAAAATCTAAAGGGTTCTTTAGGCAAAAGCAAAATTAACTTTACTGATGCACAGAAATAGAGGCATAAATGAAGAGCCATGGGAAAGGTCAGTATGTGGACAAACTTAAAGGAATATATGATATACAAATTAATAACAATAGCTAGAAGGATTAAACTATGTAAACTTAAAATGCATGAAAATAATAATAAAAAAGTGAAGGTGATGTAAATGGAGTTAAAGTATTTTAGGGACCTAACATTGTATGGGGAGCAATAAAATAATTATACTCTAAGAAATTAAGAATGCATGTTGTCAACTAGGGTAACAACTAAAAGAGTAAAATAATATATCATTAGCAAGTTAATAGAGGGGAATAGAACAAAATATACTTTATTCATTAAAAACTAGAAGGAGAGAAAAAGTAACAAAACAGATAGAAGAAATGGTAAGTAAAACAGGAAAACAATAAGTTGGTAATATGAGCTCAAATTCAATTAAAAGTATATTCAATATTAATGAACTAAATTCTCTAATCAAAAGACAAAAGTTACCAAACTATGAGAAAGGAAAAATACCCAACTATATAATTCTTAGAAGAAACACACCTCAAATATAAAGGTGAAGAAAGGTTGATAGTGAAAAGAATGAACAAAGATATATTATACAAACCCAAAGCAAAAGAAGGCTATTTGATGTTAACCAAAGTAAACTTGAAGACAAAACGTTCTACTAAAAATGTAAAAGGACTTTTCAAAATTATAAATGGGGCAAAGGACCCAGAGGATAAAGCAATTATAAATTTGTGAGCATTCATAATGTAGGTTCAAAATGTATAAAGCATGACTTGCTGGAACTAAAATTAGACATGGAGAAATCCAAGATCATAATGAGAGACTCCAAACACATTCAAAAGTAATCGATAGAATTGAAAGACAAAAAAAATAAAAACAAAAAATAAATAAAAACCTGTAAATATATAGAAAATCTCCATTATATGCTTAAAGAAACTAATAAAATTAATATCATCAACAGATACAGAATACTGCAGCCAACAACTTCAGAGTATACTTTTTTTCAAAGTAACATGGGACATTACCAAAATTTAACATATGCAGGGCCATAAAACATTTCTTAACACATTTTTTTTTCTTTCTTTTTTTTTTTTTAAGATTTTATTGGGGAAGGGGAACAGGACTTTATTGGGGAACAGTGTGTACTTCCAGGATTTTTTTCCAAGTCAAGTTGTTGTCCTTTCAATCTTAGTTTTTGGAGGGTGCCATTCAGCTTCAAGTTGTTGTCCTTTCAGTCTTAGTTGTGGAGGGCGCAGCTCAGCTCCAGGTCCAGTTGCTGTTGCTAGTTGCAGGGGGCGGAGCCCAATATCCCTTGTGAGAGTCGAGGAATTGAACTGGCAACCTTGTGGTTGAGAGGACGCACTCCAACCAACTGAGCCATCGGGAGGCAGCTCAGCTCAAGGTGCCTGTTCAATCTTAGTTGCAGGGGGCGGAGCCCACCATCCCTTGAGGGATTTGAGGAATTGAACTGGCAACCTTGTGGTTGAGAGCCCACTGGCCCATGTGGGAATCGAACCGGCAGCCTTCAGAGTTAGGAGCACAGAGCTCTAACCGCCTGAGCCACCGGGCCGGCCCTCTTAACACATTTTAAAAAACAGAAATTGTGCATTACATTGTCAGGGCTCAGTGCAGTTAAGCTAAACAGCAACAGAAAGATAACAAGAAAATGCCCAAATGTTTGGAAATAACCTACTTAGTTAACAAGTTTTAAAGAAGACAGTACAATGGAAACTAGAAAATATTTTGAACTGCATTACAATGAAAATATGGCATTGCACAAGTTGTGGGACATAGCTAAAACCATAAGAAGAGGAAAATTTATATCCTTAAAATGCTTATATTGTATTGCTGAGAAAGCAGGGATCAAATGATCTATTTTTAAAAAATTAGAAATGCTACAGAAAATTAAGCCCAAAGGAAGTAGAAAAAAGAAACAATGAAGATGAGAACATAAAGAAGTGAAAAACTAACATACAATAGAGAGAATAAAAATGCCAGATTTGGTTTTTTGAAAATATTGGTCAAATTGGTAAACTTCCAGCAAGAGTGAACAGGAAATAAAAGAATGAAGGCACAAACTTGCTAATATCAAGAATGGAAAAGGGGCCATCATGATGGATCCTACAAAATTAGTGAAAAAATGGCAGAATTTTATGAAGAACTTTATGTGAATAACTTTGAAAGTGCAGATAAAATGGGCAAAGTTCTGGAAATAAAAACTTACCAAAAATGATACAAGAAATGGAAAATTTGAATAGTTTTATAGTTATTAAAAGAAATATTTTCCCATATAGAAATCTCCAACTCTAGGTTGTTCAATGTCCTCCAACCTTCATAAAACAAATAACATCACTTTAAAATTATTCCAGGGAATAGAAAAAAAGTAATTGTTCTCAACATGTTTTGCAAAGTAATCGTAACCTTGATACTCAAATGCAATAGACATCATAAGAAAAAAACCCCAATATTTCTGTGAACATAGATGCAAACCTTCTAAACAAAATATTTGCAAGCAAAATCTAGCAATTTATATAAAAAAAGTCACTATCAAGTCATTTTTATTCCATGAATGTGAGTTTGCTTTACTATTGAAAGTATCAATTAATGTAATTCATCATGTTAACAGAATAAAGAAGTAAATGCATATCTCAGAAGATGAAGAACACACATTTGCTACAATTCAATAGTTATATTTAGTATCTTCAAAAAACCTACAGTAAAATCACATTTAATGATGAAATAGTGAGAGCTTTCCCTTTGATACCAGGAATGAGACAGATGCTTGTATTATCACTTTTATTTAATATTTCCTGGAAATCATAGACAGAGAAAAAGACAAATAAAAGAAAAAGTATGGGGACTGGAAACAAATAAATCTTTCACTATTTGAAAGTAACATTATTATGTGCCTATAAAATCCAAATGAATCTACAGAAATTATTAGAATTAACAAGTGAATTTAGGAAGGTCATTAGATACAAGATATAACACACACATATGTATATCATATATATGATATATATATATATATATATATATCATATATATATATATATATATCAGCAGTAAATAATTAGAAAGTTAAATTTAGAAAATAATATTTCCCAAAACATTAAATAACTCAAAGAAAAATCTACAAAAGATATGCAAGACTTTTAATTTTTTTTTAATTGGGGAAGGGAAACAGGACTTTATTGGGGAACAGTGTGTACTTCCAGGACCTTTTCCCCCCCATGTCAAGTTGTTGTCCTTTCAATCTTAGTTGTGGAAATGCGACCTCCACAAGTAAGGTCACGTCCAGCCGCCGTTGCCAGTTGCAGGGGGTGCTGCCCACCATCCCTTGCAGGAGTTGAGGAACCAAACTGGCAACCCCGTGGTCAAGTGCCCACCAGTCCATGTAGGAATTGAACCAGCAGCCTTTGGAGTTAGGAGCGTGGAGCTCCAACCGCCTGAGCCGCCAGGCCAGCCCCTATATGCAAGACTTTTATACGGGAAGCCATAAAACTATAAAACTAAACAAATAAAGAGATGTGTTATTTTCATGGATTGGGAAAACTCAATATTGTAAAGATGTAAATTCTCCTCAATTCATCTATAAATTTGGTGTAATTCCAAATAAAATTACAGCATAGAATATTTACAAGGAAGCTAGGTGAAAAGGTATGGTAGACATGGAGATGTGCTCCCCAAGGAAAGACTTGATGCCTAGCGTCAGAGAGTTATCAGGTACTTCAGATCTGCCTCTGCTGCCTTGCCGGGGACTATGACTTCCCCAGGGCAGCCCATCACTTATGACTGAATGAAATGATGTATAAACTCATGGCTATTAGTGTCCAATGTAGGACAATTCTGACATGCAATAATTGCTCCAGACCTCACTGCTGAGTTAGTGAAGGTGTCAGACATGTGTTGCACATCTATGTCTCCTTCTGCCCAATACTCCTTTTTATTCCTTTTATCTGTGTTGTTTCCTAATAAATATTTTTGCCTTCCAGCCTCTATCTCAGTGATGCAATCCCAATCTGATACATAAAGTATCCCTATGAACTTCAAAATATAAGAAAGTAGGAAAAACCAACTGTCATAATATTTGCATACTTGTATTCAGGAGGGAAAGCAGAAGGAAACAATGCAGTGTTTGACTGACCTGAGAATAGAGCTCCAAAATTGCTTATGAGTATTTACTGAAAAGCCAAATGGGCCAAGTTACAATCCATGAAAACAGTACATCCCTCTAAGAGGGGTTTTGCTCACTCTAATAATGGATTAAGGCACAGGGACAGTGGTAAAATCTTAAAGAGGATAAAGAAGGCTAGTGCTTGTGAATTCTCAAGATTGATTATTCCATTCCTGGATAGTAACCCATACTGGGCAGGAAAAGGATAACAGATGAGGGAAAGAGAACATCTAGATTAAGTGGGAGATGGGGACAGACTTGGGAAATTTCAGAAAGCAAGCTGCTATATTTTTGAACATTATAAGAAAGCAACAGAGGAGGGTGCTCTATGAAGTTAGAAAAGATGCCCTGAATTATGCCTCCATTTAAAAGTTTAAGAAAATTAATTTCACATGAAAAATAAGCCACAAAAACTATTGAGGTAATATCGTACACAAGATTATAAGAAAAAGAAAATCATCCTTATGGACAATTGAGCCATGCCAGAAAGACATGACAACAGAAGAAATGAAAACTGTTAATTCCTATTTCAATATAAGCTAAAAGACATGAAGAAAATACAAGATGGGAAAAAATTACATCACACATCAGAATTAGAAAAACTTAGAAATGAGGAGACAGAACTCAAAGAATTAGAACCACCATGTGATCCAGCAATCCCACTTCTGAGTATACGAGTATCCTCTTATCTAAAGGAATTGAAATCAGGATCTCAAAGAGCTATCTGGTAGTCCCCTCTTATCTGCAGTTTCGGTTACCCTTGGTCAACTGTGGTCTGAAAATGTTAAATGGAAAATTCCAGAAATAAACAGTTTCTAAGTTTTAAGTTGCATGCTGTTCTGAGTAATGTGATGAAATTTCGTGATGTACCAGTTGGGATGTGATTCAAACCTTTGTCCAGCAAATCACGGTATATGACACTCATCTGTCACTTAGTAACCATCTTGGTTATCAGATTCACTGTTTCAGTATTACAGTGCTTGGGCTCAAGTAAAACAAGTATTATTTTACCTAATAATAATGGCACCAAAGTGCAAAAGTAGTGATGCTGACAATTTGGATATGCCAAAGAGAAGCCTTTAAGTGAAAATGTGAAAGTTCTTAACTTAGTAAGGAAAGGAAAGGAATTGTATGCTGAGGAAGCTAAGGTCTATGGTAAGAACAAATCTTCTATCTGTGAAATTGTGAAAAAGGAAAAAGAAATTCAAGCTAGTTTTGCCGTCACACCTCAAACTGGAAAAGTTATGATTATAGTGTGTGGTAAATGCTTCGTTAAGATTAAAAAGGCATTAAATTTGTGGGTGAAAGACATGAACAGAAAATATATTCCAATTGACGACAACATGTTGTGCCAGAAAGCGTTGAGCCCAGACGAAGACTTCAGCAAAGAATGCCCTGAAATGAGTGACACCAAGCCATTTACTGTAAGCAAGGGATGGTACAGATTCAGGAATAGGTTTGGACTGAAAATATAAAAATTACAGGGCAGACTCTGTCTGATGATGAAGAAGCTGCTACCACATTTCTAGCAGAGTTGAAGAAGTTGATTAGGAATTGGTACTATCTGCAATTTTAGACATTCACTCTGGGGGGCTTGGAACATATCCCCTGCAGATAAGGGGAACTGCTGTATTTACAATAGCCAAGACATGGAAACATCCTAAATGTCCATTGATGGAAGAATGAATAAAGAAAATGTGGTATACAAATACAGTGAAATATTAATCAACATTAACAAAGAGGGAAATCCTGCCATTGGTGACAACATGGATGAACCTAGACATTACGGTAAGTGAAACAAGCCAGACACAGGAGGACAAATACTACATGATACCACTGATATGAGGAATCTAAAGTAGTTAAACTCACAGAAGCAGAGAGCAAGAGTGACGGTTGCCCAGGGCTGAAGGGAGGGGGAAATGGGGAGAACTTAGTTAAAGGGTACAAAGTTTAAGTTATGCAAGATGAATAAGTCCTGAAGTTCTATAAAGCAAAGTGCCTATAGTTAATAATACTGTATTGTATATTTAAAAATTTGTTCAGAAGGGAGATCTTATGTTGTGTTCTTATTGCCAAATAAATAAATAAATAAATAAATAAATAAATAAATACATAAATAAGGCAGGAGGAAACTTTTGGAGGTGATGGATATGTTTACGGCATAGAATGTCCTCCATCCACACCCTTGAATACTGGGATGCAGAATTTCTATTCTTGCTTGTACAGTTTACATCCTTAGGGCCATTCGGGTGACCCAGAAATCTAAACTTCCATGGGCTACGAATCAAGTTGGTAAAATCATCATTTTTTGAGGGGGGAAATGCTAATTTGCATTGCATTTTTTGGGGGAAAAATTGCTGACTAATTTGCGTTGAGTTGACTAATTCACCCTCTTACCCTATCAATTAAGCCCACTTTCCAGGGCTATTCTATTCTTAGTCTAGTTCCTATGTTTTTCTGGATCTATCCAGATTATTATAATTCCCTGTATTCATCATTTATTGCTTACATTGATAGAAATACAAGTATATACTTTATAGAGAGATATATCTTTCATAGAAGAAACAGAACACCCGCAGATGCCTATAGTTAAATGTGCTACTGCAGAAAATGAAGAGAAGACTTTTTTCTCTATCAGCACCCTAACTGTGGGGTGCCTAAAATTGGGTCTACTACTTGAATAAGTGGCAGAGTTAAATATTTTGACTTGAATTTCATAACTTGTCACAGTGATCCCATTGGCAGTAGAGTGGTGGGTTGCCAAGAAGGCAATTAATTATCTCTCTTCCTCCCTGTGTATTTAAATTTCGTTCCCTCTCCCTAAAGAGAGGTGATGCTATGGCTTACAACTAATATGCTCTTGCAGAGCTCTCCACACCAATTAGAAGGATTCTATGTTATGACACTCTTTGATAGGATGTTATGACACTCTCTGATAGAAAGCCGTTGTCCCACTGAAGCGGAAACTTCATCAGAAGCCCTGAGAATCAAGGGTGTGCTCTAGACACCCCGAATGGGAGGGGACTATCTGTACTCACTGGGTCCATCAAACAAAACGCATCACACATAGGTCTTTCCATGCAATTCCGCTGGTTCCCTGGAATTATCTCCTAGCCTCACCCTTGTTTGGTACTCAATTGGAGGGAGGTCTATAATCTAGCATTTCTTAACACACTACTTAGGAGTCTTATGTGTTAATTCCAAACTCTGAAAGCCCTCTTGCAAAATTGCCCACAGCATATCAGTGGGCAAAGGGGATAGGGTTTCTTGATTAGAGTCATGCTTTTCATTGGGGAAGGGTGAGAGTCTTTGCCATAAACCATGTCATGACTCTTCTTGGAATCATGAATTTTAACACCTCCATTTCTAATTTCTTGTTAAAAAGGCTTGCCTATGATCTCACACCAAATTTCTGCCTGGAAAATGGGAAGTTTAACATCAGATGTGTGAGACCAAGTTATTACTTGGCACCTGAGATTCTTAGACACTGTTATGTTTCCATTATCAGGGCCAAGAATTTCATAGGTAACTCATTTCATTGTTTCAGTCTCATTCCTTTCTAACTTTCTAGTTTTAATTAGAGCCAGTTCAGACAAATAATACCAAACAAACAATATACCATCAGGCTACAGATTAAAAACATACTGCTTTTTCCTACTCCTGGACCTTTTTTGATCAAGTGGTCTGAAACTGAGCACATGGAATATCTCCTTAAGTAGGAGTAAAATTTTATGGGAAGAAGATATATAATTAATTCAATCACCTAGAGTCTCATATAGCTGAATAATTCCTGACCTTGATATATGAGTATCCATTCTCATTTGAACCATTGAATTCAAACAGATTCTAATTAGACCGATGGTGAAGAATCGTGTTGAATTAGGTGACAGCTTTCAAAAGTGAATGAAAAAGTTTATGTTCATGGTGGTATCCAATTACTTAACATTCATCTTGGGAAGTTTTCCAGTTTTTGTTCAGAAACTTGTTCTGATATGTTTACCCATGGTTCTTCCTGATCCTTCTGGGTAGGACTACCCTTTCCTATCCATCAAGATCTGCAGTCTTTACTGTGCTGGTCGTTTTTCTTTTTCTTTTTGTCTGAAGTTTGAAATGTAAAAATATATCAGAAACTGATGCGGCAACTGAATAGAGCTCTCAGAAAGAGGACTGAACTATGAGTCAGGAAGCCTGGGTTCCAGTTCAAGTTCACCAGCTGTTATAATCTTGGGTACATCACTTCCTCTATGTTTTAGTTTCCTCATCTTTTAAATAAATAGGAATAATATTTACTGTAAATGAGTAATATTGCATGGAAGTAATTAACACA
Source organism: Rhinolophus hipposideros (assembly GCF_964194185.1). Lineage (NCBI taxonomy): Eukaryota > Metazoa > Chordata > Mammalia > Chiroptera > Rhinolophidae > Rhinolophus > Rhinolophus hipposideros. Next base: position 18,001,978 of record NC_138051.1, on the reverse strand, counting down.
GAGACAGGCCTAGAGTAGATATTGAATAAATTTTGTTAATTTTACATCTAAAAAAATTAATGTCTATAGCTCTGTTTGCACAGGGTCTACACTAGCTCTAGGGATTGAAAATATGCTTGCATTTCTCAGAACGAGAAAATGGCAGAATTTGAGGACCACTGGGATAAAAATAATAACAATAAATGCTATAGTAAGCATTTGTGTTTAATCTTTAGGTGGTTCCAACACATTGGTACTTACCTATATACTAGCGTTAAGGTAAGAAGAAAAGGGGTAGGGGGCATACAAAAATAAGTAAGGCATATTCCTGCCTTCTGAGAGATTATGGTCTCAAGTCCACCATCAACATAATAAGAAATTTTTGATACTGATGAATCATGTTTAAGTTGTATGAGCTTCTCAACTTCAGTAGAGAATTGTTAATTTATTTGAAATTTGTAATAGTTTAAAAATATTGTTTTACAGACTTTCTACTTGGATTGAGAGTTAGTAGTTTTTTCTTCAATCTAGAGTAATTTCTGTCATGTTTCCATCTATCTCCCTTTAAAATTTCCTTTAATAATTACCTGCATTGTTCATATCAAGAGCTAGTCAAATCAATTCATATATATATATGTGTGTGTGTGTGTGTGTGTGTATATATATATATATATATTTCCCCTCCTTATTCAGTTACTTTATTAGTTATGATGCAGGCTAAGTTTCTGTAACAAAAATACCCAGAAATATAGTAGCTCTGTCCCATGAGATCATTCGAGGATCTGGGTTGGTGAGTCAACTCTGCCGTACTAAACATATGGCCTCCATGTTAAGCATCCAGGGTAGCTGAGAAATTAGTGCCATTTCTCAGTCAGAGGAAGAGGGCAGAGGAGGTCCTAGCTTTATCATGAAGGAGGTGATTCAGAAGCTACACATATCACTTCTTCTGAATCCCTTTGGCCTGAACTTGTTATGTTGCTACTTTTAGCTGTGAGGGAGGCTGGGAAATGCACTGTCTGGATGAGTGGCAGGAGATTCTTATTACTTAAAGGAAGGAAAAGGGAATGCACACTGGCCAATAACTAACAGTCTGTTCCATATTCACTTATTCCTCCATCAATTTTAATTCATATGTCACCATGGGTCTCTCTTGCATTTATGCTTTCACTGGCAACATAGGGATGTGACTGATAATCCCTGCAAGGTGCAGTTGGACTAAGACAAGAATACAAGAATGTTACTGGTACTTGGAATTAATTTTTTATCGCTGTATCCATCATCTATTATCTGTCTATCTATCTATCTATCTATCTATCTATCTATCTATCTATCTATCTATCTATCATCTATCTATCTATCTATCTATCTATCTATCTATCTATCTATCTATCTAGCATCTATCTATCTATCTTCATCATCATCATCTATCATCTGCCTTATTCTTCCTGTAGGTACATATTTGTCTGAAATTCTGATATACGTTTGAACCTCTTGGTTTTGGGTAGATGCAATTTTTGTCAAGGAATCTCTATCTATATATTTTATTGGGAAAGTAACTGCATGCCAATGAATGAGTAGGAGTTAACTTAGAGTAGAAATAATTATAAAGCACCTGTCAAAAGTGAAGTGCTATAGAAATGCTAAATAATGACACTAATAAAAAACTGATTGTCGTGACTTCAAAGGAAGTGTTAAGTTGGAGTGTTTTGACGTGTGTGGGATTTGAATGATCTAAATAGGTGTTTAGATACTCACATGAGAGACTGTTCTACCCACTCAAGGGAAATAAGAGTCTGTTCTACCTACTCAATGTTTTGATGCTTCCGAGAGAATTTTAGCATTTTAAAATATTACTTTAAAAGTAAGGATTGTGTTGTCTTGATTAAATTCATATAAAGGAAGGACATTGCCTAACAAAAATGTGACATTCTTCTTAGACTGCTTTATTGTGTACCTTAAGTTCCTGGGGTCTCTGCCTTTGATATGATCCAATGCCATTGAATTTATGTTGACAGAAACAGCTAAGACTGCAAATAGGTAGTGAGCTCTGGTGAGAGTTAGAGCTTTGGGTTAGGTAATTTTCTTATTTTAAAGATGTATCTGACTCTTTCATGCGTGGTTTAAAATATAACACTAAAGTATTATTTAGCAAAGTGGTGAAACCTCTGGCTCTGGACTCAGTCGGAGTTCAAATCTATTTTGTGATCTCTAGTGCAGAATGTGATCATTCTCCACACCTCAGGTTCTTCACTGGTTATCTGATTATTAGAATAATAATAATACTTACCTAATAGGGTGTGAGAATTACGTGAGATAATGCACGTAAATTGCTTGCCACCGGGTGGTGTTCTGCTTTTCCTATTTGCTCAGATATTCTGTGAAGAGTGGTAATCTTTTCTGCTGGTGATTTCAAATCTCAGATTCGTTGGGGTTTTACAGAAATGTTCTTTTATGATATGGCAATACAGCTTAGAGGTTGAGCTAAATGTTCCTAGCTCCATCAATCTCTAGCTGTGTACTCTTGGGTGAGTTAGTTAACCTTCGGTGCCTAGATTTTTCTCAATTGTAAAATGGAGATAGCAATACCTATGTTATAGGGTTCTTGTGTGTAAGGTACTTAGCCCAGTGTTTGGGACATAATAAATGTTCAACAAATATTATGTATTATTCACTTTAAAGCTTAAAATGGTTAGTTAGGGGTTTTGTTTATTTGTTTATAAAATGAATAGGTATTTTAGATGTCTAGTTTCACCATTTTGAACACTGTTGATTTCCCTACTTTAAAAACAGTTCTTTCAGTGCCTGGTTTGTTTCAAAGTGTTTTCTCAATTGTACATGCTAGTACAGGGTGTACTATCAGGAATAAATGAAAAGAAAAAAACGCAAACTGATACTCTATCTTTCTAACTTTCTGTTAAGTGCTTAGTTCTAACACCTTCAAATTTGTTACAATAGATGACAATGAATAAATCTGGGTGTCTTATTTTCTCTTTTTTCCTCTTTAACTTCTAATGAAGTAAACAGATGGTAGACACTGAGACTATCAGTGAAGAAAACTGGTGCTGCAATGATTAATTTCCTCTCCCAAAGGACATCTTGGCATTTTCGTAGTGTCCACACTGGTTACTTGTAGTTTTGAGGCAGAGCTAAGAGGGTGTAAAAGGGGTAGTTATGTCAGGTTGCTCCCTCCAAACCACCTGTAGCAGACACATGCAGGCAATGTGGCAAACTCAGAAGTATCCCTCTTAGAACCCATACCAAGTGGGCTGCAGTGCTGGAAATCTGCATGGCCCTGTGAACGCTTCAGAGGCAGGAAGCATATCTTACTAGATTTGGTTTCTTTTGCATTTAACACTGGCATTTAGTAGGTGCTTAATAGTTGTTGACTAGTCAAATATCTGAAAGTAAAAAATACCTCTTTAGAATTTTGTGTTAGGTATGATTTTATTTAGATATTGCTAGTGCTAGGCGATTATACTATGTTTACTTTATAGCAAATAATTTTAGTAAACCAAAACAAGGTTTATATTGACTAAAGAAACTTTCTATTTAAAGAAACTCGTGAAAAATCCTTTTGTGACAGTAGATTAATCCTTCCCTACTGTATGCTTTGTAAATTTCTCTCTCCCTAAGGTAATAAAGAAGTGAATTTAAAATTGAATGCTTCATAGAACAAGCGTTAGAGCTTGGGGAATCTGAAGTCACCACTTTTTAATTTACAATGAAGATCTGTCTACTTACCATTTTCTTCTCTCAGGGTATGCCTGCCACCAAATGCTAAATTAAACAATGGTATTGTAACAGCTATATACGATGTCAGAGGGGTAGTAGACTTGGGGGGAGGTTTATCACTTTATGAGGGGTGTAAATGTCTAATCATTATGTTGTTTTGTACACCTGAAACTAATATAATAATAATAATAATAATAATAATAATAATAATAAAACCCATCTCTATGGTCAATTGGAAAAGCAGATATGAAAGCATTATAGACTCTTCAGAACTGAAGTAATATTTTTCACTATTCTATCATTATTTAAAGGTGTAATACTTAATTCCTTGTGGAGCCTATTGAAAAATTTAAACCTTTCCCCTTGGGGCAGAAGTGAAGGGAGTGGGGAAAAGGGGTAAAATTTGGGGGTTTCTTTCAGAAGTTGTGCATAGGGGATTCTCAGAACAGTTGTTTCCTGGATCTGCTTTTGTTGGCTGTGAAAACTGGGGTGGGGTTTAGCCTTTTTCTGCAGATACTGCTGAACAAAGGCATGGAACTGGAAAAGAACCAGATGCAAACTCCCAGGCGTGGCTTACTTGCTGTGGTGCCTTCTCAGAGTTTGCACTTCAGCCAACCCTTTGACCCACTTTTAACTTTGGACAAAAAAAGGAAAGTTAAGTTCCTTGCGGAGCATGTGGAGATGCTCCTTGGCGCTGGACTCAGGCAAGGTCCATCTGCTGAAGTGTAGTGCATTTCAAAAAACTCTTTCTGGGAAATGAAAACATGATTTTGAAGTAGTTGCAGTATTAAAATGCAGCACTCTGCTTCTTTTTGAAGCAAGACTTTCTTTGGGCTCACTGGTGCAGAAGAGTCCTCAAGACGAAGAGACTCTGAAACAGCAGGAATGGGATCTTAAGAAAGATATCGCTCATTCTACAAAACAATTGCTCTAATTAAAAAAATGTCACGTTAGCAAGAGTAGCTCAGTTGGTAATATGACGGTGGGAGAAAATTGTAAAATGCCTCCACAGAAATGTTTGCTCTGAGGATTTGTAATCTGCTGTTTTGAGTTGTGATGAAAGGGCTTGGAAATTGATGGCCAGTGGCCTCCAACACTTCTGGCTTTGCCCTTCGCCTTTCATTCCCCACTCCCAAGAATAGATAGAGACTTTGGAAAAATTTCTCTTCCATTTTCCTTTTGATCCTCCTGAGTATTTGGCTGCAATAGGGATTGGTGCTTCAAGACAACATTTTATCAACTTATGACTGTTTTAGCCATCACCCACAAATTCCTATGGAATTTTGAACACTTAAGATTTAAGAATTTGTGCATTTGTAAGAAATTCTGTGCCCTTGATAATGAAAGAGGGCAACCAAAAGGAAAAAATAATGTTTATTGAAATACACACAATAGTTGAGAAGATAAACTTCTGTGTCTACCTAGAAACACTATCCCTCACTTTTTATTGTTATATTTATGGCGGCAACATTGGTTAATTAGATTACATAAGTTTCAAGTGTATAATACTATAATACATCATCTGTATATTGCATCGTATGCTCATCACCCAAAGTTTAGTCTCCTTTCAGCACCACATATTTAACCCCTTTTACCCTCTGCACCTTTCCCCACCCCCTTTCCATTTGGTAGCCACCATACTGTTGTCTACGTCGATGAGTTTTGTTTGTTTGTTGGTTGGTTTATTTGTTTTATTTGTTCATTTGTTGTTTTCTCTTTTATATCCCACATGAGTGAAATCATGATTCTTGTCCTTTTCCATCTGACTTATATCGCTTAGCGTGATATTCTCAAGATTCATTCATGTTGTTGCAAATGGCAGTATTTATCTTTTCTTATGGCAGAGTAGTATTTCATTGTCTATATATACATATATAGCACACCTACTTTATCCAAAAATCTATTGAAGGATACTTCAGTTGTTGCTATGTCTTGGCCACCCCAAATAATGCTGAACATAGAGGTACATATGTCATTATGAATAAATATTTTCAAATTTTTGGGGTAGATACCAGAAGAGGAATGCTGGGTCATATGGTAGCACTATTCTTAATTTTTTGAGGAAACTCCATACTATTTTTCATAGTGGCTGTACCAATTTACATTCCCACCAGCAATGTTTGAGGGTTCCTTGCTCTTCATGCCCTTACCAACATTTGTTATTTCTATTGATAATAGCCATTTTAACAGAGGTGACTGGTATCTCATTGTGTTTTTGATTTGCATTTCCCTAATAGGTAGTGAAATTGAGCATGTTTTCATATATCCGTTGGCTATTTGTATGTCTCCTTGGGTAACGTGTCTGTTCAGGTCCTCTGACCATTTTTTAATTGGATTGTTTGTTTTTTTGTTGTTGTTGAGTTGTATGAGTTCTTTATATAGTTTGGATATTAGCCCCTTATTGGAGATATTGTTTGCAAATATCTTCTACATTTGGTTGGTTGCCTTTTTGTTTTGTTGATGGTTCTTTTCACCGTGCAGAAGCTTTTTAGTTTGATATAGTCCCATTCATTTATTTTTGCTTTAATGTCTTTTGCCTTTGGGGTCAAATTAATAAAATCTTCTCTGAGACCAAGGTCTATATGTTTAGTACCTATGTTTTCTTTTTAGATATTTAATTGTTTCAGGTCTTATATTCAGGTCTTTGATCTATTTTGAGTTAATTTTTGTGTATGGTGTCAAATAACAGTCTAGTTTCATTCTTTTGCATGTGGCTTTCCAATTTTCCTACCACCAGTTGTTGAAGAAGCTTTCTTTTGTCCATTGTAGGTTTTTGGATCCTTTGTTGAAAATTAGTTGCCCACATTTTTATTTATGTTTATATTCTTGCTTTTGTTTGATCTCAACTTCAGAATTAAAATATTTTATCATTTGGTTTTAGACATGCTAAAATTTGATAACTATAATTGAATCATATTCCTATTGGTACAGGAAATTCTCATCTGTTTTATATTATAGGGATTACACCAAAAGCAAAATCCTATATTGAAGGAAAGCATAAATGTTTGGGGATTATAAATCTTTGTAGGTGTTTGGAAGTATTATCCCAAATTTACATAGAGACATGAATTTTTTTATACCAGTGCTTCTCCAAGTTTAATGTGCATACAAGTTACCTGGGGATCTTGTTAAAATGCAATTCTAATTTAGTAAATCTAGGGCAGGGCCCAAGTTTATGAATTTTTGACAAGCTCCTAGGTGCTGTTGATGTTCTGGAATATACACACCTTGCAGAGCAAGCACTCATGTATATTTGCATTTTAGTTTTTTTGGTTTCAGTTGTATGATTCCATTGGTTGGTAGAACTTAAAAGTTAATTTTATTTAGCAAGATTTAGGTTATAATAAAATTTGCAGTTTTGGCAATGAATTGGCAATGATCATGCTTCGTTTTCTTAAAGGTAGAACAGCTGAGATTCACAGAGTAATTCTCAGCTGGTTCATCCCTGGGGTCCTTAGATCCCTTTTGTGGTTGTCTAATGGGGCTCTAGGCTTCTCCTGTGTCTCCTATTTATGTGGAACTACACTTTCTATTCTAGGTGTCAACTAGAGATGGGTGGCTTTTAAAAATATGCTTTTGTTTCAAAATATTTTTTCATCATTGAGCTCTTCCCAAATTCTCTGGGGAATATTCAGTAATTTGGAGCCTTGAACATGAGAGCCCGTTGCCATAATTTTGTCTGATAACAACACATCAATAAAAAACAACAACACTAAGTTAAATAATAATAAAATGATCAAAATTTCTTACATTTAGTTGTTTATATGTTCCCTCATTAGATTATAAATTCTTCGAAGGCAGGGTCTATGTATGCTTCATCTTTGTGTAACTGTAGAGTGCCGATAAAAGATTTAGAGAGAATTAGCACACCATAAATAGTCGATGAATTAAATTCAAATATCAAATTGACAAACAGATTCTAATATAATAAGGTCTCTAAAAATGATAATGACATCTCTGGGGAAGCCTAGGGTTCTTTTTTTCCTAGGACTTGAGGTTCTCCAGACATGTCTAAGTCAGCCATTGACCCCATATTGCTCTCTAAATCTTCATTTTCCCACTTTTAAAATGGAGATGAAACATTTTTCATTAGCTAAGAGTGGTAAGAGTAAGTTGTAGGCTTGATTGTTTAGTGATTCTACCTGCATACTTTGCTGTAAATAAAGGGAGTCAGGGCATCTACAAAACATCCTGAGAAAGAGCAAGACTCTCTCACCCACTGGCAAGAGATAATGTTTTGTGTTTTTTATACTGTTTCCTTTTCACCACATAGAAAGGTTGCATTTTCTAGCCTCCTTTGTGGATAGATGTGGGACCATATGCTGAATTTTGGAAAATGGAATATCAGTCAAAATGATGTACACTATTTTGAGACTCGATGCTTAAAAGCATCCTGTGTCAACTGCCAGTCTTCTCTTTCCATTCTTTGGTGGCCTTGGAAACCACATGCTCTAGATTGTGCAGCCTGGGTCCCTGAGCTTGGGGGATAGTTGCCCAGGAGAGCCACATGACCCATATTGGACTATGCTGTGAATGAGAAGTGAACTTGGATTGCGTTGAGCCACTGAGATTTGTGTAGTTATTTGTTGCAGTAGCTAGCGATAATCATTCTGATACTTGTAAAAGATTTTCTAGCTTGGGGGAAGGATGAGGAATGAGAGAGGGGATAAAATGACAGAGATAAAATAGTGGGCTGGAGATAAGGGAACTGGGCATGAAGATACCATGTGCAGAACAGGAGAATCTGTGTCCAGAGTCAGCCCAGCCTCGACTTCTAGGAAAACTTCCCCTTGCCATCTTCAAGAGCTATGTTTACTGTCAGTTCTGTTGGCATGTGGTGAGGGCTTTCTTTCTGCAGTAGCCAGTTAGTCTTTTGTTGACCAGACTTGACACTTATCTGTGTTTCAAGACTTTGGCTGATTATTGTAGAGCTTAAATAAATTTTCTCTCTTTCTTCTTCCCTCCCTCCTCATGTACATAACATTCCTGGAGTTTTGTGAACCAAATAACGTGAAGATGGGTCCCTGAATATTCAACAGGGTGACAGTAGAATGGTGTATGTACTTGGGAAAAGCTGTACAAAACTACCTTAAAAGCAAAGAATATGGGGGGGAAAAACATAGCATTGTTATAAAAATAGATAACATTAAAAGGTGTTTACTATATATCTGGCATTGTGCCAAAGGCTAGACCCATACCATCTTGTTTAATCATCACTATATCCATATGAGATAGTTATTACACTGCAATATTTTTATGTAATGATTTTCCCCTTGCTAGCATTCTTCCCCCCACCTTTTTCTAGTATCATCTATAACCCTCAAATTTTAGCTCAAAAGTCACTTATTTGGGGAATTCTTTCCTGACCAACTCTCAGTCTGAAATTCTGTCAAGTTCCCCTGCCCTCCAAACTCCTAACACCTGTACTTTTCCTTGATTGCATTATCAGAAATATTTATTTGTGTTATACTTGGGGCATTGTTTATCTTTTCTAGAATATAATCATCATGAGGAAAGGACTAGGGCTGTTTAGCTCATTGTCTCCGCCTGGCACATGTTAAACTCACAGCAAATATTTGTTAAAAGAATGAATAAAATGAACGACCCTCAGATTTTAAATTTGTCCCTGGAATAAATATTGATGGAAAATGGGATGAGAGCAGGAGAATAGGTGAAGAGTATTGCTATTTGAAAAGAACTATGAGGACCATGTCACTTACTAGTATTCTTAATAGTTTTATTGCGTTGAAAATATATTTTAAAAGATTATTTTCACAGTTCTGCAATGAGAGGTACTCTTGATATTTTTTGAAGATAGTAATGTTCTATAAGAAAACTCAGAAATTTTCAATCTCGTGAGTGACCCTGAATTTATTACAAAGGATCCTTGAATTTATAAAAATATTGAGCATTGTATGTAGATTGATTAAATGACACACCTTCAACATATGTACACTACCATTTAAAAGATGTATGTAGATGCTATTGTAAATAATTCAATCTATTTAAAAACATTAACAAATTCATAGTAACTTTTTATAATTATTTATTTTCCTTAATTGGCAGATACTAAAAGTACTTTCACTATACTAGGTATAAACATTCTTCATATTAAAAAATGGCCCTCAGATTTAAATGGTGAAAACTTCTAGATTAAAGAGAGCTAAAACTTCTAACTCTGTTATAAACCTGGTTTTAGTGTTATTAAAGCAGAAGTGATCTTTAGATATCAATGTTCTAGTTTCATATTGTAGTTTTACATTTCTTACAGAAATTGATTTCTTAAATGAAGGCCATCTACAAAACTGATTTTTCTTTTTGTGAGATATCTTTTTGGTTGTTTGTTGGTCCATTTTCTTTTTTTGGGGGGGTGCAGTTTGCCAGTTAATATGTATTATTATGAAAGCTTTTAAACATACACAGAATAGAGTAATAAAAAAAACCCATTTACACCCATGACTCAGAATAGGCAATTATCAAGATTTTTGTCATTTTTGTTCATTCATTTTCTCCTTAGCTTTCTTGTGGTACAAAGAGTACTCATGAACCAATTACTAAAGGCAAAAATTGACAATTAAGGAATATTGTGAATTAATTTGACTTATTGTAAAATTAGGAAAATATTGTCATGCTATGACAAATTTGTATTTGTTCATAATTATCAGTTTGATTATATTAGTAGTAACTAAGAAAAGTGAAACAGTGTTTTTCTAATAAATCAAATTTCTTACACTATCTTTTCAATCTTTCCTGACTATCCCTATCCAAAATGATTTCCCTAAATTTCTTATTTTAACAATTTTTGTTTCTCTTCAAACATCTGCAATGGCTCCAATAGCCCACAGTTTAAAGCCCAAAGTATTCTGGCTTAGTATGCTGTGTTCTACTTTTTTGTTCTGATTTCTCAACATGTGCCAACAAATCTGCTTTAGTGTGGAGGTTAAGCATTTGGTTTAAGAGAAATTAAAACTTGGGTCAAATCCTGGTTGTACCACCTGCTACCAGAAACTGGACTGGATGCCTCACAATCAGTGTTGCATTTCAACCCATAGCAGCCCCGTGAGAGGCATTATTGGTACTATCTTGTAGGTTAGAAAACCAAGGCTTAACCGAGTTAGAGGGCTGCTTCAATTCCACACAAGTTAAGTGTGTACAGAGGATGAGGATGTCAAAAAAAGGTATATGCAATTTAAGAAAGGAAAAAACTGTATTAAAAAATGTAAGACTGAATATATACTGATAAGAAAAGATGAATACAAGTCATGTGTGTACATTTTTTGGGTACCCGTGATATATGGGCTGGAGAGTGAGACAGATTTTCAGTTTCTAAAAACAGTCTAACTGTGTCAGACCACTTTCAAGTCTGACATTTTTTAAAAAGATCAAAGCTGGAGTTATGATTATGATGAGTGAGATGGAGTAAACATATTTCACTCTTTTTCCTCCCACTGAAAGTAATTATAAAACCTGGACAGAATGCATAGGGAAATTATCAAAAGATTCTGAAAAGTAAATAGCAGAAGCTATATTGGGACAACATGGAATTTGAAGTACAATTCAATTCATGGTGAATTTATCATTTTTCCCTTCTAGTATACCCTGACCTGAATTCAGTGTGCCTGGAAGCCTGGAAGTGAGCACTACAGTTCAGACAGAGAGAGTTCCAGAAGTCTTCTATCTCTGGCTTGAGGCCTGGGAAAGGAAAGGCCTGATGTTCAGAGAGTGCAAAAATGTCCTAATTCTGGTTTTCTGATCTTTTTCTCTTTTCTTCATTCTTATTCCCTCATCTCCCTACCCCCACCCAGGCAATTCTAATTTAATATGATATAGGTAGGTTAAAAGTAAAAGGATAGACAAAGATGTACCATAAAAGAACTAACAGAAAGAAAACTGGAGTGACTATATTAATATCAAACCAAGAAGACTTCAGAGCAAAGAAGATTGCCAGGGATAAAGAGGGATATGACATACTGTTAAATAGATCAATTCACCAAGAATACATAAAAATACTAAATATATATGTAGCTAATCACAGAATCTAAGGATACATGAAGCAAACTGACAGAAATAAAGGGAAAAATAGACAAATTCACAAATATATTTAGAGATTTTAACACTCCTCTTTGTCATAGATATAATGAAAAGATGTAAAATGAGTAAGGGTGTAGGATAAATGAAGAATACCATCGACCAATTGGATCTAACTGACATTTATAGACTCCAACCATGGCAGCAGAATACAGATTCTTTTGAAGAGCATGTGGACCATTCAATGAGATAGGCTGTATCCTAGATCATAAAACAAACTTTAACAAATTGAAATGATACAAATTATGTTATAAGACTATGATAGAAACAAGCTAGTAATCAATAACAGAAAGATAATAGGAAAATCTCTAAATACTTGGAAATTGATCATCACATTTCTATATAATTAAGGAGTTGTAGAGTAGGTCTCAAAGGAAATTAGAAAATATTTTGAGGCACATAAAAATAAAAATACAAACTGGGATGAAGCTAAATTAGCACTTAGAGGGAAATTTATAGCATTAAATATGCATGTTAAAAAAGAAGAAAGGTCTCAAATCAAGAACATAAGCTTCTATCTTAAGACATTAGAGAAAGAGAAAATTAAACCCAAATCAAAGAGAAGACAATTATAAAAGCAGAAATAATAAAACTGAAAACCAAAAAAATAACAGAGAAAATCAAGTAAACCAAAAGCTTAATTATTTGAAAAGGTCAGTGGAATCCACAAAACTCTAAACTCTCAAAAGACTGCCAAAGAAAAAGAAAGAAGACAAATTACCAGTATCAGGAACAAAAAAGGGACATGCATACATTAAAAGGAAAATAAAGGAATATAACAAGCAACTCTATTTACATCAATTCAACAAATTAGGTGAAAAGGAGCAATCCTTCAAACAACAAATTCCCCAAACTTACCCAAGATAAATAACTTCAGCAGTTCTATAACTATTAAAGAAATTGAGTTTGTAGTTTAAAACTTCCTAAAAAAATATCTCCAACCTTAGTTGGTTTCTCTGGAAAATGAACCATTTGAAAAAGAATTGGCACCAGTTCTCGACAATCTCCTCCAGAAAAATAAAGGAAGGTGGAACACTTCCCAACTTATCTTATTAGGCCAACAGTACCCTGACAAAGATACTACAAAAACAAACAAACAAAAAACCCCAAACTACTGATCAATATCTCTCATGAACATACTTGCAAAAAATCTTAACAAAAAATTAGCAAATTGAATTCAGCAGTATACAAAAATGCTATACCATGGACAAGTGGAGTTAATCATGGGAATGCAAGTTTCCCTTAATATTTGAAAATGAATGTAATTCACTGTATTGACAATTTCAAGAAGATCCACATAATCTTATTAATGAAGTAAAAGCATTAGAAAAAATATAGCATTCATTTATGATAATGACTCAACAAACTAGGAATAGAAGGCAACTTCCTCAACCTGATAAAAGGCATTCACACACACAAAATCTACAATAATATACTTAGTAGAGAAAAACTGAATGCTTTATACCTAAGACTGGGAACAAAGTAAGGACGTCTGCTCTCCTTATTCTTGTTCAACATACATTGGAAGTCTTAGACAGTACAATAAGATAAGAAAAGGAAATAACAGACAAATTTTTGTAAGTTGAGTAAATAGAATAAAAGGTGTGTTTTTTTTTTTCTACTTAGGTAGCCTCCAAATCCCCTAGAAAAAGGCTTTGCTCATTGTAGGCATTCAAAATATTTGTTGAACGAATGGAGGAAAACTCAGGGGACAAAATGATTCTCGTCCACCCTGCTTTTCCATAACTGTGATAATTAATCAGGGTATGATTGCCCCATGCTTACCTTTACAAGTAGAAATGGTTTGAATAGAATGGGTGTCTGGAATTGGATTTTCCTAAATCATTTTCCATGTGGTTAACACTGCTAGGGAGGGATTTTTCTAGGGATCTAAGGTTAGAACCCTTTCTATGGCTGTTTTATATTCTGAACATGCTTGGTAAGAGCATGTTGGCAAATCTCATTTCCCTGAAATGCCAGGTTTGGATAAGTACAAATGTACTTCTGTTTTAACTGCCTGTCTTCATCTAGTAGCTACTAAAATCAAGCTTCTAGGGTCTGAGGAGTATTTAAGTGGAAAGATCATTTGTGTATCTAAGACTTCTTCAGGGGAAAGCAGTGTGGTTTCCTCCTGTGTTGGAGACCGAGATGCTTTTAGATGGGACATTGCCTGCTTTGACTGATTTCCCCAAAATGCCACCATCACACAATTCTATGGCTTGTCTAGTCCAGCTTCTATCTTGGGCAGCAGCAGCCTTGTCCTCCCAGAGAATACATTTTCCAGATCTTTCTTTACTCTTCAATTTTGCTTGAAATGAAATGTCTAAATAATTTAGGTGATAATGTAGGTATGGATTTCCCAATACTTCCCTCATCTTTCTTCCTGATAACACATATTTAATAAATACTAATCATCTACTTACAAAAATCCATAGAATCATAATTTAAAAACTGCCCTGCAGATTTCTGTGATTTCCCATCTCCCACACTCTTCCTATAAATTTCCCTCCTGTGGATTCCAAGGTCATTGACAGAATACTGAGCTGATCAAAAACAAAAATGCATCTTTAGACATCAAACATTAGTTTCAAGGGATTCTTGGGATTTTCTCTATTGTTGTTGTGAGACTTCAGGATTTATAGTTAGATGTGTAGAAAAATAATTTAAAATAATTTCTATCTGAAAAATTCAATAAGGATAATTATTCCAAACGTCATTTAAATCAACGTGTTGTCAATAAAAAGACAATTTGTCATCTACACAAAACTTTTGGATTTCTTTCTTTGATCTTGACAACCTGTGACTTTATCCTGCTAATAATTACACATATTCTTAATAGAAATGTTTCCCTTAATTAAGGGAAAATCAGTAGTTTCCTGAATGTGATGTTTTTTTTCAATGAGAGATAAAAGATGAGAAATGAAATGTGTTTATGTCGGAGATAATTTACACAATTTTCTTTATAACTTGCAAATAAATATTACTTTATTTTTGTCTATGTATAATACTAAACACCATGAGTGTTTTGTAGGTGTAGCCGGTGATGAAGCAAAGTAATTTGTGTGTTTGTGTGCAAGTTATACCCACACACAATACTAAACCCTAATCTTTGTCTCCATGGTTGCTAAAGTTAAGGGTTCAAATAAGAAAAAAATAGTGGTTAGGAAAGGAGGTCTTTAAAGATTGCTCACATTCTTTTAATATGTAGAGAAAGACCAAATATTTTAATCATAATCTTAAGATTACTAATATAATTAATAAAACTTCACAAGTCAATCAACGATATAATAGTTTATTATAACATTGAAATAAGAAAGAAATGTGGGGGAAGTTGAAGCATTTCCCACTGTTAGTTTACAAATACCAATATTTAAGCACAAAATATTAAACCAACATAATTAAGCCTTTTATAACTCAAGAGTCAGTTAGCAATAATATTGAAAGTATCTAAATTACTCAATGGTAGAGGAACACACTCATATGTAGCCTAGCTGCATTAAAATAGAAATGTCTAAATTGAAGCCAGTACAATGTTTTCTAAAGAACAAACCACGCTTCTGTAGTTGGTTTGAGTAAGATGCCTGAAGTGTGAATAAAGTTGACTGTCACACACAGTGACCCCTCTGGAGCTCTCCTGTGCTGGGTCCATGCTTCTCTCCTAAGGGCAGCTTCCTGAAAGCTCATGTGAGAGCTGTTGAGTGGAAGGTAAATTTCCTAATATTTCTCCTACTTCAGGGAGCGAGTGAAAAAAGGGGAGGGGACTTAAAAACATTATTTTTTGCAAACAATTTTTGAAGTTTCAAAGGTGGATAGGTGAAAATTGAATATGGCAAGTCTAGTAGTACTGAGCAGCTGCAAATTTCCTACTGTGGAAAAAATGGCAGTCTTGTAGTTGGTTCAGATGTACACGTCAAGATATTTGAAAGTTTCACTAGGGGTTTTAGACTTTCTATAAGAAAAAAAAACAATAATTGAAAATTGTTCTTTGTGAATACATTAGATTTATACAGACAAAACATTCATGAAGTGCAATTATAGCCAGTGTTGCTATATTAGTATGAATGTTAATAGCATGTTTGTTTTTGAAATGGGTTATGCATTCTGATAAATGTCTGCTTTAATCTAGTCATCTGTGTATCACTTGTCTAAGTACTCTCATTTAAGATGCCATATCCCTTCTTGTAGCAATAAAGGGGTAAAGCAACATTAATATTAAATAATTAGAAAAACAAAAGAGGAATGATTAAACATATTTACATAATTGAAATAACACTGTGTCTCAGTGGGAAATCGGGACAATGTTGTCTCCTTTCAAAGTAATTCATAATTCAGATTTTTAATTATGGCATATTCATTCATTTAAAGATGATTCTGGATGAGAGGGCCACTAATGAAATACAATCATTAGCATCTAAACAAAGTAATTTACAAAGTCTCCTTTAGGGGAAAAGATTTCTAGAACATCATCAATCACACAAGATATGCAAAAACAAGCAATTAAACCACACACAAGAACTACAACAGCCTTATATATCAGTAATGTACACATGAAAACATAACTGATTACAATGATTAGACTAGGGTAGTGTGGTTAATTTGTATTTTATGTAGTGATTCCATGGAAGAATGCACCCGGACAGACACATTACACACATGGGGAACTTCGTTTCAGTAACAGTCACTTAAAACACATGACCAGAAACCCCCCCAAAAACAAACATTGAATTTTGAATCGCTGCCTGGACATACATATGGGATCAAAATCCTGTATACTTTAACAAAACATCTTCCTTTCTCCTCACCTCTTTTTGCCTGCTGTTTGCTTTTATAAACTGGCAAAATGTGGAATAGGAAAGTATTTCATGTGAGGCAGGTGCTGCATTGGTTTCTCATTATTTGTTCAAATCCTGCTTTAGGCTCTCAGCAACGAAAGCGCTTCCAGCCATCACAGGGTCAGTGAGTTACTGGCTTTCCCTCCATATACACAATTACAGATTATTAAGCATGCAGCACAACTAAATGGATAGTATAATTCTCTGACTTTTAATGTCTGTATGTAGTATCTTGCTAAGTGGACCCACCCAGAGGCTGATTTCAAACACTGCTCCTATAGGCCACTTAATCTTGTTGAAAACCTATACTACTTACTTCTGCAGGTGGATATTTCTTTGTGAAGGAAGGGTTGGGTGTAAAAGGAGAAGGAATCCGGAGAGTGTTGTGTTGAGGAGGGGGGAATCCACGGAGGAGGCTGGCACCCCTGGTGCAAACTGAACCGCCTTCGATAACCACCAGCTACTGAAGCCAAAATATGCTCTATTGGGTACTCAAAGGATAAAAATACTGGTTAATTTTCAACAGTGCTCCTTCATTTGACTTTACAATTCACAATAGTGAACATTAATGCAGGAATGGCTTGGTCGAGGAGGAGTTTAAAATTAGAGCCCCTCTTCTCATTAGCCCCAACAGCCTGACCCAGGGTGACTGAGAAGCAATTTGTCGCCAGATTCTCATTTTGCTTCTGTTATGGCTCCTTGTAAATGAAGCGCGGCAATTTATTGTAGCACCTCGAGAAGTCAAGAACATAATGTGTAAAACACATACAAAAAAATCTTTCTTCACATTCATTAACACCCAGCACATAGAGGCTGTTCACTTTTCTCTCTAATGAAGGAGGGGATCTTAAATCTAAAGCTTTCCATCATGTGAAGAAGTCCTCTTCAGGCCATTAGACGGAGGCTGAGTTGGATTGAAGAAAGGTCAGTGACAAAAACAGAGAATGGCAATATGAGGAAAAATAGAAAATGGATAAAAGAAGAGACTTAGATGCCTCAAAGAATAGAAAGTACATTTTTGGCATCAATGATCAACCTTCTTGTCACTCAGTGTATTTTCTGTTGTTAGTGAAGAAAAGAATATCTGGCTTTTTATTTATCTGGAAATTGCTCTAGTGTTTGGCCAATTCTCATTTCTTCACCCTTGATCTGACCTTGCAAGAGGTATTGAGTTAGGTTCATTTGAAGAGTATATTGTCTGTGATCTTTAAAACATGTTTGCTTATTTTCTCTCCCTCGTCCCCCGCCCCCAGGCTTTATAAGAAATTGCAGTGTCTGTGGTTTTAATGCATTCTGATTGTGTAACAGGCTGCTCTGGCCCAGCGCTGGCCATGGGCTTTTATCCTACTTCCGTGATTAAATCTGATTAATGGTTTGGTTGTGTGAGGTCTCACAAATGACACCTTCAGATGAACCTAATAACAAATTACTATATGGAAAAAATTGCAAGAGGGTCCAGGATTGCCCTTTTGGATTAAATGCTGAATGTTGCCATACAGTGTACTTAGATGCTCTTACCCACTTTATGATGTAGTAATAGGCACTCAATATTTATGGTAATAATAGTGGTCTTTTAAAACTCATCTTAGAAAAAGTGAAATTATGAGTTTATAGAACCAGGTGAAAATGTCAGTAAAATCTGAAAGATTTTTTTTTGAGAGAGTTCACTGAGTGTTTACAAAGTGCCAGGTACTGAGCCAGGTGGATTAAATTAATTAAGTTACTCCTCACAACACTAAATTAGTAAAATTAAAGTAGGAATAGGAGATTAGATATAGTAATATTGAGCATAAATAGTGTTGTCTTACTTCTTCCCCATTATGCAGATGAGGAAATTGAGTCACAGGGAGGATAAATTACATGCTCAAACTCGAAGAGTTGGGGGAAGAGCTAGGATTCCAACTCAGGCTGTATTGTACCAAGGCCTGCATGCATCATCTCAGCCATACCACCTCTCACTGAGGGCACCTTTTGTTCTAAACTCCAGTGGCAAATTCCTCATTTTGTTTCTATTAAACTTAAGAAACATCTATTTTTTTGATGCTACAGGTTAAATTTTTCTCTTTTAAATATTGAAGTTTATAAGCACTTAAACTTCTGTTTTACTGAATGTATCAAATTTATTCTAGGGAATAAAACATTACTGTCTCTTTTCTCTTTTCTGCCTAATCCAAATAATCAACGTCCGTTTTTCTGTTGCTTTATTCTGTCATTTACCTTTCTTAGACCCGTTCTTAGTAAATCTGAGATTTAGATTGATGTTGCTTTAGCCAGTTGAGTTCTCACTTTTAATACTTTATTTGTCCTCATTTATAAATAGCATGTCTAGTAAGCATGGTTAATATCTAAAGGAAATTTGACACACTAACAAAGGTAAAATTAAAGCAAATTTAAGAACAGTTGTCTTAGGCAGTTGGGCTGCTATAACAAAAAATATAAACTGGGTGGCTTATAACAACATGAATTTATTTCTCACAGTTCTGGAGACCGGAAGTCTAACACAGAGTGCCAGCAGGGGTCAGGCTCTGGTGAGGGCCCTTTTCCTGGCTGCAGATGGATACCTTCTCATTGTGTCCTCATATGGCAGAAAGACAGCTAGTTAGTTCTCTGGTTTCTTCTTATAAAGGCACTAACCCCTTTCATGAAGGCTCCACCCTTATTACTTGCCAAAGGCCCCACCTTCAAATACCATCCCATTGAAATTAGGGTTTCTACATATGAAGTTTGGGGAGACACAAGCATTCAGTCCATAATAACAATTCAACTAAAACTTCTTTTGTTAAAATTCTCGTTTTCTCTCAGCTTTCCCAGGTCAGCATCTAAGTGCTGCAGAACTGTCTAGAGGTGCTGGCTGCTATCTGTAGTTTTCTCCTGGATGGGATTTGAGATTACCTCACATGGGCAGCTGCTGCCACCTGCAAACTACATGAGACATAGACCCAAGCAACTTCACAGTTGTGATATTATGATTTATAATAAGAAATATATTTGGTGTTCATCCCTGTTTTGGTGCAGAGCTTCTAAATTCCTTGGAATTTCTTAAGTGATGAGAACTACAAAGGTGTCTTTTGTTATGTTAATCAGATGATTGTTGACTGCACCTAAGGATGGGAGCTGGTTGCCAGTGTAGCTAACCATAAGATTAGAGGGTTGGAAAGTCCTACTACCAACCTCTGGGGAGGGGAGAGGGGCTGGTGATTGAGTTCAATGACCAAAGATCAGTGATTTAATCAGTCATGCCTGCCTTCATGAAAATCCAACAGGATAGGGTTCAGGGAGCTTCTGGGTTGAGAACGCATGGAGGTGCTGGGAGTGGCACCCCACAGAGGGCATGGAAGCCTCATGCCCCTCCCCACACATTTTGCCCTATGTGTCTCTTCCATCTGGCTGTTCCTGAGTTATCCTTTCATAATAAACTGGTAATCTAGCAGTAAGTAAAATGTTTCTCTGAGTTCTGTGAGCTGGTCTAGGAAATTAATCAAACCCGAGAAGCAGGTCATTGGAACCTCGAACCTATAGCTGGTTTGTCTGAAGCCTACGTGACAACCTGCACTTGCCATTGTCATATGAAGTTGAGGGGATGTGGTAAGGTAGTCTTGTAGGACTGAGCCCTTAACCTGTGCAATCTGATGCTATCTTGGGTAGATGTTGCTGTTGGTAGGGAACCCCCTACCTTGGAAATTAGGGTCAGGACACCCTTAACAGTGAAAGAGCATTAGCTGCTCATGGTGTAGCTGAATCCCTGTTCTACCTTATGATTGTGTGTGTCTAGTTCACCTAGACTATTAACTCCATAGAGAAGCGATGTGTCAGTCAGTGTATTCCTAAGGGGACAGCACAGTGCTGCCATGCAGTAGGTACAAAAGTCATTATTGAAGGAATGAGTCTTCTTTAACTAAAAGAGCTCTGGAGCACCTGAACTCTGAAGGCTTCAGACACTTGAGCAAATGTGACATTGGCCAGAAACTGGTGGTCAAACAACTTGTAATCGTCTATTATTTCACTTAGAGCCATTCAATTCCTTTGAATTAACCATCATATTCTCAATATAATTCTTATTTTCTGAAAATGGAATGTGTTTCCTAAGGGACAAGAAGTAAGTTTTCCTACATAATGCTTTGTGTACAGTAAGCACTAAATAAAAATTGCAGATTAATAATCTAAACCTTTATTGATTCCTTGCATGATTCAAAAAACATGTATTTGCACCTACTATAGATAGCCAGAATTGGTGAGGTGCTGAGCTAGATGCTGGGATATAATGGTGAAAAATTCCTGTTCTTAAGAAGCTTAAGAACAATGAGGGGAGACAGAAACATAAACAGATGCAAGAAGTTAGCTTTCCCACTGATAATATTCTAAACAGAGGAGCCAAAAGGTTTGTCTATGTATCTGGTTATCCAAGATTGTGTAGTTGATATATTCAGATGATTGACTGGATTTATTTCTTCCCATCCACAAAGCTGCTTTGGTGTGATGTAGACCCCAAGATACAGATTATTAAATCAATCATGCTCAGATATTGAAACAAATACATTCAGTATCTTCAGAGTAGTACCAATCACTTAAATCCTAATCTAACTTCTATATGACGTCAGGTAGGTATTTGAGGGTTGTTCTTATGTCCCCATAAAGTTTTTTCTATTCTAGTTATTTCTACTTTAAATTATATTTCCTGTTTCTGTAAAAGCACGAGGACAACAAGAGGCAAATTCACAGGGAAGATAAATTTCAAGGTACCTCACTCATATGGGGCCTTAGAAATGTGTTTATATGGGCATATATCTGTAAAAATTGCTAAAGTAAGATATTTCAACCACCACTGTCTGTCTCTTCTCACTTCAATTTCCCATCCATCATACTTCCCCTCAGGTAGGGTGGTGTCCTTGTGGCCTTGAGTAGTTCTTAGATACAACTAAAAGGAAGTTGATTTGAAATACATATTATTTGGATTCAGTGGGATCCATTTATGTGGTTTGCAATCATTTCCATGTATAGCCAAAATTTTCTAGCCACTATTGTCCTGATTTGAAATTTGAAATGAAAAACATAGACTTTCAAAGGACCTTGAATATCCAAAACAATTGTGAAAAAGAACAAAGTTGGAAGACTCACATTTCCTGGTTTCAAAATTTAATACAAAGCTATATTAATTTAAACAGTGTGGTATTGGAATAAGGATAGTAGACATATAGACCAAAGGAATAGCATTAAGAGCCCAGAAATAAACCTTCATATATAGTCAATTGATTTTAGACAAAGACACCAAGGCCATTCAATGGGAAAAGAAAATTCTCTTCAACAAAGGGTATTGGAAAAACTGGATATATGTAATACACACAAAAGAACCATTTAAATATTCTACAGCCAAAAATTAGGAGAAAAATTATAGAGATATGTCAAGCAGTTAAGTAATACAAATATTATGTTATTCTTATGGATTTTGTGATAATTTAGTAACTTACTCTAAATTTGATTTAACTTCTTATTCTAAATAAATATGCATTTTCATACCTAATTTTGTATTCATAATTTTATGTATTTTTTATGAAAGAGATAACCTCCAATTATATGAACTTCAGGCCCCATAAAACCTGTATTGGCCTCTGGAAACAAGGTCCGAGGTCTCTACTAGCCCAAATAGCACATTGCATGACAAATGCAGCAAGGCTGAATTTCAGTTGCACTTGCTCCCTTGGCTGGATGACCTCCTATAAGGTATATATTGAGAATTCTATACAGCAGTCCTATCGCTTGATATACAAGATATTTAAAAGGGTTCGATCTTTTCAGTTTAAAGTCAGACTATCTTCTCCTTCTAGATAAGTTCTAATACCAGTTTTTCAAAAAATGTTAATGACTATAGTTTGGACATTGAAGTAATGTAGCACTCTATGTTTACATTAATTTAAAAAATATTTTGTCAGTTCCCTACTCAGTTCAAGTCTCTGTGATAACCAAAAAGATGAATGAGGCAAGATTCATAAGAGGCCCACATATCTGGTTAAGCATTGTTTCTGGGTATATCTGTGAGGGTGTTTCTCGATGAGAATTAGTGTTTGAATCAGTGGACTCAGTAAAGCATATCACCCTCCCCACTGTGGGCAGCTTCATTTTATCTTCTCTTGCCTTTCTACTGAGACATGCATCACCAGCTCCCCTGTTTCTCAAGTGTTTGGACTTCAACTGAATTACACCACTAGCTTTCCTCAGTCTCCAGCTTACAAAGGCTGATTGTGACACTTCTCAGCCTACATAATTGGGTGGGAAATTCTTTATAATAAATCTCCCTTTATATCCTTTTGTTTTTGTATCTCCAGACAGCCCTAATACAACATCCATGTTAGATGTAGAAACTGGGCCTCAGGGGACAAGTGAGGGAGATAAAGACATGTGGAAAAAGTAACAAATCATTGAATTTGGATCATCATCTGTCTTGAGGTTGACTAGACCATGGTGCTGCTGATACCTCAGTGAAATGTTCACTGTATATTATCTTATGACAGTAAAAAAACTCAGAGAGATGCTATTAAGATTGTACATCTGAGCAGTCCCTATCCTAAAATCGTGTGTCAAACAATATTTTTCAGTAATGGGCTAACGCATTTTCTTAGGAGATAATGTTTTACGATGAAATGTTGTTTTAATATTATAACATTATTTTGCCTTTCCTACCTTTAGTGCGGTGTCTGTAACTCACTTAATTGCTTAAAATTTATTATTTCCCTACGTTCAACCCACAAGTCTACAAGGACTGGGTTGAGAACAACCAATCAAAGCCTAGAGTTTAGAAATGGCCAACTATCATAAGGAATAATCCACGGACTATTTTAGATACTAAAATTCTGACAGCTTGCTCTTGTGACAAAGATGTTAACAAGGAAAGAAAATGGCACTAATTTAATCTATTCTTATGGTTCATTCTAAAATGAGACTAGCATGACACCAAGTTATAATAATAAATACTACCGTAATTTTACAATTCTTCCTACATGCTGTTCACAGTCCTTTCACATGCAAATTTGCCATCCATTGCTTCATGACAGTGATTTTAAGTGCATTAAAGAGTTCTGAATTTTCTTATACTTGATCTCCTAATTACGTTGCAGGAACATACACAGAGTAGTACCATATACTGGCATTTGTCTGGTTTATAGGATTTTTCCATACAGTGGGTCCCTCTTTTCCCCTGACATAGCATCTGGGTTCTGGAACATTGGTTTCACCAGTAAGATTCAAATACTCCTGTAATAATTAGTACAGGCATAATAATCAAAGAATCACTAGGAGTAGTGAAAGAGAGAAGTACTATTTGCCAAAAATTAAGTCATTGTGAAACACCCAATACATTTTTATTTTCTAATACAAATTTGCATTTATATAAAGTTTAAAAAAAATACAGAGACTGATCAAAATGGTGGCGAGAGGTGAGCCTCTGTAAAGCCCCCCTGGAATTTACAACTAATCGAACAACAATAACTCCACAAAAAATTCCCTGCACAGCAGACAGGCAAGACGAAGAGGCCCACTACTGAATTCACATAAAGGTGGGAGAATCGCGAGCAGGGGAGGAGGGAAGGGAGAAGTGCGGAGACGGAGCCACGCGGGCGCAGGACGCGCGGGCGCAGACCTAGCTCAATGCTCCCAGCTCACTGCATCCCGGAACTACCCCAGCTGTGGGAGACGGAAGAATTCGGACTGCTAGGGCTCCGCTTATGGCCCACAGGGCTGAGAGGGCAGCATATAACACGACTGAACACAACGCTCACGGCAGAGACCAAGGAGAACAGACTGAAAGAAGAAGGCTGAAAACGGTGGTTTAAGCCCTCACTGCCAAACAGAGAATGGAAGCCTTAGGCACTGAGACCAGCTGCCACCTCTCTATCCTCCCAGAGCTCACCCCGCCCCCACCTGCCCGGTGCTAGAAGCGGAACAGTAGCAGTGTCAGATCAAAAGAACAGAATATTTGCTGTTCTGAGAACTGTGGACCGCAGACACAGATTCGCAGCCCAACTAGTTCCGGCAAAGGGGAGGGAGCTGTGGAAGCGGGACCAGCTGTGGTGGTGGTCGCCACCATTGCTCTGGGCCACTTATCACAACTCACCCTGCCCCTGGCCTCACCTATCTGGGCGGATTCCTGCAGGAGTAAACAGAACTGCTGAAACATATGGGCTCTGAACCTGGTGCAGGAAGAGCTTTGGAACTTCAAAAGCTCTCCGCATCCCCACAGGGACGTGGCGCCCTATAACCCAGGCGAACTGTTAACAGAGGAGAAGCTCGTTTCCCAGGGAATCCCCCCATTGTGTGACAAGCTGGAATAGTGAAGAGAAAACATAGCACTACTGTGTGAGAAAGGAAAAATAAAGGCTGCAGTCGGAGAAAAAATAAAACATTCTACCAACAAGTATTGGAAAACAAAAGAAAGACCTCGTCCTATCAACCTGTTGCAGAAGCCACTCCTGTAGATGTCTAGGAAGAGAAATAATAAATCAGTAGTTGCCATGAATAACCAAGGCGACAAGACAGCTCAGAAAGAAAGTTAAAAGTCTCCAGAAAAGGAACTTAGAGATATGGAAATATGTGACTTAAATGACAGAGAATTCAAGATTGCAGTTCTGAAAAAACTCAACGAGATGCAAGAAAACACAGAAAGGCAATTTAATGAACTCAGAAACGCAATCAAAGAACAACATGAGCATTTTATGAAAGAGATTAAAATTTTTAAAAAGAAGCAAATGGAATTTTAGGAGATTAAGAACTTAATAGAAGAAATTAAGAATGAAATAACCAGCTTAGGCAGTAGAGTTGACCAGATGGAGGAAAGAATCAGTGACATCGAAGATAGAAACCTGGAAATTACACAGATGGAAGAAGAAAGAGACTTGAGACTTAAAAGAAGTGAAAGAACTCTACAAGAACTTTCTGACTCTATCAGAAAGAGCAATATAAGAATAATGGGCATACCAGAAGGAGAAGAAAGAGAGGAGGGAACAGAGAATATATTCAAACAAATTGTTGATGAGAACTTCCCAAACTTGTGGACAGAACTGGATGCTCGAATCCAAGAAGCAAATAGAACACCTAATTACCTCAATCCCAACAAGCCTTCTCTAAGGCACATTGTATTGAAGCTGTCTAAAATCAATGACAAAGAAAGAATTCTCAAGGAAGCCAGGGAAAGGAAGATGGTAACCTACAGAGGAAAGCCCATTAGATTATCATCAGATTTTTCAGCAGAAACTGTACAAGCCAGGAGGGAGTGGAACCAAATATTCAAACTATTGAAAGAGAGAAATTATGAGCCAAGAATAATATATCCAACAAAGATATCCTTTAGATATGAAGGAGGAATAAAGACCTTTGCAGATATACAGAAGCTGAGGAAATTTTCGAATGCATGACCTGCACTACAAGAAATACTAAAGGAGGCTATTCGACCACCATCAACAGGGACAATTTGTGGCAATATAAAGGGGGAGAGTAAAGGCCTGAACCGGAATATGGGAATGGAGAACGTAAGTGTGCTGAAGAAAATGGAGTACTCTAAATATCAGACTTTCTTTTACATAAACTTAAGGGTAATCATTCAAAAAAAATCCAGAACTGAAATATATAGTGTAATAAAAGAAGAAACATAAGGAAACATCATAGAATACCATCACACAGAAATACTAGACAACAAAAAAAAAAAGGCAAAGAAACAATGGAGACACAGCCTTAACAGAAAACTAAAGATAGAATGACAGGAAATCCTCACGTATCAATAATCACCCTAAATGTAAATGGACTGAACTCACCAATAAAAGGCACAGAGTCTCAGATTGGATCAGAAAACTAAACCCAACCATATGCTGTCTCCAAGAGACACATCTCAGCTACAAGGACAAGCATAGACTCAAAGTGTAAGGGTGGAAATTGACACTCCAAGCAAATGGTATCCAGGTGTAGCCTTACTGATATCAGATGAAACAGAATTCAGGATAAAAAAGGTAACAAGAGACAAAGATGGACATTTCATAATGGTAAAGGGGAATATAAAACAAGAAGACATAACAGTCATCAATATTTATGCCCCCAATCAGGGAGCACCAAAATATACCAAGCAACTACTAACACAACTAAAGGGAGAAATTGACCAAAACACAATTATACTAGGGGACTTAAATACATCATTGACAACTATAGATAGATCATCCAAACAGAAAATAAATAACGAAATAGTAGCCCTAAATGACACATTAGATAAAATGGACATAATTGACATATATAGAACACTTCATCATAAACATCAGACTATACATTTTTTTCAAGTGTAAATGGAACATTCTCAAGGATAGACCATATATTGGGACATAAAATCAGCCTCAGCAAATTTAAGAAGATTGAAATCATACCAAGCATATTCTCTGATCACAAGGCTTTGAACTTGGATATCAACTGCGAAAAAAAAGCAGGAAAAAACACAAATACATGGAGATTAAACAACATACTTTTAAAGAACGACTAGGTCAAAGAAGAAATTAGAGGAGAGATCAAAAGATACATAGGAACAAATGACAATGAAAATACATTCTACCAAAATTTGGGGGATGCAGCGAAAGCAGTTTTAACAGGGAAATTTATATAATTACAGGCCTATCTCAAGAAACAAGAAAAATCCCAAATAAATAGCCTCATGTTACACCTTAAAGAACTAGAAAAAGAAGAACAAGTGAAACCCAAGGTCAGCAGAAGAAAGGAAATAACAAATATCAGAGCAGAATTAAATGAAATAGAGAACAAAAAGACAATAGAAAAAATTAATGTGACAAAGAGCTGGTTCTTTGAAAAGATTAACAAAATTGACAAACCCTTGGCTAGACTCACTAAGATAAAAAGAGAGAAGACACTAATTAACAAAATCAGAAACGAAAAAGGGGACGTTATCACGGACACCACAGAAATACAAAGGATCATGCAAGAATACTATGAAGGACTATATGCCACCAAATTCAATAACCTAGAAGAAATGGACAAGTTCTTAGAAACATATAGCCTTCCAAGGCTGAACCATGAAGAACTAGAAAATCTAAACAGACCGATCACCAGTAACGAAATTGAATCAGTCATCCTAAACCTTCCCAAAATCAAAAGTCCGGGACCAGATGGCTTCATTAGTGAATTCTACCAAACCTTTAAAACAGAATCTGATACAAATCCTGCTCAAACTCTTCCAAAAAATTGAAGAAGAGAAAATACTCCCTAACTCATTTTATGAGGCCAACATTACCCTGATACCAAAACCTGGTAAGGACAACACAAAAAAAGTAAACTACAGACCAATATCTTTGATGAATACTGATGCAAATCCTAAACAAAATTTTAGCAAATTGAATACAACAATGCATTAAAAAGATTATTCATCACGACCAAGTGGGGTTCATCCCTGGGCACAAGGATGGTTCAACATCCGCAATTCCATCAATGTGATACATCACATAAACAAAATAAAGCACAAAAATCATATGATTATATCAATTGATGCAGAAAAAGCATTTGACAAGGTACAACATCCATTTATGGTTAAAACACTTAATAAAATATGTATAGAAGGAAAATACCTTAACATAATAAAGGCCATATATGACAAGCCCTCAGCTAATCTCATAATTAATGGTGAAAAACTGAAGCCCTTTGCTCTACGTTCAGGAACACGACAGGGCTGTCCCCTATCACCTTTGCTTTTCAACATAGTGTTGGAAGTCCTTGCCAGAGCAATCAGGCAAGAGAAAGAAATAAAAGGCATCCAAATTGGGAATGAAGAAGTTAAATTATCGCTCTTTGCAGATGACATGATGCTATATATAGAAAACCCTAAAGACTCCACCCAAAGCTATTAGAAACAATCAACGAATATAGTAAAGTTGCTGGCTACAAAATCAACATACAAAAGTCCATTGCATTCCTATATACTAACAATGAAATCTCAGAAAAAGAAATTCAAAAAACAATTCCCTTTGCAATTGCAGCAAAAAGAATAAAATACCTAGGAATAAACTTAACCAAGGATGTGAAGGACCTATATGCTGAAAACTATAAGACATTTTGGAAAGAAATTGAAGAAGACACAAAGAAATGGAAATACATTTTGTGCTCATGGATTGGAAGAATCAACATAGTTAAAATGGCCATATTACCCAAAGCAATATACAGATTTAATGCAATCCCCATCAAAATCCCAATGGCATTTTTTAAAAGAAAGAGAACAAAAAATCATCAGATTTGTTTGGAACCACAAAAGACTCCGAATAGCCACAGCAATCTTAAGAAAAAAAAACAATACTTGAGGTATCGCACTCCCTGACTTTAGCTTGTCCTACAGGGCTACAATAATCAAAACAGCATGGTATTGGCAGAAAAGCAGACACATAGACCAATGGAATAGAATTGAGAACCCAGAAATAAAACCACATAAATATGGACAGATAATTTTTGACAAAGAAGCTATACAATGCTATACAATGGAGGAAAATCAGCCTCTTCAATAAATGGTGCTGGGAGAATTGGATAGCCACATGCAAAAGAATGAAACTGGACTGCTATCTGTCACCATGTACCAAAATTAATTCAAAATGGATCAAAGACTTAAGAATAAGACCTGCCACAATAAACTGCATAGAAGAAAACATAGGTACTAAACTTAAGGACCTTGGGTTCAAAGAGCATTTTATGAATTTGACTCCAAAGGCAATGGAAGTAGAAGCTAAAATAAATGAATGGGACTATATGAAACTTAAAAGCTTCTGCACAGCAAAAGAAACCATCGACAAAATAAAGAGGCAACCAACTGAATGGGAGAAGATTTTTGCAAACAGTGCCTCCAATAAGGGGCTAATATCCAAAATATACAAGGAACTCATGAAGCTCAACAACAAAAAAACAAACAACCCAATTGAAAAATGGGCAGAAGACCTGAAGAGACATTTCTCCAAAGAAATGGCAATACAAGTGGCAAATAGACATATGAAAAAATGCTCAACACCACTAATCATCAGAGAAATGCAAATACAAACCACAATGAGATATCACCTCACCCCAGTCAGAATGGCTATCATCAACAAGACAAATAGTAACAAGTGTTGGAGAGGCTGTGGAGAAAAAGGAATCCTCATACACTGTTGGTGGGAATACAGACTGGTGCAGCCATTATGGAAGGCAGGGTGGAGGTTCCTCAAAAAATTACGAATAGAATTACCATATGACCCAGCAATCCCTCTCCTGGGTATCTACCCAAAAAATCTGAAAACATTTATACATAAAGACACGTGTGCTCCAATGTTCATTGCAGCTTTGTTTACAGTGGCCAAGACATGGAAACAACCAAAATGTCCTTCGATAGATGTATGTATAAAGAAGTTGTAGTATATATACACAATGGAATACTATTCAGCAGTAAGAAAAGATGATACAGGAACATTTGTGACAACATGGATGGATCTTGAGAGTATAATGCTAAGCAAAATAAGTCAGACAGAAAAAGCAGAGAACCCTATGATTTCACTGATATGTGGTGTATAAACCAAAAACAACAAAAGAACAGGACAAACAAATGAGAAACAAAAACTCATAGACACAGACAATAGTTTAGTGGTTACTAGAGGGGAAGGGGGGTGGGGGGAGGGAGATAAGGGTAAGGGGGATCAAATATATGGTGATGGAAGGAGAACTGACTCTGGGTGGTGAACACACAATGGGATTTATAGATAATGTAATACAGAATTGTACACCTGAAATCTATGTAATTTCACTAACAATTGTCACCCCAATAAATTTTAAAAAAATACAGAGACCATTTAAAAGACATATCTATAGGCTTTTTATTTTTGAGGATATGTTTGAAAGGACTACTTTATAATGATGAAGAAAAGATAATTGAGGTCAGTGTTTCTGGGTATCCCATTTTTTCTAGTACTTTCGAGTAGTGTCCTGGGCTGGTGCACTGGAGCAAAACACAGTTTTGGTATTGTGTGAAAGGAAGTAGAAATATTACAGGTTTTTAAGGACTTTGAAACCCAGGCTACTTAGGATTTTCTCATATGTGTTAGTGAATGCTAGTGGCTGATACATAGAATACTTAGGTCTACTATGCTATGAATGATGGAGTTGATGAATATGGAGTTTTTGGTGGCTTTGAAGAGAATGAAAAGTCTGGAGAAAGCACCTTTCCTGACTTAATCTAGTTTATGAACCATGGAAAGAGAGTATCCAAAGGTAACCCAAAGTAAGTATATTGGTAAATCCTTCGCTCTGATGAAACTATGAAGAAGTGGTGATCAATCTCATTATATGCTTTTCTTTTTAAATACTGTGTCAGGCTCGGTGATTCAATGAGAGATTGTGGGGCACTGAATTAAAGTGTCTACTTTATGGGAAAAGATTCTGTAGTTTCCCCCATGAGCAGAAAATTGTGACTGAAGGAGAGTTCCAGGTGACAGCCCTTCTTGCCCATTTCTTTCGTATCTTGCCCACTGGGAACGTGAAGACAAGGCTCTGACTCTGTCAGTCACTTCTCTGTGTGCTTGTTTAATTAATTAAGGGCTGTAGGTGTACCAAAGCCTCTGAATTCAGCTTAATAGCCTTAATTATGCAGGAAAACAATACACCGTATAAATTAGTACACACCAGACGTGACATAATTACCAGGGCAGGGTGGACAGCATTTTGTTGAAGTGCTGCTTTACATGAGTCATTTCAATGCTGAAAATATATTTTTTGTATTTGAGAGCTAATGTACTGAATTGTTCTTTCAGAAATCTGGTTCCAATTGCTCTAAAATGCCAGGTAGGTGGAAAATAATAAATTCTATGTCTTCTGAGATAAAAACCACATTTTGTATTATACTGCTGGGCAGCACAATCACTGTAATTTAGGAAGGTTGCTATTATTGTATGAGTAAACTTTTTTTTATATTATTACTATTTATTTTAATTCAGGGACATATTCTGTAGTAGACACATAATGAAAATGGCCTTGTATTAAAATTGTTTACCTGCTGTTTGATGAAAGACGTTGTAAAAATTAGAAATAGAAAAGACCTCCGATGTCATCTAGACTATCCCAGGCAGGGCAGAGAAAAAGATTATACCCTAAAGCAGCTTTGCTGGAGGAGCCAAAAATAGAGCACATTCTTCACATGTCTCA
Source organism: Rhinolophus hipposideros (assembly GCF_964194185.1). Lineage (NCBI taxonomy): Eukaryota > Metazoa > Chordata > Mammalia > Chiroptera > Rhinolophidae > Rhinolophus > Rhinolophus hipposideros. Next base: position 17,970,167 of record NC_138051.1, on the reverse strand, counting down.
CTGAGTAAATTGTAGGTGGCAGGAAGAGATCGTTTGTGTCAGTTCAGGAGGAAAAACAGTATTCCTGCAGATGTTGAAAAAGAGGGGTACCACTATATTGACCAATTTATTGACTGAGGTCCCACATTGAGGGTTTTAAGGTCAAAAGAAATTTTAAAAATTCCTCAAATTGATCATGCTGAATTGTGCAATTATTTAGAGTTCCCCTATTTAATTTACCTAATTATCTGTATATGTATGTCAGCACTGGAAATAGGGTGGAAAATGTTATTCTTTCACTCTGGTGATAAAGTGTAACAAAATCCTGGATTGGTTTGAATTTCACTACCTCTTATTTCCCTTCTGAATTTTCCAGAGGAAAAAGGAGCAAGAAATAGCAAAAATGTACATAAAATCATGAAAGAGTAGATGAGACACAGGAAGCCTAGATAATTCAGGCCAGAAATGAGCCCTCAGCCATCAAAGGTTGAAGTGACACTGCAGTGATAAAGCTAAATTAGCCCTTGGCAAAATTATGAAGCAATCCTGGTTGTCCCTTCTCTTGGTTTCTGAGACATTTCTATTCCTTCCCTCTCCCGTCAGTACCCACCCCCTTCCCTTTTCCTTCTCCAGAAACTCAAGTACCTTCCCTAGTCAGTGAGAATATTTACCAAACTAAACTGAAACAACAACGACAACAAACCAAAACCCTGATATTAGATATTTACCCATCTATTTTACAAATTTAGTTTCTCTTTTTGGCCCTCTCCTTCATCCTTTCTTTCAGATAGACCTCCATCAGAGAAGGGTTTTATTTAGCAAGTCTTATTCACTTATGAATTTCAAGGTCTTTCATATTAGTGACTACGAAAGGCAGGTGCTAAATAGCCCCCAATGACCCCCACGTCTTGGTGTTCCTGCCTGTGTGTGTAATCCTCTCCCATTGAGTGTAAGCTGGACATAGTGCCTTGCTTCTAACAAATAGAATATGGCAAAAATGAAGAGTTGTCACTCTGAGACTAGGTTAAAAAGAAAGTGGCTTTTTTCTTAGGCTTTCTCTTGCACTCTCTCTGGCTTACTCTGAGAGAAGTTGGCTGCCATGTTAGAACTGCCCTATGGATGGGAATAGAAAGAGGCCTTTGGCCAACAGCCAATGAGGAGCTGAATCCTGCTAATGACATGAGTAACTTGAAAGCATATCCTTCCTCTATCAAACTTTCAGAGGTGAACACAGACCTAGCTGACAGCTCGCAGGCAACTTCATGAAAGGCCTTGAGCCAGAGGCATCCAGCTCAGCTGTGTCTAGGTTCCTGACCACAGAAACTGTGAGATAAATGATCATGGTTTTAAATCTCTAAGCATTGGGTCATCTGTTACATAATGAATAATAAAAAACAAATCATCTCACTTATAACAAAATGAATTTCAGTTAAAATGATGTTAAATTAGTTAAATTTGTTAATCAATTAATTAAATTAGCTCTGTGTTCCAACCATCAGAACTTACCGGCAGACATTTGACGTAAATGCTTAGTGGAGGAGCCATGGAGTGAAGCTACTATCTGAGGCATTCTAGCCGAACGCCTCTAAGTCAGAATCCCACCCAGCTGGAATGATGCAGCAATGCCCCAGATCCTCCATTGGCCTTGGAGAGCTGTCCCCCGCTGTCCCCACAGGTGGGCTGTGGCTCTTGCCTGTGTGGCCCGCGTAGGTCCTGCTGTGCTGGTTCCACTGGAAGGAGTTCTAGAAATGGAGTGTGGTGGAAAGGGGTTTGCCCCCCACACCCATCAAGAAGCAGCAGGTTCATGGGGAATGTGGTGCTAGACCATTCCTGGATGACCCACTTCTGTGAGTTCTAATGGTGGGACTGGTAAGTTCTGATAGTTGGGACACAGGGCTAATGAGGCTAAATTTGTGATTTTTGACCCACTGGAACCCAAGTAGTCTTAACCTTTGTCCTGATCACAGATAATGTCATGTTAGCCTAGCTTGTAAATTTTGCCTTTCATCCAAGGGAATTCCCACATTTAGTTGACTGTGGAACCCTTCTTCAAGTAGACTCTCATGAGAGTAGTGTTCTAAGGAACACACTTTAGGAAACATTGATAAGGTATTTCCTATATTGGACATATAACTGTTTGGCAGTTTTTAGCTATTGTAAATAGCTCTTATTTTTGAGAATACCTTGAGTTAGTTCCTAGAGTACATTCCTAAGAGAGAAATGGCTGGATAAAATAGCTTGTTTAAAATTTTTGATATAAATTCTCAAATAACTTTTCAGAAATATTGCATCAATTTTATACTCTCCCCCAGTGTGTTTTCCTCAGACCTTAACATTGGAAATTACTATATTAAATATTTGTCAATTTGATAGGTGAACATTATATATGTATTTTATGATACATTTCATTTCTTTCATTACTAATGTTGTTAAACATGTATGCATTTCTTTGATGAATCGTAATTTTTGTACTTTGCCCATTTTTCTATTCATGTGTTTGCTTTGCTTCATCATTTTGTGGAAGTTTTAGTATAAATGTATATAAATAAAAGTGCTTTGGAGGCAAATAGAGGAGTAAATGGTTAGAGTCACAAAGGACAGAAGTTTGAGCCACGTTATTTTAGATAGCTTGGATGGAAAGACTGCTCAGAGAAGGTGACATTTGTTTGTTTGAAACATCTTTTATTTGCGTTTGTGCAGAACATTGTCCATTTGCCCCTCCAGATTCATTCTTCATCCTTCTCTTTGAGCTCTGTCCCAGGGGGCTGTCCTGTATGCGCAATATTAAAAACTTTCTCTGGCTTCCCATTGGGCTTAGGAAATGGGGAGCCCAGCAGGAGATCAGAAAGAAGAAGAGGAGTGAAGTTGGAGT